>NC_044031.1:479994481-481451981 GCF_901765095.1 Microcaecilia unicolor | reverse complement strand
AAGATGGTGCCCAGCAAGAATTCAGCAATTGCACCAGATGCTCTTTTGGATGAAATCAAAGCTATTTGTGAGCTTAATACCAAACATTTTAATACCACCTGTGAACTCAAGGCTGATATTGCCTCACTTTCCTTCTTAGTAGCAGAGTTTAATTCTAAATTGGAGATTCTTGAAGCGAAGGCTGAACAAACTACCACAGACCTGGTGTAGCACTGTAATAGAGCAGCTGAGAAATTCCTGAACTTGGAGAGACAGGTAGAAGATCTAACAACATTGGAATCCTGGGACTCATCGAAGGCTCCGTCATGCTGAAACATTGGAATCCTGGGAATCCTGAGACTCATCTTACTATGTAACTTTGTAAGTCTAAGTGCTTTGAAAATACACCTCTATATCTTTTCTATATAGTTCTCACTACTGTTATTTGAGTCAGATTTGCATTATTATGGCACTGCTTCCTCACCTCATCATGCTACTGTCGTCATTAACGATATTAAACCTTACAATACAGTCTTTTAACCAGAGCATGGTGGGTTGAAACATTTCTTTTACTTTGTATGATCAGTTTTAAATACATCAGTTACTGTCAGTTAATTGTTCTTATACAGAAAAATGCATGTTTAACATTTCCCCCCAAATTCTATATATCGCGCCTTAATTTCCATGCAGAAATCGAAGCAAATTCTATAACAATGCATGTAACTTAATTGCTTAATTAGCTAAGCAGCACTGTCAATTGGATGTTAACGAGCATTTATCAGCACTAATTGGTATTAATTATGTTTTACTTTCATAACTCACTAAGAAGCCCTTTTACAAAGGCACGTAAGGGCTTACGCACTTCCAGCATGTGCCAAATCAGAATTACCACCTGGCTACCATGTGCCCCAGGTGGTAATTCAGAATTTGTCATGCGCCAAAAAGATGCAGTAGAAAATATTTTCTATCTTCTACCATGTGGTGCTTATCCAGCGGTAGAGGGCAGTGTGCACATGATGCATGCCTACTGCCCAGGTAGCTTGTGAGACCTTGCCGCTAAGTCAATGGATGGTGGTAAGGTCTCAGGCTGAAAATGGAGGCGCGCTGGTTTTTATTTCGCTCCATGTCCATTTTCCGGCCCCTTAAAAAGGCCCTTTTTCCAGGATGCGGTAAAAACTGGCCCAGTATGCCCACAAAAGATGTGCTCACACTGCCGCAGGCCACATTTTTCCGAGGCTTAGTAAAAGGGCCCCTGAGTGTATTCTGTAATGTGGTGTGCGTATATTCCAAGTTGCATAGTTGAAAAGGAAGCATGGTTATGGGCATGGAATGGGCTTTTCTAAAATCTATGGGGGTCTATTACTTAGGCGTGCTGGTGTTTTTATCGCACGTTAAAAATAGGCGCACGCTAAACACTAAAGATGCCCATAGGAATACATCGGTGTCTTTAGCGTTTAGCTCATGCCTATTTTTTAGCACGCACTAAAAACGCCAGCGCACCTTAGTAAAAGACCCCCTATGTACATTATTATAGAATACACCTACTCTGCATCTAATATAGGCGTTGGGAGTTACACCAAGTAAAACATGGCCTAAATGGACATGACCAAATTTGGTTGCGTGGTGAAGTACTCAGTGTATTCTATATATCGCTCAGAAATTTAAGCCTATTCCATAAAATGTAGGCGTAGTTTAGGGAATATGCCTAGGTATATTATTTTCCATGCAGATTTTTCATGCACAACTTTTATTTATTTTTTAATCTGTTATTTGATTTGATACTATGTGAATATATTTGTGCCAAAAAGAAATCTTTTAATGGGATTGTTCTTTACCCTTATTATGCTTTATACTGCAAAATCTTCTAACATGACAACTCAAGAATAATTGTTAGTCTTAATTATATGCTTAGTTTCATATTTTTTCCTAGGGTGTTTCTCTTTCATGTTGAATAGCCAATATTGTGGTTTCCCTTAAACCCATATCTTTTTTTTTCTTTTTGCACAGGCTGAGCGTTTTATTGCTCTTTATGCTGTTATTTTTTTAGGTTAATTGATGCTTACTACATTTACAGATATTCAACCCTCAGGTATGGTTCTTCTATATGTTTTATATAATAGGTATATCAAATATAAATGGTCTCACTGACATCTCATTACTTCTCTGTCCAAGTACTGCTTTTGATGAATAGAATTCGATTACAATGTATTTTCCTCTACAGTGACTAATCTTGCACTGACTAATACCAGGTTTGTGTCATGGAATGTGAATGGTCATAGACACCCTGTTAAGAGAAAAAAATTACTCTTTCTCTTAGAAAACTACAAGATGTACAATATAAATTCTCACAAAGGCAATGGAAGTGGTTTTGGGACAGGCTTGGAAAGCCATTATCATCTGCGAACTTTCTTCAATCGCTATATTTTCTCCATCATAGAACAATCTGGACCCAGCAGAAAATGTTAACAGCAAAGCTTTCTCAGAGTAATATTTGTTGGTCCTGTAAAATCCATAAAGGCACTTCAAACATATGGTCTACGAATGTCAATTCACTCACTCTTTTTGGATTTGAGTTTGGGAAAAGATAACTTCTATTCCTCTGATCCAGGGTCCACTATCCATGAAGGCTGTCTTTTTCAGTTCAATAGTAATTTAATCAGATTTATCACCAATAGAATCAGAATGACTAACATTTTATTAGCGATTGCCATCATGTCTATAATATATAACTGGAAAGACAATATTTTTGCTCTTGTTACATTTCTGGTGGCAGTCTGTTATTCAAATTCACAAATTTGAGCTCTCGCAGATAAGCTTAGCACTCATATCATCTAATATAAAGATATGGTCAAGTCTAGAAACTTATTTTAATGAAAAATGTCAGTGACTTTTCCAATTAAAAAATGTACCTTTAATATGTTTTGACCAACTTTCTTGGTTCTACAGTATAGAGTTTTCATAAGGGCATGACTTTTATCCTTTATCTTTGTATGATAATGGCTTTCTATTTAAGCATCAACTGTTGTTTACTGTTATCTTTTTATTTATTGTATTGAAATTTTGAATAAATAAACTTAGAAATAAAAAAAAAGAAAATGGCCATATTTGTTACTGGATTTTTGGACATTGGGCAAAACAACCAAATCGGATTTAGAAGTCATGTTGAAAATGCCCCTCCACATCAACTGGCTCAAGCTCTATCCATATGATTATTCCAAATTTCCAAGTTTATTAAAATTTGATATACCGCTCAGGCAAAGTTCTAGGTGGTTTATAATAGCATTAAAAATATAAAAACTGGAAATGAATACCAATAAAAGCAGGAAAGAAAAGAGGAGAGAGAACCAGCATAGCAAACCATCTTATACACATATTTACACAGTAAATCCTAAAGATTCCGATAAAAAGATCCCAAAGACAGCAGCATAAAAAAACTGCCAAATTTAAAGGCTGAATGCCAAGAGATGAAATAGTTGCCTCTTGCCAGATATTCAAAGGCAAGGTGTTCCAAAGATGAGGGCTGGCAACAATAAACATCTTTCTTTTAAGAGACCTGAAAACTATGTCCCAAGGAGAAGGAAATACCAATTGACCCTGTGACATGGACCAAAGGGTTCAAGTGAGAACATAGGGTGTCAAAAGATCTGAAAGATATTGCAGACTGCCCGTTGATAGAATCTTGTAAACTTGTTCCTCCAATATCATATGAATGAGGGAGACTCTGATTGCCAATGATTGAGAATGTATTTTCCTCCAATATGCACGTTTTCCCCCCAAATAATTTTGCAACCATATTTCTCCTTCCCAATATGGCAAAGGATCTGAACAGGGTTCCAAGCATCTTTATTGTTCTCTACCTTCTGTCTACCTGCCCATCTTCAAATCCTTGCTCAACGCCCACCTCTTCAATGTCGCTTTCGGCACCTAACCATTGTACCTCTATCCAGGAAATCTAGACTGCCCCCAATTTGATTGACTGCACTTTTTGTCCTTTAGATTGTAAGCTCCTTTGAGCAGGGACTGTCCTTCTTTGTCAGATTGTACAGCGCTGCGTAACCCTGGTAGCGCTTTAGAAATGTTAAATAGTAGTAGTAGTACAGTTTGGAATTCATTGCAGTCTTTAATTCAGGCTGAATCCACCTATAAGAAATTCAAGAGATCCCTAAAGCACATCTTCTTTAGTCTGTCTTCTGTAGAATTTAGGCTCAGTGGTTGTGGGACTGAGGGAGTGGGATTGGGTAGCTATTCTGATACCTGGAGCTCTCGTAATTCTACCTGACCTATCCTTGTTCTGGTGGTCATTGATGTTCTTTCCTCTTTCATATGATTTGTAAACTTCATTGCTATTTTGATCTGAAAGGTGGTATAGCAATTAAAATAAACATAAACTTGCAATTGAGTCATAATAAAAACCTTTTAGATACATTTGAATCAGGAAGCCCATGAAGGAGTCAGCTGGGCTACTGGATGATCACAGGATAAAAGAAACACTCATGGAGGACAAAGTCACAGCAGAGAGACTAAGGGGCCCTTTTACTAAGCTGTGTAGGCACCTACACATGCCAAATGCACATCAATTTTGAGGTACCACCCGGCTACCGCATGGCCCTTGCGGTAATTTTATTTTTGATGCACGCCCACTAGGCGCACCTGAAAATATTTTTAATTTCTGGCTTGTGGGCAGTAATCGAGTGGTAAGCATCATTCTATACATGTAGACCATTACCACCCGGTTACCACATGAGACCTTACCACTAGGTCAATGGCTGGTGGTAAGGTCTCAGACCCAAAATGGACGCATGGCAATTTTCATTTTGCTGCATGTCGATTTTCAGCAAAAATTTTTAAAAAGGCATTTTTTTACAGGTGCACTGAAAAATGATTCTGTGTGCGCCCAAAACACGTGTCTACACTACTGCAGGCCATTTTTCAGCGCACCTTTGTAAAGCTGCATAGGCGCCTATGTGCGCCCAACACACATCAATTTTGAGTTACCGTCCAGCTACCGTATGGCCCTTGCAGTAATTTCATTTTTGATGTGCGTCCGCTAGGCGCACCTGAAAATATTTTTAATTTCTGGCTTGTAGCAAGTAATCGAGTGGTAAGCATCATTCTATACATGTAGACCATTACCACCCGGTTACCACATGAGACCTTACCACTAGGTCAATGGCTGGTGGTAAGGTCTCAGACCCAAAATGGACGCATGGCAATTTTCATTTTGCCGCATGTCGATTTTCAGCAAAAATTTTAAAAAGGCATTTTTTTACAGGTGCACTGAAAAATGATTCTGTGTGCGCCCAAAACACGTGTCTACACTACTGCAGGCCATTTTTCAGCGCACCTTTGTAAAGCTGCATAGGCGCCTATGTGCGCCCAACACACATCAATTTTGAGTTACCGTCCAGCTACCGTATGGCCCTTGCAGTAATTTCATTTTTGATGTGCGTCCGCTAGGCGCACCGGAAAATATTTTCATTTTCTGGCTTGTGGGTGGTAATCGGGCAGTAATCATTCTATGTGCATAGACCATTATTGCCCAGTTACTGCGTGAGACCTTACTGCTAGATCAATGGCTGGCGGTAAGGTCTCAGACCCAAAATGGACATGCAACAATTTTCATTTTGCCACACGTCCATTTTCGGCAAAGATTTTAAAAAGGCATTTTTACAGGTGCGCTGAAAATGCTTCTGCACAACCGCAGACCCTTATTTTAGAAGCCCTATTCATGATGTATATATATGTGAAAACCAGCACTTACACATTTATATAGTATACATGTGTAAAATTTGATTTTAGAAAGATGTTTTTTTTAGATGTGTATAACAATTCTATATTGTGGGAAGGGGATATGGTGTGAACGTGTTATGGGTGGTGGCTAGGGCAACATACACATATACTCCCTATTTCATTTAGGGAACATGTATGTATGTTCTGACAGGTAAATGTCAGGATTTATACTTGCTCATTCCCATGTGCATGTGCAGTACCAGTACCAGTGCCAGTAAGGTGCGGTAAAAGGTGCCCTTTCACCATACTTTATTGACTACCACCTACCACCTCCACAATCACAAATAGCACCTCTGATCACATATGTCACCCCTCACATTTCCACCCCCAATCTTATCCCCCTGAGCAAAGAGCCCCGATCACATTCCCAGCCCCAATGCCACCACCAAGCCCCTCTCATAGAAGAAATCCCGCCTCTATGATGCTTCCAACCTATCCTTCTTCTATCTCCATGTACTGTCCTGGACCCCTTACTCACTGTTGGGACTTACCTGGAGGTGATCCCTGGTGATTTAGCTGCATGGGGCCACATCAGTCTCTTTCTGCTCCCACCCAAGCTGGCTTTGGGTTCCAAAATAGGGTCAGTGACCCGTAATGGTAGTTTCGTGATACTACCATTAGGCCATTTTGGAATCTGTACCCAGCTGGGGCAGGAGCAGAGAAGGACTGCACCTACTTATGCCACCTGAATACCAGGGATCACCCTTGGGTAAGTTTTGGAGATGGGAAGGGGTAGATTGGGAGCATGGAGTGGGGCTTTCTTCCATGGGAAAGGCTTGGCAACAGCATCAGGGCTGTTTATGTGATCAGGGAGGGAGTCTGTTCTTCTGGGGGGCTATGATAAAAGGCTGCACATAATGGGGGCTCTTTGCTCAGGGGATGTGATCACGGAGGGTGTTTTTATTGGGGGGGCTGTTTGTGATCAGGAGTGGGGTAGTAAAATGGCCCTTAAAAGACAATTATCACCTCTGTGGATGAATTCTGGCACTATTTAACATTTCTAAAGCGCTACCAGTATAGTTGCCAGCAGAAATACTCATGGAAATACCCATTTTCCCTGTTTATCATTTCATTCCCATCTTTATTCTTTCTGAAATACTTCCTCCCAGTATATATGTTTCCTTGCCTAACCTAAATGTTTGTACCTGATGGCACCTACATCATGTGAGTATGGTGACAATAATGTGTTGGAGCTGTGTGACTCGATAGGCTAGGTCTTCTGCCCGTGAATGGTCGAGATAGATTATCGACAAAAACTAGGATTCATGCATTGTCAACTGCATGCATGCATGGATTAACATGAGATTGTAAAATGTGTTTAACTGTTGTATGTAGTGCCATGCTGTGGCCACAATAAATCCACTCTTCTTGGATGATGTGTCGTCAGTGGTTGATTTTGAAGTGTCAAGTGTGAGTTGAAGGAATGTGCCAAAGTGAAGCCTGCCCAGTCTGTGACCCTAAATGCTATTCTATAAATATATGTATTTTATAGGTGGGTGTACACATAGATGGAGTCTGGGTGGAGTGTGGGCGGGACTCACACTTACACACTAACCTATAGAATTCTATAAGATCCACACGTTTCTATGGAACATAGGCATACACACGCTAGCTCCATAGCTGGTGTAATTGCTCGTGTCTAAGCACATACATGTGTATCTACCTGGTATGCTTTCTCTAAAGGAAAATAGGTGCTTTCTTTCCTTTAAAGAATATGCACTAATCAGGTGTTCTCTAAGCTCCTAAATATGGGACTCATTAATGCTTGTTAATGCAGCAGTACTGTATTATACCAGAGTGTGTTTTTCTGGTTTCTTCAAAGTCCTCAGGATCCATTTTAGTCAAAGATGGTCATGAAAATTTACAAGGCACTTGCATGCATTTTTAAGGAGCGTAGAGAGCAAGTGTGTGTGTGTGAGGTGTAATGCAATGAGTATGAAAATAGAAATGGTTTAAAATTGTGAATTGAAAGAAATTGAGGCGTAGAATAGGGTACCAGATCCATGGTAGCTGCTGTATGTTAACCTTTGCAATACACGGTTCAATCGTTCCAGCCTTTAGTATCCCCTTTGACTGGCCTGATGGATGGATACTTATCTGGTGCATACTGGAGCCCAGAACAATTGATCCTAGGGAAGCCTGGCACAGATGACATCAGCAATGGGGGTAGAGGAAGTATCCTTTAGGCTACAAGTCACACTAAAATCTGGATCAGAGATCTCCCTTCACACAACCCCAGGCACAAAGCTCACTGTTTCCAGCAGCCTCTGTGCTTCAGAGAGAAGACATTGTAAACAGGACCTTTGAAAGCTATAACCCCAAGAAATGCCATGACAGTCCAAGGGGCCCAAAATTTGGGAAGTGGACTTGGCGGGGTGGAGATGAAGCAACAAGGGACTCCAGTGCCTGATCAACTTGCAGAGTCAGCAGAAATATTGATGATGCCAGTTTCTGAGAGTATTTAGTTTTCTTTCAGCTCACCCTTCTGGAATAAAATTAGAGACAAGATGGGATGCAATCACTGATTTGGGTAAAGTGCTATTCCCTTGCATTAATGACATCTCAGAAAGTGAAATGCTTGGAAGATAAAGCAGAACAACAGTCTATGGAACTGGTACAGATTAAATCTTGTTCAGATAATGGTGAACAGTCTTTGAGTGTAGTTGAAAATTTACTACTGAGAATTGGTTAAGGACTTTATTGCATTACCATCTATGGTTGAATGTTCAGAAAATGTAACTAAAAGCAGTAACCGAGTGTTAAATTTTCTCTGGTATCTATTAGAGAAATGTGGAAGAAATATCTATTGGAATTTTTAACCTTCAGTGGAATTATCTTCTGCTTGTTGTGCAGGTTTATTATCTGCCTCAAAAGAAGTGTGGAATACAGTTTCAAGAGGAAGGAGGGACCGATATGGATATACTCAATGATACTGCATTTTTGGAGACAGATTTTGCACAGGTGACATCTGGTACTTTGATGGTGACTTTTGCACTGTCTTCAGTTAGAAACTGGTTGCTCAAATTGCTTGACAAATTGTTTCTGAATTTTAAGATTTATATATTTCCAGATATAACTAGGGAAATAAAAAAGGTGAAGGCAATTTCTTCTAATGGAGTGCTACATGTGGGAGTGGCTTTCTTCCTTAACTTTCCATGTAAATGTACTATTCTAGTCTGTGAAATATATTTTCTTTGAACCTGCTCATTTAGGGGTACTTTTTCTAAGCTGCAGTAAGGGAACTGGGAGAAAGGGAAATGGGACTTGATATACTGCCTTTCTGAGGTTTTTGCAACTACATTCAAAGCAGTTTACATATATTCAGGTACTTATTTTGTACCAGGGGCAATGGAGGGTTAAGTGACTTACCCAGAGTCACAAGGAGCTGCAGTGGGAATTGAACTCAGTTCCCCAGGATCAAAGTCCACTGCACTAACCACTAGGCTACTCCTCCACACTAATGAGTGCTTACCGCAGGTCAGTGCTTTTTTGTAGAAAAAAGGTGCCGGTACTCATTGTGGGCGGGGTCACCACACATGGCACCGCCCCTATTATAGCCACACCCACAATTAGCCACACCCCTTATACCAGCCATGGCGCATATAAACAGACATCATTGAAAATATTATACTAGTATAGGAGAAAAATAATGTGATTTTTTTTTCATTATAAATAATTTCTGTAAGCTGTTACAGCTCCAGTATACCCAGTGCAAAATAAGACAAATTCCAAACACTAAATGAAAATAAAATGATTTTTTTTCTACCTTTGTTGTCTGGTGACTTTGTTTTTCTATCCATATTGGTCCAGTCTCTGATTCTGCTGCTCTCTATCTGTTCTCTTAACTCCGTTTCCAGGGCTTTCTTTCCATTTATTTCTTTACTTTCCTCCTTTCTTCTTCTTTTGTTGCCCTGCATCCATAAGTAAAAGCTGGGTCCTCCTCCATGGAATTGACTGGAGGAGGTATAAGATGGATCTAGCTTTGCTATTTTCTCCATCCATGTGCAGTTTTTCCTCCTCTTCCCTTTCCCTCATCTCCATCCATGCGCATCTTCTTTTTTCTTTCCTCCCCTCCATTCATGTCCAGCACTTCTCCTCTCTCTTCCCCTCCATCCATGTCCAGCATTTCTCATCTCTCTTCCCTCCTCTGTATCCATATCAAGCAATAATTCTCTCTCCCCTCTCCTCCATCCAAGTCAGCATTTCTCCTCTCTCCTAGCCAACTCCTCCATCCATCCATGTCAGCAATTCTCTATCTCCTGCTCTCCTCTCCATCCATTTCTAGCATTTCTCCTCTCTCCCCCTCTCATCCATGTCAGCAATTCTCTCTTCCCTGTCCTCCCCTCCCTCTCCAGCGATTCTCCTCTCTCCCCTCCATGTCCAGCAATTCTCTCTTCCCTGTCCTCCCCTACCCGTCCAGCGATTCTCCTCTCTCCCCTCCATGTCCAGAAATTCTCTTCCCTGTCCTCCCCCTCCCCGTCCAGCGATTCTCCTCTCTCCCCTCCATGTCCAGAAATTCTCTCTTCCCTGTCCTCCCCTCCCCGTCCAGCGATTTCTCCTCTCTCCCCTCCATGTCCAGAAATTCTCTCTTCCCTGTCCTCCCCTCCCCATCCAGCGATTCTCCTCTCTCCCCTCCATGTCCAGAAATTCTATCTTCCCTGCCCTCCCCTCCATGTCCAGCAATTATCTCATCCCTGCCCCCCCATCCATGTCCAGCAATTCTCTATCTCCTGCTCTCCTCTCCATCCATTTCTAGCATTCTCCTCTCTCCCCTCTCATCCATGTCAGCAATTCTCTCTTCCCTGTCCTCCCCTCCCTCTCCAGCGATTCTCCTCTCTCCCCTCCATGTCCAGCAATTCTCTCTTCCCTGTCCTCCCCTCCCTCTACAGCGATTCTCTCTCTCCCCTCCATGTCCAGCAATTCTCTCTTCCCTGTCCTCCCCTCCCCGTTCAGCGATTCTCCTCTCTCCCCTCATGTCCAGAAATTCTCTTCCCTGTCCTCCCCCTCCCCGTTCCAGCGATTCTCCTCTCTCCCCTCCATGTCCAGAAATTCTCTCTTCCCTGTCCTCCCCTCCCCGTCCAGCGATTCTCCTCTCTCCCCTCCATGTCCAGAAATTCTCTCTTCCCTGTCCTCCCCTCCCCCTCCAGCGATTCTCCTCTCTCCCTCCATGTCCAGAAATTCTCTCTTCCCTGTCCTCCCCTCCCCGTCCAGCGATTCTCCTCTCTCCCTCCATGTCCAGAAATTCTCTCTTCCCTGTCCTCCCCTCCCCATCCAGCGATTCTCCTCTCTCCCCTCCATGTCCAGAAATTCTATCTTCCCTGCCCTCCCCTCCATGTCCAGCAATTCTCTCTCCCCTGCCCTTCCCATGTCCAGCAATTCTCTCTCCCCTGTCCTTCCCTCCCATCCCATGTCCAGCAATTCTCTCTCCCCTGCCCTTCCCTCCCATCCCATGTCCAGCAATTCTCTCTCCCTTGCCCTTCCCTCCCATCCCATGTCCAGCCATTCTCTCTCCCCTGCCCTTCCATGTCCAGCAATTCTCTCTCCCTTGCCCTTCCCTCCCAGCCCATCCCATGTCCAGCAATTCTCTCTCCCTGCCCTTCCCATGTCCAGCAATTCTCTCTCCCTTGCCCTTCCCATGTCCAGCAATTCTCTCTCCCTTGCCCTTCCCTCCCATCCCATGTCCAGCAATTCTCTCTCCCCGCCCTTCCATGTCCAGCAATTCTCTCTCCCCTGCCCTTCCCTCCCATCCCATTGATTTCCAGCAATTCTCTCTCCCCTGCCCTTCCCTCTCATTATTTCCAGTGATTCTCCGCCTCTCCCCTGCCCTCCGATCGACGTGCAGCGATTTTTCCGTCCCTCCCCTGCCCTCACCTCTCCCATATCCAGCGATTCTTCGTCCCCCAGGGTCCTCCTTCACTGCCTGCCAGCAGGGTTGCCAGGTGGAAAATTTTTTTTCCAGCCTAAAGGAGCCCAAATCCAGCCCAAAACCCGCCCAACTCAAACCCCGCCCCCTGACACCCCCGCCCCCGCGTCATCACCCCGCCCCCGCCGTCATCAACCCCGCCCCCGCCGTCATCGGCCCCGCCTCCCCCGTCATCGGCCCCGCCTCCCCGTCACTAACCCCGCCTCCCCCATCACTAACCCCGCCTCCCCAGTCACTAACCCCCCCTCCCACGTCACTAACCCCGCCCAGAAACGTCATAACCCCGCCCCACCGCGGCCGAAAAAAGCCGGCGAAAAAAACCGCAAAAGCCGGCGAAAAAACCGCCCCGAAGCCAAAAAGGAGCCCAAAAAACCGCAACCCGCCGCGGGCAAAAATTTCCCGCGGCGGGTCGCGGAAAACCGCCCAATTGGGCGGTAAAACCGCCCACCTGGCAACACTGCCTGCCAGCCAGTCGGACTCAGAAGCGACGGTGCAGGCAGCGATTGGCTGGCAGCGTCGTAGCTTCCCTCTGCAAGTCCCGCCTATGCGTAAACAGGAAGTTGTATGCGGGACTTGCAGAGGGAAGCTACGACGCTGCCAGCCAATCGCTGCCTGCACCGTTCGCTTCTGAGTCCGACGCTGGCTGGCAGGCAGTGAAGGAGGACGCTGGGGGACGAAGAATCGCTGGATATGAGAGAGGTGAGGGCAGGGAGGGACGGGAAAATCGCTGCACGTCGATGAGAGGGCAGGGGAGAGGCGGAGAATCGCTGGAAGTAATGGGAGGGGAGGGGAGGAGGAGAAAAAGGTGCCGGTACGCCGTACCGTTGCGTACCGGCACAAAAAAAGCACTGCCCCAGGTTAAATTCACTACCGCAGGGCGCACTCAGGCATTTCACAGTAGTTTTTGCATGTGCATGCTAAAAAATAACATTTATTTTTTAGCACTGGAGGGGCATGCTTGGGGGTGAGAAGTGGGTACGGCTATGCTAATCAGTTAGGCGGTAAGTGCTCACACGTTAATGGCAACGCACCATGGTGAAATTAGCACATAGCCATTATTGGAAAATAGAAAAATCTGCCTTTTACCAGCAGCACTAAAAATGCTCTCACTGAGCATGAAAGACCTGTGTTGGGGCCACCGCAGGCCACTTTTTAGCAATGCTTGGTAAAAGAACCGTTTAATTATTTTGGCTTCTAGGAGATTGGAAGTTGGTGCTTCTGTCCTCCTTGTGGGTAACACCTGTCTTTGGAATTTTGGGGCTCAATTCTGATGGTGCTTCAGTTTTTCTTGATTCCCTATGGTTTACAGTATTTTTACTTTCTCCCATTTTCCTATACTCTCCCATTAATACTTAGATATATGGACTTTTGCCATGTGGACTATAGAATTTATTTTTCTACTGTTTATTTTTGTTTTCCTTTGGATGACGTCTGATATGGCATTTCTGTACAAATTCATTGCTTGATTATAAACTAAAATGTGTTCTAAATAAAATATTCAAAAACGAACATAATACAAATGGTGAATTGCTTTCGGTAGCTCTATGGCAGTCGATAGATCAAAATAGGTGATACGACAAGCTCTGTTATCATTATTTCCCTCTCTACCCCTCTCCCTACATTGTCTTCATCATCTTCCTTCCATCAGCCCCTGACCTCGTCCATCACAGGTACGTTTTTTCTGCCTCCAGTCTCTTCATTTATTTTGGGCAGTACCGTTGCATTACTTATACATTAACCAGCACTATTGCATGTAGTAAGACAGACGTAAGAGCAGACCTAAGCAAGTTTTAAAAGATGACTGCTGACAGCCTCTGTAGGAAAAGCAGTACTAGTCTATGAAAAGTGCCCTTGGCTTGCAAAACCTTACCAACTTTTTAAAGACATGAGATTACTGTTAAAAATGTTGAGGTGTTATCTGATAGCATGAAAGAAGAAGCTGTATTTAATCTTGGGACCCTTTTTGCTAAGCCACATAAGCGTCTACCTGCGCCCAACGCGTGCCAAAATGGTGTTACCGCCCAGCTACCGTGTGGCTCTTGTGGTAATTTCGTTTTTGGCACGTGTCTGATACGCGCAGCCAAAAAAATAATTTTTATTTCCAGATGCGCGTATTGGATGAACGCCAAATGGCGGTTACCGTGTGAGACTTTACCGCTAGGTCAATGGCTGGAGGTAAGGTCGCAGACCCAAATGGACATGTGGCAATTTTGATTTTGCCGTACGTCCATTTTCAGCAAAAATTTTAAAAAGGGCCTTTTTACAGACATGCTGAAAAATGGATCGGTGCATGCCCAAAACACGCGCTTACACTACCGCAAGCCATTTTTCAGCGCACCTTAGTAAAAGGACCCCCTAGTTTTCATATATTTCTTCAAGCATAAAACAGGTTAAAAATATCAACATTTCTCTAGCATGAGGTAAATAGAATTCTTTATGATAACACTGTAACCCAGCCTTACTCCAGCTCTCAGTACCACTACTACTACTTATCACTTCTATAGCGCTACTAGATGTACACAGCACTGTACACTTGAACATGAAGAGACAGTCCCTGCTCGACAGAGCTTACAATCTAATTAGGACAGACAAACAGGACAAATAAGAGATAAGGGAATTACTAAGGGGGGATGATAAAATAAGGGTACTGACAAGTGAGTAAGGGTTACTTGATCAGTACCCTTATTTTATCAGTAGGACTAGATATAATCAAATGGTAAATAGTAATTAATAGGAAGGGCATGTGTTTTGGGTGAAGATAACTCATCGTGGGTATGTCTGTGGAGTGGAGGGCATCGCTGGAGCCTCCTTCTCTTTCATACTCCAAAATTATTTTTTCAGGCTCTGCTGAATGATTTCATTTTTGGCCATTGCTATTTGGGATTGTTCCATTGTTTGGATTTGGATTTTACATTTAGTACTCGACTTTCCAAACCCGGGTTCAAAATGAGCTACCTTTGGGTACCCAAATTATTTCCCTGCCCCTCGAGAGGCCAAAATGAGTTTTGCAAGAACTGAGCCCTTTGTTTGCAAAGAGTTATTAAAGCAAACTAGCTTTCATTTGCTTTACGTATCCCTATTCTAGGCTTATTCACTCTCTGAGGATTCATTTAAAAGAAGGTTTTGTAATAGTCACATTTAATTTATCAGGGTGCAATAATTTGTGTTTCCCAATCATCTTGCAGACTTTGCTTCATTATCCTATTGTTTCACATGAGCAAGTTAGCAAAGTTTGGATTGATTGACTGTAATTAACTAAAACTGGTTCCAGGCTGTGCATCTATTGTCATGGTAGCTAGCCACAAAGTCCAAACTGTTCAGTGAAGGCAAGAAGAGAAAATATCGATATGAAAACTTTAGCAAATGTTAATGTTGAACTTGTCACTGTTAAGCACAAATAACACAGAAGGAAGAAAGAGATGTTAACACCAGAGCTTGTCATCTGGCTCTTGGGGTTTCGCTAATAAAGCTTTTATAGTCACAGTCTCCTGTCTTACAAAATGTTAAGCCTGATTCAGTCCTTTGATATTCTCTATTTTCTGCCCCTGCCTCTTTGTATTGGTTTCAGTTCTTCCAAATTCAGGAGATACATATGGGTGCAAAGATCAAAGAGGCTAAGGGTCTGATTTTCATAATATTCAGCAGACAGACCTCAAAAGCTTTCAGGCCGTATAGCAGAAATAGCTGTGATGAACATGCCATAAAGCCACAATTCTGCCTCTGAACATTTTGTAGTTATTCTGCCATAGAGTACAAGAAAGGGAGTATAGAAGGAATGGAATAAAGGATCAACGGGGCAGAGAGAATGAGCAAGACAAAAGGCAGGAAGAAAGATGAATGATAATGAATTAACAAGAAAAGGGGGTAAAGGGAAATGAGATTTCAAGACAGAAATCCCCTGAATTCCTGCTAAAAATGCTGGGGCTTCCTCATCTAGCTTCCTCCTCTTATTACACATAATGGCGGCTATTTTAGAAGACTTATTCATGATTTCAACATGAAAATACAAACATTTACAATGGTGTATTGCATACGAATGTAAAAACCAATTTCAGAAAGCCACTGTTTACATGTAGAGGTCCAAACTATGTAGAAATTGTAAGAGTGTGTGGTATGGGCATGGTTGAGCTGGGCTTGGGTGGGACTAAAAGCTACCCAGGTATTCCCCATTTCACACAGAGAATGCACTTATATGGGGAAAATTTAATGTTAATTTTTACAGCCACTCAGTGACACAAATAAATTGCTTTAAAAATTCTGAGTTTCAACCAAAGTTTTATATGATGGATTAAGAGGAGGGGGGGATGATTCTCCCTAATCCCATGTAGTTTATGTACATCTCTGAAATGAACACCATCCCAATGGTGTACATGCTTTCACCTAGATTGTTAATGAAATGTGCATAAATTATAGCAGTCTGTAATTTACATGTGCATCCCAACCACGGTCCAGCCACGTGTATGCTCACCCTCATACTATGTGCTATCACATGAGGTGCCATTTTCTAGAATAGCACATAGCTGGAATAGTGTCATTAATGCACATATGTGCACAGATACACGCATGTATGCCAGTATGCAAACTGCATGTTCTTGATGCCTAAATGTTGGCACTGTCCTTATAAAATGACCCCTTATGCGAAAAGTCCAAAAGGCACCTGTTTTATGCCTATTTTATAAAGACATGAAAATCCATAATCCCAAATGTATTAATCACCCAATCTAACTGATATATCAAAAAGCCCAAATATATCATCTAACCAAGTAGTTCACAGTAATTAGACATATATGAGGACCTTCATATATAGAGGATCACCTTTAGCTACTAGCCTGTAATTGCCTATAATGGTCACTCACCATAAAGCATAATCATTGTTCCTAAAAGTCCAGATTCCCAAACAGTATTCTTTAGAATATTCATTATCATTATACAAATTCATTTTTTATACACCAGTACTCTTACATCTCAGATGGCAGAATTTGTAGTTTATAACAAATCATCCCAAACATCTTGATTCAAACTTCAGCCAGAGCTTTCAACGATATAATCCATGATACCAATGTTTTGAGCTGCAACTGTTCTGCTGCAGAGGATATATCATTGTAGGATAGGACTTCTATACTGCTGGGCCACTAGCATCTAAACTGAAAAGAAGATGGCATCAATCTATATATTAAACAACTAAATAGTCAATCAATCAGAAGAGCAGATTTAAACAAGCCAATCACTGATGCCAATGTCAGGGCCCGATGCACAAAGGCAGCAGTTGTACAATATGGCTGCATCGGTAAATTTAGCAAGTTGCAAACAGTGAATGATACACACAGGGGATTGATGCAAATGAGCTGCACAGATACCACCTATCCTATCTATTGTTAATCTAAGCTTATTCTTTGACCAATTTCCCGAGCTATAGAAACAGGCTATATAGTCCACCCACTTTGAAAAAAAAACCTACTTTAGATAGTCCTAGCCACTATCACCCCGGTATCCAAACCTTTGCTACATGTCAAAGATTTTGGAAAAAATAGTGTTCAACCAGCTTTCTCTTTTTTCTGAGAAGACTTTAGCTCTTCACCCCTGCCAATTAGGATTTTAGAAAGCACTCAGTACAGAGGACTGACACGATGCTCTCCTAAGTGAACTTTATTCCCATTTTGAATGCCATAAAATTCATATGAGCCATCTCCTTTGATGTATCCATGGCTTTTGATCTTGTGGACCACTCTCTTCTTCTCACCCACTTGTCTTCTCTGGGTATTTTGGGTAGGGTTTCCTGGTTTACTTCTTTCCTATTCCACCACTCCTTTCAGGTTTTTACTTCCAACTCTCTCTCTGAGAAAAAAGAATTGCACCATGGCGTCCCTCAGGGATCAATCTCTCCCCCCTCTGTTTCAATTTATTCCTTAGTCCCCTTGCTACACTGATTCAAACTTTTGGTATTTCAGTTTATTTATATGCTGATGATATTCTTCTGCTCTATCACACCTCCGCACTTTCTCCAATCGCTCAGTACACTTCAACTCTGATTTAATGGTGTTGCTACTTGGGTAAAGGACTATCAACTAGTACTCAGTGCAGAAAAGACAGTTGCCTGCTGGTTTATGAACACTCTACTGCCATCTTCTTCTCCCATTCAACTCTTCAGATACTCAGTCACCCCTGTGACTAGCTTCTGTTAATTAGGCATCATTCTTGATTTATCCCTATCTTTCTTGCTGCAAATTTCATGTCTGTCTAAAGTTAGTTTCATGGTTTTTCGGCAACTACAAGCAATTCGCCATCTCTTCAATTTCCATCAGTTTCATGCACTCATTCTTTCTTTCTTACTTCTCAACTTGACTATTGTAATATCATTTATGCAGGCTTACCACATGCAACATTAAAGAAATTACAAACCCTTCAGAATACGGCCATCCATCTGCTCTGTAGTGCCCGTTGTTATGATTACATCACATCATTGCTGAAACGACACCATTGGTTGCCAGTCTAAAAGCACGTCATTCATAAAGTAGCAACTCTGAAATTCAAAGCTTTTTGAGTAGGTTCCCTGATTATCTTCATGCCTCACGATCCCTTATTCACCAGCTAGAGTTCTTCGTTCTGTGAATGATTACCACCTTGTACTCCCGAGTCCCAAATTCACCTGCCTGGAATCCACTAAACATAGTACATTTTTCTTCCTTGCCCCTCATATTTGGCACAATCTTTCCCTCCTCTTCATAGCAATTCTTCTAAGAACTTCAATTCAGAGCTTAAAATGTAGTTTTTCAAATAGGCTCTTGGGGTAATGTATCAACAGAGACCACCAGCCTCCCCACTTCTCTTCTGTTGTTTTTATTTCTTTTCTTCCTATGTCCCCTCCCTCTTCCAGTTCTTTCACCCCCCTCTCCCCTTCTTCCTTTAGTTAAAGTGGAGGGGCATAATCGAACGCGACGGCCTATCTCCATGGGCGTTTATGTCCGAAAACGGGTACATAAAGAGGCGGGACAGACTGTATTTTTCGAAAAAATGGACGTTTTTCAGCGTTTGTTTTTTTAGCGATAATGGAAACTAAAAACGCCCAGCTCAAAAACATCCTAATCAAAGCCATTTGGTCGTGGGAAGGGCCAGGATTCGTAGTACACTCGCCCCCCCTGACATGCCAGGACACCAACTGGGCACCTCTAGAGGTCAGTGCGGTGGACTTCAGACAACACTCCACATGCATAGCTCCCTTACCACGAGTGCTCAGCCTCCAACTCCCCTCCCCCAAAACCCACTACCCACAATGTACAACACTACCATAGCTCTTAGGGGTGAAGGGGGCACCTACATGTGAGTACAGTGGTTTTGCAGACCTCCATTTACCAGCACAAGTGTTACAGGTAGGGGGGAATGGGCCTGGGTCCGCCTGGCTGAAGTGCACTGCGGTACCCACTAAAAGTGCTCCAGGGACCTGCATACACGCAGGCCTCTAGGACTTGTTGCTGCTATATAACCTTGGCACACCAGTTGACACTGAAGACTAATCTCTCTGAAAACGTCCTTTATTGGAATAAGGAGTTAACTGCAGATCAGAGTTTGTGCCCCACTGCAACGAGTCTCCCTGGTACTGAGATGAGCAGTAGGTCAGAGCTGGCAGAGTGCTGTACAATGCCCTCTTTCAGCCACATTCAAGGTAAGAACTAAGTTCTGTAGCGTGGCTAACACGTGAAAGGGATCTAAAACTGTCTTACAAAAATGGCCACTACCTCATGGACTACCGGAAACAAAACAGGGCACACTCTGACCCAGTAAGCAGGGGGAAAAGCACCATGGGAGTAGAGCCTACCAACTACCAACATCGTGAGCATTTGCCACAAGCTAGTGGAATCACGGAGCCCAATACCCTACACCCACCACAATGCATTGCTGATGTGACTCTGCAGTGCCCTTAACAGAAAAGGTGTCACACTCACCCGAGACCCACATCAGAACCAGGGAAAGGCTGTCAGAGGATAGAACACATTCTGCTGTCATGGAGGTGGGTATGGTATTTGAGGCTGGCATATAGGCTGGAAAAAAAGTTTGTAAAGTGGGGTTTTTTTGTGGGAGGGGGTTAGTGACCACTGGGGAGTCCGGGGAGGTCATCCCCAATTCCCTCCAGTGGTCATCTGGTCAGTTGGGGCACTTTTTTGGGACTTGTTCATGAAAAAAAGGGGTCCAAAAAAAGTGACCCAAATCACAGTAAAACGCCTTTTTTTTTCGATTATCAGCTAAAGACGCCATCTCTCCTCGGCCGATAACCACACCCCAGTTCTGCCTTCACCACACCTCCAACACGCCCTCGTCACTTTACCTGTTTCCGCGACGGATTGCAGTTTGGAAACACCCAAATCAGCTTTTGATTATACCGATTGGGCGACCACGGGAGAAAGACGCCCATCTCCCGATTTGGGTCACAATATAGGTGTTTTTCTCCTTTCGATTATAAGCTGGATAGTAACATAGTAGATGACGGCAGAAAAGACCTGCACGGTCCATCCAGTCTGCCCAACAAGATAAACTCATATGTGTATACCTTTACCTGATTTGTACCTGTCTTTTTCAGGGCACAGGACCGTATAAGTGTGCCCAGCACTATCCCTCCTCCCAAACCACCAGCCCCGCCTCCCACCACCGGCTCTAGCACAGACCGTATAAGTCTGCCCAGCCACTATTCCCCGCCTCCCAACCACAGTCCCCACCTCCCACCACTGGCTCTAGCACAGACCGTATAAGTCTGCCCACCACTATCCTCGCCTTCCCAACCACCAACCCCTCTTCCCCCCACCGGCTCCGCCACCCAATTTCAGCTAAGCTCCTGAGGATTCATTCCTTCTGCACAAGATTCCTTTATGTATATCCCACGCATGTTTGAATTCCGTTACCGTTTTCATCTCCACCACCTCCCGCGGGAGGGCATTCCAAGCATCCACCACTCTCTCTGTGAAAAAATACTTCCTGACATCTTTTTTGAGTCTGCCCCCTTCAATCTCATTTCATGTCCTCTCGTTCTACGCCCTTCCCATCTCTGGAAAAGATTTGTTTGCGGATTAGTACCTTTCAAATATTTGAACATCTGTATCATATCACCCCTGTTCCTCCTTTCCTCAGGGTATACATGTTCAGGTCAGCAAGTCTCTCCTCATACGTCTTGGAACGCAAATCCCATACCAATCTCGTAGCTTTTCTTTGCACCGCTTCAATTTTTTTTACATCCTTAGCAAGGTATGGCCTCCAAAACTGAACACAATACTCCAGGTGGGGCCTCTTACCTTTCCTCTCTTTGTGTGACTGTCTCAATTTCCTGTAAAAAAATGGAGTTCCTTTTCTTTTTTTTTCCAAAATATTTGCTTGTACTTACAGAATAGAGCATAGTCAGATCATTAATTATGTGCATGTGGGTCCACATATGTGCATAAATCAGAGGAATACAATTATTTGTGTGTATACATGTCATCTAGCTTTAGGTGGCTCCTTACAGAATTGCCTCTATAGAGTGCAGGCAAACATTAACTCCAACTTTGTAGCAGGTTTATTTTTGGTGTCAGCTTTTGAATGGAAATAGAGGTAAGTTTTGGAGCCTATTTCATAAAAGGACATATGCGGCTCATGTTGCCTTTATAAAATAGTTTTAATTTGGGTGCCTTTCTGGACTTCCCACATAGGTGTCCTGTTATAAAGACAGGTCCTAAGAGGGTAAATCTATAAAGAAAGTGCTAAAATTTACATGGCAAATACAAGAGTAAAGGGAGAAGTTAGCAGGTGTGGCTAAGGTATATAATAGCCTACAAGTTGCTGATTACTGTAGTAAATGAATAACTGCTTGAGAACCTCCTCACAAGCAATATATTCCAGTGGCCCTGGAGCATCAAGACATAAAGCCATAGCCCAATGCTCCTGGGCCAAAGCATAGAGGGCTCAGTGCTATTCCTCCTCTCCCAATCACATCCCTCCTCGATAACAGTACATCTCCCACCCCTATCAAGGTCCCCCCCCAAGAACATCTCCCAATCAAGACCCCTGCCCCCAAATGTCCCCCCCCCCTACCATCTATAGGGCCGACCAGCCCTGTACCTCATGATCCAGTGGCCATCAGGAAGGAGCAATCTCTAGTTACTGCTGCCCAGTCAGCGCAGTCTCCAGAATGGCACCCCTAGTGATAGCCATGCACTACTGAAATATGAACCCTAGTGGTAGTAACACAAGACTACCATTAAAGGTACCATTTTGGAGATGGTGTCAGCAATTCAGATGCCAACTGAGAATTGCTCCTGCCTGATAATCACTGGACAACCAGGTACAGGGCTGGTGGGGAGCCATTTGAGGAGTGGGGAATGTGGTAGTGGGGGCTTCATTGGGAGGGATGTGATCAGGGGGCCTTGACTGAAAGGAGGAATGGCCCTTGACCCCTTTATGCTATGACTTTGGAGCAACAGGCTATGACTTTTAAATTCGATGCTCCTGGCATGATAAAATAACCCCAGTTTTTGGCTGGGGTTATTTTGTTATGATTTTATGCCCATAATGTAACTTGCATACTGCAATTCATGTTATGGTTTGTACGTAGTAATGAGCTGCTTTAAATGCATGTGCATGTTTGCATCTCATTAGTAAATAACCCATGGTGACCTAAATATCACCACAGTAGAGCAAGACAAGCTGTGTTAGAGCCCTTTAAGTTACTTTAAGGAGCAAATAAAGTGACTTTAGACCCTAACTCAGCTTGATAACTCCCTCCTCCCTAAATGATAGAATGCCAGCTTATATGCACATGCATGGGCATATATGCTTATAAGTGCCAAAAAACCATCTGCCATGCATATTTTTACAGATGTGTGTACTCATGGGTGGAGTCTGGGCAGGATCACACACGCATAATGTATACAATATTATATTATGCACTAATCTCCAGCATCTAGGTGTAAATATTTACACCAGCTCTATGGCTGGCATAATTGCAAGTACCCAACCACATACACATGTATATGACTCGTTACACCTCTTTTCCTTTCTAGAATAGTCTCCAATTAGGTACCCTCTAGATTTAGGCATAGAATTGCCCTCTAAATATCTGAACTCATGCAACTTGATATTATTCACATGAAAAGAATGAGATAGAGATGAGGTTTCCTGACAATGAATTGTCCCAGACTGCTTCTTTAATGCATGACAAAAATTATTAGGGATCAGTTAGTATCTTTGAGGGAACATTGCAAAAGATCCAAATAGTTAATATTCTTTTTCTTTTTTTTTCCCTGTCTTGGATCTTATATTGAGAAGTCACCTGCTCACTTTCTTTTCCCAGTTTTTAACACGTTTCAGGAAATTTAAAAGAAGTCCACCATCTAAAATGAATCAGGTGGGATCTTCATGGTTGTTCTTTCTTATGTGTTTTTGCTTTGGGTGACAGGAGCCATGTAAAATGCCACTTTAGTTTGCAGCCTTGCAATCTAAATAATTAAAAATAAATTAGCGTAGGGATGATATTCAAAGGGAAAAAAATCCTGACCTAGCAACTTCTTTCCAAACGTTTAATGTTTCTATTTTCTAGTCTAGACTGTGAGCATGCTAAACATGACTATGTTCACGTCAATTATGACAGCAAGTTGTGGCACTTGCAGCCTGTGCTTATTGATCTATCTCCAGGGATGTCTATTGATTCTGATTTTAAAAATGTTATTCTTTAAAACATCCATTTCATATGCAAAACATTTTGTAGGAAAAAGCAAATGTTTACAATCTGGGAAAAACAAACACACAAACTTTTGAGCTGGTTGATGAGCCTAATTCTGTGCTGAATTGCCCCAACATTTTAGGAAGAGGGTCATTTCAACAGCCAGATTGGGGAGGGGAGGGAGGGAAGGATGGTTTCACTGACAGAAATACAGAAAACCTTTCATCATTAGGATCTATTCAAATCCAGCTCATATTGGGTGGTGATCAGAGACATGGTCCTATGCTTTCTGGATTAATTGTTTCTCTTCCCTCTTCCCCCACGCTTCTATCACTCCGCTCCTGGTTTTATCTCCCCTCTCTATTCCATCAGCCTATTTTAGCCTCCTATTCTCATCTCCTGTAAGTTTTTCATCTTCCCCTTTCAATCCATACCCGTATCTTGTCTTTCAGTATGTTGCCCTTATCTCTTTTTTTGGAGAAGTATTAACTAGTTGTTTGTCCTTGAGATAGTCTAATCCCTGGTTACTTACTGCACGTGTATTAATTTGCGTCTTGAAGTTATTGTAATTTGTGTTATATTCTGTACATTATTATGTTTTATTCAGTTATTGTTTGTTTGTAAGCTACATTGAACTTGAGTCTATTTCGGGCTAATGTGGGTATAAATGTCATGAATAAATAAATAATGCAAGATATTTGTCCTTAATGCACATTAAATAGCATTAACATGTGTTTTGGTACTGCAATGCATGTTAGTTTAGGTTACCACAGTGTACCTAATAACAAGATGCAAAATATGCAACATAGTAAATAGTAGATGACGGCAGAAAAAGATCTTCATGGTCCATCTAGTCTGCCCAAGATAAACTCATATCTTGAATTTGTACCTGTCTTTTCAGGGCAAAGACCGTATAAGTCTGCCCAGCAGTATTTCCCACCTCCCAACCACCAGTCCCGTCTCCCATCACCGGCTCTGGTACAGACTGTATAAGTCTGCCCTCCCCTATCCTAGCCTTCCAACCACCAACCCCTCTTCCCCCCACCTGCTCCGCCACCCAATTTCAGCTAAGCTTCTGAGGATCCATTCCTGCTGCACAGGATTCCTTTATGCATATCCCACGCATGTTTGAATTCCGTTACCGTTTTCATCTCCACCACCTCCCGCGGGAGGGCATTCCAAGCATCCACCACCCTCCCCGTGAAAAAATACTTCAGCCCAATTAGTTTATTTAAGAGCCTCCTGTGAGGAACCGTGTCAAAAGCTTTGCTAAAATCTAAGTAGATTACGTCTATAGCACGTCTATGATTCAATTCTCCAGTTACCCAATCAAAGAATTCAATGAGATTCGTTTGGCACGATTTCCCTCTGGTAAAACCATGTTGTCTCGGATCTTGCAGCTTGTTGGCTTCTAGGAAATTCACTATCCTTTCCTTCAGCATGGCTTCCATTACTTTTCCAATAACCGAAGTGAGGCTTACCGGCCTGTAGTTTCCAGCTTCTTCTCTATCACCACTTTTGTGAAGAGGTACACCTCCGCCGTTCTCCAGTCCCTCGGAACCTCTCCCGTCTCCAAGGATTTATTAAACAGATCTTTAAGAGGACCCGCCAGGACCTCTCTGAGCTCCCTCAATATTCTGGGGTGGATCCCGTCCGGTCACATGGCTTGTCCACCTTTAGCTTTCCAAGTTGTTGATACACACTCTCTTCCGTGAACGGTGTTATATCCATTTCATTCTCAGGTGTACTTTTGCCAGTCCCTCGTGGTCCTTCTCCAGGATTTCTTCAGTGAAAACCGAACAAAAGTAGCTATTTAGTAAATTGGCTTTTTCTTCATCATTATCTACATAGCGGTTCGCTGTATCTTTTAGTCTCACAATTCCCTTTTTAGTCCTTCTTCTTTCATTAATATGTAAATGCAAGCAAAACAGCTCATTATTATATAAATTGAGTAATGCAGAATGTGATGAACTTCACAAGCGGTGTTATTCCAGAAAAAATAACATGACTACATCTAGTGGTTGTGGGTACCCTTTTAAACCTGGTGTTGGAAAAGGCAAGAGCAATTGGGGATTGCGATTGCCTGTCCTACCCTACATCACTAGGGATGACTCAAGGAAGTCCTGAGGGGAGGGGACAAACAAGGGTGAAGGTGTTTGGTGGGCTATTGATCTTGTTAGGGGGGGGGACTTATAGAGGTGAGACGTGAGAGCAGGTCTTAGATGCATTCTACTGTAATGTGTCATTATGGGGGGATCTTTGGAGGTAGAGGAGGGAAAGCTGCTTCCATTTTTCCTGCACTGGACCCTATAAGAAATGCTCCTGGGGAGCAGAATAATGCAGCTTGCAAGGTTATCGTAAGTTGCATTATTCCTGTACCGGAGGAATCACCAACCTGCAGTCTGCATTAACATAGGTTTAGTGAATCCTGCGGTAAACTAAGCTGAGGTAAAAGATCAACTTTTACTGCAGCTTTGTAACTTTCTCCCTTAGGCAGAAGTAATCAATGTGAGCTGCCATTAAGATATGCTCTTTTACTGTTAACCCCAGTTATTAGTAACAAGATCATATTGCATAAAATGGGACCTGTCTTAAAATAGCACGATGGTATAATAACAAAGAAAAATAGCCACGTTGCAAACTGCACCCCATTCATCTTTTCCAAACCTCAGTTGTCCTCATTTTCTTACATTACAAAGCTGATTGAGCCCAAGTTTCTTGGATCAAAAGGCCACACGGATTCCAAAAGCTTTTTTGGATAGTGGACTATATTTTAAAAATGAAAATGAAAGGGAAGCAGTAGCGTTCCTGGGAGGGGGCGGTGGATGCGGTCCGCCCCGGGTGCACGGCGCTGGGGGGGTGCCGCGCTGCGCCTGTCCTTCGTTCCATGCTCCCTCTGCCCCGGAACAGGTTACTTCCTGTTCCGGGGCAGAGGGAGCATGGAACGAACGAAGGACAGGCGCGCGCGACACCCCCACAGTGCCGTGCACCCGGGGGGTTTCTTTCGTGGGGGGTTGTCCTTTCGCCGGGGGTGGTCTCGCTGCATCTGGGGGGCGCTGCACCTGGGGGGCGGGGCGCATCGGCGATCCGCCCGGGTGTCAGCCCCCCAAGGAACGCCACTGAAGGGATGAGAAGAGAACAAATGCTCCTCATCCTGCTTCTGCATGGGCTTCCTCTCTGAACCAGAAGTAGACACTGCACAGAAAGGAGGAGCAAATCCATGGCCATTTGGGAAATAGGAAGTGCCTGTGCTTTTTCAGATTCCCAACAGCACATATTGCTGCTTGTTTGGCAAGTTTCAGAGCAAGGCTTTGCATCACAATTCTCTGAGTTTAATGCACATTTGACAGCTTTTACATGTGCACTTGTTACCAGTTGTTTTCTGATTCGCTTTCTGCTAATATAAAGATTTCAACATAAAATTGGAGAAATTTTGTAGTAATGAATTAGATCGTAAAAGAGGACAGGTTTATTCTTACGTGATCCTTTACATCTGTTGTGATGTGGTTATCTAGAAAATAAGTTGTCAGACATGAAACTGACTGTTCATATTGTTGTTATAAGTTTTGGATTTGATGACGTGATAGTACTATAAATTAACAAGTTTCACAGTACATACTTTTTGCAAGGATGCTAGGAACTAAAAAAACACATGAAGGTATATGATTATATGTCTTGCTTGTATCATCAGTTGTGTTGTTGACTGAAGGTTTTGACAGCATTCATCTTGCAAATATTTATGATACTCAAATTGACTCTCTTCTACTATACTAGAACAGTCTGCAAAAAGATAGTGAGGTAGATCTCCCATTTGTGGTGTGTAGTACTTTGTCAAATGCCTTTGAAAGCCCAAATACATAATATCCACTGGTTCAAATTCATCCATGTGCCAGGTTAAATTTCATTCTAATAGGTTTTTTGAGACATGACTTGTCTTCCTGAAACCCATACTAGCTTCTCCTGATTATACCATTTCCTTCTACATCAGGGGTGCTCAAAGGGGTCCACAGGCCAATCAGGTTTTCAGGATATCCCTAATGAATATGAATGAGAGAGGTTTGCATATCATGGAGGTAACAGACATGCAAATCTCTCTCATGCATATTCATTATACTCTCCTCTGAGTTTCCTTATTTCACTCTGATTACAAATTGTGTATCTACTTTCTCAACGTAACCACTCTCATTTTTATCTGCAAAATGTTTTTATTCAAATATTTTTGATTAAATTACAAAAGCATCTATGTAAAAAATATATATCCTTAATCCTTACTCTCATTCACGTCTTCATACTCTCCTATCTACCTATCTAACAAGCTGTGTTGGTTTATAGCACCATTTTACTGTCTGCTTATTATCCTTAAACCTTAATATACTTTGCCACAATACAAAATACACCTTTCTCGAGTAAAGCAAGTCAAATGTTTTTTTTTCTTAAATTCTTACAGTTATGGTTTATCACAGCATGTTACTGTCTGCTTGCTTTCCCTAGTGTATTATGGCAATATACAAAGTACACTTTTCCATTCTACAATTAGACTAGACAAAAAGTTTTTTCCTTCAGTTCTTGTGCTTGATTGCTTGATTTTATTCCTGTGCCAAAACGTTCACCGCTAGTCATAAAACTCAGTTCCATCAAATTTCAACTGTGTATATGTCTTATCTATTCTTCCGATACTCTCCTTGAGTCTCCTCTCCTAGGTTTCCATGTTTTCCTTACTCTGGAGGTATGAGTCCAAACAGCTGTCACACCCTACACAAATTGTGTTTCACTGTATTGTGTCTTCAGGGGTTAGGACCTTAAACTCTGTTACACATTATTTTATCATCTCTCTGCCAGGCCCTGGAGGAACCCTCGCTGGGTAAGGGAGAAAATGGCGTCCAGGCGCTCCTCGAAGATAAGGATATATATTTTTTACATGGATGTTTTTGTAATTAATTGAAAATATTGAATAAAAAACATTTTGCAGATAAAAATGAGAGTGGTTACATTGAGGAAGTAGATATGCATATTCATTACAGATATCCTGAAAACCTGACGTCTGTGGACCTTTAGGACAGGTTTGAGTACCACTGTTCTACATGTTTCATGACGTTACTATTGATAATTGTCTTCACTATTTTGCCAGGTATTCATGTCAGTCTTCCAGGTCTATAATATTTTTTGTACCCCCGTCCCCAAGCTCTTCTTAAAAACTGAGGATACTCGCCACCTTCTGTTACATGTATTGGGAAGTTTTGCTGGTATTATAGAGGTAATTCTATTTTAAAAAGGCACTAACATTTATGCATCGATTGTGCACATAAATGTTTAGAATAATGATTTTTAACCCTGGGATTCTATATAGCGCGCTGAGATTTCCGTGCGGAAATCAAAACATATTCCATAACAATGCGCATAAGCTAATTGGTTAACAAGCTAATCAGTGTTGATAATTGGATGATAACAAGCAACTATTGACTAATTGGCATTAATTAGAATTTATGTGCACAACTGTCTAAGCGTATTCTATAACGTGATGCGTGTAAATTCTAAGTTGTATGTTAAAAACAGGGTGTGGCCATGGGCATGGAATGGGCGGGTCATGGGCAAATCTAAATTCTGTGCACATTGTTATAGAATGCACCTGGTCCATGAATAATTTAAGCATTGGGATTTAATCCAAGTTTTACTTGCCATAACAGCCCATGACTAAATTTGGTTGTGCAGAGCAGCGCTTGGTGTATTCTATATATATCGCACAGAAATTTAGGCATATTCTATAAAGTACACCTAAATTAAGGTATACTTTATAGAATATACTTAGGCAAGTTTGATTTTGGCACTGAATTTTTAGGTGTGATAGGTAGAATCTAGTCCTGTATGCATGCATGTGTGCACATACACATTTAAATGGTAAAATTCCATGAATATGCACATATCTTACATATAGCCCCCATTTGACAGATGTACATACATATAGGCAGAGTCTGGGCTGAGCATGGGTAGGTCTTAAGCAGATATCTCTGGCATTTAGACATGAATTTAAATCTAGTTCTATGGTTGGCATAAATGCTCACATTTAACAGCATACATGCATATGTACCCTGTTGCACTAGTATTCTATAAGGCAAGGGTTCTCAACCCAGCCCTCGGGATACACTTAGCCAGTCAGGTTTTCAGGATACCCACAATAAATATGCATGAGATAAATTCATATAGAATGGCATAGTGCATGCAAATCTATCTCATGCATATTCATTGTGGGTATCCTGAAATTGTGACTGGCTAGTTGTGTCCCTAGGAATGGGTTGAGAACCCCTGTTATATGGGAACATAGGCAACTACTTTCCTTATAGAATTGTTACCATGTTGTTATAGAATTTACCCCATACCTTTTCTTTGAATAAATGATGGTCTTGATTTCCCGTGCTCTCATTTTGACCCTTTTCACAGACACTGTTAAGTTCACCAGAAAAATGATGGGAAACATGCTACACTTGGCTGACATTTTAAATATTTCAGTTTAAATCGTATTAGACCTTTTGATCCTTGTATTAGTAAACAGTTTCTTCTTTTCATCAGCTGTAATCATTTTTTTGAATTCTACTTTTTTTTAAATCTAAAGTACGGTTCTTGTGGTGTAGTAAATGACATTAGGGCTTTTGTAAATTCTTGCAGAATATAACAGATCATTGGTTTTATAACACAGTTGCTGCTTTTGCATTCTGATGAGATTATTATTAGTAGCACAAAATACAACCAACCTTGCACACTGTTAGTTATAAAAAAATATATGAAAGTTTTCTAAATAGTCTCATGTCAGCTGTATCTGAAATGTATTATAGTTTCCCAGAGCTCTGTTCTTCTCTGAGTTTGGGGATTATGAAATTATACACAAAAATAATATTTATTCTTTGCTTTACGTGCTAAAGCATGTTGGTTAGCACTGATGTATTTATGTAATAATTTTTTAAATCACCTTATGAAGAGAGATGCGTGAATAGGGCAAAATTTTCAGTTCATTTTTGTTTTGTTTGGGCTTTTCCTCAAATTTTTGACTTTCTTTTGGTTCATTTCACATATTTGTTTTATATTAAAGTATGTTTATTACTCCACAATACAATAGCATTATATAACAACAGCCATATTCCAAAATCGTACTATTCACTCCATAGTGACAAGTTCTAAATGACAAAATTCATTTTAACAACAAACCTCAGTACTGTGTCTCCCCACTCCCTTCCTTGTTCCTTTACACTAGAGAATGACACAGGGACAAAGTTTGTCCCTGTCCCCACAAACTCTATCCCCAGCGGCGGCAGGGGGATTGAAAGTGATGGTGGTGGTGGGGGGGGGGGGGGGGGGTCAGTGGCTAGGGGAGGTGGGCTAAACTGTGCTCCCCCACCTTGGGATCTGGACCCCCTCCTGCCAAGGTCTAGCTACGCCCCTGGCCTGTGCACATTAGAAGTTAGGTGCACTGCATTACAGAATACACTGGGGGGCCCTTTTACCAAGCTGGGGCAAAAGGGGGCCTGCGCTGGCATCAACGTGTGTTTTTGATGCGCACCAAGGCCCCCTTTTACCACAGTAGGTAAAAGGTAGGTCTTTCTTTTCTTCAGGAAATGGCCGTGCAGCAAGTGAAGCACTTGCTGCGCAGCCATTTTGACGGAGAGAACCCTTACTGCCACCTACTGAGGTGGCAGTAAGGGCTCCTGTGCTAACCCGGTGGTAACCGGGCAGCGCATGACACTGCCCGATTACCCACTGGGTACACACTGGTGCTACAAAATAAAAAAAATTTATAGCGCCGGATATAACGGCGCACTGGGGGTGGAAACTACCACTGGGTTGCGCAGTAGCTCAGTGGTACTTCCTTTAGCAAGTGGTATGCCCGCATTGGGTTTACCGCCACTTTGTAAAAGGGGCCTTAGCAAGTTGTGTACATATATTCTAATTATTGCCAATTAGTGCTCATTATTGCTTGTTAAGTGCTGTTATCAACACTGATTAGCTTGTTAAGCCAATTAAGTTATGTGCATTGTTATAGAATATGCCTGGATTTTGACGCAGACCTCTAAGCATATTATATAGAATCCGGGGAATAGTTACAGAGTAGTGTAGAACTGGATTATTGGCATTTAAATGCAAATGTCTACACATATTCGCATGCATGCCATATTTTTATTACATTTGTACCCCACGCTTTCCCACTCATGGCAGGCTCAATGCGGCTTGCATATTATATACAGGTACTTATTTGTACCTGGGGCAATGGAGGGTTACGTGACTTGCCCAGAGTCACAAGGAGCTGCCTGTGCCTGAAGTGGGAATTGAACTCAGTTCCTCAGGACCAAAGTCCACCACCCTAACCACTAGGCCACTTCTCCACTAATAACAAATGCATAAACATTGCTGGATTTTCCTCATTTACCTGTGTACTTACCACCTACATGTTGATATTCACTTTGTAGATTACCTCCTTAGTTTGCATTAAGGACTAGACTATATATATGGTGCCAAAACAATCAGTGCCAAAAAAATGTACTATTTTATAAGCTGTGCTTAAAGTTAGGTGAGGTGTATGCATTAGCATTTATGCCCAGGAATCATGCCCAACTTTAGTTGTGGCCATTTGCACCAACTGAAACGTGGTGCAAATGTACGCACGTTAATGTGTGTTAATTTTAGGAACACATCCTTTCTGTCCATGACCCACCCATTTCCACGCTCCCTTTTTCAAATCATTTGTAAATTTTAGGTACAGATCCAGTGCCTAAATTTACGTGCATAACGTTCAATTAAATTTAATTAGTGCCAATAATTGCTTGTTAAAAAGCCAATTATTGATGCTAATTAGCTTGTTATTTAATTAAATTGTGTATGCAAATTGGGCACCCGCCAAAATTTGCACGTACAATTTTTGACGACTTTTACAGAATTAGGGGTAAATTCATAGCCTAATTTGTGTTAAATCAATTTGGCACACAGAAAATTGTTAAGGAGCAGTAACAAAGCAAATGTGTATTCAAGAATGCACACCTTTACTAGCTGGGGTACGGAAATAAATTACATTCTGGCCATTTAGGCTTGAAATTCCAAAATGATCTTATAAAGCCTGTAATTCACCAGAAACTCTCTATGGAAGCATAATGAAAAGGGTACATGAAAGATATTTTAGCGTAAAAGCTCTACTGGAATTCTGAGCCTATTCAGAACAGTGTTTTGCTGAGCTGTGGGATATCTCCTTCATAAGGACAAGGGAATCATGTGTTTTTCAAAATAGAGTAACGCTGTTTTTGGTGAACTCAATTAGGGCTCAATTTATCTAAAACTGGAAAGTTATAAACTTTACAGCAGAGCCATATTTATTGAATTAAGAAATGCAAATGTATACATTGTGGGAGTAATTTTATAAGTACACATATGGGTAAAAAGCGCACACATACTTTTTTGGTGTGTGGATTTTTTTTTTTATTGTGCTATTGTGTTTTATGGTATGTTGCAATGTCCCTGTATAAGTCGTTGGTGAGGCCCCACCTGGAGTATTGTGTTAAGTTTTGGAGGCCGTATCTTGCTAAGGATGTAAAAAGAATTGAAGCGGTGCAAAGAAAAGCTACAAAAATGGTATGGGATTTGCGTTACAAGACATATGAGGAGAGACTTGCTGACCTGAACATGTGTACCCTGGAGGAAAGGAGAAACAGGGGTGATATGATACAGTCGTTCAAATATTTGAAAGGTATTAATCCGCAAATGAACCTTTTCCGTAGATGGGAAGGCGGTAGAACTAGATGACGTGAAATGAGATTGAAGGGGGGCAGACTCAAGAAAAATGTCAGGAAGTATTTTTTCACGGAGAGAGTGGTGGATGCTTGGAAAATTTGTTTATTAATGGAAACGGAAAACCAAATACATAAAAGCTAAAAGGTACATAAATACCCCTCAATCCCCTATTTACAAAGACAGACCAAACCCCCTACCCCCCCAACACAGGCATCTTCCCCTCGGTAGGGAGGTGGTAGCGGTGAAACAACGCACAAAGGGGTTTTTTCTTAGACAGGCAAGGCAGGAGGGGAGGGAGGCGACACGGTTGGGAATAGCATTAAAAAGAGGAGGGATAATTTAATTTCCAGGGGAGGGAAGAGGGAGGATATAGAGGCTATACAGGTGGAAATTGAGCGAGTTCAGTATGACCGATACTCCTCATTAGTTTATGAGAGGGATTTTGGCAAATTATTGAGTCCGGACCCGTTTGAGTGCTGTAAGGAAAGAAGGGAACGTAGGGTCATGGAAGGGTTAATGGACAGGGACGGGGTTGTTCAGGATTCGAGGGAAGGGATTTTGCGGGTGGTGGAGGAGCATTTTGGACATTTCTTCTCCGATCTACATTTGGATGAGGAAGACATACGGAGGTATGTGGAAGGGACTCCGGGGGTGGGACAGGGGGGGCCCCATCTTCAGGCCTTGCTGCAGCCTTGGACAGTCAGGGAGGTGGAGGCGGCCATTGAGGCTCTGCGGCGCAAGACGGCACCGGGGCCCGACGGTCTCCCGGCAGAGTTCTATCAACGATTTAAAGTTCAGTGGCACCTATCTTGTTGGAGGTATGGGAGGAGGCCCGGAAGGGAGGTTCTCTGCCAGAGTCCTTTGGGAAATCGGCCTTGGTTCTTCTCAGTAAGGGTACAGATGCTCGAGATATAGTAAATTGGAGGCCCATTGCCTTATTGAACAGTGACCGTAAGATCTTTGCTCACATGTTGTTGGCACGTATGCGACAGGTGGCAGGGAGGGAGTTGGCGGTGTCTCAGGGGTGTGGGGTCCCAGGGAGGGGGGTGTTGGCAGCAGTGGCCTGGGTTCGGGAGGGGGTGGAGCGGAGCCGGGGGGGGGGCAGGAGGGTCGTCTAGTAGTGGCCTTGGACCAGGATAAGGCCTTCGACCGGGTGCAGTGGAGGGTTCTTTGGGAGAGTTTGCGGTACTATGGTTTTCCGAGGGCTGGGTTGAGCAGCTCCAGTTGTTGTACATCGGTGTTCGCTGCTTTCCATTAGTAATGGGTGGAAAGGAAGGGAATTTGACATCACGGCTGGGGTGCGGCAGGGGGTGCCCGTTGACCCCCCTGCTGTACACTTTCGCGATTGATCCCCTGGTGCGCCGGTTAGAGTGGGGGGGAGTGGATGGGCTTAGAGGGATAGAAGTGTGTACGGGGGTGTCTCTGCGTGTGGGTGGCATACGCAGATGACATAACAGTTTGGGTGGCGGATCAAGGGGAAGGGGAAATTTTGCACAGGAAGATTGCGGAGTACTCTCGGGCGACAGGATCCAGGATTAACCTGCAAAAGTGTACTTCCTTGTGGGTAGGTCCGGAAGGGGCTCGTTTTGAGTTAGGGGGAGGGTTTCCGCCAGGGGTGGAAATGATGCGGATTCTAGGGGTTTACTTTGGGGGGGGGGGGGATTATGGACAGTGGAACTGGGAACGGAAGATTTTGGAGGCCAAGGCTAAGGTAGAGAGGTGGAAAGGGTGGAGGATGTTGTGACTGACCGTGTGAGATTACTGAAAATGCAGGTGGTGCCCATGTTTTTTTTCTTAGTTATATTTGTTTGTTGCCGGAATGTTGTTATACAGGGCTTTATAGTGTTTTTTTTCAGTCACTCTGGGGGAACCGAATGAACCCTGTAAAGAGGAATATTACATATCTGCCACGGGGAAAGGGGGGGGGGGGTTGGGATGGTTAATCCGGTTCTTACGTTCAGTTCTTTCTTTATCCAGTTTAATTTGGGGAGGCGGTGGGGCGAGATGCTCCGGGATGGGCGTGTAGTGTTGTGCAGTGGTGGGAGGAGTTTTGGGGTCCGTGGTTGGAAGGGGGAAGTGGTGGGCCGACGGAGGGGTTTCCCGGGAAGCGTTGGGTATTACAGGACATTGACTAAACTGGTGCGGTTGTGGGAGATTACGGTGGAGGAGGTTAAAGAGGGAAGGAGGGAGATATGGGTAGAGAGAGTGCGGATGCAGCGATTCTCCTCTCCTTTGGCACTTCGGGACGCTCCAGAGCCAGTTCTGCAACAAGGCTTGCAGTTTGTGGCATCAAAGCGGATTCCACACAAATATCGTGACATTGCCTGGCTGTCCCTACACGGGAAACTGTATGTGAGAGCAAACTTGAATTATAGGAACGTACAAGATCGTGATTGCCCAAGGGGGGAATGTGTTGGTTGTACTGAGACGATGGATCATTTCCTTAGGGAATGTCCATTTTCAATTCTGGTATGTAAACATGTGGCCTCCCTGCTTCATATCCCCAGCTTTTGCACCTACTCTTATGTGGATTGGGTGTATGGGCGGGGGCAGGGGTCGGGGGGCTTGGACCCAGGGACGGAGTTCTTGATCTCGGTCATTGTCCGTTTCTATCTTTGGATGGCACGGTGCGGAGTCTCCCTGCGCCAGGAGTTCAGGTCAGTAGAACGGGTTAGCTGGGATATTGTTGGAGCTGTGTGGGAAGTGGCACGTTGGGAGCGGGTAGAAGTAGGGAGGGGTACATTTTGCAAATGGTGGAAACATGTGCGATTGAAGCCACCTTGAATTTGTTTGAATTTATTTGACTGTGTTGGTGGATGCTTGGAATGCCCTCCCGTGGGAGGTGGTGGAGATGAAAACAGTAACGGAATTCAAAAATGCGTGGGATAAACATAAAGGAATCCTGTTCAGAAGGAATGGATCCTCAGAAGCTTAGCGGAGATTGGGTGGTAGAGCCAGTGGTGGGAGGTGGGGCTAGTGGTTGGGAGGCAGGGCTAATGCTAGGCAGACTTCTATGGTCTGTGCCCTGAAATGGCAGATACAAATCAAGGTCAGGTATACACATAAAGTAGCACATATGAGTTTATCTTGTTGGGCAGACTGGATGGACCGTGCAGGTCTTTCTCTGCCGTCATCTACTATGTTACCACGTTACTATGTCACTGGGTATGCTAAAACAAATACATAAACATTGCTAGATTTTCAAAGACAATGCACTTCAATTTGCTTTGAAAATCATTGCTCAGATACTAGCCCTCATTCTATAACAGGTCACCTAAATTTAAGTGTCATTTGCATGTTGTACACTTATGTGCCTAAAAGCCAGTACAGTGTCTAACTGCTATTCTGTAATTATACACTAAGATGGCTTAACACCTAATTTCAAGGGGCTCATTCATAGTGGAGGGGCATGGACATGGACATGTTATAGGCATGGCTGACATTCATGCAGGCAGCTTACCAAATACTGCAAGTTGTGTGCATAAATACAGCATTTAGTCATGCCCATTTATGCCATCCATACATCTAGCATAAATATGTGTGCACCAATGCCAATTTACGCTAGTATTCTAGGCGCACTAATGCCTGTTACGCTAATATTCTACGTGCATCAATGCCCATTTACGCTAGCATTCTAGGTGCACCAGTGTCTGTTTTTGCTAGTATTCTAGGTGCACCAATGTCCATTTACACTAGTATTCTAGGTGTGCCAATGTCCGTTTATGCTAGTATTCTATAAGAACACATAAGCATTAGTGTGCTTAGAAAACAAGCTTGCAGGCTGCAAAAATGTGGTGCCTAAATTTTGGCAACCTTTTATAGAATTAACTCCTATGTGTGCATGCTCTTTGGGGAGCACAACTCTACTAGAAAAAATTGCACACAGATGCTTACATTTTTCTGGTTAGTCATCCAGATAGTGGTGATAACTTTCCACTCCACCTTCATCTTGCCCATGCTCCACCCTGGCACTATCTGGATAGTGCTGAGGTGGTCTGTAAGGATATTCCGTGGCACTATTCAGATAGTGCTACTGAATATTGACAGAGAGCAGTGGCTATTACCTAGATAAATAGCTTTGAACATTGGGCCCTAAGTATATTTTCTTTTCTTTTTTAATAGTGAAAAACACTCTGGATCACATAATACATTATCAGCTCTACTAATAAATGTCTGAGTCTCTATTATCCCTTTCTAGCCACTCAGAATCACTTTCCTGATGTGCCCAACATCTTAAACCAGGAGGAGGAAATGCTGTGTCATGCTAAAAACACCTGTAAGAGCTTCGATCACCACACACTACCTCATAAAAATATGTTTTAAAACACCTATGTTGCCCAATTTCATAGGAATCACTGCTGCAAGAAGGGATAAATAATGAAAAAATGGAAATCTATTACCATGCAAAGTTAACTTTGACCTTGATATGAAACATCAAGCTATGTCACATGGGAGTTACTTTGACCCCCCCTCCCCCCCCCCCCATTCTCAAAAAATGAGTCTTATGGACAGTGTACATTTTGGAGGATTCAGAAGCAGAGAGCTTGCTTATTAAATTGCCTGGTGGGCCGGTGGATACCACTGTATTGCTGTTCTATGCAAGTGTTAAGATAGAATTAACGGCAAGGGCAAGAGAGGAGGATACTCATTATCATCTAATACAAGAAAAACAAAGAAGGGTACAATATTGTTCATTTATTTATTTATATTTGATAGTGATGAATACATAATAGTAGAAAAGAACACACTATCCTGTCCAAAACTGGAAAATAAACTCTTGGCCTGGGGGCAGAGCAAGATATCATGCTAGGACTGCACTGAGGTCCCGATTTTCAAAACTCTGGCACTGAACAGAACGGCACCACAAAACAGCACCGGAACAGTGCAGAAAAATAACTTCCTAATGCTCAACGCTAATGGTATGCAAATATAGGTGCGCTGATAGCATTAAGCATTAGGAAGGTAAGAGGGAGGATTGTGTGTGGTACATGTGCACAAGACCTCTCTCTCACTGGTCATGTGTTCAACCTGTCACCAGAGAAAGAGGAGGAGGGTGCAGGGGAAGGGGGTCCTGGGGGAGGGAGAAGGAGCCCCCAAACAACCCCTGGGCACCTGCTACCCATCCCTTTCAGGACTGATGGGCAGCGTCTTACTTTGCAAGAAGTCACCAACTTGGCAGACACTGAGGTCTCTATGCACACTCCCATCATTCTGGTTTGTTCCGAACACTAGTGACAGAAGAGTCAGAAGCTTTTCACAAATTCCTCTACACCACCTTTCTTGAAAAACTGTTATGATTTTCTCCCTAGGTAGCTCTTCATGTTTTTGGAATGGATCCTGGTTTTGGGATCCTTCACGCCAGCTGCGGAGGAGCACACTGACCCCAGACATCCTAATGCCAAGCTCTGAGCTGGCATGAGGTTTGCAGCGGTACAGGCACCCTGTTCCCTGCGCTGTTCTCTGAGCATGGGGGGGGGGGGGGGGTATAGGAAATGACCTAATTATAAAATGTTTCACTATATTAGCATGTGATTAGTGCTGATCACTGGTGAGCTCCTTGTTTCCCGCAGTAAGAGCCTCTGAACATTGTGTGCTGGCAAATGCAGATGCTAGTGCAGTGCTAATGGCCTCTAATGCCTGTGTTTGCTTCTGAGCATCGGGCCTAAATGTTTAATCTTGGTCTCTGATACCGACTTATTTCCACTGTTGTAATGCCTAAAATGTGAAAGGGAGTAATTTGGACCCCACTGGTGACCTCCATGCCAACTCGGTAAACCAAGATTTCATCCTTTTCACAGTCAGCGGTGGATGCAATAATGCTGAAACAGACTCCTGCTGGAGGGCCGACTGAGGGAGCCTCGGCATCTTTGGGAAAGGAGGTTTAATTTTTCTCCTTCTCCTAAGATTAGTTGAAAAGTTGCCTATATAATCTGGAGAGCCTGACACTGGGGTATTTCCTTGAGGAGCTGCTTCTAGGATGATGATGCTGCAACAGAGGGAGGCAGCGCTGCCTTAGGTCACGTCTCTAAGCATGGGTCGGGTACTGCTAGTAAGAGAAATTCAGTCCGCTTTGTCTTTTATGGAAGCTTCTGCTACTAGTACTGTCTCTCTGCTGGAGCTTCCTCGACCTCCTGAGGTAAACTTGCTGAATTGCCATTTTAAATGACCTCATAGGGATGAAGGGAATGCATGCATCAAGCCTCTCCAGAAAATATAGGCAAGGCTCTGGACCTGTTTCTATTGTCATTTGTGTAGATTCTGCTGGTTGAAGTCTCCAACTAGTGCTGGGTTCATGTCAGTCTTTAGTGTCAGATGCATAACTGGTGTCAACATCAATGGTGACTCAAGTTCAGTGAATACAGGAGCCAAATGTCTTCCATTGATAATAGGAGAGGACTTCGCTAGAAGTGTAGTGAGGATTTTGTGACTAAGCTATTGGGCCTAGTTTCTGAGAGCGTGGAGTCCAAGACACAGGAAGCAATCCTAATTATGCATTTCTAGGTCTCTCACTTATGTGAAGAATTAGGAGAGCAGGTGTAGAAACAGGAAAGGTCCCACCTGTTGAGCAGTGCAAGAAACTTCAGTGCCTCTTCCATAGTAAAAGAGTTCTGGCCTTTTTATTACCCCCAGTTTCTAGAACAGTGGCTGTTCTTCTTCCTTATGGGCAGGGTGGAAGGATGCATCCCTTGGAGGGGTGAATCTGGCATGAGGGTGGTTCCTGTCTTTGGCTCCTGATCCATGACCAATGTACCTTGCAGCAACAGAACCAGAGTTTTGGCTCTTAGCTCCTGGCCAATTCCTTACCATTACAAGAAGGCCTCTGACTAACACAGTCTCTGATCCTATAGTGCCAGGTGGGAACCAGCTACAAAGCCTGGAAAGCTGCTGGACTGCTTCATATCCTAAGGAGAAGTAAAGAATGAAGAGAAGAGATGCTACTCAATCTAGCCTGAGAAGGAGGAAGTAGAGACTAAGGAGAAACCCAGAAGATGAGCCAAGGTAAGTTTCCAACACCAGATATCCCTCATTAGGAGTATTGGGGCATCAAAACAATCAAACCTTTCTGCCAAACATTTGACCTGGAAGTCAAGTTTGTGCTGAAAAGACTAAACACTATTAATATAACAAAAAAGAATGTGGTAAAGACCTCAGCATTCTTTACCCTATATTATATCACCAGGTGACACTAAGGAACGATACATCATCAGCCTGTTCAAAACATAATCATAAATGATCTCTTAAAGGAGAAAAAGACCAAATTATGGTCCCATTTCCACAGATACAAAATTGAGTGCCAAGAAACCGGACATAGTGCTGAAAGAGAAAAATAACAGAAAAGCATTGATATTGAGGTGTCAGACCCAAGGGACTATTTGGTGAATCGTGTAGCGAGGAGAAAAGATCTTCAAGTATCATGAAATGTTGAGACCAAGAAAATGTGGCAGAAGGATACGGAAATAGTTCCCATTGTGTTGGGTGGCATAGGCCTCATAAAAATAATTTCCTGGATAAATTGCCTTTTATACATAACATCTTATAAACTCAAGAAGAAAGCTCTCTTTGGCACAATGCAAGTATTACAGTGAGCATTTTCAGTGAATTTGAGAGACTGAGATCATACTCCACCTGCCCTAGCTTAGCAGTGAGGTTCATTCTGTCATAGTATGTGCAAAACTAACCCATTTGGAGAAATTGCAACTAAGAATAGAGGATAGAGAGGTGAATATATTGTATCTGCTACTAATTATCTTGCTGCTACTTATCTGGCATATTTATTTATTTATTTATTTAATTTTAGTTAGGAAAGACTTACTATACTGCTATTAACTGTCAAGCAGAGCAAAGCAGTTCACAGACTAAAAACAAAGGAACTACAATTTTGATAGCAAAGAACATCTCAGTCATACCAAAATGACATCAAAAAACACATCAGAAACAAAACCACAACATACTATCAATATCTAATACCTTAGGTCTAAGCGGTATATAAATACTTAAATGAATGAATGAACTTATATTAAAGGCATAGTTCCACCTGTCAAGTATCAAAGGCCAAAGCCTTTAAGGGATATTTCAGCATGGATTATAAATGGCATAGAATTCCACAAAGCAAGACCTGTAAAACAAGATGGCTGAATGTCTCGTTTGACTCTAGCTGAGCTAATTGAGGGCCTGGAAGTACCATACAATGGTCGTTCAAAGATCGTAGAATGCAAGATGTCGAGTATGGAATAGTGAGTGCGGATAAGTACGGGGGACTGTCCAACCCGACGGCCTTAAAAGCTAACAGCAAAATCTAAAATGTTATTTGATGCTTCACAGTGAGCCAATGGTGACTTTTGAGCAAAGGAGTTGTATGATCAAATCTTAGTGTATGACAGAGGAGCGTTGCTCGTGCCTGGAAGGCGGATGATGCACTTCTTATGTGGAGTGATGGGAGCGAGGGCTTCCAGTTCCAGGGACATGGGTCAAGGGAATCTCTTCCATTGACAGATGTGCTGTGAACTAAGTCTCATTGTATCGCATATCCTACTGTTTATAATTTACTTGTGTGCCACCAAGAGCACTTATCAGAATAATAGTGGAATTTGAGTAGCAGATGCATTTTGTCCTTGACACAGCAGCATGAAAGCGCAAAACACTGGCAATGTCAGAAGTAAAGTAGAAGCAGATGACTGCTCTAAGAAGCTGCTGTTTAAGTTAAAGTGTGCACGTTCTTTCAGTTTTTGTTTAAGAAGGAAGTGTGCTATGGTGATTTTGGAAGATATAGTTTAATATGGGAATAAGCTGCACTATTTTGATATTTAATAAAGACTTGATGGGAAGTTTTTTGAGCCTGTGATTAAAAGAGAGCATAAACGTTGAATTAAAGCTACCTAATTATTCTGAGGCTTTTCTTCCCATGTTTTTATTTACAGCTATTACAGTGGAACAGTTTTTTTTTAATTTGTAGATTTCTATACCACTGTCCTCAGTATTAATTTATAGTCAGTTGCATGACAGGGGAGACAGATTTCAGTATTCTGTAATGTTTGCAATGTCCTTAAAGCTATTGAAGAGATCCCAGAATAGATTACATTACAATAATCTAGTCTAGTCATAAATAATACCAGAATCAATGAATGGAAAGAATCATGATCAAACATGGATCGTACGGAATGTAACTGTCACAAAACATAAAAACTAGTCTTAGTGAAGAAATTGTGTCCAAAGAAAAGCCAGGAATCTAAGTTAACTCTAGATAGTGAAAAGTATCTACTGGAGTGATACTGGTATTAAACAGAGGTAAGGAAGTAGTTGGAGATGGAAGGTGACCAGCCAGCCAGCCAGCAAACAACAGTTTTATCACAGTTCAAAACTAGGCCATTACTGGTCAGCTGATGTGTTACAGAATTTAGACATTGCTGGAGCAACGTAAGATCAGATTTTGTTGGGTTACCAATGAACTAATACTGCACATAATTTTAATGATTCAAATGGGGAGTTTTTTTTAATCCCAGTGATGCAATTAATTTTTTAAATCCTGTCACCTAAAAAAAAGAGGGTAAAGGTGGGGTTCCGGGGCTTTCCCCCCTGATTACTACCATACTCTGTTGCTGTTTGTTGGTTGAATATTTAAAGTACATGTTTGGAATATTGTCAGCAATTGAGAAGAGGAATAGAAAATATAATTGTATTTGGAACATTATACAGACTTCTGAAGGATGTTTTCCTTCATTTCTAATGTGGATCCATTTCCCTATGGTGGGAAAAGCCAACAAGCTTGTGTGGGGCCACACACCACAGCAAGTGAGGTTCACGCTGAACAGGCATGATGTCAGCATCATGTGTTCTGCCCACTCAACCAAAAGCACCAAAGCACATGGAAGGGCTATGCATTTAAGCACCACACTGTAAGACTGGCACCACTGCAAGGAGGACCTTAAGCTAAAAATGAGAGAGACTGAGCACTCATACCTCCCAAGTAGGCTTGAGATTACAATGAGGCCCACAGCCATAGACAGATTTTGGAGAGAGAGGACAGCTGGATTGGCACAGTGGAACAGAAAGAAGTGGCACACTGAGTCAACTCACAAGTGATTCTATCTTTAAAGGGAGGCTGGGCGTGGGCTGGATGCAATGCCACGGGTGTTGCTAGGACCAAGATCCAATCCAGATACCCATCAGATGTCACCAGTGCAAGGAGAACATTTTTAGAGTCAGAGGAATCCTTTGATTCACCATGCACTGAGCAATCACTAGAGATGCAGTGAAAATCAGAGACTAGAGCCCAAAGGTAATCCAGAAATGGGTCCAGCCATGAAAGTAGATGCAATCAAACCACCAGGACCAGTGGGATGAATACTGGAGAGAGGTCTGCTTTCCCCCCAGAAAGTTCCAGCAGGATCCCAACAACTGGTGTGACCCAGTTGGCACAGCCATTAGAGGGGGCAAGGTCCATGAATGAGAGTAGCACCATGTGATGGAGAGGCAGAAAGGCGAAGGGTGGCTACAGTTAGGCAGAATCACTGAGGTCATCAAGTTCCAAGCTAGGCCTAAAGGAGCCCACCAGTCATAGAGAAAGCCCCTTTCTAATAGTCCACAAAGCACATAGCCTAGGATGGACTGTAGTCCATTGGGTTATATGAGGAAACTCTAAAGAAAAGTGATCAATGTTTTCTTCCCTCAGTGGAACCCCAGCCAGTACAACCACAGTGAGCTGCTTGAGATTCAAGGAGCATCACCTCAGCCAGCATTGTGTCCATGGCTAGGGTTGCCTACGTAAGACAGAAAAGCATGTGGACACCGATCTACCAGTATCAGCAAATATGCTTGAATTTGTGTGCCTGGTAGTAGGAACTTTAAAAGATAGCTCATCTTCTGGAGTGCTCATGGAGTGGAGTGTCTTCAGTCCAGAGGTAGATCAAAATGCTATTCAAGAGCTTAGGGGGTGAGAGCAGAGGCCTGGGATCCCCCCCCCCCCCCCCCCCCAGGGCAGCCTGAATGAATGAATGAATAAATAAATAAATAAATAAATAAATAAATAAATAAATAAATGTACCAGTTGCACCTGAACTTCTCTGAGACTCTTGGATAGAACCAGGCAGGGGAGGAGCGGAGGAACTTTCTACATGGAGCAGAGAAGACCAGCACCTGATGAAACTGGTTTGGGACTTGTGAAAAGTCTGGTATCCTTATGTATCACTGCCAGTAATGTGCATTGTGGAAGCAAAAAGAGACGTGTGGATTCACGATGAGATCTATGGTCACTTGAAACCTGATCTGACCTATTTAGCCTTTAGAATGGCAAATACAGAGATTGATTAGAAAACATTTGGCAATGGCAGTGGACTATTCAGGAAGAGCTAAAAAGTACTCAGTCACCAGGATATTTCCTGGAGGCGCCACTGTAAGAAAAACGGACCTGAAGTGATATCGGCTCTAAACAAGCACTAGCAGATTCCAAGAGTGTAGAGCAAATGTTTTCCACATATCTGCCTGATCTGATTTCCTTTTGATAGACGTTTCTGTTCACATGTCTATCTGTTTGTACTTCTTTCTAAATGCTGCAGGGAACAGCAGTGGAATGAATGGGTTACATGGTAGAAAAGGAGTTAAAGTGAATTTTGAGATGTGATATTTGCAGTTTGCATAAACTATACAATGTTATGCACAGTCCCAGGGGTTAGTCCTGAGGCTCTAATTATTGAGGAATGAAGAATTTAATTTGTTTAATAAAGTTCCTGGTTGGTTGCTGTTATGACATGAGGTGTACTGTCCAATCACTTTATTAACAGAAGGGTAAATGGAGAAATTATTTCCAAGAATTTCCTGTTTATTGCTTTCTGTACTGCCTCAACCATATACGTCTATTGGAGAGTTATTTCTCAGGCATGCCATCAAGATTTTAAGAAAGAAAATGCATATATATATATATATATATATATATATATATATATATATATATATATATATATATATATATATATATATATATATATATATATATATATATATATATGTGTGTGTGTGTGTTTGTGTGTGTGTGTGTGTGTGTGTGTGTGTGTGTGTGTGTGGTGTGTGTGTAATTGCAGGGGGGAGGGGGTGGACTCCCACATTATTGTTTGTGTCCCACCATTCTGAGGATTTTTTATAGGTCTCTCTTAATGTGAGGGTCCATAGGATGTTGAATATATTTAAAGGGCTTCCGCAGCTGGCATCATGATTGTTGCAGTTGTCCAGGTTTTGCCACATCTGAGTAACTTGAACTGATGTTTCAGTCATCATGCTGCAGCTTTCTTCAGGGTATGCTGTGAGGTCTGAAAAAAGTCAAATTTATGACTTTCCCACTGAAATCTCCTTCTTTCCTGAGGAAACTACCCACCTCAAAACCTAGCCAATCAGGTTTGAAAAAGACAGACTATAGATAGACATGACAGCTTACCCTGAAGAAAGCCTTAGCATGAGAATGTCAGTTCCAGTTACTCAGACGCAGCAAGACCTGGACGAGTGCAACAATCATACTTAAAGGGAGATATATAGAGGGATGTAGCGTAAATGTTTGAAAAGTGAATTATTTGATTTTATCTGTAGAAATTATGGAAACCATTGAGGATTTGCTGGCTATTTTTTTTTTTATTACCCCTGCAACCAAGGTATATTTGGGAGTGCATCATGCCTTTCCCCTCACACAGAAAGACATAAGTGAACCGCCAGATTTTTGAGATAGCTGTGTGACCATCTTATCATGCATGGAAGCATACGTGAATCTCTTGAATATGAAATATATAATTGGGGGGGGGGGGAATCAATGTAGAGTACTCAATTTTTTTTAATATTTTAATTACATTCTAAAAAACTAATATGTTGAACTCTGAGTCATTATGATTATTAGATAAATAGTAAAGATTATAAGATGCCGAAATACTTATAACAACCTTTTCTAATAAAACACAATATAGTTCTTATAGACCTCAATCACCCAGTATTACTGGTTCTATGCAGTTTGCAAAAAGGAATCTAGAACAATATTAGGAAATACAGGCAAAAATCAAACCAGACTGACTACATCTTTAAATATTTCTGAAACAGATATGTTTTTAGTTTCTTCCAGAACATCAAATAAGTAATATCACACCTAGAGGCCCTTTTACTTAGGTGCGTAGGCGCCTATGCGTGTCCAACGTGCATCAATTTGGAATTCCCCTCCACGTATGATGTTATGTAGTATTACTTTCTTATCGGGTCCCGCATAATCTTTCAGCCCTAGGCTTCCAAGACGGGATAGAAAGGCAACAATTTTGGTAATCAGCACATTTGCTGGCAGGATATTTTAGCCTCCTCCCTCCAGTTTAGTTGTAAACAGCTAAAAATGCAGTATATAAAATTATTGATAAACACATAAAGACATATTTCTTCACATTTTTTGATCCTTCCTCTCTCCAGCCTCATATCATGAACTCTTCTCCTTGAATTTATTGTTTATGGGAAATACCTCCTTCACTGAAATCTATTTTCATCATATCCTCACGTTCCCTTCTCTCTTCCAGCAGGAATATATTGGGTTTCTGAAGCCTCTCTGTGTAAGATATATGTTGTCATTTTAATTGTGTTTCCATCCTCTCAATGCCCTTGTACAATTATGGCCTCCAGACCTAAATACAGTATGGGGTCCTTTTACTATGGTGTGGTAAAAGGGGGGGCCTGCACTAGCGTCCGCACATACTTTTGATGCTCACTGAGGCCCCCTTTTACCGCAGCAGGTAAAAGACTGTCTTTTTTTGAGGAAAAGAAATGGCTGTGCGATAAGTGAAACACTTACCGTGCAGCCATTGGGGGGGGGGGGGGTGCCCTTACCACCACCCACTGAGAGGGTGGTAAGGACTCCCGCACTAACCTGGCAGCAACTTGGCAGCACATGGCGCTGCCTGATTACCACTGGTTAAGTTCCGTTGCTACAAAAAAGGATGCCACTGGAAATGGCATGCTAGGGGTGGGACATACCACCAGGCTGCTGTGGTAGCCCGGCAGTAGTTCTGGATTCATGCGAAGTAAGCCTGCGGTGCACTTACCATCACTAAGTTAAAGGGTGGTTGGCTTGGCAGAGTTTAAAAAGGGGTTGGACGGTTTCCTAAAGGACAAGTCCATAGACCGCTACTAAATGGACGTAGGAAAAATTCACAATTTCAGGAATAACATGTATAAAATGTTTGTACGTTTGGGAAGCTTGCCAGGTGCCCTTGGCCTGGATTGGCCACTGTTAGGGACAGGATGCTGGGCTCGATGGAACTTTGGTCTTTTCCCAGTATGGCATTACTTATGTACTTATGTATGAGAGGTGATATCTTAATATGGACCTACAAAAGGACAATGCTACCTACTATTCTTTGCTGATGATACCTTTTTATGCTCCCAAGCATACTGTTAGAACTGCTTGCAGCTTTTTGATACTGACAGGCAACTTCCAGGTCGTCTGAGAAGACTATTCTCAAATCTCTTTTGTTCTCCTAATTGAAAAGTGACCAGAGGAATTGTCTTTTGCATTACAGCACAATGTCCAAACCAGTGGCCTAGCCAGGGAATGTGGGCTATTTTGGGCTGAGGTGGCCAAAATTGATGTGCTTTCTGTTGGTTTGTCTGGTAAAGGGTTTCCAAGCTTTGCCAGCAAAAGTCCTGTTCCAGCCAATGTTTGTTTTCCTGAGCCACCACTCTACCTGCCCTACCACCCTCGTGCACATCCAGGTTGAAAAAATTTTCCCCACCCAAAACGAGCTCAAAACCTGCACAAAGTTAAATCCCGCCCCCAACATCATCAACCCAGCCCCCAACGTATTTAACCCCGCCCCTGATGTACCTTCCAATGTCATTAACCCCGCCCCCAACGTAGCCACTGATGTCACTAATCCCGCCCCTGACGTAGCTGCCGACGTCACTAACCCCGCCCCTGATGTCATTAACCCAGCCTCTGCGGGGCTTCTATTGGACCAAATTGGACCAATAGAAGCCCCAGAAAACCGCCTAATCTGCAATGTGGCTTTTTAAAAGCCGCCCAATTTTCCACAGCCCGCAGCCAGCAAAAATTGCCCGCAACGGGTCGCGGAAAGCCGCCCAATTGGGCAGGAAACCCACAGACCTGGCAAAGCTGCAATTGAGCATGAGCAGGGGGGTGGGCCTCCCTTGCGCATGCTCAATTTAACTAAAAGCAAGCATGGGGGGGGGAGGTGGAATACAGGGCAGGCAGAGCAGCAGCTCAGAAAAACAAACATTGGCTGGACAAGAGCTTCTGATGGAAGGGCTTGGGGACCCCACCAGCCCTGGTATGTGGGGTTGTGGCAGAGGCGGAGAGTGGCAGGGGGTTGGGACAAAATTTGGGGCTCAGCCCCCCCCCCCCCCCCCAAACCTGAGATCTGGCTAAGCGCCTGCCAAACCCTTGATCATGTTTCCAGTTCCATGGAGTCCTCTTCATTTCTACCCCTCCCAGTATCACTACCCTGGATCATTTGAAATCAGGTGTATTTTTCCCTCGTGTATTTCTGCAATGTTGATAGATTAACATTGAGAAGCCCCTGTACCAAATCCTGGTACATGTTGGAACAGGTAAGTCATGTATTTTTTTGCAGGTAGCTCAAAATATATTTGTCATTACAAAACAGTAAGCATAGTTACAGAGAATCAACCATCCTCCTTCCCCACTTTTTTGACAGACAAATATACAACACAAACACAACAGAAGAAAGAGAATGAGAAATGGTGTTCTGCATGGTATGATACACACGTGAATGGGAGCTTTGTGGCACTAGAAAAATGTTCCATGTAAGGAAACTGCATCAGTTTTGTAATACTGTCCCTCTTCTTGAGACCTGCTGCCAGGAACCTGTTTTACCCTTTCCTATGCTTTTTTTAACCAGTCAAAGAAGATGATGAGTGGGGGGTGTGTCCATACTTTGTCTATAATAGCTTATTGTCTGTTGTGTGAATTAGTCTCAAAATGAATTCCTCATTAATCTCCTATGACACTAGCAGAGACTAGCTGAAAAAAACAATTAATCTGGTATTTACAGGGGCAGCTAGTCCTATTGTAAACTCCTTATCATTTTTAAAGAAATCTTGCATCTTTAGACAAAATGAGCTTTTATTTATTTATCAAAAATATTTATAGCTTGTGCTGTCCACTTTTCTAGGCAAAGTATAAAATAAAAACATAAGAAAATATAAACAAACAAGAAATTATAAAAATAGTTATCCATTGCTACATGTAAAATAGCAGCATAATCTTCATTTATAAAATGCTTGTTTAAAAAACAATACCCTCAATATCTGCCTGACATGGTCAGTGGGGGGGGGGTTTTTTTTAATACATTGGCAGTGAATATCTGGCACAAATTGGCACTGCAGTGGTCCTGGCAAATATTCAGCCAGGACCTGCACATGACACTTATATTGGCCAGGACCTGTATAAAAGCCTCTGCCCCTCCAATTCCCCCTCCCTTCTCCAGAGGAAAAAAAAAGCCTCAACCATTCCCAGCCCCAGGCCTACTTTAAGTCCATGGTGGTCCAAGGGATGTCCTATGAGCAGGAGCAAAAATTCACTTCTTATTTCTAGGATAAACAGCATAAAATGTATTGTACTGTTTTGGGATCTTGCCAGGTACTTGTAACCTGGATTGGCCACTGTTGGAAACAGGATGCTGGGCTTGATGGACCTTCAGTATGCCCCAGTATGGTAACACTTATTTACTTATGTAACTCAGGATTTTGTTGCAGTTAGCTTAGCAGAGTTTGTAAATGGTTTGGACAATTTCCTACAAGTCCATAAGCCAGTATTAAGCTGGACTTCAGAAAATCTACTGTTACACCAGCTATTGAACTGGCATAACTGAGCATACCTAAATGTGACAAGGGTGGATGTAACTTACAGTATTCTATAAGTTACATGCATTACTGGAAGACATGCCCATGACCCACCAATGCTTCACTCAGGTGTATACCCCATTACATTTGCAGGCCTTAGCATTTACACATGCATTTATAGAATACTGCTTAGGGCACTTATGCTTGAAAATGCTACTAATTGCCCTTCACATCCATCAATCTATGCTCCCATCGCAATACATTCCACTCTATTAGTGCCACTGCTGACAAAGCTCATCTATGAGTTTCGGGTACATGGTAAAGCCAGAGTAAGGGGATATGTAGCATCTGAGTACCCTCAGATTTAAGCGAGTGCAGTGGTTTATACACGGTGTCTGGAAAAAATGGGACCCTTGACATAGTTTCAAAATATTGTTTAAACATTTAGTACGACCTTTGAAAATGCATTAATATAACGTTTTTCTCCTTAGTTAATTCTTAATTTGTGTTCAAAATGTCCTCCTTCAACCTTGACACATTTACGAAGTCTTTGACGCCACTGAGCTCTTAGCTCAATGAATTCTGGGGTTTCATTAAGAGCTCAACTGTTTTGCGAGCTCGATGCACTGGATCATTCTGTTGAAAAATAAAGTACTCAGAAATGTCTCAAATTTCAGGCAAAAGTTATTTGGTAAAATGTTGGGGTCCTGTTTTTTCTGGACCACATATAAATGTTAAAAACTGTATATAAGTATTAAGGTGCACCCTTGCTCAATGAATAATAAATCAATGTGAGTAATGCAGACTTTATTCACCAACCTACTAGAAACCAATGCACTGCTTATAATGTGATATGCTCCTGTCTCCCCATTCCAGCCAGAACTTGAGCAGCTGGTTTTGGAACCTGTTGAAGAGTTCTTAAAGATTACCAGGCAACTCTATATAACTTAGATTGTGAGCCCACTAGAGACAGAGACAGAAAAGGGATGGGATTTGATATATCTCTTTTCTGTGGTTACAATCAAAGCAGTTTATGTATTATGTACGGGTGCTTGCCCAGAGTCACAAGAAGCCGCAGTGGGAATTGAACCCAGTTCCCTAGATTCTCAGGTCACTCCACTAACCATTGAGGGCCTTATTCTATAAAGTTTATGCTCCTAAATTTACACTTCTAAAATTTAGGCTCAAAATTTATGAGCAAATTTATGCTCCTAAATTACAAGCCTAATCTATGCTCTAAAATAGATTATGCTTGTAATTAGGAGCATAAATTTATGAGCTTAAATTATAGTCATAAATTTACATTGTAACGTAGTAAATGCCGGTAGATAAAGACCTGTACGGCCCATCTGTTAGAATTGGAAAAGGTGCAGCGAAGGGCGACTAAAATGAAAGCGGGGATGGGACGACTTCCCTATGAAGAAAGACTAAGGAGGCTAGGGCTATTCAGCTTGGAGAAGAGACGGCTGAGGGGAGACATGATAGAGGTATATAAAATAATGAGTGGAGTGGAACAGGTGGATGTGAAGTGTCTGTTCATGCTTTCCAAAAATACTAGGACTAGAGGGCATGCGATGAAACTACAGTGTAGTAAATTTAAAACAAATTGGAGAAAAGTTTTCTTCACACAACGCATAATTAAACTCTGGAATTCGTTGCCGGAGAATGTGGTGAAGGCAGTTAGCTTGGCAGAGTTTAAAAAGGGGTTAGACGGTTTCCTAAAAGACAAGTCCATAAACCACTGCTAAATGGACTTGGAAAAATCCAAAATCCCAGGAATAACATGTATAGAATGTTTGTACGTTTGGGAAGCTTGCCAGGTGCCCTTGGCCTGGATTGGCCGCTGTCGAGGACAAGATGCTGAGCTCGATGGACCCTTGGTCTTTTCCCAGTATGGCATTACTTATGTACTTATGGTTGTGAGCCCTTGGGCCCCAGCCGAGGCCTAGTATAGGGGTTAGGCCAAGGCCAAGGCCAAGGGTGGGCCAAGCAGGCACTACACACTACACTGCCAGAAGCAGAGAAGCTCTGCAGACAAAGGATTAAACCAACCTCAGCACACAGACAGAAACCAGAGGCAGGGAACACTGCAGACAAGGGGTTAATCAGGAGTACAATGAAAAACAAACAAACAACCCCCAGTGAGAGAAACAAAGGGCAGGACCTGCCAAGCAGAAAACAAACAGGGCACAAAGGGAACTCTGAAGGAAGGGAAGCAAAACCAAGGAATTGGAACAGAACGAGGAGGAACTCACCACACAGCACCAGAGCAAACAGAGAAACCCAGGTTAGTGAGAGAGGTAATTAGACACACGCAGGCAGCAGCCGGCAGACAGAGACAGAGCAATAGAAAACTGCAAACCAGGAAAAGAGTAACAACTCCACACCAGGGGCATAGCCAAACAACAGATTTTGGGTGGGCCCATGCAAGAATTGGGTGGGCACCAAGTGTTCTACCCCCCCCCCCCTAAAAAAAAAATCTCAGTTGGGGAAACACTTCTTTCCACCTTGGTAGCAGGAATGCACTGAAAACTGAGCATGCGCAGGTGCTGGTGTTGTGGAGAGTAGCGTTTTCGTTACCATCAGGGGAAAATCTTCAGCTGGCGGAGCTTGGGATTCCCACCAGTTACCACTAAACGTGTGCTACTGTTGGGTGGGCCTGAGACATAAATGGGTGGGCCCTGGCCCACCCAAGCCCACCTGTGGCTACGCCACTGCTCCACACAACCATAGAGCTAATAGCTCAGACAGAGCAAAGGTAAGGCTTCAGCAGAATTTGAGAAAACGCCAAAGCAGGGGTTGACGGGAGAGGTGAGCTTAAGTAGATCACACTGACATCAGCTCGTCCCCTGACGGACAAATCAGGAGTGGTTCCAAGCATTTCCCTGTCTGACTAGCAGAATTCTAACAGAATCATAACACCGTCCAGTCTGCCCAACAAAATAAACTCATTTTGCATGGTATGTGTTACTTTATATGTATACCCGAGTTTGATTTGTCCTTGCCTTTCTCAGGACACAGACTGTAGAAGTCTGCCCAGTACTGTTCTTGTACTAACGTCAAAGCCCCTTAAAATTTACATTCCAGCCCATCCCTATCTATTCAGTCATGATCAGGGCATAGACCGTAGAAGTCTGCCCAGCTCCTGTTTTGTTTCCCCAATTACCGGCGTATATGAAGTACACACTAATATTTGCACCTGCTCTCATACAGGCATAATAAGCATTGCCATACATATCAGAGTGAATTCTAAATATGGAGCCCAAAAAAGCCGTGCTTAGTGCTATTCTTTAAACCTTGCTTAAAGTTAGGCGCGCTTTATAGAATATGTGTAGCACATTCCCCATGACTAAAATGTAGGTGCAGCCATTTACACCAACTAAAACCTGGTGGATTGGGCATATAATATAACAGTACACATAGGGGTCCTTTTTACTAAGGTGCGCTGAAGAATGGCCTTTGCTGATATGGCCACGTGTATTGGATGCGCGCAGGTCCATTTTTCAGCGCACCTGCAAAAAAGGCCTTTTTTTGCCAAAAATGGACATGCATCAAATTAAAAATCAGCACACATCCATTTTGGACCTGAGACTTTACCGTCACCAACTTAGCGAGAAGGTATCACGAGTTAACCGGGCGGTAATCCTCAGCAAGTGCACTGCCGATTCCCGCCTGGTTAGCGCCACATGGTAGAAAATAGAAATTATTTTCTGCCACGCCTATTGCACGCACATAGAAATTAGAATTATCACCAGGGGCACGTGGTAGTCGGGTGGTAGTTCTAATTTGACGTGCGTTTTACGCGTGTAGGCGCCTACACATCTTAGTAAAAGGGCCCCATAATTTTTAGGACTGCCCTTGACCCGCCCATGCCCCTCCCATGGCCACGCCCCTTTTGAGATCCACATATTAGAATTTACGTGCACCACTTTACAGTGGTCACTTATTTGATTGGCTGAGGCTGTTTGGTTCCAGCCAATCACTGCTGTGTTTGTCTAATCAGCTGGTTGCTATTTCAGCCTATGGTTGCTGTGTCTGTCTATCAGTTATTTGCTAACCTGGGGGCCCTTTTATTAAGCTGCATAAGCGTCGACGCGTGCCCAACGCACGCCAAAATGGGGTTATCGCCTGACTACCATGTGGCTCTTGCGGTAATTTCATTTTCGGCGTGTGTCCAATATGTGCATCTGAAAAATAATTTTGTATTTTCGGCCACGTGTAATGGATGCGCACCAAGTGGCATTTGACGGGCGTAGGTCATTACCACCCGGATTCTTTACCGCTAAGTCAATGGCTGGCGGTAAGGTCTCAGACCCAAAATGGGCACGTGGCAATTTTGATTTTGCCGCACGTCCATTTTCGGCAAAAAAGGCCTTTTTTACAGGCACGCTAAAAAATGGATGGGTGTGTGCAAAACCCATGCCTACAGTACCGCAAGTCATTTTTCAGCAAGTCTTTGTAAAATGACCCCTTGATTGGCTGAGGCTGTTTGGTTCCAGCCTATCATTACTATGTTTATCTAATCAACTGGTTGCTATTTTAGTAGGGCAAAAGACACCTCCGCTTTCTGCCCTGATGCTTAGTATGGAGTGAGAAGAATTGAATGTGAGTTGCTGCTGTATATTTTGCTTTGCAATATTCTTTAGGAAGATGTATATTAATATTAAGTTTTCGTTTTAGTGAACCCTCTTCCCTGAAGAAAAAAAACGAAACCTGGCCATGTCAGCAGAGGTTCTGACTATTTTTGAAATTTGAAACCAAGTAGCTTTATTTTTTCCTGCAATGTTATTTAAACAAAAAATTCTTGAAAAATTATTTTGGATCAATGACAATTTACACTCGACTGCTTAAGATAAGTTGATTCTGCAGTACCTGTGTTGTTCCATCTGAAGATCCATATTATCAAAATGATATGTTTTGCAAAGTAGTTAAAGATATGTGAGTTGTGTATGATGCTGAGAATAATTTTGGGCATTTGCTAATGTTGCCATTAGCGTTTGGTTTTTAAAAAGATTACCACATGAGCACTTAATGCCACCCATTTCGTAAGTGCGCTGTTGAGCACAGGAATACCTTCTCTCCGCCCCCCCCCCCCCGACACACCTCCTCAAAAACAATTTTAGCCCGTGGTCAGCATCCGCACATTTGGCAGTTACTGTAGGATGCCTGAGCGCATCCTGTGTTACCTCATTTTAAGCTGCATAAACTGTGCGTTACCACCTAATGCCAGCTTAGTAAAAGGGCCCCTTAATTTTTATAGATAATATAGAAATGGCAGACATTATGAAATATACTAAACTCTTTATCCAAAAAGCATTTTTTTTGCTAAAAAAATGTATAGCTGCTCAATGGTTGGTTCCAGAATTACCCACTTAGCTGTACTGACCTGCAGCAATGCATTTTCTGATGGAGGAGTGGCCTAGTGGTTAGCATGGTGGACTTTGCTTCTGGGGAACTGGGTTCAATTCCCACTGTAGGCACAGGCAGCTCCTTGTGACTCTGGGCAAGTCACTTAACCCTTCATTGCCCCAGGTACAAATAAGTACCTAAGCCGCATTGAGCCTGCCATGAGTGGGAAAGCACAGGGTACAAATAAAAAAAAAAATATTCAACCAGAGGCATGTGCCAATTCATAAAGGAACTGTTCATATTTCATAGGAATCAATTTACCAGTCACTTCTGCCTCAAACTGATAGGTAACTAATCATACAGGGAACTTGATGTGGGGGGAGAATGTTATTTCTTACTGCTTTTTGTAGGCTGGATGTAAAAGGAGCTCTTATGTACCAAGCTGTTTGCTATACTGAGAGTAAAATGACTTAAACATAAATGTAGTTGTGTCAGTCCTTTCCAAACCATGGGAGAATGAAAAATACTCTGTCCCCAAAAAGTCTTCAGTGTCACAAGTGTTACATAAGAGGACTACAATATGCACATATCAAAAGAAAAACACATGAAATAATGGGAAGTCGTTGCTGTAAAATGGATATAAGATGTTAATTGGTGGTGTATTTAGTCCCAGAGATGCTTGACATGCAAACAGTGAGTGAAGTACGGCAAAGCATTTGTATAGACCATCTGGAGGTGTTCACTATCCTTCTACACTTGATGAGAAAGTGGCATTAAATTGAAACTTCACAATTCAAGACCTACATATGCATTACTCTGGGCTTTGCGCTTCATAGATTGACAAGAAATTCTCATAAAGATAACAAGCTATTTGGCAAACATCTAATCAGGTTCCAAATGGAACAGAAGGCTGGTAAAACTTGTTGCAGTACTTTTGTGGAAGAACTGGGCCAGATCAATTTTTGAGTGAATGGAGATTGATATTACACAGATACAGGTACAAACTAGTTTCTGATACAAGGTATGAAGGACATGGCTGTACCCTCATGTAACGCAGAATAAGGGACAATTAATTAGAAGCAAACAGGAAGATAGAAAATGAAATAAAGGCTCCTCAAAACGCCAGACTCTAGGAGCAGCACAATACAGGGAAAAGAGAAACAGAAATACATTTCCCCCATAGGTGCAAAATAGAAAAACATAAGATTCACATCTCCCAAAGCTGACACTTTCCAATCAGTAAGTGTTTAAAATACATTTTCTCTTTTTACATTTCTTGTCAGGGTATTTCAGTTTCTAATTGGTTTGGTCCCAATCTCTTTTCAATTTTCCTTATGTTAATCTAAGTTCTCTTACAAGGTCTCCTTTCCATTTCTTCTCCCTCCTCATCTTCGCTTTCTTCTTTATATCCACATGCAGCCTTACCATTAGGTCACCTGAGGCGGAGGCCTCAGTTGGCACGGTCCAGGAGCGGCCAACTCTCCCCTTCCCTCTTCAACCCTTTACCTTACTTTTTGTTCCCAAAAGGTGGCAGTGGCAGCGATTCCCATAGGCTGCCCTGCTGTGGTGCCACTGTCACCGGCCCCTTCTCCCACTGCAACCCTCCTCTTGACATAACTTCCTGTTTTCTCAGAGGTGGGACATAGTAGGGAAGAGGCTGCCGCTGCCACCTTTTGGAAAAAAAATAAGGTAAAGGGTTGAGGAGAGAAGGGAGAGATGCTAGACCAGGTGCGGGGGTGGGGGGGGGGCACGGGCAGGCAGTGGCAGGGGTGGCATTTCATCCCTACCTCAGGTGGCAGATTGCCTTGGGCCGCCCCTGTTTATATCTGTCTGACACTGATCATCCCTTTTATCACTTGTTATTATTTCCAACCCAATGGAAGTTGGAAAAAATAATACAAAAGCTAGTCGATATTCAAAGTGATTTAAATGGGCAGGACAGCCCAACCTCCCCACTTAACCAGGCAATGCCACTGAATATTAGCACTGATCGACCCAGGACCCACATAACTGTTTAACAGCAGTCTGCAGGAACTTGCCCAAACCTTCTTTAAATCCAGATACACTAGTCACTGATACCACAACATCTGGCAATGAGTTCTGGAGCTCAAGTATTTCTTGAGTGAAAAAAATTTTCTCCTGTTCATTTTAAAAGTAGTTCCAATTATAAATCTTCTCAATTGCTCGCAATATCCAACATATGTACTTAGATTAACAAAAATTCTACATTGGAGTATGATATATCTGGGGGGGGGGGGGGGGGGGGGGGAAGCCTTAGAACCCTACCTCCACCTGTGCTTTCTTTATAGGTGACAGAATTTATCAGGGTAGTTTACGTCACAGGCATAAAAAAACCTCCCCAGTTCAATCATTAAAACTCCATGTAGTCTCAATCCATCTGGTTACCCTTTTAAATTGTGACTGTGACTTTTCAAATAAATTTTTTTTAAACCCTGTTTTCATTAATAAGTGCTGTCAATACTCAGTTGCTGACCCCACCAATTGTAGCCAGTTTTGCCTACGGCTGTCTCAAGTGTGTAATGGATCATATCCGCATTTCCCATACTATCTTCTTCTTAGTGTCACTGTTGCTTCCTTGAGCAGCCCCTAGTCTTTATACTTTTTGAAAGAGTAAAAATTCAATTTATGTTTACCCATTCTACACCACTCAGTATTCTGTAGACCTGTATCATATCCCCCCTCAGTCGTTGCTTTTCCAAGCTGAAGAGTCCTAACCTCTTAAGCAGGGGCGTAGCCAGATGGCCAATTTTGGGTGGGCCTGAGCCCAAGGTGGGTGGGCATGGAATTTGCCCTCTCTGGTACCCCTCTGGTTTGCTCCTCTCTCCACCACTCCCTGCCCACAAACCCCAAATATTAAATACTTGAGCTGGCGGGGATCCCCAAACCCTGCCAGATGAAGATTTCCTCCTCCTCCACGAGCAGCCAGCACTCTTCCAAATGGCAGCCGGCAGCACTTGCCTCAAACTAATGCTGTTGCTGGCAGGCTGTGCATGCTCAGTGCTTTTGCATGTGTGAAAACTGAGCATGTGCAAAAGGGCCAGTCTCAGTGTCAGTTCAATGCAAGTGCTGCTGGCTGACATTTGGAAGAGTGCTGGGTGCCCAAGGAGAGAAAACCTTCAGCTGGCAAGGTTTGGGGATCCCCACCAGCCACAGCAAGAGTATCACAATTTTGGGTGGGCCTGAGTCCAAAGTGGGTGGGCCCCGGCCCACCCAGGCCCACCTGTGGCTACGCCACTGCTCTTAAGCCTTTCCTGATATGAGAGGAGTTCCATCCCCTTAATCATTCTGGTCGTTCATCTTTGAACCTTTCCTAATTCTGCTATATCTTTTTTAAGATACGGCAACTAGAATTGCACACAATACTCAAGGTATGGTCGCACCATGGAGCGATGCAGAGGCATTATAATATTTATTATCTTATTTTCTATCCCTTTCCTGGTAATTCCTAGAATTCTGTTTGCGTTTTTGGCTGCCACCACACACTGGACAAAAGATTTTAATATATTGTTAATGATGATACCTAATTCTTTTTCTTAGGTGCTTACTCCTAAGGTGAAACCTAACATCAAATATCTATGATTTGGATTATTCTTCCCAAAGTGCATCACTTTGCACTTTTCTACATTAAATTTCATCTGCCATTTGGATGCCCAGTCTTCCAACTTCCTAAGGTATTTCTGCAGCTTTTCTCGCAGCCCATATGTGGGGTAGAGGAGTAGCTCAGTGGTTAGTGCAGTGGACATTGATTCTGGGGGACTGGGTTCAATTCCCACTGCAGCTCCTTGTGACTCTGGACAAGTCACTTAACCCTCATTTGCCTCAGGTACAAATAAGTACCCATATATACTACATAAAGTGCATTGAATGTAGTTGCAAAAACCTCAGAAAGGCGGTATAGTTAGTCTCATTCCCTTAACAGCCTTGAATAGTTTTGTGTTGTTTACAAGTTTGATCACCTCAGTTGTCATTCTGATTTCCAGATCATTAGCCCTTCCTCATAGGGAAGTCATTCTATCTCCTTTACCATTTTTGTTGCCCTTCTCTGTACCTTTTCTAATTCCACTATATCTTTTTTGAGATGCGGTGACCAGAATTGAACACAATATTCGAGGTGCGGTTGCACCATGGAGTGATGCAAAGGCATTATAATGTCCTCATTTTTGTTTTCCATTCCATTTCTAATAATACCTAATATTCCTCTTAGTTGTTGGAGATTTCAATCTTATATGTTGATACTGTTTAATTAGCTTTAGGGGTAGAGAACTTTTCACATATAATGTCATTTTTGGATTTTATTCAAACTGTTTCTGGCTCCATTCACCAGCAGAGTCAAATTTTGGATTTGACTTTTATCCTGTCCTATTTTGTGGCAACATCTGCTTGAGCTAACGTACATAATGTCTCCAGCCAATCAGTGCCCTGGTTTAACTATTTTATATTTACTTTTGGTGTTGTTGTGAAACGTTGATTGAAGTTCATCACTGTTTGGTAGATCCTACTGATATTAGAAGGAGGCAGGACTGTTTTTGGACACAATTCCCCTGGTTGAAGCATGGGATGTCATGTTGCTGCTCCTTGTGCAGACACAAGCTGGGTTACTATAATAGTAACATAGGGTAACATAGTAGATGACGGCAGAAAAAGACCTGCATGGTCCATCCAGTCTGCCCAACAAGATAAACTCATATGTGTATACCTTACCTTGATTTGTACTTTCCTTTTTCAGGGCACAGACCGTACAAGTCTGCCCAGCAGTATTTCCCGCCTCCCATCACCGGCTCTGGCACAGACCGTAAAAGTCTGCCCTCCACTATCCTCGCCTCCCAGTCGCCAACCTCTCTTCCCCCACCTGCTCCGCCAATCTGTCGGTGCTTTGTCTGAGGTGAAGAAATCTTATTTTTCCAATGAAATTGTAGTTGCTCTGTGCTACTCAAGAGCTACTTAAAGAGCCTGCTTCAGAAGCTAAACAATCTGCTATTAATATACAAGAGTTTGCAGATTATCGTGAGGTAAAAGATAAAAGTGTATGTGGTATTGGCAGAGCCTCTAGGTATGTCTCGGTGAGCTGCGGTTCAAGAAGGATCCCAGATTTTTGGACGGGGGAGGGGTTGTAGTTTACTTTTCATTCTCTTAGTAAAAATATCCTTAAGCAAAATTTTCAATCTATGTGTAATACTTGGTATTAGATGGATCTTTGCTCAGTTGGAACTTACCAGATTTTAGGAGATATGGAGGCTCATTTTCAAAGTACATAGACTTACAAAGTTACATAGATTACTATTGGGCTCGTTTTCGAAAGAGAAGAAAGTCCATCTTTCGACATAAATCGGAAGATGGACGTCCTTCTCCCAGGGACATCCAAATCGGTATAATCGAAACCCGATTTAGGATGTCTCCAACTGCACTCCGTCTCAAGGACGGCCAAAGTTCAAGGGGGCATGTCAGAGGTGTAGCGAAGGCGGGACTTCAGCGTGCCTAACACTTGGACGTCCTTGACCCATAATCAAAAAACCCCAAGGATGTCCCTGACGAACACTTGGACGTTTTCACCCAGACCTGTTTTTCTTACGACTAAGGCACAAAAAGGTGCCCGAAATGACCAGATCACCACCGGAGAGAATCGTGGATGATCTCCCATTACTCCCCCAGTGTGGTCACTAACCCCCTCCCACCCTCAAAAACATCTTTAAAAATATGCCGTGCCAGCCTCAGATGTCATACTCAGGTTCATCACAACACAAACAATTAACCAGAGACTAAAAATGTGGATACGGGAGTACAATAAAAGTTTGAAGCACATCCGACCCAGTCTATGTTAAATATACTGTAGCATTAATACTAAGTATTTTTGGAGGGCTCTCAGAGTATTAACTCACCCAAGAACGAGAAATCACACTTGTTTTTGTAAATCTCAAGGGTGGTTGAGCATCTCAATCATAGAGCATCTCCGTGGTTTTTTAAATATTTTTCTTTTATCTATGCACTTTCTTCTCAAAAACCACAATGGTGCTGTAAAACAGCAAAATTAATGTCAAATGTGCACATCAAACTTGTACCCCTAGTACCACTGTCCCTCTCACAAAACACGACTCAAAAATCTCCAATCTCATCTCTATTCCCCTTCTCCCCCCCCCCCCCCCCCCCCCCCCGCTTCCCTCCCCTTCTCGTGTGCCCTATGGAATGCCCACTCAGTATGCAACAAACTCTCCTTCACCCACGATTTGTTCATCTCCCGTTCCCTTCAACTGCTCGCTTTAACTGAAACTTGGATAACCCCTAACGACACTGCCTCAATCGCAGCCTTATGCCATGGAGGATATCTTTTCTCCCACACTCCCTGCCCAGACGCACGTGGTGGAAGCGTTGGGTTTCTTCTATCACTCTCTTGTAGTTTCCAACCCCTCCCCCTGCCACAGTCTCACTGCTTCTCATCCTTCGAAACTCATGCCATCCGGCTATTCTACCTGACACCACTCAGAGTTGCAGTCATCTACCGCCCCCCTGATAAGCCCCTCTCTTCCTTCCTTACTGACTTCGACGCTTGGCTCACCGTCTTTCTTGATCCCTCATCTCCATCCCTCATTCTTGGTGATTTTAATATTCACGTTGACGACCCATCCAACTCCTACGCTTCTAAATTCCTCACTCTGACATCCTCCTTTAACCTCCGACTATGCTTTACCACCCCTACTCACCGTAATGGCCATTGTCTCGACCACGTTCTCTTCTCTTCCTGCTCACCTTCCAATTTCTGCACCTCAGTCCTTCCTATCTCAGATCATCACCTAATCACCCTCACACTTCATCACCCTCCCCCTCAACCTCGCCCAACTATAGCCACTGCCTTCAGGAATCTCCAGGCCGTCGACCCCCCTACCCTATCCTCTCACATCTCCAATCTCTTCCCTTCCATCTCGTCTTCCGAATCTGTCAACACGGCTGTCTCTGCCTACAATGAAATTCTCTCCACTGCTCTGGATACCCTAGCACCATCTGTCTCTCGACCCACTAAGCGCATTAATCCTCAGCCCTGGTTAACCCCTTTCATCCATTACCTTTGCTCCTGCACCCGATCTGCTGAACGACTCTGGAGGAAATCTCGCACCCTGTCAGACTTCACCCATTACAAATTCATGCTATCCTCCTTCCAGTCCTCCCTATTCCTTGCCAAGCAGGAATACTATTCTCAATTAGCTAATTCTCTCAGCTCCAACCCTCGTTGCCTCTTCGCCACCCTCAACTCCCTACTTAAAGTGTCCTCCGCTCCCACCCCCCCTCACTCTCTCCTCAAACATTAGCTGACTACTTCTGCAATAAGGTGCAGAAGATAAACCTTGAATTCACTTCCAAGCCTTCTCCTCCCTGTGACTTCTTAACCCACTCCCCCAACCAACCTAGCCTGGCCTCCTCCTCCTTCTCCTCCTTCCCTGAGATCACCGAAGAAGAAACTGCTCGCCTTCTCTCTTCCTCTAAGTGCACCACCTGTTCCTCTGATCCCATTCCCACCAATCTGCTTAATAACATCTCTCCTACAGTCAACCCCTCAATCTGTCACATCCTCAACCTCTCTCTCTCCACTGCTACTGTCCCTGACACCTTCAAGCACGCTGTAGCCACACCACTTCTCAAAAAACCATCAGTTGACCCCAGCTGTCCCTCCAACTACCGCCCCATCTCTCTTCTACCCTTCCTCTCCAAATTACTTGAACGTGCTGTCCACAGCCGCTGCCTTGATTTCCTCTCCTCTCAGGCCGTCCTCGATCCGCTCCAATCCGGCTTTCGCCCACTGCCCTCGACAGAAACAGCACTCTCTAAAGTCTGTAATGACTTGTTCCTCGCCAAATCCAAAGGTCACTATTCCATCCTCATCCTCCTCGACCTATCTGCCGCCTTTGACACCGTCAATCATAATTTACTTCTTGACACACTGTCCTCATACGGGTTCCAGGGCTCCATCCTCTCCTGGTTCTCTTCGTATCTTTCCCATCGCACCTTCAGAGTATATTCTAATGGCTCTTCTTCCAACCCCATCCCGCTCTCTGTTGGGGTTCCTCAAGGTTCTGTCCTTGGACCGCTTCTTTTCTCGATCTACACCTCTTCCCTGGGCTCGCTGATCTCATCACATGGTTTCCAGTACCATCTCTATGCTGATGACACCCAGCTTTATCTCTCCACTCCCGACATGACGGTCGAAACCCAGGCCAAAGTTTCGGCCTGCCTTTCAGACATCGCTGCCTGGATGTCCAACTGGCATCTGAAAATGAACATGGCAAAGACTGAGCTCCTTGTCTTTCACCCAAACCCTCCTCTCCTCTTCCCTCACTTTCCGTCTCTGTTGACAACGCCCTCATCCTCCCCGTCGCTTCAGCCCGCAATCTCGGAGTCATCTTTGACTCCTCCCTCTCCTTCTCCGCCCATATCCAGCAGATAGCTAAGACCTGTCGCTTCTTCCTCTATAATATTAGCAAAATTCGCCCATTCCTCTCTGAACAGACCACCTGAACCCTCGTCCACTCGCTCGTCACCTCTCGTCTTGACTATTGCAACCTTCTTCTCACTGGCCTCCCGCTTAACCATCTATCCCCCCTTCAATCTGTCCAAAATTCTGCCGCACGTCTTATCTACCGCGTGAACCGATACTCTCATATCACCCCTCTCCTCAAGTCACTTCACTGGCTCCCGATCCGTTACCGTATACAGTTCAAGCTTCTCCTTTTAACCTTCAAATGCACTCAATCTGCAGCCCCCCATTACCTCTCTACCCTCCTCTCCCCGTATGTTCCCACCCGTAACCTCCGCTCTCAGGACAAATCACTCCTATCTGTACCCTTCTCCACCACTGCTAACTCCAGACTCCACCCATTCTGTCTCGCATCACCATATGCCTGGAACAGCCTTCCCAAGCCCATACGTCCCTGCCCATCTTCAAGTCCTTACTCAAAGCCCATCTCTTCTCCCTTGCTTTTGGCGCATAACCACCTTCCCCACTCATGATACCTACACTGACTACATAGTTTGTAACCTTTAGATTGTAAGCTCTTTTGAGCAGGGACGGTCCTTCCCCATGTTAAACTTGTACAGCGCTGCGTAACCCTGGCAGCGCTATAGAAATGCTAAGTAGTAGTAGTTCATATGTTCAAGAGGCTCTGAAAAATAAAGTTCACTTATCTTTCCTTGATTTTCTTAGGTGTTCCAACTTAGCTGTTAAACTATTTTTTTTCACATATTGCTTCTCACAAAAGCCGCCTTGCCAAAATGTAATCTCCACACGAATGCAAAAGAGCATCTCTATTTTTAAAGCATCAAGAGTCCAACACTGCAGGGTTTCGTTAAAAAACTTCCTCAGGAACTCTAAATGTCTTCAATCATCAAATAGTGGAGCAAACAGGAGACCCTCTATCTTCTCAAACCACTGTGAATAGCGATACTCAGGTTCATGACAGCGCATGCAGGTCCCGGGAGCAGTTTTAGTGAGTACTTCAGTGCACTTCAGACAGGCGGAACCAGGCCCATCCCCCCCTACCTGTTACATTTGTGGAGTAAACAGCGAGCCCTCCAAAACCCACCACAAACCCACTGTACCCACATCTAGGTGCCCACCTTCACCCGTAAGGGCTATGGTAGTGGTGTACAGTTGTGGGTAGTGGGTTTGGAGGGAATCTTGGGGGGCTCAGCACACAAGGTAAGGGAGCTATGTACCTGGGAGCAATTTATGAAGTCCACTGCAGTGCCCCCTAGGGTACCCGGTTGGTGTCCTGGCATGTCAGGGGGACCAGTGCAATACAAATGCTGGCTCCTCCCACACCCAAATGGCTTGCATTAGGACGTTTTTGACATGGACGTCTTTGGTTTCGAAAATCGCCGAAAGTCAGAAACGTCCATGTCTAGGGACGTCCAAATTTAAGTGATGGATACTTGTTTACTTCGTAGGGGCCCTTTTACTAAGCCGTGGGAAAAAGTGGCCTGCGGCAGTGTAGGCACATGTATTAGGCGTGTGCCAGGCCAGTTTTTATCGTGTCTGCAAAAAAGATTTTTTTTTTAATGTGACAGGAAGAGGGCATGCGGTAAAACTGAAACCAGCGCCCGTCTAAAACCAGCCTGAGCCCTTAATGCCACCCACTGATCTACTACTACTACTTATCATTTCAATAGCGCTACTAGATATATGCAGCGCTGAACACTGGACATAAAGGGACAGTCCCTATTTGACAGAGCTTACAATCTAATTAGGACAGATAAACAGGACAAATAAGAGATAATGGAATTACTAAGGTGGGAATAATAAAACATGGGTACTAAACTAGTAATCTAGAGGTAAGGGCTCATGCACTACACACACAGTGACCGGTCAGTGTGCACCAACTGCCGATTACCGCCGGAAATGGTGGCACATAGGGGGAAATAAATAATTCCTCCAGGTGTTATGGGCGCATGCCAAATCTGAAATTACTGCTGTGAGGGGCATATTGGCCTGGCGGTAGTTTCATTAGGGTGCACATTGCACATGTGTAGAGCCTACCGCGGCTTAGTAAAAAGGCCCCTTAGTTCATTATTTATGTCGTTGGCTTTATGTTCTATAGTTTGCTTTGCTTTTTAGTCTTGTTTTTATGTGTGATAACTATTTCAAATGTTAATGTAGGATCTGTTCAGAATTTTGGAGCGTGAACACATAAATAAATAAATCTAGAATGTCTGAATGAACACTGAAATCCCCCGAAATAACCATTCTGATGGTATCCAATATCCTCATCAGCTACACAGATTCTGACAGAACGGAGTCACTGACCTCAGACACACAATAAACTACACAGACAGCAAATATATTAACTTTACCAAACTTGATAAAAATATATTCTATTTGATTGATCTGCTGTCTCAAACCCTTACAGTCAGGTAGTGGTTTCCTATGCAGAATTCAGTGCCAGCCCCTTTCACCCCGCTTTCCAACTTGTGCTTGATGGTAGTATTAGAAGTAGAGAGCTGCATGGGAATGGGGATTGCAGGAATCCCATGGAACCTGCGGGATTCCTACAGCCACGGAAGAAGTTGCCATGGGATTCCCTCAGGGATGGAAGAATTTGCTGTGGGATTCCTGCAGGAGTCTATTCAAAATCTCTGGTGACTTCAGAATTGGACTTGAAATGCACTGAGAGAGGCAATTGGAATGCCAGAATGAAGCTTGGAATGTATGGAGAGAGGCAGCGGCTTGGAATGCCCAGAGAAGCATCCGGAAGAACAGACTGAGGCTTGGAACACTCACTGGTTGAATAGTGAATACCGTCAAAAAAAACATGGGAAGCTGTTGAGGTTGGAAGGAAACAGAGGTCTACGAGCAAGTAAATAATAGCATCGACTCCTGGGGGTGTGGGTGGGGATGGAGGAGATTAATTGTGGGGATAGAATGGATCTTAGTGAGTATGGTGAGTATTGGTTAGATTCTGTTGGGGAAGCCCTCACCATCTGTTCTTATCAGGTCACTGTTAGACAAAGGATATCCACAGACTGTTATTAATGTAATACCCCATGGGAATAGATGTTACCAAAGTGATAGAATTTTCCAGAGCCCCGGAGGCAGGGAGGTCCCTGCCAGTAGGCTGGATGGTAGAATGTCCGTGGGTGTGAGGAAGCCAAGCCCATGGGGAGTAGTTTGAAATAAAACACAGAGAAATGGTGCCCTGGTACTGAAGAGTGACAGGGAGGAGTTTGGGAGGAGATAAAGCTAAAGTTATGCCTTTAGGGGGGGCCTTTGGTTGCCTGTACGTCTGGAGTTGCTCATGTATCCCCTGCCATTGACCAGGAGGAAAGAGAGGGAAGTCCTAAAACACTGGAGAGATTCACTGACTGTGAGAGGCAGGTTACGGTTCCAATACGTGGCAACTGGAGATAGTGTGCAACAGGTGGGTAGAGGAAAGCCCAGCCAGGGAGCAGGGAACAGGAATCAGGGCTCATCCCAGAACCAGAGTGGACCAAAGGTGGGGTCACTGCTGGAGGATGGTCAGATTGAGGAGAGGGTCTGAGTCAACAAAAGTAAATCAGTGTAAAGAAAAGGAGAACAGCCTTTGGGGAAAATACCACTCTACAGGATAGGCACAGACAGAAGAAGCTGTAAATGTCTGTAAATTTAACATTAAGTATCCAGTACATATAATTCAGGGAAGTGGAAAAGGGTGTTCACCTATGGGAATAACAACAGGAATACTTTGGACTGATAATTTGCCTGTTGCCGTTTGCCTGTTGCAAGAGTTAATTCATTTATAGCCCGCCGTTTCCCATAAATATAGTTCACAACAGATTACAGCAAGATTCTAGAGCACAATAGTCTAGGAAGTTACATAATATATATGCACAATAATACTTTAACCTTGAAGCAATATGGCATACTAATAATAATGTGGAAAGACAAAAGCAGCTATAGTTCAAACTATTTCTTTGTTACATAGATCTGAAACAATAGTGTCTTCAGACCTTTCTTAAATTTGGTATAGTTGGTAATATTTCTAAGATTATATGGTAAAAATTTCCAGAATTTTGCAGCTTGAAAACAAATAGACAATTAAAAAGCTTCTTTGAGGTGATACCTTTAGGACTCGGGAGATCAAATAATGACAAGTTCTGAAAATTATATAGATGGTTCGATAATGTATATTTTATAAGATTGATCATATATAGTGGAACTTGTCCAAATGTAATTTTCCATAGCTATCAGCCCAGTTTAAAAAATATCTTCAGCTCAACAGTCAACCAATGAATCCTAATAAAATAAGGAGTAATTCTACCTGTTTTATGTAACAAGAATATTAAACATAAAGCAACATTTTGAACTGTTTGAATTTTTCTGATTAGATGTTTTGATAAACCCAAGTAGATGACATTACAGTAGTCGAGTTTAGTAAGAATCAGAGCCTGCACCACTAATTGAAACAAATCTACTGTTAGATATTTATGAATTGCTCTTAATTTCTCATCGTATAGAACACACTCCTTACTATAGAATTTATTTGATGTCCCATGGATAAGTTATTATCATGTGTAGCATCCAAAATGTTTATGGGTTTATGACTTTTTGAGTACTGCCTGGTTTGTGGAAGGAGCTGAGGGACCCAATCAGCTCCAGAGGGTAAAGTGTAGCCTATCAAACCCCCAGATCACTATTCCAGACCATTGAACCACTCCCAAGCTCAACTGCATGTGAGGTGGAACTGATGAGTGAGGGGAGATTGGCCCTGAATGTGAAACTGAAGTGAATTGAACATCTGTTTTGTGGCCCGGGGCTGGAGCTTGCACACGGGTGAGACCCAGGTTATATTAATAAATCATAACTGAGGGATACTTTCCCTCATACGAAATGAATATTTAATAAGGCAAATTGCATAAAAAGACTCTTAAAAATTGATTACTTTTCTTCTTAGGAATCACCAAATTTTCAAAATTACACCCTCCTTTTCCTCTGAAAGGGCTCATGAAAATCGTCCTGGGAGGAAATCTTCAACCTAATATCACTTTAATAAAAGCAGCTCACTACCCATGCAACATTTCCTTCTGTCATGAATGATAAGGAGTGAAATAATTGAAATGCAGTGCCTTTATTTTCTTTTTCTGAGGAACTTCTATAGTTAGCTGCACTACAGGAAGCTAATGTGGGATCCAATGACAAGGTATACTTTGTATCTCATTCTGTAAAGTTGATAATGAGCCTATAAAGCTTAATAAACCTCTAAACTCCAAACACAGTTCAAAACAGTAAAGTGTACTTTTTTCCTGCTCAGTTGGTTGCCTGCCAATGTCATGTTTCCATTGCTGCCAATGAGGATAATATAATTAATCAATGTGAATGTATACTTGAACATAAATATATGTTGTCTGGTATGGCTGAGGATCTCACTCATCTGCAGAAACTCAAATTCAATTTTAACAACATTCTAAGCTTAAAGGCTGGTATTCAGCTTTCTACCCAATCTACAGTATATTATTGTAAAATTATGGCCCTTTGGCCTTTACCCAAGAGCGTTCGTTCTTCTGCTACTAATGCTTCTGTGCTAAATTTAACAATAAGGGTGAGAATTATATTACCATATTTAGTTGGAAATATACCCTTGGTTAACTGATGATTAATCCAAATCAACAATAGTGACAAAAACAATTCTGTGGCTGACTTCATTACATAGGGAGGGCAGGTGTCCAGAGAGAAATAGGATGAAGTATATTGGCAAAACAGCGAATGCAAATCAGGTTCACCGATAGGCTGAAAAACATTCCATACTCTATCTGCAGGTATTGAATTGGTAACAACTGGTAAAATTTCCAAGAGCCTGTATGTTTTTTAGACAGGGTTATTTCTACTTGCAATTTGTCTATTTTACCTCTAGTAACAAAAAATGCTGGAAACCCACTAAAGATCAAATCATACAATCCAAAAAAGTGGGGAATACACGTGCTTGCTGTGCTACCAATGCAAATATAATAATTATGCAAAGATTCTGTGAAACATTGGGGGAAAAGACCTCAGATGCCTGTGTCTATGCTTACGCTGTTATATAATACTAGTAAAAAAGCCCCGTTTCTGATGCAAATGAAACGGGGGCTAGCAATGTTTTCTTCTGTGTGCATGTGGGAGTGTGTGTGTCCCTGCCCTCTGGCCTCTCTCCCCTCCCCCCTCTGAGTCCTTCACTGTTACAGAGCCAGCGATTTGATTTCGTGCTCTGCTGTTTTCCTTCACTGACTGTGTTACAGAGAGGGTGGGGCAGACACTCATAGGGAAACCAGATATCTCGCCCCCTTCACACTTCCGGCTGGAGGCTTCATAGAACGTTGGTGTTGCTTTTTATATAGAGAGATGGTACAGCGGTTGTATCACAGTGCTGGCTTCAATCACTGGTCATAAAAACCCCCAATGATGCAATTTTTTTGTGCAAAAATGAAACAAAATTTTAACTTATTTTTCTTTTTTTCAAAATATAAAAATATACTTATCTTATGAGCAGCAGTCTGTGGCAGTTTCACCAAATGGCTTGCTCAGGGGACTGATGCTGCCTTATTACTCAAGAACTGCTCAGTTTTAATCATATATTAATCATAACTAATTGCCTTCTTCCACTCCTCCTTCTTACCCTCAACCTTATCTTTTTGCCAGGAATGCTTTTGTGTTTTCAATTCTGCATCATACCAAGGGTTGTTTCTTTGCAATCTGAGTTGCTTCTCAGCTTTAGGAGCAACAGTATCTAAAACCTCTTCAGAAATATAATTCCAATTATCAATAAATAAAACTTCATTATGCTCAGAACCATGAATTCTCTGCTCTATATTGGACCAAAAAAGATGAGGGCTATCTTTCCTCTAGTAGTATCTGAGGCAAAAGATATATATTTTAATTTCACCCTTTGCTTCCAGGTTAGGGTGAACTCAAGTAAATAGTGATCAGACCAAATTACTAGCTTCCAATCTACATTACTTACTTTCCAGGAATGCAGCTGGAAAGCTGAATAGGCTAACAAATTAAGACGATGCCCCTTCTCAACAGAGGAATAGAATTTTGGCCAAAATAGGTTTCAGGATTCTATAATTTTTAATAAATCTTTTACGTTATGATTTGAAGTATCCTCTAGATGTAAGTTGATACCTTTAAGAAGGAGCAGACGATTGCAACCTATAGAGCTCGGAAACAAAATAGTACAGAATTCTTCCCTAACCTCAGGCTATTTTGAAGGAGGACAATAAAACAAAATGCAATGACAAAAGCCATCCAATACACCATCAACAAATTTCTAAAACCATTAACTCCAAACCAAACGTTTACCTTAAAAAAGCCGTGAAAATTACGTATGACCACCTCAACTTCCGGAAATCACTAAAGACTTATCTGTTCGAAAAGGCATATCCTAATGATCCAACTTAATCACCTGAATCCAGTGACTCAAGTAAACCCAGGCTTGTTTTCAACTTAGTGAACTTTACATAACTTCCCTCTCTATGTTTCCTAATGTGTTGGTACATATCTATTTCATTTGTAATACATTGCTCTATATTTGTTTATTGACTGGAGGAGGCTTTCGCCCCACGGCGTTATGTAAGCCACATTGAGCCTGCAAATAGGTGGGAAAATGTGGGGTACAAATGTAACAAATAAATAAATAAATTATTCTGGCATGAATAGAATAGGCAAAAGTTTGGCCAATTATTTGAAAGGAGCAAAAAAGAAAACTATGATTCACGCTATCAAACATCAAGGAAAGGTATTGACTAAACAAAAGGATATTCTTAAGCATTTTTTGGACTTCTACAAGGATATATATTCTTCTCGTCATAATGCATCTCCTGACCAAATGAGCTCCTTTTTACAATCTTTGCAAGGTCCAAATATGGATGTACAATCCCTTTCACACCTGGATGCTGATATTTCTATACAGGAGATCAAAAAAGCAATTTCTTCATTGAAACCTAGAAAATCTCCTGGAAGCGATGTGTTTACTATAGAATATTATCAAAAGTTTGCTTCTATATTAATGCCTAGACCAGTGAAGGCGAACCTTTCAGAGACCGAGTGCCCAAACAGCAACCCAAAATCTAATTATTTATCGCGAAGTGCCGGTACTCATTATGGGCGGGGTCACCACATATGACTCCACCCCTATGATAGCCATACCCCCTTACACCAGCCATGGCGCATATAAACAGACATCATTGAAAATATTATACTAGTATAGGAGAAAAAAACAACATGATTTTCTTTCATTATAAATCATTTCTGTAAGTTGTTACAGCTCCAGTATACCCAGTGCAAAATAAGACAGCAGATGTAAATTCTCAAATTGGACATATTCCAAACACTAAAATGAAAATAAAATGATTTTTTTTCTACCTTTGTTGTCTGGTGATTTTGTTTTTCTATCCATATTGGTCCTAGTTGCTGATTCTGCTGCTCTCTATCTGTTCTCTTAACTCCATTTCCAGGGCTTCCTTTCCATTTATTTCTTTACTTTTCTCCTTTTTTCATTTCTTGCACTCCATCCATGTCCAGCAACCCTCCTCTCCCCTCCAGCCACAAATGTCCAGCCACCCTCCTCTCCCCTCCAGCCACCCTCCTCTACAGCCACCCATGTCCAGCCACCCTCCTCTCCCCCCTGCCCTCCTGCCCGCCCTCCCTCCCACCCAGCACCCAGCATCAGGCCGCCAGCCCTCCCACCCAGCATCAGGCCTCTCACCCAGCACCAGGCCTCACTCCCACCCACTCACCACCCAGCAGCACCCAGCATCAGGCCTCCCTCCCAACCACCCACCCACCCAGCATCAGGCCTCCCTCCCTCCCAATCACCCACCCACCCAGTGGCACCCAACACCAGGCCTCCCTCCCAGCACTAAGCATTAGGCCTTCCACCCACCCAGCAGCACCCAGCATCAGGCCTCCCTCCCTCCCACCACACAGCAGCACCCAGCGTCAGGCCTCTCTCCCACCCAGCAGCACCCAGCGTCAGGCCTACCTCCCTCCCACCCAGCACCAGGCCGACCTCCCTCCCTCCCACCAAGCTCCACGCCGCTTGCCCTCGCTCCCTCCCTCTTCCAAACAGGCATCAGCCTGCTCGTCCTTCCTCCCTCCCTCCCAGCACCACTCGCCCCCCCCTCCTCCTCCTTTGCAATTGAAAAAACGTACCGGGTTAAGGCAGCGTCAGCAGCGGCAACGAAAAGCGTAGTCTTCACTCGGCGTGCTTCCCTTCTGTCTCGCTCTTGAGCTTGAGAGCGAGACAGAAGGGAAGCGCGCTGAGTGAAGACTATGCTCTTCGTTGCCGCTGCCGACACTGCCTTAACCCGGTATGTTTTTTTCAATTTCAGAGGAGGAGGAGGAGGAGGGGGGTGGTGCTGGGAGGGAGGGAGGACGGGCGGGCTGATGCTTGTTTGGAAGAGGGAGGGAGCGAGGGCAAGCGGCGTGGAGCTTGGTGGGAGGGAGGGAGGCCGGCCTGGTACTTGGAGGGAGGGAGGGAGAGTGGCGGAGCGGACCAGCAACTGGCGTGCGTGCCAAGGGAGAGGGCCTAGACTATTACATTTGTATAATCATTGTATTAGTAACAAAGAATGTTCTCCTTCCATGTCAGAAGCTATAATTATTCTTTTAGAAAAACCAGGCAGAGTCCCTAACTTGGCTGGTAATTATCGGCCTTTATCTCTGTTAAATTATGATTGTAAAATTTTTGCAAATGTTCTGGCAGATAGATTAGCATCAGTAATTGGTTATTTGATTGCTCCTGAACAAAATGGTTTTGTTCCTAAGAGATATGGTTTAGATAATTCCAGAGTATTTAGCCATGTATTACATCTTTCTAAGCAACTTGACATCCCAACTTGCGTAATTTCTTTGGATGCTGAAAAAGCATTTGACTATGTTGAATGGCCTTTCTTATTCCGGGTTTTAAAGTGGTTTAATTTTGGTACTCATTTTATTGACATGGTCTCTGTCTTATATTCATCACCAACTGCTAAACTTTTGATTAACTCTTCACTCACAGACTTGTTTTCCCTGCATAGAGGCACTAGACAAGGGTGTCCATTGTCACCTCTACTTTTCCTTCTTGTATTAGAACCTCTCCTTATAGCTATCAAAAATCGCCCAGAAATTCAGAGTGTTCCTGTTGGTAATTCCTCAATTAAAGTCTCTGCCTATGCAGATGATATTCTGTTATATATCACGTATCCAGAGGTATCTCTTCCCTTTCTGTCCAAGTTATTGGATCAATTTGGCAATCTTTCTGGGTATAAAGTCAATTGGTCAAAAACTGAATTAATGCCATTGAATATCATAAGTACATAAGTACATAAGTAATGCCATACTGGGAAAAGACCAAGGGTCCATCGAGCCCAGCATCCTGTCCACGACAGCGGCCAATCCAGGCCAAGGGCACCTGGCAAGCTTCCCAAACGTACAAACATTCTATACATGTTATTCCTGGAATTTTGGAGTTTTCCAAGTCCGTTTAGTAGCGGTTTATGGACTTGTCCTTTAGGAAACCGTCCAACCCCTTTTTAAACTCTGCTAAGCTAACCGCCTTCACCACTTTCTCCGGCAACGAATTCCAAAGTTTAATTACACGTTGGGTGAAGAAAAAGTTTCTCCGCAAGGGGGGAGTGGGAATATAAAGGAAAAGCACATGTTCACTGTATGATATTTAACATGAAGAGTTTACTAAGCATGGCTATAAGTTGACCACTGTAATGGGGTCCCCTTTCTTCTGTGTCACCAACAAAATTGTTATAATTGGAACAGTGGAAAGACTAGACACTATGTAGTAAGAAGATTATTGTGATGATGCTAACGGGGGGGGGGGGGGAGAAAAAGGGTGTTAGAAAAATATTGATGATGCAGTTACAATGTATACACGCAACTGTGACCTGTTCTTATGTTTACGAAGTGTTTGAATATGGATTATGTTCACAATGTTTATTATCATCAATAAAAACTGTTGATATAAAAAAAAAAAAAAGTTTCTCCGATTTGTTTTAAATTTACTACACTGTAGTTTCATCGCATGCCCCCTAGTCCTAGTATTTTTGGAAAGCGTGAACAGACGCTTCACATCCACCTGTTCCACTCCACTCATTATTTTATATACCTCTATCATGTCTCCCCTCAGCCGTCTCTTCTCCAAGCTGTATAGCCCTAGCCTCCTTAGTCTTTCTTCATAGGGAAGTCGTCCCATCCCCGCTATCATTTTAGTCGCCCTTCGCTGCACCTTTTCCAATTCTACTATATCTTTCTTGAGATGCGGAGACCAGAATTGAACACAATACTCAAGGTGCGGTCGCACCATGGAGCGATACAACGGCATTATAACATCCTCACACCTGTTTTCCATACCTTTCCTAATAATACCCAACATTCTATTCGCTTTCCTAGCCGCAGCAGCACACTGAGCAGAAGGTTTCAGTGTGTTATCGACGACGACACCCAGATCCCTTTCTTGGTCCGTAACTCCTAACGTGGAACCTTGCATGACGTAGCTATAATTCGGGTTCTTTTTTCCCACATGCATCACCTTGCACTTGCTCACATTAAACATCATCTGCCATTTAGCCGCCCAGTCTTCCACTCTCGTAAGGTCTTCTTGTAATTTTTCACAATCCTGTCGCGATTTAACGACTTTGAATAACTTTGTGTCATCAGCAAATTTAATTACCTCGCTAGTTACTCCCATCTCTAAATCATTTATAAATATATTAAAAAGCAGCGGTCCTAGCACGGACCCCTGAGGAACCCCACTAACTACCCTTCTCCATTGTGAATACTGCCCATTTAACCCCACTCTCTGTTTCCTATCCTTCAACCAGTTTTTAATCCACAATAGGACATTTCCTCCTATCCCATGACCCTCCAATTTCCTCTGTAGCCTTTCATGAGGTACCTTGTCAAATGCCTTTTGAAAATCCAGATACACAATATCAACCGACTCCCCTTTGTCCACATGTTTGTTCACTCCTTCAAAGAATTGAAGTAAATTGGTCAGGCAAGATTTCCCCACACAAAAGCCATGCTGACTTGGTCTCAGTAATCCATGTCCTCGGATGTGCTCTGTAATTTTGTTTTTGATAATAGCCTCTACCATTTTCCCCGGCACCGACGTCAGACTCACCGGTCTATAATTTCCCGGATCTCCCCTGGAGCCTTTTTTAAAAATGGGCGTTACATTGGCCACCCTCCAATCTTCCGGTACCACGCTCGATTTTAAGGATAAGTTGCATATCACTAGCAGTAGCTCCGCAAGCTCGTTTTTCAGTTCAATCAGTACTCTAGGATGAATACCATCCGGTCCAGGAGATTTGCTACTCTTCAGTTTGCCGAACTGCCCCATTACGTCCTCCAGGTTTACTGTGAAGTCAGTAAGTTTCTCCGACTCGTCCGCTTGAAATACCATTTCCGACACCGGTATCCCACCCAAATCTTCCTCGGTGAAGACTGAAGCAAAGAATTCATTCAGTCTCTCCGCTACGTCTTTGTCTTCCTTGATCGCCCCTTTTACCCCTCGGTCATCCAGCGGCCCAACCTATTCTTTTGCCGGCTTCCTGCTTTTAATATACCGAAAAAATTTTTTACTATGTTTTTTTGCCTCTAATGCTATCTTTTTTTCATACTCCCTCTTGGCCTTCTTAATCTGCGCCTTGCATTTGCTTTGACGCTCCTTATGCTGTTTCTTGTTATTTTTCAGACGGTTCCTTCTTCCATTTTCTGAAGGCGTTTCTTTTAGCCCTAATAGCTTCCTTCACCTCACTTTTCAACCAGGCCGGGTGTCTTTTGGACTTCCGTCTTTCTTTTCTAATTCGCGGAATATGTATGGCCTGGGCCTCCAGGATGGTATTTTTGAACAGCGTCCACGCCTGTTGTACAGTTTTTACTCTCTCAGTTGCCCCCCTAAGTTTTTTTTTTAACCGTTCTTCTCATTTTATCATAGTCTCCTTTTTTAAAGTTAAACGCTAACGTATTTGACTTTCTGTGTACAGTTACTTCAAGGTAATAAATCACAAATCACAGCATTTCCTATAAGATGGTGTCCAAATCAAATTAAATATCTTGGAGTTTATTTTGGGTCCTCTTGGGAAGACAGAATTAAAATTAATATGGATTTACTCCTGAAAACTACTCGTGACACATGTAATATTTGGTCCCCATTACATCTCAGTTGGTGGGGGAGAATAGAAACTATAAAAATGGTTATTGCTCCACGCATTATATATATATTGAGTATGTTACCCTTCCAATTTCCTAAATCTTTTTTTAAAGATTTAGATAATATCATTTCTTCTCTTTTATGGAAAAACAGACCTCCTAGAATCTCATTATCTAAGTTACGAATGCCACGTCATATAGGTGGTCTGAAATTGCCATTATCAACAAGCATTCTTATTACGAGGAGCTTTAACTTGGTTTCAGTGTCATAATATGACCGTTCCTACATGGCTTGTTATTGAAAAAACAATGACATACCCTTTTACATTAGACAAAATACCTTTATTTACATCATTGGCGATAGCTACATCATGGCCCATTATTTCTGATACTCTTAAGGCTGTTTTTTATTCTAGATTCTATCTGTAAATTTTCCATGTCTTCTTCTCAGAAGGCACTAATTTGAGTCATTCTCATATAAAAATTGGATCCTCTCCTTTCATTTGGAAGGAGTGGGTTTTATGTGGTATATATTGCATCACAGATATCTGTTCTGCAAACACTATCATCTCTTTTGATGAGTTAGTGAACAGATTCCATCTTCCTAATACTCAATATTTTAAATATTTGCAATTGAAATCCGCTCTCACTAAATGGATGAATAAACACTACAATGCACAACAAACTTCAGGTATTTCTCATATTTTTGACTCTATAATTAAAACAAAGGGAATAGCTTCACAATTTCACCCTTTATTATTACCCTCTAATTATTACCCTCTAATCATTCAAAAATTGAGGCGCTTCAAAATATTTGGACAATGGATACTAATCATGGCATGTCTGATACATTATGGGAATGGTTTTGGACAAAATCCATGAAACCTATTGCTTCAGCTCCTATTTTGCAATCTCTTTTTCTATTAGCACACAAAGCTTTGTGGACTCCAGTCAAACAGCACAAGGTGGGTTCTACATCATCCAACTTGTGTTGGTCCTGTAATAGTAGCATAGGTACATTAGAACATATGTGCTTTTCTTGTCCTGATCTACAGATTTTCTGGACATCAGTATGGGATCGCATATGCACTATTTTTCACATGAATTTGCCTTTTACATTTCACCTTATGATATTTCTCTCTGCAGGATTAAAGCAAGCAGGTCTTAAATGTAACTATAAATTGTTTGACACACTTTTGGCCATTGGTCTGACCCAGTATGGCTACTCTTACATTCTTATATGGGGTTGTATGGTAGACAAATTCATACTAACTTACTATCAACATCAATAAACACATACTCATTCTAGAGTACAGAGCTAAGGATGTTTCCCTTACAGCTTGTCATACATTCTGGTGATACCGCAAGTAGCAGCAACACAAAATTCTTCCACTACCCAGAACTTTTCTAGTGGTAGTTATCATTGGAGGTAGTGGGGAGGTAGAAATAGGGACCAGTTAATAGTGGTTTTGAGTTCTTGACTCTCTGGGTCTGTGCTCTCCCTTGAGTTAGCAAGTACTGTATGCCCTTCTAAGTAGTTTCTTCCTCCCTTTCTGCTACCACACAATTTTGCTATTGTTTGTCTAAAACTAAAGTTGTCTCCTTTGCAGCTCTGTAACCTGAAATAACCATCCTATATTATGTGCCTCATCAACTCTATCTCTTTTCAAATTTTGTCTTAAAGCTAGACATGTGTAAATAGTAAATCATTCTATTCATTTTTTTCCTTGATGAATAACATTTTCTAATATTCTATTCATTTAACAGAATCAATCACACATGCTGTTTCCTTTCGGCAATGTACTCCAAAGAGAAATATGAAATGAGTCAAACAGCTGCACTTTTGCATGTATGGAAAGCAATGCCAGGTTTGAAAGATTTCTATATGTGAATTTGTAATACAGGAGATTGTTTACATAGATCAAAATTTAGTTTTTCTTAACTAAACATTGCAGAATATCTATAAATACCTTTATTTTGGTGATAAAATATTTCCAGCTTATTTTAGAAAGTCTGCCACATGAAGAGGGCATTGTATAAATGGCGTTCAAAATTCAGCACCAGAAAAAAATCAGCACCAAGGGGAGGATTCTATATATGGCACCTAAAAAAAATCCATGCGGAAAACATTTCTGCCTAAGCGTGTTCTATAAGCCACACCTAGATTTAGGCCTAGTATATGGAATATGCTTAGACGGCAATCATAGCACCTATATCTTTGCACATCCATGTATACCAGTGAAAATATGGTGTAAATCCTGGCACGTAGATTAGGCGCAGAGGGCCAAATTCTATAAATAGGTGCATAAATTTTGAAACACTCACAAAAATGCACATGTCCAGCCCATAACCATGCCCCTTTTTATCTGCATGCATTAGAATTTAGGTGCAGTGCATTACAGAATAAGCTTAGCAAGTTGTGCGCATAAATTCTAATTATTGCCAATTAGTGTTCATTATTGCTTGTTAAGTGTTGTTATTAATGCTAATTAGCTTGTTAAGCCAATTAAGTTACATGCGCCATTATAGAATCTGCTTGGATTTCAGTGCGGATCTCTAAGTGCACTATCCTGCTTATTTTCGAATGAGACGACCGGCCATCTTCTGACACAAATCGGGAGATGGCCAGCCATCTCCTAAACCCAGCCAAATCGGTACAATCGAAAGCCAATTTTGCCCGGCTTCAACTGCTTTCCGTCGCGGAGCCGGCCAAACGTCATGGGGGCGTGTCGGCAAGGTACAGAGGGCGGAACAGGGGCATGGTTACGAGATGGCCGGCTTTGTCCGATAATGGAAAAAAGAAAGCTGGCCCTGACAAACATTTGGCCAACTTTACTTGGTCCATTTATTTTTAGGACCAAGCTTCAAAAAAGTGCTCCAACTGACCACATGACCACCGGAGGGAATTGGGGATCACTTCCCCTTACTCCCCCAGTGGTCACCAACCCCCTCCCACCCAAAAAAAAAACATTTTTGTGCCAGCCTCTATGCCAGCCTCAAATGTCATACCGAGCTCCATCAAAGCAGTATGCAGGTCCCTGGAGCAGTTTTTAGTGGGTACTGCAGTGCACTTAAGGCAGGCGGACCCAGGCCCATCCCCCCCTACCTGTTACATTTGTGGTGATAAATGTGAGCCCTCCAAAACCCACCCGAAACCCACTGTACCCACATGAAGGTGCCCCCCTTCACCCATAAGGGCTATGGTAGTGTTGTACAGTTGTGGGTAGTGGGTTTGGAGGGACTCAACACACAAGGTAAGGGAGCTATGCACCTGGGAGCAATTTGTGAAGTCCACTGCAGTGCCCCCTAGGGTGCCCGGTTGGTGTCCTGGTATGTGAGGGGGACCACTGCAGTATAAATGCAGGCTCCTCCCACGACTAAATGGCTTGGATTTGGCCGGGTTTGAGATGGCCGCCATTAGTTTCCATTATCGGCGGGAAACAAATGGCGGCCATCTCTAACGCCGGCCCAAATGTTGAGATTTGGCCGGCCACAACCGTATTAGCAAAACGAAAGATGGCCGGCCATCTTGTTTCGATAATACGGTCGGGTATGCCGCTTTCCAGGGCCGGCCTTGGAGATGGCCGCCCATATAGATAGCTGGCCCCGTTCGCTTATGCCCCTCTATATAGAATCCGGGGATAAGTGCTATTCTATAAAGTGTATGCTTAGAGCGGATTCCCGCACCCAACTCTGAGCACCGGACTTATGCCAGCTGAAACCTGCTGTAAATCCTGGAATGCAAGTTGGGCATGAATACCCCATATTCTATAACTGTGCACCCAACTTTTTGGAATGCTCCTGACCCACCCATACCCCTCCTGTGGCTAAGCCCCCTTTTGGGTTGGGCACTATCCTGCTTATAATCGAACAAGAAAAACGCCCAAGTTCCGACCTAAATCGGGAGATGGACGTTTATCTCACAAAAACGAATAACGCGGTATAATGAAAAGCCGAACTTGGACGTTTTCAACTGCACTCCATCGCGGAAGCGTACAAAGTTCACGGGGGCATGTCAGAGGCGTGGTGAAAGCGGGACTGGGGCATGGTTATCACCTGAACAGAGATGGGCGCCTTTCGCCAATAATGGAAAAAAAGTATGCGTTTTTAGCTAGAATTTAGGGCACTTTTCCTGGACCCTGTTTTGTCACGAATAAGGCCCCAAAAAGTGCCCTAAATGACCAGATTACCACCAGAGGGAATCGGGGATGACCTCCCCTGACTCCCCCAGTGGTCACTAACTGCCTCCCACCACAAAATATGATGTTTCACAACTTTTTATTGTCACCCTCAAATGTCATACCCACCTCCCTGGCAGCAGTATGCAGGTCCCTGGAGCAGTTGTTAGGGGGTGCAGTGGACTTCAGGCAGGTGGACCCAGGCCCATCCCCCCTTACCTGTTACAATTGTGCTGCTTAATGCTTAGTCGTCCAACCCCCCCCCCCCAAACCCACTGTACCCACATGTAGGTGCCCCCCCTTCACCCCTTAGGGCTATAGTAATGGTGTAGACTTGTGGGCAGTGGGTTTTGAGGGGGATTTGGGGGGGCTCAACACACAAGGGAAGGGTGCAATGCACCTGGGAGCTCTTTTACCTTTTTTTTTGTTTTTGTAAAAGTGCCCTCTAGGGTGCCCGGTTGGTGTCCTGGCATGTGGGGGGGACCAGTGCACTACGAATCCTGGCTCATCCCACGAACAAATGCCTTAGATTTATTGGTTTTTGAGCTGGGCGCTTTCATTTTCCATTATCGCTGAAAAACAAAAACGCCCAGCTCACAAATTGTCGAATAAAACATGGACGTCTATTTTTTTTCAAAAATACGGTTCGGTCCGCCCCTTCACGGACCCATTCTCGGAGATAAACGCCCATGGAGATAGACGTTTTCGTTCGATTATGCCCCTCTATGGGAATTAGGTGTCCAGCATGATAACATGGCACGTAGCCAGAAGCGTATGCAAATCCTAATAGGTGTCAATTAACATCATTTGGTTGTTAGCATCCAAGTATTGATGGTTTAACAGTATTTTACCTATAAAATGCTGTTTGTGGTGTTCAACATCTTTCATACAGTGCTACTGAGTTCCCTTCGCTGTGCGTAATTCCTCATTTCAGAAGGTGATGTTTAGTGTAGTGGGACCTACACTTTGGACCAACCTGCCCACACTTTTACGCACAGAGCCCTCCCTCTCCTCATTTAAGGTTTTATTTTATTTATTTATTTTTGTTACATTTGTACCCCGCGCTTTCCCACTCATGGCAGGCTCAATGCGGCTTACATGGGGCAATGGAGAGTTAAGTGACTTGCCCAGAGTCACAAGGAGCTGCCTGTGCCTGAGGTGGGAATTGAACTCAGTTCCCCAGGACCAAAGTCCACCACCCTAACCACTAGGCCACTCCTTTTTCACACCTTTTTCAGCTGGCTTTTATTATCTGAACCTTTTTTATTTTTTTCTAATTGCCACACTGCTTTAACCTTAGGATCCTGTGAGATGCAGTGGGTTTTTTTTTTATTGTTTTCTTGTTTACCTGTCTCTGCTTTTACTTGCTTATATTGTAATTTTCCTAGACACATTGGAGCCGATATTCAAAGTGATTTAAGCTTCGCCTAAAATTATGCCCTGATATTCAATGCCGGGCCCGGACATGGCCCGGCACTGAATATTGGGGCACAATTTAGCCGGCAACAATCAGCGTTTTAAAGAAACACTGACCACTGCCTGCTGAATATTGGGGGGATTGTATTCTAATTTATGTTAGAGCTTTTAATGTATGTAAATCACTGATGATATTGCCCTAGGCGATCAATTAAATAAATGCAACATTGAACCTTGAACCTTATCCAATTAAGTTGAGCATGTATCTTGGATTGGTGCCCAAAATTGGGTGCTCTATAAAGAATCAGGGGGGCAAGTGGGTAACACAAAAATATATAGGTTCCTGTATATAACCAATAACATCATATATAACTAATAATAAGATATGTGTGTATAGAGACCATCAGTATAACACTCACACTGCTATATGAATCCTTTTTCAAAGTCTACTACTACTACTACTACTACTTAACATTTCTAGAGCGCTACTAGGGTTACGCAGCGCTGTACAATTTAACAAAGAGAGACAGTCCCTTCTCAAAGAGCTTACAATCTAATAGACAAGTGAACGGTCGGTCTGATAGGGGCAGTCAAATTGGGGCAGTCTGGATTCAGTGAACGGCAAGGGTTAGGTGCCGAACGCAGCATTGAAGAGGTGAGCTTTAAGCAAAGACTTCAAGACGGGCAGGGAGGGGGCTTGGCGTAAGGGTTCAGGAAGGTTGTTCCAAGCATAGGGTGAGGCGAGGCAGAATGAGCGGAGCCTGGAGTTGGCGGTGGTGGAAAAGGGTACTGAGAGGAGGGATTTATCCTGTGAACGGAGGTTACGGGCGGGAACGTAAGGGGAGATGAGGGTAGAAAGATAGTGAGGGGCAGCAGACTGAGTGCATTTGTAGATAAGAAGGAGAAGCTTGAATTGAATGCGGTATCTGATCGGAAGCCAGTGAAGTGACCTGAGGAGAGGGGTGATATGAGTATATTGGTTCTGGCGGAATATGAGACGTGCAGCAGAGTTCTGAACAGACTGAAGGGGGGATAGATGGCTAAGTGGGAGGCCGGTGAGGAGTAAGTTGCAGTAGTAGTCAAACTCTTTTTATCATCATCTTAATGATATTTAAATGCCCCCCCCCCCAATATTCAAAAGCATTTAACTGGCCAGGATCGGCACCTGGACAGTTAAATACCCCATAACTGGCTATCCAGCAATATTCAGTGGGGGATTGATGGCTATCTCTCGCTGAATATTGCCGGTTAGCAGCTAGTGGATAACTGGCTATAGCGGGGTGATATAACCAGCTATCTGCTGATTTTCAGCCCGTTTAACTGCGCCCTAATTCTATATATGGCGCTCACAATTACATGCACAAATATGGGCGTATACCCAATTGGCATGCACAATTTAATTAATGAGCCAATTAGTGCCCATAATTGGGCGCTAATAATCAAATTATTGGCACTAATTAGAATTAATTGATAATTTGTGTCCACATCTTGTAAAGGGTAATGCAAGGAATGTAACAGTAGTGACAATTTATCGTGTGCTACACAAATCTGACCAGCAGGGTGTACCCACAAATTATGTGAGTTCTGTGTGCATCCTGCAAGTCGCCTATGCTCTTCCAGACTCCACCCATGTGTACGCCCTCCTGGTGTAGCCAGATTTTTGGCATTTATGTGCAGTAGCCAAATGTGGCAAATTTTTCACAATCCTTGTGCGTTTTAACAACTTTGAACAGCTTTGTGTCATCTGCAAATTTAATCACCTCACTTGTCATTTCCATTTCCAGATCATTAATAGATATGTTAAATGGTACCGGTCCCAGTGCAGATCCCTGTGGCACTCCACTGTTCACTCTCTTCCACTGAGAGAATTGTTCATTTATCCCTACCCTCTGTTTTATGTACATCAACCAATTCCTAATCTACAACAGACCATTGCCTCCTGCCTCCAAAATGAGAGCTTCTCTGCTTTGGCCTTTACTCTTGATAGGAAGGACTAACGAAAACACCACCTGCGCACCCATCTACATCATCCTATCTCCCAGAGCCATGAAGTCATTTTTGATACATTTGGTGGGACCTGGCAGTATGATTCGTGCCAACATGATTGGGCAGCATCAGATAATAGGCTTGATGGCTGTACTTTGATGAGTCTTCACTTCCTTGAAGTGTGAGATCAAGGAGTAGTGCCACAATTGCTAATCATCACATAGTTAACAAGTTATCAGACCTCACTCTGATATCCCAGGACAGATGCACTAAGATCCCTCTTTATTCTTCCTCACTTTACTGCATTTGCTAGCAAGAAATTCCTGTAGGAGCTCAGGATCCTTAAGTCTTTGTTGTTCTGCAAGTTAACTTTCATACTAGTGGAAAGCATTAAGGTAAATTTGGTGCACAGACACTTTGATTCCACTGAGTCAGAAACTGTTTATACTGCAAGCACTGTAGGCTTGCAGGAGTCAGAAAACATCATGATCACGTGGCCTTCTCCAATTTAATTCAACTTTTAGCTTGGCTTGCACAATATAGCCACCACCTGTGTATATTTGAGCAAGTGGAAGTATTATAGGTCAGAGTGGAGGAGTGGCCTAGTGGTTAGGGTGGTGGACTTTGGTCCTGGGGAACTGAGAAACTGAGTTCAATTCCCACTTTAGGCACAGGCAGCTCCTTGTGACTCTGGGCAAGTCACGTGACCCTCCATTGCCCCATGTAAGCTGCATTGAGCCTGCCATGAGTGGGAAAGCACGGGGTACAAATGTAACAAAAAAATATTTTGCCCCTTTAACAATATAAAAAGGTGATCTATGAGAACAATCAGTGTCAAAGGCCTTGTCAAATTGTATCTCTATGAATTTGGGTAATATCTCTTGAATAAACCATATGATACCTGGGCTTTCTGAACACTCTGGAACTCCCAGGAGCCTCAAATTATTCCAGTGCCCTCGATTATTGAAGTCTTCCACCACTTATTCTAATTGTGCCATCTTATGGATTTGTTTCTGTAGAGCCAATATTGCCATCTTGTTACTGGCTGCAGTGTTCTGTACCTAACCAAAGTGAGATTGTAATTTGAGTTTGCTCCCCTCTTCTTTCAGCTTTATTTGGGTTGCTCAATTATCTTTGAGAAGATCTTTAATCTGGAGGAGCTCGTTAAAAACTGTCATCTTTTTTTTTTTCTTCTATTTTATACCTTGCATCGAGATCCAACTGTAGTGTGATATCTTAGGAATCACTATTGAATTTCTGAAGTTTCTGGCTTGGCATAAACAGAGGCAGTAGCTGGCAATAATGGCAGTCTATGAGCTCAACAAAAAAAATTATTAATGAGAATCTGGAATGAAGCCTGGGCTTCGACATCAATGCCAGTGCAGAGAGTGTTCAGCTGATACTGGAGGAAATTTATCAAAGCCAAAACTTTGAAGGGCCTCAGACTCAATGCCTCCCACCTGGTATCAATCTCCAGTGAATTGAGGAAAGAAGCTTCATGGAGACACAAAAGAGCATCAAAGACTGCATGCCACCACACAAGGCTGACGTCATCTGCGATTTAGAAGTCTAACTAGGGACATACCCAGACTTCTCCATCGGAATTCTTCTCTGTGTATATTCTGAGAACTTCTGAGACTGACCATGACCAATTATCCTTTACTGATTTTGTTCAGGAAATGGCAAAATGTATTTTATGTAAGTTAGAGACAGAAGAGGAACCCAGGGCAGAAACATTGGATATCCCTAATTCCTTGATCCTCTCATAGAAGCTGTGACATTGCCTATGCACATAATCCTTAATGATGTTCAGATCTGTCCATGGAGAACATCTGTTACAGGTAAGTAATTTGGGGGGGGGGGGGGGGTTCTGGGTTTGCCTGCTGGTTCAATCTGGGTTTACAAATAGCCCAGAATGCATCAGTTAGACTGATTATAGCTTGTGGTTTTTGTAAGCATATTACACCAGATCTCTGATCTATTCATTGGTTACCTGTCCTGCAAAGGGTGAAATAAAAAATTTATTTGTTGGTATTGAAGGCTGTTAGGGATTGTAATCCCAGTTACTTTAGAAACCTCTTGGTTTATCATTTACCGGGATGTGCTTTTCATTCTAATACCAATTTACTTGTCATTTCCCCCTAAAAATTTGCAAAGTGAGAAGGGCTACAGCTTTTTCTGTTGCAGGGCCTCATTTATGGAACTCTTTGCCCAATTATTTGAGAATCTAATTTGTTACAATTTAGGAAGCTACTAAAGTCTTTTTTGTTTAATGAAGCATTTAATTAAGTCATGGGCCTTCAGGCATCAATAGATTTGGGCTGTAACAGAATGTAATAACGAAGTTTCACTGTGATTTTTTAATGTATTGTTATTGTGTATGTTTGTTGTTTGCTGCATATTACCAGTATTGCACAATATAAATGTTTTATACAAAATAAATACTTCAGCACACGATACATAAAAAATATATCAAAATAATTGATAATTCTATATCCAATATATCAAAATCACAAAAAAGGGAGGAAGATGTATATCTTTGCATAAATAATTACTCACAGACTTCTCACAAGTCAATATAACATTTTGTACGAATAGGATGGTGCCATGAAATTGTGCTTTGTATTAGAACCATAATCTTGTACAGCTCAGTTTAGCAAGCTGAAAGATGCACTAATGTAATCATTCACCAGACCTTTTCTCAGAAGTTTCTCATATACTCATACAGCCCTGCTTACTAAGGTGCGCTAGCGTTTTTAGCGCATGCTAAAAATTAGCACGCACTAACTCTAGAGACACCCATAGGAATATATGAGTGTCTCTAGCATTGGCGCACACTAAAATGCTAGCATGCCTATAGCACAACTTAGTAAGTAGGGAACATAAATAGCTAAACCACAAATAAAAACAAAACACTTATCTGTCCTTGTTCAGGTTCAACATGAACATGGCAGAATATCCAAAATTCTCGTGGATTTATTAATAAAGATTTAATTCATTTCTTCTGATCCACTTAGCCCATAGAATTAACTTAAATAAGGCATAGTATAAGACACTTGGGAGGTCATTTTAGAAGTGTCTAGAAGCAGGGCCGCTGAGATGGGGGGCAAGGGGGGCAAAATTCCCCAAGCCCGGGCCACCAAGGAGGGCTCGGCGCTGGAGACTCTCGCCTTCTCCTGCTCCCAGGCCACTGGCGCCGCAGTCCCGTCTCCACCTGCCTACCCTCAGCTCCCTTCTGTCTGTTGTCTGACCCCCTGCATTTAAAAAAAATCTCTAAAGCAGCAGTGCAGCGCCTTCTCTGAGAAAGTGGCAGATCGCCTCGGGCAGGCCTTCCCTCACTGTGTCCCGCCCCCCTCTGATGTAACTTCCTCTTTCCATGAGGGCGGGACACAGTGAGGGAAGGCCTGCCTGAGGCAATCTGCCGCTTTCACACAGAAGGCCCTGCGCCTGCTGCTTTAGAGATTTTTTTTTTTTAATTTAAATGAAGGGGGTCGGATGGCAGGCAGAAGGGAGCAGAGGGTAGGTAGGTGGAGGCTGGGAACTGCGGCGCCGGTGGCCTGGGAGCAGGAAAGGGAAGTGACAGAAGTAACGATTGAAGGGTGGGAGGGATCCTGGGGGGGGGGGGTACAGCGATCCTGGAGGGGGGGGCGCGGCCTTGCCCCGGGCCCAGCTCAGTCTCTCGGCGGCCCTGTCTAGAAGTGTAAATAGTGCAGATTGGCTGCACATGTTAATAGTGATTTCCGAAAGCTGCTATTTACACTTCTAGATAGTTTCGGGACACAGAGATTCACAGGGGTTGTGTTGAGAGCATGGTTTGGGCAGGCAGTGGGAATATACATATAAGGCCCTTTTATCAAGCTGTGGTAAAAAGTGACCTGCGGTAGTGTGGGTGTGTGGAATTGCTGTGCACTAGTACACTCTTTACCACAATGGGAAAAACCTATTTTTAATATGGAGGTCATTAATGGCTGTGAGCTGATAAACTAATATAACATTTGGTGCATGATCATTTACTGCCTGAGCCCTTACTGCCTCCTATTTAGTAGATGGTAAGGGCTCACGCACTAACCTGGGGGTAATCAGGCAGCACATGGCACTACCCGATTATTGCTGGGCATGCCTATTCCCCTCTCCCCACACTAGAAAATACAAAATTATTTTTCTGGTACAGAAAATGGCACACAGCAAAAACGGCGGTAGTACTGTTTTGCCACACGCTACCCGTGCGGTAGCCCTACCACCGCTTAGTAAAAGGGCCCCATAATTAGAAAGATTTTCCGGTTGGATTTTGCACCTCCCCCACAGTGAGTACAACTGTTAAAAAGTGCTCTTTTCAGCTGAGATTTAGCATTAGGGATTGAGGAAAATTATGCCCTTAATACCTTGATTTTTTTTATTTGCCTTCTAAGAGTAAAACATTTTTTTTTAGTTGCTTCACAGCTTAATTGGTGTCAATTATATGCATACTCCCTTATTCAATAACTTGGCACCTAAATTTAAGCGCTATTTGCATGCTTATAGAATGCTAGCACTTGTGCTTGCATGAATAATTTAATTTAATAATAGCATTTATATCCTCCCTTACCACCAGGTTCAAAGCAAGTTACATCCAACAAAAGAAATATACAATCCAAATGAACAATAAAAGAAACAATCATGAGTCTCTATAATTAACACTGAAATAAGCAGGGGGCCCTCTTACTAAGGTGTGCCTAAAAGTGGCCTGTGCTGGTATAGGTGCATGTTTTGGATGTGCGCAGGTCCACGCCTTGAAAAAAGACATTTTTTTTTTGTGCCTGAAAATGGGCGTGCAGCAAAATTAAAACAAGCGCTTGTCTATTTTCAGGCTGAGGCCTTACTAGCAGTCATCCGAGTGGTAAGCATCAATGCGTAAAAACTGTCGATTACCGTCGGGTAAGCACCACCCAGTATAAAATAGAAAATATTTTGGATGCACGTCAAAAATGGAATTACCGCAACTCGCTTAGGGCCGGATTCTATATATGGCAACTAAATCTAGGCACGTCTGATTTACCCACCTAGCAGTATTCTATAAGCTGCATCTACATTCAGATTCATTTATAGAACAGCACTGAGTGGATGTGCCCGATTTAGGCGCAGCCATGTACGTCAGTGAAAAGCTGATGTAAATCACTGCACCTAAATCTAGGCACACTCCCCTAAATTTTATAACCACTTGCATAGATGTGATTGATGGCCTCAACATACCCACACTCCTCCCATGACCATGCTCCCTTTTGGCTGGGCATGTGGGAATTTACGTGTGCTGCTTTTTAGAACACGCCTAAAAAGAGTGAGCGCAAATTCCAATTTTGCCCAATTAGTGTTGAGAATTGGTCATCATTGGCCAATTATCAAGACTAATTGGTTTATTACTTAATTTAGCGTGCACGTAAATTGGCCATGTGCTCAAATTTATGTGTGCTACCCGGCATACCATATTTAGAATCCGGGAATTATCGCATAAATGCAATGTGACATTCACAGGTGAGAAGCATGGATAGGTCATGGGCAGGACTGATACTTATGCACATAACTTACAGAATATTGAGGCGTATATTCAAAGCATTTAGACTTACAAAGTTCCTATAAGTCTAAGCACTTCGACAGTGGCGTTCCTAGGGGGGGTGCGGTGGGTGCGGTCCGCCCCGGGTGCACGCCGCTGGGGGGGTGCCGCACGCCTGTTGGCTCCGCTCGTTCCATGCTCCCTCTGCCCCGGAACAGGTTACTTCCTGTTCTGGGGCAGACGGAGCATGGAATGAGCGAAGCCGACAGGCGCTCGGCACCCCCCCCCCCCCCCCCAGCAGGTAAAAATGCACCCGGGAGAGTTTCCTTTCGTCGAGGGAGGGGGCGCATCAGCGATCCGCCCCGGGTGTCAGCCACCCTAGGAACGCCACTGCACTTGAAAATGAGCCCTATTGTAAGTTATGTGCTAAAATGCAGGGCCCAAACAGGGTATTGAGGTTGGAGGGTATGTGTCACTTTTCTATCCCAGTGCTGAGGAAAGTTCATTTGGAAGAGACCAGGCAATGCACATTTTCACTTGCAGGTCCAATATTATGGAACAAACTGCCAGTACAAATCAGGACAATGAATGATACTGTACAATTAAAAAAATGTTTAAAAACATATTTGTTTTGTGAAGCATTCTAGAGGTATACAGAACAGCAAACTTTTGAGACAAACAATTTTATGCTGCAGTTTAAAGGAAGATGGTTGGGTTATTATTAGTTTGTATTTTTAATGATGTCTTATTGTTTTAGTGTGTTTTTATTTTAGGGTTTTGTGAATTATGTGTGCATTTTTTCTTTTTTTTCTGCTTAGGTAAATAAGAGGTCCTTTTACTAAGGTGCACCGAAAAATGGCTTGCACTGTTGTAGGCATGTGTACTGGATGCGCGCAGGTCCATTTTTCAGCACGCCTTCAAAAAAGGTCTTTTTTTTTTGGCTGAAAATGAATATGTGGCAAAACAAAAATTGGTGCACGTCCATTTTGGGCCTGAGACCTTACCACCACCCATTAACTTAGTAGCTTAGCGGTAAGGTCTCACGCGTTAACCGGGCGATAATTGTCAGTACGCATGCACTGCCGATTACCGCCCAATTAGTGCCATGCAGTAGAAAATAAAAAATATTTTCTGCCACGCATATCGGATGCACATAAAAAGTGGAATTACTGTCGAGGGGCATGCGGTAGCCGAGCACTAGTTCCAAATTGACGCATGTTGGATGTGCGTAGGTGTCTATGCACCTTAGTAAAAGGGCCCCTAAGTGGAATATAAATGAATAAACTAAACTATTTAGATGTGCACATTTATGCCTGCTATTACCTAAGTACATAGTAATGCCACACTTGGAAAAGACCAAGGGTCCATCGAGCCCAGCATCCTGTCCATGACAGCGGCCAATCCAGGCCAAGGGCACCTGGCAAGCTTCTCAAATGTACAAACATTCTATACATGTTATTCCTGGAATTGTGGATTTTTCCCAAGTCCATTTAATAGTGGTTTATGAACTTTTAGGAAACCGTCTAACCCCTTTTTAAACTCTGCCAAGCTAACTGCCTTCACCACATTCTCCGGCAATGAATTCCAGAGTTTAATTATGCATTGAGTGAAGAAAACTTTTCTCCAATTTGTTTTAAATTTACTACACTGTAGTTTCATCGCATGCCCCCTAGTCCTAGTATTTTTGGAAAGCGTGAACAGACACTTCACATCCACCTGTTCTACTCCACTCATTATTTTATATACCTCTATCATGTCTCCCCTCAGCCGTCTCTTCTCCAAGCTGAAAAGCCCTAGCCTCCTTAGTCTTTCTTCATAGTTAAGTCTTCCCATCCTTGCTATCATTTTAGTCGCCCTTTGCTGCACATTTTCCAGTTCCACTATATCTTTCTTGAGATGCGGCGACCAGAATTGAACACAATACTCAAGTTGCGGTCGCACCATGGAGCGAGACAACGGCATTATAACATCCTCACACCTGTTTTCCATACCTTTCCTAATAATACCCAACATTCTATTCACTTTCCTAGCTGCAGCAGCACACTGAGCAGAAGGTTTCAGTGTATTATCAATGGCAGGGCGTAAAAGGGCACATCTAAATGTAGGCACTCAGATACCTAGTTATGCTAACATTCTATAACAGAATCTTGGCACCAAGATACTATTATCTAGACACCTACACTGTGGCACCCAGTTTTAGAATTGCCCCTATGCCACCACAATTTAGGTGCCTACATGCAGTGTGTCGAGTGCTATTTCTATAATGCCATTTGGGTGCCAAGATTCCATTGTAGAATACTAGAAAAAATGGACATCAGTGTACCTACATTTAGGCATGCCCACTCATGCCACATCAATAAGAACACCTAAATGCAGCACTTGAGTGCATATCTTACAGTATTCTAGGGTCCTTTTACTAAGGCGCGCCAAAAAATTGCCTGCGCTGGTGTAGGCGCATGTCTTGGACACACTCGGGTCCATTTTTCAGCATGCCTGGAAAAAAGGCCTTTTATTTTTGTGCCTGAAAATAGATGTGTGGCAAAATTAAAACTAGCGCGGGTCCATTTTTGGCCTGAGACCTTACCGCCACCCATTGACTTATCAGTAAGGTCTCAAGCGTTAACTAGGTGTTAATCGTCAGTGCGTGTACAGTGCCGATTACTGCTCCATTTAGCACCATGCGGTAGAAAATAGAAAATATTTTCTGCAATACATATCGAACGCGCGTCCGGGACACACGGTAGCCGGGCAGTAGTTCCAAACTGAGGTGCATTGGATGCACATAGGTGCCTACACTCCTTAGTAAAAGGGCCCCTCTATAAGTTACATACATTCATGTTGGTCCTGGACAGAAACATAGTAACATAGTAAATGACGGCAGATAAAGACCTCTACTGTCCATCCAGTCTGCCCAACAAAATAAACTCATTTTACATGGTATGTGTTACTTTATATGTATACCCGAGTTTGATTTCTCCTTGCCTTTCTCAGGGCACAGACCGTAGAAGTCTGCCCAGCACTGTTCTTGTACTAAGTTCTGAAGCTAACGTCGAAGCCCCTTAAAATTTACACTCCAGCCCATACCTATCTATTCAATCACAATCAGGGTTTAGACCATAGAAGTCTGCCCAGCTCCCATTTTATTTCCCAGTTACCGGCGTCGCCACCCAATCTCCGCTAAGATTACATGGAACCATTCCTTCTAAACAGAATTCCTTTGTGTTTATCCTAGGCATGTTTGAATTCCATTACCGATTTCATCTCCACCACCTCCCGTGGGAGGGCTTTCCACATATCCACCACACTCTCCGTGGAAAAAATACTTCCTGACATTAGTCCTGAGTCTACTCCCCTTCAACCTCAATTCATGTCCTCTAGTTCTACCGCCTTCCCGTCTCCGAAATAGGTTCATTTGCGGATTAATACCTTTCAAATATTTGAACGTCTGTATCATGTCACCCCTGTTTCTTCTTTCATCCAAGGTATGCATGTTCAGGTCAGTGACGCATTAAATTGATCCACAATAGAAAATAATGACAAATATCTAGCATGATGACTTAGTCAGTGAATTGTGTATTATAATGAATATAGCAATAATAATCATACACATCTATATTTTAGACCTTCATATAAAAGGGAGCAGGGCTCTGAGTCAGATAAGTTCTCCTGATGATGCGACAGCATCGCGAATACAGCTTGTGTTGAGAATGGCATAGATATAGACAGTGTATTTATTCTAGCAAAAAAGGTGCCGGTACTCAAATAGCGGGCTACCCTTCAGGAGTGGGGTGATCACTGAGGGACCCACCCCATAATAGCCAGATCACCTGCAATCAGTCACAGAATCTATGACCAGGCAGAATTGATGTGCAGAGCCTGAGATCTTTCATTAAAACTTGGGAACCATGGGTCAATTTTAGCAGACAATGGAAAAGGTGCCGGTACTCAGTACCCCCTCAAAAAAAAGCCCTGGATATAGAAAACTACAGCCAATACGGAGGAGGAAACAAGAAGAGAATTCACATATATCACAAGCACGATTGCATTTTCATTGTTGCTCCGGAGGTCCATTCATACACACTCAGCAGAAACAATCAGACTCCAGCCCATTGGAGCCAACTCTGTGGGTGCTATGGGTGCTTGAGCACCCCCAATATTAAGAAAAGTCCTTGCATGTATCCAGGGAGGGGTTATTTCCATTGGGCTTAGCACCCCCAATAATTTTGAAAAGTTGGCTCCTATGCTCCAGCCCGAAGCTAAGTGATCATCTTTTTACATATTGAGATGTATTTGCATAAAGAGGGAGGTAGGGCTGTAGTGCTAAGATGTTGAGTACTGTATATTGCTAACAAGTAGACCAGTCGGAGCAATATGTGTTTTACTGAGCACTAAAACATTAGACTTATATTGTCTCACATTCACTAGTTTAATAGCATATAAAAAAATTTTAAAAAGAGAGGTAATTGGAAAAAAAACGGTTTCTTTACGAAGCTTATGGTAGCATGAATTGAACCCAGAACAGTTTGTTACCCCAGAGTTAGTACAGTGTTAATTAAATATTAACTGCCAGACCCTCGACCATTCTTCTAAGGTTCAGAGATCCCTTTTCATCGTTTCTACTCCCTCCAGGGTATCCACTCTATTGGCTATTTTTGTGTCATCCGCAAAAAGGCACACCTTTCCTTCCAACCCTTCAGCAATATCTCCCACAAATATATTAAACAGAATAGGCCCTAGCACCGACCCCTGAGGAACTCCACTGCTCACCTTCCTTTCCTCCGAGCGGATTCCATTTACCACCACCCTCTGCCACCTGTCGGTCAACCAGTTTCTTATCCAGTTCACCACTTTCGGTCCTAAGTTCACGAGTCTTCTGTGGCTGACATTTCACCGATTGTTGCTTCAGGGAACAAGAAAAACATTTTTTTAAAAAACTGGGGAAGATAATGAAAAGCAAACAAAGTCAAAATGAATATAAATTCTCATATTCATTATTGATATGGTTAACTAGAAATGACCTTACATGAGGAAGGCTTCCCTATTAGTCAGCGGCTTGAAATTGTTTTTTTTTTTTTTTACTTCATATTTTTATTGTGCAAGAAGAAAGCAAATGCATAAACACAGGGCAAAAAGCACAGCAAATGCACCACAATATAAAAGGAACATCAATCCCAAAGTACAAAAGAAATTGTAAACATTCTATATATGGCACCTGGAAAATCCGTGTGGCAATCATTTTCATCCAAGCATATTCTATAAGATTTAGGTGCAGTATACAGACTATGCTTAGTTGAAATCCCAGCACCTAAAACTACGCACCTCCAGTTATACCAATGAAAATGTGGCGTAAACAGACTGGGCCATAATTCCATAACAATGTGTGTAAATATAGGATTAGCCATGAAACGCCCATTTCTCTGTCCATAGCCATGCCCCTTTTGAACAGCACGCTTTAAAATGTAGGCGCAGTTCATTACAGGATATGCTTAGGGTCCCTTTTACTAAACTGTGTAAGGGTCTATGCTTGTACAGTGTGTGTCAAATCGGCACTACTGCCCGGCTAGCGCGTGAGCTAGGCGGTAATTCCAAATTTGGCATTTGCCGAATCCTGCAGTAGAAAATAATTTTCTACCGTGGGGCGCGTACCTGGTGGTAAACAGCAGTTGGCACGCACTGCCTGCTTACCACTTGGGTAGTGTGTGAGGCCTTACTGCTAGGTTAATAATGGTTGTTGGTAAGGTCTCAGGCCAAAAATGGGCATGTGCTGGTTTCAATTTTAGCACACATCCGTTTTCCGGCCCCTTAAGAAAAGGCCCTTTTTCCTAGACGCAGTAAAAAATGGCCCAGTGCACACCCAAAAGACACACTTGCACTACCACAGGCCACTTTTTACCATGGCTTATTAAAGGACCCCTTAGTGAGTTATGCGCATAACTTCTAATTATTGCCAACTAGTGCTCATTATTGCTTAAATGCAGTTAAAATCTCTGATTGGCTTGTTAAGCCAATTAAGTTACGTGCTTTGTTATGGAATATGCTTAAATTTTGGTGCAGAACGCTAGGTGCGATACATAGAATCCAGGGGTTAGGGGTCAATATTCAGCCGGCAATGGTCAGCACTTTTTGGGCTGCCACCAGCTGTATTCCTGGGTATTCAATGCTGGGCCATGTCCGGGCACTTGCACTGAATATTCAGTTATACAAACTGGATAACACTTATCCGGTTAAGTGCAATATTCAGAATTTAATCAGATAAATTATATTGGATAAAGATAGGACTGTGTTTTATGCAGTTTCTATTTATCTGGGTAATTTAGCCGGTGAAGTGCTCAATATCAGCACTTAACCAGGTAAGTACTGTTTCTGCCGCCAGACCACCTACAAAATAGCCAGTTTTGGCATAGGTGCTAACCAGATATCTTCAGCAGCACTGTCCAGTTAAGTGCTTCTGAATGTACTCAGCCCCAGAGAAGCGATTTAATGGCCAGGAGCAGTGGCATACCTAGGGTAGTTGACACCCGGGGCTGGTCATTTTTTAACACCCCCCCCCTCCAAAATCCAGTACTAGGCATACCAAGAATACAAAACACTCAGCACCTTTAGAACAATTCTAGCATACCATAAGCAGTCATTTCTATGAGTCACACATGGAAAAGGAAAGCATCTTAAACACTACAGTGAGTACTAGTACATCAATTCACCTATTGTAAAACAAAACCAAACAGAATAATACAGATCGTCGATCCTACACAGTCAATGCCAACTGAAAGCCATGTCTTTTTCACAAACACAGATACACCCTAATCCACTATAGAATAAGTAATCATAAACTTTCTATTTAGACAAAAATTAAACTGAACCTTCAAGATGCCAGACTCTGCATACAATGCAACACCACAGAAACAGAAAATGTCCCCTAGTACTGTGCAAGATAAAAAGACAGCAGATGTAAATTTGAAAAAACTAACAAATACCAATCACCACTTTACAAATTAACAAATAGAAATAAATATAGAAAATAAAATACCATTTTATTGGACTAATACATTTAGCTTTCAGAGGCCAAAACCTCCTTCCTCAGTCAATACAGTATAGTGCTGTTACAGGATCCTATCCTGACCTGAGGAAAAGGGTTTTGTTCTCCGAAAGTTAGTCAAAATGTATTAAAATTAGTCCAATAAAAAGATCACCTTGTTTACTTCCTGTGTCATACGAGGCTAACGCAAATTCATGGATGACGGGGGAAATTTGGAAGTAGTGGCTAAAGAAGTTAGAAACTAGAATGTGGGCACAAAAGCGTCAGATTTTGTTGCTTTGTGATAATTGTGCTGCACACAGTGATGATGTCAGGCTGTATAACGTCAAGGTGGTCTTCCTGCCACCAAACACTACCTCTCTGATCCAATCTATGGATCAGGGCATAATAGCCAATTTCAAAAAACATTATCGGGCTCTTGTGCTACGTCGTCTGATGAACGTTATGGATGACCAGACTGGCAAGGATAAACGTGCTGTTGAACTGGCTCATAATCTATCACTGTTGGATTCCCTACATATGCAGAAAGAAGCCTGGAATTATGTTACACAGGCAACCATTGTGAACTGCTACAAGTGGGCAAGCTTTCTTAAGGATGTGGAGAGGGATGAAACAGATGCAGCTGTTGCAAATGCGTCAGATGAACAGGCTATTGACATCCCAGCCGGTGTTACTGAAGAGGAGTTTCATCACTGCTTAGCTGTTGATTACAATCTACAAACAGCTAATGACAGCACTGATGTCGAGATATGCACCTACACGCAGGCAACGGCTGATGATGAAACAGATGATGAAATGAGCAGCAAGGTACATGCTGATGAAATTCAGCAACCTCCTGTCACTTTTGCAAGAGCGCTGGAGAGTCTCAACACCGTGTGGGCCTTTCTGGAGGCCACTGGATGTCAGTGCTATGACAGTTTTTACCGTCTGGCAGATGTAGTCTATGGAACTCACAGACACAAGAGTATATAGAGGACTATGACTGATTACTTCAAGTAAGCCTAACGTCAGTTAACGGAGACTGTATAGTGTACGCATAATAAACAGTACTGTACATATGTTTATCAGATGTCAAGCTTCTGTACAACAACAGACTGCTGGTCATCCCGTGCAAATTTTTACATTGGGATGACTCTCCACTGGATTGACGGAGTCTTTAGAGAGAAAGTCTGCTTGTCTGGCCTTAAGACTGAAGGGTTGCCATACATTTGACATTCTTGCGTCAATTCTTGAAGATATTCAAACACAGTTTGCTATCAGACAAAAAAATTGTTAGAACAACGATTCCAACTTTGTAAAAGCCTTCTTTGCAACTGACCAGCATGACAACGATAACAAAGATGAAGATACAAGTGATGAATTAGACAGCACTGCTTCTAATGCAGATGATAATGACAATGATAATGATAAATTATTCTTTGCTATACGAAGTCTGATGTTTCAGACAGAGAATCCCTTGATCAATAACTATAGACCCAGTGTGAAGACATCAGTAATACTGCAACCGTGCCTGATTTGAAGGAACTTTTTTTTAATCAGACTGAACAATCCACTTCTTGCAGCTGTTGAACACCTGTTTAGCTGTGCTGGATTAATGACTCACAAGCACACTCTCATGAGTGACAGTCATTTTCAAAATTTAGTTTTACTAAAAGAAAAGTGGATTGAATTGTAGAGCAATAAAATAGTTGGCATAAAAATGTTAACAACAGTTGTATTCATCGTAATTGTGGTACTTTTACTTTTTACTTAAAAAGTATTATATTAGGCAATAACTTATGTTTTTTACTTTCACTTAAGTAAAGTTTTTAATATGTTCTTCACTGTACTTTTACTTTTACTTGCATATTAAAATATACATTTATTTTTACAGCTAGTTCAGGAGCCGACAAGAGAAGGAAAAATACTAGACTTAGTCCTTAGTGGTGCTCATGATCTAGTGCAGGGGGTAACGATACGAGGGCCGCTTGATAACAGTGATCATAATATGATCGGTTTTGATATTGGCATTGAAGGAAGTGAAACTAGGAAATCAAGTACGCTAGCGTTTAACTATAGAAAAGGTGATTACGACAAAATGAGAAAAATGGTGAAAAAAAGACTGAAAGGAGCAGCTCGCAGAGTAAAAAACTTGCATCAGGCGTGGATGCTGTTTAAAAACACCATCCTGGAGGTTCAGGACAAATATATTCCACGTATTAGAAAAAAGGGAAAAAAGACTAAACGTCAGCCGGCGTGGCTAAACAGTAAGATAAAGGAAATCATTAGAGCCAAAAAACAATCCTTCAGAAAGTGGAGAAGAGAACCAACTGAAAGTAACAGGATAGATCATAAGGAATGCCAAGCCAAATGCAAAGCGGAGATAAGGAGGGCAAAAAAGGACTTTGAGAAGAAATTAGCGTTGGAAGCAAAAATACATAGTAAAAATTTTTTAGATACATTAAAAGCAGGAAACCGGCCAAAGAGTCGGTTGGGCCGCTGGATGAAAATGGTGTTAAAGGGGCGATCAAGGAGGACAAAGCCGTAGCGGAGAAATTAAATGAATTCTTTGCTTCGGTCTTCACCGAGGAGGATTTGGGGGGGACACCGGTGCCGGAAAGAATATTTGAAGCGGGGGAGTCGGAGAAACTAAACAAATTCTCTGTAACCTTGGAGGATGTAATGGGTCAGTTCAGCAAGCTGAAGAGTAGTAAATCACCGGGACCTGATGGTATTCATCCCAGAGTATTAATAGAACTAAAAAATGAACTTGCGGAGCTACTGTTAGAAATATGCAATCTGTCCCTAAAATCGAGTGTAGTACCGGAAGACTGGAGGGTAGCCAATGTTACTCCGATTTTTAAGAAGGGTTCCAGAGGAGATCCGGGAAATTATAGACCGGTGAGTCTGACGTCGGTGCCGGGCAAGATGGTGGAGGCTATTATTAAGAATAAAATTGCAGAGCATATACAAAAACATGGACTGATGAGACAAAGTCAGCATGGATTTAGTGAAGGGAAGTCTTGCCTCACCAATCTAATGCATTTTTTTGAGGGGGTAAGCAAACATGTGGACAATGGGGAGCCGGTTGATATTGTATATCTGGATTTTCAGAAGGCATTGACAAAGTGCCGCACGAAAGACTCCTGAAGAAATTGCAGAGTCATGGAATCGGAGGTAGGGTATTATTATGGATTAAGAACTGGTTGAAAGATAGGAAGCAGAGAGTAGGATTGCGTGGCCAGTATTCTCAGTGGAGGAGGGTAGTTAGTGGGGTCCCGCAGGGGTCTGTGCTGGGTCCGTTGCTTTTTAATGTATTTATAAATGACCTAGAGATGGGAATAACTAGTGAGGTAATTAAATTCGCCGATGACACAAAATTATTCAGGGTCGTCAAGTCGCAGGAGGAATGTGAACGATTACAGGAGGACCTTGCGAGACTGGGAGAATGGGCGTGCAAGTGGCAGATGAAGTTCAATGTTGACAAGTGCAAAGTGATGCATGTGGGTAAGAGGAACCCAAATTATAGCTACGTCTTGCAAGGTTCCACGTTAGGAGTTACGGATCAAGAAAGGGATCTGGGTGTCGTCGTCGATGATACGCTGAAACCTTCTGCTCAGTGTGCTGCTGCGGCTAGGAAAGCGAATAGAATGTTGGGTGTTATTAGGAAGGGTATGGAGTCCAGGTGTGCGGATGTTATAATGCCGTTGTATCGCTCCATGGTGCGACCGCACCTGGAGTATTGTGTTCAGTACTGGTCTCCGTATCTCAAAAAAGATATAGTAGAATTGGAAAAGGTACAGCGAAGGGCGACGAAAATGATAGTGGGGATGGGACGACTTTCCTATGAAGAGAGGCTGAGAAGGCTAGGGCTTTTCAGCTTGGAGAAGAGACGGCTGAGGGGAGATATGATAGAAGTGTATAAAATAATGAGTGGAATGGATCGGGTGGATGTGAAGCGACTGTTCACGCTATCCAAAAATACTAGGACTAGAGGGCATGAGTTGAAGCTACAGTGTGGTAAATTTAAAACGAATCGGAGAAAATTTTTCTTCACCCAACGTGTAATTAGACTCTGGAATTCGTTGCCGGAGAACGTGGTACGGGCGGTTAGCTTGACGGAGTTTAAAAAGGGGTTAGATAGATTCCTAAAGGACAAGTCCATAAACCGCTATTAAATGGACTTGGAAAAATTCCGCATTTTTAGGTATAACTTGTCTGGAATGTTTTTACGTTTGGGGAGCGTGCCAGGTGCCCTTGACCTGGATTGGCCACTGTCGGTGACAGGATGCTGGGCTAGATGGACCTTTGGTCTTTCCCAGTATGGCACTACTTATGTACTTATGTACTTAAGTACTTTGACCTAGTACTTTGAACAACACTTGAATTCAGATACAATCTTCATCTCCACTGAAAGGCTGTCAAAGATATGCATGTACTTTCCAGAATAGCGTGTAGCCAGATTATTCTTATTTATCTACATAAAATGACTAGAATACTGGCATTTACGTACATGCTTACTGTCTACATAGCTCTTTATAGAATTATCTCCTTAATGTGCGCTAATAGGAAACAGGGTGGAGAATGGGGAGGGACTGTACCTTACTGTTAATGCAGAGGTGGTTCCCACATGTTAACTATTAACGTGGCAGATAATGCAGCATAGTTTATGTAACCTAAATAGGTCCATCTAGTTGTATGACATTATCTGCAATGCAGTTAACACATGGTGATGAAATTGTGTGTTAAGGCCTGCATTCTATATTTGATGGCTAAAGTTGCATGCACAAATTTGGCAGTGTGGCCAAATTGCTTATGCAACTTAATTGATTAACAAACCAATTGATGCCAATAATTGACCAATAACAAGCAATTATCAGCACTAGTTGACACTAATTAGAATTTATGCACACAACTTTTTAAGTGTCTTCTGTAAGGTAGTGTGCATAAATTCTAATGCGTGGATCTCAAAAGGGGGCGTGGTCATTGGGGGGGGGGGGGGGAATGGGCATTCTTAAAAATTATATGCCCTGATATAGAATATGCCCGATCTGTGCCTAAGTTAGCTGCTGGCATTTACACCAGGCTTTAGTTGGCATAAATTGCCGTGTCTACAAGTTAGTTGTAGGTACGGGTGCTATGCATATTCTATAAACTGCGCCTAACTTCAGGTGAGGTTTATAAATAGTGCTAAGGGCACGATTCTATATATGGCGCCTAAAATTAACACGCGTTAGACAATTACGCCTAAGCGTATCCTAAATACCATATGTAAATCTATGGTGGTATTTCGAATATACTTAGGTGTAGTGGATGCATGTAAATCTACAAGCATCCATTTGTGCCAACTATAAGCTGGTGTACATCCCTGCACATAGATTTACGTGCACTGGTCCATATTTTATAATGATGTGCATAGATTTTTGGAACGCCTATGAAATGCCCATTTTCACGCATGTAAGCATGCCCCTTTTTGCCTGTGTGCATTAGAATTTATGAGCAGTACATCACAGAATACGCTTAGTAATGTATGTGCGTAAACTCTAATGTTTGCCAATTAGTGCTCGTTATTGCTTGTTAAGAACTATTAACAACACTTAACAGCTTGTTAAAACAATTAATCTATGCGCGTAGTTATAGAATACGCCTAGATTTACATGCATAACTGCATGTAACTCTAGGCGTGCTATATAGAATATGGGGGTAAGCGCAGTTTTTTTTCAATGCTGATTTTTTTTTGGCCGTATATAGAATCTGGCCTTAACTGTACAGGAAGATGATGGAATGCTTCAATTAATATACAAGCTTTGCACTTATCGTGTAGTAATTTTGGTTTGCAGTGCTGCAAATCCTTACTGCACTTTAGTAAATAGGCACCTTTAAGTTTGATAGTTGCAACAGTAGCACTAATCTGCAATAAATGAGTGTCTCTCACTACACCTTCTGTTCCTATGCTATCACTGAATATCTGCTAAATAATTAAAGTACGTGAAGTATCTACTAAATCATCCGTTACACATTAAAGACTAATGAGACAGCTCAATATTTGAAGGTTAGTAAAACTGGAGGTGCGACATTGTAAGAGGAAATACTGGTAAGGGAGGAAAAAGTAGAAATTGTTGCAATGCAGAGAAGGAGGTGAATGTGAGTCATACAAATGTATTCAATGAAGTGTTACCATATGGTCTTACACCAGTCATAAAGTGGGACACTCTTAATTTACAGTATTCTTTTTTCGTTAAGTTACCTGTGTAAGAGGGAGATATACTTATGCCCACTCATGCTTTGCTCATGTGTACATCCCCTTGCAAATATGCTCTATGAAAGTTAGGCAGTATTTGCAAAATAACGACTAGGCACCCTGCTATCATTTACGAGGGTATGTGAGCACATACCTTCTATAATCTTGCATGCACAATTTTACACTTAGGGGTAAATTCTATATATGGCGCCAAAAAAGCACACTATTCTACAAAAATGCGCTTAAAGTTAGATGCAGTTTATAGAATAGTGTTTATGCCCGGGAATCGTGCTAACTTTAGGCATGGCCATTTGCAGCAGCTAAAACGTGGTGGAAATATCTGTGTAAATGTAGGCATGAATGCCCTTATTCTCTAACTACATGTGTAACTTAAGGAAACGCCCCTGATCTGCCCGTGACCCACTCATGATTCTCCCATTTCCACACCCCCTTTTTTGACTTGGGTATAAACATTAGGCACAATTTACATGTGTAAATTTTCAATTAAATCTAATTATTGAAAATAATTGCTTGTTGAAAATCCAATTGTCGGCACTAATTAGCTGATTACTCAATTAAATTGTGAGTGCAAATTGGGTGTGTGCCCAAATGTACATATGCAATTTTTACTGACTTTTATATAATTATTTATTTATTTGTTGCATTTGTATCCCACATTTTCCCACCTTTTTGCAGGCTCAATGTGGCATACATTATGTCGTAATGGCGATCGCCATTTCCGACATGAGAAATACAAAGTAGTATTACATTAAAGTTCATAAATGTTAAAGTACAGTATAAAGTAAATTAGATAAACAGTTCATATCGGTATAAGAGATAAGGGGTAAAATATTAATGTGCATTGGTGACAGATTAATTAAAGCAATCAGAAGAGAGTTCAATTTTATCTGGTTCTAATAGAGTTTAGATTATAGGTGGCTGATGATGGGTCACTATGGTATGTCTTCTGAACAGGTTAGTTTTTAGTAACTTCCGGAATGCTGTTAAGTCGTGCATTGCTTTCAAGGCCTTTGGCAGTGCATTCCACAGTTGCACGCTGATGTAGGAGAAGCTAGATGCATATATTGATTTGTACTTAAGTCCTTTGCAACTGGGGTAGTGGAGGTTCATGAATCTACGTGATGATCTTTTTGTGTTCCTGGTTGGTAGATCTATAAGGTATGACATATATATCGGGGCCTCACCATGAATGATTTTATGAACCAGGGTACAGATTTTAAACACAACTCGTTTTTTCAATGGAAGCCAGTGTAATTTTTCTCTTAGGGGTCTAGCGCTTTCTTATTTCGCTTTTCCAAATAGGGGGTTAGTATGCATAGTTGCATCTGTAGGTTATAGAATGCCTACAGTTACATGCATAGCTTAACTGATAAATTAGCTGCTAAGTGGCACTAACGATTATTAGTGATAATTGGAGTTAATTGGCTCTAATTGGCACTAATTTGCAGTTATGCATGTAACTGCACTTAGTCGGTATTTTTATAACCTTAGAGGCCCTTTTACTAAGCTGCGGTAAAAGGGGCCCTGTTCTTGCAGCAGTGGCTGTATTTTGCCATGCGCCAGGGCCCCTTTTGCCGCTGTGGGTGAAAATAACCAAAAATGGAATGGCCGTGCGGTACGTTCACACTTGCCGTGCAGCCATTTCAAGAGAGAGCACTTACTTCCACCCACTGAGGTGGCAGTAAGGGCTCGTGCGCTAACCTGGTGGTAACCGTGCAGCGCCGGGTAACCGCCGGCGGAAATATTTTTTTAAATATTTCAACTAGTGCCATTATCTTGGGTCTACCCTGGCTGCAGAAACACAATACCAGTATAGACTGGGAGAATGGGGAACTTGCTGCGTGGAGTGCTACTTGTCATCAATGCTGCTTAGATATTGTACAGCCCACTGTTACTCAAGCCATGATGGACCTAAGTTCCTCGAGTATGCTCCTGTTAGCATGCACAGCCTATGCTGATGTATTTTTTAAAAAAAACAAAAAACACTGAAAAGCTCCCTCCTCACCGGGACTACGATTGCCCTATTGATCTCCTCCTAGGCAAAATGCCGCCTTGAGGAAGAGTTTATCCCCTTTCTGTCCCAGAGACTCAGACCATGTAGAATTATATTGCAGAGAATTAACAGAAACAATTTATTCTCCTTTCAACCTCGTTGGCTGGAGCAGGATTTTTCTTTGTGGGGAAAAAAGATTGACATAAGTGGGCATGCCAAAATGTATATGCATTTCTTCTTACTTACACCATTAAAGATCTTATTTCCCACATAATATTATACTAGCTTTTCATGAGCCAATAGATGAAAAACATCGTGCACAAATTTTTGGAACACATTACCAAAAGCCTTGAAAACTACGTACTAAACTTCCGGAAAAAACTAAAAACTAACCTGTTCAAAAAGGCATACCCTACCAATTCAACATAAATGCCTGATCTCTGCAACACAACAAAACTAAAGTACGTAATGGACATAACACAACTCTTCCTTTGTACGATTCCCGAATGTGGCTGTGCCACATTAACTTTATCTTACTGCAATATCAGTTTATATTTGTTTACACCGGAGTCTGCAAACGCCTCTCCGGTACTTTGTAAGCCACATTGAGCCTACAAATAGGTGGGGAAATGCGGGATACAAATGTAACACATAAATAAATAAAAACACAATCTTGTGTGTTTATAGAACAGTGCATGGTGTGCACAAATCTGACACCTAAATTCTAGTACCCAATTATAAAAATGCCTCCTATATGTGTATCAACCCCTGATGAAGGCTTGAAACTTGTTTTACTCAATTCCCTCTTTAACATATAGCACAAACCCTCCCCCCCCCCCCCCATTTGATTCACTTTATCATTGCAATATAATTTGTACACTGATAACACAGTATCCCAATGATTCTCTCTATCATTGCAGTATAATTTGTACCCTAACACAGTATCCGATTGATTGTCCTCCTTTCACCATGTCTCAGAGATGCCTATTATATGTATCTCTTAATTTTGTGATATATACTCTAACTCTTCCATATTATTTTTTAAGCTTCTAGAATTTGTATACAGACACTTCAAATTTTGGGTTTTTTTTTCCTTGCATCTACATGCAGCTTAAAAGCTGAACTGAATTTTTAGGTATAACTTGTCTGGAATGTTTTTACGTTTGGGGAGCGTGCCAGGTGCCCTTGACCTGGATTGGCCACTGTCGGTGACAGGATGCTGGGCTAGATGGACCTTTGGTCTTTCCCAGTATGGCACTACTTATGTACTTATGTACTTATGTTGTGCAAAGCTGTGCTTTTAGAATTGCTTTTTCAATAAATCTACTGTTTGGACAGACATTTGGTCTACCCCTCCTACCCCTTTTTTTCTTTTTTTGTACACTATTTTAATAGTATCCTTCAAGGATACACCACTCTGAACCATATGCTCTTGAGCAACTGTTGGCTTCTCTCCCCCCACCCCCATCCTAATTTAATAGCTGCTCTACTTTTCAGATGTTAGTGCCAGCAGTCCGGTTCTATCCAGGTTAAGGTGGAGTCCATCCATTCAGAATAGGCTCCTCTTTCCTAGAGTGTTGCTCAGTTCCTCACAAATCTAAGCATCTTATCTCTGCACCATTATCTCAATGAAGCATTGAGACTTCGGAGCTCTGCTTGCCTCTTCAGTCCTGCATGAGGAACAGGGAGCATTTCTGAAAACGCTACCCTGGAGGATCTACATTTCAGCTTTCTACCTAAGAGCCTAAATTTGGCTTGCAGAACCACCCTATATCATTGGAGCCCACATGTACCGAGACAGCTGACCCCTCACTAGCACTGTCTAAATCCTATCTAGGTGATGTGTAAGGTCTGCCACCTTCGCACTAGGCAGGCAAGTAAGCAGACAATCCTCAAATCCACCAGCCATCCAGTTATCTACATGCCTAATGATTGAATCACCAATTACAATCAAGATCCTGCTAGAAGATTCTTAGATTCATAATTTCTTATGCTGCTTCCAGGGCATACCAACCCCTGAAAGGGCATAGCATGAAGAACTTACCTACAGTTATAACCAGGTCACAGTAGGGAGTTCTAAAGTGTACACTGACTTTTTTGTTTTCAAAAAAGAAGTGCAAGCAAGAACCTGTGGTAAACACTTAAGACTTTATTTATTTAGCTGTGCTAATGTTTTACAATTTCCAAATGTTAATTGGCAAAACTAATGTGCATTCACAGCAAAATCTCTGCATTAACTCTTGATAGTATTCCTAAGTTGCCATCCAGTTCACATAGAGAAAACGTTATCACCAAGCACGAACCCCCAGATTCTATATAGGTAGCAGGGCAGGTGTGTGTGCAAATGAATTAGTTAACAAGCTGTTAACAATGAATTATTAGTAATAATTGGCATAAATTGGTACTTAAGTGTACATCTGCCTACATGATGTTCTATGATGCTGTGTGCCCATCTCGTGTGCAACCCAAAACAGGGCGTGGCCATGGGAGCAGCATGGGTGGGTCAGGGTCTTTCAGTGTTACAGAATTCCTGGGTTGCATGTCCAACTAGCGCACTGCGATTTACATCAGGTTTCAGCAGGCGTAAGTCCTCAGACCAAAGTTGGGAATGGGAATCGGCAGTAAGCTGTATTTTACAAGAGGTGCTTGGTGCAGAGTGCCCTTTATAGAATATGAATTTACTAAATCCATCCCTAAGTGCATAGCAGATAAATGCACATGGCAGTTAGCCGCAACTCTTGAGATGGAGTCCCCTGCCTTGTGTTAACTGCCATATTCACAGTTAATAAACAGTAACAACCTGTGCATTAATTGTAACGCAATTGAAATCTACGCTGAAAAATTCACTCACCAACATGCTGGTTGTGTTGACTTCTGATTTGGATTACAGGAAGTTCACTACAATACATTTGAGTGACAACAATATTGGATCATATGACTCGACGCAGGCATCACTGCTGAAACATGGCCATGTCGAGTCGAAGCCTTTGTGCCACTAATGACTGTAGTTGAGTGACACTTCTCTATATTATCTCTTGTTGGAATCAATTAAACTTGTGAAGAACATAAGGGGCCAATATTCAGACTGAGGGAGGTAGCCAGGCTGCCTTCCTCAGTCAGCGCTGAGCCCGAATATTCAATGCCGGGCTGTTTCCGGTGACCAGCATTGACTATCTGGTTTATTTTTTGGCCAGTCTCAACTTAAATGGTCAAGCTGATGGATGGATGGATAATTTGGAACCGGCTAAAGATAGGCCTGCTATTGATGCAGCCAAATATGGTCATCAAACTTAGCTGGCGATGTGCCGAAATTGGTGGATTCCTGGTTGTATTGTGTGATATAGCTGGCTATCTGCTAGGTACTAGTCGGCAATATTCATCAAGAGACAGCCAGCCATCTCCAGCTGAATATCACCAGATAGCTGGCTAAGTACCATTTAAATGGTTTTGAATACCAGGGGGGAGGTTCTTTGATTTCAGTTTTTCAATATTATTTCCTCACTGCTTCTCAGAAGACATCTGCCATATGAACAGTTCATAACCTGTAACAACCTGTGAATTAACTGTTAAGCAGAGTGCCTACTCATTTCACTCCTTTCTACATTAGAAGGGCAGTTCTTTAACTGGGCACCTGTAATTATGCCCTCAAAAGGTGCCCAGTTGGAGCCTATTTTATAAAGGAACATAGGATCCTACTTTCCTTTATAGAATACCAAACAAACAGAGAGGGTATACAGCATACATAGAAAGTATACAAACAAAAAAAGCAACACTGGGCCTTCAAGACTGAGACAACAGGAGTATTTTACTAGCAGATGACCCGACACAGGCCGTGTTTCGGCATTAGACAACGCCTGCCTCAGGGGTCAGGGTTTGGTTGTAAAGTGTGCAAGATGTATAAATGTCCAATGCCTCTGAAAGTAAATGGAGAGAACCTTTTAAGCCAAGTGTTCCTGTCGAAAAAGACAGCCGCGATATAGGAAATAAACTCCTGTTAGCCGTTCCTTTTATGACAACAACAACCCGTGTAGGGTCATCTGCTAATAAAATACTCCTGTTGTTTCAGTCTTGAAGGCCCAGTGTTGCTTTATAGAATACTAGCATACCTGCTTAAATGTATGATTAAAATTTAAGCATCAGCACTTATGCCAACCATAGAGCTGATGTAAGTGTTAATGCCTAAATGCTGCAGATAAACACATAATATGGCATTCTAAAATTTATGCACGTATGCGAGTCCCACCCATATAGTCACCCTCCTTGGAAATACACACTGTGTAAGATAAATATTTACAGAATAGTGTGTATTTAGAATTGTGGTAATTACACACAAATGTATATATGCACATAGATGCCTAAATTCCATTATTCAATTCATTTATATGCATAATTGGTGTGTAAATGTTAACACCTGTTTATTTATTTAGATTTTGCTCACACCTTTTTCAGTAGTAGCTTAAGGTGAGTTACATTCAGGTACTCTGGATATTTCTCTGTCCCAGGAGGGCTCACAATCTAATTTTGTACCTGAGGCAATGGAGGATTAAGTGACTTGCGCAAGATCACAAGGAGCAGCAGTGGGATTTCAACCAGCAACCTTTGGATTGCAAGACCAGTGCTCTAACCACTAGGCCACTCCTCCACTAGCAACATTCGGTGTAGAATCTCAAATAGTAGCAACATTCCATGTTCCACTGCACTATCCACTAGGCTACTCCTCCACTAGCAACATTCCATGTAGAAGCCCCACTAGCAACATTCCATGTAGAAGCCTGCCCTTGCAGATCAGCGATGCGGCCGTGCAGACTTCTGTGAGTCTGACGTCCTGCACGTACGGCTTCTATTTCTGTGAGTCTGATGTCCTGCACGTACATGCAGGACGTCAGACTCACAGAAACAGAAGCCTGCGTGGCCACATCGCTGATCTGCAAGGGCAGGCTTCTACATGGAATGTTGCTAGTGGTAGTGGAATAGCAACATTCCATGTAGAATCTCACATATTTATTTAGATTTTGCTCACACCTTTTTTCATTAGTAGCTCAAGGTGAGTTACATTCAGGTACAGTAGATATTTCTCTGTCCCAGGAGGGCTCACAATCTAAGTTTGTACCTGAGGCACTGGAGGGTTAAGTGACTCACCCAAGATCACAAGGAGCAGCAGTGGGATTTGAACTGGCAACCTTTGGATTGCAAGACTGGTGCTCTAACCACTAGGCCACTCCTATGTTATGGAATTAAATCCTAGCTGTTTAGCACAGGAATTACTGCATGTTAAGGCACTGGTACTGCATTAACAGTCATACCACTGTAATTCCCACTTTAAACAGCTAACGTATTTTAATAAATAGGCTTTTTAATTAATTTATTTATTAGGATTTATTTACCACCTTTTTGAAGGAATTCACTCAAGGCGGTGTACAGTAAGCTTCTCTTTTCATATAAAGCAGCTAAAATGTGGAATTCTCTCTCACTTGCACTTAAAGCTCACCACAATAACTTAAGCTTTCGTAGAAAACTGAGGATGTATTTATTCGGTAAATCTTTAATGGAGTATTAGATCAATGTATTTATGTGACCTCTTAGTTACTGATTGACCTCTTTCTCAATGATTCACATTGAATCAAGTCAATTGGAAAATGCGGAATATAAGAAATGCATTATATTGTACATTAACTTAAAATCTTTAAATTAAATGCTTGTTGGGATCTAAAGGGCCTTTTTACTATAGGGCGATAAGCCCTAATGCGCATTTAACATGTTGAAAAAGGCCTATAATTTGTGGAAATGATCACGTTTTATTTATTTAAAATATATTTTGGAAGGGGCATGCCATGGGTGGTAAGTGTGTTTGTGTTAAATATTTTGCAACTCTCAGCTTGTCCCCCTCTGCTTTTTGAGAAGAGTTTTTAAAAGGGGCTTCCAGGGATCAATCCCTCCCTTCTCCTTAGCCTACAACCTATCAGAGTGCCTTACTTATTACTAATCTAATTAGGGTTCTGGCTAGGCTCCTTCCTCGGCTTATCTAGTATGAGTAGTGTCTCTTGAGGATGATTTGGTTCCTTGCCTCCATCCCTTTTAGCTGGGTTAGTTTTTCCTAATGCCTCCTCCTCTTCTTGGATACCTAGAGGCACTAACCCAAGTCCATATGCTTTATAGGAGTTGTAGTGTCATGCTACTTTGACTCAGTCAGGGAGTTAGAGCTCCTTCTTATGGCATCTTGGTGATAAGGCAACCCTATACCTATCATATCAGTAATCAGGGAGCCAGAGTTTCCTTCTGTGGCCTCTGGGTACACCCTTTCACACTCTGACAGCAGAGTTGCCAACTCCACTGTTTTCCTGCGGAATTGGGTGGCTTTTTAATCTTGCCCATGGGCACTTTTCAACAGTCACAGGTTGTGACTATTTGGCCATTTTTTTGGCAGCCGCACGGCCCACACCAGTTGTTTCTTGCTCTATCTCCTACAGGTCGAATTTGGAGCCAGAATGAGGCTTAGTGCATCTCAAAACTCATTCTGGCTCCAAATTTGACCAATAGGAGGATGAGATGGGTGATTAGGTCATCAGCTTATGATGACTCATCATCAGCTGTGTGAGGCATTGTTGAGTTCTCTATGCTAGCAGAGCAATGACCAGTCTTTTGACTATGCGGAGGCAGAGCAAGCGCTGTACAGCACACAGATGAGGCAGTGACCACAGGGCCCCCGCCTCCTCCCCCCCCCTCACATAGGTTGGGCTATTTTTGGGCTTGGACCTCGACCTGTTACAGTATGTAATATGTAAACTGTAAACTGCTTTGATTGTAACCACAGAAAGGTGATATATCAAATCCTATTCTCTTTCCTTTCCTAAGTCCCTAAAAAGTGTACCCACTGGGGCAGATATATGTCAACATTTTCTGAGACCAGTGTAGGGCAGGGACGTAGCCAGATGGCCAATTTTGGGTGGGCCTGAGCCCAAGGTGGGTGGGCATGGAATTTGCCCTCTCTGGTACCCCTCTGGTTTGCTCCTCTCTCCACCACTCCCTGCCCACAAACCCCAAATATTAAATACTTGAGCTGGCGGGGATCCCCAAACCCTGCCAGATGAAGATTTCCTCCTCCTCCACGAGCAGCCAGCACTCTTCCAAATGGCAGCCGGCAGCACTTGCCTCAAACTAATGCTGTTGCTGGCAGGCTGTGCATGCTCAGTGCTTTTGCATGTGTGAAAACTGAGCATGTGCAAAAGGGCCAGTCTCAGTGTCCGTTCAATGCAAGTGCTGCTGGCTGACATTTGGAAGAGTGCTGGGTGCCCAAGGAGAGAAAACCTTCAGCTGGCAAGGTTTGGGGATCCCCACCAGCCACAGCAAGAGTATCACAATTTTGGGTGGGCCTGAGTCCAAAGTGGGTGGGCCCGGCCCACCCAGGCCCACCTGTGGCTACGCCACTGGTGTAGGGGGTAATTTTATAAACACTTTTTTGCATATATACGCCATTATACACATATAAAATTACCTCCTGAGTAAAAGTACTCACAGTGACAACAATGTGTATACTTTTACGAGACTCAGGTGTAGGCGTGTTTGGAATGGAGTTTTGGTGCAACATGAGTGGAGTTCAGATTTACATGAAGAGTTATAAATATATCTGTGGCTTTATTTTAGCCGCAATTTCTGCAGCTCTTGGGAGAAAATTTTATAAAAACAAACAGGAGGCCTTTTACTAAAGTATGGTAAGCACTTTCCCCCTGAGGTTGCCGAAAATTGCAAGCGCAAATTTAGGTACAGTACCGATTTGTGTGTGCAATTTAATAAGATAATAAGCCAATTAGTTCCAATAACTGGCTTTTTAACAAGCAATTATTGGCACTAATTAGATTTAATTGGATGTTATGCACATAAAGATAGGCACATGATCTGCGCCTAAAATTTATACACAGTTCAAAAAGGGGATATGGAAAGGGGACAGTCATGGGCATTTTGGGGCACAATGGGTGCATGATTTTGAGTTACAAACGTAATTACAGAATAAGGGTGCTCCACACATTTATTTATTTATTTGTTGCATTTGTACCCCACATTTTCCCACCTATTTGCAGGCTCAATGTGGCTTACATAGTACCGTGTAGCCGCCTCCGGTGATGAAACAAATACAGAGTGATATTGTTACAGACACATTAGAGAATTAAGAGAAGAAGGGTAATATATTGTTCATTGCAAGTTTTGGTTTCGTTGTGTTGCTGAATTCAGGCATTTAAGTTGGATCAGTAGGGTATGCCTTTTCGAACAGATCGGTCTTTACTGATTTCCGGAAGTTGAGGTGATCCTGCGTTGTCTTTATGGCTTTCGGTAATGCGTTCCATAGTTGCGTGCTTACATAGAAGAAGCTGAATCCGTAAATTGATTTGTACTTGAGTCCCTTGCAGCTAGGGTGGCAGTAAGTTCTCCCCCTTAAAATTCCCACACAGCAAGTGAAAACTTTCATTTTGGGTTATTTTCACCCGCTGTGGTAAAAGGTGCCCTGGCACACAGCAAAAATTGCTGCAGCCATTAGCACAGGACCGCTTTTACCGTAGCTTAGTAAAAGGACCCCTAAGACGATGGTTCCCAAAACTGGTCCTGGAGGCACCCCACCCAGTCAGGTTTTCAATATATCCTCAATGAATATTCATGAAATAGATTTGCATGCAGTGGAGGCAGTTCATGAATATTCATTGTGGATGTCCTGAAAACCCGACTGGCTGGGATGCCTCCAGGAACAGGACACAGTTTCTTTTATTGTAAAGTGGTTGCTTGAAGCGTTGAGAGCAAAAAGCTCCCTTCGTTCTTCAGTAAAGGAACAAAACTTTATAAAGTGGACGGAATTCATTTTTTTTTTATTTCATAAGGAAGAAATTTGCTAGCTCCACACAGGATTCATTTCACATTAGATCATATTTGATCCCTGACGCAGGTGCAGTGCGTTGAAACACAGCCCGTGTCAGGTCCACATTGCAAAGTCAATTTTTATAATAAAAGGAACTGTGTCCCCTTTCTGAAGGCTCTTGGTGCTTTTTGTTGTATTTTGGACCATCTCTGTGTTGTTGTATGGGAAGCCTCCAGGACCAGCATTGAGAACCACTGGCCTAAGATGAAAGAACTAGCAGAAATGCCATCATAATTAAGGAGTCCTATAAGAAGTGAAACTTAAACATCCTTCTCTGTGTTCTGCATTTTGACTCTGGAGACTCTGCTGTGCTGCTTAAAAGCTGCATTTATTCTTAATAAAGTTCATATGCCAACTTTATGAAGTGGTAAAGACCATCTCAGAGACAGCCTACTGTTCATTAGTTAGAAGAAGAAAACTACAAATGAAATCTTCACTCTCAGAAATGTATCTCATCTAACCTGGTAATTGAGAAATTCCCCCAGTTTTTTTTTCCCCTGTTGAATGTTGAACATTTAAAGAACTCTGTCCAAGAATACCAGTATATAAAAAAACCATCATCTCAAAATTATTAAAATCTCTGCGGGAATTCATGATTAATTTTAAGGCCTGGCAGATTAAAATACATTATTATGTACACTCTAGTGCATCCTTTCAGATATTTTCAGAATCTGATTTTGCTCTCCTGATACACACCAATGATTCTACATGTATCTAGTAGATTGCAAGGAATAGATTAGCATTAAAGAGGCAGTATTTTGTTGTTAGGTTGTTATGTGCAGCTTGTGCTTGTACATTAGGAAAAAATGTACTAGGAATTGCCTTTGACAAATCCGTCGCCTTTTAAAAAAAATGACAGAAAATTATATGAATACTTGACTATAATGCATTTGTGGCAATAGTTCTGAAATTCTAACTTTTTGTATATTAGCTGTTTATCCAGTTTCCATGTGACGTGTACAACAGCGGAGACTGGGGTTTGTTATCTGAAGCTGTCAAGCCTCCACTTCCTAAATCCCTGGAAACAAAGGCACATTTTTGCTTTTTTGCTCGGAGCAGGCACACCACGTTACTGTGACTCCCCAAAACCCTACTCAGTCATTCTACAGAGTCGGCTTCTTCCTCATTCTAATTCCCATCCAACTCAATTAAGGTTGGTTTTTGGAGATCCCAAGCGTTTCCTGGCCCCTTCAATTGAGGAAAAGTCTTTAAAGAGAGACAAATTGGAGAATAGATTTCAATGTAAGAGGCTGCAGAATCCATACCCAAAAGAGAGAAAAAAAAAAGAAATCTACATTCCTGTTACCTTTCAAGAAGAGAGCTTTAATGGTTCTTTCCTACATCACTACACAAGATGCTGTTTTCACTAAGTCGTGGCAAGGAAAGGATTCGCTTCTATTAAACAGAGTGAATAACACATATTCCCCTCTAATTAAACATGGCACGCTTATAAGATAGGATCTGATTAAAGTACAATAAAAGGTCCTGATTAGATCTCACAATAGTTTTTACAGTTATGTCTTGATTAAATTAGGCTTGTAAAGAAATCAGGGTTTCATCTATTGAGGATTATTTTCAATTAAAATTCAGCCTTCCAACTGGCTGGGGAGAGAGTTCCTAGCTATTGAGCAGTTTATTCTGGCAGAAGATAACAGTGGGGGATATTTTTTATTTTTCAGAAAACTCCAATATCTTTGTCAGAAGCAATGCAGATACTTTTTTTTGGTGTACATTCTAATGTCTAATAGCAGGACAACAGGACAGCATTATGGGGGTAATTTTATAAATTTTTTTCTGGGTATAAAACATATTTTACATGTGGGAAATGGCTCTTATAATGGAATAAAGGGTCATAACTTTGATAAGCTGCCTTTCTGTAGTACATAGTGGTTTACATATTATATACATGTACTTTCTCTGTCGCTAGTGGTCTCACAATCTAACCCCCCCCCCCCCCCCGTTTACTAAGCCACGCTAGTGGCCGCTGTGTGCTAATGCCGACACAGCCCATTTACTTTGAATGGGCTGTGTCGGCATTGCCACACGGCTTAGTAAGCAGAGGGGTATATTTTTGTAGTTGGGGTAGTGAAAGGTAACATGACTTGCCCAGGATCACAAGGGGCCACAGTGGAACTTAAACCCAGCTTCCCAAGTTCTCAGCCTACCAGTGCCATAGCGAGGGTGGGGCGGGTCACCGTTGTGCACCACCCTGGAGCGCATTCTTACCACTGGCATAGGAAAGGGGACGGGTGAGAGGGCTGCTCTGCCCCGAGTGCACGTCGCTGGGAGCTGCATCAGCTCTGCTGGTTCCCTGCTCTCTCTGCCCCGGAAAAGGAAGTAACCTGTTCCGGGGCAAAGAGAGCAGGGAACCAGCGGAGCCGACACCCCCCCCCCCCCCCCAGCGGCGTGCACCCAGGGCGGACCGCCCCACCGCCCCCCCCTTCCTACGCCACTGCAGCCTACTGTACTAACCACTAGGCTACTCCTCCACTCTGCAAAATGAAGGCATGCTCTTTTATGCAATCTGCATGAAGACATTAGCAAGGGAGAAATCTGGATGGAGCTGGGGCATAGATTTGATGTACGTATGCATTTTATAACAGACATGCATATGGTGCATGCTCACATTTACATCTTTTGAACATGTGTACATTTCTGCATGAGAATTTGCGCACTGCTGAGGATAGTTCTGGGTCCTGTTACAAAGGCACAAAGGGGCCCTTTCACTAACGTGCGCTGAAAAATGGGCTGCATTAGTCTAGGTGCGTGCTTCGGGCATGCGCAGATCCATTTTTCAGTGCACCTGCAAAAAAGGCCTCTTTAATTTTTGCTGAAAATGGACGTGCGGCAAAATAAAAATTGGCACGCATCCAAATTGGGTCTGAGACCTTACCATCAGCCATTGACTTAGCGGTAAGGTCTCACGCGGTAACCGTGCGGTAATAATCTACACACGTAGAATGACGATTGCTGCCCGGTTTCAGCCGCGTGCCAGAAAATAAAACATTTTTTCCGGTGCACTTAGCGGACAAGTGTCAAAAATGAAATTACTGCAAGGGTCATGTGGTAGCTGGGCGGTAACTCAAAATTGATGCTCGTTGGGCGCGCATAGGTGTCTACGCATCTTATTAAGAGGGCCCCAAAGGCTCTTGTATTGTCTTGGTAAAATAGACTTTAATAGGTGCCTTTTTGTATATTTCACATAGGTACCCTATCATGAAATCACCTTACTAGTAAATAACTGAATTTGAATTATTTAATATTTGTTAATCTGAGTGCATTTTCATTTCTACTTGCTCGCCTAGATTGCTTCTTCTAGTGACTGCACTGTTGGCACAGTCATACTAGTACAATTCAGGCTTAGGTGTTACACTGGATAAGAACTTCCATTAGTCTAAATTATTTATTTATTTATTTATTTATTTGCTAGTCTTATATACTGGATTGCAACTGCAGATGAGCACAAAGCAGCTTACAACAAAATAAACAAATTACTTTGATAAATGCAATAATAATAGTGAAGTCTTGAAACATAAAATAGTGCAGGTTATCAGATCTAACGGAAATAAAAATGTAATAAAAAGTTTTGGACCTCAATCAAATTAACCAATGTATTCAAAGAAACGCCTCCAATATGGCCTCTTGCTGGTCTTAAATCACCTTCAAATGAGTCGACAGGATTTGTAGTGAGATCTTTAAAGTCATGTTATCCAACTTGATTGAAAAGGAGTCTATTGCAGAAAGGCCAGAGCAGAGCATGTGTATTATGAATAGAAGATAAAGAATGGAGGTCAGTTTCTGTTATTCCTCAGGGACAAACTGTGTTTTATCCATAAGAAAAAGAAGGACACAAACAAAGTTTTCGCATTCAAATAAAGGTTTTATTCTCTTTGATGACCAGACTGCGGTGGGTTTCTAGAGCTCATGAGTAGATGAGCCATAAACCAGTTAAAGATACGGAAACGAATGAACACTAAGAACAGCCACATCATGTAATCTGTTCATGAAATGTATGCAACACGAAATTATTTAAAAACTGGCTACATTTAGAGCAGAATTTCCCAGCCAGTGGGTTGAGACCCCAAATGGGGTTGCGACCTGGTTGGGCTCTACATAGCTGAATCATTATTCTGCATCTTTGGGGGGGAGAGTCGCACAGTTTTATTTGGCTGTGATCATGGGGTCATGACCACAAAAAGATTGATAAGCACTGATTTAGGGGGGAAGTTATCAACATGGGTAACCCTTAAGATGTATTACTTTATTGTTAACCTCAGTTATTAGTAACTAGGTCCTAGTGTATACAATGGGACCTGAGCTAAAATAGCACAACTTATTGGTAAAATAACCCATCTTAATAGTAGACCACATTGATTAGAACACCCCTTAGGAGGATAATTGTATAACAAGGCAGCCATTGTAGGTGCTGGTAATGCCACCTATTGTAAACATATTCTATAAAGAACATAATAATAGCCATACTGAGTCAGACCAGTGGTCCATCTAGCCCCGTATCCTGCTTCCAACAGTGGCCAATCTAGGTCACAAGTACCTGGCAGAAACCCAAATAGTAGCAAAATTCCATGCTACCAATCCCAGGGCATCCCTATATCTATCTCAATAGGCACCTATTTTTCTTTATAGAATGCTAGTGCAAAGGGCTGAAAACAAGTACATTAAGGTATGATCACTTACTCCAGCCCTATAGCTGGTGTAAATAACAGCGCTGGGATGTTAGCATGTATGCACATAAATGATATGTTACGATTGTGGTCGTGACCCCTCTCAAACTTACCTTATTTCTGGTGGTCAGCTTGGTTCTAATTGCTTCACTATACTGCACCTGTGTGTGTTGCCTGAGTTAGCTCTGCCTCTGTGTGCTGGCTGCTTCCAGCGTGCCTCTAATTACTCCACTATACTGCACCTGTGTGTGTTGAGCCTCTCTGTGCTTCAGTATGCTTTCTGCCTGAGTCCTTTATCTGTGACATCATCAGTCAGGCCCTTGATAAGGAAGTGGTGTTCTTCCATTCAGGGCCTTTGCAAACGCCAAAGGTCCAGGTTAGTGTTGGTGCAGTTAGCACTTCTGCCTTGTCTTGCTTGCCTTGAATCCTATCCTGATTGTCTCCCTTTCCCTCCTGTCTGAGAACCCTGTATTCCTGGTGCAGTTGCACTTCTGCCTTGCTTTTGTCTGGGTGCCTGGTGGCACTTCTGAATCCTGTCTGCTTTTGGCTTCCTTTCCCTCCTGTCTGAGTACCCTGAACCCCTGTCTGCCTTGCTTTTGTCTAGGTGCCTGTGGGCACTTCTGAATCCTGATTCCTGTTGTTCCAGTCTGCTAGTTCCAGTACCCATTTTCCTCCAAGCCCTGCCAGCTGCCTGCACCCGGGGGCTCAACCCCCGTGGAACGGTGGCTAAGTATAGGTGAAGCCTAGGTCCAGTCCCGTGTGTTCCAGGAATCAGGATTCAGAAGTGCCCACAGTCCCGTGTGTTCCTGTCCAGTGTGTTCTGTTCCAATGCGTACCAGTCCGGTGCGTTCCAGTCCAGTGTGTTCCAGTTCAGTGCGTATCAGTCCAGTACATTCTAGCCCAGTGTTGGTTGGTGGGTTTTGCCTGCTGCTGCCTCTCCTTGTCAGCAGCTCAAGGGCTCACGATTACTCCAGAGTCCGTGCCTGCATGTTTTGAACCTGAGAACCTAACATGATAGAATTCTATAATTTGAACAAGATGGCTGCCAACAAAGAAGTGCTGAGCTCTGCCTGAATCTCCATGTTCCTTGATTTCTGCTTGTGCTTACCTTTGTCCACATGCCTAAATGGAAAGAGAGGCCCCAGAGTCCCTCCAACTCAATTGGTTCCTTTCTGCAGCAGAAGTTTACTTGGTTCACCCATCTGAACGTTCCAACGGGTGTTTCTGCTGCGCAAGGTGAGAGAGAAAGCCCTGTACTAGAGAGCAAGGCATTGCTCAGCGGTTCCTCCAGCCCTCTAAAGAACGATGATGCCTGAGACGTTGTTAGCTTCTGGAATTTCACCATCGCTATTAGCTTCTGATGGAGGGCAGGCTTCATCTTCTACTTCAGCGTCTTTGCCAAAAGGCACAGCCCACTTCTGGAAGAACCAAAGAATTTCTAGGTGAGGGGTTGGTGGTTCCCCCCCTGGTGAAACTATTAGAAGTGACTCTTGATACCATCAGGGCTGGACTGGAGTCTATCTACAAGGTATGTTACCTAGTATTTCCCATGGTGGGTGAGAACTCCCTTAAGGTTCTGAAAGCTGAAGAAACTGTAAAAATATATGGAGGGAAGATAGACGAATTAATGGCCAAGATAATCAGATTGAAAGTTCTCAGGCCACTTCACTACAAGACCGTTTGATGTTTCAAAGGAAAATTGAAAATTTTGAGAACTACACTAGATATTTGAACTTGCACCTGTTAAATTGTCCTCAGTTGATATCAATGACACCTAAGGAAATGTTTTATAATTATCTTCAAGAGGTGTTTAAATATTCTACTGAGGCACACCCTCCCTTGATAGAATTTTTCTTTTTTCTTTTTTTTTTTTTTTACCAGTCTCTAAGAAGCAATCTACTCCTGATACAGAATCATTAGTGGTGGATGTTTCCTCAGACAGTCTGAACCTGACAAGAAGTGGTTGTACTGAAGTCTACTTTGCTGCTGACCTTTGTCTTTAATCAAGATAAACAAGCTTTAATGCAACTTTACTTTAAGACTAAAGACTTCAATTTTTATGAGGCTAAAGTTTCAGTATTTCCTGTTGTGACTAAATCTACCCAATCCAGACAAAGGAAGTTCTTGAGCTTCCTCAAAGATGTGGGAGCTAAGTTTCAGTTAAGATATCCTTGTAAATGTGTTGTACATTTAGCAGAAATTTGCTTGTTACACCACTACATATGATAATCCACTACTATCTGACCAACTTTGTACATTTAGATAATCACACCCACATATTCTATAAAGCTTCTCAATTACAGTTTTTCTTAGAAGGGAAAGGCACTACTACAGATGGAAACTGAGACACCTTTGACTCCTTGAGCCGTTTAAGATATTGAATGTTCAATTTTCTATGTCTATGAAATGATCTTTTTGTTTTCCTCTTCCTCGGACTGTAAGATTCTTGTTCCCTCTCTATTTGTCTAATTTTTTGGCAGATTATTTCTCTTTTTCTTTGAAGTATTTTGCCTGATATGAAACTTTGTTGTTATTGACTCTTTATCCCAATTCAAAATTGTATTTATGCATGTATCTGTGCACTGCACCTAGACACTGCCCAAACTCTGTCCATATGCACTCCCACCAGCAGAGTATGCAGCATCAAATCTTGGCATGTACCTTTTCACTGTTAGATGTAATTTATGCACATAAGTGGCCACAAAAGTGCATAAATGCCTGGAATACTGCCATTTACACACCTTCTTGCTGCTCGAAATTATATGGCTCTTTATAGAATTACCACTTATAGGGTAATTTTATGACAAACTGCCTCAGTGAAAAATCCAAGTAGGCCCCTCTTTTGTGGCTATTTTATAAAGTCACTGGGAGGGGCATTATTGATATGATGTCCAAATCTGATTTTGGGACAAACTGTGTTTTATCCATAAGAAAAAGAAGGACAGAAACAAAGTTTTCCCACAGCGGTTTTTTTTTTTTTTTTGAGAGACTGTTCCCAGAATCTAGCCACACCAGCCTGGTTTATTTTGAAGTTGTATATCAGCTGGTGACCTATTGCCCCGACGCAGCCATTTTTATACTGGCGAAACATGGCCATGTCGGGCATTTTATGTTGAATACCTGGGAGCTTTTAGTCTACTAATAAAGACATTGCTTTTTTACAAGGTCTGCCTCATTGTTTCATTTTCCAAATCTGATCTTGGACATTTTGCAAAAAAACATCCAAAAATCTAGTGCCAAACATGGTCATTTTTGAACCAGAAAATCTTCTACCTTTTTGATTTGAAAATCACCCTACTTTAGATGTTTTTGTGCTGTGTCTCTTAACTTAAGGGCCATTTTCAAACAAAAAAACATTCAAGGGAAAATGCATAAAAACAAGCCATTGGGATTTTTGGAGGCCAGAAGTTTTTCTTGACTGGCCACATAGACATCCCCGCAGAGCAGTAGGGCAGCCTAGGGGGCACTGCAGTGAACTTCGCATAAAAGAACCCAGATACATATCACATCATAACCCCCTTCTATTGTGTGGTGAGCCTCCAGAATAGCAAAAAATGTACTGAACCCAACTGTACACCACTACATTAGCCCTTATGCCTGCAGCTGTCATCTACATGTGGGTTCAGTAGGTATTTTGTGTTTTTTGGGGCACTCTCACTTTCCACCACAAGTGTACCATTTAGAGTGGGATATAAGCCTGGATCTCTTTCTCTACAGTCCACTGCACCGACCACTAGGCTACTCCAGGGACCTGCTTGCAGCTGTAAGAGGAATGGCCATTATACCTGCAGCTGTCATACAACCTGGTATGTACCGTCACTTTCACCTCTTATGGGGCTGGGAAGGGTCAGTGACCACTGGGGAATTAAGGGGGTGGGGTTATACCTTTATCCCTCCAGTGGTCATCTGGTCAGTTTGGGCACTTTTTGGCACTTAGTCCTTATTGATTCTGGTCTAGCCAAAAACGTCCTTTTTTTTTGCCCTGGATGTTTTTGCAATGTTCCATTATAACAGAAGAATGTCCAAATCGTAAGCCTGCCCTATTACCACCCAAAACATGCCTCCAACATGCCCCCATGAGATTTAGATTAACTGCATAGAAAAACATCTTAAAATGAGTTTTGAAAATAGCAGTTTGGCCGGTTTGTGAAAAAAACACGTCAATCTACTGCTTTGTGCCTATTTTGGGGTGTTTTTCTGTTTCTAAAATGAGCTCCGTAGGCATCTATGCATCTTTGTAAAATACCAGCGCATATCCTGCTTGGGATGGAATGTAAATTGTAAAGTAAGTACATACATGTATATTTTATAAACAACATGTTTAAATCATGATTCCACCTGCACTGCACCCAAACCCGATCTCCCAACATGTCATGAGTCATCTAAAAGTATGTACGTTCTTACATTTGCACTACTTTTATGCAATGGGTAATTTCATGAGGCTTTTCACACCCCTGTTGTTATGTGTCATCAAGTTGATGCTGACTCATGGTGACCCTATGGATAGTAGTCCTGAGCTGTGTTTGGTCTTCCATTAGGCAGCAATTGTTGATACAGGGGTGTCCATGGTGTCATTGCCAGTCTTCCTCTTTTATATTGACCTTTAACATTGTCAAGTATGATGTCACTCTCTAATGATCTTCTTTTCATATGATGTGTCCAACGGATGAATGTTGCAGTCTTGCTATTTGAGCTTTTATGCACATATACTGGTATAAATGCATTAAAAATGTATTTATAAAATTATCTCCTAAACATTTAATGCTGAACGTTTAGGATACTTTGGTCTGACTTTTTGCCATGTTATTGTGCACTATGAAAGAAACTAACCTGTGACCTTAAACATATATGGTTTGCTGAAAATGATCTCTTCTATCACTTCCATTTCCAGCACAGTGCTTACATTTCAGGGGGGGAAAAAAAAGAAAAGAAATGAATCGTACCCTGAGACCATATTTAATATTTAATAGATTCTCAAATATGATGATTACTAAGCCCACATAGATATAAGAGAGATGTGTGTGTCTGTGTTTGTGTGAAAGAGAGAGTGTGTGCATGAGTTTAGTAACCATCAAACATAAGCTCTAATCTCAGAAACCATTAGGGGTGCAGGGTTACTGGACAACAGTGCTGAGCACCATAGAACAGACACTTCAATGATCTATTTCATGGTCCTATACTTTGCTTATATTGGGGGGGGGGGGGGGGACTTGGCCATTGCTGGAGGGTCACTTTATAGATGATGAATATACTACTACTTATCATTTCTATAGTGCTACTAGACGTACGCAGCGCTGTACACTTGAACATGAAGAGACAGTCCCTGCTCGACAGAGCTTACAATCTAATTAGGACAGACAAACAGGACAAACAAGAGATAAGGGAATATTAAAGTGAGGATGATAAAATAAGGGTTCTGAACAAGTGAATAAGGGTTAGGAGTTAAAAGCAGTATCAAAAAGATGGGCTTTAAGCTTAGATTTGAAGATGGCCAGAGATGAAGCTTGACGTACTGGCTCAGGAAGTCTATTCCAGGCATATGGTGCAGCAAGATAAAAGGAATGGAGTCTGGAGTTAGCAGTGGAGGAGAACGGTGCAGATAAGAGAGATTTACCCAGTGAAGGGAGTTCCCGGGGAGGAATGTAGGGAAAGATGAGAGTGGAGAGGTACTGAGGAGCTGCAGAGTGAATGCACTTATAGGTCAATAAGAGGAGTTTGAACTGTATGCGGAAACGGATAGGAAGCCAGTGAAGTGACTTGAGGAGGGGGCTAATATGAGCATAATGACACTGGCGGAATATTAGTCGTGCAGTAGAATTTTGAACAGATTGAAGAGGAGAGAGATGGCTAAGTGGGAGACCTGTGAGAAGCAAGTTGCAATAGTCTAAGCGAGAGGTGATAAGAGTGTGGATGACGGTTCTGGTAGAGTGCTCAGAAAGGAAAGGGCGAATTTTGGTGTTATTATAGAGAAAGAAACGACAGGTTTTAGCAGTCTGCTAAATATGTGCAGAGAAGGAGAGGGAGGAGTCGAAGATGACCCCAAGGTTACGAGCTGATGAGACAGGAAGGATGAGAGTGTTATCCACAGAGACAGAGAATGGGAGAAGAGGAGAGGTTGGTTTAGGGGGAAAGCTAAGAAGCTCAGTCTTGGTCATGTTTAGTTTCATATAGCGGTGAGACATCCAGGCAGCAATGTCAGACATGTAGGTTGATACTTGGGCCTGGATTTCTGCTGAAATTTCTGGTGTGGAAAGGTAGATCTGGGAATCATCAGCATAAAGGTGATACTGGAAACCATGGGATGCAATCAGAGTACCAAGGGAAAAAGTATAGATGGATAAAAGAAGAGGTCAAAGGACAGATCCCTGAGGTACACCAGTGGGATAGAAGTGCAGAAGGATCCAACAGAGTATACACTAAAAGTACGATGGGAGAGTTAAGATTTTATTTATTTTTTATAATTTATGAAATTTTTATGTTATTATGATGTTGTTTTCATTATTTAGATGTTAAAATTTACTATTTACCATTTATTTTGTTTTGTAGCCCCTGAAGCAGCCCAGTTGGGCGAAACACGGACTTTGTCGGGCTATTGTATGCATATTTTAATTGGTTTACGTTAATAAAACATATTTTGGTTTATCAATGATCTGCTTTGTATAGTTTCCATCTTTTTTTTTACATTTGTACCCTGCGCTTTTCCCACTCATGGCAGGCTCTATGCGGTGGGCAATGGAGGGTTAAGTGACTTGCCCAGAGTCACAAGGAGCTGCCTGTGCCGGGAATCGAACTCAGTTCCTCAGGACCAAAGTCCACCACCCTAACCACTAGGCCACTCCTCCTCTTGGAGTTTGCAGATCATCTGCCCTTTTGCTTTCTAGGATGAGAGTGTTATCCATAGAAATAGAGAATGGGGGAGGAGAAGAGGTTGGTTTAGGGGGAAAGATAAGAAGTTCAGTCTTGGTCATGTTTAGTTTCAGATGGTGCTAATATGAGTTCCATCAAAACAATATAGATTTGTTTTGATGCAACTCATATTAACCATAAGAGACATTTTGTGGTCCTGGATGGGGGAGGAACCATCTCCCCTTGGGCTCCTTTTACGATGTGGTACTACCGATTAGGGTGCAGTGAGGAAGTGTTTCCTGGGATGCCTGCCCCTAAGTCACTTACTCCCTCAGATAGAGTTTGAACTGTATTTGCATTTTGCTTTCCTGACTATTTTACCAGCTTCTCTTAGCTTTTCCAGATATTGTTGTCTGTCTTCCTCTTTCTGTGATCTCTTGTAGTTAATAAAAGCTAACCTCTTTTTCCTTACCTTTTCAGCTATTAACCAAAGCGGCCTCCTTTTCCTCTTATTTTCTTTACTTTCCTTATAAAAAGGTTTGTTGCCCTTGCCCTTACAACAACTTCTTTCAGCTTTGCCCACTGCTTTCCAGCTTCTTCCAAATGCTCCCATCCAGACAGCTATTCCTTGAGGTGATCCCCATCTGAATAAAATTCGTTTTTTTTAAGTCTAGAACCTTCACTTTTGAATGAACTGTTTCCAAACCTATCTTAATATTGAACCACACTATCTGATGGTCATTGGATGACAGATGATCACCTACTATAACTTCAGAAACACTCTCCCCATTAGTAAGCACTAAGTCCAGTATGGCACTCATCCTGCAAGGGTTCCATTACCAACTGCTGGAATAGTTCCCCCTGTAGAGAATCCAGAATCTCCCTGTTTCTAAAAGACCCTGTAATAGATTGAGGGATCCTGGAGTGTAAGAGATAAATTCAGGCTATATAAAGGAGCAGTTGCTGCCCATATAAGTGGCAACTGGAAAGGAGCAAAGCTTCAGGTGAATAAGGAGAATCCAGCCTGGAAATGGGACCAGGACAGAGGGAGCCTATCCAAGGCCAGAATGTAGCCCTGCGAGGTGTACTACTGGAAGAAGGACAGTCTAAAGGGTCTATGCCTAAGGGAATGGGATTATTATCCGGAGTAAGAGGCTCAGCCTTGGGGTTATTGCTGACACAACCCTGCATGTCGTTCCAACTATCGCCCCATCTCCCTCCTCTCTTTCCTATCCAAGCTACTTGAATGTGCTGTTCACTGCCTTTGTGTTGACTTTCTTTCATCTCAAGCTATTCTTGTTCCACTTCAATCTGGCTTTCACCCTCTTTACTCAACTGAAACAGCCTTTGCTAAAGTCTCCAATGACCTGTTCCTGGCAAGATCCAAAGGTCACTATTCTATCCTCATCCTTCTTGACCTATCTGCTGCTTTTGCCACTGTTGCTCATCGCCTACTCCTTGATACATTGTCTTCACTTGGATTTCAGGGCTCTGTTCTTTTATGGTTTTCTTCTTAGTTCTCCAATCACACTTTTAGTGTATGCTCTAGTGGATCCTCCTCCACTTCTATCCCACTATTAGTTGATGTACCTCAGGGCTCTGTCTTGGGACCTCTTCTTTTCTCCATCTATACTTATTCCCTTGGTGCTCTGATCTCATCCCATGGTTTTCAGTATCACATTTATGCTGATGACTCCCAGATCTACCTCTCCACACCAGAAATTTCAGAAGAAATCCAGGCCCAAGTATCAGCCTGCCAGTCTGACATTGCTGCCTGGATGTCTCACCGCCATCTGAAATTAAACATGACCAAGACTGAGCTTCTCATCTTTCCCCCTATACCCACCTCTTCTCTTCCCCCATTCTCTATCTCTGTAAACACTCTCATCCTCTCTGTCTCATCAGCTTGTAACCTTGAGGTCATCTTTGACTCCTCTCTCTCTTTCTCTGCACATATCCAACAGACTGCTAAAATCTGTCGTTTCTTTTTCTATAATATCACCAAAATTCATCCCTTTCTTTCTGAGCACTCTACCAGAACCGTCATCCACACTCTTATCACCTCTCGCTTAGACTATTGCAACATGCTTCACATGGGTCTCCCACTAAGCCACCTCTCTCCAATCTGTTCAAAATTCTGCTGCACGGCTTATATTCTACCAGTCTCGCTATGCTCATATTAGTCCTCTCCTCAAGACACTTCATTGGCTCCTTATCTGTTTTCGCATACAGTTCAAACTCCTCTTATTGACTTACAAGTGCATTCACTCTGCAGCTCCTCAGTACCTCTCCACTCATCTCTCCCTACACTCCTCCCCAGGAACTCCATTTATTGGGTAAATCTCTCTTATCTGTACTCTCCTCTACTGCCAACTCCAGACTCCGTTCTTTTTATCTTGCTGCACCATATGCCTGGAATAGACTTCCTGAGTCAGTATAACAAGCTCCATCTCTGGCCATCTTCAAATCTAGGCTAAAAGCCCACCTTTCTGAGGCTGCTTTTAACTCCTAACCCCTATTCACTTGTTCAGTACCCATGTCTGTTTTATCATTCCCACCTTAAGTATTCCCTATTGTCCTGTTTGTCTGTCTTGATTCGATTGTAAGCTCTGTCCAGCCATTACCTTATCCCACCATATACAATGCCTCCCCTAACATCTCATACATACCCCAAACACTTGCCAGATATCCCCACATATACTGGTGTTATATATGAACTGTGGATGCCTGTGAGTGGTGTATCTATAGGTAGACACACCACTCACAGGTATCAACAGTTCACACATACCACCAGTCACATCATAGGTCCCATATACTTCCCTCCCCACCCCCCACCCCCCAGTCTATCTATCCTTGGTACTCTATAGAGACATACTTTACCAGGCCTCTTCCTACCGAGTCTTCCACACAGATTTGTCTGAGTCTGCAAATGGAGGAAGAAGAGACAGGCCATTCTGTCACACGGTAACTGTTCGCTTTTCAACTTGTCTAATTTTGCCTTTGGTAGAGTAGAAGTCTAGAGACAGGGGAGAAGACATGAAAGCAATTCTCATCACTAAATGATATAGGCAGGAGAATAACAAATAGCTTGTGTGATTTACAGAAACACAAAGGGATGCTATCAACAAGCCATTAATATCTGTGGTGAGCCTTTCCAAAAGTGTCAACATAAGATTTCATTTCCTTAACACGGGAAGAAAGGACAGCAACCAAAATCTTCTTCAACTGTCCTGTCTCTAAAGGGTATATGTGTGCAGATGTCTTTAAATAATTCCTCCCCTTGTTTTTGTTTCACTGGTAAAGCCTTTTTAATCAGATAAATGAGGTTGTATGCAATAGTTAACTTTGCTGGAGTTTAGTTGTATGTAAAGCAGATTTTATCCTAGAGTGATATTAATTTGATAGGATCCCTGATCTGTAAACCATTGGTCTCTCCTGATAAGAAAAAAAAGTGCTGAGGATTTCCACTTGGTGAGCACATTTGGGCAGAATCTTTCACACGTCACAAATTGCAGATGGGAGGCAGTGATCTCGAACACGCAGTCACATTGCCATGACCGGCTGACACCTTCCATTTAGAAAAATAATACTTTCCTCAGAGCACACACTCCCTGCTGCAACCGGCACCAAAAATTATGCCTGGGGGAGCTATTCCTCACAGAGCAGGGTCTTAAATATTTCTTATGCTGTTTTTAAAAGATTCATGCTGCAGGAGCTCTGAGCTCACAGCTTCCTAACCCAAAGAAGACACTGAAAAATCCATGCAAGACTGTGCCAGCAAAGGATCTTATTCATAAAGAATCATTTCCCCCATATTATGTGTATGGGAAAGAAAAAAAATCTTCTTTTTGTATGTTCCATCACCCCCTTTCCCCAATATGATATTTCCCCTTCCCTCGATCAAGTAAAAAATATGCATGTGCATGTATTAAATATTTCTTTTTTGTTGTTGTTGATCTCGGACGTGAGGGGTTTAATTCTATCCTTTAAGACTCATGTGGTCTACGATAATTCATCTTAAATAACTAGCAGACTGAAAGAAAACAAATCTTCTTGTTATAAAGAAGAGTTACCACAACAGATTTTGACTGATACCTGAAACACAACAGAAATATCACTTCAGGGCATCTGTCCTCTGTTTTGAACAAACCAGAATAGGTTACGAAGGGACTGACTTTTAAAAGGGAGTGTTGTATTTATCTAGTTGATACTCTAGCAGTTTCCATCTTGAGGAGCAGAGATCTCAAACAAAATTCTCTGAATTTAGGGGGGAAAAACATTGCATTTCTATGGATCTTCTCTTCCCAATAATGGGGAACATGAGCTGGGTTTGAGAACAGTTAGCTTTACCCTACTATTGATGTGTTGCTGCAATAGTAATCCTGATTAATACAAAAAGAACCACAGGTTCAGACATTTGGGAGCCAGTTCTATAAGTGGGCAACTCCTTTTAGGTGCCCCAGTTCTGCATGGTGAAAGCCTGTTCTATAACGGCATCTGGGCACCTAGATTGTTTTGTAGGATACTAGCATCTCCTGCACCTCCCGTCCTCTGCAACCCCCGTCCCCCCGTCGAAAGGCATAATCGAAAGGGGCGCCCACGTTTTCCTGAGGACGTCCTCACAGGACATCCCGGCGAAGGGGCGGGGAAACCTGTATTATCGAAACAAGATGGGCGTCCATCTTTCGTTTCGATAATACGGTCGGGGACGGCCAAATCTTGACATTTAGGTCGTCCCTAGAGATGGTCGTCCTTAGACTTGGTCATTTCTGATTTTTGTCGATAATGGAAACTAAGGACTCCCTTCTCAGAACCGACCAAATGCAAGCCCTTTGGTCGTGGGAGGAGCCAGCATTCATAGTGCACTGGTCCCCCTGACATGCCAGGACACCAAACGGGTACCCTAGGGAGCACTGCAGTGGACTTCAGAAAAAGCTCCCAGATACATAGCTCCCTTACTTTGTGTGCTGAGCCCCCCAAAACCCACTACCCACAACTGTACACCACTACCATAGCCCTTACAGGTGAAGGGGGGCACCTAGATGTGGGTACAGTGGGTTTCTGGTGGGTTTTAGAGGGCTCACATTTACCACCACGTGTAACAAGTAGGGGGGGATGGGCCTGGGTCCGCCTGCCTGAAGTGCACTGCACCCACTAAAGCTGCTCCAGGGACCTGCATACTGCTGCGATGTACCTGAGTATGACATTTGAGTCTGGCATAGAGGCTGGCAAAAATATTTTTAAAGATGTTTTTTGAGGGTGGGAGGGGGTTAGTGACCACTGGGGGAGTAAGGGGAGATTATCCCCAATTCCCTCCAGTGCTTATCTGGTCAGTGCAGGCACCATTTCGAGGCTTGGTCGTGAAAAAAAAGGGACCAAGTAAAGTCGACCAAATGCTCGTGAGGGACGCCCTTCTTTTTTTCATTATCGGTCGAGGACGCCCATCTCTTAACCACACCCCCGTCCTGCCTTCGGTACACTGCCAACACGCCCCCGTGAACTTTGGTCATCTCCACGACGGAAAGCACTTGAGGACACAAAAAACTTGGCTTTCAATTATGCCGATTTGAGCAACCTCGGGAGAAGGACGCCCATCTCCCGATCTGTGTCAGAAGATGGGCGTCCTTCCCTTTCAAAAATAAGCTAGATAGCCAGTTAAGAGCAATATTCAGCACTTAACTGGCTATGGATTACTGCATAAAGATATGACTGACTTTTATGCGGTCCTATTTATATGGTTAACCTGACTGGTTAAATTCTGAATATTAGCACTTAACTGGCCAAGTGCTGACTCCACCACCAGAATGCCCTCAAAATTGCCAGTTTTGAGTTTGGTGCTAATCGATTATTTTCAGCGGCACTAACCAGTTAACCCCCCCCCCCCCCCCCCCCCCCCCCCCCCGTTTACAATGTCGTGTGGCAATGCCGACACAGTCCATTCAAAGTGAACGGGCTGTGCCGGCACGCAACTTAGTTAACAGGGGTGTAAGTGTCACTAAAAATGATTGGTTAGTTAACAGGGGTGTAAGTGTCACTAAAAATGATTGGTTAACCCTAAACAGGCGATTTAACTGGCTAGGAGTCATTTCTGGCCAGTTAAATCATGTTGAATATTGACCCCATAGTATGCATGTCACAGCATTGAACCTCTTTTTAGCGCTTGCTTGTTTTGCATAGCATTATCTTTGTGGATAGCATGTAACTGCAATTTTACAATGCTTTCTTGTAAAATTACCTCATAAATATCTAATGTGAGATTTAGTGAATCAGCTTCTAAGAGTGCCACATCTAAACAAGCTAAATATTATTTTCATGACCACATCTAGATTTCTACTCCTCTTTCTTAACTACTTCACACTATGAAATTCAAAAATTTTCTGAGGCAGAATTTGTCTGGTCGGTGAGAGATAGACTTTGCCTTACTATATTGGACAACTGCAGCTTGTAGGTCTTTCCTTTTCACATGGTCCAAGGCACTTTGCATGTTTTTTTCATTAGATACATTTCTTTAAAAATTTAGCATTTCTGCCATGAAACCATGTCCTGAAATGTTTTAACAACCCTAGTATTCATTGATTTGAGAAACTGAGTTGAAAACATTGGACTGGATGTATTTAGCATTTCCCCCTAGGGAAAACTCTTTAGTACATCTGGACAAGAGCAGTGCTAGAGATTTTCTGTCCTTCCTTATATCCTTCAGGATGTAGTAGACTGTAGTAGCACTCTTCTGTAACACATCCCTAATAATACCTCAATCTCTCTCTTCAACTTCTCACTCATCCTGTGATGATGTCTGCCATTTCTGACAGAACCCTTGTTCAGAAGAGTAGCCCAAAAATATGTTCATTTCATTTTGGTTCCTGTGTTATTTGCAGTATTTTTTGGTTTGGTTTGTTTTGTTTTAGTTCATCTTCAATTTTGTTTCAAAAGCAATGTCGTTAAGAGTGTGCGCTCTTCGCAAAGAGTGTGCACTATTTCTGAAAGAATGAGCATGTACGCACTAAGGGGTCCTTGATTGCTGGCGGCCCAATGCAGCTGCTGGTGTGGTGATAGTTCCAGCTTGAGCACACGCCATTTTTTGAGCACCAGAAAATATTTTGTAATTTAATAGAGCAGCGCTAACCCGGTGGTAATCGAGAATTGCTGCATGCTGACTGGTTACTGCCAGGATACCGCAGGAGCCCTTACCACCACCTCAATGGGTAGTGGTAAGTGCTCTCCCCCTCCCCCGCATGGCCACTTGGTAAGAGTACTCTTACCAAATGGCCTTTTTTAGGGGCTTTTTACCCACTGCAGTAAAAGGGACCTAGCACACGGGAAAAATGGCCCTGACCACTACCGCAGAGCCCTTTTTCCTACAGCTTAGTAAAGGGAGCCCTAACTCACACATGTGGATGTTTGCATAAAGGGCACACACTTTCTGAAATAGTGCACACTCTGCAAATTGTCCATACTTATGTTATTAGATTATTTATATACTGCCATTCTGTGGTACAACAAAAGCAGTTTACATGTATCATAGGAGGGTATTTTTTTTTTTATTTCCCTAACAGGCTCAAAATCTAAGTTTTGTACCTTGGGTAATGAAGGATTAAGTGACTTGCCCAAGGTCACAAGAAACTACAGTGGGAACTGAACCCAGTTCCCCATGTTTTCAGCTCACTGCACTAACCGCTAGGCTAGAGCAGGGTTCTCAACCCAGTCCTTGGGACATACCTAGCCAGTCAGATTTTCAGGATACCCACAATGAATATTCATGAGATAAATTTGCATGCACTGCCTCCATTGTATGCAAATCTCTCTCATGTATAGCAATAATGAGGGTCACGTATGTTGTGATGATAATAGTTGTTACACACTGGTATATTGATATAAAGGTATCACATTGTAACATAGTAACATAGTAGATGACAGCAGAAAAAGACCTGCACGGTCCATCTAGTCTGCCCAACAAGATAAACTCATATGTGCTACTTCTTGTGTATACCTTACCTTGATTTGTATCTGCCATTTTCAGGACACAGACCGTAGAAGTCTTGCCCAGAACTAGCCCCATTTTCAGGAAACAGACCGTAGAAGTCTTGCCCAGAACTAGCCCCACCACCCAAACACCAGCCCCGCCTCCCAATCTCGGCTAAGCTTCTAAGGATCCATTCCTTCTGCACAGGATTCCGTTATGTTTATCCCACGCATGCTTGAATTCCGCTACCGTTTTCATCTCCACCACCTCCCGCGGGAGGGTATTCCAAGTATCTACCACTCTCTCCGTGAAAAAATACTTCCTGACATTTTTTTTGAGTCTGCCCCCCCTTCACTCTCATATCATGTCCTCTCGTTCTACCGCCCTCCCATCTCCGGAAAAGGTTCGTTTGCGGATTAATACCTTTCAAATATTTGAACGTCTGTATCATATCATTGTCTTTAAGGGAAAAGTGAATGTGAAGGAGTAGTAGTAGGGACAAGTGAGTGTGAACAAGCAGCAGTATGAAAGAATTGATATAGTGTGGATGGTTGGAATGTATGAGAACTAGAAGGACCTGGTATTATTTAAGAGTGGATTTTATATATGAAAAGTTCGAGATAAATGAAGAATTCAAAGCAAATAAAATGTAGTTACTTAGTATTGGTATTATTCAGATTTGTAACTAGAGTGTAATAAAGGGATCTCATCATAAGGATTAGTAATTATGTATATTCAGTGGGGATATCTGAAAACCTGACTGGCTAGGTGTATCCCGAGGACTGGGTTGTGAAGCCCTGAGCTAGAAGGTGTACTATTTGCCAGAAGTGCACACCATTATCAGCAAATGAAAAATCACATGTGTTTTTCTGCTCATTTTTGTTTGTTAATGACATGCAATGATCTGGGATAGGTCATTGATGTTTCCTATGTCATTACAAATGACAGTTCATCCATAGACCCCCAACTGTTCCTGTTTTTATTACATGAAACCATGCAGTAAAAGCAGACTACTTCTACTTTCCAATTAAGGTTACCTCTGTTACAAACACACAGTGAAATGCTTGTGGCCACTCCATCATCCTCATAAAGCTAACTTACTCACCTGTAGTAGCACAAGTGGGTAACTTAGGGGGTCTTTTAGTAAAGTGTGCTAGTGTTTTTAATTCATGCTAAAAATCAATGTGCTAAATGCTAAGATGCCTAGTGTATTCCCATGGTCATCTCAGCATTTAGCACCAGCTAATTTTTAGCGTGAGGTAAAAACGCTAGCGCACCTTAGTAAAAGACTCCTTTAGCTTTATGTGTATGAAGGAGTGAACTCAAAATCCCAACTCAAAACTGACTATTTTGAGGTCATCCTTGGGGTGGCGTCAGCACTTGGCTGGTTAAGTGCTGATATTCAGGTTGCCTATGCTCCATTTAGCGTTATCATGCCTTTGACGCAGTTCCTCATCAGAGGCTCTTGAATAAACTTGATAGGCTGAAGTAAAGTCTCATAGCAATGAACTGGATTAGAAACAGGTTGACAGACAGACACCAGAGTGTGGTGGTCAATGGAATTCACTCGGAGGAAGGAAAGGTGAGAAGGCAGAGTGCCTCAAGGATCAGTGCTGGGATGGAATCTGTTCAATATATATGTGAGTAACATTGCCGAAGGGTTAAAAGGTAAGGTTTGCCTCTTTGTGGAAGATACCAAGATTTATAATAGAGTGGACACCCTGAAGGGAATGGAAAACATGAAAAAGAATCTGCAAAAGCTTTAGAAGAATGGTCCAATGTTTGGCCATTAAAATTAATGCAAAGAAGTGCAGAGTGATGCACTTGCGGAGTAGACATTCAAGGGAGCTGTATGTCCTAGGAGTTGAAAGGCTGATATGCTCAGACAGGGAAAGGGACCTTGGGGTGATGGTGTCTGAGGATCTTAAAGTAACAAAACAGTGTGACAAGGCAGTGGCCATAGCCAGAAGGATGCTAGGCTGCATCGAGAGAGATGTAGCCAGCAGAAGAAGGGAGCTGTTGATGCTGCTGTACAAGTTGTTGGTGAAGATTGTGTTCAGTTTTGGAGGCTGTATCTTGCTAAGGATGTAAAAAGACTAGAAGTGATCCAGAGGAAGGTGACAAAAATGGTATGGGGTTTACACCAAAAGACATATGAGAAGAGACTGGAAGACCTGAATATATATGCTGCCCTAGAGGAGAGGAGGGACAGGGGAGATATGATACAGATGTTTAAATACTTGAAAGGTATTAATATAGAAATAAATCTTTTCCAGAGGAAGGGAAATGATAAAACTAGAGGAAATAATTGAGATTGTGGGGTTGTTAGACTTAGTAATAATGTCAGGAAATTCTTTTTCACGGAGAAAGTGGTCAAAGCCTGGAATGCCCTCCCGAGGGAGGTGGTAAAGACAAAAACAGTGACAGAATTCAATGGTGTGGGATAAACCTAGAGGATCTCTAATTAGAAAATGAATGGTTTAAAAAAAGACCCCTAAACTTAAATGGCTGCATGTGTGTGGATGTGTCGAGTGATGCTTTGATGGTAACCCCAGCCGTGGTGAACTAGGGCCGGTGCCAGGCACACCTCTATGGTCTGTATCCTGTATATGGTAATCCGGTTCAGGATGGGCTGGAAAGAGCTTTGACAGCAACTTCAGTGTCTAGAACCTGAGGACAGTGCTGGGCAGACCTTTGCAGTGTGTTCCCTAAATGACAAGACAGATAGGCTGGAGTGGGCTTCGATAGCAACTCCAGTAGTTGGAAAGTTAGACAATACAAGTCTGCCCAGCCCTGTCCTATGTCCTAGAAATGCCATAGAAAGACCATGATCAAGTATTTTAAATCACATTCATTGTTGATTTAGTCATGAATTGATAATGAGTGTGATAGTTGGGCAGATAGGATGTGCCATTCAGGTATTTATCTGCTGTCAGTTAATATGTTACTATGTTAGGTGTTCTCCGAGGACAAGAGGATGGATATTCTCACTAATAGGTGACATCGCCAACAGAGCTTGTGCGGTGGAGATGCTCCCCAGCATTCTTTATTTTCCAGAAGCTTTTGGAAACACCTCTTTAAGCATGCACACGTCTTCCTGCCTGCCAGCATCTCATGGGACTAGGTCAATCTAATATAATAGCAGATAGAATACAACTCCAATGGGATCTGGGTGGAGTATTGAGAATATTAATCCTGATGGCCTGCTACATTTGAGTAATGTCACTTTCTTCATGGACAAGCAGGATGAAGATATTCTCATTAATGGGAATCCCTAGCTACCAGGCTGTCCAAAACAAAAAAAAGGGGGGGGGGGGGGAAAGTCAAGACCTGCGACAGACAAGGTTCGGTGAACAAACTAAAAACTGTGACAATTTCTCTCTCTCTCTCTCTCTCTCTCTCTCTCTCTCTCTCTCTCTCTCTCTCTCTCTCTCTCTCTGTTAACAGCCTGGAACAGAAACAAATGGACTTTTCCTCCAGGAATTTATCCAAATTTTGTTTAAACCCAGATATGCTAGCCACTGCAACCACATCCTCTGGCAATGAGTTCCAGAGCTTAACTATTGGTTGAGTGAAAAAATATTTCCTCCTATTCCTTTTAAGAATATTACCATGTAATTTCATTGAGTGTCCCCTACTTTTTGAAAGAGTAAAAAATTGATTCACTTTTATTTATTCTACATCTCTCATGATTTTGTAGGCCTCTATCGTATATCCCCTCAGAATTCTCTTTTCTAAGCTGAAGAGCCCTAACCTCTTTAGCCTTTCCTCATATGAGAGGAGTTCCATCCCTTTTATCATTTTGGTTGCTCTTCTTTGAACCTTTCTAATTCCACTATATCTTTCTTTCAGAAATGGCGACCAGCCCCAACCCAGAGTCATTATTATATAATACTCAACAGTTCATCTCCAGTCAAAATGTCTTCTCTCAACAGCAAGTTCATAAAGTCAATACCATCAAAATTCATACAAAACACAATCACTTATCTTATCTAGGATTTATGAATCTTACCAGCAAGACAAGATAAGTGTTTGTGTTTTGTATAAACTTTGATGGCATCAACTTTATGTACTTGCTGTTAAGAGAAGACACTTTGACTGGAAATGGACTGTTGATCATTGTATAATACCTACTCCAGGTCTTGTCTTGACTGCTGTTTTGATAAAGTGGAGGGTATTTTTTTTACTTAAATCCCTCTTTAACATATAGTGCACACCCCCCCCCCCCCCAATTTGTTCCATTCTATCATTGTGCTATAATTTCTACCCTGGTAACATATGGTCAGATTCCATTTATGGCGCTCAAAATTGCATGAGCCCAATTTGTGTATATAGTTTAATTGGTTAATGAGCCAATTAGTGCTAATAATTGGGCAAAAATGTGGATTTATGCAAGCACCTTGTTAAGCGCTATTCTATACAGATGCATGCGTAAATCCTTTAGAGAGCAACTGAATAGGGGTGCTGCCATGGGAGGGGCATGGGAGAATCAGGTGTATTCACTAGAGATGTGCAGAGTAATATGGAATTTGGGGGATCTGCACCTAATTTATGCATCAGAATTTACAGCAGTTTTCTGTTGGTGTAAATGCTCACTACTAAAAGTTGGGTGCGGATCCTGAAGGTATGCACTATTCTATAAATGGCACCGGACGCAGAAGAACCATTTATAGAATAGCACTGAGTGTCTTTTTTTGTTTGGTGCCCAAATTTGGGTGCTGGTGCCATTTATAGAATCCCCCCCCCCCCCCCCCTCCATAGTGCCCTATTTGTTATCCTCCTTCCACTTCTGAGATGCTTATTATATCTACCTCTTCATTTAGTGCTATGTACTGTAACTCTCCCATCTTATTTTTAGGTTTCTAGCATTTGTATACAGACACATCAAATTGTGTTTTTTCCTTGCATCTACAAGCTACTTAGAAGTTGGTAGAGATAATTTGCAACCTTTTCTCTGCTCTCCCCTTAAACACTCCTGGCTTTCTTTCACCTTTGTTGAAATCTCTCTATCAGGATTCACTGTATGTCCTGTTTTGATAGTAACCTTCAAGGCCATTCTAAAACATGTTCTCATGAGTGACTGTCGAATTCCCCTCTCTCCCATTCTAGTTTTAAAGCTGCACTATCTCCTTTTTAAATATGAGCACCAGCAGCCTGGTTCCATCCCAGTTAAGGTAGAGTCCATCCTTTTTGAATAGCCTCTCCATTTCCCAGAATGTTGCCCAGTTCCTAACAAATCTAAATCCCTCAGCCTTGCACCATCATTTCAACCACACATTGAGACTTCAGGGCTCTGCCTGCCTCTTGGGTGCAGCACATGGAATGGGGAGCATTTCTGAAAATGCTACTCTGAAGGATCTGGATTTCAGCTTTCCACCTAAGAATCTAAATTTGGCTTCCATATCCTCCCTCCCACATTTTCCTATGTCGTTGGTAACCATATGTAGCAAGACAGCTGGCTCCTCCCCAACACTGTCTAAAATCCTATCTAGGTGATGTGTGTGAGCTCCACCACCTTTGCATCAGGCAGGCAAGTAACAATGCAGTCCTTATGTCCACTAGCCACCCAGCTATCTACATGCCTAATGATCAAATCACCAATTACGATGGCTGACCTAACCCTTCCCTCCTGGCCAGAAGCCCCTGGCATAAAAGGATATTGCATTCCCTAGTGAGCAACTCCTGGCTCCAGGATTAGTTTCTACTTCACCAGAGTGGTGATGCTCTCCATTTAGGTGACCTCCCTCCTTGTAGGCAGCATTGTGACTGCCAGACTGGAGGTGGAACTTCTCTACTATGCCCCTATAGGCCTCCTCTATAAACCTCTCTGTCAGCCTCATCAACTCCAAGTCTTCTGCTCTAGCCTCAAGAGACTGGACCCATTCTTTGGGAGCTAGGAGCTCTTTGCACTGAGCACACCCACATAACATTGACAACTGGGAGATAATCATACCTGTGGCACTCAAGGCGGCAAAAGACCAGATAGCACCCCTCTTGCTGTTGGACTGCTGTCTGCATCTTAGTATTGGTGAGTTTTTTAATTAATTAAAACTTGTTAAGGTACTAGGGATGTTAGACTAAAGAACCTTAAGATTATATGGTATATTATGTGATTTATTTAGGCTTTGCTTCCTAGCAAGTATAAAGTTGTTAAAACCACTCACTTGCAGATGAATATATTCTGTAATGACAAACTCTCTCTTGGTCTCTTAATTGGAATAATTGACTATAAATTAAGTGATGTACCAAGGGAGGGTGGATGGGAAAGAAGCCGGAACTAGGCCCTGCTGTGCTGTAGGCTGTGACAGTTAAGTTTCAACCTCTAGCAGAAAGTTCAAGTTTAAGACTATGGGGAAAAGGGTTTTACACTATTTAAACTAGTTAATAAATAAAGTTTGTTTTTTAAACTTCAAACTGCGTTTTATCAATAAATCTACAATTTTTCTTATCCCAATCTTTAAGTCACCAAAGCAAGGAGCAAAATAATGTTCCCTTACCAGAGAGATGTCCTCTTCTCTCAGAACTCCTTGAATTTTAATAGAGTGGCACAATGCCGTATCTCAAAAAAGATATAGCGGAATTAGAAAAGGTTCAAAGAAGGGCAACGAAAATCACAGAGGGGATTGAATTCCTGTCATATATGAAAAGACTAAAGAGGTTAGGGCTCTTCAGCTTGGAAAACAGATGCTGAGGAGGAGATATGAAGGAGTAGAACAGGTAAAAGTGAATCGCTTTTTCACTCTTTCGAAAAGCACAAAGACCAGGGGACGCTTAATTAAATTATATGGAAATACTTTTAAAACAAATAATGGTTAAGATCTGGAACTCGCTGTCGGAGGATGTGGTAACAGTGGTTAGTGTATCTGGGTTTAAAAAAGGTTTGGACAAGTTCCTAGAGGAAAAATCCCTAGTCTGTTGTTGACCTAGACATGGGGACAGAGAAAGTATCTGCATATACCCCCAGATTCTATATAGCACACTTAGATTTAGGCACAGAAATCAGCAAGGATTCTATCACAATGCACGTAACTTTAATTGGCTTAATAAGGTAATGAGCACTGATTAGAATTTAGGCACACAACTCGCTAAGCTTAGTCTGTAATGAAGTGCGCTGAACTTCTAATGCACAGAGGCAAAAAGGAGCATGGTTATGTGCTGGGAAATGGCTGTTTCATGTGCATTCCAAAATTTAGGCACCTAGTTATAGAATATGGCCCAGTGCACCTACATCTGCGTGCTGATATTTACACCAGGTTTTAATTGGCGTAAATGGATGCGCACAGATATTGGTGCCTAAATCTAGGTGCCAATTATAGAATACGCTTAGTCGGCACTGATCTCAGCGCCGAATATTTAGGCACCATATATAGAATCTCCTCTATAATGTGTACAGAACTGTGTATGTTTAATAGCACTATAGAAAAGGTTAGTAGTAGTAGCATAATGCAGATTACAAGGTTGTAGGAACTTAGTCAGCATCAAATATACGTTCAAATACAAAGTAGGTGCTAACATTTGTGCAGCAAATACTTGTGTAAATAATTTATGCACCAAATATACATGTATATGCAATCAGCAGCTAACATTTATGTACCGAACACATGTGTAAATAATTTATGCACCGAATACATGTGTAAATAATTTATGCACCAAATACATGCATATATGCCAATATTCCACCTAAGTACATTTGTATAAGCAGAAACCTAAATGCGATAGCCTATAGTTCAAGGTAGACATACACTTGGACAGAATATGGGTGAAGTGTGGACAGGAAGCACATTTACATGTGTAAGTGATAGAATACAGTAGTATAATTTATGTGCATGGTTCAGTAATTGAGGTGTGAACACTTACACCAGCTCTATGGCTGACATCGGTTCTCAGGCCTAAATTACAGACACATATTTCACCTGTTACACTAGTATTTTACAAAGGAAAGTAGGTATCTACTTTCCTTTATAGAACAGGCATGACATAGACGCCTAAATAAAGCAAATTGTTATGCAATTACCCTCTAAGATGTTAATTCTATAACAGTCACCCATTTTTGGGTGCCAAGAAAGTGCATAAATGACCAGATTAGCAGCATATATGCAAATATGTGCACAGATGTTCACATAAATTCTGTACTTCAACTATGCACTATTCAATAAACTGGTGCCATATGATGGCACATAGGAGCCCCTTTACTACTGCATTAAGCACTTAGGGGTGAATTCTATAAATGATGCCTAAAAATTTGGCACCGAAAAACATCCACTTAAGCGCTATTCTATAAACTGAGCCTAAAGTAACTGCTAGTGTACAGCTGCATTAAGGAGCTTTGAGGTACTTTTGCAGTTGCTGTGCAGTAAAAATTCACATTATCCTCCTACTTCTACAAACTTGTGCACACAACTTTATGCTTAGTACGCAAACTTGAACGTGCAAGTTATAGAATATGGTCATTATGTTCGTAACTTGATTAACGAGTTGCTAATTCACATTAACAACCAATTATCTCTCTATATAAAAAGCAACACCAACGTTCTATGAAGCCTCCAGCCGGAAGTGTGAAGGGGGCGAGATATCCAGTTTCCCTATGAGTGTCTGCCCCGCCCTCTCTGTAACACAGTCAGTGAAGGAAAACAGCAGAGCACGAAATCAAATCGCTGGCTCTGTAACAGTGAAGGACTCAGAGGGGGGAGGGGAGAGAGGCCAGAGGGCAGGGACACACACACTCCCACATGCACACAGAAGAAAACATTGCTAGCCCCCGTTTCATTTGCATCAGAAACGGGGCTTTTTTACTAGTTGGATATAATTGATGTTAATTGGTGCTAATTGACACTAATTAGCAGTTATACACATAACTGCTCTAAATTGATAATCTATAAGTTGTGCACAGAAAATCCAAAGTATGTAAGTGCAAGGGGACATGGACCTGCTAGAAGCATGGGCAAGTCAGAGGCATGCCCAGGCTATAGAATACTAGCCATTGAGCTAGCATAGGTGCTCGCAAACCTCCGTTGAACTCAAACTTGTTTGGGATAATGAGGGATATAAATGTCACAAATAAATAAAATAACGTTAGACCCATAACTGCGGATTTCCACTAGCATTCTATAATGGCAATTGCACACACAATTTTCAGAATAGAATTTGTGCTTATCACTTATCATCCTGGCACCTGACTTTAGTCAGACTCTTTAAGGCCCAGATGCTCAAAACTTCAGCACTGTTTCAAACAGCGCTATAAAAATACCTCTGGAACAGTACAGAAAAACAACTCCTTAATGCTCAACACTAATGAGATGCAAATATAGGCACACTCATAGCGCTGAGCATTAGGGAGTTTGGTGGGAGAATTGTGCTTGGCACACGCACAGAGAAGTCCCACGGTAAGTTTGGCTCCTGTGCGCATGCGCCTGTAAAAATCTGAATGTGAAGCACACATTGGCGTCTGTTTTCTGTGGCCTAAATATAAGCATTTTTAAATTTCTTTAGCTTGGACGTTTACATTTAAATTCAGGAAACAGATGCCAATGTGTGCTTTCACTTTTGGGTCTGCTGTGACTGGCACATATTAGTTTTTCACAACCAGTGTTTTTCACGACCAGTTCATACTTCAGTGCCTACATAGGTGGTCGGTGGCCCAACTGTTTGGGGAGGCTAAAGGGGGCGGAGTTGGGGGTGGTGCCAGGGGTGGGGCTTATATCCATAATTGTCTGACAACACACAGAAAAAAAATAAGTAAAAGTAAAATAGTCACAATTAATATCTTTTATTAAATTTAGATATTAGATATGTATCATATGTCAAAGAATAAAGTGGTTGTTCAAAGCACATATTAACCAATGTATACTATTCAAAAATGTTAACAATTATTAAACACTGCTATTTCCATCCATTGAAAGTCCCAAAATGAAATGGTCACATTAGTGAAGTAACATTATGCATGAAAAGGCAGCGCTGTAAATATTACACTGGGCAGACCCTAATACACCAATATACCACCCATACAGTAAACACAGACCATCAACAATATTTTTTAATTATTTATTACATTTGTATCCCACATTTTCCCGCAAAGCAGTAGGCTCAATGTGGCTTACAATATTCAATATCAAACAAGGGATCATAATATCACAATTCCTCATGTACAGCCACAAAACAACCTATTAGGGTGGATAGTGTTCACAATGAACTCCTTCTACTAACGACTAGATAGAGATAAGAGTTTTCAACTTTGGTACAGTATAAGTCATCACAAGAACAAAATATAAGAAAACCAATGGACTGCATTATGGGTTTATAGCCCATTTAGTTATGTTTAAACAAAAGAGATCTGCATGAAACAAAATATTTATTTTTATTTTAACTTATAAAACCTCTCTCTCTGTGCCCCAATCCAGTATTGCCCCACTGTCTTGCCCCTCACCACCATCCAATATTGCCCCTATGCCTCCCCATCTCTCTCTCCTCCCTTCAACATCTAGCATCATCACCCTGTCCCCTCACTAGTTGTTCAACAAAGAAATAAGAGACTGCATTACTATGATGTTCTCTATGTAGTATTATGTGGGCCCAGAATTAACTTGGATGGGCCCTTCCACCCCCCACCCTGTAGATACAATATATTTTTTACCTTCCCCTCCCACAACATTTCTCCTTCCCTGAGGAGAATCTCTTGCACGTAGATACATAAAATATTTTTTTAACCTTCCACTCAGCTTCTGCTTCTCTCACCTCACCAACATTTCACCCTCTCTCCCCAATCCCCCGCCCGTAGATATATAAAATACATTTCATACCTTCCCTCCCAATCCCCATTTGTTCCCCAATACCCCCTCCCCGGCCCAGCAACTTTCTCACTCTCTGAAGTTGACCCCCCCCCCCTTCCCGAAGTATTGGTCTGCACCAAAGTTCCCTTTCTTCTTCTTGTCTTCCGCCGGCGGCCTGGTATCTGCCCCCCCCCCCCCCGTCTCGATGTACCGCAGAGGCGCTGCCTGCAGTGATTCATTTTCGCTGTTTGCACCGGTCCAGCCAGAAGGCTTTGCTCTGCTCCGTTGCGCAAGACTGGCTGCGGCCGCCTCTGGGTGGGATGTTAGTTCCGGCAGAGCCGGAACTGCTGGGGAAGGAGGCTATCGAGTCAGGCAGGCAGCTGCAAGCCGGTAAGAAAAGAAATGAGCCGGGGGGGGGGGGGGGGGCGCTCCAGCAGGGAGAGGAAAGTACAATTTTGTTGTTCCTGGCTGCCCTGCTGAATTTGAGAAGGCAGGGGAAGCAGGTCACAGTTGGGCTGGGGAGGCTTACCCTCCCCAAGCCTCTTATACGGGGCGCCTAAGAGTGCCTAAATCAACAGGCATCCATTTACACCAATGAAAACTTGGTGTAAATCCCTACGCATAGATTTAGGGGCAGTAAGTCATATTCTACAACTAGACTTTTCAATCACATCGGATCTGGCAACAATCCTTGCAACTCCAATTCTTCACAAAAAAAACTATTATTAGGTTTTCAACACTCAAATCACACTTAGCAGTTGTTCAATTACATATTATTTTATAAGGTGACCTCAGCGGTACTCATTGCCAGAAGTGAAAACATGGCAATGTAACCAGCAACCACTTCTTCATCGGTCCACCCGATTTCTATAATTTTCTACTCTCTCTATTTATTCTCTTATCAATTAAATCACTTATCTTTTCTTTTTCAGACTAGGGGATTCAGCTGCCCAACATGCATGTTTCACTCTGCCATGAGCTGTGTCAAGGACCCTCCCCTAAAAATAGAAAACCCAATATATTAATTTCACTTTCCCAGCAGTTATAAAAACCTTCCCTCATAGGTTCTCAAACTAGGGCAATTTATAAATACATCAATTTAATATATTTCTTACCTATAGTCTCTTTCAGCGCCAGCTCTACTATATTTTTATGGGATTACCCCTTTTCCAGGGTGAGAAGAGTATGCTCCACCCTTCAAGAGTTTAAAAATCAGTCTGTAGAATTAAAACAACAGTTTCAAGCACGAGGATATCCTAACTCAGCCATCAGAAAAGCACACTTGCTATGCCCCTTTTATTAAAAGAAAATATTACTGATAGAGATGTCCGTGATGTTCAAGATGAGAAATTAACTTGTGTATTGCCATTTACAGAATTAAGTCAGAAGTTGGTGTGGGTTATTAAAACACACTGTCACATTCTACAGTTGTTCCCCTGCTTTGTAGAATTTCCACGGATTTCATACACTAGAGGTAAAACAATAGGAGAGCAGGTGGCGAAGAAAAATTTTTTATATTCAAGATTGATAGAAAGACGAGGGGAACAGGTAGAATGTGGCCACTGTCAGTGGTGTAGAGCAGGAATTATGGGTCCGGTTTGGCGGGTCCCAGGCAGAGATAGGATGATTAGATTGAGAGACAGGTTCGAGGCTTATTTTCAAAGCACTTAGCCTCCCAAAGTTCCATAGAAACCTATGGAACTTAGCCTCCCAAAGTGCTTTGAAAATATGCCTCCCTAGGGTTACTTGTGATTCAAGCAATGTGGTCTATAGCATTGTATGCCCCTGTGGGCTGGTCTATATAGGGAGAAGTGCTAGACCGATTAAGATCCGATTAACGGAACATACAGTAAATCCAGAATCACTACACAGAATATACAGGCACCTTTGGTAGCCCATTGGCTAGAATGTAGCCATACGGTAGATGAGATGCGTTGGAGAACACTGGAATATGTGGGTCCAGGGGAGGAGGGTGGTTCAGTAAAGAAGTTACTAAACTATCGAGAACAGTTTTACATTTTTATGTTAAATACAGTAATACCGGTCGGCTTAAATGCTGAACTGGAATGGACATCACTGATTGGATAAGCTGTAGTTTGAGTGTCCTATGAGAGCCTAGGGGAGGATCCATGACATCATAAAGAAGTCAGGTATTTAATTAGGGAGGTAGAACACCGGCGCCATCTTGGAAAAGGGGTAATCCCGTAAAAATATAGTAGAGCTGGAGCTGAAAGAGACTATAGGTAAGAAATATATTAAATTTATGTATTTATAAATTGCCCTAGTTTGAGAACCTATGAGGGAAGGTTTTTATAACTACTGGGAAAGTGAAATTAATATATTGGGTTTTCTATTTTTAGGGAAGGGTCCTTGACACAGCTCATGGCAGAGTGAAACATGCATGTTGGGCAGCTGAATCCCCTAGTCTGAAAAAGAAAAGATAAGTGATTTAATTGATAAGAGAATAAATAGAGAGAGTAGAAAATTATAGAAATTGGGTGGACCGATGAAGAAGTGGTTGCTGGTTACATTGCCATGTTTTCACTTCTGGCAATGAGTACCGCTGAGGTCACCTTATAAAATAATTGTATGTAATTGAACAACTGCTAAGTGTGATTTGAGTGCTGAAAACCTAGTAATAGCTTTTTTGTGAAGAATTGGAGTTGCAAGGATTGTTGCCAGATCCGATGTGATTGAAAAGTCTATTTGATATATTTTGGACTGGTATTGAGACTTCAAAATTTAGCCATTATTTGTTTTATATTCTACAACTAGGCATGTAAATTTTGGAACACCCACAAAATGCCCATTTCCCCACCCATAACCATGCCCTCTTTTGCCAGTTGTGCACTTAAATTCTAATCAGTGCCAATTAGTGCTCATTATTGCTTGTTAAGTGCTGTTATCAGTGCTCATTAGCTTGTTACGCTTATTAAATTATGCTCATTGTTGTAGAATCCGTGCCAATTTTGGTGCCGATCTTTAGGCGTATTATATAGAATCCATGGTGAAGGGCTTGCACAGGCTTCCTTCTGCTTTTAAAAGCAATCAAAACCAGTACATTTTGAAGAAAGAATCCTGAGAAATCCTTTCTTCCAACACCCTAATTCCTGCACCGACCTGGCATTATTTTTTTGCAGCGGTAAGGTAGTTTTGTTTTGGGCGCTCTTTTCTGAGCATTGGGAAGAAATACAAAATGGCCTCGTTAACATGTGTTTGACTACATCAGCATGCCACTTACATTGTTCTCCTGTTCAATCGTTTTTTCCCACGCTCTGGGCCACTGAACATTCTGCATAGGTAAATGCAGTGCACTTCAGACAGGCGGACCCAGGCCCATCCCCTCCCCTACCTGTTACACTTGTGGTGGTAAATGGGAGCCCTCCAAAACCCACCCGAAACCCACTGTACCCACATGTAGGTGCCCCCCTTCATCCCTAAGGGCTATGGTAGTGGTGTACACTTGTGGGTAGTGGGTTTTAGAGAGGGGGTTCAGCACACAACCTAAGGGAGCTATGTACCTGGGAGCAATTTATGAAGTCCACTGTAGTGCCCCCTAGAGTGCCCGGTTGGTGTCTTGGCATGTCAGGGGGACCAGTGCACTACGAATGCTGGCTCCTCCCACAACCAAATGCCTTGGGTTTGGTCGTTTTTGAGATGGGCGTCCTCGGTTTCCATTATTGGCGAAAACCAAGGTCGCCCATCTCTAAGCCCAACCTAAATGTCAAGATGGTCAACCTAAATGTCATGATTTGGGCATCCCTGACCATATTATCGAAACAAAAGATGGACGCCCATCTTGTTTTGATAATACGGGATGCCCTGCCCCTTCGCCGGGGCGTCCTTAGAGATGGGCGCCCTTAAAGATGGGTGCCCAGTTCGATTATGCCCTTCTATGTTAAAGGACCCCTAAAACAGGTGCATATTTTTTTTCATACAACGGGCTACAAATAAGCCCATTCGTAAGAGCATGCAAGGCCTGACTTGTTTGTGGATCCCTCCGTATATGCGCCTTGTACATTTATATGTCACATGCAGACCTCCTTTAAAGAAAGAGAAGTTCATGTCAGATAGAACAGCATTTGTAATGAAGAAATCAACATTTTTTTTTCAATATGATTTTACAAGATTATCTGGGAACTTTATTTTTGCTTCCTAGAAAGGAGGGAAAGATTGAAAATTAAATGGTGTCTTACTTCAGGTAGAATATCACTTTTTACAAGCCACCGGGAAATTACAAATGTGCAGGAAAATTATGGATGTATATTTCCTTGTGGAAAACTATGGGAAAATATGTGAAGCAGTCAAGGATTACAGGCAGCTGAGATATTTTTGCTTTTTTTATAATTAAATTACAGAAATTGATTTTTAAGAAACCATCTGTTAAAAATAATTAACAATAATGTATGTTATTTATTTGTAGGCACTGTCGAGAGATATTGCATCTCTGTGTTGTCAGCACTTTCCCTAACTGGTTTGGATGATTTGATACCCACGTCTCACAAAAGGTTGTCTCTTCTGTTCTGTCTGCAATGACTGGTGTCAAGAACAAGGAAAGAGAAATTGCACAGCTGGTAATATAGCAAACCAAGAAAAGACACAGTGATATACCAGAGGGAATAGTCATCAACATAAAGTGAACAAGTACCCAGACTATTGATTATATGCTGCTCACAGAACGCTAAGCATTTCTGCCAACTTCTTTCTCACTCGTACACAGAGCTGCAGACAGCATGTCGTACTTTGCATCATCAGTTTTGATGAATAATGCACCGATAAACACTGCAGCCAATATATTCTAGAAGAGCTAGGAAAGCCAGATGTCATCTGGACCCCCTAATCATTTTAACCCTTGTTCCCATGAGACACTGGGGGTAAAGAGCAATAAGAAACACCGGCATACACCAAAACATGTTTTAATTCCTAAATTCAAGAACACTAACGGCAGCTGGATAGTAAAATTTCCAATGGGGCATTTGGTGTAGAAAATCTTTCCCTTACTAAGTCTACCCATCCTGTGCTCCCATACACTACCCTACACCCTTCAGTGCCCCCTCCATTTACCCCTTTCATCCTCATGTGCATTTCACTCACAAACTAGCTTCTTATATACCTCATTAACTCTTGCTAACCTGCACCTCTCATATAGTCCCCACTTCTCTCATTCTCTCTTTCACCCTCTACGTGTGCTGCATAGAGCAGCAGAAACGACTCTAGCCACCTTGCTGGGCAGAATAGATGGACCATGCTGGTCATTATCTGTTGTCTGCTACTATGCTACTTTAAAGAAAATGACTTCCAAGTACCCATCTTTCAGAACCTACTCTACAAAGGGCCAAGATGCAACATATATATTGCATCTCTGAACTGCATTATCCCTCTGAAAGCCCCGTATCACCAAATTGCTGGATGCAGAGCTCCATGAGAGACAGCAGTCCTGATTCTCATTCTCTTCCTTCCTCTCTAAGGTCATCCTTTCGCAACTAAGAATCTCACAGTGTGAGGAGACACCTTAATCTGAACTAGACCCAGCTGACCTGGAGGCAGTGGCTCTACCAACCAGTCAAAAGGCGTTCCTTCTGTTGGTTAACCTACACAAGCTCTGTTATCTCTTCTTCACTGTGCTTGTTAGACCTCACCAGTAAAAGAAGAGATTCATTACAAATGAGCTTTAGACAATTGATGAGGATGAAGTCATATGCCTGCTCATTAAGCATGATCAGGACTCAGCAAAGCTGTGGTAGATCCCATTGTGTCCATTATAACTTCAGAGTCACCATCATTGGAGGACATCAAGAAGAGTACGTGGACCTGTAAGGAGGGATATGGTATTTCTCTGGAGATCTGCAGCTATAAAGTGTGTTGCATTTTTAATTCTTTTCTGTTTTCCATTCATTTGTCTAAGTTTGTTGCATTGAAAGAAATTGTTAATCTTAGTATGTGTTGTAATGCTGTTTATGGTTATCTGTGATGTATGCTCAGTGTGCAGTGGCGGCTAAGAAAGCAATAGAATGTTAGGAATTATTAGCAAAGGAATGGAAAACAAAAATGAGAATATTATAATGCCTTTCTATCGCTCTATGGTGCTATCACGCCTTGAATACTGCGTGCAATTCTGGTCACCGCATCTCAAAAAAGATATAGTGGAATTAGAAAAGGTAAAGAGAAGAGTGACAAAAATGATAAAGGAGATGGGACAACTTCCCTATGAGGAAGGGCTAAAGCATCTAGGGCTCTTCAGCTTGGAGAAGAGATGGCTGAGGGGAGATATGATAGAGGTCTATAAAATATTGAGTGGAGTGGAATGGGTAGATGTGAATCGCTTGTTTACTCTTTCCAAAAATACCAGGACAAGGGGACATGCAATGAAGCTACTAAGTAGTAAATATAAAACAAATCAGACAAAATATTTCTTCACTCAATGAGTAATTAAATTCTGTAAATCATTTCCAGAGAATGTGGTTAAAGCAGTTAGCTTAGTGTGGTTTAAAAAAGGTCCAGATATTTTCCTAAAAGTCCATAACTTGGGAAAATCCACTGCTAATTTCTAGAATAAACATAATAAAATCTGTTTTACTATTTAGAATCTTACAAGTTACTTTGACCTGGATTGACCACTGTTGGAAGCAGGATACTGGGCTTAATGGACCTTTGGTCTGTCCCAGTACGGCAACGCTTATGTTCTTATGTAAAAATCCAGTAGTGTGTTTTGTGTACCTGCCTCTGTAATCTTTTCCTGAGCCTCCACCTTTGATATCTCTTGCATCTCTTAAAGTTTTCCTTCCCAATCTCATTACCAATCTCAGGCATTTACAGTGGGGGAAATAAGTATTTGATCCCTTGCTGATTTTGTAAGTTTGCCCACTGACAAAGACATGAGCAGCCCATAATTGAAGGGTAGGTTATTGGTAACAGTGAGAGATAGCACATCACAAATTAAATCCGGAAAATCACATTGTGGAAAGTATATGAATTTATTTGCATTTTGCAGAGGGAAATAAGTATTTGATCCCTCTGGCAAACAAGACCTAATACTTGGTGGCAAAACCCTTGTTGGCAAGCACAGCGGTCAGACGTCTTCTGTAGTTGATGATGAGGTTTGCACACATGTCAGGAGGAATTTTGGTCCACTCCTCTTTGCAGATCATCTCTAAATCATTAAGAGTTCTGGGCTGTCGCTTGGCAACTCGCAGCTTCAGCTCCCTCCATAAGTTTTCAATGGGATTAAGGTCTGGTGACTGGCTAGGCCACTCCATGACCCTAATGTGCTTCTTCCTGAGCCACTCCTTTGTTGCCTTGGCTGTATGTTTTGGGTCATTGTCGTGCTGGAAGACCCAGCCACGACCCATTTTTAAGGCCCTGGCGGAGGGAAGGAGGTTGTCACTCAGAATTGTACGGTACATGGCCCCATCCATTCTCCCATTGATGCGGTGAAGTAGTCCTGTGCCCTTAGCAGAGAAACACCCCCAAAACATAACATTTCCACCTCCATGCTTGATAGTGGGGACGGTGTTCTTTGGGTCATAGGCAGCATTTCTCTTCCTCCAAACACGGCGAGTTGAGTTCATGCCAAAGAGCTCAATTTTGTCTCATCTGACCACAGCACCTTCTCCCAATCACTCTCGGCATCATCCAGGTGTTCACTGGCAAACTTCAGACGGGCCGTCACATGTGCCTTCCGGAGCAGGGGGACCTTGCGGGCACTGCAGGATTGCAATCCGTTATGTCGTAATGTGTTACCAATGGTTTTCGTGGTGACAGTGGTCCCAGCTGCCTTGAGATCATTGACAAGTTCCCCCCTTGTAGTTGTAGGCTGATTTCTAACCTTCCTCATGATCAAGGATACCCCACGAGGTGAGATTTTGCGTGGAGCCCCAGATCTTTGTCGATTGACAGTCATTTTGTACTTCTTCCATTTTCTTACTATGGCACCAACAGTTGTCTCCTTCTTGCCCAGCGTCTTACTGATGGTTTTGTAGCCCATTCCAGCCTTGTGCAGGTGTATGATCTTGTCCCTGACATCCTTAGACAGCTCCTTGCTCTTGGCCATTTTGTAGAGGTTAGAGTCTGACTGATTCACTGAGTCTGTGGACAGGTGTCTTTCATACAGGTGACCATTGCCGACAGCTGTCTGTCATGCAGGTAACGAGTTGATTTGGAGCATCTACCTGGTCTGTAGGGGCCAGATCTCTTACTGGTTGGTGGGGGATCAAATACTTATTTCCCTCTGCAGAATGCAAATAAATTCATATACTTTCCACAATGTGATTTTCCGGATTTAATTTGTGATGTGCTATCTCTCACTGTTACCAATAACCTACCCTTCAATTATGGGCTGCTCATGTCTTTGTCAGTGGGCAAACTTACAAAATCAGCAAGGGATCAAATACTTATTTCCCCCACTGTATATAGCCCTCAGGATCCCAAATAAATTGGTTCAAAGTGGCTTACAATGGAAAGGATAAATATTACAGTATTAAGTTGTACAAAAAAACCTGTTAACAGAAAACCCAAAATAACCAAATTCCCCTTCTCTTCTAGTTGCTCCAGATGCATCTAATGCTCCTTTGCTTTGTTGGTTAGTCTCTGTTCTTCATTCAACTCATCCCTAATAGCCCTGTCTCCCCCTCCCCCCCCCCCCCCCCCCCCCCCCCCCCCCCCCCGCTTACTTTTGAGTAATGAATGAGTCAGAGTACACACAACAATAGAAATACAAAGAAGCACCAAGGGCCGTTGAAGTATGGGATAGTCAAGAGTCCTTTATTAGTAGACCCAACACAGGCCATGTTTTGGCATCAAGCACCTGCATCGGGGTCAAAGAAGTAAATCTATACTTTCAAGATAAAAAGCTTGAAGCTCATATGGTCAATGGACTTTGCGGCTCAATGACATGCAGGGATCTGAGTTTGGATTCCTCCTAAACTCCAGGGTCAGATGGGTCTAGGTTTTCTATTGAAGTGGTATGCTGAAGCTTGACAAGGGGAGAAAGCCCATATTTCTACTATACTACTACTACTACTTATCATTTCTATAGCGCTACTAGATGTACGCAGAGCTGTACACTCGAACATGAAGAGACAGTCCCTGCTCGACAGAGCTTACAATCTAATTAGGACAAACAGGACAAATAAGCGATAAGGGAATTACTAAGGTGGGGATGATAAAATAAGGGTACTGAACAAGTGAGTAATGGTTAGGAGTTAAAAGCAGCATCAAAAAGGTGGGTTTTTAGCCTAGATTTGAAGGTGGCCAGATTTGGAGCTTGACGTACCGGCTCAGGAAGTCTGTTCCAGGCATATGGTACAGCAAGATAAAAGGAACAGAGTGTTAAAGTCTTAATTGAAATTGGAGGAAAAGCCTCATGTAGCGTGAAGTAACTCCTTGTTTCGCAGTTTCCACTGTCATATGTCTAAGGAGTACTCACTCACATCATTGGCATAAAAACCTCCAATCAATCAGAATGTGAATTTTATTATGTAAACATTCTCCATTCTCAATCCAGCTTACATTTTGCTTGATTATTCAAACTCTATGGGACTTATCTTTTGAAGTTCTCCAGCCCGATTCCTTTCCACGGCCAACTGTGGCCAGGACTAGAAGCAGGAAAGTTTACCGCTAAGAAACAGTCGTGACCACGGACCCTGAAGCAGGACCTGAAACTCTGGCCACCATGGAGCGATACACCTGCATTATAAAATACTCGGTCTTATTTTGCATCCTTTCCTAATAATTCCTAGCATGCTGTTTGATGTTCAGCCACTGCCACACACTAAGCAGAAGATTTCAGCGTATTAGATTGTTATCTTGAGTGCTGACTCCTTACGTTGGACACCAGCATCAAGTAACTATAATTTGGAATATTCTTCCCAATGTGCATCACTTTGTATTTGTCCACATTAAATTTCATCTGCAATTTGAATGACTGGTCTTCCAGTTTCCTAAGGTCTTCCTGCAATTTTTCACAATCTGCATGTGTTTTGACAATTTTGAATAGTTTTGTTTCATCTGCAAATGTAATCACCTTACTCATTGTTCCAATTTCCAGATCTTCATAAAGACTCCTGAGAAAATTAAAAAGTCATGGGATATGGGACAATGTTCTGTGGATTGTACAGCGCTGCGTACACTTTGTAGCGCTCTAGAAATGTTAAATAGTAGTAGTAGTAGTAGTAGATTAAGAATTGGTTACTGGACAGAAGCAGAGGGTAGGGTTAAAAGGCCATTTTTCTCAATGGATGAGGATGAATAGTGGAGTGCTGCAGGGATCTGTACTGGGATCAGTGCTATTTAACATATTTTTACATGATCTGCATGCATGGATTAGAAATGGCTTGGTGCAAGCAGGCTGAAAGTCTTAAGGAGTCTTCTTCCAAAATTTTAATATCAATTGGTGAACAGGTTTCAAGGGATGGAGAGGAGAGAGACTGGGCTGAAGCCTGGGTGATAGGCATTATCACTTACAAGTTTCAGACATGTGCTAATTCAATCCTTTAGTACATATCTTAGCTTTGTCAATATTTTCTTGAGAATGAAACATGAATTGTTCAACAAATAAAGCAGAATCTTTTCAGTCATACATAATAAACCCAACAATCCTCCATCTCTCCTCACCCCCTTCTCCATAACACATCTAAACCTCAGTGAAAGAGGCATAGGAGGTCTGGTTTCTTATGACCTTCTGTCACCAAAAGTGTATTCACATATGCCCACTGACTTTCCTTCATAAATCAGTACTCAACATATTGTCGTTGCCATGTTTTTCACTTGCATATGTAGAAATAAAAGTCAACCTTTTTGTTGGACTAAGTTAATATATCTGTGATTAGCTGTCAAGAGTTATCCTCCCTTCATCAGGTTACTATTTACACTATTTTAGCAGTGCACTGTCGGCCAGGTTTTATTTGCCGTATATGTCCTTAGAGCTCAGTAAAGGGAAGGAGGAAGAAGTTGAAAGAAATGGTAGAGATGGTGAAACTTTACATTCAAAAGACCCATATCTGATAAAGGTGAGAAAGTCAGTATCCTGATTGAGTCCTTTTGGGTTTTGTTGAAAAGCATTTAATTATTTTAATTTCAAATAGTTTCATTTCTTGTACACTCCTAATATTTTATGCACACACCTGATTGTGAGGCCTGGGAGCTGCAATCTTGATCCAGTGCAAAATTTGAAGAAGGATGTCACAACAGTGAAAAACACCAAAGATTGACAAGAATGCGTTTGTGTTGACCCACTATCCAGCTTATAATTGAAAAAGAAAAACGCCTATATTGCGACCCAAATCGGGAGATAGACATTTATCTCACAAAAACGAATAAAGCGGTATAATCGAAAGCCGAATTTGGACGTTTTCAACTGCACTCCGTCGCAGATGCGGACAAAGTTGATGGGGGCGTGTCGAAGGCGTGGTGAAGGCGGAACTGGGGTGTGGTTATCGGGCGATCAGAGATGGGCGCCTTTCGCCGATAATGGAAGAAAAATATGCGTTTTTAGCGAGAATTTAGGGCATTTTTCCTGGACCCTGTTTTTTCACGAATAAGGTCCCAAAAAGTGCCCTAAATGACCAGATGACCACTGGAAGGAATCGGGGATGACCTCCCCTGACTCCCCCAGTGGTCACTAATCCCCTCCCACCACAAAATATGCCGTTTCACAACTTTTTATTTTCACCCTCAAATGTCATACCCACCTCCCTGGCAGCAGTATGCAGGTCACTGGAGCAGTTATTAGGGGGTGCAGTGGACTTCAGGCAGGTGGACCCAGGCCCATCCCCCCCCCCACCTGTTACACTTGTGCTGGTAAATGGGAGCCCTCCAAACCGCCCCCCAAACCCACTGTACCCACATGTAGGTGCCCCCCTTCACCCCTTAGGGCTATAGTAATGGTGTAGACTTGTGGGCGGTGGGTTTTGAGGGGGATTTGAGGGGCTCAACACCTGGGAGCTCTTTTACCTTTTTTTTTTGTTTTTGTAAAAGTGCCCCCTAGGGTGCCCGGTTGGTGACCTGGCATGTGAGGGGGACCAGTGCACTACAACTCCTGGCCCCTCCCACGAACAAATGCCTTGGATTTATTCGTTTTTGAGCTGGGCGCTTTCATTTTCCATTATCACTGAAAAACAAAAACGCCCAGCTCACAAATTGTCGAATAAAACATGGACGTCTATTTTTTTTGAAAATACGGTTCGGTCCGCCCCTTCACGGACCCGTTCTCGGAGATAAACGCCCATGGAGATAGACGTTTTTATTCAATTATGCCCCTCTATATAACACAATACAGAGAAAAACTGAACAGCTCTGGGCTCTGCTCTGTTTAAACTCAGTGTAAGTGCACTGTTTCCTAACTGACCTGATGAAGGGAGAATAACTCTTGAAAACCAATCACAGATGTATTAAGTTAGTCTAATAAAAAGGTGTCACCTACAACTTACACTTTGGTCCTTATTTCTGCCGAAATGTTCAAGAAGGTTATACTTATCAAGACACATCAGTAAGTAAAATGTCTTCTTCCACTGAACAATTGCTAGTTCCTGAAATCAACTGAAGAAATGAGGCAGTGGCAGACTGCAGTAATTTTCAAATTTACGCAGGATCATTGAACATGAGTTTTTAGACCACTAGGAAATAACACATGGCCAGTTGACTAGGAAGTTAAAATACCAAAGTAAGCTTACAATGCTACTTGGAAATATAGTTTTAAATAAGAGTAAATAAACAGGAAACAAAAACTGTACATCCCAGAAACCCTTCACAATTAACATGCAACAGAAGAAATAAGATAGAATGTTTAGAAATTATATGTAAGAAATATTTTGTCTCTAAATTCAATAAAATTAAATCTCCCAGCCGGCACCCCTTAGAAAAATGTATGCAACTTCACAACTCTCACTTTCTTCTTAATTCTTTTCAAAAACAAAATTAAGGAAATACTTGGACAAGTACCAGAAAAGCACTTGTAACACGTTCTTAATATGAATAATCCCAGATAGGATCCTGACAGTTCTATACAATAAAATTACTTAACAAGCAAAACTGTATAACATTTGCAGTTACACACAGACACAGATGATTTCAGTCATTGCAGATTTACTAGGGCCACACACTTATTTCTCTGTCATTTTATATTACAGAAAATCTTAAAAAAAAAAAAAGACAACATCTCATTTACATGGAGGGGCATTTTCAATATGATGTGTAAAACCTGACTTTGGATGTTTTGCTGAAAATGTCCAAAACTTCATAATCCCCCCCCCCCCCCCCCTAAAAAAAGATAAAATTTGCCAGAGATTCAAAAATAGGGAAGATATACATTTTGAAATAATGCATCCCCAAGAAGCAGTAAAAATGTCTCCATCATTCAAAAATACACTGTATAAAATGTCCATCATCACTACATGTTCCCGCGTCAAGAAAATGTGCATGAGCATGGCAAGATGTCCCCTCCACATGCAACACTTCCATATATAGCTCTGAATGTGGAGGAGCATTCCTTAGTCAGAAAGCATGTGACTGAGAAGGGAGATAGATAATTCCCCTAAGGAGACCCAGCACCTGGTCCTCCTGTGCCAGAGGCGTGGGAGGCAGCTATTTAAGCATCACCACCACCTACCCCCTATAAATTTCTCCATGAGAACATGGAGAATGATTAGAGCCACCCGGGCAAGGTAAGTGTCCAGCACTGCTCCCCTTCAACCCCCACCCCACAGATCACAGCACCATATATACAAACACAAGACATAGGAAGGGTCAAATACACTGAGGTCCCTTTCTTGTTGCAGGACATGTAATTGCTCCCTCACTATTCCAATTCCTTATTCTATATTTCAATCCAACAGTAATCATGTTTGTAAATGTGCATGTCTATAAACACAGAATGGGGAAACAGAAATCACAACATTCATTGCTGAAATAATGATGTGCACCACATCCAATGTCCCAGAAAGTATGGGGGCCCCGGCCACCCCTTCCACCAACCATGTAGAGCTATAATGAGGGGCTGCACAGACCTGTATCCCTCCCCCTCTTATCCTAGCCCCCGCCTACATACTGATGGAAACATTTTCAGCAGCTCTCTAAAGCACATGAGGATGACCTAAGGAATACCACCTTTACCCTACTGCTCATCCCCATATCCTTGCAATACTACTCATGCTGCACAGAAAGGTCACCATGCCACTTTGTTCCCATGGCCACCTCAGCTTACATATCACTTGTGCACATATAACATATACTACCTCCCCCCCCCCAGCAGCGCCCCCGCCTGTTGCCATCTGTCAAAGCCTATATGAGAAGTATCACTGTAAAATTTATGCGATTCTAATCTAATTATCACTATACTTTTCAACACCTCTATGGTAGATAGAATGATCTAAAGTCAACTGCTGTTATGTTCTATCTTTCATACATGAAAGATAGAACATAACAGCAGTTGACTTTAGATCATTCTATCTACCATAGAGTTGTTGAAAAGCCTATATGAGAAGTATTGCACTTCTCTACCAACTTGTGTTTTGCAGGCGGTTCAGCATACACCAGGTTCATGCGAAAACGCCTCCAGATCCAATGTAAGTACCACAATCAAAGCACCCCTATAACACCTCTGCACCCCAGATCAAGGGCTGAGGATGCAGCTACCCTCCTTAGACATGAGATGATATGGAAAGGAGTGGAGGAAAAGGGAACCCATTGCTTACCCTCCAGAAGCCACCAAAACCAAAGAGCTCTGTGTCGTATATACACCTACCTAGCACACTGCAACCTCTACAGCAGGGGAAATAAAAAAAGTTACCACAAACCCCTGCAGTGGGAATCAAACCCACAACCATTGTATTGAGGTAACACAGTCCCAATCCCTACACCAAACATGCTGCTAACATAGAATTGGGCACTGTCAACACATCGTGCATGCCCATTGCCAGACCACCCTCCAGGTTTCCCTGCTATGTCATCTCATTGATGCTACACCTCAGACATATCCCCCAGGTAACCAATACTGCCCACACCTGTCTCCCGACAGCCAGCCATGTTGGATGTGCTGAGCTAAAGTGCAAACCTTTTACACACACATGACACCATCCAGCTGCAGATCAGCCACCAGCCCCACACCAGCATCCCAGAACCAGACAGCAGCACTGCACCAGCTTCCAGTCCAGGACCAGCCTTCAGCCCAGACCAGAAAGCAGCCCCCGCTGAGGCCTTTGTTGAATGTGACCCAGGGGAATGGAAGGTGTCAATCATTGCTTTGCCCATGTGGAGTACAAAGAGGGGGAGGACCCCTGGGAGGGCATGCCCCCCTCTGTAGGAGGAGGAGGAGGAGGAGGAACAGCAGCACTTCTTGCTTGCACAGCAAGACACAGCTAACCAGGGCATTAGTCCAACATCTGTAATGCCTAATGGGGGGCCTCACTGAGCCAGAACCCCAAATTTGTTGCCAGAGAATGTGTTAAAGGTGGCTAGCTTAGCAGAGTTTTAAAAAGGTTTGGACGGCTTCTTAAAGGAAAAGTCCATAGACCATTATTAAATGGACTTGGGGAAAATCCACTATTTCTGGGATAAGCAGCATAACATGTTTTGTACTTTTTTGGGATCTTGCCAGGTATTTGTGACCTGGATTGGCTACTGTTGGAAACAGGATGCTAGGCTTGATGGACCTTTGGTCTTTCCCAGTATGTCAATACTTATGTATTTATGTACTTATGATTCCTTTCTAATTCCTTTAGTATCGAGGATTAGATCATTTGTTAGAGACCTAATGGATCTATTATTATATTTGAGTAAAGTGGTGTGGTATCTGTGCTAGTCCATTTTTAAAGGTAATAAATAGAAATAAATCAAAACATAGAAAAGAAAGATGATAACTTTTTTTATTGGGCTAAATTAATACATCTTTTGATTAGCTTTTGAAGGTAACCCTTCTTTCAGATCGAAAATAAGCACATGTTGGCAAATATCAGAATATAAAGTGAAACACGGAGGTATTCCATCAAAAGATGTATTAAGTTAGTCCAATAAAAAAGGTATCATCTTATTTTCTTTTCTAAGTTTTGATAGGTGCCGCGCGCCATATTCTCTTTATATTTCTCCCAGTTACTACTTATGGCTACACTTTCTCTTCTTGGTACTGTCCCTTCCTAATATCACCTTGTATCACCTTGTATTCACTTATACCTTGTATTTGTTCAGACCGGAACCGGCTGACGCTGTTAACGGTAATATGTAAGCCACATTGAGCCTGCAAAAAGGGGGGGAAATGTGGGATACAAATGTAACAAATAATAATAATAATAATAATTTATTTATATTTATTTCATTATTATATTTTGAATCCCGTATAGCTGTAACATCTCTATCAGGATAATTTTGGTCACACTAGATGTGATTGCATTGTATTCCAACAATCCACAGGATCAAGCTGCAATTATAATTGATTTGGTGTTACAATAACAGAGACTTTCTGAAGATATGAGGAAGTTGGTGTGTGACTAGCAAGTGTAGTATTATGGAACAACTATTTTGTATGTTTAAATGTGTTTATTAAAAGACAAAATAGTACAGTTTGTAGGGCTATAGTCCAAATACATTTTAAGAATATTAACTACAAAACATACAATTAATAGCCTCCAACAGTTTCGCCAGTTTTCTCTTTACTTTGAATCTCCCCTTTTCCCCCCATCTTCCCTCCCCCTCTCCCTCCCGTCCCTCCCGTCTCTAAAGAACAATTATGGATACGGAGGCAAAGAGTCACTATCTAGCTTAGCCTCTTATGGAGCTATCACACACAAAACTTATGTTTGATTTACAAAACCTGCCAGTGCTGCCAAATCAGGCCATGTCGGTTAGCTTCCAGAGGTCATTTCCTTTTAAAATTCTTAATCTCTAGGGCTTCGAGGATTCTAGACAAGCACCTCATTAATTTGTACTTTTTCTCTTACATCATTTCCCTCTGTTACCACGCCATGGAAAACACCTCCCTTCAACCTTTAAGAATTCAAAATCCTACTTCTAGCCACCTCTGTTAATGAGTCCCAAAAAGGGGCCCATGTTTGGCAGAAAGACTCTCCTCTGGGTGAGGCCAGGTCGCCCACCGCTCTTCGTTCCAAAGAGCACAAAAAAATCATTCTCGCTCGCCATTGAGACAGGGTTGGTGAGTCTGGCGTTATCCATAATTGCAAGATAACCTTCTTACCCAGTAAAACCGTTTTTTTTAAGAAACGGGCGCAACCCTATAGGTGGTCTTTGTACCAAGTGAAATTTATGGAATAGTAGCTGAGGCTTTTTCCGCCATGTAACCCTCCACATTTCCGACACATGACAACACACTTGCGTCCAAAATCTGGCTATTCGGGGACAAGCCCAGAACATGTGACCCAGCCCCGCTGGAGAGTGACCACACTTCTTACATCTATCTTCCTGACCTACATGCGCCCTCCATGCTCTATGTGGAGAAAAAAACATTCGAGACAGGAATTTATAGGCCGTTTCTTGCAGCGCCACGCTTTCAGAGATTTTGGGTAGATCCAGAAAGCATGCCTTCAAGTGATCAGATTTAACGTTCACTGGTAGTTCTTTATTCCATTGCATTGCCAATTGTTCGTAATCAATCTCACCTAATTGCTCACGTAGTTCCGAATGGTAATATTTTAAAGGGACTGACCCTTGAGCATCCAAAGCTAAAAGAGACATCAGTCGGCTCCATATTTGGGGACTCAAATGTGCAGGTGGAATAGATCGTAAATAATGTCTTAGTTGGAAGGAGGCAAAAAAATCTTTTCTAAGTACACCAAATTCTCTGTCTAATTCTTCAGTAGTTTTTAAAATACCCTCTTCTGAGTATAAGTGATGTATATAGCTAATCCCCCGTGTTTCCCACTCTAGGAAAAGTTTAGCCGAGCTCCCCGGGGGAAAGTGGTTGTTGCCTCTTATCGGCAATAGTGGAGTGCAAGTTGTAGAAAAAACAAATTTACGGCCCAGCCAACGCCAGGTTTGTCTTAATGGAGACACCACTGATGTGAAATACCGGGGTGTATTTACTGCCCCTGGCGTAGCATGTAGCCATGCACTAAAATGTCGGGGGGAAAACACCATGGTCTCTATACTAGTACACGAAAAGAAACTAGTGCCACGAAACCAATCAGAAAGGTGGCGCATATTACTAGCCACAGAGAATAACTTTAGATTTAAGAGTCCCAATCCCCCCTTAGCTCTAGAGAGATATAATTTAGAAACTGGTAACCTTGGTCTCTTCCCCTGCCATAAATATTTGGTCATTACCCTCGTCAACGTCTGATCATCCTTATGTTTAAGAAACAAAGGAAGCACTTGCAATACATAAACCCATTTTGGGACCAGAATCATGTTATAGAGGGCTATCCGCCCCATCAAGGATAGGGGTAAAGTCGTCCATGTTTGCAAAGTCTGTCTAGTTTTCAGTTTAAGGGGTTCTATGTTTTGGCTATAAAGGGTGGTCAGATCGGCTGTCAGCCATATGCCAAGATATTTCAATTTATCCTCTGCCCATGTTAATGGAAATGCCCCCTCCCAGGTCGAACGTATCCGTGTCTGGACTGGCAGAGCCATAGACTTACTCCTATTCAGGGCAAGGCCCGAGTAGAAGCCAAACTCCTCCAGAATTCCAAATAAATACAGGAGAGAGGATTGGGGTTTTGTTATAGTTACTAATATATCATCTGCAAAAGCTAAAGTTTTGAGCTCCCGCGAGTGTAATTTAATCCCCCGCACATCTGGGTCCCTTTGGATAGTGCATAACAATGGTTCAAGGTATAACAAAAATAAGAGTGGTGAGAGGGGGCAACCCTGTCTCGTACCACATGCTATTGTAAAGGGGTTTGATTTCATACCATTAATCAATAATGACGCTTTTGGATTAGTGTATAGCGTTACAATAGCATTAAATATCCACCCTCGGATGCCAATATAATCAAGGACAGAAAAAAGGTAATCCCATCTCACCTTGTCAAAAGCCTTTTCGGCATCTAAGCTAACTAGCAGCAACGGTTCGTTCTTGGTAAGGCTCTGTGCAATGGCTAAACAGGCCTTCCTGACATTGTGACAAGGGTGTCTACCCCGCACAAACCCCACTTGACCCTCTCCCACTAATTTTGGTATTAGAGGGGATAAGCGTTCCGAGATGATCTTCGCTAAGATCTTTAAATCAACATTTATAAGAGATATAGGTCTATATGAACCTGGATTTTCTGGTGGTTTGCCCTCTTTTGGAATTAGGGTTATCAAGGCTTCATTAGACTCTCGCCTAAATCCCCCACATTCAATGGATTCCTCAAAAAAATCAAGAAGCGGGCCACCCACTTGTGGGAAAAGCAATTGATAGTACTCAGCACCAAATCCATCCGGACCCGGAGCTGACCCACGTTTTAATGATTTCACTACTCTTTGCAGCTCCTTGGCCCTGATAGGCATATTTAATTGTTCTAGCACTTCAGGGTTCAGACGTGGCATTCCAGAGTCTGCCAAGTAATCTGTTATGGACGGACCGAGTGGCTCCTCCGGGGCTTTGTATAGGTTTGCATAATATTGTTCCAATAATCTGACTACTTCCTCTGAGTTGTTTATTTGTCTACCCTCTGCATCTCGAAGTGTTGGTATAAACCTGTTTCCCCCCCAGGTCTTATTCAGGCGGGCCAACAATTTCCCAGATTTATTACCATGTTTGTGGAAAGAGAAAGATCTATAAAAAAATTGTTTCTTTGTTCTCTCATGGATCATTGTATTAAGGGCTGCCAGAGAGGCCAGCATAACCTCCCTGGACTCTTTCGAGGGGCGTGCTATGTGTGCCCGTTTCGCTGCTTGATACGCTACTTCCAATTGTTTCACTCCCTTTGCCAATCTCTTTGAACGAGCACACATATAAGCGATTATATCCCCACGAATCACTGCTTTGGAGGTCTCCCAGAACAATCTAGCTTCCCCCGCATGGCCCCCATTCGTGTCAAGGAAATAAGACCATCTTTGTTTCAAGTAATCCTGGAAGTCTGCGTCCTCTGCCAGATATCCAGGAAACCTCCAAACTTGGTGACGTAAACTAGTTGCTCCCACTTCCAGTTCAATCCAAATCATTGCATGATCTGAGATTTCCATTACTCCTATCTCTGCACGTGGTACTTGAGGAAACAAGACTGAGGATATTAATATATAGTCTATTCTCGACCATGAGCTATGTGCTCTGGATAAATGCGTATAGTCTTTAGATGTAGGGTGGGTTAACCTCCATGGGTCTATAAGATCTAAAGCGGTACTCAAATACCCCAATCCTTTACCCCTCCCAAACATTGGGCTTGTTTGCGGTCCAGAGCGGTCTTGGAGCCCATCCATGACTTGATTAAAGTCTCCTGCCACTATCCATGGGCTATGACCATATTGGATTCCTAGCCGAACCAGGTGTTGGAAAAAGGAATGGTCATATACATTTGGGCCATAAACATTAAGTAGGAAAACTTCTTGTCCCATTATGTTTAGCTGTAAAAGTATATATCTGCCCTCTCTATCTTTACAAATTAACTTTGATGTGCATTGCATATTTTTATGAATTAAAATTGCCACCCCTCCTTTTTTGCTGCCCGAAGATGCAAAATAACATTCTCCCACCCAACGTTGTCTAAGCTTTTGGTGCTCAACGTCCGTTAATTTAGTTTCCTGAAGGCATGCTATTCCAGCTTTGTGGCGCTGCAACGCTGTCAAAATCTTTGTGCGTTTTATTGGGGAGGAGATACCCGATACATTCCATGAAATCAATCGGGGGGTTGGTGGCCTAGCCATCCTTTAAATAACTTGGTAACATAAATTAGACAATTTCCATATTCTTAGAGCTCCCGGGTGCCCAGCCCCCACCCAGCAGCCTAGTTTGTGTAACAGAGGTGGCCTACAGACCTTTCCCAGTAACTTCCCATTCCTATCCGCCTCAGCATTGCAGCAGGTTTCACCCAAGCTTTGTACTTTTCCAGGTCCTTGCTGTAAAGATAACATTTGCTCCAATCGACCGGACTCCATAATCCAACATAAACAGTGTCTAGTTTTGTGCTTCTCCCTTCCCCCCTCCCCCCCCCCACCATGCAAATCTAATCTCAATTCTACCCTGCTCTCCCATGACATCCCTACCCTCCCCCCTTAGACCTACCCTCTTCCCTACTCTATTCCCCATTTAGTCGCACCTGGGCCTACGTCACCAGACGCAACCCAAATTAGCCGCGTCCGGTGAGGGGTCAATAGGTGCCAACAAAGCCTCGTTCTCCGTCATTTTTAAATATCAACAAATTTCTGAACTTCCCTCCACCCTCTCCAAACCCCCAAACAACCGGGTTATACATCTCTCATAAAGCTTAGAGCACTTGCGAGCCAAATGACTCTAGTTCACTTATCATCGTTCCAGTCTTAGAATTGGCTCTCCAGCATCTGGGTGCCGCCAGTTTTACATCTTGCGTCCAGTCTTCTGCACAACTGGGCCACTCGAACCCACAAACCAAGTGATCAACAAAATTCCAAACAGCCAACCTGTCAATCTCGATAATTGTAATCCAACAGGTGTTTTAATCACCTCCAGCCTTTCATGATGATCTCTCAGTAAAGCTGTTTTAATCAGTCTGCTGGCCCTGCTACCTGCTTATTCAGCCATTCCACGGCTACTTCTGGTTTATTAAAGGCTTTCCAGACTCCATTATCCATGATTTTTAAAGTCGCTGGGTATTGTAACATAAATCTATGTTTCTTCTCCACCAGACTCGTGCAAACTGTCGAAAACGCCCGCCGCTGCATTGACAAGGCCGCGGAGTAATCCTGGAAAACACGGATGACTGCGCCATCATACTTAGTGGAGTCTCTGCATCCTTTATATGCCCGCAAAACGGCTGCTTTTTGTGAATAGTCGTGAAACTTTGCTATGATCACCCTCGGGCGCTGTTCTCTTGCTGGTCTAGGTCCCACGCGGTGGGCCCGCTCAAGACGTATTTGCCTCCCCTCCCCTGCTTCGGGAAAGTTCGCTTGCAACCAAGTTTCAAGAGTAGTTTTCAAATTGGCTTCTGATAAGGATTCCGCAAAGCCCACAAAGCGGAGGTTGTCTCGTCTTGATCTATTCTCCAAGTCCTCGATTCTCTCTGTATAATCTTGTATCAGGCGGGACAATCGTTCTAGTTCACCCGAACTTTCCTGGTGCCCCTCCTCCACCTCTGCCACCCGGGCTTCCAGCTCGCCCGTGCGCCGCGAGAGTTCCGAGGTCACCGCCGTTATGCCTGCTATTTGTGTCGATAACTGATCAAATTGTGGGGCTAATGCCCGCAAAACTGCCTCCGTAAGCTCCGGTATGAGCGTCTCACTATTCTGGCTGGAAGGAGAATGTGCCGGCGAAACCGGCGCCATGTTGGATTCGACAGCTTTTGTTTTGTCTTCCTTTTTCTTTCCACTTTTCGCCGTTTGAGCCATCAGAGATCTCGTAATATACTTGTCCATATATTAAGAAAGCTGTTTTGCGCAGTTGGGGAGATTTTCAAGGGCGGGGATCGCCAGTTAAGTTGCTTTTTGAACGAGGCTTTGAGCAGCTAGAGTAGAGCACGTCTTCTGCCGCTCACTGCATCACGTGACCCCCCCCAACTATTTTGTATTTCAAGAAAGAATTTACCTTCATATTAAAGACACAGCAATGGGGTCTATAATGGCTCCATCAATAGCATGCCTCTAAATGCCTGAATTTGAAGAACAATTTGTATATGTGTCACTCTTTGCTACAAGTATCTATACCTGGAAACATTACATAGATTATGTATTCAGTATTTGATAAGCCTCTCCTGTCCACCTACAGGACTTTTGAACTGGTTAAATACTTGTGATTTGAATATTAAATTTACCACATCTACTAATTTATGGAGTATTCTATTTCTAGATATTACAACACATTTAGGAGCTCAGGGCTTCTATAGTTCTTTATATTGTAAAACCACTAACAGGAACACCCTTCTACAATATCAAAGTTTCCATCCCCCACATTTTTTGGGATAATATACCAGTTAGACAGTTTTTACAGTTGTGACAAGTAAGTTCCTCTATTGAGGATTTTAAATTACAGGCTTCATTGATGAAACAGTGATTCTTGAGCGTGGTTATCACAATATAATGGTTAAATGGATTTATAAATGGGTATTATATGTAGACATATATTAGTTACTACATTCTATGTGAAATAAGGAACAACAAGGCATTATATGTGTTTTAACTTATTCTAAATATGCCTTTGATATAAAATATACCATCAAGAAATACTGGCATATTCTTGGCATGTTTCCCAAATTTGTGGACATATCATGGTTTGCATATTGTAAGTGATGTAATCTCAATGAACTTTTATTCCATCCCAGGAGCCCAAGCACTAGTAGCTCAAGTGAACAAGGACATAGAAGTTGTGGTCATTGCTGTTATTGTAGTTATGCCTGGCAAACTAATGTGATGGAGCCCCCTCAATTACAGTTACAGTACATACTTACCTTCGCCAGTACTTGTGAAACAGCATAAGTAATTTATCTAATATGCTGTCTGTGTGTATTGTTCTACATTGGACATACCGTGTTTCCCCGAAAATAAGACACTGTCTTATATTAATTTTTGCCCCCAAAAATGCGCTAGGTCTTATTTTCAGGGGCTGTCTTATTTTTCGAGGAAACATCGGGGTTGGCCCGCCTGCCCTCCGTCGCTCCCAGAACTAACCTTAAATGCCTCCTTTCACCTTCGCAGCAAGCAGCAGCAGCAGGGCAGGCACTCCTTCCTTCCGTGTCCCGCCCTCGCCTGATGTAACGTCCGCGAGGGTGGGGCACGGAAGGAAGGAGAGGTCTGCCATGCTGCTGCTTGCTGCGAAGGCGAAAGGAGGCGTTTAAGGTTAGTTCCGGGAGCGATGGAGGGGGGGGGGGTGGAGGGGGGGCCCGGTGACCTCGGGTGGGGGGGCGGCCCGGGTGCGGCCTTGTCCGGCTCTCGGCGGCCCTGCTTTCAAACAAAAGTTTGCTAGGTCTTACTTTCGGGGGAGGCCTTATATCTACCAATTCAGGAAAACCTCTACTAGGTCTTATTTTCAGGGGATGTCTTACTTTCGGGGAAACAGGGTACTAAATGGCAAGTCAAAGTGCAGATTGGTGAACATTTGAGTAACATTAGATTGCATAGGGAATCAGCCCCATTGGTCCAGCACTGGCACGAAAAGAGTAATTTATAGTTTATTGTGTTGGAGACTATCATTCTACCACCGGGGGGGGGGGGGGGGGGGGGGGCATGTTACCCATCTGTTACTATGTAAAGAACAACAATGATTTTTCACTGGCAAACTGTCTTCTCCTTAGGGCTGAATAGTGAAATTGCAGGGCATTTCATTGGTTGATTTAAACATTTTTCTTTGGTTTATCCAGGTCAAGTGAGTTATGAAAACTCTGCAGTAATTGGTGTTTTCCTTTGCCTATTTGTAGTTCAATCAGTGGTTTGTCCTCTATTGGACTACTGCAATGGCCTGTTAATAGGAATTGCAGGTAGTTTAATGAGGGTCTTACAAATTGCTCAAAACTCAATAGCAAGAGTGATCAGAGGGGGATCACAGAATGACCATGTGACTCCTATTTTGAAGTCCCTCCATTGGCTTCCTATAAAATTCTGAATTGACTTTAAAGTTTTACTGTTGGTTTTTAAAATACTGAATGGTTGCATTTCCCCGACACTCAGCGCCACTCTGAAGTATTACCAACCTTCACGCTCTTTGAGATCTTCTCAAAACAACTACTAAGCCTCAGTTGGTCAAGAGGTAGTAAATTCAGATGTCTAGCTACTGAGGACCAAGCCAGCAATTACTTGAGGTTTCTTCTTTTAAGCTGATTCATCTAGAAGAATGTAGGTCATCCATATTTTATTTTAAAGGCCCTAAATTGTGGAATGCATTGCCCATCGAGCTTCGCTCTGTGCAGGAAATTACTCAGTTTAAGAGAGATCTAAAATGTTTATTCACTAGGTGAATGATAGTGTTTTGTTTTATAGCAGTGTTTGATGTCATATTTTTAGTTAGATTTCTGCAAGTTTGTATTAGCTGATGTATGATTTTGTATCTTTTTACTACTTATCTATTTGTTGTATTGGATTTTTATTATTTTATATATATATTTGTTCCCCACTTAGATTGCCTCAGATACGCGGGTTTGAAATAAAGTTTTTATTATTATTATGTGGTTGCAACATAGCATTTTTCCCAAATGGAAAAGTTGGTCTGATAGGTGAATTATGCTGTTTACAAGTTTTTAGTCACTTTTAGTGTTAGAAGTACTTTTTATTAACCATTACTACTATGTTTAGGCTGGGATTATAGTTTGTGTTATTTCATCTTGCAGTGCAGTGATATTAAAATGCATTGATGTTTGATGAAGCATTTGGAGTTCCCCCAAAGAAGCCCCTTGTTAGGGGTGAAAATTGGAGAATATTGGAGCTTTTGGATATGGATTAAACTGAGCCTGTTAAAGTGGTGCTGCCTACTTTTCAAAGATAAGTGATGTTTAGAAAACTATCCTATTATATAAGAGACATTGGGCTCCTTTTACAAAGCGGTGTTACCGATTAGTGTGTGCTTAATGTGAAGAAACCCATGAGAATTTAATGGACTTCTTTGTATTCAGCATGCCACTAATCGGTAGCACCACTTTGTAAAAGAAGCCCATTATCAGTTATTTAAACACTTTTGTATTTCTTCAAGAGACATAATTAGTCATCAGTATTTTTTGTTTTGGTTTTTATGTTTTGGTTTTTGCTGAACAGTGGTTAATAAATATACATATATAAGGTCTTGTTCTAGTGGAAGGTTTTCCAGGGACCTTGATGAGGTATTTTGATTACACTAAATGTTAGTGGGTACTGGTATTTTGAGAGCCTGTTTTTTTTCCTTCCAATTTTGATGAAATTAATGAAATACTATTAAAAGTTGTATTGGCTTTGCAAATGGTAGTCCCAGAAAGTTATTAACTATTGATTGGTTGGGACCCAATGTGTAGGTACATATAAACATTTTAAATTATATCCTTTTTCTTTTTTTATTTTTCCAGCATACCAAAAGCCATGAAATCCAAATTTCTATTCTTGGTACCGGAGAATCAAGTCAGAATAGTCTATTCTATTCGAGCAGAGAGATGTAGGATGCAATCAGCGTACCGTGATTTGGATACTATAGAAGATGGAGATACAAAGAACAGGTACCACTGTGGGTGACTAAGGAAGACAACTTTCACGCAGGACCATATTTTGAGAAGGACATCTTTCACAAATAGGAAGCTTACAGCACCTCAGCTGTTAAGAGAATTGAAGGACAAATGTTCAGTTACAGGGAGTTCATGTACTGTAAGGAGAAGATGCCTAGAATTTGGTCTGAGAGGGTGCAAGGCCAGGAAGAAAGGATTACTGACAGTCGAACAAAGGATAAGATGATTGGCTCGGCTGTGAAATATTCAAAGTAGAGTAAGGAAATGTGGGAGAAGGTCTTGTTCAATGATTAAAGTACATTTTGCATCTTGGGAAATCGGGGAAGGCATATGTAAGATCATTTCCAGGGGAAGAATTCAAACCAGAGTGCCTGGACCTGTCAGCAAAGTATCCCAGAAAAATGATGATCTCGGGTTGTATTGCAACAGTTGGAAGACTAAGTGCTAATATGCCTAAGTGCTAATATGCCTACAAATATTGTAGAATGGATGGTGAATGCAAAGAAATATGTGGAAATCCATCACTATTGAATGGAAGCTGAAAAGCAAGGTGACAACTGACCGGCCTGCTTAGTCCCCAGATCTTCAATTCCATTGTGAATCTGCGGCACAAGATGTCAGTGGAAATATCCAAGTGAAAGCCAATGACAAAGTGTGAGCTCAGAGAGTCACTGATTGCAGCCTGGAACAGGATTATCACACATGACCACCTTGTGAATCTAGTCCGCTTCATGCCAGAGTGATGCTGACTTCTTCACAAGAGTAAAGACTGGCCAATCAAGTACTGAATACGATAAATAAAACAGAAACAATCCTTTTCAGGGCTGAATTTAAAATCAAATGCAAAACATATAGATATTAAAAATATAGGGCTCAATATTCAAAACACTTGAAACCAGACATTTTCAGCAGTACTTAACTGAGTAGTGTCACTGAAGGTACCTGGTCAGAGCACTCAAGCCAAAGCGGGCTATTTTGGGGGCATTCCAGGGGCAGAGTCAGCACATAACTGGTTAAGATAACCGCATAAAATGTAATCCTATCTTTATGCGACTCTTCATAGCTGGTTAAGTACTGAATACTGCACTTAACTGGCTATTCAGCTTATAATCGAAAGTGATCGCCAGCCATCTTCCAACACAAATCGGGAGATGGTAGGCGATTTCTTAAAAGCGGCGAAATCGGTATAATCGAAAGTGGCATTTTTGACAGCATCGCCGCTTTCCCATCGCTTCGCCAGTGAAAGTTCAAGGGGGCGTGTCGGTAGATTAGTGAAGGCGGAACATGGGTGGGCATGGGCGTGGCTACCAGATGGCCAGCTTTCGCCGATAATGGGAAAAAAAGCGGCGTTAAGCAGTATTTCGCCGGCTTTACTTGATCCTTTTATTTTCACGACCAAGCCTCAAAAAGGTGCCCCAACTGACCAGATGACCACTGGAGGGAATGGGGTATGACCTCTCCATACTCCCCCAGTGGTCACCAATCCCCTGCCAAACTAAAAAAATTAAACTAAAAACCTTTTTTGCCAACCTGTATGCCAGCCTCAAATGCCGTACCCACCTCCATGACAGCAGAATGTGTTGTATCCTCCGACAGCCTTTCCCTGGTTGCGATGTGGCTCTCGGGTGAGTGTGACACCTTTTCTGTTAGGTGCCCTGCAGAGTCACATTAGCAATGCAATGTGGTGGGTGTAGGGTACTGGGCTCTACTCCCATGGTGCTTTTCCCCCCTGCTAACTGGGTCAGAGTGTGCCTTGTTTTGTTTCCTGTTGTAGTCCATGCGGTAGAGTGTAAGCCAGTTTTAGTTCCCTTTCCTGTGTTACCCACGTTAGAGAACATAGTTCTTACCTTGAATGGTGCTGAAAGAGGGCATTGTACACCATTGTGCCAGCTCTCACCTACTGCTAATCTTAGTACTGGAGGACTCTTTGCCAGTGGGGCACAACCTCTGATCTGCAGTTAACTGTGAGTAAACGTGGTTATTTCAAGAAAGGACTTTTTCAGAGAGATTAGTCTTCAGGTATGAACTGGTGTGCCAAAGTTATACAGCAGCAATAAGTCCTAGAGGCTGTATGCAGTTCCCTGGAGCAATTTTAGTGGGTGCAGTACATTTGTGGGTAGTGGGTTTGGGGGGGGGGGGTTGGGGGGCTCAGCTCCCAAAGTAAGGGAGCCATGCACGTGGGAGCTTTTCTGAAGTCCACCGCAGTGACCCCTAGGGTGGCTGGTTGGTATCCTGGCATGTCAGGGGGGCCAGTGCACTAAAAATGCTGGCTCCTCCCACAGCCAAATGCCTTGAATTTGGCCGGGGTTTGAGATGGCCGACAAAACTTTCCATTATCGCTGAAAAACAAACCCGGCCATCTCAAACCCAGTGAACTCCACGGCATTTGGCCGGGCTAAACCATATTATCGAAAAAAAAGATGGCCGGCCATCTTTTTCGATAATACGGTTCCGACCAGCTGTAGCGCCGCCGCCAACATAGATCACCGGCGATCTATTTGGCCGGCGACGTTCGATTATGCCCCTCCATGTTAATTCCCTATACCCAGAAATTGAATGCCAGAGCCTGGACATGGCCTGGCATTGAATTTCCAGGTTTAACGCTGTCAGCAGGCAGTAAAACGCTGATCACTGTCGGCTGAATATCAGGCCCATAGTGGTCACAATAAGGGAACTCTGTCAATGTAACTGATCAACAATAATGTGGAAATTCAAAGCATAGGAGCCGACTCTGTGGGTGCTGTGGGTGCTTCAGCACCCCCAATATTGAGAAAATTCCTTGTATGTGTCCAAGGAAGGGTTATTTCCACTGGGCTTAGCACCCCCTATAATTTTGAAAAGTTGGCTCCTATGATTCAAAGTACCAACCAGGAACATGTTCCATGCTTCCAATTAGGGCTATGGGGGTGCCAACAGTAGTGTATATTGCAAGTGATGTAATATAATAACACAGAATGAAAATTAGAACAAAACATAAAATACTCAGTTACACAGCTTCACAATTGGTTTTAAAAACAGATTTTGGCAAAGGGATGCAGGACTCATGAACACCACTGTATGAAACTTCTATACAATTGAGATCATAACTCTTTAACTCTAGTGTTTTTCAAATAGAATCTTTTCAGACAGCCATACTGGATGAAAAATCTTTATTCAAGAATATTAATAAGAAATGCTGTATCTGAAAAAAAACTGATGAAAACATAAATACAAACAAAGTGTATGTGAAATATCCTCTTTTGTTCAGAGGTCTGTAGGAGGACCCAAATCTTTGATGAAACCTTTAGCCAAAATTAGCGTCACTGGGGAAATACCTGGAGAGATCGTTACTAATTTACAAACTTGGGCTAACCATAGCCTCAGTTACATGTTGGTCAAGAGGTAGTAAATTCAGATGTGTAGCCACTGAGGACCAAGCCAGCAACCACCCATGGAAACAATGGCAGTGAAGGGTTCTCAGACTAAAAAATTCCGAAAACTAACAAAGAGAATGTTGTAGCTCACTCTAGAGGTAGTTGCTTCCTTGGTGTATGGAATTCTCATTCCTGAGTTAGTGACCATGAGCGGATGATTTTAACTACACAAGGTTTGGCTTTTGGGGGTGAATTGGAAACCCAAAACATTAGAATTGCCTTCAGTCACCTTACCAGCACCAGCTCCTATAAAGGGAAGGAAGTCAGCTCTGAGCTGTTTTCTGGCAGCGGGACATCTGAAAGCTACCTGTAGATGAAGCCTTAGAAATTAAGAGTCACCAGCTTCTCTCACGGACAACTTCCCCACGGAGGCACTATCCCTTTCTCCATTCTATATGGAGATCCCCAAGAATGGGGTGGTAAGCCATGAGATTTTTGCTCAGGATAGAATTTTTGCATGATATGTGCATGCTTCTAAAAGTTAAGCCCCCGGTGATAATGCCAGGGCAGTGCATATATGCTCTGGGCTCAAAATATATATATTCCATGGTTTTGGTTTGTGGTAACTCCACACATTCTTGATTCATTGATATACTCTGAGTAATCTGGTAAATAGTGGAGTGCCCCAGGGATCTGTACTGGTACTGTTCAAAGTTGTTAAAACGTACACAGACTGTGAAAAATTGCAGGAAGATCTTAGGAAATTGTAGAACTAGGCATCCAAATGGCAGATGAAATTTAATGTGGACAAATGCAAAGTGATGCACAATGGAAAAAATAATCCAAATCATAGTTACCTGATGTTAGGTTCCAACTTAGGAGTCAGCACCCAAGAAAACGATCTAGGTGTCCATTCTGAAAAATATGCTAAAATCTTGTGCCCAGTGTGTGGCAGCAGCCAAAAAAGCAAACAGAATTCTAGGAATTATTAGGAAAGGGATAGAAAATAAAGCAAAGAATACTATAATGCCTCTGTATTGCTCCATGGTGTAATCTCTCCTTGAGTATTGTGTACAATTCTACATAAGAGCATAAGAATAGCTAGATTGGGTCAGACCGATGGTCCATCTAGTCCAGTATTCTCTTTCCAACAGTGGCCAATCCAGGTCACAAGTACCTAGAAGAAACTCAAATAGTAGCAACATTCCATGCTACCAATCCCAGGGCAAGCAGTGGCTTTCCCATGTCTGTCTCAATAGCAGACTATGGACTTTTCTTCCAAAAACTTGTCCAAACCTTTTTTAACCAGATACACTACATCCTCTGGCAATGAATTCCAGAGCTTAACTATCCATTTGGTGAAAAAATATTTCCTCTTGTTTTAAAAGTATTTCCATGGAACTTCCATTGGGCGTCCCTTAGTCTTTGTACTTCTTGAAAGAGTAAAACATCAGTTCATTTCTACTCATTCTTTATCACTCAGGATTTTGTACACCTCAAACATATGTCGCCTCAGCTGCCTCTTTTCCAAGCTAAAGAGTCCTAACCTTTTTAGCCTTTTCTCATATAAGAGGAGTTCCGTCCCCTTTATCATTTTGATTGCTCTTCTTTAAACCTTTTCTAATTCTGCTATATCTTTTTTGAGATACGGCGACCAGAACTGAACGCAATAGTGTAGGTGAGGTCACACCATGGAGTGATACACAGGAATTATAGTATTCTTGGTCTTATCCCTTTCCTAATAATTCCTAGCATCCTGTTTCATTTTTGTTACCACCGCATATTGGGTACAATGACAACTAGATCTTTTTCTTGGGTGCTGACCCTCATGGTAGACCTAGCATCGGATAACTGTGATTTGGATTATTCTTCCCAACGTGCATCACTTTGCATTTGTCCACATTAAATTTCATCTGCCATTTGGATTCCCAGCCTTCCGATATCCTAAGGTCTTCCTGCAAACAACCTTGAATAGTTTTGTTTCATCTGCAAATTTAATCACCTCACTCATCATTCTTATTTCCAGATCATTTATGTTTAAATCTTTTTTTATTGATATAGCAAGACGTAGAACAATATATCCATCTAAAGTAACAAGAATATCAACACAAGCATGTGAATGCCTTTAAGTAAGTTGCAACAAACTACCTGTGGAAGTCCAGTGCAATTGTACTTGATAGCCTGCCGGAGGCTTAGGTTATTTATAGCCTTCTGGCCCTAAAACATTATTTGCTTATTACAGTTTACAGTGGAAACATCAAAGGCAAAATTGAATAACCAATGAATAACTGTATTAATAGATCTTGTCTTCCATACCCTATCCCACCCACCCCCCACCCAAAATCCCTGCATACAGTAATACTCTTCAACAAAATTGGTGTGCAAACTACCTAGTAAATTAAAGATTTAACATGTAGCTCCAGGTTCAGGGAGGCAAGGTGAGCCATAAAGGCTGCCAAGTTTCTTGGAATTGATGCCCAGTTTAGTATCCAAAGAGTGAATATGCTGATGCTCCATGCGTAACTGAAAGAGCAATAGAGAGTGCCAACTTTGCACAGATGGCCCCCGTTCAGTCATCCACTCCATCAATACAGATTTTACCCCAAATAGAATTGCCTTCCAAAGAATGTGGTGAAATCCACAGGCACCGGATCTATTTAAATATAATATCCAAAAAACATTTTAGGGTCATAGGTGACTGTACAATCCCAGTATGTTGAAAGAGTATACAATACAGTTCTCCAATAAGAAGCTATAATAGGACATTTATTTATTTATTAGGATTTATTTACTGCCTTTTTGAAGGAATTCACTCAAGGCGGTGTACAGATGTCCAAAACATGTGACCTAGAGGGGCATAATCGAAAGGGATGCCCAAAGGACGTCCTCGTAAAACATCCCGATGTAGGGGCAGGGAAACCCGTATTATCGAAACAAGATGGGCGTCCATCTTTCGTTTGGATAATTTGGTCGGGGACGCCCAAATCTTGAAATGTAGTTTGTCCTTAGAGATGGTCGTTCCCAGACTTGGTCGTTTCTGATTTTCGGCGATAATAGAAACCAAGGACGCCCATCTCAGAAACAGCCAAATGCAAGCCATTTGGTCATGGGAGGAGCCAGCATTCGTAGTGCACTGGTCCCCCTAACATGCCAGGACACCAACTGGGCACCCCAGGGGGCACTGCAGTGGACTTCATAAATTGCTCCCAGGTACATAGCTCCCTTACCTTGTGTGCTGAGCCCTCCAAACCCTCCCAAAACCCACTACCCACAACTGTACACCACTACCATAGCCCTTACGGGTGAAGGGGGCACCTAGATGTGGGTACAGTGGGTTTCTGGTGGGTTTTGGAGGGCTCGCTGTTTCCTCCACAAACGTAACAGGTAGGGATGGAGATGGGCCTGGGTCCGCCTGTCTGAAGTGCACTGCACCCACTAAAACTGCTCCAGGGACCTGCATACTGCTGTGATGGACCTGAGTATGACATTTGAGGCTGGCATAGAGGCTGGCACAAAATATTTTTAAAGATTTTTTTTGAGGGTGGGAGGGGGTTGGTGACCACTGGGGGAGTAAGGGGAGGTGTTCCCCGATTCTCTTTGGTGGTCATCTGGTCAGTTCCAGCACCTTTTTGTACCTTGATCGTAAGAAAAACAGGACCAGGTAAAGTCGTCCAAGTGCTCATCAGGGACGCCCTTTTTTTTCCATTATGAGTCAAGGAAGTCCATGTGTTAGGCACGCCCAAGTCTCGCCTTCGCTACGCCTCCGACACGCCCCCGTGAACTTTGATCATCCCTGCAATGGAAAGCAGTTGGGGACATCCAAAATCGGCTTTCGATTATACCGATTTGGGCGACCCTGTGAGAAGGACGCCCATCTTCCAATTTGTGTCGAAAGATGGGCGTCCTTCTCTTTTGAAAATGAGCCCTTCAGTGACACTGGGGTGTCAATTTCCTAAGTGGTGAGTGTTTAGCATGGGAACCCATACATCGTGATTAGATTATCTTACCACCCTCTTTAAAACCTCATCCATAGGAGATCTACACTAGCTTAGTACAGATCATCCCAGCACCTAACTTTGGCACCATTTATTGAATCTAGCCCATACTGACTGTGCTATTTATTCTTATTCATACAGTTCACATGTATGCAAGTTTGGATGTTCGAGTAATATACACTGAGGGGCATAATTGAACGAAAACGTCTATCTCCATGGGCATTTATCTCCGAGAACGGGTCCGTGAAGGGGCGGACCGAACCGTATTTTCGAAAAAAATAGACGTCCATGTTTTATTCGACAATTTGTGAGCTGGGCGTTTTTGTTTTTCAGTGATAATGGAAAATGAAAGCGCCCAGCTCAAAAACGAATAAATCCAAGGCATTTGTTCGTGGGAGGGGCCAGGATTCGTAGTGCACTGGGCCCCCTCACAAGCGCATACTTTTTTGCCATTATCGGCGAAGGCGCCCATCTCTCCTCGGCCGATAACCACGCCCCAGTTCCACCTTCACCATGCCTCCAACACGCCCCCGTCAACTTTGTACGTTTCCGCGATGGAGTGCAGTTGAAAACGTCCAAAATCGGCTTTCCATTATACCGATTTATTCGTTTTTGTGAGATAAACGTCTATCTCCCGATTTGGGTCGAAATCTAGGCGTTTTTCTCTTTCAATTATAAGGTGGACTGTGTGTTTTAAAAATATATATATATAAAGCTTGCATTCTACATAACTCTGTCAAAACTTGACCGATTTCAGTTCAAGAGTATTGCACTAAAACTGCACATCGATTCAGAGGTACCTATTTATTCACTTACTTACTTATTTATTTATTTATTTAGATTTTGCTCACACCTTTTTCAGTAGTAGCTCAAGGTGAGTTACATTCAGGTACAATATGACTGAAATTCAAAGAATCAGTGTTAGACAACTGAAAGCATATAGTTGTGAAGGGCTGAAAGCATTTTTCTGATAGTCCCTCCTCACACTAATTTGTGGAATAGCAGGCAGTGTTTTTTGCACAGAACCTGTATAGAGGCTAATATTATTTGGGTGTTCTTATAACCCTTGGGATATTTTTTTTTCTGTTTGGCTCATGCTTTTATTTAAAGAAGGCATAAAATAGGTGCATTTTTGAGACTTTTATAGGTGCCTTGTTATAAAATTAGGCCTCACAAGTCATGATCAAAATATTGTGAGCAGATCTGGAAATTACAGACTACTTAGGTTGATTTCAGTCTTAAGAAAAGTCTGAGATGTTCTTTAATGGGATTAGGAAGCTGCTGCCAGAAAAAAAGCCTTTGGAAATGCAGAGCTGGATTTAGGGTAGCCATTGTGGGCTCTATAAAAGGAGGTCATGCTTCACTAAAATGATGGAATTCTCTGATAGGGAATCAAAGGGTTGAATGGAGATAGTGAACACTTTGCTTAGGCATTTGAGCATTTTTTTTCCCTTCTAAACAGTATTTGTAGCACCTTTTTCACTTCTTGTAGAATTTAAGACAGGATGACTCTGCCAAGTTCATTTTAAAGGTCTTTTAGTAAAAGATGGTATGAGATAGAAGTGCCCATCTATCCTTGGACTTTGGATATTGCCCTCTGAACAGAAAATCTCTCATTCTCTAGAGAAATCTGAATAATACAAATCTTACTAAACTTCCTTTCCCCAGGATTACACAGAAGATAAATGAGTCCATGTCCCTCTCTATGGGAAAGGAAGACAAAGCTTTCAGAAACCCACACAAAAACAAAAGAGTCCTTTCATTCAAAGAATACAAGGAACAAGATCATAAACAAATAAATGAATATATTACATACAAGTAGAGCCTGACTAGCAGACTTTATGCATTGGGAGAGCAATATTTAAAGCCATTTCTGAGGATAAAACAATGTTTTATCTGTCATAATGGCCTTTTTTGAAATTTGCCTATCTGACGTGCAGGTAAAAGTATTTGCATACAACCTGTATGCAAGGAGCGAAGAATTCTCAGGGGTGGGTTTAGGGCAGGGTTTGCATTTGTGTCATGCATAGTTCTGACAGTTCAAGCACAAGTATGTAAATTAATCCAGAACATGTGTCGAATAAATGCATCTTTATCCCTGGATTCTATATAGCGCAGCTAGAAATTTTGGTGTGGATTCTATAACAATGCGTGTAACTTAATTGGCTTAACAAGTTAATCAGCATTGATAACAGCACTTAACAAGCAGTAATGAGTACTAATTTGCACTAATTAGAATTTACATGAACAACTTGCTAAGCGTATTCTGTAACGATGTGTGCTGAACTTCTAATGCGTGCAGGCAAAAAGGGGTGTGGTTATAGACCGGGAAATGGGAGTTCCGTGGGCATTCAGAAATTTACACGCATAGTTATAGAATATGGCACAGTGTGCCTAAATCTACACGCCGGGTTTTAGGCCATGTTTTCATTGGTGTAAATGGATATACATAGTTTCAGGCGTTGAGATGTCAACTGAGTGTATTCTATATACCATGCCTAAATCTAGGTGCTGATTATAGAATATGCTTAGTCGGCACTGATTTCAGCACTAATTTTTTAGACGCCATATATAGAATCTCCTCCTTAGTGGCACATTGGATACCTTACAAGCACAAAAGTGACAATATCCACAGCCTGACTTGGAAAGCTCTGCTATGAAACTACATATGCTGGAATCTTAGAGTCTTTGGATAATTTGGTCCCATTGTTAGAATGCTCTATATTACACAAGAATTTAGCCCTTTGGTATAATGAGAAACTATCAGAGAGAAAAAGAGAATGTAGACATTTACAGCATCATTGGAATAACCAGCCTAGTCCAGATGCTAATGGTCTTTGGAAGAATGCTATCAGAGAATATAAGCTACTTATAGTTGAACAAAAAAAGAAATACTTATCTTTACAGATAGGTAGGTATACCCCAGAACTTAAGAGGTCATTTCATATTGTGAACCAGACCAGGCCTCTAATGGGTTCATCCACTTCACAATTTAATTCTCCTTTTTCAGGATCATTAGCAGATTTGTTATCAAACTAAGATTGTGAGGTTGAGGGCCCAGGTGGGACAGGTTGTTTTTACTCAGTCCTCTTTGTTGGATATGGCTATACTGAGAGATCGTACCTAGAGTGAATTTCTATTATTGGACTTTAATGATTTTTCAGCATCGTTAAATACATTTATGAAATCTCACTGTATTTTGTATGCTTGTCCACCTAACTTATGAAGAACAGCTCCCCCCTTGTTTAAGGAATGGCTCATTTCAACATTGTCATATTGTTTGATTAAAGGATATTTCCCAATTATTTAGGAGATATTCTGCTCACCCCCATTCTTGGATGTGAGTGCATTGACCAGCTATAGACCTATAGCCAACATCCCTATTTTCGTTAAAATTTTGGAGTGGATTATAGCAAAACAGTTGGAGGAGTATCTAGAAATGCATGAGGCACTGATGGAGACACAATCAGGGTTTAGGAGAGGCTTTAGTACAGAGTCTTTCTTTGTTGTGTTCATTATTGGCTGATGCAAGATCTGTTTTAGTGAGAGGACATCAGGCATTGATTTTACAGTTTGATCTGTCATCAGCCTTTGATGCCCTTGACCTTGAAATTTTATTACACTTATTAGGACAGTTTGGAATTATAGGGACAGTAATAACTATGTTTGAAGGTTTTTTGAAGTTTAGGTCTTATAGAGTCAGACTAGGAACTGAGACATCTAAACCTTGGCAGGCTATGTGCTGGTGCCTCAGCTCCCCGCTTTCTTCAATTTTATACAATGTTTTTATGCCTACCTTAAAAGGCCTATTTGATTCTACTGAAATATTCCTATATACTTTGCTGACAATATAAAATTGCTTATCCCTTTCTCCTCTTCTTTTTCTAGTGTCTCCATGATAATTCACTCTTCTTTTTCAAAAATGGAAGGTTGGGCTAAACAATATCATTTAATACTTAATGCCGAGAAGACCAAACGTTTATGGCTAAGACCCCATCTAATCCATCAATTTGTGACCAATTACTGATTCAAGATAAATAATTTATTCTAAAAACATCTCTGAGGATCCTAAGGGTTGTATTTGATCCCCATTTGACTATCCTGCTTATAATCGAAATAGAAAAACGCCTATATTGTGACCCAAATCGGGAGATAGACGTTTATCTCACAAAAACGAATAAAGTGGTATAATCGAAAGCCGAATTTGGACGTTTTCAACTGCATTCCGTCGCGGATGCGGACAAAGTTGATGGGGGCGTGTCGAAGGTGTGGTGAAGCCGGAACTGGGGCGTGGTTATCGGCCGATCAGAGATGGGCGCCTTTCGCTGATAATGGAAAAAAAATATGCGTTTGTAGCAAGAATTTAGGGCACTTTTCCTGGACCCTGTTTTTCCACAAATAAGGCCCCAATAAGTGCCCTAAATGACCAAATGACCACTGGAGGGAATCGGGGATGACCTCCCCTGACTCCCCCAGTGGTCACAAACCCCCTCCCACCACAAAATATGCCGTTTTACAACTTTTTATTTTCACCCTCAAATGTCATACCCACCTCGCTGGCAGCAGTATGCAGGTCACTGGAGCAGTTATTAGGGGGTGCAGTGGACTTCAGGCAGGTGGACCCAGGCCCATCCCCCCCCTACCTGTTACAATTGTGCTGCTTAATGTTTAGTCGTCCAACCCCCCCAAACTCACTGTACCCACATGTAGGTGCCCCCCTTCACCCCTTAGGGCTATAGTAATGGTGTAGACTTGTGGGCAGGGGTTTTGAGGGGATTTGGGGGGCTCAACACCCAAGGGAAGGGTGCTATGCACCTGGGAGCTCTTTTACCTTTTTTTTTGTTTTTTTAAAAGTGCCCCCTAGGGTGCCCGGTTGGTGTCCTGGCATGTGAGGGGGACCAGTGCACTACGAATCCTGGCTCCTCCCACGAATAAATGTCTTGGAGTTATTCGTTTTTGAGCTGGGCGCTTTCATTTTCCATTATCGCTGAAAAACAAAAACGCCCAGCTCACACATTGTCGAATAAAACATGGACGTCTATTTTTTTTCGAAAATACGGTTCGGTCCGCCCCTTCACGGACCCGTTCTCGGAGATAAACGCCCATGGAGATAGACGTTTTCGTTCGATTATGCCCCTCCACGTCTTCTCAAATCAAGAGTGTTCTCAAGAAGGTGTCTCTTAAATTGCATTAGCTTCAGCATGTTACATGGTATTTTTCTCAAGAACATCTTAGCTTGTTTTTTCAAGTGGTTATCTTATCATAGTTGGATTACTGCAGTTCACTTTATCTTGTTATACAGTTACTTCATCGAAGCGTTTGCAATTGGCCCAGAATGTAGTGGCCAAAATGATTTTTGGACATGCAAGTTTGATAATGTTACTCCAGTATTGCACTGGCTCCTCATGGAAACTTGTTATTTTAAAATGTGTGCCTTTGTTTTTAGGATTTTTCAGGGTCAAGCACCAAGATATTTGTTTCGGCAAATTGAGATTTCTCATACTGTGTTCTTTCGATTCCTTAACTCTTTTGTATCTTTCAGTGAGATTAGTAAAGCAGAAAAAATATCATAATGAAACATTTGCATTCCAAGTAGCTAGATACTGGAATGCTCTTCCTTTATTCATTAGACGTGAACAGTATTACCTGAAATTTAGGAAACATTTGAAATCTTTTTTACTTAGTAATTAGTTTTTTAACTTCGGATTTGTTGTATGTTTACTAGAAATAGTTAGTATTCTTTTATGTTATCCGCACCGAGCGTAACAGGTGAATAGCGGAATATAATTAAATATTGTATTGTATTGTATTGTATTGATCAAGTACCAGCAGATTGGGGGAAAGTGGGAATGCCAGCTCAATTATAAAGTGCAGTATTGGATCTTTCATTCAAATACTATCTCCTCTCAAGGACAACGTGGACATTGAACGGCTGTCAGAATGATCTGTTCATTGATTGGCTAGGACTGATCATGTGACTGAATGCTTGGAAAGAGTGAGATTTGGATGTGAGAAGAATAGCATTGAACTGTACCAGAAATTATTGCTCTTTTTAAGATACATCTTTGGGCACTGAAGTCGTTATATCCCTGATGTAGAACAGCTCAAAACATGATAGTATGTCAGATGGTTTATGGCTTTTTGAAGGCATATGCAACATTTAAGATAAATAAATTTGTTTTTCTTCAATCCTTGACTTTTATCTTTTGATTTTCTATTTTGCTATGTATTTGATCACGTGTATTATTATTGTTCAAAATGTAAATAATTCATTGGAAGGCTTGTGTATTTAAGAACTGGTAATGATTTAAGGGTTTTAACACACTCTACAAAGCTGTTTTCTTTTAAAGTGTTTTCCTCTATATCTATATAATCCCCTGTTAGGTTGGGGATTACTAGAGGAGTAGGTCCTTGTAGAGAGTCACTGGGGGGGAGGGTCTGGGAGGCCCCTGAGTGGGAGGAAGCCCAGCCCCTGAGGAGTATGTTTGGATTAAAATGGAGAAATATAGTGCCTCTGCCCTGAGGAGTGACATCTCTGGGATGGGTTTGGGAGGAAATAGAAAGGGAAAAGAAGAGCATGAAAGGGTCTTTGGCTGCCTGTAATTCCCTGCCGAGTGACCCGGAGGAAGAGAAAAGGGAATCTTGAATGCAAGCCTAAGTTTGGACTGGAATCAAGGAGCAGTTGTTGTCCTACTCACAGTAATTGGTGAAGGAAACAGAGCTTTGGGTGGATTTGAGATCTGGCCCATAAGCAGGGTTTAGGGCAGGAGACACCTGCTCAAAACCAGGGTGCAGCCTGCGAGGCGGATCTGCAGGAGGAGGACAGCCAAAAGGAACTGTGCCTGGTGGGAGTGGAGTGATTCAGGTGGAGGAGAAGTACAGCCCTGGAGTTATGATGGGCTGACAGGATAGGCATGGACCGTAGGAACTGTATATGTGTGAATAGCCCTGAATGAGAATCCCTTTGTAAATACACCTGAGGAGGACAGTGGCAAAGGTGCCCCCTTCGGGACTAAGAGAAGTTTGGGATCAAGTTGTATTGGAGTTTGCTAAGTGACTGTGCTGAGAAGAAAGTTAAAGTCTGCCTGTTGCAGTAACCACAATAAAAGTTAATATTCGGTTTCAAGACACTCGGGGCACTGTTTATTAAGCCATGCTGTAGGCTCGCTAGCATTTTTAGCACACACTAAAAATTAGTGTGTGCTAATGCTAGAGACGCCCATAGGAATATACGGGTGACTCTAGTGTTACTGCGTGCTAAATTATAGTGCACACTAAAAACACTAATGCGCCTTAGTAAACAGAGCCCTTGGAATGCTGTGTGGTTCCTGAAAAAAGAGCTGAGTGGAACCCAGAGTTGAAGTGAGATTCTAGCCTTCCAAACCTCCAGATTGCAACCGCACCTCGAATATTGTGTGCAATTCTGGTCGCCGCATCTCAAAAAAGATATAGTGGAGTTAGAAAAGGTGCAGAGAAGGGCAAGTAAAATGATAAAGGGGATGGGACGACTTCCCTATGAGGAAAGGCTAAAGCAGCTAGGACTCTTCAGCTTGGAGAAAAGGCGGCTGAGGGGAGATATGATAGAGGTCTATAAAATAATGAGTGGAGTTGAACAGGTAGATGTGAAGCGTCTGTTTATGCTTTCCAAAAATACTAGGACTAGGGGGCATGCGATGAAGCTACAATGTAGTAAATTTAAAACGAATTGGAGAAAATGTTTCTTCACTCAACGTGTAATTAAACTCTGGAATTCATTGCCAGAGAATGTGGTAAAGGCGGTTAACTTAGTAGAGTTTAAAAAAAGGTTTGGACGGCTTCCTAAAGGAAAAGTCCATAGACCGTTATTAAAAGGACTTGGGGAAAATCCACTATTTCTGAGATAAGCAGTATAAAATGTCTTGTACATTTTGGGGATCTTGCCAGGTATTTGTGACCTGGATTGGCCACTGTTGGAAACAGGATGCTGGACTCAATGTACCTTTGGTCTTTCCCAGTATGGCAATACTTATGTACTTATGTACTTATGGATCATTGCCCCACCCAAGGGCAACTGTAAGTGAACTGGAAATGCGGTGTGTGGTAAGAGTGGCCTGAAAGTAAGTGAAGACTGTAAAGATTTGTTTGTATGGCTCGGGGCATTAATTCCTTGTTTAGTTAGAGAAGTAATGTTTTAATATTGACTTTCAGATATGTTTTCCCTTTAAATTTTGAAGAAACATTATTCAGACTGATCTCCGGATGTCTTTATAAAACAGACACAGAATATCACTTTTTTGGACTTTTCACATAGATGTCCTGGAGAAAGTTGTGTGCAAGCATCTGCTACATTCTAACAATGGAAATGGTCTCCTCGACAAATAAAGTCAAATGGATTATCAAATGTATTTCATTTCAAAAGAACTAGTACTGCAGTTTCTTTTGTGCACATTTCTAATAGCTATTCTGTTCTTTCATATTGACCAACAAAAGTGATGGTAGTATATGAACTTTTGAGGCTTCCACGGATCTGAAGAAATGACCTGGGTTGCCTTGAAAGCTCATGTATTACATCTGTATTTTTTTTTTATTCCTTCTTTCTTTGCATCTCATATGGAAGTGCTTCAACTCTATATGGTCTAGAAAAATACAGAATTTATAAAAACAATATCAGATTTATATAGTCTATAAAATGGATTCAGTTTGTTTGGAATCACTAGAAGTCTCACCATGGTCATAAAAACAACTTCCATATTTGAAATCCATATGATATTAGCATATTCCTAGACCTGCTGGATTTATCTTTCGTAATGTTCACCAACACTCATCAAAATGTGGTACCCCAAAGTACTATCAGTCCTTCCTGAACTACACAATCCACAGTCTACAGGGAAACCAGCATGTTTTGAGGAACAAACGCACTGGTCTTACATTTAGTCCTCTTCAGCTATCAAGCTATCAATTCCCTGACAAACTCGCTCTTTTTCTAGATATATAGAGAAATGGAGTTAAGGGAACATAAGTACATAAGCACATTATGTTCCCTTAGCTCCATTTCCAGGGCTTCCTTTCCATTTGTTTCTTTATTTTCTTCCTTTTGTTCTTCATTTCTTGCCCTACATCCATTGGTAAAAGCTGGGTCCCCCACGGACTTGACTGGAGGAGGTATAGATTGGATCCAGCTTTTGCCTATTTTCTCCATCCATGTGCAGTTTTTCTCCTCTTTTCCCTTTCCCTCATCTCCGTCAGTATGCATCTCCTTTCTCTTTCTTTCTTTCTTCCCTCCCTTCTATCCATATGCATATCCTTCCTCTCTCTTCCCTCTCATCCATCCATGTCCAGCATTTTTCCTCTCCCCCCTCTGCATCGTCTAGTATTTCTCCTCTCTCCTCCCCTCCATCCATGTTTATCTCACTTTCTCTCTCTTCCCGCCCCTCCATCCATGTCCAGAATTTCTCCTCTCGCCCCTAAATCCATGTGCATCTCCTCCTCTGTATTCCCTCCGCTCCATTCATGTCTAGCATTTCTCCTCTCCCCCTCCCCTCCATCCATGTTTATCTCACTTCCTCTCTCTTCCCTCCCCTCCATCCATGTTCAGAATTTCTCCTCTCTCCCCTAAACCCATGTGCATCTGTCTTACCATCCATGTCCAGCACTTCTCTTTTCTCCCTTCCCCTCCATCTGTGTGCATCTCCTTCCTCTGTCTTTTATTTTTATTTTTTTTGTTACATTTGTACCCCGCGCTTTCCCACTCATGGCAGGCTCAATGCGGCTTACATGGGGCAATGGAGGGTTAAGTGACTTGCCCAGAGTCACAAGGAGCTGCCTGTGCCTGAAGTGGGAATTGAACTCAGTTCCTCAGTTCCCCAGGACCAAAGTCCACCACCCTAACCACTAGGCCACTCCTCCACTCCAACATTTCTCCTCTCTTCCCTACCCTCCACTCCATCCATGTTCAGCATTTCTCCTGCCCTCCCCTCCATCCATCCATGTCCAGCAACTCTCCTCTCTCCCCTGCCCTCCCCTCCCACCCATGTCCAGCGATTCTCCTCTGCCATCCCCTCCATCCATGTCCAATGATTCTTCTTAGCCCCTATTCTTCCCTCCCAGCCATGTCCAGTGATTCTCCTCTCTCCCCTGCCCTCCCCTCCATGCCCAGCGATTCTCCTCTGCCCTCCCCTAATCATCCATGTCCAGAGATTTCTCCTCTCTTCCCTGCCCTCCCCTCCCATCCATGTCCAGTGATTCTCCTCTGCCGTCCCCTCCATGTCCAGCGATTCTCCTTTGCCCCCATCCTCCCCTCCTATCCATGTCCAGTGACATGTCCCAGCCTTCACCTGCCCCCCGTTTCAGCCCCTGAGTTCCAGTTCCAGCCCCAGCCCCACCTGCCCGCCCTCAGCTCCCCAACAGCCCTCCTTTCTGTTCCTGCCACCCTGCGTTTAAATCTTTTATTTTACACCTCAAGTCGCAGTGGTGGTGGCAGTGAAAGCAGCAGACTCACCTCCAGCCTTCCCTTCCCTCTCAGTGTCCTGCCCTTGCAGAAACAGGAAATTACATCACAGGAAGGCAGGACACTGAGAGGGAAGGGAAGGCTGGAGGCAAGCTTGATGCTTTCACTGGCACCGCCGCCACAGCTGCGACAAGGTAAAAAATAAAAGATTTAAACACAGGGCACAAGGAAGGAAAGGAGGGCTATCGGGAAGCTGAGGGCAGGCAGGTGAGCCGGCCCTGGGAAAAAAAGGTGCCAGTACACTGTACCAGCACGTACCTGCACAAAAAAATTACTGTATGCAATGAAGCTGCAGTGTGGTAAATTTAAAACGAATCGGAGGAAATTTTTCTTCACTCAACGCGTAGTTAAACTCTGGAATTCGCTGCCGGAAAAAGTGGTTAAGGTGGTTAACTTAGTGGACTTCAAAAAAAGGTTGGACGGCTTCCTGGAGGAAAAGGCCATAGAATGTTATTGAATGGACGAGGGAATAATACACTATTTCTACGAGGGGCGGGACAAATTGCTTGTTCCTTTGGCCGCTTTCGGTGACAGGGTGCTGGGTTCGATGGACCCTTGGTCTGTCCCAGCATGGCAATGCTTATGAACTTATGTAAAGCAAAGAATGAGGACCCAGGCCATCAGTCCGGGAAGAAGTGAAACTGTCAAGCTGTCTCTAGCTGATAAATATCAAATCCAGATTATTAAAATCGAACATGGAATGCTCTTGTACTCACAAAAAAACAATGATGGCTAAAAAGAAAGGTGTTACACCACTTTGACTAAAACTATTTGACAGTTGTTGAATGATCCCAAAATACACATTGACACATTAGTTGAAAAAAGCAGCCATGCTTTATCATTCAGTAACTGGGTGACATTAGTACCCTGCACATCAGTAGTTAGACCACAGACAAAGTATAGTCTTATCACCTGCTGCCGGAAATATAATGCTCCTGAGAGGGTAATACAGAGAGAAATCAGAAGCATATTCAATTTCAAAGATTTATGTTACCAAGGCACTTTAAGAAATTGTGTTTATTAACCATAGAAAAGAGTGCCGTTATAAAATAATGAATCAGAAGCCCCATAGGGACAGTATGGAAGGAGTTCCTTAATGCATATGGTCCGATGTCCATTGGTTGGTTAAGTATTTGAAGAAATGTAAATGTTCATCTCAAAAATTAAGTCCCATGTAGAAACTTCTAATTAATGATCAAAATAATATAATCTGAATACTGCATACAGACAAAAAAGACATTATTATTATAAATAATAATTATTTTTATTACATAGCAAAAAAAATTCAGTGAATAAATAATGTAAAATTCATCCTCAATTTGCATTTCTGTTCAAATATTACACATTCTCTGTTGCTTAACCTCATTGCCACACCTTTTGGTTAAATGTTAGAGTGTAGCTGTGATTTAAATACTTAGGGCCAGATTCTCTAAATGGCAACCAGAAAAAATCAGCGTTAAATGCTATTCTGTAAAGGGCGTGTGTCCTTTATAGAATTGCATTTAAGTGCAGTTCTCGCACCTAACTTTGGGCAACCAGACTTACATATGCTGAAACCCGGTATAAATGCTGGTGCCTAAGTTAGGTATGCTTACCTAGTATTCTATAAGTAAGTGCACAAATTGATGGAATGCCCCTAACACACCCGATGCTTCTGCCATGACTACACCCCCTTTGGAGATACTCGCTATGAGAGTTAGGTGCACTGCCTTATGGGATAGCATGCAGCCAGATGCATGCACAAATATTAATACTGATGTAATTGAGCTCATTAAGCAATTAATTTGCCCACGCATCTCAGACACACAAACCTGGATGCCATATATAGAATGCAGAGGTAAGAGCCGAGTTTGCTAAAATTCTCCAATGGTTAGGCAATAATATTCAAAGCCAGTTATATGCATGAAACAATGGATTATACATAAAATTGCAGGATTTCATTACGCTGAAATCTCATGCCCAGTGTGCGGCGGTAGCCAAGAAAGTAAACAGGATGCTAGGAATTATTAGGAAAGGGATGCAAAATAAGACCAAGGATAATATAATGCCTCTGTATCGTTCCATGGGGCAACCTCACCTTGAGTATGGAATTCAATTCTGGTCGCAGTATCTCAAAAAAGATACAGCGGAATTGGAAAAGATTCATAGAAGAGTGATCAAAATGATAAAGGGGATGGAACTCCTCCCACATGAGGAAAGGCTAAAGAGGTTAGGATTCTTCAGCTTGGCAAAGAGACTGCTGAGGAGGGATATGATTGAGGTCTATAAAATACTGAGTGTTGTAGAACAGGTAGAAGCGAATCAATTTTTCACTCTTTCAAAAAGCACAAAGGCCAAGGGACACGCGATGAAACTACTTGAAAATACTTTTAAAACAAATAGGAGGAAATATTTTTTCATTCAAAAAAGAGTTAAGCTCTGGAACTCTATGCCGGAGGATGTGGTAACAGCGGTTAGCATATCTAGGTTTAAAAAAGGTTTGGACAACTTCCTGGAAGAAAAGTCCTTAGTTTGTTATTGAGATGGACATGGGGGAAGCTACTGCTTGCTCTGGGATTGGTAGCATGGAATGTTGCTACTAATTGGGTTTCTGCCAGGTACTTGTGACCTGGATTGGCCACTGCTGGAAACAGGATATTGGGCTAGATGGACCATTGGTCTGATTCAGTATGGGCTATTCTTATGTTCTTAAGGGAATTGCTGTAAGGAAGGCACTAACATTAATATAGCAAATACATGCATAAATGACTGGAATATGTGTATGTGTGCACATACACTCCTAAATGCCAAAAATATGGCTGTGCTATTCCATAAATATGTATGTGTCTTACACTTCGTGTATTTTACAGGTGGGTGTACACATGGACAGAGTCTGGATGGAGCATGGGTAGGACTCACACTTTAATGCGCATAACTGATTTCTATATATGGTGCACCCAAATTTGAGCACAATCCCAAGATGAGCGCACAATTTAATTGGCTAACAAGTCATTAATGAGTAATAATTGGACACTAACAACCAACTATTGACATTAAATGGGATTTGCATGCACATCTGGCTGCATGCTATTCTGTAACGCCAGACACTCAAAGGGGGCATGGCCATGTCAATGGGATTTGCATGCATATCTGGCTGCACGCTATTCTTTAATGCCAGACACTAAAAGCGGGCATGGCCATGTCAAGGGCATTCCAAAAAGTTGACAAAAGAAGTTCTAAGTTAGGCATGGAGAGGTGTATTCTATAGAAACACCTATTCAATGACAATGGCCATGCCCCCTTTTTGGCAGCGCACAATAGAATTTATGCGTATCAATTTATAGATGTTAATCTGATCGTGAGCCCTTATGCCCAGGCTGAGGCTAGGAAGGACCTTGGCCAAGGCCTAGGGTAGACCAAACAGGCGCTAAGCAATACCACGGGCCACAAAGCCCTGCACACTCAGGAAAATCAACAAGCACCACCAGAAAAGGGAAACAGACCACTCAGGCGGGCCGCAAAGTCAACCTGGAACGTACTCGTACAGAGACCAAGCGTACATTCCGCAGGACCGAACTGGAACCGAATCATACACTAGGGAAGGGAAAAGAGCAACTAAGGGCCCCAGAAGGGACTGGAGCTCAAGCAATACAGACTACCACCAGAGGGAGAGAATACAAACAAAGGCTACACAGTAACCCAGGTAGCGGAGGGTAGAGCCCACAGGGAAAGCCTGGGTCAGAGGACACTAAAGACTCGGAACCTAAAAGAACAAAGCTCCACAGAAATGGCTGAGCAGGGAAAACAGACTGAAGGAAAAAGTTGCTAGAATTCCCCAGACGGAGGAGGGCCAGGACCCCCCAGAGCCAAAACAAGCACAGCAGGCTAAGGGCAAGAGCAGACAGAAAGAAAAGGCAGCCTCTAACTAACTAAACCAGGAAAGGAAGACAGAGCTCCCCAAAGTCAAATACCAGACACAGGGCACCCAGAGTAAAAGCAGAATAGAGGGAAGGACCGCCTTCAAATACACAACCAAGAAAAGGGCCAGAGCCCACAGGAAAATAACAAGCAAATCCCACCGCTGCCGTGTGCTACCTTTGCTGGCGGGGGACCCCAACCCCCACCAGCCGAGGTTCTCTTGCTTCCCGCGGAAGGCTTCGTTCTGTTTCTGGGAGTCAGGACATCAGACTCAGAAACAGAACGAAGCCTTGCAGATCAAGGCTTCGTTCTGTTTCAGTGAGTCTGACGTCCTGCATGTACAACGTGCAGGACATCAGAAACAGAACGAAGCCTTGCGCGGGAAGCAAGAGAACCTCGGCTGGCGGGGATTGGGGTCCCTTGCCAGCAAAGGTAGGCGACGACAGCAGCAGTGGGGGAGGGTTGGCGGCGGGAGGGGGGTCGAGAGGGTCGTCGGCAGAGGGGACAAAGTTGGTGGTGGTGGCGGCAGGGGGGTCAGTCGTCAATGGCGGGGGGGCAATGGCGGGGTAGGTTGTGGCACCCGGGGGGGGGCTAAAATGTGCCTCCTCACCTGGGCTCTGGACCCCCCTCCCGCCGAAGACTGGCTACGCCCCTGACACACGCGACCACAAACACAGAGGAGAGCAAGCAAACTCCAAAGAGTACACACTCTGCCACAAGCACAGACTAAGTGAGAAAACCAGAGCGTCCACTGTAGGGAGAGGTAAGTTTAATAGGTCTTACATCTGACGTCTGACTCAGCTCTAATCCTTGACAGGCCAATCAGAAGCTAGTCCCAATCATTCCCCTGCCTGTCTCAGTAGAATCATAACAATAGAATATGCTTAGCAAGTTGTGCACATGAATTCTAATTAAAGCCCATTAGTGTCAATAATTGCTTGTTAATTGGCAATTATCAGAGCTGATTGGCTTGTTAACATAATTAAGTTACGTACACATACAGAATACAACCTGAATTACACATGCAACTCAAGTTGCACCATATAGAATCTAGGGTTTTATTGGGAATGGGATTTATATACCATCTTTCTATGGTTTTTCCAACTACATTCAAAGCGGTTTACATATTATATACAGGTACTTATTTGTACCTGGGACAATGGAGGGTTAAATGACTTGCCCAGAGTCACAAGAAGCTGCAGTGGGAATCAAACCCAGTTCCCCAGGATCAGAGTCCGCTGCACTAACCACTAGGCTACTCCTCCACTCATTATATTATATTTTATGGAACCTACTTAGGTTTCAAAGTGGATAATAAGTTTGTAAAATAAATAGATAAAGGTGCCTATAAATTTATTCTGGATATAGGTACCTTTAAAGAGAAGAACCTAAAGTTATGCTTGCTATGGGATCTCCTAAGTTAATGCTCCAAAGGGAGATGCCCAGATAGAGAAATGAGTAATTATGGCTAAATATTCAGCTGGCACTGTTCAGCGTATTTTTGGCTGGAGGCGGCATTATGCTCAGATATTCAATGCCAGGCCATATTTGGGTACCAGCATTGAATATCTGGTTATGTGTGGCCGGCTATCCCTTATGCAGTTAAATGCAATATTCAACATGTCACTGCTTAAGTGAAAAGAAACAAACAGACAGGTGATCCGCAATAGCCAGTGCGGAGCAGAAAAGGAGCAGATCATAAAGATGTAATCCAAATGTCTATTTTATTTGCCATATATATAAATATAATATAAATAAATAATATAGAATAACTTTTCTCTGGAAGTGAAGCAGTATTAAGGCTTAAGGGTGATGTACTGTGGAACCACCTTTTGGTCTTTGTGATTGAAGCCCCTGACAGAGCCCAGAGCAGGATGAAACATGGCCTTATCGGGCTTTATGATATATTATTTATTTATATTATTTTTATATGTGTGGTGAATAAAGTGGACATTTTGGATTACATCTTTGTGATCTGCTTATTTTCTACTTCCTAAGTGAAACCAGACAAAGATAGGACCGAGTTTTATGCGGTTAAGTGCTGATTATCAACATTTAACCACAAGAGTAGCCAAACTGGGTCAGACCAATGGTCCATCTAGCCTAGTATCCTGTTTCCAACAGTGGGGTCACAACTACCTGGCAGAAACCCAAATCGTGGCAACATTCCATGCTACAAATCCAAGGGCAAGCAGTTGCTTCCCCATGTCTGTCTCAACAGCAAACTATGGACTTTTCCTCCAGTAACTTGTCCAAATCTTTTTAAATATATGCTAAATGCTGTTACCACTTCCTCCGGCAAAGAGTTCCAGAGCTGAACTATTCATTGAGTGAAAAAATATTTCCTCCTATTTGTTTTAAAAGAATTTTCATGTAACTTCCTTAAGTGTCCCTAGTCTTTGTACTTTTGGAACGAGTAAAAAATTGATTTACTTCTACTCGTTCTACACCACTCAGGATTTTGTAGACCTCAATCATATCTCCCCTCATCCATCTCTTTTCCAAGTTGAAGAGTCCTAACCTCTTTAGCCTTTCCTCATAAGAGAGGAATTCCATCCCCTTTATCATTTTGGTCACTCTTTGAACCTTTTTTAATTCCGCTATATCTTTTTTGAAATACGGCGACCAGAGCTGAACGCAATACTCAATATGCAGACGCACCATGAAGCAATACAGAGGTATTATAGTATTTTCAGTCTTATTCACCATCACCTGTTTGCTCTTTTGGCTGCTGCTGCACACTGAGCAGATTTCAGCGTATTATCTACAATGACACCTAGATCTTTTTGTTGAGTGCTGACCCCCAAGGTAGACCCTAGCATCAGGCAACTATGATTCGGATTATTCTTCCCAGTGTGCATCACCTTGCATTTGTCCACATTAAATTTCATCTGCCATTTGGATGTCCAGTCTTCCATTTTCCTAAGGTCTTCCTGCAATATTTCACAGTTTACATGTGTTTTAACAACCTTGAAATGTTTTATATCATCTGCATATTTAATCACCTCACTCGTCATTCTGATTTCCATATCATTTATAAATACGTTAAATAGCACCGGTCCCAGTACTGATCCGTGGGGCACTCCACTGTTCACCCTCATCCATTAAGATAAATGACCATTTAACCTTACCCTCTGTTTTCTGTCCAATAACCAATTCCTAATCCACACCAGAACCTTGCCTCCTATCCCATGACTCTTTACTTTTCTCAGGAGTCTCTGATGAGAAACTTTATCAAAAACATTCTGAAAATCTAGATACACTAACCAGCTTATAATCGAAAAAGAAAAACGCCTATATTTCGACCCAAATCAGGAGATGGGCGTTTTTCTCGCAAAGACGCCCAAATCGGTATAATCGAAAGCCGATTTTGGGCGTTTCCAACTGCACTCCGTCGTGGAAACAAATAAAGTTGATGGGAGCGTGTCGGAGGCATGGTGGCGGAACTGGGGCGTGGTTATCAGCTGAGGAGAGATGGGCGTCTTTAGCTGATAATCGAAAAAAAAAACCACGATTTTGGGTCACTTTTTTTTTACCCTTTTTTCTCATGAACAAGTCCCAAAAACGTGCCCCAACTGACCAGATGACCACTGGAGGGAATCGGGGATGACCTCCCCGGACTCCCCCAGTGGTCACTAACCCCCTCCCACCAAAAAAAACCCACTTTAAAAACTTTTTTTCTAGCCTGTATGCCAACCTCAAATGCCGTACCCACCTCCATGACAGCAGAATGTGTTCGATCCTGTCACAGCCTTTCCCTGGGTCAGATGTGGCTCTCGGGTGCAGTACAGGGTCACATCAGCATTGCATTGTGGTGGGTGTAGAGTATTGGGCTCCGTGATTTCATTAGCTTGTGTTACAGTCTCACGATGTTGGTAGTTGGTAGGCTCTTCTCCCATGGTGATTTTCCCCCTGCCTACTGGGTCAGAGTGTGCCCTGTTGTGTTTCCTGTTGTAGTCCATGCGGTAGTGGCCATTTTTGTAAGCCAGTTTTAGTTCCCTTTCCTGTGTTAGCCACGTTAGAGAACTTAGTTCTTACCTTGAATGTGGCTGAAAGAGGGCATTGTACAGCATTCTGCCAGCTCTGACCTACTGCTAATCTCAGTACCAGGGAGACTCGTTGCCAGTGGGGCACAACCTCTGATCTGCAGTTAACTGTGAGTAAACACGGTTATTCCAATAAAGGACGTTTTCGGAGAGATTAGTCTTCAGGTGTCAACTGGTGTGCCAATGTTATACAGCAGCAACAAGTCCTAGCGGCCTGCATGTATGCAGGTCCCTGGAGCACTTTTAGTGGGTACCGCAGTGCACTTCAGCCAGGTGGCCCCAGGCCCATCCCCCCACCTGTAACACTTGTGCTGGTAAATGGGAGGCCTCCAAAACCCACTGTACCCACATATAGGTGCCCCCTTCACCCTAAGAGCTATGGTAGTGTTGTACATTTGTGGGTAGTGGGTTTTGAGGGAGGGGGGTTGGGTGCTCAGCACCCGTGGTAAGGGAGCTATGCATGTGGGAGCGTTGTCTGAAGTCCAACGCACTGACCTCTAGGGTGCCCAGTTGGTGTCCTGGCATGTCAGGGGGGCGAGTGTACTAAGAATCATGGCCCCTCCCACGACCAAATGGCTCGGATTAGGACATTTTTGAGCTGGGCGTTTTTAGTTTCCATTATCGCTAAAAAACAAACAAACGCCCAGCTCAAAAACGTCCTTTTTTCTCGAAAATATGGTTCGGCCTGCCCCTTCACAGACCCGTTCTCGGAAATAAACGCCCATGGAGATAGGCGTTTGCGTTTGATTATGCCCCTCTAAATCAACCAGCTCACCTTTATCCACATGTTTATTCACACCTTCAAAGAAATGAAGCAAATTGGTGAGGCAAGACTTACGTTGTCTGAACCCATGATGACTCTGTCCCATTAAACCATGTCTGTCTATGTGTTCTGTAATTTTTTTCTTTATAATAGTTTCCACTATTTTGCTTGGCACAGACATCAGGCTTACCAGTATGTAATTTCCCAGTTCACCCCTGGAACCCTTTTTAAAAATCAGCATCATATTGGCCACCCTCCAATCTAAAGGTACTATGGATGGTTTTAACGGCAGGTTTCATATTACTAACAACAGATCAGCAAATTTCATGCTTGGGTTCTTTGAGTACCCTTGGATGTATGCCATATGGTCCAGGTGATTTACTATTCTTTAATTTGTCAATTTGGCTCAGTACATCTTCCAGGTTCATCAAGATTTCTTTCAGTTCCTCCACATCATCACCCTTGAAAACCATTTCCAGTACAAGTAGATTTCTTATATCTTCTTCTGTAAAGACCGAAGCAAAGAATTCAATCAGTTTCTCTGCATTGGCCTTGTCCTCCCTGAGTGCTCCTTTTGCTCCTTCATGATCTAACAGTCCCATGGATTCCCAATTTGCCAACTTTCCTAATCTCTGTACACATTTCTTCATCTGTCTGTTCGTTCTGTCCCTGCAGATGGTAGTACGGCCCTACAAGAATACTCCTTCCCTTCACACATGGAATTTTTATCCATAATGATTCCATGCTGCTATCTGTTTCATGTGGAATGATTATTTTATTTGACTCAATTCCATCTTTAACATATAGCGCAACCCCCCCCCCCCCCCCCAATTTGATCCTATCATTGTGATATAATTTGTACCCTGTTAACACAGTGTCCCATTGATTGTCCCATTTCCACCAAGTCTCTGAGATGCCTATTCTATCTACCTCATCATTTAGTGCTATATTCTCTAACTCCTCCATCTTATTTTTTAGGCTTCTAGCATTTGTATACAGGCACTTGGCTATGATTTAAACCTTTAGTGCTGATATTCAGGGACATTAACCAATTAAGTGACACTGAATATCATCATATTGCCCAACAAGGGATTTAACCAGACAGAAGCCTCTCCTGCCCAGTTAAATCACTTTGAATATCGACCCCCCAGTAACTAACTTCATTCCTTCCATGTTCACCCCATCTCCATTTAAGAGGCCTCCATTTAGGGACTGTATAATTTAAGTTTCCTTAATATAGGCACTCAGAACCAGCCAGATTTTAAATTCAAAAGTCTCGGCACCTATTTCATAATTAGTTACCTCTACTCTTTAAAAAAACGGCCTTCAGAGAAATTCCTTTATAATCACAAAAATCATTTATATATTTTTTAATGCTCATGTTTATGTTTATTATATTTGGCAGTGTACAAAACAAAATCCACAGTCATAGAACTGGAAAGGAACTACAAATTATTAGATAGGAAAGAGAGGGATAAGGAGAGAGAAAGCTGCTGCCAGAGCAGTGAGTCATAATCTCAAAAACTAAGTACTAAAGGCAACTTTAAACTGTGTGAGGGAATGTTCAGATCAGAGGGCTACCAGTAAGGTGTTCCAAACTGAGGGAGCTAGGCAGAAAAAGGCATTCTGTCTGGTCGATGCTATGCAAGATTTAGAGACAGAATAGATAGCCAGTAGTCCAGAGCTGAGCAAAAGAGGAGTAATGTGGTCTAAGCGGCTGGCATGGATAAGAAGATGAATAGCGGTGTTTTGTATCAGTTGCAATCTCTTTGTCAGCCCAGAATAGATATCTGAGTAAGTCTTATTTCAGTAATCAAGCTTGGATATAACAAGGGCACAGAAGATACTGTGGCAGGCAGAGTAATCAAGGTAATGACAAAGGGAGAGAATACATCAAAGAGCAAAAAAGATGGATTTCACAACTGTTCCCACCTGCAATTCAAAGGAAAGATCAGAATCAAGGATCAGTTCCAAGTATCAAAAGGAAGTGACCAAAGAAACAGGGACTCTTTGTAGGGTAAAGGGGGTCATGGATTTGATATACTGCAGTTTTTTTTTATACATTTGTACCCCTTGCTTTCCCACTCATGGCAGGCTCAATGCGGCAGGCAATGGAGGGTTAAGTGACTTGCCCAGAGTCACAAAGAGCTGCCTGTGCCTGAAGTGGGAATCAAACTCAGTTCCTCAGGAGCAAAGTCCACCACCCTAACCACTAGGCCACTCCTCCACTCCACTCCAGTTTACATTACATATGGTACTTTTTCTGTCCCTAGTGGACTCACAATCTGAGTTTGTACATGGGGCAATGGAAGGCTAAGTGACTTGTCTGGGGTCACCAGGAGCTGCAGGATTTTAGCCTACTGCACTAACCATTACACTACTTCTAGGACAGGGTGGATGGTTAGGGTGACTGCTAATCCAGGTATTTCTGTGATCCAACTCCTTGGATATTTATATCCTTTAATTTATTGCAGTTTCATTCTATCACCAAATGCTTACTGAGTATTGACATTCTTTTTGCAGATTAGCCTAATTTTCATCTTCTTAGTGTTTTCGAAGCTCATTCCATAGACTTTTTTAAAAAAGCTTATACTTATCTATTCCTCGTCTTGTGCAGGTCTTCTTTTCTTAGACGTCATTAGCATATCAAATGTTTATCAAGTTTTATGCCGCCGATGTTTGCAGTGCTTCCCTTAGTTCACATAAGAAATGTCTCATTAAAACTCACGTCTACAATATATTGGTCCAGTGCTCTTATGTTTTAACAATCAGTGATAGAATTATGTTTTGAAAGATAACTAATAACTTCTTTCAGTGGAATGCAATGCTCACCTTGAGCTGCTTTAGAAAAACTCTATTAAGCACACATTACAGATGACTGCTCTAACCTGCATAAAGTATGTCTCACTTACTAATTGTGTACAAAGTGTAAGGGCAAGAAAGCGTGTTGTGGTTTAGGAAAAAAAACTAATTCCACTGAAAGATTTGACTTGGAAATCACAGAGTTCCAACCAGGTGTTGTATTAGGAATGAATTTAATAAATTCACAACTGTTCTTACAACAGAAGAAGAATACGTTTGGAAAGGCTTAAAGGGGATCTGTATGTATAGAAAAAGCAGTGATGTCGGTAGATTGGCTAAATCTGAATTTGTACATTTTAGTCACCTCAAGCCACATGGATTCTTCCATGACATGCATACTTTAGTAAAATTGAAAAGAGGGATTCCAGGGGAGGGGAAGGAGGGAGTGCTGTGGAGTTCATCTCAGAGGAATGTGCAAACCAACTGCCTTGACAAATTGGACATCATTAGAAACATTGGACCCACCCCCAAGCCACCAAAGGCCCACCGGAGATGTCCATCAGCAAGCTAAGTCAGAGCCTCAATTCTGTATCTCTTCAGGACTAAAGTATCACAAGTCTGAAAAGATGCTTTTGGAAAGATGGAGAGAAATGCATTCCTGGAGTATGGATGAAAAGTATGTGTGGACATTTAAGTTTCAAAAATGCAATCATATAGGTGACATTGCTAAAATCACATCTTCCTTCCATCAATCAATGCAATATGTGCACACTCATACACTTTTAGCTTCATCCAGATCCAGACGTGCCCTCGAGTCAAACCAAAGCCTGGTGACCTCACAATGAGGGACCCCTCCACCCCCCATGGTTTTGTTGGCATGATACAGGAGTGGTTTGCCATTGTTTAACTTCATAAAAAATATATAAGGGAACATCTGTCACTCCTCAATAGGAAAATGGAAGAACAAAGGGAGTAATCTACCTGAACAACAGCAGTGAGAAACACAAGGTTATACTACCAAAAAGCCCAAAAGAGCTTAACAAGGAAAATCCAGATAGGAGGCATCATAAAGCAAATCAGGTCATCTATGTGATCTCCTATAGCACTAAGCTTATTCCAGATCTGAGGCACTTCATGTCTATTAATCACTGGCTTCCTATGCTGGGTTAAATCCTTTCAAAATTAAATTATTATTATTATTTGTTATATTTGTATCCCACATTTTCCCACATATTTGCAGGCTCAATGTGGCTTACATAATACCGTGAAGGCATTCGCCAAATCCAGTATGGGATAGGTACAAAATGTTGTATTGGAATAGGGAAGATATGTTGTATTGGGATAGGGAAGATAAGATTCAATCAAGTTGGGTTGAGGTAAAAGAGTTCATTAATGTCCAATACGATCTTTAATAGTGAAGTGTTGCAGAGTTGAGTCATTTAAGTTGGGTCATTAATTTTAATTCTTTATTTTTAATTACCTTTGTATAAATTTTACAATAGAACCAAAGGACAGCGACCCCAATACATAGCTAATACCACAGTGACACAGCACTGAAGATCAAGCAGACCTCCCAACGCCCACTATTAAGAGAGCATGGCATTTTGATCCTGACAAACCTGCTTCTGGGGAATTTTGAACAGGTTGCTGAGCACATTACAAACCGCAACACTTAGGTGGCAACAGGTAAAAAGGCGCGAACGTCTGAAGGCCATTTTGGGCTTTTCGGTAATATAACCTTTGGTTTCTCACCACTGTTGTTCAGGTTTGTTACTCCCTTTGCTGTTCCATTGTTTAACTTCACAACAAACCCATATTCAAGCACAGTGTATAGAGGTCCCTTGAGTTTTAAAAGCATCTCTTTGTGCAAGCTAAAAAGTATATCTGCACTTTTGCAGAAGGAACCGTCTTGGAAATTTACTCCTTGAGGTCATTCTTTTTTTTTTTTTCATTATTATTTTTAATATTTTCAATGATACACAATACAATGTGACCATGCAATTCACATTTACATCCATAAACAGAAAAACATTTCTTTTAACACATAAGGAAACAGTGAGAACATTTTTTCTGTCCACACAAAAGAAAGAAATTGATTCCAAGATAAGAGGTTATTCTAATGGCTGATTAATTGCTCAACACAGCCACGGGCACTTTATTTCTACCTCAGGCTCTGTCTTGTCTTTAACATCCAAGTAACTGTCAAAAAATGCACCTAGTTATTATAGATGAACACGTGCATTCGTGTTGTCCTCCAAAGGTTAAGGTTTACCAGACTCAGTAAGAATCTGTAATCTATAATACCCATTAATCCACAAGGTTCCACGAGGAGTGAGCATATTTACAGCTCACAGCCACTAAAGGGTGAAATAAAGAATAGCTTTTAGTTAGGAACACAAAGCTTTTGAGATCAATAGAGAACTGCTGTGGAAATCAATTTAAAGTTTGGAATTTTTAAGTAAAGATTTACTGGACTTCTTGTACAGTGAAGTCTCTAAAATGAGAACCGTCACCGCATCATTATGTAGTGGTCAAAATAGGCAACTGCTAGTCATTGAACAAACAGTCCTCTGCTGTGTGTGTGACAGTGTTTCATCAGGTGAACTGCAAACCTGCCAGTCAACAACTGGAACCAAAGCTGAACAGGCAACATAGAAGTAATATTAACATCACATGCCTATTTTAGATCAGAAATAATCATCAGATTATTAAAAATAAAATGAATGCTGACTCCTTAGTTGCTATTATGTTCTTTCAGTTATTTGTGCTGAGTTTCTCAGATAACCATTCACCCCTCAGTCTTCCAGAAGGAATATGAAATTGCTGCCAAAAACAAAAGGCTACTATTTCAATGAAAGAACAAGTGGACTGGAAACGCATAGCTTGTTATGGTGTTGTGCTGTTCATGTTCAATGCATTTATGTGCTTTATTATGCAAGTTCTTGAGATTTGACAAAGTAATTGTCTGGCAAGTCATAGCTTCAATGATATATTTTCTGATTCATACCAAAAACACAATAGGAAAATTTCGTAGCAGGTAAGAATCTTTAAATAACTTTAACGTGAACATGTAGAAAGATAATCAGGCAAATGATTGCATGACAAATGTACTAAAAGGGGTAGGTATTCATACCCCTGATAGCATGGATTAGCAGCTGGCTGCAGGGCCTCACAAACTACAGTACACACAGATTTCAGGTAAAAGTCAAAGCACTTTATTTACGTACACAAAATGAAATAGCCATCCGTGTTTCCACACAGGCTTGGTACTTCTAATAAAATCTCTTTGAGCACAGTCACAGTTTCAGTGGCCAGTCCATGACATGGCTCCACATTTCAATATGTAATAAGCTTTCTCAAGCATAATCACAGGTCCAATAGCCTGTCCCTGACGTGACTCCACAGTTCCATTAGCCAAGGGTTAATTGACCTAACTTGGCAGTGTTGAGTTACCTCTCGCACAATCCCTGGAGGCATAGACTTGAGGCTTCTTACAACACAGGGTGCAAATGTCTGAGCTAGGGCGACTCCTCTTCCCCTTAGGTACTGCAGCCAAGCCAGAACACCCTGGAAGGATCTGTTCTGTTCTGCCAGAGGGCTTTTAACTTTCTGCTCTCTGCTTCAGCCCCACTTTCCTGGACAAAGAGGCTAGCGTACTTATTCTTAAGGTGGATCTTCCTCAGTGAGGGAGTGTTCTCAAGGTAACCCTGTCTTGTACCACCCACCCCCTCACATCCCTCTGATAACATAACAGGGCCACTTTCACCACTAGGATGGTGTTTCTTCCATTCTACCAGAGTGGCGTAGCCAAGGGTGGGCCCAGGCCCACCCAGTAATAGCACACCTATGATGTGGCTGGCAGGAATCCCCAAGCCCCACCAGTCAAAAACTCCCAACAACTGTCCCCCTTGCATACCTTGTAAATAGCAGATCTTTGCCTGCAACGAGCAGCGACCGATACATACTGCTTGCACCTAAGCAGAAACAGGAAGTTGCATCAGAAGGAAGGCTATGGGGCCAACATGAGCAGTGTGCATTAGTTGCTGCTCACTACTGTTGAAAATCGCTATTTAAAAGGTATGCGGGGGAGGGGGATGTTTGAGAGACCATATGGCATGCAGGCGAGAGAGGGAGAGACTAAATCACTTGTGGGACGAGGTGGAGTTATGCCCACCCATCTTGACCCCAGGCCCACCCAAAATTGGGTGTCTAGTTATGCCCCTGTTCTACCAGTTGCTCCTACCACTCCAATTGTGGGTTCTTCCATGGAGGAAGAAAGAATTGTTTTCTTGGGTCCAGACACAGACTAGTATATTTTGAATTCCCTGAGAAAACAATCAAGTTGAGGCAGCACCTATAAGATCGTTTAAAATTTGAGGGTCTAGTTGCATCCAAAATCAAATGGGAAGGTTCATATTTACAGGTTAGTAAACTCTTCCTCCTGATATTCAAAACCATTTAACTGGCCAGGAACGGCACCTGGCCAGTTAAATGGTACTTAACTGGCTATCTGCTGATTTTCAACGTGAGTTTGGCGGACATGTTTGGTGCGTGCATACCTGGAATATCTTTGGCCAGTTTGAGCTGAATTTTTAAGGTCAATTTATCCCTCCCAATATGGTGGTTCACCCACCAATACCTAGGAAGAAATAAATCACCCAAGGCTGCATCAGTTAGGAGTTTAATTAGATACCTTATTTCTTGTCAAGTATTTGTACAATTAGCAGATCAGTGATATCTCACTGGGAGTACAGAACATTGCTATACAAAAGTACTGCTATATCTGAGACTCCAAATTATATATAAACAATCAAATACTTGTATTTATTATTCTCCAAGTATATGTATAATCAATTGCTTATGGGAGTACAGTACCACAGCTACACATAGGTGTTCTCTGGGTCTGAGTCTCTAATGTTTTATTTAGGGTCTTTTTCGCCCTCACCCCAAATTACCAGCTCAAGCCAATTTACAGATATAAAAGACTCAAGGCTACTTATGAGAAAGCAATAGGATTACTTGCCAATTGATTGGTTTCTCATGGGAGAGCAACTCTGCTTGCACAAAGGTACTGGCTGTGACTGTCTCTCTCCATTGAAGTAGGAAGTACACTCATTTTTATATGTCCATTCAGGATACAGATAATATGACAGTAAGCACACCTTATTGGATCTATGTTAATGTCATAGTTAACAGTGATTGGCTATGGTAATGAGTTGGTTTGTATTTACTGGAAAAGCTAATAATAGACTAGCTGTTCCTGGAAGACAAAGTCATCTTCCTGAGGAGTTATCTTGTTCTGTTTTTCACTAAAACATCTGTGACCACCATGTTGCTAAACGATGTTACGCTGTTTTTCCACCTACGCCCGTTCCTCACTCTGCTGCACAACAGATCATGAGTTCTACAGTCACACTGAAGTTCAGGTTAGAGTCATGGGTAGGTAGGGTTTTCTCTCATTTTAGATCCTGAACCAAAGTCAGGCCTTTAATCAAAGCTCATAGCTGTAATGATAATAGACATCTCCCCCCCTTGAAGGTCTTTGAAGATAAGACCTTCACCAAATATGGGAATGGCTAGTGCTCCTTGCAAGTAACCTAGTCCTGCACCTAGGCGTTTGCTTTCACCTCAAAATCAAATCTTGAGCTAGGTCTTTATTACCATAAGCTCAAAAAGGACATGGTTAGTGCTCTGTTTGTAGGCTGTCTTAGGTTGCAGGCATCCTAAAATCCCTAAGCAGGTTGGGATTTCCAGGCCTTACTTTACCCGTCATGGCCACACAATCATATGAGTACTAAGAGGCGGATAGTAAGTATGAGAGACACTAGTAAGGAGGGTCTATGTGCTTAAGATTGCCAATGGTGTAACTAAAAATAGACTGAAGGCAACAGTTAGGGTTTCCATCACAGAGTAAAATGGTAGCAACATTTTCTATGGGTAATTCCCGTATACCTTTATAAGTATATAACTCCAAAGGAAGAAAATGGGGTTTGGTAATACCTGTCCTTACCAAACAAGTTTTAAACATGGACTGTGAGGCATTTTAGCTTCTTTGGGCAAATTTGAAAACAGTAACGCAAGGGATTTGCAAAATTTGTCATTATTGTTATCACTCTGGAGTAACTTTAGCATGCCAATGGTACCATTGTAATCAGTGTCAAAGTCTAAGGGAAACGGAGCCACAGTAAGCTCTGTTCATACAGTGGTAATCTGCTTCTAATTCTGTAGGAAAGAAAGAATATTCTAAACAGCAAATAATAGAATACCAAAAAGGAAAATAAGCAGGAAGACAAGTCCTAAAGCTATGAGAGACCAGTCAAAAATCTGAAGGGAATTGTTGGTTTGTGTAACTAATTCCTGTGTCATGTAAGGAAATCAAAACTTAACAAAATAAAAGCAAGTATGAAACAATAAAAAGTCCTTCAAGAGTTAATTTTAAGTTCTGTGATGTCAACCACATGTGGGGAAGTGACAGGGTAGTTTCCTGTGTTTGCTGTGCTTGGTCTGAGTATCGGGATGCTTGGGAGATACAATGTTACTTCTAAAATAAGAAAGGTACGTTTAAATACTTATCAAATATTTATGCAGGTGTAAGGGTAATTAGTAGATATAGAATTAATACTTTAATTAAACTTATTTAAATACTTAGAGATTATGTGGAAAGGAGAAAAGAGGAAGTTAAATAGAAAAGGTTGAAATACTGAAAAAGTATTATATATTTGTGCAAAACAACTTATGCAAAATTGACTCAAAACTAAAGGCTCATGTATATCAGAGTTCTATATTTCCTAGCAGAAAATAGAGTGTGTTGAATTGTTTAAATACTTAGTTATTTGCTGTAGAAGTAAAGTACTCAGACAGAAAAAAAGGAAGTTGTGATACTCAATGCATATGTGGACTAAACTAACTTATCCTAAAATGTTTCTAAAATAGGCAGAATGCAATGATTTTATAAAACAGTATAAGAAGCATCAAACCATTGTTTGCTTCTAGCATAAACCAACTAAATGCAAAGAAATTAGGCGAAAAGAAGTCCAAACAGTCTTATGGAAAGCATAATTAATGCTGAAGTGCTTCTGTGGTGTCAAGGACACTTCCGGATTCAGGCGTATCTCCAATGCTAGTTGTATTAGAGGCACTTGCACTTCCTTATTTTGATGCTGTAGCTTCAGTAATTTAAAAAGTCTGTTTTTTCTGTAGCATGTAAGTAACAGTTAGACTAATTGTCCTCTAGTCAACGTGCAATAAGTCTGTCAAGTAGACTTAAAGTAGTACCCAAGTACTCTCGTAAAGCTAAAGTGTGGCTATGGTTCTGGCGTGTCACCTGGTTCTGTTTTGTGAGGGTTAATCTTTGGTTTCTGGACTGGAGCTTGTCTGAAGACTCTAATGTCTTTCATATGAACCCACGATGTGTGGTCTTGTAGTTTAACTGCAGTAGCTGTTAAGGCTTCAACTTTAAAGGGTCCAACATACACCGGTCTTGTGTGTGTGTGTAGTATTTTCTATGGACCAGGTCTTCTGCTTGCAGAGCTTTGGGGTTTCTGGTTACCCCTTCAATACTACTCCCCCCCCCCCCCCCCCCCCCCACCTTCTGGCTTGCGAATTCTGAGGGAAGCAAGACAGAAATGTTACAGATTGTAAATTGTCCCAGTACAATGGGATGGGGGACTACAGGATAACATCAGGAAACCTAGTAGAAAGGTAAGGAAGGCATGAGTAAAAGTAGAAAACTAAAGTCCATGCAACAGATGAATTAACAGCGGTCAGCGTTTGTTTCTCAGCATCTTCTCTTTTCTGGTAAGATGCAGTTGGCACAAAGTCGCATTAGAGTATCCACAGTCAGGGTTTCACATATGAAATGGCATGCAGTTTCTGGAAAGCGTCAATGTGGAGTAGATAAGAATAGGCTGAATCTGTAACATGACTCAAAGAAATAAAATAAGTAAATAAAACAGGACAAAAAGTGTCTCAATTTAGGCCTCAGGTCATACAAAATAAGAATTCACTTAATGTGTGCCCAATTCCTTAACAAAATACCATTAGCACAATGTTGTTCTCAGATTTTATGTTATAAAACTAGTTAGGAAAGTTCTTCAAACTTCACAAGATTTCTCTATCCTATTGTTGTTTTCTGGGTAATCAGGTCTGTTACAAACAAGTGTCTGCACAATATCATTACACAGCCACATGTCACCAACAGAACAACAAATAATAATTACATCAGTATCCAATTTTCAAAAATGCAAATTAATGAAAACCAAGTGAAGAGCAGTTTCCCCATTTATACAAAACAAGGCTGAAAAAGTGTTTAAATTTAGGTAATATAAAATAATAAATTGTGAAAATTTGCACTCAGATAATGGTCCCAAATAAGATGGCTAATAGCGTATCTCTTAGGGCAAACAAGCAGTTGAGTAAAAATGTACTGTCTTTGTTCTAGGACAGTATAAAATATTTTTTTCTAAATACACAAAATATCTATATCTTAATATCTTTTAAATTTAAACATTCATCTAGATTTACCTTTCCTGTGGGGTAATTCCTCTGGGATCTCAGTCATCTGAGGTCTCACAGTTTATGTAAAATTTATTATTGTATGAAAACATGTCAAGTTTTGAGTGCAATGCAACAAAAATAAGCCTTAAAAAAAGAAAAAAATCTTAAAAAGGCAGACAAAAGCTGCACCCTTGATTGACCTTACACAGAGATCAAGCAGGATATATAACATATCCAGTGCTTTGAATTCTAAGATGAACAGCACAGCTGTAAGTTCTGCATTTGGAGTAGTGCAAGAATCAGGAAGTCAGTATTGCACGACTTCAATGGGGGTTTTCATCAAGAGTGTACTGGATAGCAGCAGAAGCCGAAAGTACCATTTTGACAAGATCCGTCCGTAAACCAGACTGGACCCGTGTGCAAAATTTCAAAATAAATGCTTAAAGAAGAACACTGGTGAGGGAATAAACCACATCGTTCACTACATAACCTGTAGATTAAACAGAAGACAAGGTAAACAGCTTAGGGCTAACTAGGCAGTTGCCTAGAAAGGTTATGGATCATTAAAAAAGACATTCATTCAAGGGACATAAAAAAAAAACTAAACTTCTTAAATCTAAACAGTGGTCTAGAGTCACTGTTTCTGGGGGCTGATAATTTCTCTAGAATCTCAGCTACCTGAGGTACAGTAATGTAAAACAAAAAAATATAAAGCAGACCGTGCACAAAAGAAATGGAACTGGAATAGCTCAGACTGACCAGCACCAAATATCAGATTCACCGTTAAGTTCAAACCAGCCAAAAATAAACTGGATATTCAATGCCGACATCGTAAACAGCCTGGCATTGAAAATCCGGCATCACCATGGACTGCGCAAGATAGCCGGGCTATTTCCCCTGGTCTGAATATCAGCCCTTTCCTGTTGGTTTAATTAGTATTTACATTGGTATCCAGCAGTGCTAACAAATAATTCTTAAGATCATAATTCTACTCTTCGATATTCAACCAGCGATGGTCAGCATTTTTTAAAATGCTAATTGTCGCAGGCTAAATTAGCTCCCAATATTCAGTGCCAGGCCATGTCTGTGCACAGGCACTGAATATTGGGGGCAAAATATGGTCAGATTTGGTGGCAGAGCTTATGCAGGCCCAGCTGATATTCAGCCAGGCCCCACATAAGAGTTATGCGGGCCCTAGCTAAATATCGGACTGGGACCCGCATAAGCTTTTTTTAAAAAATTGAAGCTCCTCCCTGAGCCCATGATGCACCCCTCTCTCCCCTCCCCCTCCCCTCAGCCAGCAGCCACAAGCCACTCCTCCTCCTCCACAAAACATCCCTGCCCCAACCCTCCACACCTCAGTAGTTCAGGTAAACCCCGTGGGCCTACCTTGATCCCTGGTGGTCCAGTGGTGGTCATTGGGGGCAGGAGCAGAACTCTCTCACTCCTGTCCTTTGCTGTACCTTTGCAAAATGGCTGCCATGACCTCTCACATAGTACTTCATGTAGTACTGCAAACTTCTGTAAGAGGTCATGACAGCCATTTTGGAAAAGTACCGCAAGGGGCAGGAGTGAGGGGGTGGTGCTCTGGTCCCCAATAATCACCATTGGACTACCAGGGATCAAGGCAGGCCTAGGAGGACCTACCTGAACTACTGAGGGGTTGGGACACTTAAGCTTATGCGGGCCTCGGCTGAATATCACTGGCACCCACATAAGCCCTGGCTCGTTCCCAACACACTCCTCAGCCTACTTTTTTTTTTTTTGAGCCAGTCAAGTCAGAAATGATATTCAGTGGCACAACCTGATTTAGTGTCATTGAATATCGACGGTTGGGCAGGGACAGGTGATTTAAGCGGGCCAGAGCCTCTCCAGCCCACTTAAATTGCTCTGAATATTGCCCCCCTTGAATTTAAGCTAAGGTTAAGTTCAGGGTCATTTGTGCAATTATTCCCAAGTCAATAGTTGAGGTGCTGTTGAGGGACTTAGTTGTGTCCTTTCAGTAAATGATGCCAGATTGCAGTGTATGAGAAATAGAGCATTTTCGGTTCTTTTTGTGTTGGTATGGTATATTGAAAGCTATTAATCCGCAAATGAACCTTTTCCATAGATGGACATGATATGAGATTGAAGGGGGGCAGACTCAAGAAAAATGTCAGGAAGTATTTTTTCACGGAGAGAGTGGTAGATACATGGAATGCCCTCGCGCGGGAGGTGGTAAAGATGAAAACGGTAGCGGAATTCAAGCATTCGTGGGATAAACATAAAGGAATCCTGTTCAGAAGGAATGGATCCTCAGAAGCTTAGTCGAGATTGGGAGGCGGGGCTAGTGCTGGGCAAGACTTCTACGGTCTGTGCCCTGAAAATGGCAGATACAATTCAAGGTAAGGTAAACACAAGAAGTAGCACATATGAGTTTATCTTGTTGGGCAGACTAGATGGACCGTGCAGGTCTTTTTCTGCCGTCATCTACTATGTTACTGTCCAGCTCATAATTGAAAGTGATCGCCGGCCATTTCCCGACACAAATCGGGAGATGGCCGGCGATCTCGGACAAGCGGCAGAATCAGTATAATCGAAAGCTGCTTTTTTTTACAGCATCGCCGCTTTCCCGTCGCCTCGCCAGCGAAAGTTCAAAGGGGCGTGTCAGCGGTGAAGTGAAGGCAGGACATGGGTGGGTATGGGCGTGGCTACCAGATAGCCGACTTTCGCCAATAATGGAAAAAAAATACGGCGTTAAGCAGTATTTCACCGGGTTTACTTGGTCCTTTTATTTTCACGACCAAGCCTCAAAAAGGTGCCCAAACTGACCACATGACCACCGGAAGGAAGCGGAGATGACCTCCCCGTACTCCCCCAGTGGTCACTAACCCCCTCCCACCAAAAAACCCCACTTTAAACACTTTTTTCCAGCCTGTATGCCAGCCTTAAATGCCGTACCCACCTCCATGACAGCAGAATGTGTTCTGTCCTCCAACAGCCTTTTCCTGCTTGTGATGTGACTCTGGGGTGAGTGTGACACCTTTTCTGTTATTTGCACTGCAGAGTCACATCAGCAATGCATTGTGGTGGGTGTAGGTATTGGTAGTTGGTAGGCTCTACTCCCCTGGTGCTTTCCCCCTGCCTGCTTACTGGGTCAGAGTGTGCCCTGTTTTGTTTCCTGTTGTAGTCCATGCGGTAGAGTGTAAGCCAGTTTTAGTTCCCTTTCCTGTGTTACCTACGTTAGAGAAAATTCTTACCTTGAATGGTGCTGAAAGAGAGCATTGTACACCATTGTGCCAGCTCTGACCTACTGCTTACCAGAGGACTCTTTGCCAGTGGGGCACAACCTCTGATCTGCAGTTAACTGTGAGTAAACGTGCTTATTCAAATAAAGGACTTTTTCAAAGAGATTAGTCTTCAGGTGTGAACTGGTGTGCCAAAGTTATACAGCAGCAATAAGTCCTAGAGGCTATATGCAGGTCCCTGGAGCAGTTTTAGTGGGTTCAGTACATTTGTGGGTAGTGGGTTTTGGGGGGGGGGGGTTGGGGGGCTCAGCTCCCTAAGTAAGGGAGCTATGCACGTGGGAGCCTTTCTGAAGTCCACCGCAGTGACCCCTAGGGAGCCCGGTTGGTGTCCTGCCATGTCAGGGGGGTCAGTGCACTAAAAATGCTGGCTCCTCCCACGGCCAAATGCCTTGGATTTGGCCGGGGTTTAAGATGGCTGATATAACTTTCCATTATCGCTGAAAAACGACGCTGGCCATCTGAAACCCCGGCCGAATCCAAGGCATTTGGCTGGCCGGAACCGTATTATCAAAACAAAAGATGGCCGGCCATCTTTTTCGAAAATACGGGTCAGGCCAACTGTTTGCGGCACCGCAAAAATACATCGCCGGCCATGTATTTAGCCGGCGCCGTTCGATTATTCCCCTCTATGTTACTATCACGTTACCTCAGGAGGTAAGTGTGTAGCAGGGTTACTCGAAATTTGGGAAACATAATTCTTACCTAGGGCCTTTCAAGGATAATTCAATGGGATCTTTTGGTTGGGTAGTGGAAATGGCTTTGGTGAGAGTAGTGAGGAGTGCTGAATGCATATTTAAAGGACAATTACACAATGCATGTGCACTATGCTTTGTTCTATAAGATGGACAGCTGGTTCATCTTTTGAAGCTCAATTTTTGATCACATTTTTTGATGTGAAATGTTAAATACATTTTTGATTTAGTTGTATTTCATGATAAGGATAAATGATTGAGCATTGTGGGCTTATGGTTGAGGCCTGAAATAGAACAGCTCATAAGAGGCCAAATAACCCATATTAATACCTTCTCATTTAGGTGTTGTGTTTTTTTTTAGCTATTTTTCTTTGGAATACTTAGTTCCACTATTTTATGTTTTTTTTGGATTATACTATAGCATGTAAGTGCATAGCATGTGACTATAAGAGGGTATATATGTGGCACACAAATGCCATTATAGAATTGTCACTCAGGGGGGAGGGGGTTTTTCTAAAAAATCCACATAGGAAACATTTTCGCCTAAGTGTATTCTATAAGTGACACCTAGATTTAGGCGCAATATATAGAATATGCTTATTTAATATCCCTGCTTAACAACAATGATAGTCAGAAGTTCACCAAAAATGTCACAATTGAATCTTTAATTTGATCTGAGGGGGAGAAAAAGTCTCATAAAATCACCCGGGCTTCCATATAACTTCTTACAACCCAGTATTAGGGTGTTGCCCAGCGGTGCCACGTATAATCATTGATTTAATATCCCAGCATGTAAAACTACATGCATCTATTTACACCAATGAAAATATGGCGTAAATCCTGGCTCATAGATTTAGGCACAGAGGGACGTATTCTATAACTATGTGCGTAAATTTCAGAACACCCGTGGAAAACCCATTTCCTTGCCCATAACCATGAACCATGTCCCATTTTGCCTGCACATGTTAGAACTTAGGTGCACTGTGTTACAGAATATGCTTAGCGATTTGTGTGTGTAAATTCTAATTATAGCCAATTAGTGCTCATTATTGCTTAAGTGCTCTTATCAATGCTAATTAGCTTGTTAAGCTTATTAAGTTACGTGTGTTGTTATAGAATCCGCCTGGATTTCGGCGTGGATCTCTAGTAGGCTCATTTTCGAAAGAGAAGGATGTCCATCTTTCGACATAAAATGGAAGATGCACGTCCTTCTCCCAGAGACGTCCAAATCGGTATAATCGAAACCCGATTTTGGATGTTTCAACTGCGCTCCGTTGCAAGGATGTCCAAATTTCAAGGGGGTGTGTCAGAGGCGTAGCAAAGGTAGGACTTGGGCGTGCCTAACACTTGGACGTCTTTGACCCATAATCGAAAAAAGCAAGGACATCCCTGACGAACACATGGATGTTTTCACCCGGACGTGGGTTTTTTACGAATAAGGCACAAAAAGGTGCCCGAAATGACCAGATGACCAATGGAGAGAATCGGGGATGACCTCCCGTTACTCCCCCAATGGTCACTAACCCCCGCCCACCCTCAAAAACCCCTTTAAAAATATGTCATGCCAGCCTCTATGCCAGCCTCAGATGTCATACTCAGGTACATGACAGCGTATGCAGGTCCCAGGAGCAGTTTTAGTGGGTACTGCAGTGCACGTCAGACAGGCACACCCAGGCCCATACCCCCCTACCTGTTACATTTGTGGAGGAAACAGCGAGCCCTCCAAAACCCACCACAAACCCACTGTATCCACATCTAGATGCCCCCCTTCACCTATAAGAGCTATGGTAGTGGTGTACAGTTGTGGGTAGTCGGTTTTGGGGGGTTGAGGGGCTCAGCACACAAGGTAAGGGAGCTATGTTCCTCGGAGCATTTTATGAAGTCCAATGCAGTGCCCCCTAGTGTGCTCGGTTGGTGTCCTGGCATGTCATGGGGACTAGTGCACTACAAATGCTGGCTCCTCCCACGCCGAAATGGCTTGCATTTGGACGTTTTTGACATGGACGTCTTTGGTTTCAAAAATCGTCGGAAGTCAGAAACATCCATGTCTAGGGACGTCCAAATCTAGTGACATCCAAATTTAAGGATCTGGACGTCTCTGACGGTATTTTCGAAACGAAAGATGGACGTCCATCTTGTTTCAAAAGCACGGGTTTCCCCGCCCCTGGATTTCACCGTTTTGCAAGGACATCCAAATCGCAACTTGAACGTTTCTTTTGAAAATGCCCCTCGACGTGTCCTATACAGAGTCCAGGTGTCAGCACATAGCATCGGCGCATCTAACTGGAGCTGCCAACTTATAGAATTGCCTCTTAGTTTGTAAATTATTTGTTTTTAAATTATGGAATGCAGATGGATGTCTTTTTGTTTTTTAAAGTTGTAGTGAAATGCAGTGAGCCAATTGTTTGGAACAGTGGTATATGAAAAGCAGAAAATAAAAATAAGTCAATGATAGATATGAGTGCAGGAGTAGGAATACGTGAGTGAAGGATAGGATCAGAGCTTGAATAGTTGTGAGACTGATTCTGAGAAAGAAGTATGAACAGACGGTAAGAGGAGGAGGGAGGAATAAGGAAAAGGATTTGATGGTATGTTAAGATTCTTATGCTATAGGCAGGGTCTAGCAGCCCTGTTGTTAACCTGTGTGCATCATGGCAGTGTCTGTTTGAAAACAACCAGAAACAGCTTCAAACAACATCTTTTTGTAACATTTTGCTGAAAATGTTCTCTGATTTCATTTGGACTAAATTGGATGGAGTAAAATGAAGTAATGTGGCACAGGTCAACTTCTATGAATTTCTGTGGGACAAAAAGAAAATGAAAAACTATTTTCCTTCTTGTAGGAAATAGGAACAATGTGGGTAAAGGGGGATACCTAGACTTATTCCTTCTCTAAGCTGGAGCAAATTTCTTTAGGGTAGAGGTTTATGTAGATGTTTATGATGCTTAATATACTGTGTTTCAATAGCTTTATCAAATTGGCTTCCAGAAAGAAATATAGTAGGAATAGAGAGAAGAGCTCCTTCAATAAATAGTAAAAGGGAGCAATGCTAGAAAGCAGAGGGTAGAGCATACAGTAGAGACTCATAGTAAAGAGAAGGTGAGATAGAAGATGGGCAGGTGGTTAGATGATAATAGGTGCGTTTTGAGGGCAGATTTGACCTTATGGTAGGGTGGCTTTGACCTCAATGGTAATGGAAGTGAATTCCACAAGTATGGAGCAGTGAAAAAAGGCATATTGCCTTGTGAACTCAAGATGGATTTGTGCCACAGTGTGATGGTAAGATGATAGTCATGTATTGGAATGGTGTTGAAACACTACTGCGGAAGAAAGATAGGGAGGAATACCAGCTTGTACAATATTGTGTGTCAGGGCCAGGGTCTTGTACTGAGCTGGACCCTGTTGTGCCTTTGGTCTGGCTTAGTTTACCAGTTCATGGTTTGGAACCTCTGATCCCTTGTTGGAAACATGCATTGGCAGTCCTATTTTGAAAAACTGTGCATTAGACCTGGAGGTGCTGGCCATTTATAGACCAATCTTCTAATTATGTTTTCATGTGAAAGTGGTCAAAAAGGTGAAAGTAACTCAGCTGACAGGATTTGTGAGCTCAGTTGGGTCCTCCATCCTACTCAATTGGGTTTTAGGTGGGAACACAGTATAGAGGCCTTAATTACAACACACTACCAAGTAAAATTCATAGTACATTGGAGAGTGGTCACATAGTTTTAGCAGTTTCCTTAGATTTAGCATTCCCTTTTGCTGTGGTAGACCACCTGTTGCTGTTGTCTCAATTATGTGCTATTGGAGTTGGTGCCACAGTTCTTGACTGGTTTGTCTTTTTTCTAAGGGGACGCTCCTTCTTGTTTGGGAAGCTTTACGTTGATAATTCTCAAGTTGCGAGTTTTGTTTAAACTGCAGAATTGATGAGGGTATAGTTCCAGACAATGCTTGAAGTGAGTTTAAATTGATAGGTGATAATGAAGTTATTGCAATTGTGAAGGGTTTATCTCCTACCAGAGCTAAATTGGACACTTGTTCTTCTGCATTGTTTCATTTGATGCCAGACTTGATTGCGCCATCTCTAACAAAAATTAATAGATCTCTACAAGATGGTTTGCTATCTAGATCTTTGAAACAGGCTACTGTTAAGCTTTTACTTTAAAAAAAACATCTCTGGATATGATTTGTTTTGCCTTTTGTAATGAAAGTCATTGAGAAGGCAGTGATAAGCCAATTTATTGATTTTGTAGAGACAAATTGTTTATTGAATAATCATCAATATGGATTCAGAAAACATCACAGTGTAGAGTTTTTGCTGTTATCAATGATGGATGAGCTGAGGATTGGTATAGATTGTAATCATAACTTTTGAATTTTACATTAGATATTGCCTTGGCTTTCGACGCCATTGATCACAGACTTTTGATTAATGCTCTGTTCGAATTCGGTGTAAAAGATAAAGTACTGGCATGGTTTTCATCCTATTTACAAGAGTGCTCCTTTCATGTCTGAATTCAGGATTGTTATTCTAAAGATTTTCCCATTAATAGGTGTGTGCCACAGGGCTCTGCCTTGTCAGCACTGCTCTTTAATTTGTTTATGGTATCTTTAATTTGTTTGTGGTATCTTTTTTCAATTACGAGTCTTGAGTAAGGTGAAGGGGGTGATTTTGTAGTCAGATTTCAGGACAATCGTTCAGAGCCTGGTCCTAGCAAAAATTGATTACTGTAATTCATTGTATTTGGGGATGTCATCTGCTAGGTTCCAGGCTCTGCAGGTCATCTAGAATGCAGCAGCATAGCTAATTACTAGGATATCGAAATCCCCTGTTCTAAAACATTTGCATTGGCTGCTTTTTATGTACCATGTTATGTTTACAGTTCTTGTGCTAATTCATCAGCAGGGTTATGCAAATGTTCCTGCATAGTTTAGCACTGGCTGAAATTGTAATGCCCTAATTGTTCCTTGCTTTCTGACAGATTGCAGCAACTGTGCTTACCATCACCTATGGCTTACCATTATGCTGATACTAGAGCACATGCCTTCTTAATTGCTGGACCAGTTCTGCGGGCTGGCCTTCCAGGCCATCTGAGATTATGTGATAGTGTTTCACAATTTAAAAGGTTCTTGAAGACACATTATTTTTAAGGCTTTTTTTGGAGAAATGAAATATTTTTAACTGTTTAAGTGATTGTGAGTAACAATTTTTATGATGAATAAATCTATGTTTGTCTGCTTGTTTTTATAAGATTTTGTGTACATTTTAATTGTTACCCACTTTTGACTAAGGCGGGATACAAATATGAAAATAAATAACTAAATAAAACATATCAGGTTTGTATGCATTAAAGGGTGGAGTTCTCCAAGGTTCTGCACTTGCCTTTCTTTTACTTAATGATTTTAAGTATTTTGTTTGCCGTCATACAGGATCTAGGAATAAGTATATACATCTGTGCAGATATTTTGCTGGTGGCCAAGGTATCGTCGAGAGTCAGCTGCCATTGCTCCTCTGCAGAATTGTCATGATATTGTAGCCTGTTGGCTTTTTGATCACTGCTTAGTGTTGAATGTCACTAACTGCCAGATTATATATTGTGCCTTAATTTCCATGCGGAAATCAAACATATAAAAGGCGAGTGACCGACTCACTCGCAAATGCGCAGTAGAGACTTCCCTCTCTGTCCTGCCCCCCACGTCAATATGTGATGACGGGGTCGGGACAGAGAGGGAAACTGCGCAAAGCCGCCGAGGTCGCTACCGCTCCCCCCCTGCCCAAGGTCGCCGCTACCGCTCCCCCCACCCGGTGTCGCTGCTGCCAGCCCTCCACCCAGCCCAGGCCCTCTCTCCGCTACTGAACTTACATCCATTCGCCGGAACGCAGCACGCACATCAGCTGAGCTGCCGTCCGCCTTCCTTCCCTGCCTGTGCCCTGCCCTCGCTGACGTTACGTCACACGAGGGCGGGACACAGGCAGAGAAGGAAAGCTGACGGCAGCTCAGCTGATCTGCCCTGCTGCGTTCCGGCGAATGGATGTAAGTTCAGTAGCGGAGAGAGGGCCTGGGCCGGGTGGAGGGCTGGCGGCGGCGACTCTGGGGGTGGGGGTGGGGGAATGGTAGCGGTAACCTCGTAGGGGGGGGAGCCAGCGTCGACCTCCGAAAACCCCAATACCAGCCCGTTTTAATGGGCTCAACGGCTAGTCAAAGCATATTCTATGATAATGTGTGTAACTTAATTGGTTAACTAGCTAATCAGTGCTGTCAATTGGATGTTAACAAGAAATTATCACCATTAATTGGCATTAATAAAGATTTACACACAGAACTCACTAACCGGCTCATTTTCGAAAGAGATGGACGTCCAAAAAGTGACATAAATCAACACTTGGACGTCCATCTCCAGAGACATCCAAATCGGTATAATCAAAACCCGATTTTGGACGTCTCTAACTGAAGTCCATTGCAAGGATGTCCAAATTTCAAGGGGGCGTATCAGAGGTGTGGTGAAGGTGGGACTTGGGCATTCCTAAGGCTTGGATGTCTTTGACCCATAATGGAAAAAAGCAGGGACGTCCATGAGTAAAACGTGGATGTTTTCACCCAAACCTGTTTTTATGACGAATAAGGCACAAAAAGGTGCCCAGAATGACCAGATGACCACTGAAGGGAATTAGGGATGACCTCCCCTTCCTCTCCCAGTGGTCACTAACCCCCTCGCACCCTCAAAAAACATTATTAAAAATATTACTTGCCAGCCTCTATGCCAGTCTGAGATTTCATACTCAGGTCTATGACAGCGCATGCAGGTCCCTGGAGCAGGTCTAGTGGGTGCAGTGCACTTTAGACAGGTGGACCCAGGCCCATACCCCCACTACCTGTTACATTTGTGGAGGAAACAATGAGCCCTCCAAAACTCACCACAAACCCTCTGTACCCAAATCTATGTGCCCCCTTCACCCGTAAGGGCAATGGTAATGGTGTGCAGTTGGGGGTAATGGGCTATGGGGGGTTGGGGGGGCTCAGTACACAAGGTAAGGGAGCTATGTACCTTGCATCATTTTATGAAGTCCACTGCAGTGCCCCCTAGGGTGCCCGACTGCTGTCCTGGCATGTCAGGGGGACCAGTGCACTGCAAATTCTGGCTCCTCCCACGTCCAAATGGCTTGCATTTGGACGTTTTTGACTTGGACATCTTTGGTTTCGAAAATAGCCGAAAGTCAAAGTCGTCCAAATCTAAGGACATCCAGGTATTTTCGAAACGAAAGATGGATGTCCATCTTTTTTCAAAAATGACCTTATCCCTGCCTCCGAATTTGTACGTTTTACGAAGACGTCCAAATTCCAACTTAGATGTTTCTTTCGAAAATGCCCCTCTAGGCGTATTCTGTAATGTGGTGCGTGTAAATTCTAAGTCATATAGTTGAAAAGGGGACGTGGCCACATGCGGGGTATGGGAGTTTATAATCTATGCATATTGTTATAGAATTCACCCGTTCTGCATCTAATTTAGATATCGGGATTTATGCCAAGTAAAATGTGGGATAAATGACTGCAATTAAATTTTGTCACGTGGAGAGGTGCTCGCTGTATTCTATATACTGTGCGGAAATTTAAGCCTATTCTATAAAACTCAGGTGTACTTTAAAGGATATGCCAAGGCGTATTTTTTTCTGTTCAGAATTTTCAAGCACTATATATAGAATCTAGCCCTAAATACCTACCTGCCAGATCGTGGGACATTTACCCCCTCTCTCAATGATCCTAGTACTATTTGGTACACCGGTAACAGTTGTGATTGTTTTATTTGGGAGTTGTGAATGAACTCTAAGCTGACTTTTTCAGAGCAGATTTCTTCTGTTGTGAAAAAAAGGCTTTTGTTTGTTGCATCAGATTTGTTCAGTGAGACAGTTTTTTTTTATGAGAACGCACTGCACTTTTTGATTCATGCACTGGTAATCTCACAGCTGGATTATGGGAATGTTGTGTATACAAGTGTGAAATTGCACAACATTAAGTGGCTACAGACATGACAAATATGTGGATGAATGCATGCATATTGCAAGGGGGCATCAAGGTATCACTGTAGGGAACACAGTCTCCAGAGACCTAAGAAACAGGCTTTTACCACAGATGAAATGTGTGAAAAAGATAACTGGTAGTCAATGATTACTCTAAGGTATCTGAAGGAATCTACCAAAGCAATAGGGATGCCTAACAGGGTGGGAGTGAATGATGGATGGCCGTGATGCCTAGTAATCCAGGAGGCTATGGTCTTGGAGGAGTTTAAGACAAGATGGTGAGACTGCAGCCAAGCAGCAACACCATATAAGCTGGGCTGAAAGGCAGTAAGGTCCCAGCAGTCTGGGTCAGTATTAGCAAGAAATAGAACATTGTTGGTATAAATAAAAGTTTTTGGAAGACAAATAAAATCCATATATTTTGGTGGCAGAGCAAGCCTTTGAGATCTTAATACCTTTGTGAATAATTTTTGGAGTGTTTGAAAATGCACCAAATAGTAGACAAAAATCCACTTTTATGATAGCAGATGTTCATGGAAAAACTCATCATTCATCTTCTATTTGTCTTCTGGAGGCCAAAACATTCAAAGATGAATTAACCCCAAGATACTTATACAGGGTGAGCAAAAAAAAAGAAACTCCCTAGAGATTTTTGCCATTTTCTCATCAACCACTTTGAATTTGTACATACTAGTTTAGTCATGAAACTTATGCATTATTATTAAACAATATTTAATTATCTTAAGCTTTGTTGATGTTACTGACATTTTAGCATTACTACCTAGGAATTTTTATGTGTTAAAAATGTTCAAACTAAAACACAGTAAAATAATGTCGTTCAATGTGTCAGAATTTTGCAGTCACTGTGAATGCTCAAAGTGTCCACTCCCAGCTTTAACACAGGCCTTCAGTCACTCTAAGAAATTCTTAACAGCCTTCTTGATCGTTCCCTATGGCAGGCTGGCCCAGACCATCTGCAGGGCTTCCTTGAATTCGATGATTGTTTGTGACTTTGGATGGAGCATTTGGTAGGCCTCCAATGTTGCTCCCCAGTCAAAAGTCTATGTCACTGTGATGTCCTTAACAGTAAGCTGGTATCCACACATATTTTTTTCAAATAATGATACTTTCACAGTGCAAACATTTTTGAATGCGTGGAATACACTGGTGGTCACGCCAACAAGCCTGTAATTTTGCTATGTTTAAAGATAATCTTATTCTACTCAGCACCTAAATGCAGATAGTAACAACAAATAAAGTTGTAAAATTTAACGTTGAAATTCCAAGCGGTTGCTGACAAAACAGCAAAAGCTCTAGGGGGTTATTGTTTTTTTTGTCTTACCCTGTAAATGTTAATACTAGACCACTGGGGTAACTACTAATCGTTCCACAGGAGTATAATTACATTCACTCCCTGTTTTAGTGTAATATAGGGTTATGAAAAAAAAAAAACCTTACCTGGGGCCGGGAGATGCGCTGCTGTTGGGCTGTTCAGGGCCAGGGCTGGGGGGTAGCGATGAAATTTTTGGTGGCCTGGGACGTTTGGGCACGTCCCGGGCACAGGCGCCCCGTATAAGAGGCTTGGGGAGACTAAGCCTCCCCAGCCCAGCTCTGACCTTCCCCGCCGCCTGCCCCTGCCGAAATCTTCTGCTGCCGCCGCTTCTATTGAGCAGCGGCAGCCAGGAACGACATCTACGCAGCTGATCCGCTGCCGCCGCTTCTCTCAGAGCCAGCATAAGAAGAAAAAGAAGCGCGGGGCCGCAGCAGCGTTCAGACATGCGCTGTCAGCTCTGCCGGTCTCTGCCCCGTGACGTCAATTTCCCGTTCCGAGGGCAGAGGACCGGCAGAGCCGACAGCGCATGTCTGAATGCTGCTGCGGCCCCGCGCTTCTTTTTCTTCTGTCAGCTAAAGAGGCCCGGGCCGGAGGGCGAGAAGAGAACGTGGCCACTGGCTGGAAACGGTAGGAGGGGAGAGAAGGAGAGCCAGGGGACATGGCCAGTGCAGTGGAGAGCCAGAGAGCAATAGAGAGAGAAAGAGGGGACATGGAAAAAAGCAGGGGAGAGCCAGAAAGAAATGGGGAGAGCAAGAGGGGCCATGGGCAGGAGAGAGAGAGAGAAGCTGCTGGGGAGAAACTGGGGGAGACCCTAGCTGTCAGACTGAGAAATGCTGGCTGGATGAAAGGAGGGAGAAAGAGGAAAAATGCTGGAAGGAGGGAAGAAACTGGTAGGGAGGGAAAGAGGAAAGACACTGGAAGAATGGGGTGAGAGAGGACATGCTGAATGGAAAAGGGTCAAGAGAGAACTGTCTAGAAGGAAGGGGAGATAGAGGAAGACAATGAACGGAAGGATTGGGAGAGGATAATGGGTGGAAGGATGGAGAGAGAAAGAGGGATAACACTGGATGGCATGGTAGGAGAGAAAGAGGAAAGGTGCTGGACATGGATGGAGGGAAGGGAAGTATATGCACATGGATGGAGGGAAGTGAGGAGAAATGATGGATATGGATGGAGGGAAAACTGTTGAATTTAAGAGCTGGATAGGGACATGGCTACAGATGGTAGACAGGACGCATAAGGACACAGGAGGATGGTGGACATGGTGAGAGAAAAAATATCAAATGGAAAGAAGACACTGCATAAAACAGAAGACACTGGGACCAAAGCGAATAGAAAAACTAAATGATCAGACAACAAAGGTAGAAAAAAGTATTTTATTCAGAATTTATTAACTGGAATATGTCAGCTTTTGGAAATGTGCATCTGTGATGTTTTGCATGTACATTTCAATTTTTCTAGTATTGCTGCATGCTGAGTCTGACTTCTTGAGGTAACTTTCCAGTTCAGTATTTTGCCTTCATATCTGTTGTGTCATGTATTTTTCATGTGTGATCAAGGTGCAGTATTCTGCTAGCGTGTAGTATTTTCAGCCCTTTTTGGGTTTTTTGTTTTTTTTTGTTTCACTAGGTTGTACACTGGAGTTTTAGAGTCCCGTGTAATTACAGTGCTGCCTTTCCACGCATAAGGTTTAGCTCGTCCTGTCCTTGGAATTAGTACTGTTATGGTTTGGTAAGGCTATATGAGTGTGTTTTTGCACAAGTTTGTGTATAGTTTTTTGCAGTGGAGAGATTGTGTATTGGCCTTACTGAGGTGGCACCAAATCATCAGAAAGGGTTTTAGAGCCTAAATCATGACACACTACCTCTTGAAGGATCTACATATAGTCGTTCATAAAAGGAGCTCATTGTGAACACTTTCCACCCTAAAAGGGTGTATTGTGGCTCTACATGAGAATTGTGATATTATGATCCCTTGTTTCATATTGTTGACGGTCTGCATTTTCCGTATGGGTGGTATATTGGTTTATTAGGGTCTGCCCAGTGTTATGGTAACAGTAAGGTTTATGAGTGTGTTTTTGCACAAATTTGTGCATAGTGTTTTGCAGTTGAGCAATTGTGGTTAGTACATGCTTTGAACAACCACTTTATTCTTTGACATATGATACATATTTGATATCTAAATTTAATAAAAGGTATTAATTGTGACTTATTTTTACTTATTTTTTTCTGTTGTCAGACAATTATGGATGTAAGCCCCGCCTCTGGCCCCACCCCCTAACCCTGCCCCCTTTAGCCTCCCCAAACAGTTGGGCCACCGACCGCCTATGGTCCCGGAACTGAAGGGAGCATCGGAGAGGTGCTGAAGAGAAGCGCTGCAGGAGGCAGCGCTACGGGAGCAGGTGACGCTGTTTGGGCAATTTCGGGCCCGTTCAGGTGAAGGCAGCGCTCCTGGCAGCCTCCCGGCAGGAGAGGAACAGGCGTGTGTCCTGCCGGGAGGAGGAAAGAAGATGGCCGGCGTGAAGGAAATGAGGGGGCGTGTGCATGAGGCGGCGCGTCTCATGCACATATTGGGGACGCATTTTTTTTTGTTTAGGCCGAAGCCGGGGCCTAAATTTTGGGCCGGTTTCGGAGGATTTTTCTTTTTACCTCTGTTTTGGCCCCAGGATGATCGGGACAGGAACGGATGGTAGTCGTCATATGAGGGGAAAATCTACAATAAGGTAAGGGGTTTTTTAACCCGAAATTTTAATTTATTTATTTTTAAATTGTAGAAATAGGGTTTTTTATTTTTAAAAAATCAGAGGTTCATCGGATTTAGATGGGGTTTTCATATTTGGGGTCAGGAATTTTTTGTGGATTATTCTGGGGGGGTCAGTTTTGTGATTTTAATATTTTGAGGGGGTGATTTGGTGGGAGGTGGTTTTGAAGGGGTTAATTAAAAGTTAGGGGGCTGAATTCGACGTGTGTCCGGGGGGAGTCATTGGAATTTTTGAGAGGGATTTTAAATTTTTTGGGAATTTTTACGGGGATTTTTGTTAGGTTGTTGTAAGGCGGGGTTAAATATTGGGATTTTTAAATTTTAAAAATATAGTTTAATAGAGGGCAGAAAGTTTAATTAGCATGGGAAATTTGGGGAAATTTATTAAAAGTTTAAGGGTTTTTTAGGTTAATTGAAGAATTTCCCATTGATTCCTATGGGAATTTTTCAATTAAAATGGAGATCCAGCAGTGCTGCTCAACATTCCGCTTGTCAGCAGGAGAGCTCGGAGTGTTGAGCAGGACTTGGGATTGGTTGGTTGGGTTTAGAACCCCAAGCTCAGAGCTGGTCTCCTAGGTAACGGTGACTCTGGCAGTTGGCAGAGTGGTTGGGACGGTCAAGGTGGAAGGAAGTGTTCTGTGTGGTCAGAGCAAAAGAGGTGATTTGAATGTAAAAAAAATTAAAGTTAAAAAGGGAGTTAGAGTGAGTATTAATACAGGAGTGTAGTAATATTGTAAGGATAGTGTTGGGGGGAAAATTACATTAATTTATATAGAGTTTAGGAATTTGGGTATAGGGGAAAGTGTTTGGGAGTGTTCATTGTTGAGAGTATACAGGTGAACAGGTGTTTGAATAAGGGGGCTGTGTGTGTGTTAAAATTTATTTTCATGGAGAAATACAATTTAGTGTTAGAATTTTAGTCAAGGGTGATTAGGGAAGGGAGAGAAAAGAATAGAGTGATGGAATGTTGAGACAGGGTGATATCTGGAGTGTGGTGTGAGAAGTGCTGAAGGAGAAAGACAGTCCAACACTCTTTAAATTTAGGGAAAATAAAAGTTCAATTAGTGGTAGGTCTAATAGATAAGGGAATTTTTGATTTTTTTTTTTATTTTAATAGTTTACTTGGGCCACAGTCTTTATTAAAAATCTTCCCCAGTGTAGAAACTGTTCCAGCCAGTCAGGAAGATAGGGTTTTGCCTATATTTGAGTTTATTAAGAATAGGTTTAGGAGGAAGAGTTTCGGAGAGAAGATCTGCGGTTCGTCAAAATCATCAAGGGCCCCACTGCAAGAAAGTCTGCATCACATTTTGGAGAGAGGAAGAACTTCAGAAGCTAAGTGACTGTGTGAGACATAAGGGAAATTCTAAATAAAGAAAAGATAACAAGGATAGTGGGAAAGGGATAGAAATTATAAACTTACCTTACAGATCCGGAGAGGTGCTGGGTGGAAGAAACCTGAAAGAGAAAATTTGACACAAAGTATCAATTCCTTGTGATTGATAAGTAATAAAACAGATACTACATGTTAGTCTAATTAAAATTTGTAATAATACTTTCTGATAGTTCTTCTGGTGGTGGGAGAAGTTTCTGAAAAAGAAAAAGAACATTGAATTTTTTTTTTTTGTTTGAGTTAATTGTTACAAAGCTTGGGTTCTTGTTATTTGAAAAGTGAATGGTTTTCTTGCATTCATTAATTGGTAATTCAGTAAAATCATTTTAAATAAAAAAAAGTTAACATTTTTAAAGAAATCTTGAAGTGTTGTATTCCTCAACAAGAACAAATTGGGAAGAAAATCCTAAATTAGTTTATTTTTCCTCTTCCGCTCTTTGAGAGCAGAAGACGTGGTTAGTTTTTTTCTGCATCACTCCCGGAATTCTGAAGTGCAACTCAGAGACTGGCCTGACTACCAACATCTGTCCTGAGGCACTTTAATTTCATCCTGAATTTCGGGGGTGCATGACAGAAAATTGGCGTAGTCGGCAGGATAACTTTCCTTGTTTTGTGGGGGTTACAGGGAGAGAGGTGCAAAATTTGGTGGTGATATATCGTACACTAACTGGTTGTTTCAGGTTCCCAGAGAAATTTGAAGATTTGCTGTTGTAATAAAGTAAAAAAAAAAAAAGTGTCTTGTGTTTGTGTCTCTTGCGGGGTTTCTTTGTTCTCGGGGCAACACCCAACCGAAGATGGAAAGCAAAGCTTCAGGAAGTCGAGCTGCTCCACAGATTGTAACTCACACAGTCATCTTCCCTCAAGATCGGAAGATGCCAGAATTCCAGGGGTTCCCTAAAAGTGCAGAAGATCTGAGAGTGGAGGAATGGATAGACAAAATGAGATCAAGGATGAGACTACTGCGGATCCCTCCAGAAGATCAGGTGGAGGTGGTCAGGGATCACCTCAGAGGAATAGCCCTGGATACGGTGAAGTATTCCCTGCCCCGAGACTGCTCCGTGGAGGAGGTATACGATCTTCTGAGGCAGGTTTATGGAGATAAGGTGGCGCTAGGGCTGAGAATGCAGGAATTTTACAATCTGAGACAGAAGGAATGTGAACCCATACGAGTTTTTGCTTACAAGCTTCAGGAGAAGCTTGAGGGGATAATGAAGAGAGATCGTAGGAGAGTGTCTAGTCCAGATAAAACTCTAAAAGAACAATTTGTAATTGGACTTCGGGACGAGGCATTGAAAAGAGAAGTGATGAAGAGAGCAGAGGACAATCCCGCAATACCCTTCTCCGAACTAATGCAGGCCACAATACGATGGGCAGGAGAAGAACGTGGTTTAGTCCCGGTGGAGCCCGCTCCGAGAAGAATTCTACAAAGGAGCCGAGAGGATGCCAGAGACTTCCGGAGAACAGAAATTTTGTCAGCGGAAGTCATGATGCAGCAAGTGGCTCAGATGTTTTCCCGACTTTGTGAGCGACAAGAAGAAGAATGGAGTCGGCAGAGAAGAGAACGCAGGAGCTCGGGACCTGCTAGTTTCCATGAAAGTTATAGAGGGTATAACCCGAACAGACCATCCAGGACGAGCACGGGGGAGATTATTTGTTTCCGCTGTCATGAGCCGGGGCATTATGCCAGGGATTGTTATAGTGAGAAGAGTAACCGTTCCTATTCCGGAGGACCTCAGGAAGCCTCTGAGAAGCCAGGACCCAGTGGGGTACCACCGAGAAGTGAGAGGAAACGGGAGGAATCATCCCCTACAGTGGAAGCCAGCAAGTCTGTGGTTAGAATTCAGAAGTTCTTGGAACCCGGAGAAACGCCGGAGGAAAAATTGATGGGGGAGAGAGCGATTGGAGCAAGCCCGCTATTAAAAGTCATGATTGAGGGTGTGGAAACTTTATGTACGGTTGACACCGGGTCAAATGTGTCAACAATCCTTGCTAGTTTTTATTACAAAAATTTCCCTAATACTGAACGGTTGCAGGATGCTAGTCAGCTTACCTTGGTAGCTGTGAACGGATCAGAGTTACCTGTCCTGGGATACATTGATGCGGATGTCAAATGTTTGGGACAAGTAGTACCACAGCGCTGCATTTTCATCATGAAAGACAATTTCCAAGGTGGACAGATCGATAAAAACCCTGTTCAGGGTATAGTGGGCATGAATGTGCTACAACATCTAGAGGGTTTATTCAGGGACCTCTCAGTTTTTGTGTTGGAACCAGTGAAGATCTCTGGCATTCTGTCTAAAATCTCTGAAAAGCGTGCTACCAAGGTAAAGAATGTGGATGGGATGGTGAAAGTGCAGGGAAGTGTTGGCCAGATAATACCCGCTATGTCAGAGCGTATCATTATGGGAAAGTGCCAACAAATCCGTGGTACGACTGGAGGTTTGCTGGTGTCAGCTTCTCGGAAAATAAATCTCCCTGACAAAGTAATGGTGGCGAGTACGCTAGTCACTCAACATCGGGGTAACGTGTTTGTCTGCATGATTAACACGGGAGTTCGTGATGTGATAATACCCGGACGATCTCAGATAGCGGAGATTCATGAAGTCCAGTTGATACCAGAATTGGATCTTCTTGAACATGAAAGAATGCTGGAGGGATGGGAACAAGAGATACCCGCTGTGAAGGTTGACTGGAACCAGCTGACTTCAGAGCAAGCTAGCCAGCTGAAGCAGATGCTTTGGAGATACCGGGATGTGTTCTCGGTGTGTGACACGGATATAGGTTTCTCAAAACTGGTCACTCACCGGATCAATATGGGAGATGCCAAACCTATACGTCAGCCATACCGAAGAGTATCTCCCCACTTCTTTGAGCAATTTAAAGAACATGTGAATGATCTGTTGAAACAAGGAATTTTGCGGAAAAGCCAAAGCCCTCCGGCCTCTCCAGCTGTCGTCATAAGGAAAAAGGATGGGAGCATCAGATTTTGCTGTGATTACAGAAAGCTCAACACAGTTACCATCAGAGACGCCTATCCACTTCCCTGAATAGACGAGTCCTTGGATGCCCTGGGAGCTTCCAAATGGTTCTCGTCTCACGACATGACATCCGGCTATTTTCAAATGGGAATGCACCCAGGCGATTTGGAGAAGACCGTGGTGACCACGCCCATGGGGTTATTTGAGTGGTCTAGGATTCCGTTTGGGTTGTGTAACGCGCCCGCTAGCTTTCAACGACTCATGGAAACTGTCTTGGATGAGTACGTTTTAGATATCCTCCTTCTATATCTGGACGACATACTGATCTTTGCGCCCTCGTTTGAGAAACATCTTGAGAGAATGGAGTTAGTGTTCCTCCGGATGAGAAAACATGGCCTAAAGTTGAAACCGGCCAAATGTCGTTTGATGTGCCAAGAGGTCAAATTCCTGGGCTATATAGTGTCTGGCCAGGGAGTGTCCACCGATGCAGAGAAGGTAAAGACATTGCGGGAGTGGAAAATCCCTACAACTAAGACTGACGTTAGAAGCTTTTTGGGATTTGCGAGCTTCTATAGACGGTTCGTGCAGAACTTTGCACAGGTGGCAGCACCCTTGCACGCTCTGACTGGGAAAACCGTTCCTGAAAGATCCAAACTCCTGTGGACCAAAGAGTGTCAAGAAGCGTTTGATATCCTGAAGCAGAAGATGTAATCGGCTCCGGTGTTGTCTTATCCCGTTTTTTCAGAGCCTTTCATCTTAACAACAGATGTGAGCAGTCGTGGTTTGGGAGCGGTGCTCAGCCAAATACAAAACGGGGAAGAGAGAGTTATAGCGTTTGCAAGCAGAGGCCTCAGGAAATCCGAAAGGAATGCCAATAACTATTCGGCATTTAAGCTGGAATTACTGGCGCTCAAATGGGCCGCTCCAGAAAAATTCAGAGAATACCTGATATATCAGAAATTCATTTTGAGGACTGATCATAATCCATTAAAATATCTGGATACCGCAAAAGTCCATGCGGTGGAACAACGCTGGTTGGCTCAGCTAGCTGAGCTGAACTTTTCTGTAGAGTACAAGACAGGCAAGAGTAACGTGGTGGCTGACGCCTTATCACGACTGCCAGAGGAGGAAGAACCGGAATTGGAAGGTGAAGATTCGGAAAAAGATTTCCTGAGGTTCTCTTGTGCTTGGATATCCGTCAGGCTGAAGAAGAATTTGAAGGAAAGAAGAGAAACCAGAAAATGTCAGGGAATTCTTCTAGAGTTCCGAAATTCGGAGATTGCAAGAGCTCAAAGAGAGGATAGCGTGCTCAGAGAAGTCATTACTTGGATCACAGAAAATCGGGTCCCAATCGGAGAAGAGTTGGATTCCGCTGAAAAGAGGGCTTTGTGGAAACATAGAGCCAGGTTGCACATTGAAGAGAATATTCTGTTCCGGAAGTTCGAGGATTGCCGGACGGGAAAAGATGAGATGCAAGTGGTGGTGCCAGACACCTTGAAGAAGCAGGTGATGAAGATTTTTCATGATAGGATGGGACACTATGGGGCGGAGACTACTTTTAAGAACCTGAGAAAGGCCCATTTTTGGGTTAACATGAAGAAAGATGTAATACGGTGGGTCAGCAACAGTAAGAGATGTTGTTTTGCCAAGGATCTGTTCCCGAGAGAGAGAGCAGAGATGGGATGCTTCAATGTTATTCGGCCGCAAGAGGTCCTAGCGGTTGACTATACAGTCCTAGAGAGAGAAAGAGGAGGATATGAGAACGCACTGGTCCTGACAGACATGTTTTCTCGTTTTACGATAGCGGTGCCAACTAAGAACCAGACGGCAAGAACTACCGCTAAGGTGCTGATAGACCGGTGGTTCGCGGTGTATGGGGTGCCGGAGAGATTGCATTCTGATCAGGGGCCTGCTTTTGAATCTCAGCTGATCAAAGAGGTCTGTGATTTCTACGGCATCCAGAAAACCCGTACTTCTCCATATCACCCGCAGGGGAATGGGCGCTGTGAGCGGTACAATCGTACGATGCATCAAATTTTCCGCACTTTCCCACCTGAAAAGAAAAGGAAGTGGTCCAAATTTCTACCCGAAATCAACCAAATTTATAATAGCTCAATCCATCATGCAACAGGATACACCCCAGCTTTCCTGTTTCTGGGTAGAGAAAGTTTGTTACCCTATGCCGAGCTGGTGGATAAAAATGAAGAGGAATACAATGACAATCTACGCAACCTGGAGGATTTGTTGGCAGAACACCGAGCGAAGTTAGATTTCGCTGAAGAGCAGGCCAGGAAAAATGCAGGAATTCAGTTTGGAAGAATGAAAGAGCAGTATGAGAAAAAGAAAGTTGAAGCGGAGCAACTTCAAGTAGGAGATTGGGTGTTGCTCCGGGAGCGGGGATTCCGTGGGAGGCACAAGATACATGACCTTTGGGAGGAACAACCATATAAGGTAGTGCAAGTTTTGGGGGAATGTTCAAATGTAATTAAAATACAGAATTTGGCTCATGGGGAGAAAGTTGTGCACCGTGACTCTTTGAAAAAATATAATTTGGAGGTTATAGAACCTGATATAATAACAAAATCGGGTGCTCAGATTTTGGACAGGGTTGGGTCCTCAAATTCTGACAGGGACTTGAAAGAGAACACATGTGATTACGTAATCGTAACTGAAATGTTGGTTAATCCGGCTAGAGTGTCTACTGCACAAGAGAGTACAGGGGAAGTTAGAAGTTCGTCTAGGAGTAACAAAGGAGTTTGCTCCTCTTATTTAAAAGAGAACTTTATTTTGAAATAATCACAAAGTAAGAGTTTGTGTTAACATTAGAAATGTTATTTCAGGAAGAGTAAAAGTTGACTGTGGCCATGGTGAATTATTGAATCAAACTGGGGTTTATCTATAAGATATGCATTCTAAATCAAAAGAATGGTGTTAGGTTGAATTTGATGTTCCATAAGAAAAAAAATGAATGATAAAGAGCTATTAAAATTGTTTAGTATTTTACGTGTGAAAAAGAGAAACAAATATGAGGAATTGGGGTGAATGACTTGAATGTTGGAAGGTTATGAATGTGGAAGGTGGGAGACAATATTGGGGACAATATAGTGTTTTTCAGCATGGGCGAAATGTATTATAGGGTTAAAAGATAATATGAAAAAAAAAACTTACCTGGGGCCGGGAGATGCGCTGCTGTTGGGCTGTTCGGGGCCAGGGCTGGGGGGTAGCGATGAAATTTTCGGTGGCCTGGGACGTTTGGGCACGTCCCGGGCCTGAAGGGAGCATCGGAGAGGTGCTGAAGAGAAGCACTGCAGGAGGCAGCGCTACGGGAGCAGGTGACGCTGTTTAGGCAATTTTGGGCCCGTTTGGGTGAAGGCAGCACTCCCGGCAGCCTCCCAGCAGGAGAGGAACAGGCGTGCGTCCTGCCGGGAGGATGAAAGAAGATGGCCGGCGTGAAGGAAATGAGGGGGCGTGTGCATGAGGCGGCGCGTCTCATGCACATATCGGGGACGCGTTTTTTTCGTTTAGGCCGAAGCCGGGGCCTAAATTTTGGGCCGGTTTCTGAGGATTTTTCTTTTTACCTCCGTTTTGGCCCCAGGATGATCGGGACAGGAACGGATGGTAGTCGTCATGTGAGGGGAAAATCTACAATAAGGTAAGGGGTTTTTTAACCCGAAATTTTAATTTATTTATTTTTAAATTGTAGAAATAGGGTTTTTTATTTTTAAAAAATCAGAGGTTCATCAGATTTAGATGGGGTTTTCATATTTGGGATCAGGAAATTTTTGTGGATTTTTCTGGGGGGGGGGGGGGTCAGTTTTGTGATTTTAATATTTTGAGGGGGTGATTTGGTGGGAGGTGGTTTTGAAGGGGTTAATTAAGAGTTAGGGGGCTGAATTCAATGTAGTGTGTCCGGGGGGAGTTATTGGAATTTTTGAGAGGGATTTTAAATTTTTTGGGAATTTTTACAGGGATTTTTGTTAGGTTGTTGTAAGGCGGGGGCTAAATATTGGGATTTTTAAATTTTAAAAATATAGTTTAATAGAGGGCGGAAAGTTTAATTAGCATGGGAAATTTGGGGAAATTTATTAAAAGTTTATGGGTTTTTTAGGTTAACTGAAGAATTTCCCATTGATTCCTATGGGAATTTTTCAATTAAAATGGAGATCCAGCAGTGCTGCTCAACATTCCGCTTGTCAGCAAGAGAGCTCGGAGTGTTGAGCAGGACTTGGGATTGGTTGGTTGGGTTTAGAACCCCAAGCTCAGAGCTGGTCTCCTAGGTAACGGTGACTGGCAGTTGGCAGAGTGGTTGGGACGGTCAAGGTGGAAGGAAGTGTTGTGTGTGGTCAGAGCAAAAGAGGTGATTTGAATGTAAAAAAATTAAAGTTAAAAAGGGAGTTAGAGTGAGTATTAATATAGGAGTGTAGTAATATTGTAAGGATAGTGTTGGGGGGAAAATTACATTAATTTATATAGAGTTTAGGAATTTGGGTATAGGGGAAAGTGTTTGGGAGTGTTCATTGGTGAGAGTATACAGGTGAACAGGTGTTTGAATAAGGGGGCTGTGTGTGTGTTAAAATTTATTTTCAGGGAGAAATATAATTTAGTGTTGGAATTTTAGTCAAGGGTGATTAGGGAAGGGAGAGAAAAGAATAGAGTGATGGAATGTTGAGACAGGGTGATATCTGGAGTGTGGTGTGAGAAGTGCTGAAGGAGAAAGACAGTCCAACACTCTTTAAATTTAGGGAAAATAAAAGTTCAATTAGTGGTAGGTCTAATAGATAAGGGAATTTTTTATTTTTTTTTTATTTTAATAGTTTACTTGGGCCACAGTCTTTATTAAAAATCTTCCCCAGTGTAGAAACTGTTCCAGCCAGTCAGGAAGATAGGGTTTTGCCTATATTTGAGTTGATTAAGAATAGGTTTAGGAGGAAGAGTTTCGGAGAGAAGATCTGCAGTTCGTCAAAATCATCAAGGGCCCCACCGCAAGAAAGTCTGCATCACATTTTGGAGAGAGGAAGAACTTCAGAAGCTAAGTGACTGTGTGAGACATAAGGGAAATCCTAAATAAAGAAAAGATAACAAGGATAGTGGGAAAGGGAAAGAAATTATAAACTTACCTTACAGATCCGGAGAGGTGCTGGGTGGAAGAAACCTGAAAGAGAAAATTTGACACAAAGTATCAATTCCTTGTGATTGATAAGTAATAAAACAGATACTACATGTTAGTCTAATTAAAATTTGTAATAATACTTATCTGATAGTTCTTCTGGTGGTGGGAGAAGTTTCTGAAAAAGAAAAAGAACATTGAATTATTTTTTTTTTGTTTGAGTTAATTGTTACAAAGCTTGGGTTCTTGTTATTTGAAAAGTGAATGGTTTTCTTGCATTCATTAATTGGTAATTCAGTAAAATCATTTTAAATAAAAAAAGTTAACATTTTTAAAGAAATCTTGAAGCATTGTATTCCTCAACAAGAACAAATTGGGAAGAAAATCCTAAATTAGTTTATTTTTCCTCTTGGTTAGTTTTTTTCTGCATCACTCCCGGAATTCTGAAGTGCAACTCAGAGACTGGCCTGACTACCAACATCTGTCCTGAGGCACTTTAATTTCATCCGGAATTTCGGGGGTGCATGACATTAGTGCAAAGTTCAAATCAAAATACCTGCCAAAGTAAACAAAAGTTGTATGTGGTCATCTTACTGACAACCTGTTAAACCAAGAGTTCTTAATGTCTTTAGCTATATGGATCATTTCAACCTCCAAAAGGTTTAGGGATTCCATCACTCAGTCCCCTATACTAGTGTTCTCAAACTCCAGTACTTAAGAGTTATAAACCAGTCAGATTTTCAGGATATTCAGTTTATTGAATAATCATCAATATGGTTTCAGGAAACATCACAGTGTAGTTTTTGCTGTTATCAATGATGGATGAGCTGAGGATTGGTATAGATTGTAATCATAACTTTTGTATTTTACATTACATATTGCCTTGGCTTTCAACGCCATTGATCACAGACTTTTGATTATTTATATGAATACAGATCTGCATTGCCACTGCCTCCAGTAAATTCAAATCTGTCTCTTATATATTCATTGTGGTTATCCTGAAAATCTGACTGGTTTGCAGCCCTTGGGGACCAGAATCAGTCCTGTCACTCTTTCTTTCTTTCTCTCTCTCTCTCTCAATCTCTCTCCCCTCCCCCATTAGTCTGTCTCTCTGTTCTCTTCCAGTTACTGCTATCAGTGTATCTCTCTCACACTCACCCCAGTCAACCTCCATCAGTTTTGCTCTCTCACTACTTCCAACCAGTCCCCATCAGTTTCTCTCTCTCTCTCTCACTACCTCCAATCAGTCCCCATCATTCCCCCTCTCTTCCTCCTCCACCAGCTAGCCCCCATCAGTTGGTCTCTCACTGCCACCTAACCTCACCATGTTTTCACTATGCCAACCCATCCCCAACCTCACCACTCTTTCCTCCTTTCCCACTTTCTTATCATCATAGTCAAGGCTGCCTCATTTCTGGTCTTCTTCGCAAATGTTCTGAAGTGGTGATTTCTCTGTTGGTATACAGCCAAGTTCCACAGCTGTTGCTTCATCAGACAGATGCACCTTGCAGTAGTGTGTCTCAGATTCCTTGGAGCAAATACAAACTTTTTTATTCCAAGTTCAAAACAACCTCTTCATTTGGGATTTGTAACATCCTAATGAACCCCAAACCCAACCAGTTGGCTTCTTAATTTAGGGAACTCTTTCCACACATTGACACAGTTCAAATCAGCAGATTAGCTGTAACAATCAGGGGCCCTTTTACTAAGGTGCACTGAAAAATGGCCTGTGGTTGTATAGACGCGTGTTTTGGCCGTACGCAGAATCATTTTTCAGCATACCTGTAAAAAAATGTTTTAAAATTTTTGCCGAAAATGGATGTGCGGCAAAATGAAAATTGCCATGCGTCCATTTTGGGTCTGAGACCTTACTGCCAGCCATTGACCTAGTGGTAAAGTCTCAAGCGGTAACTGGGCAGTAATGGTCTATGCGTGTAAAATGCCAATTATCGCCTGTGCGTCAGAAAATAAAAACATTTTCCAGCACGCGTATTGGACGCATATCAAAAATGAAATTACCACAAGGGCCACGTGGTAGCCGAGCGGTAACTCAAAATTGACACATGTTGGGCACGTATAGGCGCCTACGCGGCTTAGTAAAAGGGCCCCTCAGTAATACACCTTCCCATATCATCACCAAATCAAATTTTCACGTTATAAGGTTATAACAGTTCAAAACAGCAGATTCTTATGGATTTCTTATTAAAATATAAATTCTGCTTTTTCAGTCACTGTGCAACAACTCCTTCAAACTACCTACTGGCACATTAATATATCATTACCTTAAACTGCTTGCTTAACTGATTGAGAAAAATAAAGAAAATAATGATTTTTTTTTGTTTGGTTTTATTTTATAAAAGTGTATAGACTTTTTTTCTGTTTAAACATTTTTTAAAATTCAGATAAACCAGAGAAGAATGAAACATTCTCATAGGCCGATGATCACGTTCCCTGTGCTGTACCTAACAGCGCTAAAAAATTAGCACCAGAACAGCGTAGGGAATAAAAGCCTCTAATAGCATGCAAATTTATGCGCAGCCTAATCCTGCTGGTGTTATCCCTGGAAATTCAATGCCGGACTATGTCCAAGCTCTGGCATTGAATTCCCTGGTAGACGAGGCTAGCAGAAAATATGGCCAGTTAAGGGTGATATTTAGCACTTAACCAGCTATGGTAAACGGCATAAAGATAGGACTGACTTTTATGCGGTCCTAGTTATGCAATTACCCTGGCCGGTTAAGTGCTGAATATTGGCACTTAATTGACCGAGGGGCCCTTTTACAAAGGCACGTTGAAAAATGGCCTGCGGTAGTGTAGACATGTGTCTTGGGCGCGTGCAGAATCATTTTTCAGCACACCTGTAAAAAAAATGCCTTTTCTTATTTTTGCCAAAAATGGACGTGCGGCAAAATGAAGTTTGCCACGCGTCCATTTTGGGTCTGAGACCTTACCGCAAGCCATTGACCTAGAGATAAGGTTTCATGCAGTAACCGGGCGGTAATGGTCTATACGCATAGAATATCGATTACCATCCATATGCCAGAAAATAAAAATATTTTCCGACGCGCATATCAGATGAGCGTCAAAAATGAAATTACTGCAAGGGACACGCGGTAGCCGAGCGGTAACTCAAAATTGACACGCGTTAGTAAAAGGGCCCCCAAGTGCTGCCTGTGCCTCTGGAATGCCCCAAAATAGCCAGTTTCACATTGGGCGCTAAGTGGACATTTTCAGCGGTACTATATGGTTAAATGCCAATGAATATGCCTGATTAGCCCTGGACAGGCAATTTAAATGGCCAGGAGCCTCTTTTGACCATTTAAATATCAGGCCCTCAATTGATCTGAGATCTCATAGAAAAAGAAGAATCATGTATGATGTCTAAATGTACTGGAGAGAACACAAGGGTCTGTTAATGTCTCAAGCTCAAACCCAATGGCCAAATGGAATTTCTTATGCTGTTAAAAATCATAGCTTCTGCTTTTGCAATATTAAGGGACAACATATTATTATTATTACTTGTTACATTTGTATCCCACATTTTCCCACCTATTTGCAGGCTCAATGTGGCTTACATAGTACCGTAGGCGTTTGCCAAGACCGGTAGAGAAACAAATACAAGAAGATATTGTGGTCGAATAAGGGTCCGTTTCTTTCAGGCACGAAGGGGTCAAAGAGAGGGAAGGTTGGATAGTGTCCAATACGATCGTTGGGTTTGCTGTGTTGCAGGATGTTGGCACCTATGTTGGATCAATAGTGTTATTAGTCATCCATGATTCAATATCCTATAAATGTGTATCAGCCAAGTCTACAGCTTCATCAACAGAAGAAGCAAAAGTGAAAAAACAACTGAATATCATTTCCATGAATTCAGTTCTGGAAATTAAAAAGCAAAGCAGAAAGCACAGAGCCCTGGAGTATTCTTGACAAAAATGACTGGCATGAAGAAAATTCGGTACCTCAAAGGACCCATAGCTTTCTGTTTGCCAAAAATGAATAAAAACATGACCTGTTATCACCTTGCCCTTGATCCTTGTAAGTAGCATGTTTCACCTAGGGCCTTAAGATCACTGCATGATGGCCTTCTAAATGCCCCAGTATTGGGGAAGGCTCTCCACAGAGTGGATGAACACAAAATCCCACGAGGTGCAAATACAGAAAAACAATGTGGGAAGTAGACCTGAAGTCATTGGTCCCCTTCTAAATGCCCCACCACTTCAGTCTATATGCTTGGAATCTACACACCAGCCTGCTTTTTCTTAAATAGCCACCTTCATGTGGAACACAATGCCTCAGTCCTTGAGTACTGAGCTTTGTTTCACAACTATTAAAGCAGCTCTGAAGACACATTAATTTCAATTAGCCTTTTCTATTTAACTGGACTCTGATTAACTTAAATTGGAGTTCGATGACAGGTCAGAATGAGACTGCGACAATCTGTTGATGTTTTTACCCCAAAACCTTAGAAAAGTCACTAATAATTACCTGCACAAATTTAGCTATACGCCTAACTTGTATGCATAATTTAATTGAATAATAAGCAAATTAACATCAATAATTGGCTTAACAAGCAATTATTGGCACTAATTAGATTTAATTGGAATATATGCATGTAAATTTAGGCGTAGGATCCGCTTCTAAATTTTTACATGTGAGCTCAAAAAGGGAGCGTAGAAATGGGAGGGTCATGGCGGAACGGGGGTGTTTCTAATATTAACTTGCGTAGTTATAGAATAAAGGGGAAACACACCTAATTTAGGCTTGAAGATTTACACCATGTTTCTGTTGGTGCAAATGACCACGCCTAAAGTTAGGTGCGATTCCTGGGCATAAGTGCTATTCTATAAACCGCACTTAACTTTAAGCAGGCTTATAGATTAGTGCTTCAGTGCCAAGTATAGAATTCACCCCTTACTGTCCTTATAGCCTTTTCTTGATATTAATTGTAGTTCCTTTTTCTTTTTACATTTATTTAATAATTGATTTGTACACTGTCTTGCTGGCGGTATATTGAATCATAATCCTGCACTTCCCAAACTGTGCACCGTGTTACCCCAGGGTGCCACAGCAAACTTTTAGGGGTACCGTGGCATATTTTCCACACCTCCCTCCCGCCACCACCCAAGCCACTACTGCAGCTTCTCTAGAGGAGCAGTAGCAGTGGCAAAACATGCTGCAGCCACCGCAGGGCTGGACTCTCCATATACGCGGGTGATGGTCTTGCCCCGCACACATCATTTCCTGTTCCAGGGCACAACCAGTAGCCGAGTGAATGAAATGCCCTGCCTTGTGGTGGCTGTAGCTTGTTTTGCTACTGCTGCTGGTCTAGAGAGGCTACAGCAGCAGGGATGGGGCTGTGTGGGTGAAGGTGGACAGACAGCAGGCAGACATTGGATTAGGGGGAGTGGGCTTAGGCTGGATGGAAGGGGAGAGAGGGAAGGTGGAAGCTGGGTGGAAGAGGTAGAAGGGCAGAGGCTGAATGGAAGTTGGGAGAGAGGGAGGGCAGAGACTGGATGGAAGTGAGGAGAGATGGAGGGCAGAGACTAGATGAAAGTGAGGAGAAAGGGAGGGCAGAGGCTGGATGAAAGTGGGGAGAGGAGGGCAGATGCTGGAAGGAAAGGGGGAAGAGAAGGAAGGCATGTGTGGGAATGCAGGCGTTGGTGGCTGAAGCATGCCACTGATTTCCTCACTGTGCATGCAGCATGGGGCTTGGGCCTCGAGCAGTGGACCTCTTTGGCTGGCAGGCCTTGGGCAAATCCACCAGCAAAGGTAGGAATCAACAATGTTGTGGGGGTTGGGGGGAGACCTGAGAGGAAATGTGTAGCCTAGGAGTGCCGTGACCCAAGAAAATTTGGGAACCACTGCCATAAAACATAAACCACCTAATTTGATACCTGATACAACGGAGAATTAAATTATTTTCCCAAGGCCAGAAGGAGCATCAGTGAGATCTGAACCCTAGCTCTTAGCCTTCTGCTCTAACCACTATGCCAGTGCTTCCCAATCTTATTCTGTTTGTGACCCCATGATTATGGCCAAATAAAACTGTGTGACCCCCTGGAAGTTCAGAATAATGATGCACCTATAGAGAGCCCACCTAAGTTGTGACCCCATTTGGGGATCCTACCCAGAGTTTGGGAAGCTCTGCACTAGGCTATGCATTCAGCACAGCAACTTTTACCCAAGTCCAGAAAGGGAGAGGCTTAGAAGGACTGTGGGTAAGTATATATTGAGTGTTCATTTTGAAAGCCCTGTGTATACTTTCCGTTTGTACTATAAATGCAGTACCTAACGAGTGCATGGGGGTGGGAGGGTGTTTCAGTGGTATAGCAGAAATGATACACAATGGAGGTGGGAGGGAGTGTATAGGATGCTGCCACTTCCTCTCAAGAACACTCCCTCAAAGTGTCAAAGTCACCTTAAACCCCTAGTGCCCGCCCAAGGGGGGGACTGACACAGGAGGGGTAGAGCCAAAAGGAAGTATAAAAGGCCAAGCCAGAGGGAATCAGCAATGCCTACTACAGATGCCCAACCCTGAAGCTGAGGAACCGTAACCACTACGTTCAGATAGGCCAAATTCAGTTTGGAACTTTGAAGAGTTTGTATTTTAACCTAACCGGCTGCAGGCCAGACTTCTGTTCCTGCTAGAGACTGTGCTGGTATCACTGGATGCAGGGACCAGGCTAGAGGCCAGTAGGAAATACTGCTGAGAGAAAGACACTCATGTATGCTGTGGCCCTGCAGGAGCAAGCCACCTGAGAACACTGTTATATTTACAGAACTACTTTTGAGTACTGATTCTTCCTTTCTTGTGAAGTGAACAGGAGCCCTTGACCTGACATCTTTAATAAATATTTGTTTTCACCGTAACTGGCTGAGTGTGTGTGGCTTGTCTTACCTGGCTCCATGACCCAGCCTTGTTCACGTTACTACAGGGGTCACTCTATAACCTGATACCTCGATTTAGCTGCCACAATGGGGTGTGCTTAGCACCAATTATATAATGGCACTTAGGTGCACCTCAGCTGTTATAGAATACCAGCACAAAGCCACATCTGATATGCCAAAATTTAGACATTTCCACTTATGACAGATCAATGGCTGGTGTACATTGGCACACTCAAGTGCGCCATACAATGTAAGCAACTGATGTGTTCCATCCACGTGTACAACCCCTTGTAGCTACACACACAAATGAAAATTTGTTGGTGCTTCTGACACATGTAACTGCTAGCATTCTGTAAACTACTCATGCACTTCCCCCTGGATTCTATATAGTGTGCCCAGAGATCCGTGCCGAAATCCAAGTATATTCTATAACAATGCGCATAACTTAATTGGCTTAACAAGCTAATCAGTGTTGATAACAGCTCTTAACAAGCAATAATGAGCATTAATTGGCAATAATTATAATTTATGCACACAGCTCGCTAAGTGTATTGTGTAATGCAGTGTACCTAACTTCGAATGCATGCAGGCAAAAATGGGCATAGTTATGAATGGGGAAATGGGCGTATCATGGGTATTCCAAAATTAACACGCATAGTTCTAAAATATGGCCTAATGTGCCTAAATCTACGTGTCAGGATTTACACCTCATTTTCATTGGAGTAAATGGAGACACATAGTTTAGGTGCTGAGATATCAACTAAGCATATTTTATATACTGCACCTAAATCTAGGCGCCACTTATAGAATATGCTTAGTCAGCATTGATTTCTGTGCTGATTTTGTTTAGGTGCCATACGTGGACTCTCTCCCTTGGTGCTTAATAGCAGGTACCAAGTTGTAAAATAAGGAGATTGCCTCCCTTAAATCTCTAGAGTAGCAACATTCAGACAGAAATCTTGCTTCTACAATTTCTGCTTTCTGACCCATTTACTTGAAAATGGGGGATAAATCTACTTGGCCAATAATTTCCTCAGAGACTGAGTTGGTGGTAGCGGTGGGGGGGGGGGGGGGGGGGGGGGGGCTGAAATGCAAAACTTTTCAAAACTAGGTAGATTGCATTCCAGCCTGGAATTCAAATTGGTGATTAGATTAAGAATACTCACAAAGTGGGGGTTCCCTTCGAAAATGTGCTTTCAGTCCTACAAATACAAACTACCCTGTGAGACTGCAAGCCTCCTATTTAATTTTAAAATTGCCTCCCTAAGAATCTAAATAAATCAAGATACTGCTGTGCTGATCATTAAGTGAGTCACATGTAGGTATCACACTGACATGTGTAATAGTGTTACTTTATGTTCCATTGTAAATTGCCTTGGGTTACTTTTAGAAAATCATTTAAAATATCTGATCAAATTCAAAAATACATAAACACAGCAGATATAGAAATAGGAAGCCCCAATTATTTTGCCCTTTTGAGAGTATATATAGCATAAGTCTTGTGTCATACATCCTCAGGAAAGCACTGCAGCTTCATTAGTGTTTTGAATTGCTAACCCTGAATATATTGTTAGTATTTTATTTAAACATCTATTGCTCCTAATATAGCACAAATATCTTAATAATTTAGCAAAAATGGCTTAATATCATCAGGGCTGGCAGGAGCACTAAAACCCTTCTTAAATCAGATTTCTTGGCAGTCTCAGTGGGGCTGAATTCTCCTGTTGGATTTTGCATAACTGTGTCCTGAGGCTTCAGTAAAGGGCAGAGAGAGAGAGAAAGAGAGAGAGAGAACATGTTTGCTACTTACAACATCGCAGATAATCAATAGCATAGCACAGGTAGAAAATTCAAAATGGCTGACATGACCTAAATTCAGTTGCATAGTACTGATTTTGGAAAAAGTGTAATGAACCATGTTTTATACCAGTATAACCCGTGTAGTATTACAAATTAGTTACATATATTTATCGATGTAGGTAACTTCCTCCTTTGCCATTAAAAACATCTGGCTATGGGGAGACTCATTTTGAACTACTACTGAAAAAGTATGAGCTAAATCCATAAATACAATACAAAGTATAAAGCGAATGCTACATACCTGTAGAAGGTATTCTCCGAGGACAGCAGGCTGATTGTTCTCACTGATGGGTGACGTCCACGGCAGCCCCTCCAATCGGAACACTTTACTAGCAAAGGCCTTTGCTAGTCCTCGCGCGCTCATGCGCACCGCGCATGCGCGGCCGTCTTCCCGCCCGAACCGGCTCGTGTTCGTCAGTCCCGTATGTAGCAAGACAAACCAAGGGAAGACACAACTCCAAAGGGGAGGCGGGCGGGTTTGTGAGAACAATCAGCCTGTTGTCCTCGGAGAATACCTTCTACAGGTATGTAGCATTCGCTTTCTCCGAGGACAAGCAGGCTGCTTGTTCTCATTGATGGGGTATCCCTAGCCCCCAAGCTCACTCAAAACAACAACCAAGGTCAATTGGGCCTCGCAACAGCGAGGACATAACTGAGATTGACCTAAAAAATTTACCAACTAACTGAGAGTGCAGCCTGGAACAGAACAAACAGGGCCCTCGGGGGGTGGAGTTGGATCCTAAAGCCCAAACAGGTTCTGAAGAACTGACTGCCCGAACCGACTGTCGCGTCGGGTATCCTGCTGCAGGCAGTAATGAGATGTGAATGTGTGGACAGATGACCACGTCGCAGCTTTGCAAATTTCTTCAATAGAGGCTGACTTCAAGTGGGCTACCGACGCTGCCATGGCTCTAACATTATGAGCCGTGACATGACCCTCAAGAGCCAGCCCAGCCTGGGCGTAAGTGAAGGAAATGCAATCTGCTAGCCAATTGGATATGGTGCGTTTCCCCACAGCCACTCCCCTCCTATTGGGATCAAAAGAAACAAACAATTGGGCGGACTGTCTGTTGGGCTGTGTCCGCTCCAGGTAGAAGGCCAATGCTCTCTTGCAGTCCAATGTGTGCAGCTGACGTTCAGCAGGGCAGGAATGAGGACGGGGAAAGAATGTTGGCAAGACAATTGACTGGTTCAGATGGAACTCCGACACAACCTTTGGCAAGAACTTAGGGTGAGTGCGGAGGACTACTCTGTTATGATGAAATTTGGTGTAAGGGGCCTGGGCTTCCAGGGCCTGAAGCTCACTGACTCTACGAGCTGAAGTAACTGCCACCAAGAAAATGACCTTCCAGGTCAAGTACTTCAGATGGCAGGAGTTCAGTGGCTCAAAAGGAGGTTTCATCAGCTGGGTGAGAACGACATTGAGATCCCATGACACTGTAGGAGGCTTGACAGGGGGCTTTGACAAAAGCAAGCCTCTCATGAAGCGAACAACTAAAGGCTGTCCTGAGATCGGCTTACCTTCCACACGGTAATGGTATACACTGATTGCACTAAGGTGAACCCTTACAGAGTTGGTCTTGAGACCGGACTCAGACAAGTGCAGAAGGTACTCAAGCAGGGTCTGTGTAGGACAAGAGCGAGGATCTAGGGCCTTGCTGTCACACCAGACGGCAAACCTCCTCCACAGAAAGAAGTAACTCCTCTTAGTGGAATCTTTCCTGGAAGCAAGCAAGACACGGGAGACACCCTCTGACAGACCCAAAGAGGCAAAGTCTATGCTCTCAACATCCAGGCCGTGAGAGCCAGGGACCGGAGGTTGGGATGCAGAAGCGCCCCTTCGTCCTGCGTGATGAGGGTCGGAAAACACTCCAATCTCCACGGTTCTTCGGAGGACAACTCCAGAAGAAGAGGGAACCAGATCTGACGTGGCCAAAAAGGAGCAATCAGAATCATGGTGCCTCGGTCTTGCTTGAGTTTCAACAAAGTCTTCCCCACCAGAGGTATGGGAGGATAAGCATACAGCAGGCCCTCCCCCCAATCCAGGAGGAAGGCATCCGATGCCAGTCTGCCGTGGGCCTGAAGCCTGGAACAGAACTGAGGGACTTTGTGGTTGGCTCGAGATGCGAAGAGGTCTACCAAGGGGGTGCCCCACACCTGGAAGATCTGTTGCACTACACGGGAATTGAGCGACCACTCGTGAGGTTGCATAATCCTGCTCAACCTGTCGGCCAGACTGTTGTTTACGCCTGCCAGATATGTGGCTTGGAGCACCATGCCGTGACGGCGAGCCCAGAGCCACATGCTGACGGCTTCCTGACACAGGGGGCGAGATCCGGTGCCCCCCTGCTTGTTGACGTAGTACATGGCAACCTGGTTGTCTGTCTGAATTTGAATAATTTGGTGGGACAGCCGATCTCTGAAAGCCTTCAGAGCATTCCAGATCGCTCGTAACTCCAGAAGATTGATCTGCAGATCGCGTTCCTGGAGGGACCAGCTTCCTTGGGTGTGAAGCCCATCGACATGAGCTCCCCATCCCAGGAGAGACGCATCCGTGGTCAGCACTTTTTGTGGCTGAGGAATTTGGAAAGGACGTCCCAGAGTCAAATTGGACCAAATTGTCCACCAATACAGGGATTCGAGAAAACTCGTGGACAGGTGGATCACGTCTTCTAGATCCCCAGCAGCCTGAAACCACTGGGAAGCTAGGGTCCATTGAGCAGATCTCATGAGAAGGCGGGCCATGGGAGTCACATGGACAGTGGAGGCCATGTGGCCCAGCAATCTCAACATCTGCCGAGCTGTGATCTGCTGTGACGCTCGCACCCGCGAGACAAGTTGTTGGCTCTCGCCTCTGGGAGATAGGCGCGAGCCGTCCGAGAATCCAGCAGAGCTCCTATGAATTCGAGTTTCTGCACTGGGAGAAGATGGGGCTTTGGATAATTTATCACAAACCCCAGTAGCTCCAGGAGGCGAATAGTCATCTGCATGGACTGCAGGGCTCTTGCCTCGGATGTGTTATTCACCAGCCAATCGTCGAGATATGGGAACACGTGCACCCCCAGCCTGCGAAGTGCCGCTGCTACTACAGCCAAGCACTTTGTGAACACCCTGGGCGCAGAGGCGAGCCCAAAGGGTAGCACACAGTACTGGAAGTGACGTGTGCCCAGCTGAAATCGCAGATACTGTCTGTGAGCTGGCAGTATCGGGATGTGTGTGTAGGCATCCTTTAAGTCCAGAGAGCATAGCCAATCGTTTTCCTGAATCATGGGAAGAAGGGTGCCCAGGGAAAGCATCCTGAACTTTTCTTTGACCAGATATTTGTTCAGGGCCCTTAGGTCTAGGATGGGACGCATCCCCCCTGTTTTCTTTTCCACAAGGAAGTACTTGGAATAGAATCCCAGCCCTTCTTGCCCGGATGGCACGGGCTCGACCGCATTGGCGCTGAGAAGGGCGGAGAGTTCCTCTGCAAGTACCTGCTTGTGCTGGAAGCTGTAAGACAGAGCTCCCGGTGGACAATTTGGAGGTTTTGAGGCCAAATTGAGGGTGTATCCTTGCCGGACTATTTGGAGAACCCACTGATCGGAGGTTATGAGAGGCCACCTTTGGTGAAAAGCTTTCAACCTCCCTCCGACTGGCAGGTCGCCCGGCACTGACACTTGGATGTCGGCTATGCTCTGCTGGAGCCAGTCAAAAGCTCGCCCCTTGCTTTTGCTGGGGAGCCGAGGGGCCTTGCTGAGGCGCACGCTGCTGACGAGAGCGAGCGCGCTGGGGCTTAGCCTGGGCCGCAGGCTGTCGAGAAGGAGGATTGTACCTACGCTTGCCAGAAGAGTAGGGAACAGTCTTCCTTCCCCCGAAAAATCTTCTACCTGTAGAGGTAGATGCTGAAGGCTGCCGGCGGGAGAACTTGTCGAATGCGGTGTCCCGCTGGTGGAGCTGCTCTACCACCTGTTCGACCTTCTCTCCAAAAATATTATCCGCACGGCAAGGCGAGTCCGCAATCCGCTGCTGGATTCTATTCTCCAGGTCGGAGGCACGCAGCCATGAGAGTCTGCGCATCACCACACCTTGAGCAGCGGCCCTGGACGCAACATCAAAGGTGTCATACACCCCTCTGGCCAGGAATTTTCTGCACGCCTTCAGCTGCCTGACCACCTCCTGAAAAGGCTTGGCTTGCTCAGGGGGGAGTGCATCAACCAAGCCCGCCAACTGCCGCACATTGTTCCGCATGTGTATGCTCGTGTAGAGCTGGTAAGACTGAATTTTGGCCACGAGCATAGAAGAATGGTAGGCCTTCCTCCCAAAGGAGTCTAAGGTTCTAGAGTCCTTGCCCGGGGGCGCCGAAGCATGCTCCCTAGAACTCTTAGCCTTCTTTAGGGCCAAATCCACAACTCCAGAGTCATGAGGCAACTGAGTGCGCATCAGCTCTGGGTCCCCATGGATCCGGTACTGGGACTCGATCTTCTTGGGAATGTGGGGATTAGTTAGAGGCTTGGTCCAGTTCGCCAGCAATGTCTTTTTGAGGACATGATGCATGGGTACTGTGGACGCTTCCTTAGGTGGAGAAGGATAGTCCAGGAGCTCAAACATTTCAGCCCTGGGCTCGTCCTCCACAACCACCGGGAAGGGGATGGCCGTAGACGTCTCCCGGACAAAGGAAGCAAAAGACAGACTCTCGGGAGGAGAAAGCTGCCTCTCAGGAGAGGGAGTGGGATCGGAAGGAAGACCTTCAGACTCCTCGTCAGAGAAATATCTGGGGTCTTCTTCCTCTTCCCACGAGGCCTCACCCTCGGTGTCAGACACAAGTTCACGGACCTGTGTCTGCAACCTCGCCCGACTCGACTCCGTGGAGCCACGTCCACGATGGGGGCATCGAGAGGTAGACTCCCTCGCCCGCATCGGCGAAGCTCCCTCCGCCAACGTAGTCGGGGAGCCTTCCTGGGAGGCGACGGCAGCCGGTACCGCACGCGGCACCGACGCCGGAGACCTCACCTCGGGCGATGGACCAGCCGGTGCCACACTCGACGGAACCGGTGGCGCAAGCACCGCCGGTACCGGAGGGGTAGGGCGCAACAGCTCTCCCAGAATCTCTGGGAGAACGGCCCGGAGGCTCTCGTTCAGAGTGGCTGCAGAGAAAGGCATGGATGTCGATGCAGGCGTCAACGTCAGAACCTGTTCCGGGCGTGGAGGCTGTTCCGGGCTGTCCAGAGTGGAGCGCATCGACACCTCCTGGACAGAGGGTGAGCGGTCCTCTCGGTGCCGATGCCTACTGGGTGCCGACTCCCTCGGCGACCCAGAGCTCTCGGTGCCGACACGGGAAGGAGACCGGTGACGATGCTTCTTCGACTTCTTGGGACGAAGCATGTCACCGGAGCTTCCCGGCACCGACGAGGAGGACGTAGAATCCAACCGTTGCTTCCTCGGGGCCGAGACCGAAGGAGGTCGGTCTCGGGGGGGCTGTACCGCAGGAGCCCTCAGGGTAGGGGGAGACCCACCCGAAGGCTCACCGCCACCAGCAGGGGAATGGACAGCCCTCACCTGCACTCCAGACGAAGCACCACTGTCCGACGACATCAGCCGACGAGGTCCCGGTACCACCGACGTCGATGCAGCTGTCCAATGTCTCAGCGCCGATGCAGAGGGCCGATGCCTCGATGCACTCGATGCACTGGCGGCCGAGGATGAAGCTCTGGACGCTGAAGATGTCGATGCACTCGATACCCCCGGTGCCGATGCCGACGAAGAGCCCGAGAACAAAACGTTCCACTGGGCCAATCTCGCTACCTGAGTCCGCTTTTGCAAAAGGGAACACAGACTACAATCCTGCGGGCGGTGCCCAGCCCCTAAGCACTGAAGACACGACGCGTGCCTGTCAGTGAGCGAGATGACCCGGGCGCACTGGGTGCACTTCTTGAAGCCGCTGGGAGACTTCGATGTCATGGGCGGAAAAATCACGCCGGCGAGATCAAAAGACGAAATGGCGGAAAAGGCACCCGAAAAACAAGGGGAAGAAAACTTCGACCCGAGGCCTAAAAGCGGCCTACCCCGACGACGAAAGAAAACTTACCGGGGCGAAAAAGTTGGAAATAGCGGAGGGAAAAAAGACTGAAGAGTCTCTTCCCACACACAGAATGGATTTTTTTTTTTTTTTGAAACAACACGAAGAACGCGCAAGGTCGACTTTGCGGGGCACGACACGGCGAAAACACGACCGTACCGAGCGCGGACAAAAGAAGACTGACGAACACGAGCCGGTTCGGGCGGGAAGACGGCCGCGCATGCGCGGTGCGCATGAGCGCGCGAGGACTAGCAAAGGCCTTTGCTAGTAAAGTGTTCCGATTGGAGGGGCTGCCTTGGACGTCACCCATCAGTGAGAACAAGCAGCCTGCTTGTCCTCGGAGAATGCAGAGTACACATTGGATGGTGTATAATGCCACAATGAATATCCAACTGTCAGAACTTCTGAAAACTAAACTCCTGAATAGGATGCTGGGAGTTTAAGAAGCTGAGTAGAAAGACACTCCAGCCTAACTAGATTTAAGATTGTGGTACCCATGGCAAGCCAGAGAACAGATCCCAGAAAGCTGGGGGAGGAGGGGCCAGATATCCCAAAGGCTTGAGAGCTGGCAGAGGAGCAAAGGAAAGTCATAGTGTTCCAGTAGCACCCATAGTCAGCAGAATGGGGTGGGCCAGAGGGACTGAGCCTCTACCAATTTTTTTGCCCCACACAACTTCTGCACCAGGAGGTGGGGAAGGGGTCAGGGGCAGCTTGGTTGTTTGACCTTCCCAAGTGTTCACTGCCCCTTTGAAACTGCACACGTACATAGCCCTAAAATACGACGAAACAGTGTGACAAGGCGGTGGCCGTAGCTAGAAGATTGCTAGGCTGTATAGGGAGAGGTGTGACCAGCAGAAGAAGGGAGGTTTTAATGCCCCTGTATAAGACGTTGGTGAGGCCCCACCTGGAGTACTGTGTTCAGTTTTGGAAGCCGTACCTTGCGAAGGATGTCAAAAAAATGGAAGCGGTGCAAAGAAAAGCTACGAGGATGGTATGGGATTTGCGTTCCAAAACATATGAAGAGTGACTTGCTGACCTGAACATGTATACCCTGGAGGAAAGGAGGAACAGGGGTGATATGATACAGACGTTCAAATATTTGAAAGGTATTAATCCGCAAACGAATCTTTTCCGGAGATGGGAAGGCGGTAGAACGAGAGGACATGAAATGAGATTGAAGGGGGGCAGACTCAGAAAAGATGTCAGGAAGTATTTTTTCACAGAGAGGGTGGTGGATGCTTGGAATGCCCTCCCGCGGGAGGTGGTGGCGATGAAAACGGTAACGGAATTCAAACATGCGTGGGATGTGCATAAAGGAATCCTATGCAGAAGGAATGGATCCTCAGAAGCTTAGCTACAATTGGGTGGCAGAGCAGGTGGGGGGAAGAGGGGTGGTGGTTGGGAGGCGAGGATAGGGGAGGGCAGACTTTTATACGGTCTGTGCCGGAGCCAGTGATGGAAGGCGGGACAGGTGGTTGGGAGGCAGGAAAAACTGCTGGGCAGACTTATACGGTCTGTGCCCTGAGAAAGACAGGTACAAATCAAGGTAAGGTATACACATGAGTTTATCTTGGGCAGACTGGATGGACCGTGCAGGTCTTTTTCTGCCGTCATCTACTATGTTACTATGTAAGTAGAAACAGGCTTTTCTTTGGCCCAGGTGTTTGACACTTTCAAAATCTGGTTCCCTAGGCTTGCATGGATTGGAAGAAGTTAATGGTAGGACTGACCTTGTAAACTACCCATTCAAAAGCAATACAGTCATCTGCTTATGAAAATAACAATTTTATTCCTTCCTGTCCAATATTCTATATCTTGGATATCTAATTCTTTCATCATGTATATGAGATTTATTCACTTTAGATGGTTGATTGTAGTCATGAGTACTGGAGCAAACAGAGTCAATAGTGTTTTAAGATGCTTGACTGTTTTAGGATGGATAAATCTGACATAGCTGATGAAGGGTTTGAAAATTAGCTTTATACAGTACCAATATGATCCCATGGAGTGTTTCAGATTTATTGTCATAGATTAGCAGGTATGGTGTACTGGTTGTTATGATAAATGAAATATTTTTGCAAGGTGTATTGTGGTATAATTTTACCATCTGATATATTTGTCATCAGGTAGATTTATCATTACTGAAGGTGCATTTACAGAACCAGGTAATACAATGGGCATGTCTGACGTTTTCATTGTCCAGAATTAAGGCTGATTGCATTATATTTGCATTTCTAACAAATTACGCTTATTTGCTCATGGTTTCTCTTATCTCTCCCCTCATGTTTGCTCTACGGCATGTTTGATCTACTGCATAACCTCAGTTTTGAAAAGAAAATATCATTTCATAATTATTTTTTTTCATATTCTTTCCACTTTCTCTGTCACCTGCTGGCTGGGCTAGGTCACTAGTGGAAACGTGGAGGGGCATTTTTGATATGACGTCTAAGTCTGACTTTGGATGTTTTGCAAAAAATGACCAAAATCTGAATAGTAAAGAAGATCATTTTCAAAAAAAGAAAAACGTCTATCTTTTGTTTTCGAAAATAGAAGGTTTTGTAATTCAGATGTTTTGTTTTTTTTTTGGTCCATTTTTGAAAAAAAACAAACAAACATCCAAGTGCAAAATGCACAAAATCAAGCCATTGGGATGTAAGAGGAGCCAGCATTTTTAGTACACTGGTCCCCCTGACATCCCAGGAAAGCAATAGGGCACCCTAGAGGGCACTGCAGTGGACTTCATAAAATGCTCCCAGGTACACATTTGACCATTGCTCCCTTACCTTGCTGCTGAGCCCCCCAAAACTCACCCAAACCCCATTACCCCCAACTGTACACCACTACCATAGCCCTTACTGGTGAAGGGTGCACCTATATGTGGATACAGTTGGTTTCGGGTGAGTTTTGAAGGGCTCACAGTTTCTTCCACAACTGTAACTGATAGGGGGAGGTAGAAGCCTGGGTCAACCTGTCTGCAGTGCACTGCATCCAACACTAGACTATTCCAGGGACCTGCATGCTGTTCTAATGGACCTCAGTATAACATCTGAGGCTGGCACAGAGGGTGGCAAGTAATGTTATTCATCACATTTTGGGGGGATGGGAGGAGGTTAGTGGCCACTGGGGAAATAAGGGGAGGTCATCCCTGATTCCCTCCAGTGCTCATCTGGTTATTTAGGGCACCTTTTTGTGCCTTAAACAGGTCTAGCTCAAAACGTCGAAGTTTTAGTCCTGGGCGGTTTTGTTTTTTTCTATTATGGCTAAAAAACGTCTAAGTCTCAGGAATGCCCAAGTCCTGCCCTGAACATGAAGCTGATACGTCCCCTTGAGATTTGGACGCACTTCTGACGGACTTCAAAGAAAAACATCTAAAAATAGGTTTTGAAAATAGGTTTTCTCACAAAATAGGTCCAAATGCTGCTTCATGCCACTTTTTAGACGTTTTTCTCTTTTGAAAATGAGCCCAATAGCCTCCTGCGTAGTGCTTCTCATTCTTTTTGTGGCCATATAAAATTGTGTAGCTACTCTGGAGGTGCAGAATAATGATGTTCCTATGGAAAATCCACACAGGTTACAACCCCAAACGTGAATTTTGTGACCCCATTTGGGGTGAAGACCCCGCACAGTCCCCCTCCTTCTCCCAGCAAACACTGAGCTCATTTTAATTAAAAATGCGCAACATGCGCATGTGCAATTCCATTAATGCCCTGATTTCAGCTAAACTAATATTTTTTATAAATAGACCCTTCTCGGGTCACAACTGATTTCCTCCAACTTTAATTTTAATTAAAATTGGTGGTACAGCGGATCCCGAGGCTCTGGCACAACTCCGGAGCCATCGGGCATTCTCTCCCCAATGTGCATGCGTGCATGACGTCACCAATAATGCCAGCACACATCCCCAACTCTGCCTGTGCCGAGTGATCTCGGACACTCAGCAAGCCTCCACAAGTCTAGGGAATCCTTCAACCAGCCATGCCCAGCCTTCCCAAGCTCAGTGACGGCCCAGAACACCACGGTTCATGCCGGAAGTGCAATCCCGCGGCATTCCCACCAGTGGCTCCAGACTCAACCCCAAATATGTGACACAATCAAAAAAGAGAGTGAGCAAATCCTCTCCCCCCAGAAAAAAACAAAACAATAAAACACTGAAATCAGGAAAATTTGCTCCACATGTAATGATGAAATAGAAGCACTGACACCACAAACTAAAACAATACAAAAAGTATGTAAAATAGTGGAAGAAAACCTCAGCAAATAAAAGCCAGCTGTTCCAAACCACAATACAGGCTGGCTATGGGGCTCATTTTCAAAAGAGAAAAATGTTTAAAAAGTGGCATAAAGCAGCATTAGAACGTTTTTCTCACAAAAACTTCCAAATCAGTATTTTCAAAACCTATTTTTAGACATTTTTCTATGAAGCCTATCAGAAGTGCGTTCAAATCACAAGGGGGCGTGTCGGGGCATTTCAAAGGCTGGATTAGGGTGTGCCTAACACTTGGACATTTTACAGCTATAATGGTACAAAACAAAAATGTCTAGGCCTAAAACCAAGATGTTTTGGTGTAGACCTGTTTTCAGAACAAATAAGGCACAAAAAGGTGCTCTAAATGACCAGATGACCACTGGAGGGAATTGGGGTGACCCCCCAATATCCCCCAGTGGTCACTGACCCCCTCCCACCCCCAATATTCATTTTTGTTCAATCAACTGTGAATTGCAATGAATTTGGGTTTCTACCCGGTACTTGTGACCTGGCTTGGCCACTGTTTGGAAAGCAGAATACTGGGCCTGGGCTAGATGGACATAAGTACATAAGTACATAAGTAGTGCCATACTGGGAAAGACCAAAGGTCCATCTAGCCCAGCATCCTGTCACCGACAGTGGCCAATCCAGGTCAAGGGCACCTGGCACGCTCCCCAAACGTAAAAACATTCCAGACAAGTTATACCTAAAAATGCGGAATTTTTCCAAGTCCATTTAATAGCGGTCTATGGACTTGTCCTTTAGGAATCTATCTAACCCCTTTTTAAACTCCGTCAAGCTAACCGCCCGTACCACGTTCTCCGGCAACGAATTCCAGAGTCTAATTACACGTTGGGTGAAGAAAAATTTTCTCCGATTCGTTTTAAATTTACCACACTGTAGCTTCAACTCATGCCCTCTAGTCCTAGTATTTTTGGATAGCGTGAACAGTCGCTTCACATCCACCCGATCCATTCCACTCATTATTTTATACACTTCTATCATATCTCCCCTCAGCCGTCTCTTCTCCAAGCTGAAAAGCCCTAGCCTTCTCAGCCTCTCTTCATAGGAAAGTCGTCCCATCCCCACTATCATTTTGGTCGCCCTTCGCTGTACCTTTTCCAATTCTACTATATCTTTTTTGAGATACGGAGACCAGTACTGAACACAATACTCCAGGTGCGGTCGCACCATGGAGCGATACAACGGCATTATAACATCCGCACACCTGGACTCCATACCCTTCCTAATAACACCCAACATTCTATTCGCTTTCCTAGCCGCAGCAGCACACTGAGCAGAAGGTTTCAGCGTATCATCGACGACGACACCCAGATCCCTTTCTTGATCCGTAACTCCTAACGCGGAACCTTGCAAGACGTAGCTATAATTCGGGTTCCTCTTACCCACATGCATCACTTTGCACTTGTCAACATTGAACTTCATCTGCCACTTGGCTACTCTTATGTTCTTGTGTTTAGACTGTGTGATGTTTGTCCTACATATTTGGAGTGGAGGAATGGCCTAGTGGTTAGAGCACTGGTCTTGCAATCCACAGGTGGCTGGTTTAAATCCCACTGCAGCTTCTTGTGATCTTGGGCAAGTCACTTAACCCTCCATTTCTTCAGGTACAAACTTAGATTGTGAGCCCTCCTGGGACAGAGAAATATCCAAAGTACCTGAATGTAACTCACCTTGAGCTACTACTGAAAAAGGTGTGAGCAAAATCTACATACAAAAAAAATTATTAAAAATAATAATAATAATAAATAAATAAATAATAAAAATAATATATATATATTTCAAATTGCAGGTGCATTCAAGCATATAAACCACACACATAGGTAGCCTTGAACCATTTGGGCTCTGATTGGTTAGTGGACCACCAGAGTGTGAAATAGTTGCTGTTAAAATTGGGCGAGAATAAGGCAAGCGAATTTAACCAGGAGGTTTCTTGCCCGTGATGAAGAAGTCCTAGCCCTCTTATTGCTATCGTAAGGTGAACAGGAGCTTCTTGAGGCTTTTTCCTCCTGCGTATTTTTATACTTACACTATTAAGAGTTTCCAGAGTTTATATTAAGTGGATTTTGCTGGGGAGGAGACTCGTTCCCTTACAGAAGTTTAGTTCAAAATTAATGCATGTCCATTAATGGAGAAAATAGAAAAATGGAATTTATATGGCTATGGTAAAAATGGCCTTAGGGCATGGGAAAGACCCACAAAAAGGTATGCCAAGGCCAATTTTTACTGCAGCCTAGTAAAGGACCCCTATATTTGGAGCAAATGTTTTTGATTTTCTTTGGTTAGTATGTGACACCCAGTAATAATTAAGTTGTCCACAAAATTCAATTGAGAACTGCTAATCAAGGGACAATAAAATCCTTCATCAGACCTATCACTGAAGCAGTGATCCTCATGCTTTATGAAGACACATGAATATTGTGGACTTTGCATGATTTGTAACATGTTTTGATTCCTTATAAGATTTAATAATAGTAGTATTTATAGGCATGAGACATAGGGGCTCATTTTCAAAATAGAAAAATTACCAAAAAATGGCACACAACGCTATTTTCAAAACCCATTTTAAGATGGTTTTCTATGCAGTTCATGTACAGTGCTTCCAAATCACAAGGGGCATGCTGGAGGTGGGCATTCCCATAACTTGGACATTTTTCTGCAATAATGGAAAAAAGCAAAAACATCCAGGTTTAAAAGTTAGATGGTTTGGTCTAGACCTGTTTCAAACACGACTAACAAAACAGGAGTGGAAGTCACCAAGAAGCCAAAGTTCAAGATCAAATAACACCCAAAGGTCAGGTAATGATGTCCAACGTATTTATTCATTCATAATTGGTAAAACCTCAGTTCAGCTACAAAAATAAGGCCCAACACGTTTTGTGCACGTCTTCTTCAGGGGTCTTTAAAAGACATTAAAATATGAAAGTAAATGATCCCCATGGTAGAGGCAGGACCTTTTCAATAATGGGCCATTGGTAGAAGAGATTCCAGTTTACAATTTATTACTCTGACATCTATTGAGCATACAGTTCTAAAAAACGGTCTCTCTTTTGTACCCAACATATCACCCTTCTCACCGGCCTTATTCAACTTAATGATGATACCCTTGGCCAAACTACTATCAAACCAAAACCTCAATCCATACATATACGCAGACGACATAATGATCTACATCCCATTTAAACAAGATTTAAAGGAAATTTCCAATGACATCAACAAAAGTCTACATATCATGCATTCATGGGCGGATGCATTTCAGCTGAAACTCAATGCAGAAAACCCCCAATGCCTAATACTCACCTCTCAACATAACACGAACACATTCACCACCATTAACACACCAAAACTGAATCTTCCAATTTCGGACACCCTAAAAATTCTTGGAGTTACCATTGATAGACACCTAACACTTGAAAACCACGCGAAAAACACAACCAAGAAGATGTTCCACTCAATGTGTAATTACGGTTAGGTTTCTATAAGTTCAAGAAGTATCCATACATAAGAGAAACCGAAATATTTTGCATCCCCAGAACACAACGTGAAATAATATACATGTACCAGTTCTTAGCATCTCTTTTAGAGATATACATCGGCAGCGTAATTTTATCTTATATATATTTTTTAATGATTGTGCATACTAGGTTTGCATATATGCTTTTAGTTCTTTTAGCTGATTGTGTTTGGTTGGAACTTCATATAAGTACATAAGTACATAAGTAGTGCCATACTGGGAAAGACCAAAGGTCCATCTAGCCCAGCATCCTGTCACCGACAGTGGCCAATCCAGGTCAAGGGCACCTGGCACGCTCCCCAAACGTAACAACATTCCAGACAAGTTATACCTAAAAATGCGGAATTTTTCCAAGTCCATTTAATAGCGGTCTATGGACTTGTCCTTTAGGAATCTATCTAACCCCTTTTTAAACTCCGTCAAGCTAACCGCCCGTACCACGTTCTCCGGCAACGAATTCCAGAGTCTAATTACACGTTGGGTGAAGAAAAATTTTCTCCGATTCGTTTTAAATTTACCACACTGTAGCTTCAACTCATGCCCTCTAGTCCTAGTATTTTTGGATAGCGTGAACAGTCGCTTCACATCCACCCGATCCATTCCACTCATTATTTTATACACTTCTATCATATCTCCCCTCAGCCGTCTCTTCTCCAAGCTGAAAAGCCCTAGCCTTCTCAGCCTCTCTTCATAGGAAAGTCGTCCCATCCCCACTATCATTTTGGTCGCCCTTCGCTGTACCTTTTCCAATTCTACTATATCTTTTTTGAGATACGGAGACCAGTACTGAACACAATACTCCAGGTGCGGTCGCACCATGGAGCGATACAACGGCATTATAACATCCGCACACCTGGACTCCATACCCTTCCTAATAACACCCAACATTCTATTCGCTTTCCTAGCCGCAGCAGCACACTGAGCACTGTGCTACCTTAAAAGGTAAAGCCCTACAGTTTTATCTATATTCTTGGTCACACTCCACTTTTTAATAAAATATTTGATTTTCACTTAGTCACCAGTTTTATTTTAGTCACCAGGTTTTATTGATTTGTTTGGCTATCACCTTTTATTGTCCTTCATAAATTTTATTATTTCTCATCAATATTCAAAACATTAAGTACATAAGTACATAAGTAATGCCATACTGGGAAAAGACCAAGGGTCCATCGAGCCCAGCATCTTGTCCACGACAGCGGCCAATCCAGGCCAAGGGCACCTGGCAAGCTTCAAAAAACGTACAAACATTCTATACATGTTATTCCTGGGATTTTGGATTTTTCCAAGTCCGTTTAGTAGCGGTTTATGGACTTGTCCTTTAGGAAACCGTTCAACCCTTTTTTAAACTCTGCTAAACTAACCGCCTTCACCACATTTTCCGGCAATGAATTCCAGAGTTTAATTACATGTTGGGTGATGAAAAATTTTCTCCGATTTGTTTTAAATTTACTACACTGTAGTTTAATCGCATGCCCCCTAGTCCTAGTATTTTTGGAAAGCGTGAACAGACGCTTCACATCCACCTGTTCCACTCCACTCATTATTTTATATACCTCTATCATGTCTTCCCTCAGCCGTCTCTTCTCCAAGCTGAATAGCCCTAGCCTCCTTAGTCTTTCTTCATAGGAAAGTCGTCCCATCCCCGCTATCATTTTAGTCGCCCTTCGCTGCACCCTTTCCAATTCTACTATATCTTTCTTGAGATGCGGCGACCAGAATTGAACACAATACTCAAGGTGCGGTCGCACCATGGAGCGATACAATGGCATTATAACATCCTCACACCTGTTTTCCATACCTTTCCTAACCCAACATTCTATTCGCTTTCCTAGCCGCAGCAGCACACTGAGCAGAAGGTTTCAGTGTGTTATCGACGACGACACCCAGATCCCTTTCTTGGTCTGTAACTCCTAACGTGGAACCTTGCATGACGTAGCTATAATTCGGGTTCTTTTTTCCCACATGCATCACCTTGCACTTGCTCACATTAAACGTCATCTGCCATTTAGCCGCCCAGTCTCCCAGTCTCGTAAGGTCCTCTTGTAATTTTTCACAATCCTGTCGCGAGTTAACAACTTTGAATAACTTTGTGTCATCAGCAAATTTAATTACCTCGCTAGTTACTCCCATCTCTAAATCATTTATAAATATATTAAAAAGCAGCGGTCCTAGCACAGACCCCTAAGGAACCCCACTAACTACCCTTCTCCATTGTGAATACTGCCCATTTAACCCCACTCTCTGTTTCCTATCCTTCAACCAGTTTTTAATCCACAATAGGACATTTCCTCCTATCCCATGACCCTCCAATTTCCTCTGTAGCCTTTCATGAGGTACCTTGTCAAAGCCTTTTGAAAATCCAGATACACAATATCAACCGGCTCCCCTTTGTCCACGTTTGTTTACTTCTTCAAAGAATTGAAGTAAATTGGTCAGGCAAGATTTCCCCACACAAAAGCCGTGTACACTTTCATAATTCTTTTCAGTTTTTATTGGTATTTTCAAATGTTGATTAGGCAAAGTTTATATTGTGAATTGTCACCATTATTATTCACATTTTTTATTATTCAGTTTTTCATTTACATCACATTCTTATCTTATATTTGTGTTTATTATTGCTTTCTGATTTTTGGGATCATTTACTTTCATATTTTAATGTCTTTTTAAGGACCCTGAAGGCTTGTGCACTGAAACATGGCCCGTGTTGGTTCTTATTTTTGTATCTGGAATGAGGTTTTATCAATTATAAATGAATAAATACTTTGGACATCATTACCTGACCTTTGGATGTTATTTGGTGTTGAACTTTGGTTTGTTGGTGACTTCCACTCGTGTTTTGTTTGTCTGTTCACTTTTTGTGGAATATTTCTTATTTTCAAGTCACAAAAGGATGCCCCTGATGACCACTGGAGGGATTAAGGCATGACCCCCTTACTCTAGTTACTAACCCTCTCCTACCCCCCACCCCCCAAAGATGTGAAAGAAACAGTATATACCTGCCTCTATGACAGCTTCAGACATAAGAGCCAATTTTGCCTAATGGAAATAACCCCTTCCTGGCCACATACAAGGAATTTTCTCAATACTGGGGGTTATTTAAGCACCCACAGAGTCAGCTCCTATGGCTTCAGACATTATGTTCAGTTCTATTAAAGCAGCAAGCAGGTACCTGGAGTACCCTAGTGGTTGGTGCAGTGCACTGTAGAGAAGGGGGACCCAGGTCCATATCCCACTAACTGTTACACTTGTGGTGGAAAGTATGAGCCCTCCAAAACCCACCAAAAACCTACTGAACCCACATATAGGTGACACTTGTAGACATAAGAGTTATATGGCAAGCTGGCTCACTGTTTGTCTGCTCTCTCTGCCCCTGTAACCAACATTGTTTCTTCTTTTTTTTGTTCAGTTTATTTATAAGTTTGAAATACAACAATAAACACTATTAATGAATATAAACAGTTCATAAACTTGATAAATAGGGATTAGAAATAAGCAACAAAAAGTGAACTTGTAACAATAAAATAACATGACACTGGCAACGATAAGTTCTGGTAGAAGATCAAGTATATAGCTTCACAAATAAGGTTTGACAAAAAGAATCCAAAGGAGCCGAAGTTTTGGATTTATGAGGTGGAGGATTACCCTTGGAGTTTGCCATTTCTTTATATTTGTGAATGAGGCAGGGTTGGCCCCACAATTCATATACAGTGAGGTTGCCATTCACTCACTTATACTCAATTGAAATATTTACAGAAAGACCCATCATGCTTGCTCTGAAACAGAGTCAGTGCAGCACTCTTGATTTTCACTATTTAGAGTATGTTCATTATTTGCTTATTTGTAATAAAATGGTTGGAAATTAAGGCAGTGAGTCATTTATTTGGTTAAGTAGCTGTTAATAATACAGCCAACACATATTGCAAAGACAGTACTGGTAGTGCTGTCAGTGGTAGAAGAGTGCTTCTGATACTAGAGAAACTATGAGACTGCTTCCCTTGGTTTTCTTTGAACTTGATGGGCCAGTTGGTGATAGTTTTTTGAGCCTCAGTTTCCCACACATCTCTAGGTCCCAAGGGTTGGTTATGGTCCTTTTTATTGTAAGCAATAGAGTGTTCCTGAAAAATCAAGGTCCCCATAGCTTGCTCAGTGTACCTGAAAATGGGGACTTTATTTGGTGTCATCCATTTCTTTCCTTAATACAGGGGGAAAGAGTTTGGGGGTATGGAGTTCATTCTTGGATAACAATGTGCATGTAGGTTTCTGCTCTCAAAGTTTTCATGTGAAGCAGAAAAAAAGATGACAGAGGTAGGTAAGAAAGAAACCCAGCTCTTTGGCCCAATCTTTCAGAATAACCTGAAACTTTTGAGGACTGATGAGGCCAGCATTAGGTGGGTGTAAGCATGGCAATTGCACTGAGCCCCATGTCATAGCCAGCCCCAAACCTGCCTAAAATAGAAGAAAGTGACACCTGCCAGCTGGCTTTGGGGTCCCCTCCCAAATTGCTTTCCTGCACTCCAGTACTTCTAACACTGTCCCTGTGTACAAACACTGAAGTCCTACGTCAGCTCAAAACCTATCAATAAACTGTGATAAAGATCATCCTTGGATGTGTTGAAGTGTGTTAATCATTTCATAAAATGTAAGTGATGTGGTGCCAACCTCAACAGTGGGATTGAAGCATTAATTATGCAGTATTAGTTTTCTTAATTATTCAGGAATCCTTACAGCTTTCTTATTAGAAGGTGTTTAATTAGTTCCAACCTGTAGGATAGCAGCCTCCACAACATCAAATTTGTTTACTTTTCTGTATATTTTCACCTTTATTTTACTAACCTTTATGCTTCTAACTCTGAGGTGACTGAGGTGACATATGTAGTGCAAGACTGGCCTATTGGCTTCATAATTCTGGGGATCTCCCTACTGATTCTTACGGAGTTGGGGCGTATAAGTGTTTTAGATTATGTAAATGAGGAAGTATAGAAACTGAAGTGTGGGCAGGTGTTTTTGGCTTCTTGCCCTTAGTTCATGCAGACTTTATAATCAAACCATTCTCAGTGAAGTTCCCCATTTTTTTTTCAATAAGGGACCAATGTCATCCAAGTGACATTGCATGCCCAAAGAGGGATAATCAGGCTCATGCATAGGGTAATGAAGCAGCTAATGCATTCCATGGCTTTCAGCCAGGCAGGTGCAAATTGCCTCATTATGTGCTCATCATCACCCAGTTCACTATAGGATATCCTGTGCAGCGTCTGTTCCTTCTTTCAACAGTGAATTTTTCCCCACTAGCCATCCTTCTATTTGCTACTACTTCCTTCCTAGTCTCAGGCTGGATGAATCAAGTCCATGGTTGGAAAGAAACCAGAGGTTCATCAAACCCAACTACTTTTGATTGCCTAAGAGGTGCTGTCATTTTTTCTGCTATTGTAATTGCTAGCAACCACTCTGGGCTCTTGGAGAAGAGCAGTATGTAAGTGTAACTGCAGAACACAACGTATTTCTTTGCACAGTAATACAAGGGAAGTAAAAAAAAATGGTGTGCATTTTCATTCAGTCCTGAAGCGATGGAAAAATTCCTTCCTAGCTCAAAATATGGTGATCAGCTCTGAATCATTGGATTAGCAAGTTTCCATAAAATATAACAATGAATTAAAGTGCAGTAAAAAAAATTCCACTTTACTTTAGAATTGATATAGTATTGCAAGTATAACTAATTTTGTGGAGTAGCCTAGTGGTTAGTGCAGTGGACTTTGATCCTGGGGAACTCGGTTTGATTCCCACTGCAGTACCTTGCGACCCTGGGCAAGTCACTTAATCCTCCATTGCCCCAAGTACAAATAAGTACCTGTATATACTATGTAAATCACTTTGAATGTAGTTGCAAAAAAAAAAAAACCCCACAGAAAGGCAGTATATCAAGTCCCATTCCCTTTCCCTTACTGTGGGCAAAATGTTCCATAAAGGTCCTTCCTTCCTTTAATCTTAGAGAAATATCCTTTTTGTTTGTAGTTGAGATCCAGTGATAAGTTTATAAGAGTACTGTAGGAAAGAAGGGTTAGAGGAAGGCATGTCTGTGTGCACTGGCACTTGAGAAGGGATGATAAGAGAGTGGGTACCTGGGATTGGTCAAGAGAGAAAGGAAACAGATTTCAGGAGGGTGTGGAAAGGATGAGGTTGATGGGGAAGAGGAACAAGGTTGAAGTTGAGTGAGATATACCCTGTTCCTTTTCTGAACACCCCAATATTGCAGAAACTTGCTACTTCTGGATTACCTAGAACAACATTTCTCCCATTCTCCTCTTACAATCCTCTATACCTAACCTTCCCTTCTTTCTATTTCCCTACCATATCCTCCCTTTATTTTCCTGTCTCCAACCTCAGTCTTCCCTCTCCCCATCTTTGATCTCCTCTCTTGCCCTCCCACCTCAATACATAAGATCCTGCACCCATAGAACTCCTCCCAAAATAACCAACATAGGAAAGTTTGGAAAGAAGGTTCTAGAGTAGCTTTCTTAGAAATGTTGCCCATTCCACATGCAGGACCTACAAAGCAGGCAGAGCTCCAGTATCTCAATTTGTGGACAAGACAATGGTGTGAGGAGGAGGGATTCAGATTTGTTAGAAACTGGGCAACTTTCTAAGAAAGGGGGAGGAGGGGAAGAGTCCATTCTGGAAAGACGGGCTCCACTTTAACCAGGCTGGAACCAGGCTGCTGGCATCAACATTTTAAAAGGAGATTGAGCAGCTTTTAAACTAGAACCTGGAGGACAGCCAACAGCGACCCAAGAGCTCACGGTTCAGAATGATGTCTCTTTAAAGGATATCATGAAAACAGTGATGTTAGGGTATCCTGTTAGAGAGGTTGCAAGGCAAAAGTAGCCCAGGTGCCTTTAAAAACAGAGCACACAGGTTTCAAAGATTGCAAATTATCACTGTCAACTGCTCAGCAAGTTGTTAATAGAAACAAAAAACATTGTTTGAAGTGTCTGCATACGAATGCTAGAAGCCTAAAAAAACAAGACAGGAGAATATATAGCACTAAATGAAAAAGTAGATATAATAGGCATCTCTGAGACTTGTGGGACACTGTCCCAAATTAGTGGATCAAATTGGTAGAGGTGTAGCACTGCATGTTATAGAAGTCCTTGAGTCAAAGAGAATTAAAAGTTCTATAGGAAACAAAATGCAGTTTGGATTCCTTATGGATAGAAATTTCATGCGTAAAGAGGAAAAGAACAGTGATAGGAGTATACTACAATCCATCTGGTCAAAATTAACAGATAGATGTTGAAATGATAGAAGAAATTAGGGGAGAAAACAAATTAGGTAACACAATAATAATGGATGATTTCAATTGCTCCAGTACTGATTTGATAAAGGTAACATCAGGGCATGCTAGGGAGGTAAAGGGTCTAATATTCAGAAAATGCTGAGCTCCTAAATTTATGCTGAAAATTCATCTTAATTTGGGAGCTTAAAAGTTACGCTCATAAATTAAAACCTGCAATTTAACTTTAGATTTATGAGTCTAATGCTAAAAATCAGTGCTAAGCTTTTAACTTCTTTTCCCCACCCTAAATCTGCCCCAAATACCACCTACTTTTTATGCTCCTAAATTTAAGAGTTTAGTGACATTTTTGGAAAAAATTATGCATTCAGCCCTAGTAAATGTTCAAAGAGACCAGTTTATGAGGCGAACTCTCAAAGGAGCCCTTTTACCAAACTGTGGTAAAAAGTGGCCTTAGCCTGTCCTTACGTAGGTCATTCCCATGCAATAAGGCCATTTTTACTGCTGGGGGTAAAATAGCCAATTTTTCTATTTTCCGTATCTATAGCCATGTACTAATTTTCCCATTAACGCATGGCCATTAGCATGCAAGCCCCTACCAACACCTATTTTGTAGGCGGTAGGAACTCATGCACTAAACCTGTGCTAATCGGTCAGCATGCAGCAATGTCATTGTGCTAACCAATTAGTGCAGAACATACCCACTCTCTTCACAACAGATCTGCCCCCAGCGCACGCACATTGAAAAATTACTGCAGTACCAGGGGCAGCACTACCATTAGGCCACCTGAGGTAGGGGCCTTAGGTGGCACTCTTCTGAGGCGGCATCACCTCCTGCCTTTACTTCCCCAAACCATTTCCAGCAATTTACCTTTTCTTTCTCTTTTTTACAAAGGCAGTGGCAGCGATTCCCACAGAGGCTGCTCTGCCACCGGTCCCGGCTCCTTTTGTCTACTGTGGCCTGCCCTGCCGCTGAGGAAACAGGAAGTTACATCAGGGAGGCGGGCCATAATAGAGAGAAGGGGCCAGGACTGGCTGCAGGACATCCTCTAGGAATCGCTGCCCCTGCCTTTGGAAAAACGATTAAGAAAAGGTAAATTGGTGGAAGGCCGGGGGCTGGTGAAGGAAGGGGAGAGATGGCAGACTGTGGCGGGGAGGAGTGGTAGTGGCAGCAGTGGCTCATTCCTATCTCAGGGTGAGAGGTGTCAGTGATGGCAGATTCCTCGTCTCAGGCAGCAGATTGTCTTGGGCCACCCCTGTGCAGGATGCCTCAGCTTGCCCTGCGGTAAGCCATTTTTTTGATGCAGTAAGCATGCATTAGTGTTTACTTCAGCGTAGAAAATGGGACCTAAAGTTAAGGGCATAAATGTTTGAATATTGGGCCCAAAATTCATAGATTTATTTATAATATTTATAACCCGCACTATCTGCTATTCTGGGCAGCTTACAGAAGTCACATACATAATTTCAACATATGAACAAACTGCTTCATGGAGCAACTAGTTCAGGAACAAACACAAGGGACAGCAATTCAAGCAGGGGTGTAGTCAGACCTTGGTGGGAAAGGGGTCAAGAGCCCGAGGTGGGAGCACAGTTTAGTCCGCCGCCAACCTTCCCCCGTCACCGCTGCTGCCAGGTACCTTTGCTGGTGGGGGTCCCCAACCCCCGCCAGCCGAAGTCTTCTTCAGCGCCGGTCTCCGGCGCGTTCGCTGATCTTTCTGTGAGTCCTGACTCCTGGCGGCAGCGGCGGGGGAGTTTCGGTGGTGGCGGGAGGGGGGGGGGGGGTTGAAAGTGGTGGGGGAGGGTCGACAGCAGGGGTCGAAAAATAGAGGGGGCCAGGGCTTACCCAAACTGTGCACAAGTAACAAGAGAAAGTAGCACTGAGATATTTTCTGTTTTGTATTTAGTTATAAAACTGATTAAGGACAAGCATGATATGGATTTTTACTAAAATAGGGTAAAGGAGTCCAGGCACTGGTCTACACTGCAGACAATATACCAGTCTGATGCACAATCTAGAATTAAAAAAAAAAACATTGTTGTTACTGAATGTGAGGACCATATGCTCTGAAAAATTACAATCAAGAGCAATACATTTCGTCAAATTATTTTCTAATATGTAAACTTCATGTCATTGTAACATAATTTCCCTACTAACACTATAAGCTGACCAGTACTTGTGCTTTAAAACAATCACTGCAGGCTCATTCTCATAGAATCCAACTTCTGCACGCCACGTGTTTGATTAAAACGCTGCATCTTCATCAAATCCAACAGAGCCTAGAAATTCTTTAGAATTATGCAAATAATATCCAAGCCAGAATATATATCATAATCTAAATAATGAAAGACCACCTCCAAGTAAAATATCCTTCACACATATGGACCTCAGTTAATTAAAACTGAAACTAAAAGCTGCAGTACATAAGAGTTGCCATATTGGGACAGACCAAAGGTCCATCAAGCCCAGTATTCTGTGGCCAATCCAGGTCACAAGCACCTAGCAAGATCCCAGAACAGTAAAACAGATTTTATGCTGCTTATCCTAGGAATAAGCAGTGGAGTTTCCCAAATCCATCCTAATAATGGCTTATAGACTTTTCTTTTAGGAAATTATCCAAACCTTTTTTAAACCATGCTAAGGTAACTGCTTGTAGCATATTTTCTGGCAATAAATTCCAGAGTATAATTAATCGTTCAGTGAATAAATATTTTCTCTGATTCATTTTAAATTTACTACTTTGTAGCTTCATTGCATGCCCCCTAGTCCTAGCATTTTTGGAAAATTGTAAACAAGCGATTCACATCTCCCTGTTCCACTGCACTCAGTATTTTATAGACCTTCAGCCGTCTTTTCTCCAAACTGAAGAGCCCTAGATGCTTTAGCCTCTCCTCATAGGGAAGTTGTCCCATCCCCTTTATCATTTTCGTTGCCTTTCTCTGTACCTTTTCTAATTCCACTATCCAGCTTATTTTCGAAAGAGAAAGACGCCCATATTTCGACCCAAATCGGGAGATGGGCTTCTTTCTCCTGTGGGCGAACAAATTGGTATAATCGAAAGCTGATTTTGGTCGTCTTCAACTGCACTCTGTCGCAAGAACGAACAAAGTGGACGGGGGGGGGGGCGTGTTGGAGGCGTGGTGAAGGCAGGACTGGGGCGTGGTTATCGGCCAAAGAGAGATGGGCGTCTTTAGGTGATAGTCGAAACAAGAAGGGCGTTTTGGATGAGAATTTGGTCCGCTTTATTTGGACCCTTTTTTTTTCAGGTCCAAGTCCCAAAAAAGTGCCCCAACTGACCAGATGACCACCGGAGGGAATCGGGGATCACCTCCCCTGACTCCCCCAGTGGTCACTAACACCCTCCCACCAAAAGAAACCCACTTTACAAACTTTTTTCCCCAGCCTGTATGCCAGCCTCAAATGCCGTACCCACCTCCATGACAGCAGAATGTGTTCTATCTTCTGACAGCCTTTCCCTGGTTCTGATGTGGCTCTCGGGTGAGTGTGACACCTTTTCTGTTATGCGCACTGCAGAGTCACATCAGCAATGCATTGTGCTGGGTGTAGGTTATTGGGCTCCATGATTCCACTAGCTTGTGTTAAATGCTCACGATGTTGGTAGTTGGTAGGCTCTACTCCCATGGTGCTTTTCCCCCTGCTTACTGGGTCAGAGTGTGCCCTGTTTTGTTTCCAGTAGTCTATGAGGTAGTGGCCATTTTTGTAAGCCAGTTTTAGCTCCCTTTCATGTGTTACCCACGTTACTGAAAGTGGGCATTGAACAGCATTCTGCCAGCTCTGACCTACTGCTAATCTCAGTACCAGGGAGACTCTTTGCCAGTGGGGCACAACCTCTGATCTGCAGTTAACTGTGAGTAAACGTGCTTATTCAAATAAAGGATGTTTTCGGAGACATTAGTCTTCAGGTGTCAACTGGTGTGCCAAGGTTCTACAGCAGCAACAAGTCCTAGAGGCCTGCGTGTATGCAGGTCCCTGGAGCACTTTTAGTGGGTACCGCAGTGCACTTCAGGCAGGCGGACCCAGGCCCATTCCCCCTACCTGTAACACTTGTGCTGGTAAATGGGAGGCCTCCAAAACCCACATGTAGGTGCCCCCTTCACCCCTAAGAGCTATGGTAGTGTTGTACATTTGTGGGTAATGGGTTTTGGGGGAGGGGGTTGGGGGCTCAGCACCCGTGGTAAGGGATCTATGCATGTGGGAGCTGTTTCTGAAGTCCACCGCACTGACCTCTAGGGTGCCCAGTTGGTGTCCTGGCATGTCAGGGGGGCCAGTGTACTATGAATCCTGGCTCCTCCCACGACCAAATGACTCGGATTAGGACGTTTTTGAGCTGGCCGGTTTAAGTTTCCATTATTGCTAAAAAAAAAACCCACCCAGCTCAGAAACGACCAAATCCATGGCATTTGGTCCGTACAAACCGTATTTTCGAAAAAAAAACAAAAGACGTCCGTTTTTTTCGAAAATACAGTCTGTCCCTCCTCTTCACTTACCCATTTTCGGACATAGACGCCCATGGAGGTAGGCGTTCATGTTCGATTATGCCCCTCTATATCTTTTTTGAGATGTAGTGACCAGAACTGCACACAATATTCGAAATGCGGTCGCTCCATGGACCAATACAAAGGCATTATAACGTCCTCATGTTTGTTTTCCATTTTTTTCCTAATAATACCTAACATTCTATTTGTTTTTCTTAGCCGCTGCCGCACACTGAGCAGAGGGTTTCAGCATATCAACGATGATGCCTAGATCCCTGTCCTGGTTGATGACTCCTAATGTGGAACCTCGCATTACATAGCTATAATTCGGGTTCCTCTTTCCCACATGCATTCCTTTGCACTTGCTCACATTAAACGTCATCTGCCATTTAGTTGCCCAGTCTCCCTGTCTGATAAGATCCTCTTGTAATTTTTCACAATCCTCTTGTGATAATCGAAACAAGAAGGGCGTTTTGGACGAGAATTTTGTCCGCTTTATTTGGGCCCTTTTTTTCAGGTCCAAGTCCCAAAAAAGTGCCCCAACTGACCAGATGACCACCGGAGGGAATCGGGGATCACCTCCCCTGACTCCCCCAGTAGTCACTAACCCCCTCCCACCAAAAAAACCCACTTTACAAACTTTTTTTCCCAGCCTCTATGCCAGCCTCAAATGCCGTACCCACCTCCATGACAGCAGAATGTGTTCTATCTTCTGACAGCCTTTCCCTGGTTCTGATGTGGCTCTCGGGTGAGTGTGACACCTTTTCTCATGTTTGTTTTCCATTTTTTTCCTAATAATACCTAACATTCTATTTGTTTTTCTTAGCCGCTGCCGCACACTGAGCAGAGGGTTTCAACATATCAACGATGATGCCTAGATCCCTTTCCTGGTCGATGACTCCTAATGTGGAACCTCGCATTACATAGCTATAATTCGGGTTCCTCTTTCCCACATGCTTTCCTTTGCACTTGCTCACATTAAACGTCATCTGCCATTTAGATGCCCAGTCTCCCTGTCTGATAAGATCCTCTTGTAATTTTTCACAATCCTCTTGTGATTTAACAACAATGAATAACTTTGTGTCATCAGCACATTTAATTACCTCACTAGTTACTCTCATCTCTAGGTCATTTATAAATATGTTAAACAGCAGCATTCCCAACACAGACCCCTGAGGAACCCCACTCTTTACCCTTCTCCATTGAGAATACTGACCATTTAACCCTGCTCTCTGTTTTCTATCTTTTAACCAGTTTTTAATCCACAATAGGACATTACCTCCTATCCCATGACTCTCCAATTTCTTCTGGAGTCTTTCATGAGGTACTTTGTCAAATGTCTTTTGAAAATCCAGATACACAATATCAACCAGCTCGCCTTTATCCACGTTTGTTCACCCCTTCAAAGAAATATAATAGATTGGTGAGGCAAGATTTCCCTTCACTAAATCCATGTTGGCTTTGTCTTATTAATCCATGCTTTTGAATATGCTCTGTAAGTTTGTTCTTTATAATAGATAACTTCCAGGGGTCCCAGGGTTTCCCTGGAGAAAAAACTTTTCTTGTGGAAGATTCTCCTTGCTTCCCATTTCCCACAATCTCTGCTTCCAAGTAGTTTTCTGCTAGGGTTGTGGCTTCTGCTATAGTCTTGGGACCCACATCTTAAGAAATATTTAAAAATTGTTCCTGAACGATCAGCCTTACAATAGCCTCTGGACTCTGCTGCTCAGGCTCCAACCACTGTGTGGCCATGTCCATTAGACTCTGTGCTACCACCCTTGGCTGTTCTCCCTTTTGGAATTCCCTCTTTCTGAACCTCTCACTGTACTGTTTAGAGGAGAGTCTTAGTTGATCCTGGATGGCCGCCTGCACCTACTTACAGTCCAGGGTTTTTGCTAGCATCCAGTGCCCTTTAAGTTGTATTGTGATATTCATTGTGGTTGGGGGTTCCTCCTGTCTAATGACAGGGTGTATACCCTGTCACAGGAACTAAAGGGACTTGTTTAAACTGTGTATCAAAATATTTATATTTCTAACTTTTGCTTCTGTGATGTAACATTTTTTTCTTTTGAGTAATTCATCTTTTTTTCTTCCTCATTTTGTGCATTTTTTAATGAATATTACTTACTAATTTCCTCGGATTTGTATTTTTCTTTGGGGTTTTTTTTGTTTTGTTTGGCAATGGATTTTTCAAATGCTTGTAATTATGTTTTGAATTTTAAAAATTTATATTTGTCAAGGAATCATTTTGAAGTTAAATTTCTAAAACATTAAATCACATAAAAACATGTCACTTCTGAACTGGCTGTAAGTTCATGCCCTTCCCCGAGGACAAGCAGGCTTATTTATTCTCACAAGTCGGTGATGCCGATCCACGTCGCCCAGTACGGAACTTATAACAACTATAAGAAGAGTTTTGTGGAGCACAAGACATGCTCCACCGTGCATGTGCGAGTACCTTCCTGCCCACCGTGAGAAAGTGGTCTCCTCATTTCTTTTTCTACCGCTGTGAGGAGAGGGTGTGTTTTTTTTTACCGTCTCCTCACAACACTCGGTCCAAAAGAGCTTTTTTTCATGCCTTTTGGCAATTTTTTCTGCCTCAAATTCTTTTTTGTCATCATTCGGTCACTTTTAGGCCCTGACTTCCGCTGAGAATTTTCCCTTTATCAGGCCCATCACTTAATTTAATTTAGTCAAGAAAGTTTTTCCTTCCATGTCCATGAACGTTCCCATGGTTTTAAGTGCTGTACCCGGTGCAGTAGGATGATCTCTGGGAAGGACACCCATTCCTGCTGTCTTCAGTGTCTTGGGCCCGATCATAGCCCCACTAACTGTGTTCTCTGTCTTCATATGAAGGACCCAGGTTTCCAGGGAGGCTCAACAAGAGAGGATTTTTGGAGTCAAGTCCAGTTCCTTGATGTCGGCATCAAGGTTTGAGGTGTCGGCATCGAAGTCAAGCATCGCACTGACATCCGGAGCATCGGTAAGCATGGCTGCTGCTAAACCCTTAGACACTGGAAGCAGTGAAGCATCGAGTGGGTCTTCACCTGCCTCGAGGCAACATGTGGATTCTACATCGTCCTCATCGGCACTGAGGAGCCCTGGGGCATAGAAGGATTCGGTACCCGAGAAACATTGGCGCTGGGAGAACTGCTCCTCCTCCATACAGGAAGTGCCAATGCATCAGTCTCCTAGTAGCCAAGACCCAGCTCCCACATCAACCCCAGCAGCTCTGCAACCTGTGCCTGAACCAGCACCTCAGCTTTTCCTGGTGTTGGTCCTCGATAAGCATATCTGGGCCTTGCTCCCTGAGCTGTTGGATGGCCTAATTCAGTGGTGTGTAATGGCATCAAAGGTGCCTGCACCTACCCTGCCTACCGTTGTGGCCATGCTTGGCCCTCAGCCTGTGGTGCGGCCTCCAACATCAGTGCCGCATGCGGCTCCAGTGTCAACTGCCACCCAAGCCTGCACTCCCTCGATGTCGGTAGAGGAAGCTTTGCCGAAGTTGAGGCGGGAACCAACTTCTCAATGCTATTCTCGAAGGCGTGGTTTCTCCACGTCGAGGCAGGTTTGGTCTCGACACTCCCATCAGGAGGTATTGTATGACACCGAAGAGACGCACTCATGGGATTCAGAGGAGGACCCAAGGTACTTTTCCTCAGATGCGTCCTATGGAATTCGCTCTGAACCCTCCTCCCCACCTGAAAAAAGAAAGTCTCCTCCAAAGAGCCTTTCATTCCCTTCTTTTGTTAAGGAAATGGCTAATGCCATTCCATTTCCTTTAGAAGTGGAGGACGAGCCCAGGACCAAGATATTCAAGGACCAGGACTACATGTCTCCTCCTAGGGAGGCTATGACTGTCCCTCTCCACGAGGTACTCCAGTAAGTCTTCATTAGGAACTGTTGGTCCCAGTCATTCCCAAGCATATTGATACTCGGATCCACAGTGCACCTGGTTTCGATAAGCCTCAGTTGCCTCACAATTCCATAGTGCTGGAATCCACTCTCAAAAGAGCCAGGAGTTCCAGGGACTATGCCTTGGTGCCTTGGGTAGAGAAGCTAGAACCCTGGATTCTTTTGGGGGGAAGATGTACCAAGCTTCAATGTTCATCTCCCAAATACACTCATACCCATAGGCGTAGTTTGACTGTTCCATTGGGGAGGGAGAGGCAAAATATAGGCTGTGACAGATTTTCATATTCATTTGCATATATACATCTCATATATATTCATTACTAGCCGTTGAGCCCGTAAAAATGGGCTAGTATAGGACGGGGGGGGGGGGGGGGGTTGAAAGGCCCCTTCTCCTTGCACCCCCGCCGCCGAACTCGCCGCTGCCCCTCCAAGGTCACCGCTACGGCCCCCCCCCCCCCGGAGTCGCTGCCACCCCTCCACCCGGGCCGGGCCCTTGCTTCGCTATTGAAACAGCGTGGGAACGCAGCACACAGCTCAGATGAGCTGCCGTCCTTCTTCTCTGCCTGTGTCCCGCCCTCGACACAGGCAGGGAAGGAAGGCCGACGGCAGCTCAGCTGAGCTGTGTGCTGCGTTGACGCTGTTTCTATAGCGGAGCAAGGGCCCGGGTGGAGGGTGGTTGGCGGCGGCGTCTCCAGGTGGGGGGAGTGGTGGCGGCGACCCTGGGGGGGGGGAAGTGGTAGCGACGGCGGTTTCGTCCCTCCCCTTGCGCAGTAGAGACCCTCTCTGTCCCGCCCCCGTCATCACTTATTGACATGGGGGCGGGACAGAGAGGGTCTTTACTGCGCATTTGTGAGTGAGTTCGGTCACTCGCCGTTTATATGTTCGATGGTTATCTCAAAAAATAAATTGGATAGGCACCCAGAATATTGGACAGTGAAGATTGTTTCACTGAAATGAGCTATCACCAAGGGAAGTATGTCTCATGGTGCCCCCCACTTACATCCCCATGAGTTATCAAGGGCAGTGCACACTATCCCTCTCCCCTTTCCCTCACTCATTCCCTAGAACATCAATACACCTCCTGCTGGGAAAACAGAATAAGCTGGACTGTTACAAATCCATAGGCGGAAAATATACCCTAGCAAAACACACCACCACCACCACAAAAAAGGTTCAGCAACCCAACCACCTGAACTTCCCTCTCCCCACAATAGCACAAAAGGGGTCGAGGATTCTACCACTTCTACCCCTCCCCTTCCCACACACACACCTAAAAGGCAATTCTATAACACAGCACCTATTTAGGCACTGGATAGGAGCCGATTCTATTAAGGAAGGTAGGCACCTACTTTTCTTAACAAAATAGGCTCCTAGCAGGTATAGAGGGGCATAATCGAACGCGAACGCCCATCTCCATCGGCGTCTATGTCCGAGAACGGGTACGTGAAGGGGCGGGACAGACCGTATTTTCGAAAAAAAAAAATGGGCGGCCATCTTTTTTTTTGATAATACGGTTTGTGCTGGGCAAATGCATTGGATGTGTGCGGATTTGAGCTGGGCGGTTTCGTTTTTCAGTGATAATGGAAACCGAAGGCGCCCAGCTCAAAAACGAACAAATCCAAGGCATTGGGTCGTGGGAGGGGCCAGGATTTGTAGTGCAGGACACCAACCGGGCACCCTAGGGGGCACTTGTAACAATTTAAAATAAAAAGTAAAATACCTCCCAAGTCCATAACTCCCTTCATTTGGGTGCTGAGCCCCTCAAATCCCCCCCCAAAACCCACTGCCCACAACTCTATACCATTACCATAGCCCTTATGGCTGAAGGGGGGCACCTAGATGTGGGTACAGTGGGTTTTGGGGGTGGTTTGGAGGGCTCCCATTTACCACCACAAGTGTAACAGGTAGGGGGGGATGGGCCTGGGTCCACCTGGTTAAGTCCACTGCACCCACTAACAACTGCTCCAGGGACCTGCATACTGCTGTGATGAAGCTGGTTATGACATTTGGGGCTGGCATACAGGCTAGAAAAAAAAGTTTTGAAAGTTCTCTTTTTTTGGGTGGGAGGGGGTTAGTGACCACTGGGAGAGTCAGGGGAGGTGATCCCTGATTCCCTCCGGTGGTCATCTGGGCAGTTGGGGCACTTTATGGGGGCTTGATCGTGAGAAAAAAGGGTCCAGAAAAAGTGACCCAACTTCTCGCTAAAAACGCTTTTCTTTTTTCCATTATCAGCCGAGGGCGCCCATCTCTGCTCGGCCGATAAACACGCCCCAGTCCCGCCTTCACCATGCCTCTGATACGCCCGTCAACTTTGTTCATTCGCGTGACAGATTGCTGTTGAAGGCACCCAAAATCGGCTTTCGATTATACCGATTTGGGCGCCTACCGGAGAAAGGCGCCCATTTCCTGATTTGGGTCGAAATATGGGTGCCCATCACTTTCGAAAATAAGGCTGATAGTGTCCCATTATTAAATGCCTTTAAAATATCTCTTCCAAATCATCTTTTCTCCCTGAAAAGTTTGCACCAACAGTTTCGTTTTCTTGCTTCTCATGCTGACCTCCACTTTCATTCCCCAATCCATCATAGGCAGTCAATGACTCAACTGTTTGGGGAGGCTCAGATGGATGGGACTAAGATGGTGGGGTGAGATGGGGTAAGTTAAGGCCCTTATGGTGGGGGGGGAGAGACAACTCCCACATCAACAGTAAAGGTACAGCAGGGGCATTTTTGAACACAGCAAGGAAGGACCCCTTTAAGGTCTGTCTAGTGCAGAGCCAACAGCTGCCACCCCCAATTATTTCTTTTACTGCACACTGCACACTGAACACCATTCCAGGGAATTATGTGCCAAAATAAATCTAAATAACGTACAGCAAAATAATACAGCAGAACACCATAGTGGAGGAAGCAAGGACAGCACAAAAACACAGTTGAGGAAGCAACGTATTAAACAGAATAGTATTTGCAGTATTCTGGTAATGTATGCAGGTACTTTACAACTTGGCTAGCATTCAGTTCAAGCTTTCCAGTCCAGCGTCTTCCTGTTGACCATCCAGCTCATTTTCGAAAGTGATCGCTGGTGATCTTCCGACACAAATCGGGATATTGCCGGCGATCTCCTGATCCCGGTCAAATCGGTATTATCGAAAGCCAATTTTGGTCTGCCCCAACTGCTTTTTTGTGGCGGCACCGGCCAACCTTCATGGGGGCGTGTTGGTAGGGTAGTGAAGACGGGACGGGGGCGGGGCAGGGGCGTGGGTATGAGATGGCCGGCTTCGCCTTATAATGGAAAAAAAGTGGCCGGTTCGAACGAGCATTTCACCGGCTGGACTTGGTCCATTTATTTTTAGGACCAAGTCTCAAAAAAGTGCCCCAATTGACCAGATGACCACCGGAGGGAAGCGGGGATCACCTCCCCTTACTCCCCCAGTGGTCACCAACCCCCTCCCACCCCAAAAAAAATAAAACATTTTTTTGCCAGCCTGTATGCCAGCCTGAAATGTCATACCCAGCTCCTTGACAGCAGTATGCAGGTCCCTGGAGCAGTATTTAGTGGGTGCAGTGCATTTCAGGCAGGTGGACCCAGGCCCATCCCCCCCCACCTGTTACAGTTGTGGTGATAAATATTGAGCCCTCCAAAACCCACTGTACCCACATCTAGGTGCCTCCCTTCACCCCTTAGGGCTATGGTAATGGTGTAGAGTTGTGGCGAGTGGGTTTGGGGGGGGGGGGGAATTGGGGGGCTCAGCACACAAGGAGGCATATTTTCAAAGCACTTAGCCTCCCAAAGTTCCATAGAAACCTATGGAACTTAGCCTCCCAAAGTGCTTTGAAAATATGCCTCAAGGTAAGGGAGCTATACTCCTGGCACCTATTTTTGTTTTTTTTTTTTAATATTTAGAAGTGCCCCCTAGGCATGTCAGGGGGCCCAGTGCACTAGAAATGCTGGCTCCTCCCACGACGAAATGGCTTGCATTTTGCCGGGTTTGAGATGGCTGGGCTCGGTTTCTATTATGGCTGGAAAATGAAGCCGGCCATCTCATGTAAACCTGGCGATCCTGCTCCCGGCGATCGATTTAGGCGGCCCCAACCGTATTTCAAAAATACGGTTTGCTCCGCCCCTTTGCGGAGCCGGCCCCGAAGATGGCCGGCCATCGATTTGGCTGGCGCCGTTCAATTATGCCCCTCCATGTGAACAGTAATGTTCAGCAGCACTGCAACAGAAATCCTGTGGTTTCCAGCAACCATAAACTGATTTGCCTATTAAGTTACCAAATAACCACCAGGCTTCAGATCTGCAAACCTTTAGTTTATTGTTGGGTTACCAAACGTTTAGAATAAGTATCATCTGTATTAGCTGTACCTAATGGTTAAAGCAGCAGGCTGCCAACCAAGGAAGCCCAGGTTCAAATCCCACTGCTGCTCCTTGATTTCTTGGACAAGTCACTTAACACTCCATTGCCCCAGGTACATACTTAGACTGCAAGCCCCCCCAAGAAAAGGAAATATCTACTGTATCTATTCCTTAGACTTTAACACTGTCCTCTCCTCCTTCCATCCTCTCTCCCCCTATTCTATCCTGTTTTCTTCCATCCCCTCTCTCATAAGTACATAAGTATTGCCATACTGGGACAGACCAAAGGTCCATCAAGCCCAGCATCCTGTTTCCAACAGTGGCCAATCCAGGTCACAAAAAAAAAAAAAAAAAAAAAAAGGCACACAACTGCTTACAAAACAGTAGATAAAAAACAACAAAGCAGTGGAATCAAATGCATATCAGTTCAGTTGGAAGTAGCAGAAAAGTGGAACTAGATTTTTGGAATAACCGTTCTCATCTCACTACTAGTGTATATGATATACTTATATACACTTTCGATAGTTTGTACCCCTGACGCAGCCTGAGGGTGAAACGTGGCCACGTCGGGTATTATTCCAAATAAATGCATTTGATTCCACTGCTTTGTTGTTTTTTATCTACTGTTTTGGGATCTTGCCAGGTACTTGTGATCTGGATTGGCCACTGTTGGAAACAGGATGCTGAGCTTGATGGACCTTCAGTCTGTCCCTGTATGGCAATATTTATGTACTTATGAGAAGTATGGAATACCCCCTGGCATTACAGGAAAGGAGTGGTGGGAGCCCTCGGGTCACGACCCTCAGCCAGATAACTGGCCCCCATTGAGATGTTTTACTTGTGGGGAGGTAGGTCATTTTAAAAGGGAATGTCCATTGATGGAATGTCCCTTTACGGGTATGAGTATTGACTCTGCCCAAATTGAGGGAGGTTGGGAGCAAACCCTAAGAAGAGGAGTGAGAGTGGTTGGATTAGATCTAGTGGCCTCACTGGACACTGGAATCAGTTATTATTGTCAGCACCCCTCACCAGAATATGTATTGGGGAAAAGGAAGGGGCATTTATTGGCAAAGTGCAGGTACGATATGTCTATGGACATATTAAACAAGAACCCACATATGAGATAGGACTTACTTGGGAGGGAAAAACGTACCCCTTGAGAGTAGCAGTGGTGGAACAATTACCCTTTCCTTTGATACTAGGCTGAGACCAGAGGCGTAGCTATGTGGGTTGCCAGGGGACTACCAATGGCGCCAATGCCTATTTTTCATGTGATCATGCTTAAAATATGCGCCGGTGCCATCGGCAGTCCGCTCCCCCGCACCCTCAACCTGGCTACATTACTGGCTGAGACTGGGAGGGGATGCAGGAGGCGTTGACCTTTAAAGAAGGTTGGGTATCTACCTGAGTAAGCAATTACCCCCTTGAGGATACTGATACATTTCAGCTAGGGAATATATTCACATTCATCAATCAAGAGGTGATAGGAGACCTGGGGAAAACCAGTTAATCCCAAACCCACAACAGGGGGAGAAAATGGAAGGGGCTGGTTCCCTCTGGGCAAGCAAAAGCAAAAGAGGAAGAAGTGATGCAGAAATTCCACCAATGTCCCCAGGAGCATAGAAAGGACCCATACCTTCAAATTTATTAGAAAAAAGCAGAGGGCCCACAGACAAAAGGGATGAACATATACCCGACCTACCAAAAGGTTAATAATATCTTATACCAGGTAACTGAGGGAATGCCTGAGGGGGAGCGGTGACAAGCCATGGTCCCAGAACATTTTTAGAAAACCTTTTTTAGTATTAGTGCACTCCCATCCACTAGCAGGGCATCTGGCAGAGGCAGGAACCATTGATAGGCTGGTTGCCTGATTTTTCTGGCCAGGCATCTACCAAGATGTAAGGGAGTATTGCCGCTCCTGCCCAGAATCTCAAAAGGTACCGCAGAGGTTACTGGAAAAAGCCCCCTTAACTCCTTCACCCATTATGGAACAACCCCTGGATAGGGTGGCAGTAGATATTGTGGATCCCTTGGACCACAGTGTCAATGGATATCAGTATATTTTAGTTATAATGGACTATGCCACCAGATATCCTTGGGTGGTACCAGTGAGGAAAACTACAGCCCAAGGCATAGCCTGGGAGTTACTGGGGCTCTTTTGCCAAGTAGGGTTCCCAAGAGAAGTCTTGACAGATAGGGGAACCAATTTCCTGTCCTGGACATTAGATGGGGTATTCAAATTGTTTGGAATCATGCGTGTAAGAACGGCAGTGAATCACCTCCAAACCATGGCCTCGTGGAGCAATTTAATCAAAGTTTGATCCACATGATAAAGAAAAGTGGAGGTGAGGCCGTTAATGACTGGGATATGATCATTTCCTATGTATTATTTGCCTATCGGGGGGTATCCCATGCGTCTGTAGGCTCTCCTTTTCAGCTTATGTTGGGGCAACAACCTAGGAATTTATTAGACGTGGTTAAGGAAGCCTGGGTGAGGGAGAACCGAGAGGTGACCTCAGTGCCCGAATATGTTCAGGAATCGAGGTTAATAAATATAGGAAAGGCCACCAAAGAAAATCTAGAGCAAGTCCTGGAACACCAGAAGTCCTACTATGATCAGAACACCCAAGAGAGGAAGTTTAAACCAAAGGATAAGGTATCAGTTCTCATGTCAACATCAGCGAATAAACTTTTAACAAAATGGAAAGGCCCTTTTGTGGTGACCTGACAAGTAGGCCTCCTAACCTATGAAATAAACCAAGGTCGAGGGAAATCCCAAATGTACCATGTGAACCTTTTAAAACCTTGGGTAGAAAGAGAGGGGCTGGTTGGGGAGATAGTAGGAGAGGAAGATGGCGACTTAGGACCTGATCTAGGAGAGAAGAGAGAGGGGCACCCAATTAAGATCAGGAATCTCTGCAACCCCAACAGAGACTACAGATTCAGGCATTAATTCACCAATACCAGGTCATATTCTCCCCCTAATGCCAGGTCGGACCCAGGTAGGGACCCATCAAATAGAAACTGTGCCACATAAGGTTATCAGACAAAATCCTTACTGATTACCTGGGCTAGAAAGAAAGGGAGGTGGCCGACATGTTAAAACTAGGGGTCATTGAAGTCAACCAGTGAATGGGCTAGTCTTCTAGTCCTAGTCCCTAAACCTGACGGAACCAACTGCAGAGGTGTCAACAGTATATACCAGTTCGACGTGTACCCCATGCCTAGGATAGATGATTTGGTAGAGCAGTTAGGGGGGCCTCAGTTTTTGTCTACAATTGATATGACCAAGGGGTACCAACAAATTACCTTAGAGGAGGGCTCAAAGGAGAAGACTGCCTTCATCACCCACCACGGCCTGTATCACTTTAAAGATCTCCCATTCAGACCCTGGGGCAAAGAGATGTACAATACTTAGGCCACTGTGTAGGAGGAGGCTGGATCAAACTCATGCCCTCTAAGATAGAAGCCATTCAAAACGTAAAAGCACCCAGAACCACAAAACAGCTACAAGCTGTCCTAGGATTAATAGGATATTATCAAAAGTTCATACCTAAGTTTGCAGAGCTAGCTGCTGATCTCACGGCCCTATTATGAAATTCCCTGTCCAACAGATTAAAATGGGATAGAGTAGCAGACCATACTTTTGTCAAATAGAAGGAGGCCTTGTGTAAGGACCCTGTGCTGAGAAATGTAGACTTTAAACAGGAATTTATTCTACAGACTGATGCCTCAGGGTGAGCTTAAGTTACATGCTAAGTTGAGTAGGGGAAAAAGAACCACCTGACTCTATATTCTACTACGGAAAAAGAATGCTTGGCAGTAAAGTGGGCAGTAGAGAACTTGAGATATTACCTTTTGAGGGACACTTTACTCTCGTCACGGACCATGCTCTACTAAAATGGTTAGGTCTAATGAAAAATCACAGTGCCTGATTAATGAGATAGTATTTGGCCCTCCAGGCCTATACCTTTTCAGTGGTGCATTGGGCCAGGAACAGCCATATTAATGTGGATTTCCTGTCCAACGAGGGTGGAGTGAATCCAAAAGAAGAAGGAACCTAAGGGTAGGAAGTATGTGACAAATAAGCCCAGAGGTGTGGAAAACCTTGAGGGTCTTGGACTCACCCTGAGTAAAGAATGGGGCTCTGATCAGGATCTGACAGTAGGGGAGGCCAGTAGATTAGAGACTGATTGTTCCTATTTGGGAGGTGAGAGATCTTTTGGTACAGATAGATCGTTTGAGTTATTGATGGTGGAGGATACTTGGGTAGATGGCAGTATCAAAGAACCATAATAAGTCTTTTCTCATCATGATCTGTGTTCCTGCAAATAACAAAAAAACAAGGAAATAAAAATAAGTTCAATAGTGAACTGTGGCTAAAGACCTTCATTCCCTGTTCTTCACAGGTGATGAGTTAACTGTGAAGCCCTTTCCTTCAGTGATGAGGATCTGATCCATATACTTCTTAGACCATCATTCCTTACATGAACAGCTAAAACTGAAGAAAATGAATTGTTCTCAAATTATTTTGTTATAGCATTGCGTTCAGCATAGTAAGTAGTACTGTTGGAAAAGGTTTTCATTGCCCTTTTCCCACAAGCTATTGAGAAGTCACAGCATGAGAAACACAAACACAGGTATGTGGGAAAATAACACAAAGAAGAAAGAAAGAGGCTACCTATCATAGCGATTTTAGGTGCCATGGCCCCTTCTCATGTCATTATGGGATGTCAAAAAGGGTCCAAAGGCAATGAAGCAATACATAATTCAAAAACATTTTTACATTTTGTAAGTCAAAACATAGCGTGGTTGCCATGATATTGTGGCAGACACACAAGTAGAGGTCAACAAAGAAGTTGTAAGTAGGATACCTATTAAATAAACATTATAAGGTCAACATTCAGTCATACAGTGAATGCATAATTTGACATGTCTAACTTAGATGTTTTCGGCTTCTATGTATATTCAATGGTGCTACCCATTTAGGAAACATCGCTGAACATATATGCGTAACTTCAAACGTCAAAGTCAGAAGTTTCTAGTTTTAGTTTCTATTTCTATGAACCACACAGACATGTGCAGCAGTACTTTAGAAAAGGTGTGTAGAGGGGAATTCAAATGTGCCAGTCAGGATGTGCAAAATACTATTTCACTAGAGGCCAGGGGCGTAGCCAGACACCCAATTTTGGGTGGGCCTGGGCCCAAGATGGGCGGGCAGAAGAACCTCACCCCGTCCCACAGGTGATTTGGTCTCTCCTTCTCTCACCTGCATGCCATATGGTCTCTCAAACATCACCTCTCTCCCATATACCTTTTAAATTGCAGATTTTCACCAGCAGTGAGCAGCAACTAATACACACTGCTCATGTTGGCCACACACCCTTCCCTCTGATGCAACTTCCTGTTTCCGCCTAGGCAGAAATACATCAGAGGAAAGGCTGTGGGGCCGGTGCGAGCAGTATGTATGCCACTGCTCACTGCAGGCGAAGATCTGCTACTTACAAGGTATGCAGGAGGGACAGTTGTTGGAAGTTTTCGGCTGGTGGGGCTTGGGGATCCCTGCCAGCCACATCATAGGTATGCTGCTACTGGGTGGGCCTGAACCCAAAGTGGGTGGGCCTGGGCCCACCCAAGCCCACCCTTGGCTACGCCACTGCTAGAGGCTCTGCCAAACGTATAGTCTCTTGTAAAATAGGAGCAGGGTTCTTTCAAACCCCTCCACATTGAGAAAGAACAGTGATTTTACAAAGCTGGATGTGGGGAAGAAAAACACATTCCTCCTCCCTCACTCCAAGCAAACATAGATGTGGGAGCAGATTTCTAAAAATCACTGATCCCTGATCCCAGAATTAACGCCCCCATCACATTTACACTCCGATACTAACTTCCCCAACCCTCCCAACATGATACCTGATCCATGACATCACACAGCCTCCCACAAGCAGACACCCCCAGGAAGCCCTCATGCATGGATATGAAACCAACACGTGGTAGCCGCCCCAGACACACGACCTCCGCACACATATGGGGCCCAACACCCATAAAGCTGTCCTATAGCCCACAAGATCCCCAACCCAGTCCCTGGGCTTACTGATAATCCCTGTTGTATAGAGGGGCAGGAGTAATGTTCACTCACTCCCACCTCATGGCTGCTGGGTGTACAAAATGGCCCCCCTTGGGTCTAAAATGGCCACCAAGATTTCTAGATTAGGGCCAGGCTTCCATTTTGCCCACATATGGAAGCATGACCCCTAGTGGTAATACCACAATATTACTGTTAGAGGTCTCAGAGACCGTTCTGGAGACCTTGCGGCTATGAGGTGGAAGTGAGTGGACATCATTCCCACCCCACTAGACACTAGGGACCTCCAATAAACTCAAGGACTGTTTCAGGGGTTGGAGGGTTGCAGGCGAAAGGACAATTTTGCTTGCCTTGGACCCCAGGAGAGGGGATAAGTCTGGGGGAGGCTGCCATTTGTTGGGCTCATGCCCACATGTGGAGGCCTCTTGGAAGGCATGTATCTTTGCTGTGGGGTGAGATCAGGGGCTCAGGTATCACATAAGGAGGGTTGAGAAAGCTGGCATCAGGTTGGTGACATGATCGGGGGGGGGGGGGGGGAGGCTGGAATTGCTAAGACTAGGCACTTTGGCATTTACAGCTGCCCCTACAGGTGTAAATTCCAGCATCCATGTGTCCAAATGTTGGTATACATTCCCTATATGAAATAGGTCACACATGTCTGTATTTCTGTCCCATCCAGACCACATCCTTCCCCCATTCCCCCTTGCCACCTGGACATACCAGCTTCCCCATGTGCGAATGGCCCTTGTTCTGAAATGGAATTTAAATATGGAATGGAATTTGGTACAATCACTAGTACTCAATCATCTGGATTACTGCAACTCACTCTACGCCGGCTGTAAGGAACAAATACTCAAGAAACTCCAAACAGCCCAGAACACAGCAGCCAAACTAATATTCGGAAAACCAAAATACGAAAGTGCGACACCCCTACAAGAGAAACTACACTGGCTCCCACTCAAAGAACGAATCACGTTCAAAGTATGTACCCTAGTTCATAAAATTATCCATGGAGCTGCCCCAGCCTACATGTCAGACCTAATAGACCTGCCACCCAGGAACGCAAAAAAATCTTCTCGAACATTCCTTAAGGTAAAATTATGTATAATCATACCTGATAATTTTCTTTCCATTAATCATAGCTGATCAATCCATAGACTGGTGGGTTGTGTCCATCTACCAGCAGGTGGAGATAGAGAGCAAACTTTTGCCTCCCTATATGTGGTCATGTGCTGCCGGAAACTCCTCAGTATGTCGATATCAAAGCTCCATCCGCAGGACTCAGCACTTAGAGAATTACACCCACGAAGGGACACTCTGCCCAGCTCACCACCGCCGAAACGGGGGAGGGGAATTAACCCAGCTCATCCCCACACAAGTGGGGGAGGGGAATCCGTCCAGCTCATCCCCGCGGAGCGGGGGAGGGACACCACCCCGCCGATGCGGGGGGATCTGGCTTATCCTGCAACCGCAACCGCGGGAGGAGCTGACTGACCCGAACACCGCCGAAGCGGGAGGGGTACAAAACTGCCCTACAGCCGCACGAAGCGGGAGGGAGTGCCGGCAGAATTATAAGTCTCAATCCAGCCCCGTAAAACGGAGGGGAGAGGAATGCAGCAGCTCACTGTAACACAAACTCGTCTTAACTCTTGAAGAATCCAAGTGAAAAAACTTGAACACGAAGTCTTTCTGAAGTAACTGAAGACTAAACTTGAACCTGAAATGCAACCAGAATAAAACAATACAGATATCTGGGAGGGGCTATGGATTGATCAGCTATGATTAATGGAAAGAAAATTATCAGGTATGATTATACATAATTTTACCTTCCATATCATCAAGCTGATCAATCCATAGACTGGTGGGATGTACCGAAGCAGTACTCACCCAGGGCGGGACATAGAAATCCCTGACCGCAACACTGAAGCTCCAAACCGGGCCTCCGCCCGAGCAGCCACAGTCAAGCGGTAATGCTTGGAGAATGTATGGGCCGAAGCCCAAGTTGCCGCCTTGCATATCTCTTCCAAGGAGACGGAACCGGCCTCTGCCATCGAGGCCGCCTGAGCTCTTGTGGAGTGAGCCTTCAGCTGGATAGGCGGCACCTTCCCTGCGGCCACATAAGCCGCTGCAATGGCTTCCTTGACCCATCTTGCCACTGTAGGCTTAGCAGCCTGCAGACCCCTACGAGGACCTGCAAACAGGACAAACAGATGATCCGATTTCCGGAAATCATTGGTCACTTCCAAGTATCTGATGATGACTCGTCTCACATCCAGATATTTAAGAGCAGAGTACTCCTCTGGGTAGTCCTCCCTACGAAAGGAAGGGAGACAGAGCTGCTGATTCACATGGAAGCGAGAAACAATCTTGGGCAGAAAGGAAGGCACTGTGCGAATAGTCACTCCTGCCTCAGTGAACTGCAGAAAAGGCTCTCGACATGAGAGCGCCTGGAGCTCGGAAACTCTTCTGGCTGAAGTGATAGCCACCAAAAAGACTGCTTTCAACGTCAGGTCTTTCAGAGATGCCCTCGACAAGGGTTCAAACGGCGGCTTCTGCAATGCTCTTAGCACCAGGTTGAGATTCCACGCAGGCACCACTGAGTGCAGAGGAGGGCGCAGGTGATTAACTCCCTTGAGAAAGCGCACCACATCTGGCTGGGAAGCCAGGGAAGCACCCTTCAGGCGGCCCCTGAAGCAAGCCAGAGCCGCTACCTGGACCTTAAGGGAACTGAGCGACAGGCCTTTGTCCAGACCTTCTTGCAGGAACGCCAACACTGAAGAAATTGGAGCAGTGAAGGGAGAAAGTGAGCCTGCTTCACACCACGCTGCAAAGATACGCCAAACCCTGGCGTAAGCAGTAGAAGTAGAGCGTTTCCTCGCTCTCAGCATAGTGGCGATGACCTTGTCTGAGAAGCCCTTCTTCCTCAGACGCTGCCGCTCAATAGCCAGGCCGTAAGACCAAAGGGGGAGGGATCCTCCATCACCACGGGACCCTGATGTAACAGGCCCTGCTCCACTGGCAGCCGCAGAGGATCGTCGATTGAGAGCCTGATCAAGTCCGCATACCAGGGACGTCTGGGCCAATCCGGACCCACCAGGATTATCCTGCCGGGATGTCTTGCCACCCGGTCTAGGACCCTGCCCAACATGGGCCAGGGTGGGAACACATAGAGAAGCTCTTGTGTCGGCCATTGTTGGAGAAGAGCATCTACTCCCAGGGATCGAGGGTCCCGTCCTCTGCTGAAGAAGCGCGGCACTTGGCAATTGGCCGACGACGCCATCAGATCTAGGCTCGGCTGGCCCCAGCGCTTCGTGATGTCCAAGAACGCCTGAGCAGATAGCTGCCACTCTCCGGGCTCCAAGGTATGGCGACTGAGAAAGTCCGCCTTGACATTCATGACTCCGGCAATGTGGGCCGCTGACAGCTGTTCCAGGTTCGCTTCCGCCCACTGGCATAGACTCATAGCCTCCTTGGCTAGAGGGGCGCTCTTGGTACCTCCCTGGCGGTTGACATAGGCCACAGCCGTGGCATTGTCCGACAGTACCCGTACAGGCTTCAGCACCAGTACCGGGATGAACTCCAAAAGCGCCAACCGAATGGCTCTGAGTTCCAGGAGGTTGATAGACCACTTCGCCTCTGCAGGAGACCAGAGCCCCTGCGCTGTCCTTCCCAAGCAGTGGGCTCACCAGCCCGACAATGAGGCGTCCGTCGTGACGACAATCCACTCTGGGGTCACCAGAGGCATTCCTGCAGACAACTTGTCTGCCTGCATCCACCAGCTCAGCGCCTTGCGCACTGCTGGATCCAAGGGAAGACGCACCGCATAATCCTCCGACATCGGAGTCCAGCGCTGCAGCAGAGAGTGTTGTAGTGGTCTCATATGAGCCCTGGCCCAGGGCACTACTTCCATCGTGGCCGTCATAGAGCCCAACAGCTGCACATAGTCCCAAGCCCGAAGAGGAGAGGCTACCAGGAACTGGTCCACCTGAGCCTGAAGCTTGACAATCCGATTGTCTGGCAGGAACACTCTGCCCACTTGGGTGTCGAATCGAACTCCCAGATACTCCAGGGACTGAGTCGGGCGCAGCTGGCTCTTCTCCCAGTTGATGATCCATCCCAGGGAGCTCAAAAGAGCAACTACCCGGTCCACAGCTTTGCCGCACTCTGCATAAGAGGGGGCTCGGATCAACCAGTCGTCCAGATAAGGATGGACTTGTACTCCTTCCTTTCGCAGGAAGGCCGCTATGACCACCATTACTTTGGAAAAGGTCCGCGGAGCAGTAGCCAACCCGAACGGGAGGGCTCTGAACTGGAAGTGTCGGCCCAGGACTGCAAAACGCAGAAAGCGTTGATGAGGAGGCCAGATGGGAATATGCAGGTACGCTTCCTTGATGTCCAAGGAAGCCAGGTACTCCCCTGCCTTCACTGCCGCTATAACAGAGCGGAGAGTCTCCATGCGAAAGTGCCGCACTTTCAAGGCCCGATTGACCCCTTTGAGGTCGAGGATAGGCCGGACAGAACCTCCTTTCTTTGGTACCACAAAGTAAATGGAGTAACGCCCCTTGCCAAGCTGACTTTCTGGCACCGGAACGACCGCACCCAGGCGGATCAGATTGTCCAAAGTCTGCTGCACTGCCACAGCTTTGACCGGAGACTTGCAGGGAGAGAGTACAAACCCGTCTCTTAAGGGTCGGCAGAACTCTAGCTTGTAGCCGTCTCTGATGACTTCCAGCACCCAAGCGTCTGAAGTTATTGTGGTCCACTCGCCCAGAAACGAGGACAGCCGTCCTCCAATCTGCACTGGGGCGTGGACCAAGACCCCGTCATTGGGTACGAGACCCTGGGGGAGGACCGGAGGGAGCACCTCCGGGACGGCGGTCTCTGCGAAAGGAACGCTGCTTGGGGGAGAAATGCCTCTTAAAGGAAGAGGGGGCAGAAGAACCCGACCTGCCCGGGCGGTACCGACGGGCTTCCTGAAACCGTCCTCTGGAGGTACCGGGACGAGCACTAGCCCGAGCCCTGACCTCTGGTAACTTCTTACCCTTAGATGTGCCGAGATCGGTCACGATTTTGTCCAGCTCGACCCCAAAGAGCAGCTTGCCTTTAAAAGGCAACCTAGCCAGGCGGGATTTAGAGGCGTGGTCAGCAGACCAATGTTTCAGCCAAAGCCACCGCCGCGCAGAGACTGTCTGAGCCATGCCTTTAGCTGAGGCTCTCAAGACATCATACAGCAAGTCTGCCACATAGGCTAAGCCCGATTCCAGGGCTGGCCAATCATCCCTCAAGGAATGATCCGAGGGGGAAGCCCGCTGCACCATAGTAAGGCACGCCCTGGCCACATAGGAGCCGCAAACTGAGGCCTGCAAACTTAAAGCAGCCGCCTCAAAGGACGACCTTAAGGCCGCCTCCAATCTCCTGTCTTGGGCGTCCTTTAGGGCCGTGCCACCTTCCACCGGCAATGCCGTTTTCTTAGTCACCGCAGTGATTAAAGAATCCACGGTAGGCCACAGATAGGCCTCACGTTCACTCACAGCCAAAGGATAGAGGCGGGACATAGCCCTAGCCACTTTAAGGCTCGCTTCTGGGACATCCCATTGAGCCGAAATTAAGGTGTGCATGGCATCATGCACGTGGAAGGTTCTAGGCGGGCGCTTCGTCCCCAGCATAATGGCAGAGCCAACAGGGGCTGAGGGAGAGACGTCCTCCGGAGAGGAAATCTTCAAGGTGTCCATGGCCTGTAACAACAGGTTGGGCAAATCCTCTGGGCGAAAAAGCCGCGCTGCAGAGGGGTCATCCGCTCCATCCGAGCGGGGATCCGTCTCCTCCAAGGAATCCGCAAAGGACCGTTGGGAGACCTCAGACACGCTGCCCTCATCTACATCGGAGGAGACAAATTCCTCCAAGGCCTGGGAATCAACCCGAGGGCGTTTACCTCTGGGAACCTCAACCTCTTTACCAGACGAGGGAGCGGGGGCAGCGTTGTGCATGAGGAAGGCCTGATGCAGCAGCAAAACAAACTCGGGGGAGAAACCCCCCAGACTGTGCACTTCCGCAGCCTGGGCAACAGCCCTAGGCGCACTCTCAACCGGCGCTCGCAACAGCGGGGGAGAGGCCTGCTGCGCATCCAAAATGGCGTCCGGCGCGAAACTCCGCGAAGGAGCCGCGCGGGAAGAACGGCTCTTAACTTTAGCCGCTTCTGTGCCGTCGCCCAAATTAAGGGCGTTCATGGCATTAATGTCTCCAACCTCAAGGGCGGCCCAAGAAGAAGCCGTCCGAGCCGCGTGGCCGGCCAAAATGGCGGAGGCGAGGAGCGGGGGATGGGCGTTTATGGCGGGAAAAACCGCCACGCCGGAGGAAGGACCGGGACATTCATCGGTCACGAAACTGCCACCCAACAAGGGCGAATCAGGCTTTAAGACCCCCGCATCCCCTCTAGAAGCGCTCAAGCGACCCGGGGAGCGACCCTTTGCGCCCTCGCCCTCCGACGCCATGTGCCACGAGGAGAAGAATCGGGGAACCCCCGCCCGCTATAAAAAGGTAAAATTACCTGCTGTCCGCTCCGAGTTGTAACGACCTGGTGTCCCAGTGAGTAGCTGCAATAGACGCTTAAATAAACGTCGAAATAAACGCCTTTAAAGACGTTTAAAATTTTTTTTTTTTTTTTTTTTTTTTTTAACGGAGCCAGCGGGAGGGGGGAGAAAAGGAGGGACCTGGCACCACCAGGTTTGCACTTGCTCAAAAGAGCCCTCAACCCCAGGCACTCAACAAAACCTAAAAATTAGGCTTGGAGGCCTAGCCAGAGCTGCTGCTGCTGTGTGTGACCACCACCTGCTGAGATAGAGAACATACTGAGGAGTTTCCGGCAGCACATGACCACATATAGGGAGGCAAAAGTTTGCTCTCTATCTCCACCTGCTGGTAGATGGACACAACCCACCAGTCTATGGATTGATCAGCTTGATGATATGGAATCTTCATTTTCCCAACTGCAAAGGTCTGAAATACAAATGAATGCATGCCTCTACCTTCTCCTATATGAGCACGCAACTCTGGAACGCGCTACCACGCAATTTGAAAGCGACCAATGAACTGGCCAACTTCCGTAAATTATTAAAGACTCATCTCTTTGAAAAGATATACCACAAAGATCAAAACATGTAAAAACCTCCAAATATACCCAGAAACGTCGTAACGCGTCTAATGTCTTATAATGTCTTCTGCTATACCACTATCTTGTATTCCTAATGTTTTTTAAATGTCTTCTGCAATACCACTATCTTATATTCATGACCATGTAACCCAAAATCCTTCTGTAAAACCAAATGTACATCCTCTTCTTAATTCCAGTATCCATGATGTATTGTAAGCCACATTGAGCCTGCAAAGAGGTGGGAAATCGTGGGATACAAATGCAATAAATAAATAAATAAATAAATATCTGGGCATCTCCAGACATTTAAATGCTGCCATTTAGATGTGGAGGCGTTTCTAAAATAAAAGTCATAACTTAAACGTGTAGGTGGCTGAATATTGCTGCTTAAAAACATATAAGTTATATGGTTCAGAGGCACCACCCTTGGAATCCCCAATTCTGTCCCATTTTTGGATGAATAAGTGTCAAACAGTATCTGTTCACAGACTGCTGACCACATAAGTGCTTCTGAACATGAATTCTAATAAATAAAGTAGTCTATAAATTTTATTAAATCAATAAAAATAAATAAATAAAATAACATCAATATATTTTTGACTAGCTTTCAAGTGCTAAGTTCCCTTCATTAGATCAGTGTACTGAAGGACACATGGGCCTAGATTTAATTAAAGGCACTACCAAATATTAATACTTCTTATTTACTGCAAGTCTCCTTTTATTCAATAGAACCCATTTATTACTAACATTCTAACACAGCCATGGCACTTTAGTAAATCTAGCCCACAGTTTGAAAGCTATTTGCACGTGGAGGGGCATTTTTGATATGACGTTTAAGTCAAACTTTGGATGTTTTGCGCTAAACGTCCCAAATCCAAATAGAAAATATGAACATTTTCGAAACAGCAAAATGTCTATTTTTTTTTAAATGGCCACATGCAAGATGTTTTTGTGCTCTGTGCGTTTATCTTTTTGGGCCATTAAAAAAAAAAGTCAAGTTAAAAAATGTAGAAAATCAAGTAATTGGGATGGAAGAGGAGCCAGCATTCTTCATAGACTGGCCACACAGACATCCCAGGAGAGCAAAGGCAACCCTTGGGGGCACTGTAGTAGACTTCATATAAAAGCTGCCAGGTATACATGTCACCATCACCCCCTTATGTTGTATGCTGAGCCTTTCAAATCCCACCAATAACCTACTGTACCCAACTGTACACCACTATGGTTGAAGGGGTCACCTATATGTGGGTACTGTAGGTTTTGGAAGAGTATAGGAGGGCTCACACATTATATCACAAGTATAATAGGTAGAGTGGGATATGGGCCTGGGTCCTCCTTTCTATAGTGCACTCCACTGACCATTGCACTACTTCAGGGATCTGCTTGCTGCTCTAATAGAGCTGACTATAACATCTGAAGCTGCCATAGAGGCTGGTAAATAATATTTTTAATCACACCTTTGGGGGATAGGATGGGGACAGTGTCCATTGGGGAAGTAAGGGGCATCATCCCTGATTCCCTCCAGTGGTCATCTGGTCATTTAGGCCACCTTTTTGTGCCTTATCCATTGTAAAAACAGGTCTAGACCAAAATGTTAAAGTTTCAGCCCTAGATGTTTTTATTCCATTATGGCTGTAAAATGTCCAAGTGTTAGGAACGCCCAAAGCCTGCCCCTGAAATGCCCCTTTTACGCCTGCTTGTGATTTGGACGCACTGCAGAAGAATTGCATAGATAAACATCCGCAAATTAGGTTTTGAAAATAGCAATTTGGACGCTTTGAGAAAAAATTTGTCCAAATGCTGCTTTAAGACACTATTTGGACGTTTTTCTCTTTCGAAAATGAGCCCCATAGTAAGTTAATCTAATATGAAGGTATGAATTACAGCTTGTGTACAGATCTGTATTTCCACTTAGGATTAACTGGAGAAAAAAAAAAGCTAAAACAGTGTTGACTATTCATGACATGCACAGAAAAGTGAAAAACGTTTACTATCCATTGAATAAGAAATTAGTAAAACATTACAAAAGGTGAGGAGTGATGAAAATCATGACCAAACCACCATTTCATTTCAAACATTACTACTGTTTAAACCAAAATGACAATTTGAGTATTTATGTTTGCTCATGAAGGGGTTCTTTTACTAAGTTGTGTAAGCTGTTAATGTGCAGTTTAGCACGCTGTAACAGCTAACTCAAGGACATGTTAACCCGTCTTTATAGTAAAAACTGCATTAGCACATGGTAATTTGCACACTATTGGAGTTTTTGGTTAGGAGGCATTACTGAACAGAGCATGGACAGAGAACAGGCTTGGCGTGCTCGTTGCAGTTAACATGCTGAATTTTGTATGCACTAACCAACTAATGCAAAAATGCGTGGGATAAACATAAAGAAATCCTGTTCAGAAGGAATGGATCCTCAGAAGCTTAGCGGAGATTGGGTGGCAGAGCCGGTGGTGGGAGGCGGGGCTAGTGCTGGGCAGACTTCTACGGTCTGTGCCCTGAAAATGGCAGATACAAATCAAGGTCAGGTATACACATAAAGTAGCACATATGAGTTTATCTTGTTGGGCAGACTGGAAGGACCATACAGGTCTTTCTCTGCTGTCATCTACTATGTTACTATCCTGCTTATTTTCGAAAGGAGAAAAACGCCCATGTTCGGGAGATGGGCGTCCGTTTCCCGTGGGCGGCCAAATCGGTATAATCGAAAGCCGAATTTGGTCTTCAACTGCAATCCGTCGCGGGAATGAATAAAGTTGACGAGGGCGTGTCGGAGGCGTGGTGAAGGCGAGACTGGGCGTGGTTATCGGCCGAGCAGAGATGGGCGCGCTCGGCCGATAATGGAAAAAAGAAAGGCATTTTTAGCGAGAATTTAGGACACTTTTTTCTCACGAACAGGTCCCAAAAAGTGCCCTAAATGACCAGATGACCACCGGAGGGAATCGAGAATCACCTCCCCTGACTCCCCCAGTGGTCACTAACTCCCTCCCACCAAAAAAAACCCACTTGCAAAAACCTTATTTCCCAGCCTCTATGCCACCCTCAAATTCCGTACACACCTCCATGACAGCAGAATGTGTTCGATCCGCTCACAGTCTTTCCCTGGGTCAGATGTGGCTCTCGGGTGCACCGCAGGGTCACATCAGCATTGCATTGTGGTGGGTGTAGGGTATTGGGCTCCGTGATTTCACTAGCTTGTGTTACAGTCTCACGATGTTGGTAGTTGGTAGGCTCTTCTCCCATGGTGCTTTTCCCTCTGCTTACTGGGTCAGAGTGTGCCCTGTTTTGTTTCCGGTAGTCCATGAGGTAGTGGCCATTATTGTAAGTCCGTTTTAGATCCCTTTCGTGTTAGCCACGTTACAGTTCTTACCTTGAATGTTGCTGAAAGAGGGCATTGTACACCATTCTGCCAGCTCTGACCTACTGCTAATCTTTGCCAGTGGGGCACAACCTCTGATCTGCAGTTAACTGTGAGTAAATGCGGTTATTGAAATAAAGGACGTTTTCAGCGAGATTAGTCTTACGGTGTGAACTGCTGTGCCGGTTATACAGCAGCAACAAGTCCTGTCTCTGGAGCAGTTTTAGTGGGTAATGCAGTGCACTTCAGGCAGACAGACCAGGCCCATCCCCCCTACCTGTACCACTTGTGGTGGTAAATGGGAGCCCTCTAACCCCCCCCCCCCAAACCCACTGTACCCACATGTAGGTGCCCCCCTTCACCATTAAATGCTATGGTAATGGTGTTGAGTTGTGGGGAGTGGGTTTTGGAGGGGATTTGGGGGTCTCAGCACTCAAGGTAAAGGAGCTATGCACCTGGGAGGTAATTTAATATTTTTCCTATTTTTTAAAAGTGCCCCCTAGGGTACCCGATTGGTGTCCTGGCATGTGAGGAGGACCAGTGCACTACGAATCCTGGCCCCTCCCACGACCCAAAGCCTTGGATTTGGTCGTTTTTGAGCTGGGACGCTTCGGTTTCGATTATTGCTGAAAAACGAAAACGCCGAGCTCAAACAAACGCCCACATCTCAAAAACACCCACATCCAATGCATTTGCCTGGCACAACCCGTATTTGCGAAACTAAAGATAAACGTCCATCTTTTTGGAAAATACGATTCGGCCCACCCCTTCACGGACCCGTTCTCGGAGATGGACGTTCTTACACATGGGCGTTTGCGTTCGATTATGCCCCTCCACGTAATGCACTGTTATTGCAGAGGCACTTAGGGCCAGATTCTGTAAATGGCATCTAAAAAATAGGCATGGTTGATAGCTCATAGGGCCAGGGAACATGCCCACATCTAGGCATATTCTAATTAAAGCCCACCAAAATAAAAAAAATGTGGGGACTAACATCAACATAAATTAGCAAAATGTCCCAAACATTTGAACTTTCCACACAAATGTTCAAATGTTTGGGACATTTTGCTAATTTATTATTATTATTTTGTTACATTTGTACCCCGCGCTTTCCCACTCATGGCAGGCTCAATGCAGCTTACATATACAGGTACTTATTTGTACCTGGGGCAATGGAGGGTTAAGTGACTTGCCCAGAGTCACAAGGAGCTGCCTGTGCCTGAAGTGGGAATTTGGGCATAGCCATTTACGCCTAAACACTCGTGCCAAAATGTAGGTGCGTTCCCTCGAATTCTATAACCACACATGTAAATTTGAGGAACACACTGACATGCCTCCAATGGCCTTGCCCCTTTTCAGATATGCACATTAGAATTTACACGCGCCTCTTTTTGGAATATGCCTAAAAAGAAGCACACATAAATTCCAATTATTGTCAATTAGTGCTGATAATTGGTTGTTATCGGTCAGTTATCATCACTGATTGGTTCGTTACTCAATTGTAGTGCATGCAAATCTCTCTCATGAATATTCATTGTGGGTATCCTGAAAACCTGACTGGCTGGGGAGCCTCCAGGGCCAGGTTTGGGAACTACTGAGCTAATTACTGAGCAAATTTGGGCACCATATATAGAATCCAGGGGTTAGTTCCTCCTATTTAGGAGACAGTAACACCCAGATTCTATATAAAGCGCAGCGAGTTGTACTCATTAAATTGGGCGCATGCCCAATTTATGTGTACACCTTAAATGAGTAACGAGCCAATCAGTGATGATAACTGACCGATAACAACCAGGGGTGCCTCCAGGATCAGGTTTGGGAACCACTGAATTAGCTAACAAGCGATTCATTAGCAATAAATTGATTTTACTACTACTACTACTTATCATTTCTATAGTGCTACTAGATGTACGCAGAGCTGTAGACTTGAACATGAAGAGACAGTCCCTGCTCAACTGAGCTTACAATCTAATTAGGACAAACAAGAGATAAGGGAATAATAAAGGGAATATTAAAGTGAGGATGATACAATAAGGGTTCTGAACAAGTGAATAAGAGTTAGGAGTTAAAAGCAGCATCAAAAAGGTGGGCTTTTAGCTTAGATTTGAAGATGGCCAGAGATGGAGCTTGACGTACCAACTCAGGAAGTCTATTCCAGGCATATGGTGCAGCAAGATAAAAGGAACGGAGTCTGGAGTTAGCAGTGATGGAGAAGGGTGCAGATAAGAGAGATTTACCCAGTGAACGGAGTTCCCGGGGAGGAATGTAGGGAGTGATTAGATTTTGTGCACTCATCTTCCTGTGCTCTATTCTATAACCTTGTACACCTAAATCCTCTAGCACACAACTCAAAAGGGGACGTGGTCAGGGGGCATTCCAAAAATTTGCACGCGGAGTTATAGAATACCACCATTCCTGCACCCAAATACCATGAGCTGGGCACTGGCATTTAGCGAATGCTACATACCTGTAGAAGGTATTCTCCAAGGACAGCAGGCTGATTGTTCTCACTGATGGGTGATGTCCACGGCAGCCCCTCCAATCGGAATCTTCACTAGCAAAAGCCTTTGCTAGTCCTCGTGCGCCGATGCGCACCGCGCATGCGCAGCCGTCTTCCCGCCCGAAACCGGCTCGTGCCGACCAGTCTCATATGTAGCAAGACAAAGAGAAGGGAAGACACAACTCCAAAGGGGAGGCGGGCGGGTTTGTGAGAACAATCAGCCTGCTGTCCTCGGAGAATACCTTCTACAGGTATGTAGCATTCGCTTTCTCCGAGGACAAGCAGGCTGCTTGTTCTCACTGATGGGGTATCCCTAGCCCCCAGGCTCACTCAAAACAACAACCAAGGTCAATTGGGCCTCGCAACGGCGAGGACATAACTGAGATTGACCTAACAATTTATCCAACTAACTGAGAGTGCAGCCTGGAACAGAATAAACATGGGCCTAGGGGGGTGGAGTTGGATTCTAAACCCCCGAACAGATTCTGAAGCACTGACTGCCCGAACCGACTGTGGCGTCGGGTATCCTGCTGCAGGCAGTAATGAGATGTGAATGTGTGGACAGATTACCACGTCGCAGCTTTGCAAATCTCTTCAATAGTGGCTGACTTCAAGTGGGCTACCGACGCTGCCATGGCTCTAACATTATGAGCCGTGACATGACCCTCAAGAGCCAGCCCAGCCTGGGCGTAAGTGAAGGAAATGCAATCTGCTAGCCAATTGGATATGGTGCGTTTCCCCACAGCCACTCCCCTCTTGTTGGGATCAAAAGAAACAAACAATTGGGCGGACTGTCTGTTGGGCTGTGTCCGCTCCAGATAGAAGGTCAATGCTCTCTTGCAGTCCAATGTGTGCAGCTGACGTTCAGCAGGGCAGGAATGAGGAAGGGGAAAGAATGTTGGCAAGACAATCGACTGGTTCAGATGGAACTCCGACACAACCTTCGGCAAGAACTTAGGGTGAGTGCGGAGGACTACTCTGTTATGATGAAATTTGGTGTAAGGAGCCTGGGCTACCAGGGCCTGAAGCTCACTGACTCTACGAGCTGAAGTAACTGCCACCAAGAAAATGACTTTCCAGGTCAAGTACTTCAGATGGCAGGAGTTCAGTGGCTCAAAAGGAGGTTTCATCAGCTGGGTGAGAACGACATTGAGATCCCATGTCACTGTAGGAGGTTTGACGGGGGGCTTTGACAAAAGCAAACCTCTCATGAAGCGAACAACTAAAGGCTGTCCTGAGATCGGCTTACCTTCCACACGGTAATGGTATGCACTGATTGCACTAAGGTGAACCCTTACAGAGTTGGTCTTGAGACCAGACTCAGACAAGTGCAGAAGGTATTCAAGCAGAGTCTGTGTAGGACAGGAGCGAGGATCTAAGGCCTTGCTGTCACACCAGACGGCAAACCTCCTCCATAAAAAGAAGTAACTCCTCTTAGTGGAATCTTTTCTGGAAGCAAGCAAGACACGGGAGACACCCTCTGACAGACCCAAAGAGGCAAAGTCTACGCTCTCAACATCCAGGCCGTGAGAGCCAGGGACCGGAGGCTGGGATGCAGAAGTGCCCCTTCGTCCTGTGTGATGAGGGTCGGAAAACACTCCAATCTCCACGGTTCTTCGGAGGAAAACTCCAGAAGAAGAGGGAACCAGATCTGACGCGGCCAAAAGGGAGCAATCAGAATCATGGTGCCTCGGTCTTGCTTGAGTTTCAACAAAGTCTTCCCGACCAGAGGTATGGGAGGATAAGCATACAGTAGACCTTCCCCCCAGTCCAGGAGGAAGGCATCCGATGCCAGTCTGCCGAGGGCCTGAAGCCTGGAACAGAACTGAGGGACCTTGTGGTTGGCTCGAGATGCGAAGAGATCTACCAAGGGGGTGCCCCACGCTTGGAAGATCTGTCGTACCACTCGGGAGTTGAGCGACCACTCGTGAGGTTGCATGATCCTGCTCAACCTGTCGGCCAGACTGTTGTTTACACCTGCCAGGTATGTGGCTTGGAGCACCATGCCGTGACGGCGAGCCCAGAGCCACATGCTGACGGCTTCCTGACACAGGGAGTGAGATCCGGTGCCCCCCTGCTTGTTGATGTAATACATGGCAACCTGGTTGTCTGTCTGAATTTGGATAATTTGGTGGGACAGCCGATCTCTGAAAGCCTTCAGAGCGTTCCAGACCGCTTGCAACTCCAGAAGATTGATCTGCAGATCGCGTTCCTGGAGGGACCAGCTTCCTTGGGTGTGAACCCATCGACATGAGCTCCCCACCCCAGGAGAGACGCATCCGTAGTCAACACTTTTTGTGGCTGAGGAATTTGGAAAGGACGTCCCAGAGTCAAATTGGACCAAATCGTCCACCAATACAGGGATTCGAGAAAACTCGTGGATAGGTGGATCACGTCTTCTAGATCCCCAGCAGCCTGAAACCACTGGGAAGCTAGGGTCCATTGAGCAGATCTCATGTGAAGGCGGGCCATGGGAGTCACATGAACTGTGGAGGCCATGTGGCCCAGCAATCTCAACATCTGCCGAGCTGTGATCTGCTGGGACGCTCGCACCCGCGAGACGAGGGACAACAAGTTGTTGGCTCTCGCCTCTGGGAGATAGGCACGAGCCGTCCGAGAATCCAGCAGAGCTCCTATGAATTCGAGTCTCTGCACTGGGAGAAGATGGGACTTTGGATAATTTATCACAAACCCCAATAGCTCCAGGAGGCGAATAGTCATCTGCATGGACTGTAGAGCTCCTGCCTCGGATGTGTTCTTCACCAGCCAATCGTCGAGATAAGGGAACACATGCACTCCCAGTCTGCGAAGTGCCGCTGCTACCACAGCCAAGCACTTCGTGAACACTATGGGCGCAGAGGCGAGCCCAAAGGGTAGCACACAGTACTGGAAGTGACGTGTGCCCAGCTGAAATCGCAGATACTGTCTGTGAGCTGGCAGTATCGGGATGTGCGTGTAGGCGTCCTTCAAGTCCAGAGAGCGTAGCCAATCGTTTTCCTGAATCATGGGGAGAAGGGTGCCCAGGGAAAGCATCCTGAACTTTTCTTTGACCAGATATTTGTTCAGGGCCCTTAGGTCTAGGATGGGACGCATCCCCCGTTTTCTTTTCCACAAGGAAGTACCTGGAATAGAATCCCAGCCCTTCCTGCCCGGATGGCACGGGCTCGACCGCATTGGCGCTGAGAAGGGCGGAGAGTTCCTCTGCAAGTACCTGCTTGTGTTGGAAGCTGTAAGACTGAGCTCCCGGTGGACAATTTGGAGGTTTGGAGGCCAAATTGAGGGTGTATCCTTGCCGGACTATTTGAAGAACCCACTGATCGGAGGTTATGAGAGGCCACCTTTGGTGAAAAACTTTCAACCTCCCTCCGACTGGCAGGTCGCCCGGCACTGACACTTGGATGTCGGCTATGCTCTGCTGGAGCCAGTCAAAAGCTCGTCCCTTGCTTTAGCTGGGGAGCCGAGGGGCCTTGCTGAGGCGCACGCTGCTGACGAGAGCGAGCGCGCTGGGGCTTAGCCTGGGCCGCAGGCTGTCGAGAAGGAGGATTGTACCTACGCTTACCAGAAGAGTAGGGAACAGTCTTCCTTCCCCCCAAAAATCGTCTACCTGTAGAGGTAGAAGCTGAAGGCTGCCGGCGGGAGAACTTGTCGAAAGCGGTATCCCGCTGGTGGAGCTGCTCTACCACCTGCTCGACTTTCTCTCCAAAAATGTTATCCGCACGGCAAGGCGAGTCCGCAATCCGCTGCTGGATCCTATTCTCCAGGTCGGAGGCACGCAGCCATGAGAGTCTGCGCATCACCACACCTTGAGCAGCGGCCCTGGACGCAACATCAAAGGTGTCATACACCCCTCTGGCCAGGAATTTTCTGCACGCCTTCAGCTGCCTGACCACCTCCTGAAAAGGCTTGGCTTGCTCAGGGGGGAGCTTGTCCACCAAGCCCGCCAACTGCCGCACATTGTTCCGCATGTGTATGCTCGTGTAGAGCTGGTAAGACTAGATTTTGGCCACGAGCATAGAAGAATGGTAGGCCTTCCTCCCAAAGGAGTCTAAGGTTCTAGAGTCCTTGCCCGGGGGCGCCGAAGCATGTTCCCTAGAACTCTTAGCCTTCTTTAGGGCCAAATCCACAACTCCAGAGTCGTGAGGCAACTAAGTGCGCATCAGCTCTGGGTCCCCATGGATCCGGTACTGGGACTCGATCTTCTTGGGAATGTGGGGATTACTTAGTGGCTTGGTCCAGTTCGCCAGCAATGTCTTTTTGAGGACATGATGCATGGGTACTGTGGACGCTTCCTTAGGTGGAGAAGGATAGTCCAGGAGCTCAAACATTTCAGCCCTGGGCTCGTCCTCCACAACCACCGGGAAGGGGATGGCCGTAGACATCTCCCGGACAAAGGCCGCAAAAGACAGACTCTCGGAAGGAGAAAGCTGCCTTTCAGGGGAGGGAGTGGGATCAGAAGGAAGGCCATCAGACTCCTCATCAGAGAAATACCTGATGTCCTCCTCCTCCTCCCACGAGGCCTCACCTTCGGTATCAGACACAAGTTCACGGACCTGTGTCTGAAGCCGTGCCCGACTCAACTCCGTGGAACCACGGCCACGGTGGGAGCGTCGAGAGGTAGACTCCCTCGCCCGCACCGGCGAAGCTCCCTCCGCCGACGTCGTCGGGGAGCCTTCCTGGGAGGCGACCGCAGTCGGTACCGCACGCGGCACCGATGTCGGAGACCTCACCCCGGGCAAGGGGCCAGCCGGCGCCTCACTCGACGGTACCGGTGGCGCAAGCACCCCCGGTACCGGAGGAGAAGGGCGCAACAGCTCTCCCAGAATCTCTGGGAGAACGGCCCGGAGACTCTCGTGCAGAGCGGCTGTGGAGAAAGACGTGGAAGCCGATGCAGGTGTCGATGTCAGAGTCTGTTCCGGGCGTGGAGGCTGTTCCGGGCTGTCCATAGTGGAGCGCATCGACACCTCTTGAACAGAGGGTGAGCGGTCCTCTCGGTGCCGATGCCTACTGGATGCCGACTCCCTCGGCGACCCAGAGCTCTCGGTACCGATACGGGAAGGGGACCGGTGTCGATGCTTCTTCGACTTCTTGGGATGAAGCATGTCACCGGAGCTTCCCGGCACCGACGAGGAGGACGTAGAATCCAGCCGTTGCTTCCTCGGGGCCGAGGCCGAAGAGGGTCGGTCTCGGGGGGGCTGTACCGCAGGAGCCCTCAGGATAGGGGGAGACCCACCCGAAGGCTCACCGCCACCAGCAGGGGAATGGACAGCCCTCACCTGCACTCCAGTCGAAGCACCACCGTCCGACGACATCAGCAGAAGTGGAGGTCCCGGTACCACCGACGCCGACGCAGCCTTCCGATGTCTCAGCCCCGATGCAGAGGGTCGATGCCTCGATGCACTCGATGCAGTTGCAGCCGAGGACGGAGGTCTAGACGCTGTCGACGTCGATGCACTCGATACTCCCGGTGCCGATGCCGACGAAGAGCCCGAGAACAAAACGTTCCACTGGGCCAATCTCGCTACCTGAGTCTGCTTTTGTAAAAGGGCGCACAGACTACAGGCCTGCGGGCGGTGCCCAGCCCCCAGACACTGAAGACACGACGCGTGCCTGTCAGTGAGCGAGATTACCCGGGCGCACTGGGTGCACTTCTTGAAGCCGCTGGGAGACTTCGATGACATGGGCAGAAAAATCACGCCGGCGAGATCAAAACTCGTAATTGCGGTAGACACCAAAAAGATGGGAAGAAAAAAATTCGACCCGAGGCCTGAAAAGGGCCTACCCCGAAGACGAAAGAAAACTTACCGGGGGAAAAACTGGAAATAGCGGAAAAGGAAAAAGACCGAAAAGGTCCTCTTCCGAAATCTCTTTTTTTTTTCTTTTAGTTAGCGAAAGTCAAAAATAGACGCGCGAGGTCGACTTAAGGGGCGCGAACGGCATAACACGACCGTACCGAGCGCGGACAAAAGAAGACTGGCCGGCACAAGCCGGTTTCGGGCAGGAAGACGGCCGCGCATGCGCGGTGCGCATCGGCGTGCGAGGACTAGCAAAGGCTTTTGCTAGTGAAGATTCCGATTGGAGGGGCTGCCGTGGACGTCACCCATCAGTGAGAACAAGCAGCCTGCTTGTCCTCGGAGAAATAACAGGTTTCATCTGGCGTAAGTAACGGTGCCTGAATCTGGGTGTGGGAATGGGCCATAAGCACTATGCTATAAACAGCGCTCAACAGTGCTCTGCGTCAATTTTTTCAGTGCCCAAATTTGGGTGCCATTACTGAATCCAGGCCTAAGTGCATCCGTGTTCACAGTGCCTTGGTCCCACACATTAATGGCAACATTAATACATGTCCTGAAAAAGAAATGTAGGAAACGCCACTTCTAGGTGCTTTGATGGATCTGGATTTGGTGCACAATAAAATCATGCATTACAGCATGTTAAGCCCAGATCTTTGCGCACTTTATAAAAAGGCCCCTAAATTCATTGTCTATGTCTGTAAATAATGTCAGGATAGAAATTACAAATACGAACATGCAGTATGAGCATTATTGTTGGAGGACAATGTACTGCACATTTCAGCAGTATAAACTAATGTATTCTGCTACCGTACTTATTTTACTTACCAAAGGTTTAAAAGAGTAAGTAATTAAGGGACTTTGAATTATTCTTCACACTTTCAATGTTCCAACCACCAGGCCACACCCTCTCCTAACCTAGACAAAAGATTATGCTATGTTCTAAACATATTTATTTATTACATTTGTACCCCGTGCTTTCCCACACATGGCAGGCTCAATGCGGCTTAGTAACAATATAATTGTACACTAAGAGTTTACTATTGTCATCAGATTGCTCATATTTGAGTTTCAGGCAAGTAAAACAATAACCTCAAGTTAAGACTTTTAATGTACATTACAGAGAAGTAACGTATTTATACTATTAATTGTTGAACAAAGTCTTTGACATACTGTAGACACTATTCCCAAGGCTTAATGATTACAGTTTGTAGGGCAGTTGACTGTTTTATGGGGGGGAAAAGACTCAGCAGTTTTAAACTCCACTTAACATCCTGAAAAACATCAGCTCTTCCAGGATGGCATAAAGTGTTTCAACTGAGAGCTGCAAAACACTAAAACGGAAACCTACAAGATGCAGGCACATGTTCACAGAATTGTAAAGATACCCTGTATGTCAGTGCATTTACAGTTATTAGGCTAAAATTCTGCTGCATTGATAAGAGACAAACAATTAAAAAAAACCCACTCACTGTCATATTATCAGTCCTTGGAGATTGTATGATCAGAAGAGCCTTCTACGAGCAGTGATATTCAACCTATGCAACCTCTGTGAGGCCCATTAAAAGCAAGTCTTCTCAGGAAAAATGCCTATGTTGTACTCTTTTAAACCTGAAAACATAAGTATGCATTTCATTGTAAGGTGTGCTGCCTTACAAACACTGAAAGAGATATGTCTAGGGCTACAGACAAGAATAAATTCACCACCATCAACACACCTAAACTAAATCTACCAGTCTCGGACACCCTAAAAATCCTTGGAGTCACCATTGATCAACACCTAACACTTGAGAACCATGCAAATAATGTAACTGAAAAGATGTTTCATTCAATGTGGAAACTAAAAAGAGTTAGACCATTTTTTCCAAGAACTGTCTTCCGCAATCTGGTACAATCATTGGTACTCAGTCATCTGGACTATTGTAACTCACTTTACGCTGGCTGTAAAGAGCAAATACTTACAAACTCCAAACAGCCTAGAACACGGCAGCCAGACTTATATTCGGCACACCAAAATACGAAAGCGCGAAACCTCTACGAGAAAAACTACACTGGCTCCCACTAAAAGAACGCATCACGTTCAAACTTTGCACTTTAGTCCATAAAATCATCCATGGTAACGCCCCAGCCTACATGTCCGATCTAATAGAACTACCACCCAGGAACGCAAAAGAATCTTCCCGCACACCCCTCATTCTTCATCCTCCCAAGTGTAAGGGTTTGAAATACAAATCAATGCATGCATCTACCTTTTCCTATACGAGCACGCAGCTCTGGAATGCGCTGCCACGTAACCTGAAAACTTATCTCTTCGACAAGATATATCACAAAGATCAACATGTGTAACTGTATAATCTGTAAAACTTTTAGAACTGTCTTATAATGTCTTTTGCTTTAACACCATCATGTATTTCACCACCATGTAACACAAACCCTCTGTAAACCTAATGTATATTCACTTCTATTTTCCAGTACCCATGATGAATTGTAAGCCACATTGAGCCTGCAAAGAGGTGGGATAATGTGGGATACAAATGCAATAAATAAATAAATAAATAAATAAATAAATAAAATGTGGCTTCTTAGTTATAATCTGAATTATCACAAAGTAGGCAGTGTTTAACCAGTGGGCAGGTTAAACACTTAACTGCATTTAAAACTTTCAAAACTGTAAGGTGATATGAAAACGATTTCTTCTAAAGAAATGCACACAACCATAGAAATTCAGGAATTGAGGTGTTTCTTCAATGTGCAGTTATTTAGGAAGCCTCACTGGCATACATGTCCACTGCACCTTAGAAACTTGCAGTCATTCTTCTTTCATGTCTCCAGCTGCATCTTTGTAAAGCACTAACTGTTCATATGTAGGATTGGAGATTTGATGGGGCGAAGGAGTATCCTAATGGTTAGAGCAAGGGGCTGAGAACCAGAGGAGCCCAGCTCAAATCCCACTGCAAGGACTTGTGATTTTAGCCAAGGCACTCAACCCTACAATGCCTTAGGTGCACATTCAGACCTGATTGTGCATTGCTTCAATAGCTTTCTGGCTTGTAGGGATATATAATATAAGAAAATAAATAAATGCCTTGAAAATATGTCCTACACACAGAAAATCAAACCTCACCTGCACAAAATAAATACAAAAGTTTAAACATTAAAGAAGGAACCCTAAAGTCAAAGGATTAGTCATCAGAACCATGAATCAGGGAAAACTGCTAAGCAATGTGTGTTATGCATCAATACATTTACTGGTCACTAGATGAAACAAGTTAAGGTTTTTCTGGCCGTTTGCATCCAGACTTTTTGTAGTGCAAAACCAGAAAGTGTAAGGAAAAAGCTGGCAGTCTGCTAATCTTTCCATAAAGCAAATTTAATAAATAAAGTAGCTTCTGAACCCTTATGTGTTGAAGAGCTGACAAAGAAGTTCAGAGACGGTTGTCTAACCAGACAAAACGATAGAGAAAATATGCCTTCAAACGGGATCATAAATCTTCAAGAGAGCAGAGAAACAAATGTACGAGAAACCGTCTGCTATTAATGACATGTACTGGTTTCTTTTGCTGCGCAAAGAGGGAGGATGTACCCTGTCAAAAAACCCACGAAGGTGAAATACAAAGAACACACAAAAAAGTCCAGGTATTCAAGACAAGGCATGGGCGGGGGGGGGGGGGGGGGGGGGGGGGGGGGGGGTATGAGAGAGAAAGAGAGAGAAAAAAACCGAATATCTACTGTACGGTGTAATGTGAGCACCCCAACCTATGCTTATTGAGAAAGTTTCCATTTTTCACAGTACACCTTGGCATCATAAATCTATGCATGAGAAAGATGTAGTGGAAATTTTGGGGGGGATTAGAGTTTATTTTTGTCATCTCTATGAGACAGCTACTCATTCATCCAGATCACAGCTAAGGGAGAGAAAAAAAAAGCTGGTCACAGAAATTAGCAGTTTCAGCTCAGCAGCAAAGTCGCCAGCCTGTGAAGGCAGAGAGAAATTGACTAATTAGCAATGCGCACTAAAACTTGACGGTTCTTTATAGAGAGAGAGAGGAGAGAGGAGAGAAGCGAAAGGGAGGGGGACCTCGCTTTTCTCCCCCTTCTTTCTTCCAAAGATGTTTGAAATCGCAGTCATTTACGCTCGACAATTTTTACAATAGCCTTGAGCCATAATTTTGCGAGTCTCTCCAGCATCCATCCCCCTGTATGGTCTCTCTCCATCGGCCATGCACGACCATTTCTCTCCCCAACCGTGGATTTCCTATTACTCTCGTTACGACTCACTGAGCCCCAGGCCCAAGGATAATGATGTGTTGTTTCTTGGTAGCATAATTTGTCACACGTACATTTTTTTTTCTTCTTCTTCTCTTGCAGAAAGCTCTGCTCTCTCTCCCTCTCCCTCTGTCTTTCTTTCTCCCTCTCTCTCCCTCTCACACATTTTCTTGCCGTTGCTAATTCATGGTGATCAAATGATGTACGACAAAATAAATTGTAAAGAGTGACTGCCTGGAGTTGGGAACAAGACGGGGGTATTTTTTTTTGAACCATCCTGCAAACCTTTAAAAAGGAAGGAGAATTTCTTTTGGGGGGGAAGCTTAAGTGAACCTTTTCTTTGGCAGCTGGTTGTGTGCAGGTAAGTTTGTGGCCTTCTGTCTGTCTGTATTGTGCAGTGTTATTTTCTTGGGGTAATGGATTTTTCTTTCATTTTTGGTGGGATTACCGATAGTTGTGACAAACGTCTTTGGAGAATAAACTCCACTTGCAAGAAATGGGCAAACGAGGAAGACGGGAGTGGGAGGGGGAGAATGACCGGGTCCACTTAAAGGGAGAGGCTCAGACTGAGATTTCTCATTACAAAGTGCCGGATGGCAGTGGGCGAAGGAGGGGAGTCCAAAAGCTTGAAGACCCATTTTACTAGCTCCAATTAGAAAAAGCATAACAATAACAATGTAATAATGTCTGTAGGCACCGAGTGACGTGAAATGGAATTAGTGGGTATCCTATCCAGCGGGTCTTTCTCCTTCGGCGTGAAAGAGAAATTGAGCAGCAGGCACAGCTTTAGGAGTGACAAGATGTGGGGACGCAGAGAGCTGCAAGGCGCAATTAACGGCTTTTGCACACAGCAAGTGGCTGAATCCCCCCTGTTCCTTTTCGGTTCCCTCTCTCCCGTTACCCGTTCGGGTGGGGGACAGAAAGAGCCTGGGCGGTGAAGTTCTCTCCTGACTGTGGCGGGCTCAGACTGCCGCTAACTCTGGGAGGGCGAGTGGCGGACCGCGGTCGCCTACAAGCGCAGAGCAAAAAGCAGCGCCGAACGCGCCACGAGTTCCCTCTCTGCACAGGGTAAAGAGGGGGGGGGGGGGGGGGGCGCTCGAGGCACCTCTGGGGTCTGGGCGGGAAAGGAGCTCCGCGGTCGCCTGGGACTGTCACTCGGGCGCCGGCCGGCGGGCGCAGAGGACTTAAATCTCCCTGAAACCGGCCATAGTTTTCAGTGAATTCATTAAAAAAACAGGAGTCACTTCTTCTGAAGTTCAGCTTTCATAGCAAATGATGAGCACTGAGCAGCCTCAGCGCCCGACTAAGGCAGGCAACAATTGGGCTCATGGCTCTCTGTGACACCTCCCCTTCTTCTCCCGCCCCCCCCCCCCCCCCAAACCCTGTCAGTTGTGGGGAAGCTACAACCCGCCAGGCCGCCACTTTAAATTCCACTTGCACTAGACCACTTAGCAGCTGTGTGTTTCCCGAACAAACTTCTGATTTGGGGCGGGGGGAAGGGGGTCTGGGTGCGAGTGCCAGTCTAGATTAAGAGTAAAGAGGAGAGGTATTAGAGGCACAGATTTTTTTGTTGCCATCTGTTGTTTCCCTCCCCCCCCCCAAAAAAAAAAAAGATAAAGTAACAACACCAAAAAAAAGTTTATTTTGGCCAATGTTTCAGTGTAAGCAATGGGACTGAATGCCATTTTCAGACAGTATTCAGTACCTCTATCCCGGTTTCACACGATGTTATAGGTATGTCAGGGATGAGGGGGAATTTAATTTTACATTATTTTCTTAATGCTTGTGATATACATAAACAAGGCAGACCGAAAGAAAAAAAAAAGAAGCCCAAGCGGTGCACGTCTGCTGTGGTGCCAGCTCACCTCCCCCCTTTTTCTTGTCTCCCTCCCCGCCCCGCGTTTTTGCCAGGTCGGAGGCGCGCGCCTGAGAGAGGTCCGGAGCGAGGCTCGACCATGTCCAGGTCCGGGGACAGGACGTCCACCTTCGACCCGAGCCACAGCGACAACCTGCTGCACGGCCTCAACCTGCTGTGGAGGAAGCAGCTCTTCTGCGACGTGACCCTCACCGCCCAGGGTCAGCACTTCCACTGCCACAAGGCCGTGCTGGCCTCCTGCTCCCAGTACTTTCGCTCCCTCTTCTCCAGCCACTCCCTGGGGGGCCAGGACGGGCTGCCCCCCAGCAAAGAACAGCAGCAGTCCGCGCCCCCTCCCCCGCCGGCGGGGCCGCAGGACGAGCCCAGCACGCCCTCCTCGTCGCCCGAAGACAAGCTGCTGGCCAGCCCGCGGGCCATCAACAACCTAGTGCTGCAGGGCTGCTCGTCCATCGGGCTGCGGCTGGTGCTCGAGTACCTGTACACTGCCAACGTAACCCTGTCACTGGACACTGTGGAGGAGGTGCTGTCGGTGAGCAAGATCCTGCACATCCCGCAGGTGACCCGCCTCTGCGTGCAGTTCCTCAACGACCAGATCTCGGTGCAGAACTACAAGCAGGTGTGCAAGATCGCCGCCCTGCACGGTCTGGAGGAGACCAAGAAGCTGGCCAACAAGTACCTGGTGGAGGACGTGCTGCTGCTCAACTTCGACGAGCTGCGCGCCCTGCTCGACTCGCTGCCGCCGCCCGTGGAGTCCGAGCTGGCGCTCTTCCAGATGTCCGTACTCTGGCTGGAGCACGAGCGCGAGACGCGCATGCAGCACGCGCCGGACCTTATGAAGCGCCTCCGCTTCGCCCTCATCCCGGCACCCGAGCTCGTGGAGCGCGTCCAGTCCGTCGACTTCATGCGCTCCGACCCTGTGTGCCAGAAGCTGCTGCTCGACGCCATGAACTACCACCTCATGCCCTTCAGGCAGCACTGCCGCCAGAGCCTGGCCAGCAGGTAAGTGTGGGAGCATACATTCAGAACGGCCCTGGGTGTATGGTATGTGCACAGTACAGTCCTATGTGTATAATCAGCACTGCCCTCTTGTGTGTACAGCCTGTGTATAATAATGTGCATACAGTCACTGTCTCATGGGGTACATAGTTTGGGTATGCTATATGCGCAATGTGTGTATTCAGTCAGCACTGTTGTCTGGTGTTTACAGTACATACATAATTCTGTCAGTTCATTCGTATTTGGTATGTTGTGCATGGTGTGTGCATGCAATCAGTATTGACCCACACGCATGCAATCTCATGGCTGAGTGTAGCCAGTATGCATTAGTGGTATACCATGGGTCTCCAGTGAACAGGGGCCACTGTTTACATTTGTGCTGCCTTTCCCCCTCCCCCACCCCAACACACACATACATATGGACTCAGTCCCCTACCATGCCTCCTAGGTGGTCTAATAAGCCCAGTTTGATAGCAGGACAGCCCAAGCTGGCAGTGCAGTAGTGAGCCTAGTGCTTCTCTAACCTGTTCTTCATATTGCTGGTGCCTCTTCTGCCCATGTGGTTCACAGTTCATAGTTTGCATCAGGCATTTCACCTACCTGGTTCTCTACAAATTTCTAGGGCAGAATGGGAGAGATGCTGGTGACAGGAAGAATGGAGTGGGGACTCGACAGGGTATTGAGCAAAAGGCTCGAAGGCCCTGCATTTACTTTTGTTTTCAGTGCCACTTAGTTCTGCTTTAGTGTCCCATCAAGCCAGAGCCTGTGGGTCATGGCCCCCCTTCACCTGTATATAGAAAAGTAGCCTGGGAACCATGACTACATTTTGGTGCAACCATTTACACCAATGAAACCTTGGTGTAAATCCCCACTCCTAAATTAGGTGCTGATCCCTGTTATTCTATAACAACATGCATAAATTGTCCATGACCCTTTCATGGCTGCGTCCCATTTTTGGACCCATGTGTAAATTTAAATTAAACCAATTAGCACCAATAATTGCTTGTTAATAAGCCAATAATTGGCACTAATTGGCGTGTTATTCATTTAAATTGCACGCGCAAATTGAGCACATGTCCAAATCTGCACGTGTAATTTTAGCTACTTTTATAGAATTTGGGGGATAGTGTCAAAATGTTACATAATGTGACTTAAGTTCAGATTCTGTTTCATGCGACTTAAGTGTTGTGTGCAAATCCGGTTGTGTTCTGGATTTGCATGTGCAACTTAAATAGTTAACAAACAAATCAGCGCCGATAACTGCCAATTAACAAGCAATTATTGACACTAATTGGCATTAATTAGAATTTACACACACAGCTGTCTAAGTGTATTCTGCAGCCTGATGCCCGTAAATTCTAAGTTGCATAGTTGAAAAGGGGGAGTGACCATAGGCATGGAATGGGTTCATGGGCGTTTCCCAAATCTATACATGCTGTTACAGAATACATGCGGTCTGCGCCTAATTTAGGCGACAGGATTTACACCAGGTTTTACTTGGCGTAACAGTCTGCAACTAAATTTAGTCATGTGGGTGGGTGCTCAGAGTATTCTATAATCTGAGTGGAAATTTAGCCTTATTCTAAAAAGTTGCTTAAATGTATACGCCTAGGAGTAGTTTTTTTTTTCAGCGCAGATTTTTCAGGTGTCATATATAGAATCTAGCCCTTAGCACACAAATATTCAATGCCTAACTTTAGGCAACCTTTCGTGAATTTACCCCTCTTTGTATATAGTGACCGCTTTTACATGAATGTACAATATGTGGCCATCTCTAGGAAAACATGACTAAAGTCACCAGGATCAAAAAATGAGGTTTTAGTTAATTTTATTAGGGCAAATCTGGAAATTCAATGCTGGTGCCTCGACATGACCTGGCAGTGAATTTCTGTGTTTAACACTGGTGGTGGTCAGCAAAGCAGTGATCGCCGCTGGCTGAATATCGGGCCCTTAATTTTCATAAATATGAGCATATTCTTCAGCATGTAGTTGAGAAGCTGAATATTTTTACCCATGTATCTTGTAGTTAGTTGTCAAAGGGAAACCATGTATGCAGTGATGTAGCCACCTGGGGGGGGGGCTTGGGGACATGGGCCCCCCCATATTGAGTCACTGTCTGCTGCTTTGGGTGGTGGGGGTCCCCAAGCCCTGGCAGTGGAAGCCCTCCTCTTTACAAAGCCAGGCAGGTGGCGGCGCTTTTCCTGGGCCATCACTGTGCCACCTCCCCATCGCTGCACATGCTTGGTTTTTCTAAAATTGAGCATGCACGAAGGAGGCCCCTCCATGTGCATCCTCATTTTTTACACATGTGCAGAGGTGGGCCTCTCTCATGCATGCTGAGTTTCACAAAAAAAAAAACCAAGTATGTGCACGGGGGGGGGGGGGGGGGGTTATGGGCAGCGCAGTGGTGGCTGCACAGGAAAAGTGCCAGCAAAGGAGGAGGGCTTCCACTGGCGGGGCTATGGGACCCCTACCAGCTCAGATATGTGGGGGTGGGGGTGGAACACAATTTTGTGTCCTTCCCCCCCCCCCCCCCCCCACTTTGGGCTCAGGTCCCCCGCCCCCAAATCGGCAGTCTGGCTACACACCTGCTTGTATGCACTTTCTGACTGAAAATTAGCTACAGGAATGCTGAATGCATCCAAATTACCCATGTGTGTTGTGTGTATTCATAGTCAGCACAGTTTTGTGTATCTCCACATTGCAGTGCTGGGTGCGTAAAGTACAGTGTCTGTTTTACAGTTTAGTGTGTGTTCATCACAGTCATTGGTGTGTGTACAGCAGAGTCCTGTGTACACAGTATGGGGTAATTTTATAGAAGACAACATATAAACATTCAGAAAAACATGTCTATTTTGTAAAGGCAACATAGGCATCTGTATGCCTTTATAAAGTTGCCATCCAGACCTATCCCCAGTAATGCAGGAAAGTTCTTGCACTGAGACAGCTGTAAATGTATGCTTGAACTCAATGCGTGTGTGTAAATACATTGCAGTTTTACTCCTCCTCTGCTCATATTCCGCCTCCATGAATGCCTACATACAGATCATGTAAAAGTGTACATACTCTCTTCAGCATATATACTTGTGTGAGTACATACCTGCACAATTTTATAGGAGCTAGTTTCCACATGTAAAACATGTTTTACACTCAAAACGCTTTATAAAATTACCCCATATGCATATATGTGTATATAATCAAGGCTGTCCTGTGCGCACACAATATAATCTTGTGCGTATACAGTACATACATGTAATCTCTGTAAAAGTCTTGCCCTGTGTGATAATACAGTCTTTTGTATACTGACATACGTGAAGGGGCATAATCGAACGGAAACGTCTATCTCCATGGGCGTTTATCTCCGAGAACGGGTCCGTGAAGGGGCGGACCGAACTGTATTTTCGCAAAAAATAAACGTCCATGTTTTATTCTACAATTTGTGAGCTGGGCGTTTTTGTTTTTCAGCGATAACGGAAAATGAAAGCACCCAGCTCAAAAACGAATAACTCCAAGACATTTATTCGTGGGAGGGGCCAGGATTCGTAGTGCACTGGTCCCCCTCACATGCCAGGACACCAACCGGGCACCCTAGGGGGCACTGCAGTGGACTTCATAAATTGATCCCAGGAACATAGCTCCCTTACCTTGCACAAGTGGGGGGGGGGGGGGATGGGCCTGGGTCCACCTGCCTGAACTCCACTGCACCCCCTAATAACAGGTGGGGGGGGGGGGGGGGATGGGCCTGGGTCCACCTGCCTGAAGTCCACTGCACCCCCTAATAACTGCTCCAGTGACCTGCATACTGCTGCCAGGGAGGTGGGTATGACATTTGAGGGTGAAAAAAAAAAGTTGTGAAACGGCATATTTTGTGGTGGGAGGGGGTTTGTGACCACTGGGGGAGTCAGGGGAGGTCATCCCCGATTCCCTCCAGTGGTCATTTGGTCATTTAGGGCACTTATTGGGGCCTTATTCGTGGAAAAACAGGGTCCAGGAAAAGTGCCCTAAATTCTCGCTACAAACGCATATTTTATTTCCATAATCGGCGAAAGGCGCCCATCTCTGATCGGCCGATAACCACGCCCCAGTTCCGGCTTCACCACGCCTTCGACACGCCCCCATCAACTTTGTCCGCATCCATGACGGAGTGCACTTGAAAACGTCCAAATTCGGCTTTCGATTATACCGCTTTATTCGTTTTTGTGAGATAAACGTCTATCTCCCGATTTGGGTCACAATATAGGCGTTTTTCTATTACGATTATAAGCAGGATAGTATAGTCCTCTGTGTATACACCATTCAGTGTAATACTGTATATGTGCATATTATAGTCCTCTGTATTGTCTTTGTGTGTACAATCTGTGTGAATATGGTAGTTGCACAATATAGTTCATTGTGTATATATAATCACTATGGTCCTGTGTGTACAGTGTACAGAAGTCTTTTATGTATGTGTGCGACAGTCAGTGTAATCTTAATTTACTTCTCCATTCCTATCTGTGTAGTGGAGAGGCAGAAATAGGACAAGTACCTGAACCTATCCATACTGCGATGATATTCAGCCTCTATATGAATAGTTCATACATTTAGAGGGGCATAATTGAACGAAAACGCCTATCTCCTTGGGCGTTTATCTCCAAGAACGGGTCCGTGAAGGGGCGGACCGAACCGTATTTTCGCAAAAAATAGACATCCATGTTTTATTCGACAATTTGTGAGCTGGGTGTTTTTGACTTTCAGCGATAATGGAAAATGAAAGCGCCCAGCTCAAAAACGAATAAATCCAAGGCATTTGTTCGTGGGAGGGGCCAGGATTCGTAGTGCACTGGTCCCCCTCACATGCCAGGACACCAACCGGGCACCCTAGGGGGCACTTTTACAAAACCAACAAAACAGGTAAAAGAGCTCCCAGGTGCATAGCACCCTTCCCTTGTGTGTTGAGCCCCCCAAATCCCCCTCAAAACCCACTGCCCACAAGTCTACACCATTACTATAGCCCTAAGGGGTGAAGGGGGGCACCTACATGTGGGTACAGTGGGTTTGGGGGGGTTGGACGACTAATAAGCATTAAGCAGCACAATTGTAACAGGTAGGGGGGATGGGCCTGGGTCCACCTGCCTGAAGTCCACTGCATCCCCTAACAACTCCTCCAGTGACCTGCATACTGCTGTCAGGGAGCTGGGTATGACATTTGAGGGTGAAAATAAAAAGTTGAGAAACTTCATTTTTTGTGGTGGGAGGGGGTTAGTGACCACTGGGGGAGTCAGGGGAGGTCATCCCCGATTCCCTCCAGTGGTCATCTGGTCATTTAGGGCACTTTTTGGGGCCTTATTCGTGAAAAAACAGGGTCCAGGAAAAGTGTCCTAAATTCTAGCTAAAAACGCATACTTTTTTCCCATTATCGGTGAAATGCGCCCATCTCTGTTCGTCAGATAACCACGCCCCAGTTCCGCCTTCGCCACACCTCTGACACGCCCCCATCAACTTTGTCCGCATCCATGACGGAGTGCACTTGAAAACGTCCAAATTCGGCTTTCGATTATACCGCTTTATTCGTTTTTGTGAGATAAACGTCCATCTCCCGATTTAGGTCGGAACTTGGGCGTTTTTCTCATTCGATTATAAGCAGGTTAGTTTAAGTCTGCTAAATAGCAGGTCTAAACTAAATGAATAGTGGTGGTGTTTAAATTAATATGCTGACTACTGCCACTGAAAATCTGCCCCCCACCCCGGATTCTATAAAGATTGCCCAAATTTGGGGTGCAGATCCCAGATCCGCATGCAAAATAGTTAATGAGATCCAGTGATTTAATTATTGGCATTAACATGCACTTAATTTGCACTAATTACGATTTGTGTATGGATCTGGCTGCTCGCCATTCTATACCCGTGGGCTCATAACTTGGATTGCGTGCAACTCGGAAGGGGGTGTGGTAATGGGAGGAGCATGGGCAGGTCAGGGGCGCTCACAAGCCTTAGACGCAGTGTTATAGAATAACAGAGATCTGCGCCCAACTTGTGCACCAGGATTCACACCAAGGTTTCAGCAGGCGTAAGTCCTCGCACCCAAAGTTGAGCCTGGAACTCCACGCTAAGTGCTATTCCACAAAGGGCACTCATCCTGCAGCGCCCTTTATTAAATAACGTTGAGTGTGGATTTTTCCCGGCGCATAATTTTCGGCATTATGTATAGAATCTGGCCCTGTGTGTGTAAAGTGCAGTTTAAAGACCTCATATGCACAATCAGTGTAGTCCTATGTGTATATAGTACAGTTCCATGACTGCATAGGTTGTATATGAGTAGGGTTACCATATGTGCGGATTTACCCGGACATGTCCGGGCGTCCGGATGGGTTTTGCCAGTCTGCCCGTTTGTCCGGATTTCTGGACAAACGGGCGGGCGGTGGAGCCATCCTAGCCTCCCCTTCCCTTACTTACTATCTACTGCCCTGGTGGTCTAGTGACCTCTTCGGGGCAGGAAAGAGCCCCCTCTTTCCTGCCCGGAGCGCTGCCCTTGCCCTGCATACTGTTGCTGTGACGGTCTCGGGATTCAAAATGGCCGCTGAGAGTTGAAGCGGCCTCGCTAGACTTCAACTCTCGGCGGCCATTTTGAATCCCGAGACCGTCACAGCAACAGGATGCAGGGCAAGGACAGAGCTCCAGGCAGGGGAGGGGAGGGGAGGGGAGGTGACGGGGGGCAGGGGAGGGGAATATGTGACCCGGGGGGGAGGGAAATATGTTACAGGGGGCGGGGCGAGGATGCGAAAGGGGCAGGGCAGGGGGCAGGACATGTGTCTTCTTTTTGAGAGGACAAAATATGGTAACCCTATATATGAGCAATATGTCTAATGTGTACATTATGCCCCGGATTCTATATAGCACGCATAGAGATCCATGCCAAAATCCAGGTATATTCTGTAACAACGTGCGTAACTTAATTGGCTTAACAAGCTAATCCGCGCTGATAACGTCATTGAACAAGCAATAATAAGCACTGATTGGTAATAATTAGAATTTACATGCACAACTCGCTAAGCGTAATCTGTAATGGAGTGCACCTAAATTCTAATGCATGCAGTTCAAAAGAGGCTTGGCCAAGGGCAGGGAAATGGGCATTTTGTGGACGTTCCAAAGTTTACATGCATAGTTATAGAATATGGCCCAGTGCGTGCAAATCTACATGCCGTGATTTATGCCACGTTTTCGTTGGTGTAAATGGAGGTGTGTAGTTTTAGGTGCTGAGATATCGAGTTAGTGTATTTTATATAATGCACCTAAATCTATTCGCCGCTTATAGAATACGCTTAGGCAGATATGTTTACCGCGTGGATTTTTTAGAAGCCTTACATAGAATCTGGCCGTATGGAGTAATTTTATAAGTAATTTCAGAGTGAAGCATGTTTTATATGCTCAACTAGTTGCTTATAGAATTGTCTTGGGAGCATATAAAAGTAGGCGCATTCTATAAGGAACACCTAGTTTTAGGTGGCAAGAACATGCAAAAATGCCAGCACGTTGCTCATTTAAATGCATATTTTTTAATTTATTATTTATTTATTAAGATGTATTTAACGCCTTTTTGAAAGAATTGACTCAAGGCAGTGTACAGTAAGAATAAATCAAGCATAAGCAATAGACTGTTATAGCAGTAGAAATATTCAAATAGTACTACTCACAATGTGAGCACTTTCCAGTTAATCAGTATTCTATGAACATAAGAACTGCCATGCTGAGACAGATCAGAGGTCCATCTAGCCCAGTATCCTGTTTCTAACAGTGATCAATCCAGGTTGCCAGGTACCTGGCAGAATCCCAAAAGGTTGCAAGATTCCATGTTCTTTATTTCCCGAGCTTAAGAAGTGGCTTTCCCCAGATCTTTCTTAATAATAGTATGTGGACTTTACTTCCAGGAATTTGTCCAAACCTTTTTTAAACACAATAATATTGCTTTTACAACATTCTCTGGCCAAGAGTTCCAGTGCTAAACTGTTCATTTGAGTGAAAAATTTTCTGTAAGCTAGTGCCTAAATGCCATAGCGTATACTTTGCAGGTGGGTATTCACATGGGTGGAGCATTGGTGGGGTGCATACTTATCACCCATAGATTATAAAATTTTATAGTCCATGTGTGGTCTTTTGCAATCTAGGCACACAAACTTGTTTCTACTTTAAATATAGATGCATTTCCAGGCACTTGCTAAAGAAAGTAAACATTTACTGGCTGATATTCAAAACGATTTAACTGATTGGGAATGGCCATTGAGCAGTTAAATTGCTTGTTCACAGCTATCTGGTAATTTTCAGCAGCTCTTAACTGGTTATCTTTGCTGAAAATGACTGGTTAGCACCAAGTTCAGAAGCAGCTAAATTGTGGGCATTCCAGGGGTGGAGTCATGCCAGTATTCAGCCCCTCACTGCATAATTAAACTGCTTAAATTGGGCTGCATAAATAGCTGTTCTATCTTTAAGCAGTTTGGCTTATGCAGTGAAAGGCTGAATGTTGACTTAGCCAGCTGTATGTTAGCCAGCTCCAATAAAAACCCTGGATATTCAGTGCTGAAGCCTGGACAGGGCCCAGCATAGACTATCTGGGAATACCGCTAGCGGCGGGCAGCAAACATCACCACTGCCAGCTGAATTTTGGTGGTTATTTTTCTTTATAGAATAGGGTTCCAATAGGTGATTTCCTAGCACCTAAATCTAGACACCTACTTTACATGACATATATGTGGATGGAGCGAGGGTGAGATCAGCACTTATGTGTGTGTATTTTTGGCACATATGCACACAAAGTTGTGATTTATTTATTTGTTACATTTGTATCCCATATTTTCCCACCTATTTGCAGGCTCAATGTGGCTTGCATAGTACCGTAAAAGGCGTTCGCCAGCTCCGGTATAAACAGTTACACAGTGATGTTGTGGTAGAATGAGGTTCATGTGGAACAAACATATTAGGGAATCGTATAGAGGAAGAGTTACGTTATGTCCATTACGTGCTTTGGTTTCGTAGTGTTGCAGGGTTCAGGCATTTAAGTAGGGTCGGTAGGGTATGCCTTTTTGAACAGGTAAGTTTTTAGTGATTTCCGGAAGTTTAGGTGGTTAAACGTTGTTTTCATGGCTTTTGGTAATGCGTTCCACAGTTGTGTGCTTATGTAGGAAAAGCTGGATGCATAAGTTGATTTGTATTTGAGTCCTTTGCAGCTTGGGAAGTGCAGGTTTAGATATGTTCGTGTTGCTCCGGTTGTATTTCTGATTGATAGGTCGATGAGGTCTGCCATGTATCCCGGGGCCTCGCCATAGATAATTTTATGAACCAGGGTGCAGATTTTGAAAGCAATAAGTTCTTTGATTGGGAGCCAGTGCAATTTTTCTCGGAGGGGTTTGGCGCTTTCGAATTGCGCTTTTCCAAATATAAGCCTGGCTGCCGTGTTTTGAGCGGTCTGTAGTTTCTTTATGAGTTGCTCTTTGCATCCCGCATAAATTCCATTGCAGTAATCTACATGGCTTAGTACCATTGATTGTATAAGGTTGCAAAACCTCGGGAAGAATGATTTCACGCGTTTGAGTTTCCACATTGAGTGGAACATTTTCTTTGTTGTAGATTTCACATGGCTCCCTAGTGTAAGGTTGTGGTCGATTGTAACGCCAAGGATTTTCAGGCTGTCTGAGATGAGGAGGATATAATCTGGGGTGTTTATATTTGTGGGGTTGTTTGCATTGTATTGGGATGAGAGGATGAGACTGTGCGTTTTTTCTGTATTGAGTTTTAGTTGAAATGCATTTGCCCATGAGTCCATGATGTTTAAGCTGAGCTTAATTTCGTTGGTGATTTCTGTCAGATCGTGTTTGTAAGGAATGTATATTGTGACATTGTTTGCATAGATGAAAGGGTTAAGGCCTTGGTTGGATAGGGACTTGGCTAGTGGGGTCATCATTAGGTTGAAAAGGATCGGTGATAGTGGTGATCCTTGAGGTACTCCGCAGTCTGCTTTCCACGGTGATATGTTTGAATTTGATTTCACTTGATATGTTCTAGTGGTTAGGAAACCCTTGATCCAACTAAGTATATTTCCTCCGATCCCGAAGTAATCTAAGAGTCTTAGTAGTATATTATGGTTTACCATGTCGAATGCACTAGACATGTCGAATTGGAGAAGAAGTATACTTTTACCTGTCGCTATTTCCTGCTTGAATTTGGCTAGGAGAGTAATTAGTACTGTTTCAGTGCTATGGAGGGGGCGAAATCCTGATTGTGATTCATGTAATATTGAGAATTTGTTTATATAATCGGTAAGTTGTTTGGTTACCATGCTTTCCATCAATTTGATTACCAGTGGGATAGATGCTACTGGGCGGTAGTTGGTGATTTTGTTTGTATTTTTCTTGGTATCTTTTGGTATTGGGGTGAGCAAGATGTTGAAGCATGTAGTTTAGGAAAACAAAATGAGAAACAATCTTTAAAATGATCCCATGCTACTGACAGCAAAAGCCGAGAAAACTAACAACTTATAGCAGCAACTTCAGAGAGAATTTTCCATCTCACAGATAGGCTGCAGAGAATACCTTCTCCTGCTTTAGACTTAGTACTGCCCACCCTACCCCTCTACCCACCCACCCCTAGAGTGACATGTCTTATATAACCTCCCTATCAACCCACTCATTACTTTTACATCACCCATTTCTATTCTTCTATCACCTTCTCCCACTACTCCAACCAGAGTTACACCTAATCACACTGACCACCCTTCAACATCTTCAATCCTTCTGTCACTGTTCTCTTGTGCTTGACTGCTTAAATATTTTAAATTTAAATGCTTTACTTTTTGTCTATTAGATTGTAAGCTCTTTGAGCAGGGACTATCTTTCTTCTGTGTTTGTACAGCGCTGCGTACACTTTGTAGCGCTCTAGAAATGTTAAATAGTAGTAGTAGTAGATGTGAAGTCTGCTATGAAGCGGTCAGGGGCGGATTTTATTAGATAGCTGCGGCAAGTATCCAATTTACAGTGGGTGTTGGAGAACCTTTTGATCGCCTGGGTAACTGTTTCGGCGTTGAGGAGAGCGAAGTTTGACCAAGTTCGGTCAGCTGGGTATTCTCCAGGGGTTTAAGGTACGTGTGAGGGGATTGGGTTGGGGGGGATCCCTCCACCTCTAGCCCACCAGGGAAAGCTTTGTGGTGGGGGAAGATCAAGTCGGCCCCCTGTCGCGGGTAACAGTAGACCTGCAGTGGTGGCGGGGAGGAGTGAGGACATGGGGTCCCACTGGACCACCAGGCTGTTTTTTTTTGCTTGCGGGTTCTGGGGGTCCATTGGACTACTGGGGCTCACACTGACAGCCCGGGCTGCCTTGTCAGAGCAGGGGGAGGCTCTCCCCTTAACTCTAATGCTAGATGTGAGTTGGCATAGGGTTAAGGAGGTAGAGCCCTCTGATCATTCTGCGCAGGTAAGTGCAGGCCCTAGTGTGGTGCTAGTTGCCTCTAGCGGCCGCATTTATCATTGATCATATTTCTTTTAGTTAACAAGCTAATCAGAGCTGATAATTGGATGTTGACAAGCAATTATCAGCACCTAATTGGCATTAATTAGAATTTACACACACTACCTGCGAAGTGTATTATGTAAAGCGGTGTGCATAAATTCTGATGCGTACTGCTGAAAAGGGGCATGGCTATAGGCATAGAATGGGTGGGTTGTGGCTATTCCGGAAAACTATGCTGAACGTTATAAGATATAGTGGAATTAGAAAAGGTACAGAGAAGGGCGACGAAAATGATAAAGGGGATGGGACGACTTCCCTATGATGAAAGGCTAAAGCGGCTAGGGCTCTTCAGCTTGGAGAAAAGGCAGCTGAGGGGAGATATGATAGAGGTCTATAAAATAATGAGTGTAGTTGAACAGATAGATGTGAAGCGTCTGTTTATGCTTTCCAAAAAATACTAGGACTAGGGGGCATGCGATGAAGCTACAATAGTAAATTTAAAACGAATCGGAGAAAATATTTCTTCACTCAACGAGTAATTAAACTCTGGAATTCATTACCAGAGAATGTGGTAAAGGTGGTTAGCTTAGCGGAGTTTAAAAAAGGTTTGGACAGCTTCCTAAAGAAAAAGTCCATAGACCATTATTAAATGGACTTGGGGGAAATCCACTATTTCTGGGATAAGCAGTATAGAATGTTTTGTACTTTTTGGGGATCTTGCCGGGTATTTGTGACCTGGAATGGCCACTGTTGGAAACAGGATGCTGGGCTTGATGGACCTTTGGTATTTCCCAGTATGGCAATACTTATGTAATTATGTAGAATACACCTGCTCTGCGCCTATCTTAAGGCGCCGATATTTACACCAAGTTTTAGTTGACATAAATGGCCGTTCTTAGAGTTAAATGCAATCATGGCAGCTCGGCGTATTCTATATAACACACAGAAATGTAGGCTTATTTTATAAAGTACGCCTAAATTAAGGAGTACTATATAGAATGCGCTTAGACGAATTTCATTTTGGCTCCAAATTTTTAGGCACGATATATAGAATCTATTCCCTAGTGTACAAAACATTGTCTATGTAGTTTTCTATACGCATACTTTAGTCTTTTTATTTAAGATGTGGAGGAGCATAATCGAAAGGGGCGCCCAAGTTTTCCTGAGGACGTCCTCCCAGGAGGTCCGGCAAAGGGGCAGGGAAACCCATATTATCGAAACAAGATGGGCGTCCATCTTTTGTTTCGATAATACGGTTGGGGACGCCCAAATCGTGAAATTTAGGTCAACCTTAGAGATGGTCATCCTTAGAGATGGTCGTCCCCGATTTTCAGCGATAATGGAAACCAAGGACGCCCATCTCAGAAACGACCAAATCCAAGCCTTTTGGTCATGGGAGGAGCCAGCATTCGTAGTGCACTGGTCCCCCTGACATGCCAAAACAGCAACCGGGCACCTTAGGGGGCACTGCAATGGACTTCAGAAATTGCTCCCAGGTGCAGAGCTCTCTTACCTTGTGTGCTGAGCCCCCCAACCCCTCCCCCCAAAACCCACTCCCCATAACTGTACACCACTTCCATAGCCCTTATGGGTGAAGGGGGGCACCTACGTGTGGGTACAGTGATTTGTGGTGGGTTTTGAAGGGCTCACATTTACCACCGCAAGTATAACGGGGGGGGGGGGGGGGGGAATGGGCCTGCCTGAAGTGCACTGCACCCACTAAAACTGCTCCAGGGACCTGCATACTGCTGTCATGGAGCTGTTTATAATATTTGAGGCTGGCATAGAGGCTGGAGAAAATATTTAAAAATTTTTTTGAGGGTGGGAGGGGGGTTAGTGACCATTGGGGGAGTAAGGGGAGGTCATCCAGTGGTCATCTGGTCATTTAGGGCACATTTTTGTGGCTTGGTCGTAAGAAAAACAGGACCAGGTAAAGTCGTCCAAGTGTTCGTCAGGGACGCTCTTCTTTTTTCCATTATCAGTCGAGGACGCTCATCTGTTAGGCATGCCCCAGTCCCGCCTTCGCTATGCCTTTGACACGCCCCCGGGAACTTTGGTCTTCCATGCGACGGAAAGCAGTTGAGGACGGCCAAAATCGGCTTTCGATTATGCTGATTTGGGCGACCCTGTAAGAAGGACGCCCATCTTGTGTCGAAAGATGGGCGCCCTTCTCTTTCGAAAATAAGCCTGATAGTCTTGTACAGCTGATGGTTTCAGTGTCCACTGTGTTCAGTGTAGCTGAAAGTGGGTGTACACAGTGTAATCCATCGTGTCTGTGTTTCAGGACATCTTATGTGAATTTTTGTAATACCTCTCTGGATGAGCGGATAGTGCAGTCCTGTAGTGTTTATGCACAAGGAGCGAGTTCATTCAGACAAAATGACACTTGAAGCCAAGCATCAAAACTGTTACAGAATCTTAGCATTATATTACTAGTAATTTGAAAAATATGAGTTATCAATAGAAATCAAACAAAATAAAACATGGAAAAGAAAATAAGATGATATCTTTTTTTTTGGACATAACTTAATACATTTCTTGATTAGCTTTCGAAGGTTGCCCTTCTTCCTCAGATCGGCAACCTTCGAAAGCTAATCAAAAAATGTATTAAGTTATGTCCAATAAAAAAGGTATCATCTTATTTTCTTTTCCATGTTTTATTTTGTTTGATTTCTATTGATAACCTTTAAGAGTGGACTAACACGGCTACCACACCTCTCTAATTAAAAATATGAGTGAAAGAAACTGAGAAAGTCTGAACATTTAAAGAAAGGTAGTACAATGTAAAGATTTTGGCAGTGACACGTGCATATACTTTTTATTAACTCTGTTTTATCCCTCCTCCCCCAGTTGAAAGGGGCACCTTCTGTTTTTTTTGTCATGCTCCTAAATACTGGGCAGAAACCCTTGTTCCAAAAATGATGGCCATTGCTATCGAGTTGTTCTTTGGGAAGCGTTTTTACCTTTTGAAGTTCAGGTGCTAATAGTTTTATTAGAACAAGTGACTGACCTTCAGGGATGGTGCAATTGATCTGATCAATCAGTGTTTAAACATTTTCCTGAAGAGTATATTCTGTGTTTGATTGACAGCTGTTGGCCAGTGGTGCTGCTTTCAGTTCCTGGGTATGGGTTTTATAGTTCAAACAGCAGTGTTCCTGCACATTTCAGTCTCCACTTCTGTCACTGCTTCCTTCCCTCTCACTACTCCAGCCGGAATTCTGTGCCAAAAAAATTCAAAATTCTGTGCATAAAATTTGCAAATTCTGCAAGTTTATTTGTTATAATTTTAAAAATATTACAGCCCCTTCCCTGTACACAGATACAATCCATATTTTCTCAGCCCCCCTCCAGTACCCATAGCATCCACCTTTTTTACAGCCTCCCTTTCTGCACGCACACCATCTATTTTTCCAGTCCCCTCCCTGCGCCCACCTATACCATTTATATTTTTCCAACCCCCCTGCACCCACACACAATTTCCAGCTCCCCTGCACCCACACATACCATATATTATTTTTCCTGCCCCCCTGCACCCACACATGCCATCCTTAGTTATTTTTCCAGCCCCCTTTACCCACATATACCATCCAGTATATTTTTTCAGCCCCCCTGCACCCACACATAAAATTCATGGTTTTTTTACAGCCCGCCTCCCCCCTGCACCCACACATAGCATCCACCCGCACCTTCACCTGCACTCACTAGTAAGCTACAATGAGGAGGAGCTGCATCAGGAGTACTTCTTTGGGGCAGGAAAGAACCCACATGCTGCAGCTGCTCTGGACCGGTAGCACTGCTTCTTCCAAATGACTGCCGAGATTTCCTGCGCCATCCTCACAAGATTACTGTGTGAAGTCTCGGTGGCCATTGTGAAGAAGTGGCAGCCCCAGTCAGAGAGCGGTGGCAGCGAGCAGGAAAGAGTGGAGATCTTTCCTGCCCCCCAAAGAGGCCACTAGGTCACCAGGGCATGTTAAGGTAGGCCCGGTGAGGGCCCACCGAGGCTCAGGGGAGGGGGCAGCCAGCCAGCTTTCCTTCCTTCCCTGTGGGCTGGGGAGGGCCCACCAAGGCTTGGGTGGGCAGCCATCCACCGTGGCCCATTCCTGCATTATTTTTTTTTAAAATTCCCCTCAGAGCACAGATTCTGCATGGAAATGGTGAATCCCGTGCGGCTGAGGAATTCTACGCAAATTCTGCGTTCTGCAGTTGCACAGAATCTCCAGCAGGAGTACCTCTCACCTATCCCACTTGCAGCAAATGGGTTTAGCATCTGTCTGTAGTTTCTTCTGAGTGGTAATACTCAAATCAATAATAGTCTCTCTGTCAGGGTAATCATTATAGACAAACCCTATCAAAAATAACACATAAGAGCAGTAATTAGATTCAACAACACATATAAAATTATGTGACATGAAATCATTTTTAGCTATAGATGTAATCCTTTGATGTACGCTGGGTTCCTTTTACAAAGCTGTTCGGCAATGGCAACACAGCCCATTCACTTTGAATGGGCTTTGTTGGCATTACCACACCAGCAGCTGCTAGCACAGCTTTGTAAAGGGGGGTGGGGGGTGGGGTGGTATTTCTAAGCATTCTCAAACAATTACTCCTTATGGCTTTAGGGCAAATTACTATCAACCCAATGATTTCTGAAACACTTCTTTTCTGAAGTTGTTCCCCAATTATGTCAACTTATGATTTTACTAAAGATTAATTGTTGCACAGGGTTGTAATTAGGAGTCAATTAGTGCATTTTACTAAAATAAGCAAATCACTTGCTTATTGTAATAATACATTTACCTTAATACTAGATAGTTTAGCTTACACATCATGTATATTTAGCCTTTTTTTTTAGTTGAACAAATACAGCTCCCCCTCAAATAAAAATAAATTACAGAAGGTTTAATATATTTACAAAATTCATCTTTACAGATTCTGCTACAGCCTATACCTTCAGTGACTGGTTTTAGCACTTTAAAAAATTTTAACTACTCTCTCCTGTGTACGCATTATCTCCTGAACCATATAACTTACACCAACTAAATTTTGAAGATAGTGGTACTTATATATTAAAGTTACAAATAGAAATGAGGTCTTTTTTACTATAAAACTTTTAGGGATCCTTTTACTAAGCTGTGATAGTGATTATGGGATGGCAAATATGCCGAAGCCCATAGGAATGGAATGGGCTTCATCGCATTTGCCACACCGGGAATCGCTACTGCACTTAGGGGGTCTTTTACAAAGCAGCTGTAAGCCCAGTGTGAGCTTACCACAAGCTAAAACGGAACTACTACTGGCCCAACAGGTTACCATGGGAGCCCTTACCGCGACCTCAGTGGGTGATGGCTATTGCCATGGCACAATAGAAATATAATTAATAATAACACAAGAATATGAGTAATGTGGAGGGGCATAATCAAACGCGAACGCCCATCTCCATGGGCATCTATGTCCGAGAACGGGTACGTGAAGGGGCGGGACAGACCGTATTTTGGAAAAAAATGGGCGCCCATCTTTGTTTTCCACAATACGGTTTGTGCCCGGCAAATGCATTGGATTTGTGCAGATTTGAGCTGGGCGGTTTTGTTTTTCAGCGATAATGGAAACTGAAGGCGCCCAGCTCAAAAACGAACAAATCCAAGGCATTTGGTCGTGGGAGGGGCCAGCATTCGTAGTGCACTGGTCCCCCTCATATGCCAGGACACCAACCGGGCACCCTAGGGGGCACTTGTAACAATTAAAAAAAAAGGTTAAATACCTCCCAAGTCCATAACTCCCATCCCTTGGGTGCTGAGCTCCTCAAATCCCCCCCCCCAAAACCCACTGCCCACAACTCTACACCATTACCATAGCCCTTAGGCTGAAGGGGGGCACCTACATGTGGGTACAGTGGGTTTTGGGGGCGGTTTGGAGGGCTCCCATTTACCACCACAAGTGTAACAGGTAGGGGGGGATGGGCCTGGGTCCACCCGGGTGAAGTCCACTGCACCCACTAACAACTGCTCCAGGGACCTGCATACTGCTGTGATGGAGCTGGGTATGGCATTTGAGGCCGGCATACAGGCTGGAAAAAAAAGTTGTTAAAGTTGTTTTTTTATGGTGGGAGGGGGTTAGTGACCACTGGGGGAGTCAGGGGTGGTCATCCCCGATTCCCTCCGGTGGTCATGTGGTCATTTAGGGCACTTTTTTGGGACTTGTTCGTGAAAAAAAAGGGTCCAAAAAATGACCCAAATTTGCGCTAAAACGCCTTTTTTTCAATTATCGGTCGATAAACACGCCCCAGTCCCGCCTTCACCACGCCTCTTTGCCCATTTCCGCGACAGATTGCAGTTGAAGACACCCAAAATCGGCTTTCGATTATACCGATTTGGGCGCCTTTGCGAGATGGGCGCCTATCTCCTGATTTGGGTCGAAATCTGGGCGCCCATCACTTTCGAAAATAAGGCTGATAGTGGAATAAAACATTAGGTATAACATGATTGATAATGAAATAACAATTAAAACAGCAATGTATTAAGAGTTCAGGTGATGGGTCGTTATGATATGTTCTATTGAAGAGACAGGTCTTCAGTGATTTCCAAAAACTGATAAAGTCGCTTATTTTTTTTCACATCAAGTGGTAATGCATTCCAAAGCTGCGTTCCTATGTAAGAAAAACTGGATGAATGTAGCTAGGGAAGTGAAGATTTAGGAATGTGCGTGAAGACCTTTTAATATTCCTGGGTGGTAGGTCAATAAGATCTAACATGTAGACTGGGGCATCTTCATAGATAATTATCTTACCGCGTGTCCATTTTTTTGGTGTGGGGTGGAGCATTTTACTGGCTGCAGTAAAAAGAGCCCTAGCATGCGGGAAAAACAGCTCCCGCTGCTACCGCAGGGCTTTTTTTCCCCCCAGCTTAGTAAAAGGAGCCCTTAGATGGCCAAAAACTAAAAAATCATAATTAGAAAAAAATGCTTATTTGAATTGCTCAGCAATTCTTTTCTTATCCTTTTTTTTTCTGCTTATAAATACGAACTTGGCTACCCTACTGGGATACTGCTGAATATTCACACCACGTAACATGCAGCCTCTCTGAAGTCTTGCAATAATAGTATTTATGAATACAGAGATATATGCAGTATGTAGTGTAGACATCCACGTGGCTGTATCATTCAGCTTTCAGCATTCAGAACAGTTTACTTCAAGATGCAAAAAGCAATTGGTTGTTGAAGTCTCGATTTCACACACCACCTAAGGCATGCCGGGGCCCGTGTCCTAGTGATTCGGGAGATACCAGGCTGCCTGGTTCAGAGAAGATACCTTCCAGCTTCACTGGACCATGTCATTTGAAGGATATGTAGTGATGTTCTGATCACTGAATACTTACAAGTGTCCTGGATGCTGTCAGGATCTGATACTCAGCTCAGGCCTTGGAACTTCTATTTCCCTTTTAAGAACATAAAAAAATAGCTTCCTGTTGAGAATTACTGCAGTTCCAGGCTACAGAAACCCTGCTATTGGATCTGTGGAAAATTTGAGTATTTGAAATGGAGCTTCCACAAGGATGAGTTGGGACTAATTGGGAATATTTGGAGTTAAGTTGTTTTATAGAATGAGGGATTTTATGGATTGTTAAAAACTGAGTGGATATTTATTGGTGAATGAAAAATAAAGCTATGCTCCACAGTTTATATAAAGGCTTAGATATTTTGCAAAAAATTATTATAGGGGCCATTTTACTAATTTGAGGTAAAATTTTGCAATTACCATGCGATAATTGCCAAAATTACTGTATGGTAACCATAATACCTCGGTGTTATTTATTTATTTATTGGATTTATAAACCACCTTTATGAAGAGATTCGTGTAATGTGGTGTACAGCAGGGACAGCTTGACATAAAACTTACAGTATTGTTAAACAGCATAACAATAGTGAAATGATCAAACATAAGTATATAAATACAAACAATGGAGAAAACTTGAAGATGGTAAACTGATCCCCAAAACATAGGAGTAACAATTTAGAGGGACATTTTCGATATGATGTCCAAATCCGATTTTGAACTAAATAATACTTTTAGAGGGAGATATACCAAAACACCCAATCACGCACAATATAAAATATAGAGGGTTCTCTTTTACAACGTAAGCAGGCACAGGGAGTGTTACAGGAGGAAAAGCCTCGAGAAGCTCCTAGACTAACTTTACAGTCTTAAAGGAGAACGGCTTCATCATCATCATCGGCAAAAACCTCCTTTATTACCAAAACAGCCCACGGATCAAATTATAGAACTTAGCTTTGGCTGCCAGGTCTCTTTTCTTTCCTTCACACAATCTCTTCAAACCGACCGTGATCAACGGTGGCCAGCATTTCGAAGAACTGCTTCAGGATCACAGGCCAGAAGAATTTCTGTTCTGTTCAGACTCGCCGACGAGGATAGCTCTGGAGAACAGTCATCTGCATGGACTGTAGAGCTCCTGCCTCTGAGGTGTTCTTCACCAGCCAATCGTCGAGATAAGGGAACACATGCACTCCCAGTCTGCATAGCGACGCTGCAACTACTGCCAGGCATTTTGTAAAGACCCTGGGCACAGATGCCAGACCAAAGGGCAGCACACAATCCTGAAAGTGCTGCGCTCCCAGACGGAATCGAAGATACTTCCTGTGAGCTGGAAGTATTGGGATGTGTGTATAAGCATCCTTTAAGTCCAGAGAGCATAGCCAATCATTTTCCTGAATCATGGGAAGAAGGGTGCCCAAGGAAACCATCCTGAACTTTTCTTGGACTAGGAATTTGTTCAGGGCCCTTAGGTCTAGGATGGGATGCATCCCCCCTGTTTTCTTTTGCACAAGAAAGTACCTGGAATAGGATCCCAGCCCTTCTTGCCCTGGTGGAACGGGCTCGACCGCATTGTCGCTGAGAAGGACGGAGAGTTCCTCTGCAAGTACCTGCCTGTGCTGGAAGCTGAAGGACTGAGCTCCCGGTGGGCAGTTTGGAGATCTGGAGATCAAATTGAGGGAGTATCCTAACCGGACTATTTGAAGAACCCACCAATCGGAGGTTATAAGAGGCCACCTTTGTTGAAAAAACTTTAACCTCCCCCTGACCGGCAAGTTGTCCGGCACGGACACCTTTGTAGTGGCTATGCTCAGCTGGAGCCAGTCAAAAGCCCGTCCCTTGCTTTTGCTGGGGAGCCACAGGGGCCTGCCTTGGCGCACGCTGTTGACGAGAACAAGCGCGCTGGGGATGAGCCTGAGAAGATTGTCGAGAAGGAGGATTGTACCTACGCTTGTTATAAGCATAGGGAGCATTCTTCCTTCCCCGGAAAAATCGTCTACCTGATGAGGTAGTAGCAGAAGGTGCCCGCGGGAGAGATTGTCCATAGCGGTTTCCCACTGCGTGATCTGATCAAGCACTTGCTCAACTTTCTCACCAAAAATATTATCCCCCCAGCAAGGGACATCCGCAGTCCACTGCTGGACTCGATTGTCCAGGTCAGAGGCACGCAGCCATGAGAGTCTGCACATCACTATACCTTGGGCAGCGGTTCTGGATGCAACATCAAAAGAATCGTAAGCACCCCTGGACAGGAATTTACGACACGCCTTCTGCTGCCTGACCAACTCCTGAAAAGGCTTGGCCTGCTCCGGAGGGAGCTTATCAACCAAGCTCGCCAGTTGCTTCACCATGTTCCTCAAGTGAATGCTTGTGTAGAGCTGGTAGGATAGAATTTTGGCCACGAGCATAGAGGCCTGATATGCTTTTCTCCCAAAAGAGTCCAGTGTTCTAGATTTTCTTCCCGGGGTCGCCGAGGCAAAGTCTCTAGAACTCCTGGCTCTCTTGAGAGTGGAATCCACAACCATAGAGTCGTGAGGTAACTGCGACTTCATCAGCTCAGGTTCTCTGTGAATCCGATATTGGGACTCAGCTTTCTTGGGAATGGTGGGATTACTTAGAGGGGCATAATTGAACGGGGTCGGCCATCTCTGTGGGCGGCCATCTCCGGGGCCGGCTCCGTAAATAGGCGGAGCCAAACGTATTTTCGAAAAAGATGGCCGGCCATCTTTTTTTTAGATAATATGGTTGGGGCCGGCCAAATCTCGACATAAATGTTGAGATCGCCGGGTTTGAGATGGCCTGCTTCGGTTTTCGCCCACAATGGAAACTGAAGCCGGCCATCTCAAACCCGGCCAAATCCAAGCCACTTGGTTGTGGGAGGTCCAGCATTTGTAGTGCACTGGTCCCCCTGACATGCCAGGACACCAACCGGGCACCCTAGGGGGCACTGCAGTGGACTTCAAAAATAGCTCCCAGGTGCTTAACTCCCTTACCTTATATGCTGAGCCCCCCAAATCCCCCCAAAACCCACTCCCAACAACTGTACACCACTACCATAGCCCTTAGGGATGAAGGGGGGGCACCTAGATGTGGGTACAGTGGGTTTTGGGGGGGGGGTTGGAGAGCTTAATATTTACCACCACCACAAGTGTAGCAGGTAGGGGGGGGATGGGCCTGGGTCTACCTGCCTGAAGTGCACTGCACCCACTAAAAGTGCTCCAGGGACCTGCATACTGCTGTCAGTGAGCTAGGTATGACATTTGAGGCTGGCATAGAGTCTGCCAAAAAATATATATATTTTTAATTTTTTTTTGAGGGTGGGAGTGGGTTAGTGACCACTGGGGAAGTAAGGGGAGGTCATCCCCAATTCCCTCCGGTGGTCATTTGGTCAGTTGGGGTTCCTTTTTGAAACTTGGTCGTGAAAAAAAGGGACCAAGTAAAGCCGGTGAAATGCTCGTCAAGGCTGACTTCCTTTTTTCCATTATCGGGCGAAGCCGGCCATCTCGTAAGCATGCCCCCGTCCCGCCTTCACTACCGTACTGACACGCCCCCTTGAAGTTTGGCCAACTCCGTGATGGAAGGCAGTTGAAGCCGGCCGAAAATTGGCTTTCCATTATACCGATTTGGCCGACTTCAGGAGATCGCCAGCCATCTCCCGATTTTGTGTCGGAAGATGGCCGGCGATCTCCTTCGAAAATAAGGTGGTTAGTGGTTTCATCCAGTTCTGCATAAGTGTCTCCTTGAGCACATTATGCAAAGGAACTGTGGATGACTCCTTAGGTGGCGAAGGATAGTCAAGGACCTCGAGCATCTCAGTCCTGGGCTCATCCTCAGATACCACAGGGAAGGGAATAGCCACAGACATTTCCTGGACAAATGAAGAGAAAGAAAGACTCTCTGGGGGAGAAAGCTTTCTTTCTGGAGAAGGAGTAGGCTGAGTGGGAAGACCACAAGACTCCTCAGAAGAGAAATACCGGGGATCCTCCCCTTCATCCCACAAGGCATCCTCATCGGTATTGGAAAAGAGTTCCTTAACTGCAGTCCGAAACTGGGCCCGTCTCGACGCCAAGGAACCATGTCCTCGATGGCGATGCCGAGAAGTCAACTCCCATGCCGGCGGCATTGAAGCTCCCTCCAGCGATGTCGACGGGGAGTCGACCTGGGTGGCAGCCGATGCCGCAGACTGCACCGGCATCAGCAACCTCACCATAGGCATAGAGCCAGCTGCCGCTTCCATTGACGGTACGGAGGGCGCAAGCACCCCCGGTACCGGAGCAGACTGACGCAGCAACCCCTCCAGAAGACATGGAAGAATGGCTCGGATGCGCTCGTCTAGAGTCGCTGTTGAGCAAGGCTGTGGGGTCGGTGCAAGAATCAGCGTTAGAATCTGTGGAGGTCGAGGAGGCGGTACTGGGCTGCCTGAAGACCGACGCACCGACACCTCTTGAATGGAGGGTGAGCGGTCCTCCCGGCGTCGGCGCTTCACGGGTGCCGAATCCTTCGACGCCTCAGAGCTCCCGGTACTGTGCTTGGAAGGAGACCGATGACGTTGCTTTTTCGCCTTCGCTTGATGCACATCTTCGATACTCCTCGGTACCGACGAGGAGGATGTGGAATCCACACTCCTCCTCAGGGTCGGGTCCGAGAGTGGTCGATCCCGGGGGGCCTGCACAGCAGGAGACTTCAAGACAGGTGGAGACCCACTCGATGGCTCACTGCTCCCAGCGTGTGGTGGTCTCCGGACAGCCATTACCTGTGCTCCTGAAGTCGATGCCATCTTCAGTGCCGATATCGACGCTGCCGACCTCGGTACCGTTGTCGATGCCGAAGAACCGGAAAGAAGCTCCAAAAAGACGGTCCTGAAGAGCTTTTCTCAACGCTTGTGTCCGCCGTTTAAGACTAAGACAAAACTTACATGCGTCTGGGCGATGGTCGGGCCCAATGCACTGAAGACACCACGCGTGGGGATCAGTACCTAAGATTGACTGGTTGCACCGAGTGCACTTCTTGAAGCCGCTGGGAGTCCTCGATGACATGGATGGAAAAATAGCAGCGGCGAAGTCAAAATTCGCAATTGTGCCAATTAGAAGGGCACAAAAATGAGAAAGCGCGTATGTGCGGCCTAAGAGGGCCACGACGAAAATGAAAGGAAACTTAAAGGGCCAAACTAAGAAATAAGGGATTTTTTATTTTTTTTAAAGTTTTGAAGGCAGGATAAAATAAAGAGAAAAGAAAAGCAAAAGAGGGAGAAAAACTCCTAAAAAGTTGCAAAAACAAAACAAAGACTCTTTCTCTGGGCCTGAGGAGAGAGACCGACAAAGCAGCCACTCTCCACCGCAGAAAAAGAAAAACTGAGCGGGGCTCTTGCGCGACGGGCGGGAAGATGGCCGCGCATGCGAGGTGCGTGCGCCCTGCGCGCTGGAAGGCTCTGGCAAACTTTGTTTATCCTATGAAAAATTGCCGTTCCTGGGCCGCCGTGGACGCCGACCCATCAGTGAGAAGAAGCAGCCTGCTTGTCCTCGGAGAATATAACTTTATATGAATAATAATGTGTGCATATAGGCTAGGTCTAAAAGTATGTTTTCACTAAAGCAAAAAAGAATGGGGTGTGGAATTATAAAAATCAGTAAAAATAAACTCAAAACAAAGTGGGTTACTTTGTTTTGAGTTTATCTTTACTAAAAGTATGTTTTCACCATCTCAATTTGTACTATTTTATATATAACTAGTAAAAATGGCCCGTTTCTGGTGCCGATGAAACGGGCGCTAGCGGGCACGGGACTCCCTTCCCCTCCCCTTACAGTAGCTGTTCGGTCGGGGCAGGAAAGAAAGAGCCCCCCTCTTTCCTGCCTGTAGCGGTGGTGTTAGCTTGCATCGTGTGGGAGTCTGGCTCTCGGCGTTTCAAAATGGCCGCCGAGAGTTGAAGTCTCACGAGGCAGCTTGAACTCTCGGCGGCCATTTTCAAACGCCGAGAGCCGGACTCCCACACGATGCAGCAAGGAAGCTACGGGAGGAAAGAGGGGGCTCTTTCTTTCCTGTGCCGACGGAACAGGTACCTCTAGACCACCAGGGAGACACGCGTAAGGGGAGGGGAGGTGACAGGGGGGGGGAGGGAGGTTGTTGAGGTTAAGCGTGTGCTACCGTGGGCGGGGCGGTAAGTTGTAAGGGGCGGGGCTATGTGGCGAAAGGGGCCGGGTTCATGTGCACGGCGACGGCGGCTGGGATTTGTTGGAAGGGGAGGAGTAGGGAAACACGCTCCGTGTGTTTCCCTACTGCTCCCCGTGCGTTAATTTGTTTTCGTGTTCTGCCATCGACGTCATCAAGTGTGACACGAGGGCGGGGCATGAAGATGTTGTGGCTTCACCACCTTGAAACCACGAACCGGTGTGTGAGTGACTTCAGTGACGTCAGTGTCCTCAGAACGTTGAGGCTGCGTTTTAATATAGTAGATTTACTACAGAGTCCTAAAGGGGTTTTTTTTAAACAAAAGATAGTAATTTATTATATTTCTCCACTGTAACTGATTCATATTTGTAAGTAACCCAAATCGTACTCCACCACACGTTGGCATCATCAATGGGAACTGTCTTTCCAGTTATTTAAAATATGCTTTAAAGCTAAGAACAGTTATGCATCTAACAATTTCTATTTACTAGAAACTAAATCTTGTTTCAGTGCCAAAGATTTCCAAATGGTAAGACGTGGATATTTTATCCCATATCCACTTCCAATATTCCTTTATACTTAAACAGAAAAACATGTGGGAAAGCTGCCATGATCTAACAAGCAAAAAAAACAACAACACTTATTGTCTGTACCTATATATACTAAGCTATTTTGCTCAAAAGTTTTTTGATAGCTCAATAGAGACTTTATACTTAGGGATATATTGACTAAAGTAGAGTAACATTTTCAGACGTGCTCCCCTTTCTATGTGCAGAACCCAAGAGAGAGGTAGAGCTCTGGAGCTTGAATGTGTGGATGAAGCGATGGTGCAGGGAGGAGGGTTTTAGATTGGTTAGGAACTGGACAACATTCTGGGGAAGAGGGTGCCTATTCGGGAAAGATGGGCTACACCTTAACTAGGGTGGAACCAGGCTGCTGGCATCAACATTTAAAAAGGAAATGGAGCGGCTTTTAAATTAGAAACTGGGGGAAGGCAGACAGTCACTCAAAAGTGCATGGTTCGAAACAAGTTATCTTTAAAAAGATATCACCAAAACAGGGAAGATAGGGCATCCCGATAGTAAGGTTGCAATAAAGTCCATAATAGACTAGATGCTATTAAATAAAGAGCAGACAGATTTTAAACATTACAAATTATCTCTGTCAATTGCTGAGCAAGTTGTAAATAGGAATAACAAATGTCTGTATGCAATTGCCAGAAGCCTAAAAAATAAGATGGGAGAGCTAGAATAAACTCGCTAAATGAAAAGATAGATATAATAGGTATCTCTGGTAGAAGGAAGATAACTAATAGGACACTGTCATACCAGGGTACAAATTATATCTCAGTGATAGGGTGGATTGAATTGGTGGAGATGTAGCATTATATGTTAAAGAGGGCCTCGAATTGAATAGACTAAAAATTCTGCAGGATACAAAACATACCTTGGAATTGCTATGAATAGAAATTCTGTGTATAAAGGGGAAAAGGATAGTGATAGGAGTGTACTACTGTCCACCTGGTCAGGGTGCAGAAATATTAGCAGAAATTAGGGAGGCTAACAAACTGGGTAGCACAATAATAATGGTTGATTTTAATTACCCCAATATCGACTGGGTAAATGTAACAGCAGGGCATGATAGGGAGGTAAAATTCCTTGATAAAATCAAGGACTGCTTTATGGAACAGCTGGTTCAGGAACCAACAAGAGGAGGAGGTAAGACCTTCCCTATGCATCAGGATATTAGGGATATCATTCAGGCTCAGTGGGAGGTCCCTGATTCTGCTTTTCATCTCGCTAAGTCTATGGTCCGGCTTTATCCTGTTCTGGACTCCAACATGGAGCTTTTACGCCCTCCGGTCGTAGATGCCATGGGCTCCACGGTTACCAAATTAAATACTGTTCCCGTGGATGGTGGTTCTGCATTGAGGGATGTCCAGGATTGCCGTATAGAATCCCTGTTGAAGAATTGCTTTGATGTCTCTGCTTTGGCAGTGCAAGCTGCTGTTTGTGGTTCCTTAGTGGCAAGAGCTTGTTTTCACTGGTCTGAGAGGGTCTTAGACCGGGCTTCGGATGACCTTTCGGCAGTAGATTCTGAGGTTGCAAAGTTAGAGATGGGTTCAGCATTTTTAGCAGATGCCCTTTACGATTTGCTTCGAGCCTCTTCTAAGTCTATGTGTGGTGGCCCGTCATTCTCTTTGGCTTCGTGCCTGGGTGGCGGACGCGGCTTCCAAATCCAAGCTTAGTAAATTTCCCTTTAAGGTTCATTTTTATTCGGTGAGGAGTTGGACAAGTTGGTTCGTGGCTTGGGAGAGGCTAAAGTGCTGAGGCTTCCTGAGGATCGTCCCAGGGGGGCTGGGCGCGGTGTTTTTTCTGGCCGCGGTAGAGGCCGTGATTTTCGTAGGTATAGGTCGGGCAGGGTGGTTCCGGTTCAGCGCTACAGATTTTTTCAGAGGACTCACTCCTTTCGGGGGAATCGTAGAGGGGGTCGGGAGACGGGAAATTCCCTCTCGTCTTCCTCCCGTCGTCAACAATGAAGTTTTGCGGGTCCAGCCTCCGGTTCCAGTAGGTGCTCGCTTGGCGCAGTTTTATCGGAGGTGGGCCCAGATTACTTCCGACCAGTGGGTCCTAGAGGTTATTCGAGAAGGGTATGCCTTAGAGTTTGCTCATCCTTTGCCAGACGCGTTTTTGGAATCTCCTTGTCACTCTCGGCTCAAGGTCATGGCTGTCAGGGACACTCTACGCAGACTTATCGATCTTTGGGCTATTTGTCCGGTGCCTTTGGCGGAGTTTCGCGAAGGTCGTTACTCTATTTATTTCCTAGTTCCCAAAAAGGAGGGTTCTTTCAGGCCCATTCTAGATCTCAAGGCAGTCAATCGATCTCTCAAGGTGCCCTCGTTTCATATGGAAACTCTGCGGTCAGTCATTGTGGCAGTTCGGCCCGGGGAGTTTCTGACAGTGCTCGACCTCACAGAGGCCTACTTGCATATTCCCATCCGTCCGGCGCATCAGCAATTCCTTCGTTTTGCGATGCTCGGTCAGCACTTCCAGTTTCGAGCTCTACCCTTTGGGCTCGCGACCACTCCATGAACATTCACTAAGGTTATGGTCGTAGTGGCAGCAGCCCTCAGAACGGAGGGCATTCTGGTCCATCCCTATCTAGACAATTGGTTGATCAGAGCAGTCTTACCAAGAGAGTGTTCAAGCCACAGCTCGGGTGGTAAATTTCTTGCAGTCCCTAGGTTGGGTAGTCAATGCGCAAAAGAGTCGTCTCCAGCCCAGACAGTGGTTGGAATACCTGGGAGTGTGTTTTGACACGAAGCAAGGCCGGGTTTTTCTTCCGTCTGCCCGTATTCTCAAGCTTCAGTCTCAGATACATCAGTTGTTGCAGTCTCCAAAGCCAATGGCCAGGGTTTATCTGCAAGCCCTGGGGTCCATGGCGGTGTTGATCGAGGCAGTGCCCTGGGCCAGGGCCCATATGCGCTCTCTGCAGAAGTCTCTTCTTTCTCAATGGTCCTCGCAGAGGGACACTCTCCATCAGAGGTTGGCTCTTCCGGTGCAGGTGAGGAGCAGCCTCCGCTGGTGGCTCCGAAGCGCCAGTCTGAACAAAGGAATGCCTTTGGATCAGCCCAGCTGGATAGTGGTCGCAACAGATGCCAGTCTCAAGGGCTGGGGAGCTCACTTACCAAACCTCCCTTTGAGCCATTGTCTTCATGTTCTTTGAAGGATTTGACTCTCAAGACAGTGTTTTTAGTGGCTATCGCCTCGGCCAGGCAGGTCTCGGAATTGCAAGCCCTTTCGTGTAGGTCACCATTTTTGGAGTTCAGCTCGCATCGAGTTTTTCTCCGTCCGGTCCCTTCCTTTTTACCCAAGATGTTGTCTCGTTTTCATTTATCTCAACAGGTGGTGTGGCCGGTGCAGGGTTCTTCCTCTGAGAGGAGCAGCATCGCTTGAAATGTTTGGATGTCAAGCAAGTTCTGAAGCACTATGTTAAGTCTACGGAAGAGTTTCGTCAGTCCGATCGGTTGTTTATTCTGCTAGGAGGTTCTCGCAAGGGACTTATGGCTTCTAAGCCCACTATTTCTTGCTGGCTTAAAGAGATGATAGCTTCAGCTTATCTGCTTGCTGGGAGGACCGTGCCAGAAGGAGTTAAATCACACTCTACCAGAGGTCAGGCGACTTCTTGGGAGGAGCGTTGTTTGGTCCCTCCTGAAGACATTTGTAGGGCTGCGACTTGGTCTTCATTACACTCCTTTTCGAAGCACTATCGTGTGGACATCCTCAGTTGTCAGCAGGCTGTTTTCGGGGGAAAAAGTCCTAACAGCGGGGCTGCTAGGGTCCCTCCTATGAATTTACTGCTTTGTTACTTCCCATCAGTCACATTCTGGGCCAGTCCGGAGGGACGCTAAGGATGGAGAAATTAGACCTTACCTGCTAATTTGCTTTCCTTTAGTCCCTCCGGACCAGCCCAGATCCCCCCCACCTTCAGTTGTTCTATTACTTCAAGAACTCTCTAAGGTTTTTCTCTTGGGAGCTGTGTTACTATGACTGCTATTTCTATGACTCTTTATGTCGCCTGTTGGGCGTGATTCAAAAAGACATGTCAATGAGACATTATTTTCTCTCGGGCACGTACCCTTGGTTGGCTTTCGGATGCACAGACGTTTTCTTTTACTTCTTTCTGCTTTGATACTCTTTTACTGGATCTCTCTCTAGCTGGCAAGGGCTCTTATTGGCTTTCCCTAGAGTCACAGTTTTTTTTTCGCAGTCTCCATCTGCTGGAAGGCGTGCACAACCCATCAGTCACATTCTGGGCCGGTTTGGAGGGACTAAAGGAAAGCTAATTAGCAAGTAAGGTCTAATTTCTCCTTCCCCAAAATGGAGAAATTATAGAACTAATGGGCATGACATAAAACTGCAAGGAGAGAAAAGCAACATCAGGACATACTTTCTCACAGAGTGGGTGGTGGACGTCTAGAAAGTTTTCTTGGGAACTGTTGGGGTTGCAAACAGTGACGCAACTCAAAAAAGTGTCAGATAAAAACAAAGAGCCTCTTTTACCAAACTGCATTAGTCATTCCCGCACGGCAGTGTTGATGAAGTCCATTCAAAGTGAATGGGCTTTGTTGGCATTGCCTTGCTGGGAATCGTTAGCGTGGTTTAGAAAAAGGAGCTTAAAGTTTTCTGTATGGCACGAAGATATAGTAAAAATAGAGAGCATTTCCACTCACAATAAAACTTACATATCTTTCATACTTTAAATAATAATAATAATAGAGGCATATGGGGGGGAGGGGTAGACTGTACTGGACTTCAGTTACATCCCTGAAGACAAAGGAGGGGTAACCCACATGGAATCACAGGTACAACTCTGTCTGCCTTTCTGGAAATACTGGATGGGCCATACTGGCCTTTATCTGCTGTTATTTCCTATGTTACTATGGACTATATTTTATAAAATTGCTCTCTGTTTTAAAATAATGACTTCTCATTAAATATGCTCTAATCCAGGTTGCTTAGAAGGAAACAAAGATTGATCATGTCTCCATACCTATTCAAGTCTCATAAAGTCTTAGTTAGTTGGAGGGTAATCTCTTTAATAATGCACCTATTTATACCTTTTTCATATAGGAAACCTTGGTGCCTTTATATAATGGACTGTTAAGAGTTATTCCTAATAGTGTAGAAATTCTCTCTCTCTCAATGTGTGATCTTGTTAACTCATGTACTTATACGTGTATATTTCACCATGCAGATTTATGAGCCATTTTCAGCATGTCACATATGATTTAAAAACACCCCCATCATGGATACTTATTTCCTATTCATGAAAACATTTTCAAATGGACTTGTTGAGATGCTGTTGCTTAGACAAATCCCCATATCTTGAAATTGTTGAAAATGCTCTTTGAGTTCATATCATGTGATAATTATTGCATTTTGAAGGTGGGGTAAATATGGGGAATAGAGAGAGAATGATTGCAGTCTTTGTATCAATGCAGTTAGAAACTTATCATCATTGTAGAATGCCAGACATTATCTCTGGGGCTCAATTAGCATCATATGTTCCTACTTTTAAAATACTATGTATGTATGACCCCTCAGAGAACTGTCTTTACTGTCGGCAAGAAGTGGGAGGATTCTCTGGGGATCACTATGGAAATGGGGGCTGGTAAAACTGGCCTGGTGGGTGAAAATAAGGGGAGCCCAGCCTCCGGAGGTGGGGAAGACAAAAGGGACTGTGAAAAGTAGATCCAGGTCTTTGGTTGCCTTACCCCCGCCAAGATCCTGAGTACCGAGGGGGAGTCCTGGAGCTTAACATTTTCTGTTAAGTTAGCTAGGCAGTCAATAAAGTCAGCCGGTGGTACACCCATTTGAAGGTCCTAGGGAGAACACTGGGCTGCCCTCCATGTCCTTTACCCTCTTTCTGTTTTAATGTTTTAAATTTTCTCTCACTACATTTGTTTTTGACATATTGATACTTCCCTTTAAGCTCCTTTCTTCCATTTCTGCCTCTCTGTCCACTCAGAGTTCACCCTCTTTCTCAGCTTCCAGCCCTCCATCTTGTTTCTACTTTTCAACCAGCATATCAACTTTTCTTCTCCTTTCCTGCCTGGCCAATCTCCCTTACGTCTCCTAGTTCCCCTGTTCTCACTCCTTCCCTGGCCTCGTATTTGCTTTTGTCTTTCACCTATTCCCCATTATCACATTTCTACCCTCTGTACTTGCCATCCCCTTCTCACTCACCTCTTGAAAACCCCCAGGTCCCTTACCCAAATGGTTCCAGCATGTCCAGAATCTTCTCTCCCTCCCTCCTTTGTAGCCCCAAATCTCACCTTTCTCTCTCCACTCTTGTAGCCTAGCCTGTCCTTATAATTTCTCCCCCTACCCATATTGTCCCCCCAGTATCGCCCTGTCCTGTCTCTCTTTCTGTCCTCCCTCTGCGGTCCAGCATCTCCTTGTCTCATCTCTTCCCCTCCCTAGTCTGCATTCTAACATCTCCTTTCTCCAGTATATCAGGAGGCATGGCCACACAAGCCCTAGCAGTCTGCCTTAATTTGTTCTTAGTTGCGTTCCTTCGCCAGGACGCAGCAGCAGGGGACACTTAATTTGATTTTGGTTCCAATGTACTCTGTGCTAATCACAGTATCGGTGTTGCCAATGAGGTTTCACTAGAATTTTGATGGAACCAGCTAAGTCCCAGCCACAGAAGACAATACACCAAGGCGGGAGCATTTAAGCTAAGTTATATCTGTGCATTATTTGCTTTTACATTGCAATAATGTTGATTTTTTGAACGGTAGGATGTTTGAAGCTATTTACAGCTGAAACGCAATTAGAGTATCAGTATAAAACACTACCGGTTGGCTGGAGGTATTCGATGATTAGAAATTTGCATTGACCTGGGAGCCACTGTATAGGTTGATATGCAATGTCCTAAAATGATATGAGATTACCTCTACAGCCTATATAAGTTATTCTCGATGTTATTTGCAATATAACAGTTTTTGTCTAAATATCCTAGAAATAAGCAGTGGATTTTCCCAAGTCCATTTTAATAATGGCTTACGGACTTTTCTTGTAGGAAGCCATCCAAACTTTTTTAAAACACCGCTAACTGCTTTTACCACATTCTCTGGCAACAAATTCCAGAGTTTAATTGCATGTTGAGTGAAGAAATATTTTCTCCAATTTGTTTTAAATTTACTGCTTTGTAGCTTCATTGCGTACCCCCTAAGCCTAGTATTTTTGGAAAGAGTAAACAAGCGATTCACATCTACCCATTCCTTGTCATCAAGCAGATGAAGCCATTACGTATGGGTTGTGTCCATCAACCAACAGGGGGAGATAGAGAGCACTCAACTTTTCACAGTGCCTCATGGCCAGCCAGCTCCACTGCCTCTCCAGTATTCTCTATCTCCCCAAGCAGGATGGCTGCAGCTTCTTCGAGCTCCATCAAAAATCTGCCTGGGGGTGGCTCCTGGCTTGCCAGTTGTTAGCCGGGGTGTTAGAGGCTATAGCAGCTTCACTTTGAAGGCACATAGGTTAGCCTTTTCCCTGCCTTACCCATGCCCCCGTGGATGTGGACATATTAGCTTGCTTTTCCCTGTCCTTTCCCACTCAGTGGATGCAGGCACATTGGTTCACCTTTCCCTGCCTTTCCCACTCATCTGAGCCTTCGGAGTTCTTATTACCTCTGCTTTCCTCACAGCGTTAAAAAAAAAAATGGAACAGAGGTTTTCCTTTGATTCTTCTATGGGACCGGAGCTGTTATACTCGGTCCGGTGAGGTAAGAGTGTTTTCTAACTCCTCCGGGGTGGGCCCGCGATCGGGGCGTTTTTGGCGCAAAACCGCCATTTTGAATTTTCCCGTCGTTTTCGGCGATGGCTGCAAAGAATGTAAAGCGCTGTTCCCGGTGTGGCAAGCACAAATCAGCAGCGGGGCTCTGTAAATCGTGCTGTATAGGTGTAAGAGCCGGCCCGAGCATGGCGAGCAATGATTCTTCCCGCTCAGATCTGGCAGCGGACGCCATTTTGAATTCTCCACATGGCGTGGCCTCCGTAGAGACGGAGAGCCCTGAGCCCGGGGGGGGGAGGGACCTCGAATTGAGGCTATTCAGGGAGCGGCTAGCCCCGGACGGGATCTGGGTGCCCAGGGCGAGTTTTTCTCCCCTGATTTTGTGTTATTATTGCATAAAGCATACATGCTGAAAAGAGCTCTCTCTCAAGGGTCGTCTGAGGCCCCTTCTATTGTCCGCCCCCCCCCCCCCCCCCCCCGGTGGATTCTGGCCAGGGACTGGCCGCTGAGGCTATTTTCCCTGATAATTGACATAAAGAAAAGCGTAGAAGGGCTAATTCCCCTTCAGATTGTGGTGCACCTCCTTTTCCCCCCCGTGGTCAGGCTGTGAGGATTCGGAGAGTTCTGGCAGGCCTTCGTGGTCTGAGGAGCCAGAGTCAGGTGCAGAATTACCACAGGATCTGGATGATCCCTCCACGGTGAGGATTTTCCACCGTGATGAGCTGCCAGTGCTTATTTCAGATGCCCTACAGGTCCTTTCTATTGAAGAGCCTGACAGTGGCACGGCCTCCTCTGTGAATCCTAGGATGGCTAGTACCAAAAAGCCTGCTCGAGACTTTCCTTTGCATGACTCCATCCAAGAGCTTATTTCCGCTCAGTGGGCTGACCCCGAGGGACCTTTGAAAGTTTCCAGGGCTATGGGGCAATTATACCCTCTGCGTGAGGAGCATTTGGCTCGCTTTGCAATGCCTAAAGTAGATGCCCTAGTCACTGCGGTGACAAAGAGAACTACCCTCCCTGTGGAACGAGGAGTTGCCCTGAAGGATATACAAGACCGTAGGCTGGAAGCAGCACTTAAACGGTCCTTTGAAATTGCAGGTCTTACTGTTTGGGCGTCTGCATGCAGTTGTTATGCTGCTAGAGCCTGCCTGGCGTGGTTGCAACAGGCAGTGGAACAGCCCGGAGATGGAGCGGAGCCCTTCTCAGATGTGACTCCGTGGCTGGAGTCGGCCTTGTCCTTTTTGACTGATGCCCTTTATGATATTGTCAGAGCTTCGGCTAAACAAATGGCAGTAGCAGTGGCGGCTCGCCGTCTTATTTGGCTACGACATTGGGCAGCGGACATGGCCTCTAAGCAAAGGTTGGTGAAATTGCCCTTTCAAGGCCTTCTCCTATTTGGTGAGGAGTTGGAGAAAATTGTTAAAGGCCTGGGAGATCCTAAACCCCAGCGCTTGCCCGAAGATAGGCCGAGGCCTTCCTCCAAGGGCCAGGCGGTCCACTCCTCTTATAGACCTCGCTTCCGTGAAGCTAGAAGGTACCGCCCGAGGCGTTCTGCTGGGTTCACTTCTCGTGCCCGTTTTTCAGCAGAGGAACTCATTTCGCTCAGACAAGCGTTCCGCAGCCACCGGCTCTAGGCCTGGAGTTCAGGGGCGACCCTCTCAATGATGGTGCGCCGGCCCCCTCCTCGCTTCCTGTCATCGGAGGACATCTTTCCCTCTTTGCCGAGGAGTGGGCCAATATTTCCTCAGATCAGTGGGTTCTGGACCTGATCAGAGATGGATACAGAATAGAATTAAACGCCCCAGTAAGAGACGTGTTTGTGGAGTCCCGATGCGGTTCTGCCGCCAAACGGGCGGCGGTAGAGGAGACTTTGCAAGGTCTGATTCAATTAGGGGCCGTGTCCCCGGTACCTCCCGCCGAACACGGCTACGGCCGATACTCCATCTACTTTGTGGTGCCGCGAAAAGGTGGGTCTTTTCGCCCTATTCTGGACTTAAAAGAATTAAACAAGTCCCTGAGAGTGCGGCATTTCCACATGGAAACCCTGCACTCCGTCAGTGCGGTGGTACAGCCAGGAGAGTTTCTCACGTCTCTAGACCTGAAAGAAGCTTACTTGCACATACCAATTTGGCCCCCGCACCAGAAGTTTCTGAGGTTTGCGATGTTGGGAAAACATTTCCAGTTCCGGGCCTTGCCTTTTGGCCTCGCCACAGCTCCCCAAACCTTTTCGAAGGTAATGGTGGTAGTAGTAGTTGCTTTGCTCAGGCGAGAAGGTATCAGGGTTCACCCGTACCTAGACGACTAGCTCATCAGAGCAGACTCTGTAACAGAGAGCTATCAAGCTACAGCCAGAGTGGTCTCAGTACTTCAATCTCTAGGCTGGGTCGTCAATATGGCCAAAAGTCACCTGACCCCCTCGCAATCTCTAGAATATTTGGGGGCCAGGTTCAACACAGACTCGGGCTATGCATTCCTACCCGAGCTAAGGCGATGCAAGCTTCAGAATCAGGTCCGTCTACTCCTGAGGATGCCCCGCCCGCGAGCTTGGGACATTGTCCAGCTGCTGGGATCGATGACAGCCACATTGGAAGTGGTGCCCTGGGCGAGAGCGCACCTGAGACCTCTACAGTATTCCCTACTTCAAAGATGGTCTCCAGTTTCTCAGGATTATCAATGCAGACTTTCTTGGCTCCCTGCGGCCTGACTCAGCATGGAGTGGTGTCTCTCAGACAGCATGCTGCGGCGAGGAATGCTGCTGGCGCTCCCCGATTGGTGTCTAGTAGTAACAGATGCCAGCCTGAAGGGCTGGGGCGCACATTGCAAGGGGAAGCATGCCCAGGGTCTATGGACACCCGAGGAGTCGGAGTGGTCCATCAACCGCCTGGAGTTGAAAGCGGTGTTTCAGGCGCTTCTGGCCTTTCAAGTGACCCTGGAAGGATTGGCTGTCAGAGTGATGTCGGACAACACGACAGCAGTGGCCTACATAAATCGAGAAGGCGACACTCAGTGCAGAGCACTGGCCGCGCAGGCTGAACAGATTTGCCACTGGGCCGAGCTGCATCTTCAGTTTCTGTTGGCAGCTCACATTGCAGGTCAGAGCAACGTGCAAGCCAATTATGTAAGCAGGCATCAGATCGATCCAGCAGAATGGGAACTAGCAGACGAAGTATTCCTGCAGATATGTGCCAAATGGGGCAAGCCCGTGATGGATCTTATGGCGACAAGTTCAAATGCCCAAGTCCCGTGCTTCTTCAGCAGACGGAGAGATCCTCGCTCGGCAGGGTTGGATGCCTTGACTCAGCCCTGGCCTCCGGGCCTACTATATGTGTTCCCTCCGTGGCCCTTGATAGGGCGTGTGCTCCTGCGGTTTCGGCTGCACCCAGGAGAAGTGGTCCTCATCGCCCCGGATTGGCCCAGGAGGCCTTGGTATGCGGACCTCCGACAGATGCTAGTGGAGGCTCCCCTTCCTTTACCTCTGGTACCGAACCTGTTGTCACAGGGCCCGGTAGCCATGAAGGACGCCTGCCGCTTTGGTCTTATGGCATGGCGATTGAGAGGGCGCAATTGAGGGACAAAGGCTATTCAAACACAGTCATTTCCACTCTCCTGCAGGCCCGCAAGCGTTCCACTTCCGTGGCTTATGCCAGGATTTGGCGCCAGTTTGAGTCTTGGTGTGCTTCAAAAGCGATCACACCCATGCGGGCTCCTGTCTCGCCGATTCTGGACTTTTTGCAGGATGGTGTACAAATAGACTTGACCTATAATTCCCTGCAGGTGCAAGTGGCAGAGTTGGCCTCCCTTCGTGTCTTTAGCTGCTCATCCAGATGTGGCACGGTTTCTTAGTGGGGTGCTTCGGCTCCGGCCTTCCGTGCGAGCACCCTGTCCAGCTTGGAACCTGGGGCTAGTTTTGAAGGCCCAGCAGGCTTCTCCTTTTGAGCCGCTTCGGCGAGCATCGGAGAAAAATTTGACACTAAAGGCCGTTTTTCTTGTGGCTATTACTTCGGCGAGACGGGTGTCAGAGCTCCAGGCGCTGTCCTGTAGAGACCCATTTCTGCAATTCTCAGAGTCCAGGGTCACGGTTTGGACCGTGCCTTCCTTCATGCCTAAGGTGGTTTCAGCGTTTCACCTAAACCAACCTATTTTCTTGCCCTCCTTTGATAAGGAGGAGTTTCCAGAATCTTTTGGGCAGTTGCACCTGTTGGATGTGCGCAGGACTCTGCTGCAGTATCTGCGAGTTACAATCTCTTTCAGGATCTATGATCATCTGTTTGTTTTGCTATCAGGTCCTCGCAGAGGGTCTCCAGCGTCTAAAGCCACTATTGCCCGCTGGCTCAAAGAAACTATCTTTTCAGCTTATCTGCTTGCCGGCCGGTCTCCGCCTGTAGCCTTTAAGGCGCATTCTACCAGAGCGATTTCTTCCTCTTGGGCTGAAACTGGAGCACTCTCTCGTCAAGAGATATGCAGTGCAGCAACATGGGCTTCTAAGCTCTCTTGCCCGACATTACAGGCTGGATGTGGCTGCTAGGAGGGATGCGTGTTTTGGAGCACAAGTGCTAGCGCATGGTGTGACCTGTTCCCACCCTATATAGGGATTGCTTTGTTACATCCAATACATAATGGCTTCATCTGCTTGATGACAAGGAAGGGAAAATTAGGTTCTTACCTTGGTAATTTTCTTTCCTTTAGTCATAGCAGATGAAGCCATGAGCCCTCCCTGTATGATTGTCTGTATGCTGTGAATCTGTTTCAGGTTCTGTTCTTGTTTCCTGAAGTTCCTTCCTTGGGAGAAAGTTGGAAAACAGTCTTCAGGATTCATGTTCACTTATAGGAGGATGAGTCCATTCCCTCCAGTTTATGTTTTGGAGGATGAGTTTATTCCCTCCAGGGGGTTGCGTGTATCCCCTCCAGTTATACAGTAAGGAGGATGAGTTTATTCCCTCCAGGAGGATGTGTTCATTCCCTCCTTTTGAGTTCATGCCCTTGTTAAGGGGCCATCGTTCGCTGTGAGGAAAGTTCATGTTATTCCCATTGCGGTTTGCCATACTGCTTTGGAAGCTTCAAATACTGAGGAGGCAGTGGAGCTGGCTGGCCATGAGGCACTGTGAAAAGTTGAGTGCTCTCTATCTCCCCCTGCTGGTTGATGGACACAACCCATACGTAATGGCTTCATCTGCTATGACTAAAGGAAAGAAAATTACCAAGGTAAGAACCTAATTTTCCTTTCCACTGCACTCAGTATTTTATATACCTCTATCATATCTCCCCTCAGCCGTCTTTTTTCCAAGCTGAAGAGTCCAAGCCATTTCAGCCTTTCCTCATAGGGAAGTCATCCCATCCTCTTTATCATTTTCATCGCCCATCTCTGTACCTTTTATAATTCCACTATATCTTTTTTGAGATGCGGTGACCAAAATTGCACACAGTATTCAAGGTGCAGTCGCACCATGAAACAATACAAAGGCATTATAACATCCTCATTTTTATTTTCCATTCCTTTCCTAATAATTCCTAACATTCTGTGTGCTTTCTTAGCCGCCACAGCACACTGAGCAGAGGGTTTCAAAGTATCGTCAACGATGACTCCTAGATTCTTTTCCTGGTCAGTGACTCCTAATGTGGAACCTTGCATCACGTAGCTATAGTTCGGGTTCATCTTTCCCACATGTTCATGATATGCTGTAACTTTCCACTCATCTAATTCAACAGAATGTAACTTTCTTCGCTGAGGTCTTTACAGTATCTCCATTTTCACTGTCACTATCTGCAGAATCACTGGCATGGCTTATTAATTCCATTTCAGAACTAGACTGAGAGAAACCTAATCTTTTTGAACCACATTCTCTTACCAGTAATCTTACGGACAAGGGCAACTGATTTTCACACTGCATCTTCTTCACTAATTGTGCTTCTGATTGATTTTCCAGAAGCAAGAGATTCTGAGAACTAGAAACTAGCTTAGCAATGTATTCATTGTTAGTTTCTTCCTCCTCTTATGTCTTGATTGAGCTGCAAAGCTTCCAGTAGTTGCCATTAGTGATTTTTTTTAGGGAACGTTAGAGCAATCCTAGTCAATGTGTTGTAGTAGCCCTTTTACCATGTGAGCGGAGACCTATTCTCTGCTTTCTGCCAAATTGTATCTTTGTGCCAAACTTTTCTTCTTTTTTTTTCACATAGTACTCAGCAATGGGTAAATCTATGTAATGTATACCTTACACCAGATAATAGGCATTCTCCGAGGACAAGCAGGCTGCTTGTTCTCACATGTGCGGACCGATTTCCCGCCCGTCGCGCAGACGCGTTCCTCAGTTTTCTTTTCTCCGCATTGAGGTGTGGTAGAGTTTTTTCTGTGCTCCTCTCAGGCCTGGGAAATAGTCTTCGTTTCGTGGCTTTTTGCCTTCTTTTCTTTTCTTTTTTACAAGATTCTACAGTTTTAAACAAAAAAAAAAACTTCCCATAGTTTCTTTATTTTTGCCCCTTTTAAAGTTTCCTTTGTTTTCGACGCCGCGCAGTCGGGTTTTTCCCTTCTTTTTGTGCCCTTTTTTCTTTTAACAGGCACAATCGCGTCTTTTGATTTCACCGAAGCCATTTTTCCTTCCATGTCATCGAAGACACCCAGCAGCTTCAAACATTGTACTCGGTGCAACCGGACCATCTCAGGTACCGATACCCACGCCTGGTATCCAGTGCCTTGGGCCCGACTATCACCCGGCTGCTTGTAGTCTGTGTCTTCGTATGAAGAAATGGACCCAAGCGTCTCGAGAAGCCCAACGAGAAAAGCTTTTTGGGGCTAGGTCCGGTCCTTCGACATCGGTACCGGGAAGCATCGACGTCGGGAGCAGAGGTAATGGCTGCTGAAAGACCTATTCATGCTGGGAGCACTGAGGCATTGAGTGGGTCTCCACCTGTCTCGAGGCCTCCTGTTATGCAGGCCCCGGCCCCGAGGAGGCGTGAGGATTCCACGTCCTCCTCGGTACCGAGGAGTCTCAATGACGGGCGTTGAGCGAAGGTGAAGAAGCACTGTCATCGTTCTCCTTCCACACACGGTCCTGGGAGCTCCAGGGCGTCGGCGCCGAGAGGATCACTCCCCCTCTATTCAGAAGGTGCCGATGCGTCGGTCTTCTGGCAGCCCGGTACCTGCTCCCGAGCCTCGACAGATTCTGCCACCGGCTCTTTTACCGACCTCGCAGCCTTGTCCGACGGCGGCTCTCGACGAGCGCATTAGGGCCCTACTTCCAGAGCTTCTGGAAGGATTGCTGCGCCAGTCTGCTTCGGTGTGAGGGGTGCTTGCGCCTTCCATACCATCTGCTGCAGCGGCATCTGGCCCTTCACCTGTGGTGAGGTCCTCGACCTCGGTGCTGCCTGTGGCATCGGTGTCGGCTGCCACCCAGGTCGACTCCCCTTCGACGTTGGTGGAGGAAGTGGGCGTTGACGTCTCGGCATCATCATCAAGGACATCGTTCCTTGCCCTCGAGGCAGGCTTAGTTTTGGACTGCTGTGAGGGATGTCTTCTCTGATACTGAAGATGAGCGTTCATGGGAGGAAGAGGAGGATCCCAGGTACTTTTCTTCTGACGAGTCCTATGGGATTCCCTCTGAACCTTCCCCTCCATTACAAAGGAGACTTTCTCCACTGGAGAGTCTATCCTTTACCTCCTTTGTCCGGGAAATGGCTGCGGCTATTCCCTTCCCCATGGAGGCTGAGGATGAGCCCAGGGCTGAGATGCTTGAGGTCCTGGATTATCCTTCTCCGCCTAGAGAGGCTGCAACGGTTCCTTTGCATAATGTACTGAAGGAAGTCCTTATGCGAAACTGGTCGTTCCCTCTGTCTAATCCCGTGATCCCAAAAAAACCTGAATCCCAATATCGGATCCACGGGGAGGCCGGATTGATGAGGTCTCAGCTACCTCACAATTCCATGGTGGTGGACTGTGCTCTCAAAAGAGCCAGGAGCACTAGGAACTATGCCTCGGCGCTCCCAGGCAGAGAATCTAGAACCTTGGACTCTTTTAGGAGGAAGGTGTATCAGGCCGCTATGCTCGCTGCCAAAATCCAGACATACCAGCTCTTCACGAGCATCCACTTGCGGAATTTGGTGAGGCAACTGTCTAGCTTGGTTGATGCACTCCCTCCGGAGCAGGCTGAGCCTTTTCGCCAGGTGGTCAGGCAGCAGAAGGCGTGTCGAAAATTCCTGGCCAGGGGTACGTTCAACACTTTTGATGTAGCATCCAGGTTTGACACTTTTGATGTAGCATCCAGGATCACTGCCCAAGGTATAGTGATGCGCAGACTCTCATGGCTGCGTGTCTCTGACCTGGATCATTCAGTCCAGCAGCGGATGGCGGATGTTCCTTGCCGGGGGATAACCTTTTTGATGACAAAGTAGAGGATCTAGTTGACCAGCTCAAGAAGCACAATGATGCTATGGATTCTCTCTCCCACCGGGCGTCTTCTGCTACTACCTCCTCATCTAGGAGGTTTTTTGGAGGGAAGAGGAGTGCACTCTATTCCTATGCTAGGCGTAGGTACACTCCTGCTTCTCGGCAGCCTGCCCAGGCTCAGTCCCAGCGCTTGTTCTCATCAACAGCGTGCACCTAAGGCCACTGCAGCTCCCCAGCAAAAGCAAGGGACGGGCTTTTGACTGGCTCCAGTTCAGCATAGCCTCAGTAAACGTGTCCGTACCGGACGACTTGCCGGTTGGGGGAGGTTAATGTTTGTTCACCAAAGGTGGCCTTTTTTAACCTCCGACCGGTGGGTTCTTCAAATTGTCCGGTTAGGATACACCTTCAATTTGGACTCCAAGCCTCCAAATTGTCCACCGGGAGCTCAGTCCTGCAGCTCCAAGCACAAGCAGGTACTTGCAGAGGAACTCTCCGCCCTTCTGCAGGCCCAAGCGGTCGAACCCGTTCCACCAGGGGAAGAAGGGCTGGGATTCTATTCCAGGTACTTCCTTGTGCAAAAGAAAACTGGGGGGATGCGTCCCATCTTAGACCTAAGGGCCTTGAACAAATTTCTTATCCGAGAAAAGTTCAGGATGGTTTTGCTAGGCACCCTTCTTCCCATGATTCAGGAAAACAATTGGCTATGCTCTCTGGACTTAAAGGACGCTTACACACACATCTCAATACTTTTAGCTCATAGGAAGTATCTTCGATTTCGGCTGGGAACACAGCATTTTCAGTACCATGTACTGCCTTTTGGCCTGGCGTCTGCACCTAAGAGTGTTTACAAAATGCCTAGCTGTAGTCACAGCGTCGCTACACAGACTGGGAGTGCATGTGTTTCCTTATCTCGATGATTGGCTGGTAAAGAGCACCTCGAAGGAAGGTGCTCTGGAGTCCATGCGAATGACTATTCAGGTGCTGGAGCTACTGGGGTTTGTCATAAATTATCCCAAGTCCCATCTCACCCCAGTCCAAAAATTGGAATTCATTGGAGCTCTGCTGAACACTCAAACAGCTCGAGCTTATCTCCCCGAGACAAGGGTGGACAACATTCTGTCTCCCTGGTGTCCATGGTTCGAGCGTCTGAGCAGGTCATGGCTCGGCAGATGTTGAGACTTCTGGGGCACATGGCCTCCACAGTTCATGTAACACCCATGGCACGTCTACATATAAGATCAGCTCAGTGGACCCTAGCTTCCTAGTGGTTTCAAGCAGCGGGAGATCTAGAGGATGTAATCCAACTGTGCACCGACTTTCAGAATTCTCTTCAGTGGTGGACGATTCGATCGAATTTGACCATGGGGCGACCATTCCAAATTCCTCAGCCACAAAAAGTGCTGACGACGGATGCATCTCTCCTGGGGTGGGGAGCTCATGTAGATGGGCTCCACACTTAGAGAGCCTGGTCCTTTCAGGAAAGAGGTCTGCAGATCAACCTCCTGGAATTAAGAGCGATCTGGAACGCTCTAAAGGCTTTCAGAGATCGGCTGTCCAACCAAGTAATCTTAATTCAGACAGACAGTCAGATTGCCATGTTTTACACCAACAAGCAGGGGGGCACCGGATCTCGCCCTCTGTGTCAGGAAGCCGTCCAGATGTGGCTTTGGGCTCGCCATCACTGCATGTTCTCCAAACCACTTATCTGGCAGGCGTAAACAACAGTCTGGCCGACAGGTTGAGCAGGATACTGCAACCTCAAGAGTGGCGACTGAACATGGGTGTAGTCCGCAAGATCTTTTGAGAGTGGGGCACCCCCTCGGTGTATCTTTTTGCCACTCAGATCAATCACAAGATCCCTCAGTTCTGTTCCAGACTTCATGCTCATGACTAGCGTCAGATGCCTTTCTCCTACATTGGGGGACAGACCTTCTGTATGCGTATCCTCCCATACCTCTAGTAGGGAAGACTTTGCTGAAACTCAGGCAAGACTGTGGAATCATGATCCTAATTGCACCCTTCTGGCCGCGTCAGATTTGGTTCCCTCTTCTTCTGGAGTTGTCCTCCAAAGAACCGTGGACTGTTTTCCAACCCTCATCACTCAGAACGAGGGGTCACTTCTACATCCCAACCTCCAGTCTCTGGCTCTCACAGCCTGGATGTTGAGATCTTAGAATTCACCTCCTTGGGTCTTTCAGAGGATGTCTCCCGAGTCTTGCTTGCTTCCAGAAAAGATTCCACGAAGAAGTGTTATTCTTTCAAATGGAGTAGATTTGCCGTCTGTTTTGACAGCAAGGCCCTAGATCGTCTTTCTAGTCTTACACAGACCCTGCTTGATTACCTTCTACACTTATCAGAGTCTGGCCTCAAAACCAACTCAGTAAGGGTTCATCTTAGTGCGATTAGTGCCTATCATCGCCGTGTAGAGGATAAGCCTATCTTTGGACAGCCTTTACTTGTTTGCTTCATGAGAGGTTTGCTTTTGTCAAAGCCCCCTGTCAAGCCTCCACCAGTGTCATGGGATCTCAACGTCGTTCTCACTCAGCTGATGAAAGCTCCTTTTGAACCACTGAATTCCTGCCATCTGACCTGGAAGGTCGTTTTCTTGGTGGCTGTTACTTCAGCTCGTAGGGTCAGTGAGCTTCAGGCCTTAGTAGTTCATGCACCTTATATCAAATTTCATCACAACAGAGTAGTCCTCCGCACGCACCCTAAGTTTCTGCCAAAGGTGATGTCGGACTTCCATCTGAAGTAGTCAATTGTCTTGCCAACGGTCTTTTTCCGTCCTCATACCCGCCCTGGCGAAAGCAGATTGCACACCTTGGACTGTAAGAGAGCATTGGCCTTTTACGTGGAGCAGACAAAGCCCTTTAGACAGTCTGCCCAGTTGTTTGTTTCTTTTGATTCCAACAGGAGGGGAGTCGCCATCGGAAAACACACAATCTCCAGTTGGCTAGCAGATTGCATTTCCTTCACTTACGCCCAAGCTGGGCTGACTCTGGAGGGCCATGTCACGGCTTATAATGTTAGAACCATGGCTGTGTCAGTGGCTCACTTAAAGTCAGCCTCCATTGAGGAGATTTGCAAGGCTGCAAAGTGGTCATCAGTCCACACATTCACATCTCACTACTGCCTTCAGCAGGATACCCAACGTGACAGTCGGTGCTGCAGAATCTGTTCGGGGTTTAGAATCCAACTCCACCCCCCTAGACCCATTATTGTTCTGTTCCAGGGTGCACTCTCAGTTAGTTGTTTACGGTTTCAGGTCAATCTATGTTATGTCCTCGCCGTTGCGAGTCCCAATTGACCAATGTTCATTGTTTTGAGTGAGCCTGGTTGCTAGGGATACCCCACATGTGAGAACAAGCAGCCTGCTTGTCCTCGGAGAAAGCGAAGATACATACCTGTAGCAGGTATTCTTCGAGGACAGCAGGCTGATTGTTCTCACAAACCTGCCCACCTCCCCTTTGGAGTTGATTTGTTTATTTTTATGCTTTTGATTTAACTGAGGAATGCGTTTGCGCAACGGGCGGGAAATCGATCTGCGCATGCACGCTCACCAGAAGACTCTGGCAAACTTTTTAAATATTTTGTTTGCAAAATGCCAATTCTTGGGCCGATGCGGATGTCGACCCCACATGTGAGAACAATCAGCCTGCTGTCCTTGGACAATACCTGCTACAGGTAAGTATCTTCGCTATTCAGTCAAAGCTTCAATAATTTTGAACACTTGTATATAAACACAAAGAAGAAAAAGCCTCAGTAGACCCCTGCAGTCTCATATATTCACAGCCATTTGGGGTTCCTTTGTCTATCATTGGCATAAAAAACCTCTTTTGCGTTATTTTTTGATTCAGAAATATAGTATGCTCTACTGCAAATTATTTCCAAGAAGCCGAACTTAACTTATAAGTTTTACAACCAACGCTCTAGTAGACTTGTCTGACAAGATCTGCCTCTAGTGAAACCATGTTGCCTTGGGTCCTATTATCCGTTGGATACCAAAAACTTTACTATTCTATGTTTTAAAAGCGGTGGTTATAAAACATACCATGTTAAAAAAAAAAAGAAATGTTTGGCACAAAGATACAGTTTGGCAGAAAGCAAAGGTCTCCACTCACATGGTAGAAGGGCTACTACATCACGTTGTCTAGTGTTGCTCTAACGTTCCTTAAAAAATCCACTAATGGCAATTTCTTATGAATAGACTAGAAGCTTTGCAGCTCAATCAAGACAAAAAAGGAGGAAGAAGCTAACAGTGAATACATTGCTAAGCTAGTTTCTATTTCTCAGAATCTCTTGCTTCTGGAGAATCAGAAGCACAATTAGTGAAGAAGATGCAATGTAATTTGCAGCAGAGCATACTATATTTTTGAATTGAAAAATAACACAAAAGAGGTTTTTTATGCCAGTGATAGACAATGGAACCCCAAATGGCTGTGACTATACACAGGAGACGAATTTCTTTCAATTGAAATGAAGCTGTGGAATGAGGGGACATAGGATTGAAAGTGAAAGGAGATAGACTCAGAAGTAATTCGTGGAACAACCTCCTGGTGGAGGTGGTAGAGACAAAAACTGACTGTATTCAAGAAATTTATTTATTTATTTTACAGTGCTTATATCCCACAATTTCCCACCTCTGGCAGGCTCAATGTGGCTGACAACATTGGAACAACAAAATAGACAGGGTACATTAAATGGAAAGGGGTAAGCAGGGCAGAGAGGTAAGGATAAATGAATGGGTCAGTCCATAATAGCAGTGCCAGTCCATACTGGCGGCGTCCTGAGATTAATGAGGGTGGACGGGATCTTTGGGGTAGGCTTGCTCAAATAAGCTGGTCATAAGCAACTTCCTAAAAGTTGGAACAAGTACATAGGATCTGTAAGAGAGTGAAAGGAAGAGTAGATGGCATGGATGGGCAAGACTGGATAGGCCATATGGTCTTTATATGCCTTCATTTTTCTGTGTCACAGAAAATACTCTAAACAGGGCTGGCTCCTAGTCTGGCTTAAACACAGTGACTCCTAACAAAGTCTTGGGCCCCATCTGGCATACACCAAAATCAGATACTCTCTGAAGATATTTCAAGGTTATCTCCTACCTTGGCAGTCTTCATTACATGAATAATTAACTCCTGGAGACTGAGTTGAACTTGCATAGTTTCCTACCCCAGGAAAACACAGGCTCAGGCTACTCTTATTTCCTGGCGCTTCCCTCAGGTACTGTACCTTTCTCTCGGCATGTTCTGGGAGGTCCTTACTCAAGTGATGTCAGTATGATGTTATTGTTTTACACTAACTGTGAAAATGGTGTTTACTGAAGAAGATAGAGTTGTCTTTTTTATTTAGGATTTTTTATCATAACATCCAAGCAATGGAACAGTCAAATATCAGAAATCAATCAATAAGAAACAGAACAATTCTGTCTAAAGGTAAAAAAAGAAAGGATCTTGAAACCCACATCATGGGGAAGAAAACCTGAGATATTTAAGCAAAGTTTAAACAAAAGAAATTTAAAGGTTATCACCTTAACAATACAAGTGCTAATTAGTTAGAGAACTCAATTCAGTCCTCACCCAGTATCCCAATGAATTACCATGTTCTGCCAAAAATCTTTCAAGATATTAAGCATTAGAGAAACTATATTTTTTCCCTTTGGGTACACCCCTTTGGTCACAGCCTGCAGCCCCCCATAGGACTTTATAGGAGAAGGTCGTAGTTGAATGACGTCAGACACCACCTGGCAGTGTTCTGGGTCTCAGGTTCCAGGAATCACCTGAAACAGATGACAACGGCACTGTTAGCTCCTTAACCCACTGATGTCTCGCTGTCACTGCAGGTACAGCTCTTCCTCAAGAGTCGATATTAAGTTTTGCAACAAACACAAAATGACTTATTGCTGAATATCTGACACAGAATTGGACATTGGGGGCTTAAATAAGCTTCTGAAAAAGATTGTGAAACTGGTACAACAGAATGTCAGAAAGATAGTGATTTTGTGGGAATAACTTCATCGATGTATGATTGACATTGCAATAAGATAGTAGTGTACAAGTCTTCTCACTTGTGTGTCTGCTCGGGGAGGGCATTTTGAATAATTTTTGTGACTGAAATTAACCTTAGCATTTACTTTGCAGCAGTCGTGTAGCCAAATCTTAAATTTTGGAGAGGCCTGAGCCCAAAGAGTGTGTGTGTGGGGGGGGGGACTTTACCCTGCTCATGCTCTTCCTCCACCCTGGCTCTGTTCTCCATGACCCCCACCCCTGCTACAAACTCCAAGTACCTGAGCTGCTGAGTTGGCAGGGAACCCCAAGCCCCGCCAGCACAAAAGACAGCCTTTCCAAAGTCTGCTGCCACACTGCACCAAGGAGAGGCGGCGCAGTGGCCCATGGAAATTACCGCTGACTGCCAGGCTGCTGATGGAGGATCTTTTCTGTTGGCAGGGCTTGGGGATCCCCACAAGCCATTGCAGATGGTATTGCAACTGGGTCCCCCCCGTTTTTTTGCTGGATTAATTCCATGTTTGTTACTCATCAAACAAGGTCTGATACATCTCTGCTAAATATACACTGGACAACTGTTATGTTTCATTCAAATCTTAAATCTTATGTTTTAAAGCATGTGATAACAGCATTAGGGGGTAGTAATGTTTTCAATATATTGCTTCATTTTTACTGAAAATTTGACTTAGATGTACAATAACTCATGTTATGAGGTAAAATGCATGGGTTCCTTTTTTTTCCATTCAACATATAGTGTAAGCAGTGACTTCACTCTGACATCGCTTTTGTACGGTAGAAAAAGTAAGTAAGCAGTGAGTTCTGGGAAGTTTTGCAAAGCATTGCTTAATGTCTGTTTTCATACAGCTTGCCCAGATTTGCTTACATTATGCTGTTAAACAACAGTTAGATGACAAAAATCTAAGGGTTCCCTTTTTTTTTCCATTCACTGTGTTCGGGCGGTAACAAACCCCTTTAGAAATTTTGAAAAGGTGTACTCTATGGATAAACAGTTGGCCTGTTATGAGAAGCTGAAAATGTATGGTTCTGCTTGGTCAACTGTACTCCCTCCCCTGAAGCCCCCAAATATCACTACTACAGTTACAGCTTGAGTTGCTACACTTACCAGAGAAAATTAATTCATGATAATTTTATTTTTTTTTTTGGGGGGGGGGGGGTATATTGCATTTTAAATTACAAATAGATTATATAAATTCTGCTCCCCCTTCCCCACACACATATCTTTTATAAAGAGAAATCAGTTGCTGTACTGTCATTTTTCCCACAATCTCAAAATAACCAGCACAGGCACGTTGACCTGAGGTGGTTGTACCCAGAGGAAATTGTGAAGTGTTGTGTTTGATGGTCCATGTTTGATTCCTCATTTATTCAGAACAATATACTTTACAGTTATGTCTCTGATGTGCTGCGGGGTTAAGCCTGATTAAAGGTTTTCCAGTGTCAGTGAGCAGAAAAAAGAGAAGTTAGCAAATGCAGTGGCCTGCCTAACGTAAGAGTCTGTTTATTAAAGTATGTAAGCATTTACTACGAATATTAGCACACAGTAATAGTTACTGAGTGGCCAAAATGCTTAAACTGTGTGCTAAATTGTACAGTAACTGCATGCCATGACAGGAGGCAGGAAAGGGGTAGAGAATGGGCAGATTATCAGTGTGGATTATAGTTAACACTGTAAATTATCATACGTTGTCACTGATTAAGTCCTAATACAACTATAAGACTTTGCAGTGCAGTACAAAAATGTGAAAGAGACATTCCCTACTTGACATTGCTTACATTGTTCATCATTTATTAGCATTTGATATACCTGTGCTCCAAAATAGAAAGATCACAGTGGTTTGCAATAAACAAAGCAACAGAAAAGAATGTGTTTTAATTACCCCTCTCTAGACCTTTGGAGAACCCAAGCCCACAGAGATGAAGAGTGGGTTTCAAAGGACTCATTTTGACACGAAGGTGGAGAGGGGGATTCAGAAGGCGCATTTTAAATTTGAGACCCAGGACCTTGGCTTCCTGACTTCTGGTGTCTATGTGTATCTTTGGCCACCTATTCTCCCACATAATGTACTGAGGAGTAGAAGATGCCTTACTTATGTGAACACTATTTGTGTAAGATTGTTCCAAGAAACAGTTAGACAATCAAGAAATTGAGGCACAGACTAGGAAAGCAAGTGATAGAGATAATCTTTATTCTCACCAATTGGAACTTCAATCTGGCACACTCATCAGTCAGATTCTCAGGTTGACTGACCGTAGTTCTGCGCTCTGGGTAGAGTTGGGGAAAATTCTAATTCCCGCCCAGATTTGCAAACCTTATAAAAAATCTGCTGTCCATTCAATTCAATGGGGACTCAATTTTTTTTCATCTGTGAATCATACTTAACCGCAGATCAGGTGCTCATCTTCCGCCTCCTTTTTTGATATTTCTTAATAACTGCCATTTCCTGAAGTGTAAACATCTTTCCTAACATAGAGAGAATAGTATTCATATCTCATGATCCAGGATGCCATCTTTACAAAAGCAGACTCCATTTTATGAACCAAACTTCTTACTATTTTTGCCATTAATTCCTCCATCTTGGCCCTTACACTGTATTTGAATGTCACACTAGATTCTAATAAGGCTTGCCAAGTGGCCCTGCTTCCGCAGGCACTCAGCTACAAGGCCATCATCAGATTTTCAGCAGCCTAGGCTATAGAACTGGGCCCACCACTATTCCAGTGGAGGGGTCTCAAGTTGTGACACATATTAACATTCCCCTCTTCACCCTATCTCATAGGGTGACACTAGGGTTGTCTATCATGGTACCATCCATTCCAGAAGGTATCCTGTAAAGCTATCTATTTAGAGAGTCTAATTGGAAGCTGGTATGGCAAAGATTTCGGAATCCTGATCACAACATAGATACCATTTCTGTCTTATTCTAACCCCTCTTGGGGCTAACCCATATCTGCGATTGAGCAACAAACTACAATTACAAGGGCAATATCTTTAAACCTATTAATATACAGCTACATTCCTCACCTTCCGGTGATTCTTCACACTTCCCATGATGTCCAATATCTGTTGGATAAACAGATTAGTCACATGACTGTCTGCCATTTACAAAAGTATCAGGTACTTTTGTTCAGTGTAGTGCACTCCCATTCACCCTTTAACTTTAACTGACCTACAATGTCTGGATCCACTACTCACCGTTACAGAGACAGCATAGAATGCTATCTTTCCTCACCAGTGCACTACCCAATTGTCTGTACCCGAATCCCTTCATGTGCATTCTGAAATTTTGCAGGATGGCGAGATTTGGTTTACAGACGGCTCCCAGCAGAATGGGGTAGCAGGTTTTGCTGCCCTCCGCTATACGCCAGAAGAAGATATACTGGTCATGAGTCAGATCAAGGAATAGAGCATCCACACCAGACTTGCAGACAACGAAGAGAGAGCCTCTCCTAGCCTGTTCACTGAAGGCCATAACAGAGAATTTTGTCTTTAATAACTTCTTAGGTCTCTTCAAGGACTCCTTGGCCTGGAGAGACACAGGCAACTCATTCTAGAGATGGTGCACCAAACACCAATCGTGTTTCAGCCAAGATGGCCTGCCTCAGGGGTCTGCAAACAGAAACCACATATGCATAAGATACATCATGTGAACATGAAAAATAATCATAAAAGCAAGATCAAAAACAAAATTATGTATAACAATATATATAATAGACATCCAGATGAGGGAAAAATAAAAATCAGATCTACAAATAAAATCAAATGGATGTGTTTGCAAGAATAATACGAAAAATAAACATTAAAAAACATATTGTAAGGTGTATACAAAAATAATTATGTAAAAGGAACAGAGAAATAAATAATAGTATATGTGTAAAACATGCACCTGAATAATAAATAAGATTCATACCTAAACGCTGTGCAATGCTTGGAAAATGCTTTGTCAAAATGCTCATAAAAGAGGTCCTAAAACAGATAACAAACAGAAAGAAAATGTACAATGTGTATCATGTATAGCTTTTGAGATGCTCCTTAACACTGGAAAAACTCATTCCCATATTATCATAGCATATAGACTGAGTGATTTCTGTGATCAAAGGCAAAAACACCTCTTAACAAATCAAGGAAAATATATCAAAGAAAATATACAAAAAAACAACTACAAACTACAAATTGTATAGCCACCTTACTGTGTGAACGAACATGATGGATAACACAATGCTACAATATCACTTGAGCAATAAAAATGCCCAAATATATAATGATATGATAATTAAAAACTAACGGTGGCTTAAAGAGAGCATAAATGCAACTAAAATGTCAATAACTAAAACAAAGGTTTCTAAAATAACCATACAAAAAATCCTATGTATATCAGCCAATTACAATGTAATCTCGTTAGCTGCTCTTTAAAGGACAATATAAACAAAAAGAATAACTTAAGAGCACACTGCTGCTCTAGATGAAACTTGAAAAACTTATGGACAAAATAAACCAAGATTAAGTAGGGAGAATGCAAAACTGATAAAAATGTCATGTAGGGGCACAGATCTCGCTCGCCAAAGCGAAATATGCAAAAAACATAGGACCACTAAAAGGACGGAACTTCCTTGCTTACAGAAATGCCACTGCAGTGCATAAAAGACAGTGTTTGCAGTACAACTCCAAAATATCGCTTTGATCAGCAATGTAGCACCTCAGTAACAAAAAAAAAAAAAAACAAAAACGTAATGCTGATGATATAAAGAATAGCAGATGACGTGAGTAAAGTATAAAAGTGTCATATTGGGGCACAGATCTCACTCGCCAAAGCAAAATGTGAAAAAAACATAGAACCTCTAAAAGGATGAAACTTCCTTACGTACAGAAATGGCAACTGCAGCGCAGAAAAGACAGTGTCTGCAGTTCAGGTCCAAAATCTCACTTCGCTCATCAATGTAGCTGCTCACTGACAACAAGAGAACAAAACGTAATGCCAATGATAAAAAGGACAGTGGGTAACGTCGCCATGAGGTCAAAAGGGTGCAAAAAGAATAAAAAACTTACCATAAAAACTACACTCCAAAGGGGTAAGTCCACAAACCTGCTTATAATCGAACGAGAAAAATGCCCAAGTTCCGACCTAAATCGGGAGATGGACGTTTATCTCACAAAAACGAATAACGCAGTATAATCGAAAGCCGAACTTGGACGTTTTCAACTGCACTCCATCGCGGAAGCGTACAAAGTTGACGGGGCGTGTCGGAGGCGTGGTGAAGGCGGGACTGGGGCATGGTTATCACCCGAACAGAGATGGGCGCCTTTCGCCGATAATGGAAAAAAAGTATGCGTTTGTAGCTAGAATTTAGGGCACTTTTCCTGGACCCTGTTTTTTCACGAATAAGGCCCCAAAAAGTGCCCTAAATGACCAGATTACCACCAGAGGGAATCGGGGATGACCTCCCCTGACTCCCCCAGTGGTCACTAACCCCCTCCCACCACAAAAAATGATGTTTCACAACTTTTTATTTTCACCCTCAAATGTCATACCCACCTCCCTGGCAGCAGTATGCAGGTCCCTGGAGCAGTTGTTAGGGGGTGCAGTGGACTTCAGGCAGGTGGACCCAGGCCCATCCCCCCCTACCTGTTACAATTGTGCTGCTTAATGCTTAGTTGTCCAACCCCCCCCCCCCAAACCCACTGTACCCACATGTAGGTGCCCCCCTTCACCCCTTAAAGCTACAGTAATGGTGTAGACTTGTGGGCAGTGGGTTTTGAGGGGGATTTGGGGGGCTCAACACACAAGGGAAGGGTGCTATGCACCTGGGAGCTCTTTTACCTTTTTTTTTTGTTTTTGTAAAAGTGCCCCCTAGGGTGCCCGGTTGGTATCCTGGCATGTGAGGGGGACCAGTGCACTACGAATCCTGGCCCCTCCCATAAACAAATGCCTTGGATTTATTCGTTTTTGAGCCGGGCGCTTTCATTTTCCATTATCGCTGAAAAACAAAAACGCTCGGCTCACAAATTGTCGAATAAAACATGGACTTCTATTTTTTTCGCAAATACGGTTCGGTCCGCCCCTTCATGGACCCGTTCTCGGAGATAAATGCTCATGGAGATAGACGTTTTTGTTCGATTATGCCCCTCAAAGTGTACTATAAATGGAGGTTAAAGAGGCCTCTGCCAAAGAAGGCACCTGAATACCATAGGCTGAGGAAGACCTTTAGATCCTTCTTGGAACATAAGGTACAACAAGTGAGGCCAAACATGGCAGGTCATGCAGATACAGCACCCGATGCACCAAAATCAATTCCGTAAAATGTATATGATACCATATTGGCAACCAGCGACATTGTACCAGTAGTGGGCTAACGTGATCACTATACCTGGCCCTGCACAGCAGACACACTGCCACATTCTGCAGCATACTGCCAGAGATGGATCCTTGGCACCCCCATATATACCACATTACGGTAATCCACTCAGAATTATAACAAAGTAAGGAGCAAGGAATTCAAAACAGAGGTATAAAAATACGCTGGAACAGCCATGATCCTCCAATGCACAAAAACTCTTCCAGACCACTTGAGAGATCTGCGCCATAAATAGTAATCTACTATCAATTACCACCCCCAAATACTTAAAAGAATCCACAGCATCCACTGGATGAGCAAACAAAGTAGGTGTCTCAAGAGGGATGCGACCAGTTATTCAACAGCCCATGATTTTTGCCATATTTAAGACCGAGTCTTCAGCCACAGCAGGTATATAGCATACCACAATGATCCATAATAAGAACTGTAACGCAGCATTATAGAAAGGACAGATCAGGTGCAGAACTAGAGGTATATGTCACTTTGCTACTGTGAGCGAAGTTGGGGGGTAGGCCTCCAAATAACACAGCCAGCCAAGGTTGGGGAAATAAGATAAATGCTTTATTCACTAAACCTGAGGCCTGTTGCTTGACAGGGTCAGAAACAAAAAGGTAAAGTCTCTTTAATTCAGAGGGGAAAAGTCTTGATAAGGGCTTGTGGCTGACACGGTCCAAACACAGTCCTGCCACACCCGAACACAGTCTGTAAAGTTCTTTCTGGGCCAGCCAGGCCTCAGAACTGGATTCACAAGTATTCAATTGAAAAGGTTGGCTTACCTTAGCCAGGTCATAGTAGGTAGACATACATAATGAAGGCGTATACTGGAGATCGCTTCTTCTATCCCAGGACCTCCTTAACCCCACTCTGCAGGGTTGCCAGGTGGAAAATTTTTTTCCCACCCAATCCAGCCTAAAAACAGCCCAAAACCCGCCCAAACTCAAACCCCGCCCCTGACACCCCCACCCCTGCCGTCGTCAACCTCGCCCCCACCGTCATCGGCCCCGCCTCCCCCGTCATCGGCCCCGCCCAGAACGTCACTAACCCCGCCCCTCGTGGCCGAAAAAACCGCCCGAAAAACCGCGGAAAAGAAAAAAAAGAAGCCCAAAAAACTGCGACCCGCCGCGGGCAAAAATTTCCCGCGGCGGGTCGCGGAAAACCGCCCAATTGGGCGGTAAAACCGCCCACCTGGCAACACTGCCACTCTGGCTCTGCCTTTTATAGTTCCTGGTTCCTGTCCTTTTGGCTCCACCCCTTCCATTTCACTTCCTCTCTGGGTGGGACTAAGGGTTTTAAGGTGGCTTGCAGTACCTGAGGGATCATTCTTAAGGGTTAGGGCAGTTTTCTATATACCTCGTCACAGTCACCAACAAAATATCATCTGCCTAGAAATAAGTACTAATGACAAACTTGTGAATCAAAGCTGCCAGTTGCTAAGAAAAATGTTAACTAAACAGGGAATAACACCAGCCCTTGAGGTATACCAAATAACAAAGAGCAAATAGAAGAGCAGGAGCCAATAAAGTGAACTGAAAAAGTCCAGCCCGGCAAAATGGAACAAAACCACTGCAAAATCATTCCCTGCAGGCCAATGAAATATAACCTGTGCAATCTATTCAAGACAGGCAAACAGGACAAATAAGGGATTAGGGAGTCGTGTATTATAGGAATGCTACTGCTAAGATTCAAGCTTTCCAAACAAGGGAGTGTGCATCTCTTGTAAATGAGCCCCATAGTTCACATATGACTACCACTAGGGGTCAGAGCCCCCATTTGAACTTAGGCCAGCGACAGGACAAGAGCATCCAGAGATTGCTCCTGCCTCCCACTGACCCTTCAGTGATATCCCGATAAGTGCCAGGGAGAGTGAGGTGGGGATGCTGATATGGGGGGTACTTGGAAGCTGAATGCTGGGTGGAGAGGTAGGTGGTGATCAAGGAGATCTTTTTATTTTCTCTTTTACAGCAGTGGTCTGTGGTAACTGCAAGCAGATAACATAGATGCACTTACCGCACTAAGTACCGCTCATACCGCTGTGGTAAAAAGGGACCTGCGCTAGCATCAGCACATGTTTTTGACATGTGCTGAGGCCCCCTTTTACCACAGCGGGTATAAGCCTGTCTTTTTTCTTGACAAGAAATGGCCACGCGGTAAGTGAACCATGTACCGTGTGGCCATTTCGGGAGGGAGCACTTACTGCCACCCATTGAGGTGAAGTAAGGCCTCCTGTGCAAGCCTGGTGGTAACGAGGCAGTGGGCGGCGCTGCCCAATTACCGCCAGGTAAGTACCAGAGCTACAAAAATAGAAAGTATTTTTGCAGCGCTGGAAATGGCGCACGCTGGGGGGTGGGAACTACCACTGGGCTTCTGCGGTAGTTCCGGCTTGGTGCATGGCAAGCTCATTGCCACACACCAACCCTTTAGTTAAAGGGAACCCTATCTGCCTTGTGTGATTAATTGGAGGGCAGATGCTGGCCACACCCCAGCAGTTATTGCACAGACTTTACACTTACTGAGCACTAATTTTTGTACCTAATGCACAGTACATGCAAAACTATACCACAGTTTAGTAAACAAGCAATATCCTGTGCTATCACTTTGGTATGTCATGGGCCAGATGTGTCAAGGAAGGGAGAGGTTAGAGCCCATAAATTCAGTGTTTTTTCTTGTGTGTGGTCAGCTTGCAATACATGCCCTTTGTAGCTTCATGGGAAAATTCCACAGCTCTGGGCCTATGATGGGAGGGGAATGGAGACATACTCATTCCATGCCTGATTCAGCTACTTTAGACTGCATGGAATGCAGACAATGGCTCCTGAATCTTTGATTGTTCTGAAACATAAAGTATATACTTATGCCCACTTTCCTCCATCTGCTAACACCCCAGAGAAGAAAACACAGTGGCATTCTTTTCTTGATGGCTCCAATTAGTAAGCATAGTGCATTGGAGCAGGGGAGCTTTCCTAATTTATCTTTTCATTTGGATTAATTTATATGTTCTGAACAGAGCCAGATAGCTGTTTGCACAGGTGTAGCAAATGGGGTACCTCCTGAATGAGTTCCAGGATTTCTGTGTAGGGGGAAGTAATCCTCAACTCTTACTTCTGAGGCTAGGGATGAGAAGGGGGAAAGATAAGTTACTTGAAAGTTATCTTTGATAGCAGGCTGCACAGCACTCACATGAAATGCAAATGTTCAGTCTGAATAGCTGTTCAGAAAAAGGGGACTCTTTAACCGAGGGCATCCTTCAATACAAGCACAGAGGTGAGTGCTTAGCAAATAGAGTTCAGCATCAATATAAGTTTGAAGCAGAAAAACTTCAAACAGCCCAAAACACTAGAGCCAGACTTATATTTGGAAAAACAAAATACGAAAGTTCCAAACCCCTAATAGAAAAGTTACACTGGCTTCCTCTTAAAGAACGCATTACGTTTAAAGTATGCACTCTTGTTCATAAAATCATTCATGGAGATGCCCCGGCCTACATGCTAGACCTTATTGACTTACCAACCAGGAATGCCAGGAGATCAGCACACACATTCCTGAACCTTCACTTCTCCAGCTATAAAGGACTAAAATACAGATGAGTACATGTGTCCAGCTTCTCATACTTGAGTTTGCAGCTGTGGAATGCATTGCCATTTGACCTGAAAACAGTTTACAACCTAATTAACTTTCATAAAGCACTGAAGACTCATCTCTTTGACAAGGCATACCACAATGATCCATAATAAGAACTGTAACACAGTACCACTTACTTGATATTCTGAAGGTATTCTCTTTTTACTTGATTGTCTAATTTTATTATGTCACCCATATTCAATACCAATTGAATATTTTCCCTTTTTACATGATAGTTCATTTTTTTATTATGTTACCCATGTTCTCTATGTAATACCAATTGTATCTTTTATTCTGGAATGGCGAAAGCCATGACGGAAAATTGTAAGCCACATTGAGCCTGCAAATAGGTGGGGAAATGTGGGATACAAATGCAATAAATAAATAAATAAAAATCATATAGATATTCAGTAGACTTCTCAGATCCATTTTACTCCTCCTGTTATTTAGTCTTTATGGTATTTGTGGGCTAGTGGTTGCACTCTTCAAGACTGCTCAGTAGTTTACTGAACCCCTTCCACTCTTCTGGTTCCTTGAACTCTCCTCAGAGGTTTGTGAGATACAGACCAAAAAGTGGTGGACTCCTGTCCCTGGTCCTTGAGACCCATTCCCAGAGCCCAATGGGCTCACTTTCAAAAGAGAAAAATGTCCAAAAAGTGGCATAAGTCTGCATTTGGACGTTTTTCTCACAAAAACGTCCAAATCAGTATTTTCGAAACCTATTTTTAGACGTTTTTCTCTTAAGTCCGCCAGAAGTGCGCCCAAATCCCAAGGGGGAGTGCCAGGAGCGTGTTGAGGGCAGAACTTGGGCGTTGAGGGCAGCCATAATGGAACAAAATGAAACCATCCAGGACTAAAACTTAGACGTTTTGAGCTAGACCTCTTTTTATTACGAATAAGGTACAAAAAGATGCCCTAAATAACCAGATAACCACTGGAGGGAATCAGGAATGACCTCCCCTTATTCCCCCAGTGGTCACTAACCCCCTCCCACCCCCACCCCCAAAATGTGATGAAAAACATTACTTACCAACCTCTATGCCAGCCTCAGATGTTATACTCAGGTCCATTAGAACAGGATGCAGGTCCCTGGAGTAGTCTAGTGTTAGGTGAAGTGCACTGCAGACAGGTGGACCCAGGCTCCTACCTCCCCCTACCTGTTACACTTGTGGAGGAAACAGTGAGCCCTCCAAAACTCACCAGAAACCCACTGTACCCACATATAGGTGCCCCCTTCACCTGTAAGGGCAATGGTAGTGGTGTACAGTTGGGGGTAGTGGGTTTTTGGTGGGGTTTTGGGGGCTCATCACACAAGGTAAGGGAGCAGTGGTCAGATGTGTACCTGGGACCAGTTTATGAAGTCCACTTCAGTGCCCCCTAGGGCTGCTTTATTGCTGTCCTGGGATGTCAGGGGGACCAGTCTACTAAAAATGCTGGCTCCTCCCACATCCCAATGGCTTGATTTTGTGCGTTTTGCACTTGGATGTTTTTTTTTTTTTCAAAAATGGACCAAAAAAAAAAGTCCAAATCACAAAACGTCCAAAAAACAAAACGTCCACAGTATTTTCGAAAAAAAAGATAGACATTTTTCTTTTTCGAAAATAACCTTCTTCCCTATTTAGATTTTGGACGTTTCTTGCAAAACATCCAAAGTTGGACTTAGACGTCATATCAGAAATGCCCCTCCAAGTCTCCCTATTTCTGGAGCCTCAGTGCTCTCCCCCACTCCTACTCCCTACCCTCCATGGAGCCTCAGTACTCTCCCCTCACCCCCACCACCTTCCCTCCCTTGAGCCCCAAAGACAGGTGGAGAGAAAGACAAGAAACCTTTATGGTGATGGGATAACTTTACTGCCCCTTCTCTTTACAGCAAGCTGTTTATGTGCTCACATCCACCATTATTTACTGCTAACAGAGCTGGAGTTAGTCTGAAGCCACTGTGAGGGGAGTTCATGATATTGTCCCCCTGTGCTTTTCACATTTGTTATAAAGATGGTGACCTTGTCCTAGGTACTGCTGTGCACCATTTTTTGCACTCTCTGATGTTTGCATACACCTTTGCTGTGAGACATGAATTATTGGCTTAGAGGAGCCCTGATAAGTGCTTGTGAGACATCCCCACCAGGTTTAAGTTTAGGTAGTGTTTCCAGCTGGATGGCATGGTACTTAAGCACATAAGTATTGCCATACTGTGACAGACCGAAGGTCCATCAAGCCCATCATCCTGTTTCCAACAGTGGCTAATCCAGGTCACAAGTACCTGGCAAGATCCCAAAAAAGTACAATACATTTAATGCTTATCCTAGAAATAAACAGTGGATTTTCCCCAAGTCCATTTTAATAATAGTCTATGGACTTTTCCTTTAGGAAGCCATCCAAACCTTTTTTAAACCTCGCTAAGCTAACTTCTTTTACTACATTCTCTGGCAACGAATTCCAGAATTTAATTAGACATTGTTTTTTCTCTGATTCGTTTAAAATGTACTATGTTCTAGCTTCATTGTGTGCTCCCTAGTCCTAGTATTTTTGGAAAGAGTAAACAAGCGATTCACATCTATCCGTTCCACTCCACTCATTATTTTATAGACATCTATCATATCTCCTCTCAGCTGTCTGTTCTCCAAACTGAAGAGCCCTAGCCGCTTTAGCCTTTCCTCATAGGGAAGTCGTCCCATCCCCTTTATCATTTTTGTTGACCTTCTCTGTACCTTTTCTAATTCCACTGTATCTTTTTTTAAGATGTGGTGACCAGAATTGATCACAGTATTCGAGGTTCAGTCACACCATAGAGCGATACAAAAGCATTATAACGTCCTCATTTTTGTTTTTCATTCCTTTCCTAATAATACCTAACATTCTATTTGCTTTCTTAGCCGCCAATGCATACTGAGCAGAGGGTTTCAACATAACATCAGCGACGACGCCTAGATCCCTTTCCTGGTCCGTGACTCCTAATGTGGAATTTTGCATTGCATAGCTATAATTCGGGTTCTTCTTTCCCATATGCATCACTTTGCACTTGCTCACATTAAATATCATCTTCCATTTAGATGCCCAGTCTTGTAAGGTCCTCTTGTAATTTTTTACAATCCTTTTGCGATTTAACAACTTTGTGTCATCAGCAAATTTAATTACCTCAGTAGTTACTCTCATCTCTAGATCATTTATAAATATGTTAAAAAGCAGTGGTTCCAGCACAGACCCCTGGGGAATCCCACTGTCTACCCTTCTCCATTGAGAATACTAACCATTTAACCCTACTTTCTGTTTTCTATCTTTTAACCAGTTTTTAATCCACAATAGGACACTACCTCCTGTCTCATGACTCTCTAATTTCCTCTGGAGTCTTTCATGGGGTACTTTGTCAAATGCCTTTTAAAACCCAGCTACACAATATCGACTGGCTCACCTTTATTCACTGACTTCCTCGCTTGGCCTGTGATGGTGTACAGTCTCCTTGGCATTTCAGCTACCTGGTTGACTGAGCAGGGGCACAGAGTACTGCTAGGGAGGAAACAAAAAGTTCTTGGCATATAATAACCCCATTATTGCAAACAAAGTAGATGTTTGTTAAGAAAAGGTATTGCCTCCTGCAAAGAGTGTATAACATCTCATTTAAACTCTCTACATCCTTGGGAGAGCACTTTGGGGCCACTGGGTTGAAATATTGCCTTGAATAAGGATCCATGCTCTGCTCAACTTGCATCTGATTGTTTGCATCTGTCCTGGTCCACAAGTAGCAGTGGCTGCTTTAAAGCCAAGGCTGCATTCCATCATGAACATTTATTGAAGTCATAAATGCTTTTCTGATAAAAGCAGGTGTTAGCAAACCATGTTCAGTACACTTAGAGAACAATTTACAACTCTGCTGGCAAATTTGCAGATTGTAACAGTGCCGTTTTGATCTTGTTTAAAATAGAGACACAAGCAAACTTGATTTTCAGTGTCCGAGGATTGCAGTTATAGTGGTACCAGTGACATATGCACACTTATTTCTGCACTGTACCCTTAATTATTACATTATGACTGATGAGAGTGCACACATCTAGTAGCACGTTAAAAATTATATAAATAATAGCCATATTATTTATGATCTATAAAGCCATAGGGATGGATGGATGATGTTAGATCAATGTGACACTTATAATAATACTTCAAGTGGCAGGTTTTTAGCTTTGTATCAGATATCAGGGCGTTTAGGGGCCCTTTTACTAAGCTGCGTAGGCACCTACGTGTGCCCAAAGTGCACCAATTTGGAGCTGCCGCCCGGCTACCATGTGGCCCAGGTGGTAATTTAATTTTTTATGCATGTCCACTATGCTCCCATATGAGGATAGGCTAAAGAAGTTAGGGCTCTTCAGCTTGGAAAAGAGAAGGCTGAGGGGGAATCTGACTAAGGTCTTCAAAATCCTGACTGGTGTGGAGCAGGTGGAGATGAATTGATTTTTACTCATTCAAAATGTACAAAGACCAGGGGAGACTCAATGAAATTGCATGGAAATACTTTTAAAACATATAGGAGAACATATTTTTTCACTCAAAGAAGAGTTAAGCTCTTCTTTGCTGGAGGATGTGGTAACAGTGGTTAGCATATCTGGGTTTAAAAAAGGTTTGGAAAAGTTCCTGGCGGAAAAGTCCATAGTCTGTTATTGAGGTAGACATGGGGGAAGCCACTGCTTGCCCTGGGATTGGTAGCATGGAATTTTGCTACTAATTGGGTTTCTGCCAAGTACTTGTGACCTAGATTGGTCACTACTGGAAGCAGGATACTGGGCTAGATGGACCATTGATCTGACCCAGAATGGTTATTCTTATGTTCTTATATAAATGCATGTAAGTTGTAGACATGCTTATGCCTCTCATGATCTACCTACATGTACACCCCATCTGCACTTATGTGCTAAGGCACTTATATGGTACTGTATAGAATAATGCATACTGCAATTACATATGTAACTTTCGTATGGCTCAGCACACAGACACCCAGTTATAGAATTGCCCTGCCCGTGAAAGAGAGCACATGCACACACTATTGTGAAAGAGTGCACCATCTTTGTAAATAGTGCACACTCTTTAAGAAATAACCAGTGTACCTGAAAGTAACTCACCTTGAGCTACTACTGAAAAAAGTGTGAGCAAACTCCAAATAAATAAATAATTTCACCCACTTTGCAGTTAGACACTCAGTTTTGCATGTGGATAATTTCTTAATTTGTGATAACAATCAGTAATTGGTGTTAACAGACATTTAATTGGAAGTCATTAGGAGATACATGTGGATCTGCTCTAGTCCCTATTCTATAATATGTGCACCTAGTTGTCATAGCACCCAACTCCAAAGGGGATGTGGCTGTTTGGGGAGGCATGGGCAAGTCAGAGGCATTCCCAGAATGTAGGCATGGTGTGGCATTTCCGTGCCCAACTACCATTAGTTTGGCACAAGCATTTACACCATCCTTTGGCAGGCATAAATGCTTAAGTCCAAAGTTGGATGCGAAATGTATGCTAAGCTAGTATTCTGTAAAGGCTGTTCCATGACAGAATGGACTTCATAGAATTAGCACGAAGTGTGGATCATACCTGCACCTAATTTTGGGTGACCTATACAGAATTCTCCTCAGAATGTGCACTCTTTAAGAAGAGTGCACACTGTTATTGGTGAACAACATTTCGTCGCAAATGACAGCCCATCCCTAGTGAACATTGCAGCAAGGACAAAGTCCCCATCCTCAAGACCTGGGAATATTCACTGTCTTGAAGAGTCCTTTCTGGACCAAAGCCACCTGGCAGAAGGAGAGAAACCAACTTTCCTATTGGGAAAGAAAAGCTTCCTGGGGTCCTGAAAAGCACAGCCTTATGCTACCTCTCACTATTCTCCTCAATTGTGTTTAGCCAGCTTTTAATTCTGGACACTTGACCTACCCTGCAGAGGCTAGACCACTAACCCAGTCACTATTTACCTCACTCCCATGGAACCTTCCTACATCAGAGGTTTCCTTATAACTTGTAGACACCTGTTTTCATTATAGTAGAATCTTAGGGGGCTGTACACATTCACAGCACTATTCAAGCACAGTCGGGGCCTCCACTGGAACTATTTATCGGCTAACCTGGACTTATGCCAATATGCAAGTTAGAATTCCATGGGCAAATTGTGATTTTATTCTCACCAATCCAACATGTTGGAAGGAATTAAAGATAAGGGCTTAAGGATGTTTGTCTGTCTCATCTGCTCGTAACCTTGGGGTCATCTTTGATTCCTCCCTCTCCTTCTCTGCACATATTCAACAGATTGCTAAAACCAGTCGTTTCTTCCTCTATAATATCGCCAAAATTTGCCCTCTCCTTTCTGAGCACGCTACCAGAACCCTCATCCACACTCTCATCACCTTTCGCTTGGACTACTGCAACTTGCTTCTCACAGGTCTTCCACTTAGCCATCTCTCTCCTCTTCAATCTGTTCAAAATTCTGCTGCACGATTAATATTTTGCCAAAGTCGCTATGCCCACACCAGCCCTCTTCTGAAGTCACTTCACTGGCTCCCTGTCCATTTCTGTATACAGTTCAAGCTCCTCTTATTAACCTATAAGTGCATTCATTCTGCTGCCCCTCATTACCTCTCCACCCTTATGTCTCCCTACACTCCTCCCCAAGAACTTAGGCAGATCTCTCCTAATTGCACCCTTCTCCTCCATTGCTAACTCCAAACTCCGTTCCTTTTATCTCACCGCACCTTATGCCTGGAATAGACTTCCTGAGCCATTACGTCAAGCTCCATCCCTAGCCACCTTCAAAACCGGGCTTAAGGCCTACCTGTTTGATGCTGCTTTTAATTCCTAACTTGTCACCTGCTAATAACCTTATCTTATCTTCCTCTCTTCAATAGTCCCTTATCCCTATGTGCCTATCTGTCTGTCCTACCCTTATCCCTTATTTGTCCTGTCTGTCCTGATTTAGAGGCAGATGCAGCAACCAAACGTAAAAAAATCTAAATCGTTAAAGTCCCTAACGATTTTAAAATAACGAAAAATGCACCAAAAAAAAAAGTCACACATGCTGAGATCGGTATTGAAACGTACAATGTATCAAAGAATCACAATACACATCGTTAATCGGCCCCCAAATCATGCGCAGAGCAGCCAAGCGTTATGTTAGCTGCTCTGCGCATGCCACAAACAGTCAAAACACAGTCAAATCACAAGCACATGGCTCCCAAATCAAAACAAAAATTAAAAAAAAAAGGGTCGGGAGGGGGCAAGGGCGCTCATCAGGAGCGTCCTGTACGGACGGCCTTGCCCCCCCCCCCCCCCCCCCCCCCCCGCTGCTCCCCACTTTCCGCCGCTCCCCCCCCCCCCCCGAAAAAGCAAATTTCTAGCAGCCCCTGCCCCCCTCCCTTCCTCACTACTCTGTCTCACCTCAGCTCCGCCTCCCGACATCCTCCGCCCTGTGCCCCGCCCCCTTTTGGGGTCGTCGCCGCCATTCCCCTCCTCCATCGGGCCCCCCCCCTCTTACCGGGCCCGTGCAGCGCCTCTCTCCTCTGTCCGAAGGCGCTGCACGGGCAAGAAGAAAGCTGATGCCTGCCTTCGCCCAGCTTCTGTCGCGTGTCTCTCTCCTCCTGGGCCCGCCCCTGTCTGACGTCGGTAACCTACGTAGGTTACTGACGTCAGACAGGGGCGGGCGCAGCAGGAGAGAGACGCGCGACCGAAACTGGGCGAAGGCAGGCATCAGCTTTCTTCTTGCCCATGCAGCGCCTTCGGACAGAGGAGAGAGGCGCTGCACGGGCCCGGTAAGAGGGAGGGGGGCCCGATGGAGGAGGGGAATGGTGGCGACGACCCCAAGAGGGGGCGGGGCACAGGGCGGAGGATGTCGAGAGGCGGAGCTGAGGTGAGACAGAGTAGTGAGGAAGGGAGGGGGCAGGGGCTGCTAGAATTTTGCTTTTTCGGGGTGGGGGGAGCGGCGGAAAGTGGGGAGCAGCGGGGGGGGGGGGCAAGGCCGTCCGTACAGGACGCTCCTGATGAGCGCCCTTGCCCCCTCCCGATCCTTTTTTTATTTTTATTTTTTTATGTGTTTTCTGACGTCCTTTGGACCAATCACAGCGCTTTTAGCTCTGCTAATGCGCTGGGATTGGCTCAAAGTTTGTTTATTTTTTCACTTAATGATTTTTCCTGGCACAGAGCTGTCCTAACGAGAGGTCCAGACCTCTCGTTAGATTTCCTGCCTTTTTCCTGCGTAAAGGCAATCGGAAAAGGTTAGTGCATGTCGTTTCAATGGGGTTTTCACACTAATTGCTCATCTCCATTCCGTTTTCGTTAGCTGCTGGCTTCCTCGGTAAAAGCCCTTTGATGCATGCAACGGATCAAATTTTCCTCGTTGGAGAGTCATTAAAGGCTCATTTAGCTTTAGTGCATCTGCCTCTTAGATTGTAAGCTCTTTCGAGCAGGGACTGTCTTTCTTCATGTTCAATTGTGAAATGCTAGGTACGACTGGTAGCGCTATAGAAATGATTTGTAGTAGTAGTTGTCTGAGGGGCAAAGAAATTAGGGGTCCTTTTACAACACCGCAGTACATCTACCATGCTGTTGGCACACATCAATTAGGCACTACCGCTGGGCTACTGCAGGAACCCGGCAGTAGTGCCAGCCCTCTCCATTTTCCATTTCTGGCGTGCCATTTTTTTGAAATTTTCTACGCCAGGGGCTAGCGGCACTGCCCGGTTACCACCCGGTTAGCGTGGAAGCCCTTACCACCTCGTAAAAAGGTGTCGGTAAGAGCTTCCCTAGGAAGTGGCCACATGGCAAGTGGCTAACTTGCCACATGGCCATTTCCTTTAAAACAAAACATCTTTTGCCTGGTAAATGGGGGCCTCAGCGCATGGCAAAGCTGTATTCTGCCACCACCACAGGGGTCCTTGTACTGCAGCTTGGTAAAAGGACCCCCTTAATGAAACAGAACAAAATTTGGCATGAAAAGACAGATCAAGTTTGAAAATGAGACAGATCTGGTTGGGAGTTCCAGAGAAATAAGATCCCTCAAAAATGGTCTAGTGACCATTTTATCACCTGGGACATCCCCAGTGCGAATGATAAAAAGTTGGATGCAAAAAAAAAAAATAAAAAAAAGACAAAGACATAGTGGTAAAAGATAAAAACACTAGAACTGCATTAATCATAACCCTCCATATTCAAAAGCATTTAACCGGCCAAGCTCAGCACCTGGCTGGTTAAGTGCCTTATAACTGGCTATCCGGCGATATTCAGTGGGCATAGCTGGCTATTTCCCACTGAATATCACTGGTTACCAGCTAGAGGCTAGCTACTTATATCAGGCGATATAAATTGGCCCCAGTTTAGCAGCTGTATCTGGCCGTGTGAATACATGAGATATCTTTGGCTGGTTTAAACATTGAATATAGACTTAGCTGGTTATGTTCAAACCGGCCCAAAGTAAACTGGATATTCAATGCCAGCCATCTGAAAGGACCTGGCATTGAATATTGGGTTTAGCCGGGCTAACTCCTCTTGGCTGAATATCAGCCCCATAAAGTTGTCGATCCCAAATAAATCATATGGGGAGGTAGAGAAGATCCTCAAGTACCGAGAAATGCAGTCCGAGACCAAGAAAATATGGGAGAAAGATACTGAAATATTTCCCATTATTTTGGGTGCCACAGGCTTGATCAAAAAGAATTTCCCGGCACACATGGATAGGTTGCCTATGCATGCTACATCTTAACGAACTCCCAGATGGAAGCTGGTTTTGGACCGATGTAAGTTCTACAGCAAGCGCTAGTAGTAAATTTGAGAGATTGAGATAATACTTCACTTACGCTGACTGAGAAGTGAGGTTCATTCCTGACATGGTATGCACAAAACTAACCCATTTGGAGAAATTGCCCCCAAGTGAAACAGCAGTTAGGCATCTGGATGAGGGCAGGGCTTGCAAATTCCTGACTTCTCTTGATAAGTTAAAATCACAACGTACAACCGTGCACACACAAGTAATAATGTAACTCTAAGGCAGAGAAAGAGAGACAGAAACATAAGTTGGGTGGACTGAGCAAAATCTTCAGGAAAGTATTCCCTGAAAAGGCTGATTCTCATCCCTACTAGTATCAGACTGGAAAAAAGATAGGACAGGTCACAGAGCCTGCACGTTCTTTAAATTGCTATGATTATTATTATTTGCTGAGTTGGGGCCTTATAGCTGAGAAAAAAAGAGTTTCTTCTAAGCTGGGGAAATCTAACTGCAAACCATGAGCTCAGTGATCTTTAATCAAAAAGAGTGATAAGTACTTGCAACCCTGCTGATAGAAACCTCTCCCACCAAGGAAAACACTCTGGGATGTAGAGGTACCAGTGGCTAAGATGGTGAATGGCAATTTTCCGTGTGCTGCTTTTGGAGAAGTGACATGTGGGGGAAACCATGAACAAAGTAGCTGTTGGGGGGGGGGGGGAGGGGGAATATCATGGAAAGAGTGGATGAGACTTTATGGGGGAATTCGGAAATGGAGGATCATGCTAGGAGCCTACCATCCTTGAAATCTGACAAATGACATCTGCTGGTTTCATATTTTATAAAATGTAGTTGAATTTTATTATTCTTTCCAAATCAACAGAATTATTTATGTACTGCATCATTCAAGGTTCTGCTTCCTCTCTCTCTCTCCCAATTTAAAGACACACACAGAGATCATAAAAGTACTGTATATACACATTCACACGCACAAACACATACATGCAGAAGGGCAGGAAAGAATTCCATGAGCTGTACTCTGCATGCTTTCCCCCACTTGCTTTTTTTGGTCACTGATTTCTTAAAAAAAAAAAAAAAAGCAAGAAAGCCTGCAAATCTATCTCAAATGGACAGTTTTAATAGGGCAAACTTCAAACCAAGACATTTTTCAAGTAGAGGAATTTTTAAAATCCTGCTTAACCAGATTTACCCCCTGCTTTTTAGCAAAGAAGTCGATGTGAATTCTTTATTTTTCTTTTGCCAGTTGCATTCTGCCGTCTTCCTGCTTGATCCATTTTGATTTTAGTATTAAAAATGCCTGGAGCCACCAGTGAGAAAGGCTGTGAGGTTGCTAATTGCAGCCTCTTGCAGATAGTTCTTTAAATCTGCCACTAATATTGTTAGAGCAGCTGGGCTCTAAATGCAATTGAACTTTCTTTGCTGGTGTTATTCCTTTAATGCCAACACAGAACCGTCTTGCAAATGAGCCCTTGTGGGTACAGTCCACATATCATAGAGTAGGCTCAAAGGTGCAGCCAAATAGAAAACATCTGGGTCAGATGGTTCCACTCTCCAAATTCAAAACAATACAGTGTCCATGGTGCATGCTTGATCAGTCAGCTGAACAGAAAAAAATTAACCTATGTGTTCCTTGTGTTTCATGCTCAAAGTAACTTGGGCCATTGGCAGAATTTGGAAAGGTTTGCTCTGGACTGAAACAGATTTAGAACATGGAAACAATAAAGGCTGACTGTTTTCTCTGTTTTTGCTGAGAGATTAAGAGCTTCTTTTACAAACAGGCGCTAGCGATTCCCACATGGCAAATGAGAGGAAACCCATAGGAATTGAATGGGCTCCCTCTCATTTGCCATGCTGGGAATTGCTAGCGTGGCTTTTTAAAAGAAGCCCTAAGTGTGCATGTTTCTCTTTCACTCCTTTTTGCTCACACCTTTTTCAGTAGTAGCTCAAGGTAAGTAACATTGAGGTACACTGGGTGTTTCTCTGTCCCTGGAGGGCTCACATTATAAGTTTGTACCTGAGGCAATGGAGGGCTTGAATAGGCACTTCTGGATGTCAAGACTGGTGCTCTAACCACTAGGCCACTCCTCTACTCCAGCTGTTGAGTTACTTTATCCATTCTGCTTGTGCTATGTACTCAGCATATCTCAATGCCAGTGGAAGACTGTCTATTAGCTTAGCTGTTTTCATCCTGCTACACTCATGGCCTCTGCAGTAGGGGCTATATGTGTGACTGAGATGGTCTTCTTCTTGTTTTTCCAGAAGTTCTATCTCCAGCCATTTTGCATCCTACTTTTTCTAATAAGGAAGAAGATTCCTAGGGATCCAGAATCTCTCTCTCTTTTTTTTTTAATCTAAGATTCCCTCACCCCCAACATACAGGATCAGATGAGCAGACTTTTGCTGGGACTTAGTAAGATAAGAGACTTTGGGGCTCACTTTCGAAAGAGAAAAAAGTTTAAAAGGTGTCATAAAGCACCATTTGGACGGATTTCTTCTCAAAACGTCCAGATCATAAGTACATAAGCATTGCCATACTGGGACAGACCGAAGGTCCATCAAGCCCAGCATTCTGTTTCCAACAGTGGCCAATTCAGGTCACAAGTACCTGGCAAGATCCCAAAACAGTACAATACAGTTTATGCTGCTTATCGTAGAAATACAACTTATAACAAAAATGGCACTCCTCCACCAAATTTAACTTGAACCATACACAACAAAACTGCCGGTGGAGCAGCTAAAGCTCATTTATTATTTGATTATGAGACGTCCCCTTATCAAATAATAAATGAGCTTTAGCTGCTCCACCGGCAGTTTTGTTGTGTATCATAGAAATAAGCAGTGGATTTTCCCCAAGGCCATCTTAATAATGGCTTGTGGACTTTTCTTTTAGGAAGCTATCTAGACCTTTTTTTAAACCCTGCTAAGCTAACTTCTTTTACTACATTCTCTGGCAACGAATTCCAGAGTTTAATTACATGTTGAGTAAAGAAATATTTTCTCTGATTCATTTCAAATTTACTACTTTATAGCTTCATAGTGTGCCCCCTAGTCCTAGTATTTTATGAAAAAGTAAACAATCGATTCAACTATCCGTTCCATCCCACTCATTATTTTATAGACCTCTTTCATATCCCCCCTCAGCTGGTCTCTTCTCCAAGCTGAAGAGCCCTAGCCGCTTTAGCCATTCCTCATAGAGAAGTCATCCCAACCCCTTTATCATTTTCGTCGCCTTTCTCTGTACCTTTTCTAATTCCACCATATCTTTTTTGAGATGCGGTGACCAAAACTGCACACAATATTCGAGGTGAGATCACACCATGGAATGAAACAAATGTATTATAACATCCTCATGTTTGTTTTCTATTCCTTTCCTAATAATACTTAACATTCCATTTTCATTCTTTGCTGCTGCTGCACACTGAACAGAGGGTTTCAACGTATCAATGATGACACACTGAACAGAGGGTTTCAACGTATCAACGATGACACCTAGATCCCTTTCCTGGTTGGTGACTCCTAATGTGGAACCTTGCATCACGTAGCTATTCGATTTTCTCTTCCCACATGCATTACTTTGTATTTGCTCACATTAAACATCGTCTGCCATTTGGATGCTCAGTCTCCCAGTCTCGTAAGGTCCTCTTGTAATTTTTCACAATCCTCTTGCGATTTAACGACTTTGAATAACTTTGTGTCATCAGCAAATTTAATTACATCACTAGTTACTCCCATCTCTAGATTATTTATAAATATATTAAAAAGCAGTGGTCCCAGCACAGACCCCTGAGGAACCCCACTATCTACTCTTTCCATTGAGAATACTGACCATTTAACCCTACTCTCTGTTTTCTATCTTTTAACCAGTTTTTAATCCACAATAGGACACTACCTCCTGTCCCATGATTCTCCAGTTTCCTCTGGAGTCTTTCATGAGGTACTTTGTCAAATACTTTTTGAAAATCCAGATACACAATATTGACCAGCTCACCTTTATCCACATGTTTGTTCTCCACTTCAAAGAAATGTATTAGATTTGTGAGGCTAGATTTTCCTTCACTAAATCCATATTGGCTTTGTCTCTTTAATCCATGTTTTTGAATATGCTCTGTAATTTTGTTCTTTATAATAGTCTCTACCATTTTGCCCAGCACCGACATCAGGCTCACTGGTCTATAATTTCCAGGATCACCTCTGGAACCTTTTTTTAAAAATTGACGTTACATTGGCCACCCTCCACTCTTCCAGTACCATGCTTGATTTTAATGATAAATTACATATTACTAACAATAGTTCTTTATTTTTCAATTCTATCAGTACTCTGGGATGAATACCATCCAGTCCAGACGATTTTTCTACTCTTCAGTTTGTCAGATTGCACCATTACATCTTCCAGGTTTGTAGACTCATCAGCTTTGAATATTTTTTCTGGCACCGGTATTACTCCTAAATCTTCCTCGGTGAAGTCCGACGGTTCTAGTTTAAAAGCTGCTCTATCTCCTTTTTAAATGCCGATGCCAGCAGCCTGGTCCCACTCTGGTTAAGGTGGAGCCCATCATTCCAAAATAGGCTCTCCTTTCCCCAGAATGTCGCCCAGTTCCTTACAAATCTAAAACCACCACTCTGCACCATCACCTCATCCACGTATTGAGACTCTCTTGGGCCCTGCACATGCAACAGGGAGCACTTCAGAAAATGCTACCCTAGAGGTTTTGGATTTGAGCTTTCTACCTAAGAGCCTAAATTTGGCTTCCAGAACCTCCCTCCCACATTTTTCTATGTCCTCAGCACTATCTAAAATCCTATCTAGGTGACACGTGAGGTCCGCCACCTTTTCACTAGGCATGCATATGACAGGGCAATCTTCACTTCCACCAGACACTCATCTATCTACATGCCTAATAATCGAATCACCAACTACAACAGCTGTCCTAACCCTTCCCTCCTGGCCAGAAGTTCCTGGAGACACATCCTCAGTGTGAGAGGATATTGCATCCCTTGGTGGGCTCGTCCTGGCTACAGGATTACTTTCAGCTGCATCAGGGTGATGCTGTCCATTTTAGAAGACCTCCTTCCTCCAAGACAGCACAGGGGCTGCCAGACTGGAGGCGGGACTTTTATACAACATCCCTGTAGGCCTGCTCTTTGTACCTTTCTGTCTCCCTTGGTTCCACCAAGTCTGCTATTGTAGACTCGAGAGAATGAACTTGTTCTCTGAGAGCTAGGAGCTCTTTGCATCGAGCACACACATATAACCTCTCACCAACTGGGAGATAATCATACATATAGCAATCAATGCAAAAGACTGGATAGCACCCCTCTCACTGCTGGACTTCTCTCTGCATCATAGTATTATAGAGTTGTTTAATTAAAACTTCTTAAGGTACTAGGGATATCAGATGAATATAAAGAGCCTTAAGATGATATGCCTGCTTATTTTCGAAGGAGATCGCCGGCCATCTTCCGACACAAATCGGGAGATGTCTGGCGATCTCCTGAACCCGGCCAAATCGGTATAATCGAAAGCCGATTTTGGCCGGCGCCAACTGCTTTCCGTCTCAGAGCCAGCCAAACTTCAAGGGGGCATTTTGGCAGGGTACAGAAGGCGGGACGAGGGCATGGTTACGAGATGGCCGGCTTCGCCTGATAATGGAAAAAAGATGGCCGGCTCTGGCGAGCATTTCGCTGGCTCCACTTGGTCCATTTATTTTTAGGACCAAGCCTCAAAAAAGTGCCCCAATTAACCAGCTGACCACCGGAGGGAATCGGGGATCACCTCCCCTTACTCCCCCAGTGGTCACCAACCCCCATCCCACCTAAAAAAAAAATTTTTAACATTTTTTTGCCAGCCTGTATGCCAGCCTGAAATGTCATACCCAGCGCCCTGACAGCAGTATGCAGGAGCAGGTTTTTGTGGGTGCAGTGCACTTCAGGCAGGTGGACCCAGGCCCATCCCTCCCTACCTGTTAAACTTGTGGTGGTAAATGGGAGCCCTCCAAAAAAAACCCCAAACCTACTGTACCCACATGTAGGTGCCCCCCTTCACCCCTTAGGGCTATGGTAGTGGTGTAGAGTTGTGGAGAGTGGGTTTGGGGGGGGGATTTGGGGGGGCTCAGCACCCAAGGTAAGGAAGCTATGCACCTGGGAGCAATTTTTGAAGTCCACTGCAGTGCCCCCTAGGGTGCCCGGTTGGTGTCCTGGCATGTCAGGGGGACCAATGTCAGGGGGATCGCCGGAAACCAATGCCGGCCATCTTTAAAGCTGGCCCAAATGCTGAGATTTGGCCGGCTCCAACCGAATTATCGAAACAAAAGATAGCCGGCTATCTTTTTCGATAATACGGTTCGGGCGCCGCTTTACAGCGCCGGCCATATATATGGCTGGCGCCATTCGATTATGCCCCTCATGGTGTAATATGTAATTTATTTGGTGTTTGCTTCTCAGAAACAAATTAAATGTAATTAAAACTCTAATGAAAACTCTCCTCTTGTTGTCCTAATTAGAATAATTGACTATAAATGAAGAGTTGAGCTAGGGGTGGGTGGGAGGGAATAAGGACTGAACTAGACCCTGCTGTTTCTTCTAGAGTCTATCTGTTAATGCTGTGGCAGAAAATTTGAGTTTTAAAAGTATGGAGGAAAGGGTATGGAGACTGGCTAATAAAGTTAGCTTCATTTTGTTGTGTGTTTATCAATATCCTACAATTCCTCTTTTAAACCCAATCTTTAAGTTACCAAGCAAATAGTGTCACTTCCCAGAGAAATGTCCTCTTCTCGCAAAATTTCTCAGAAAGAAAATTAAGTGGAACTTTTCCTCTCTATATAGTTTGGATTCTAAGGAGACTGTTTCAAACAAGCCCTTTGAAGCTTGCCCAATAATCAGATTGCCCTTAGTAACCTTTGCAAATATTCTACTTCATCATAACTTAATTAACACAAATAATTAAGTTAATTATTTGTGCTACCTTTCCAGCAGGCAAAGAACAGAAAATAACTTTCCTTTGCAAAGAACAGAAAATAACTTTTCTTTAGGACAGTTTGAACCTTGCCTACTATCCTTTCTAATTCTGTTGGCTGTTAAGTTTCTACCTCAAGAGAAAGTATTTCGGAACCTGTTTTCCAAACATTTATCTATGCAGTCTGTCTCCAATGTATCCAGATCACAAGGGGAAGTGTTAGGAACATTACGGAGGTGGGATTAGGATGTTCCTAACACTGAACGTTCTACAGCCATAATAGAACAAATCAAAAATGTCCAGGGTGAAAATCTAAACGGTTTGTGCTAGACCTATGTTGAGAACGAGTAAGACACAAAAAGATGGCCTAAATAACCATATGACCACTGGAGGGGATCAGGGATGACCCCCCCCCCCCCCTAGTACTCCCCCAGTGGTCACTGACCCCCTCCCACCCCCACGAAAATGACAGCCTCAGATGTTATAGCCAGTTCTATTAGAGAAGCATGCAGGTCACTGGAGTACTGTAGTGGTGGGTGCAGTGCATTATACAGTAGGGGACTCAGACCCCTATCTCCCTCTACATGTCACACTTGTGGTAGAAACTGTGATTCCCACCAAACTCACCAAAACCCTACTGTACCCACATATAGGTGTCCCCTTCTCCCATAAAGGCTATTATAGTGGTGTACAAATGAGGGGTAGTGGGTTTTGGGTGGGTTTTGTAGGGCTCAGCAGACAAGATAAGGAAGCAATGGTGAGATGTGTACCTGTGAGCATTTAATGTCTGGGGGACCAGTCTACTAAAAATGCTGGCCCCTCCTACATCCCAATGGCTTGATTCTGTACATTTTGCACTTGTTCTTGTTTTGTTTTTCAAAAATGCCCCCCCCCCCCCCAAACAAAATAAAAACATACAAAGCACAAAAACTTGTTCGAAATGGTATATATATAAAAAAAGATAAAACATTTTCTTTTTTTCGAAAATGAGCTTATTTTCTATTTGGATTTGGGACATTTAGTACAAAACGTCCAAAGTGCAACTTAGGCATCATATCACCTAGTAACAGAAAACCTCTTTATATCCATGCACATCACAAAGAAATTATTTGTTTATTTTTTCAAATGCTCAGGGTCAAACTCCAGAGCTATAATTGTGTTTTCTCCAGAACCTTCTGAATGGTCGCACCATCTGACTGATTTTACTGACTACCCAGCTAACTAACTTAGCAGAAAATGTTATAATACTGCATGATACTGCCCCTCCCCCCCAGATACCCTTTCATGCAACTCAGCTAGCAAACATTTCTGGGAAGAATATAATGAGTATGAGGGAATGTTGAGCTCTTAACAATGGGAGTAGCATTGGATGCAGGGATGCCGAGAGGGGGAGCAGGGGGGACAAAATTCCACGGGCCTCCAAGGGGGGCCCGGCGTCGCAGTCCCCTCCACCCGCCCCTCTCCGTCCACCACCAGGCCGGGCCCCTCTGAATTCAAATCATAGCGCCTCACCTCAACCTCGCTCCATGTGAAAGAAGCACAGCAATGGCAGTCTGCAGATCGCTTCCCTTTGGGCCTTCCCTCCCTGTGTCCTGCCCTCGCGCAAGTTACGTCAGACGCGGAGGCGGTAAGGGCTCCCGCTGTAACTTGGTGGTATGATTACTGCCAGGTAAGCTCTTGGCGCAAAAAAAAAAAAAAAGCTGAGCACCAGAAATGGCGTGTGGCACATGCCAGAACTACTGCTGGGCTCCTGCGGTAGGGCCGATTTGCCGTGTTCCATTGCCTTGATAGCCCTTCTGCGGCATTGTAAAAGAGGCCCCATGGTTAGCTAGATGGGTACAGCACTACATAGTAACATATAGTAGATGACGGCAGAAAAAGACCTGCACGGTCCATCCAGTCTGCCCAACAAGATAACTCATATTTCCATATCATCAAGCTGATCAATCCATAGACTGGTGGGTTGTGTCCATCTACCAGCAGGTGGAGATAGAGAGCAAACTTTTGCCTCCCTATATGTGGTCATGTGCTGCCGGAAACTCCTCAGTATGTTCTCTATCTCAGCAGGTGGTGGTCACACACAGCAGCAGCTCTGGCTAGGCCTCCAAGCCTAATCCTTAGGTTTTGTTGAGGCCTGGGGTTGAGGGCTCTTTTGAGCAAGTGCAAACCTGGTGGTGCCAGGTCCCTCCTTTTCTCCCCCCTCCCGCTGGCTCCGTTTAAAAAAAAAAAAAATTTTTTAAACGTCTTTAAAGGCGTTTAATTCGACGTTTCTTTAAACGTTCATTGCAGCTACTCACTGGGACACCAGTTCGTTACAGCTCGGAGCGGCAAGCAGGTAATTTTACCTTTTTATAGCGGGCAGGGGGTTCCCCGATTCTTCTCCTCGTGGCAATGGCGTCGGAGGGCGAGGGCGCAAAGGGTCGCTCCCCGGATCGCTGGAGCGCTTCTAGAGGGGATGCGGGGGTTTTACAACCTGATTCGCCCTTGATGGGTGATAGTTTAGTGACCGATGAATGTCCCGGTCGTTCCTCCGGCGTGGCGGTTTTTTCCCGCCATAAACGCCCATCCCCCGCTCCTCGCCTCCGCCATCTTGGCCGGCCACGCGGCTCGGACGGCTTCTTCGGGGCCGCCCTTGAGGTTGGAGACATTAATGCCATGAACGCCCTTAATTTGGGCGACGGCACAAAAGCGGCTAAAGTTAAGCGCCGTTCTTCCCGCGCGGCTCCTTCACGGAGTTTCGCGCCGGACGCCATTTTGGATGCGCAGCATGTCTCTCCCCCGCTATTGCGAGCGCCGGTTGAGAGTGCGTCTAGGGCTGTTGCCCAGGCTGCGGAAGTGCACAGTCTGGGGGGTTTCTCCCCCGAGTTTGTTTTGCTGCTGCATCAGGCTTTCCTCATGCAAAACGCTGCCCCTGCTCCCTCTTCTGATAAAGAGGTTGAGGTTCCCAGAGGTAAACGCCCTCGGGTTGATTTCCAGGCCTTGGAGGACTTTTGTCTCCTCCGATGTAGATGAGGGCAGCGTGTCTGAGGTCTCCCAACGATCCTTTGCGGATTCCTTGGAGGAGATAGATCCCTGCTCGGCTGGAGCGGATGACCCCTCTGCAGCGCGGCTTTTTAGCCCAGAGGATTTGCCCAACCTGTTGTTACAGGCCATGGACACTTTGAAGATTTCCTCTCCGGAGGACGTCTCTCCCTCAGCCCCTGTTGGCTCTGCCATTATGCTGGGGACGAAGCGCCCGCCTAGAACCTTCCACGTGCATGATGCCATGCACACCTTAATTGCGGCTCAATGGGATGTCCCGGAAACGAGCCTTAAAGTGGCTAGGGCTATGTCCCGCCTCTATCCTTTGGCTGTGAGTGAACGTGAGGCCTATCTGTGGCCTACCGTGGATTCTTTAATCACTGCGGTGACTAAGAAAACGGCGTTGCCGGTGGAAGGTGGCACGGCCCTAAAGGACGCCCAAGACAGAAGATTGGAGGCGGCCTTAAGGTCGTCCTTTGAGGCAGCTGCTTTAAGTTTGCAGGCCTCAGTTTGCGGCTCCTATGTGGCCAGGGCGTGCCGGACTATGGTGCAGCGGGCTTCCCCCTCGGATCTTTCCTTGAGGGCTGATTGGCCGGCCCTGGAATCGGGCTTAGCCTATTTGGCAGACTTGCTGTATGATGTCTGGAGAGCCTCAGCTAAAGGCATGGCTCAGACAGTCTCTGCGCGGCGGTGGCTTTGGCTGAAACATTGGTCTGCTGACCACGCCTCTAAATCCCGCCTGGCTAGATTGCCTTTTAAAGGCAAGCTGCTCTTTGGGGTCGAGCTGGACAAAATCGTGACCGATCTCGGCACGTCTAAGGGCAAGAAATTACCAGAGGTCAGGGCTCGGGTTAGTACTCGTCCCGATACCTCCAGAGGACGGTTGCAGGAAGCCCATCGGTACCGCCCGGGCAAGTCGGGTTCCTCTGCCCCCTCTTCCTTCAAGAGGAATTTCTCCCCCAAGCAGCATTCCTTTCGCAGAGACCGCCGTCCCGGAGGTGCTCCCTCCGGTCCTCCCCCAGGGTCTCGTACCCAATGACGGGGCCTTGGTCCACGCCCCAGTGCAGATTGGAGGACGGCTGTCCTCGTTTCTGGGCGAGTGGACCACTATAACTTCAGACGCGTGGGTGCTGGAAGTCATCAGAGACGGCTACAAGCTAGAGTTCTGCCAACCCTTAAGAGACGGGTTTGTACTCTGTCCCTGCAAGTCTCCGGTCAAGCTGTGGTAGTGCAGCAGACCTTGGACAACCTGATCCGCCTGGGTGCGGTCGTTCCAGTGCCAAAAAATCAGATTGGCAAGGGACGTTACTCCATTTACTTTGTGGTTCCAAAGAAAGGAGGTTCTGTCCGGCCTATCCTCGACCTCAAAGGGGTCAATCGGGCCTGGAAAGTGAGGCACTTTCGCATGGAGACTCTCCGCTCTGTTATAGCGGCAGTGAAGGCAGGAGAGTTCTTGGCTTCCTTGGACATCAAGGAAGCGTACCTGCATATTCCCATCTGGCCTCCTCTCGAACGCTTTCTGCGTTTTACAGTCCTGAGACGACACTTCCAGTTCAGAGCCCTCCCTTTCGGGTTGGCTACTGCTCCGCGGACCTTTTCCAAAGTAATGGGGGTCATAGCGGCCTTCCTGCTAAAGGAAGGAGTACAAGTCCATCCTTATCTGGACGACTGGTTGATCCGAGCCCCCTCTTATGCAGAGTGCGGCAAAGCTATGGACCGGGTAATTGCTCTTTTGAGCTCCCTGGGATGGATCATCAACTGGAAGAAGAGCCAGCTGCGCCCGACTCAGTCCCTGGTGTATCTGGGAGTTCGATTCGACACCCAAGTGGGCAGAGTGTTCCTGCCAGACAATCGGATTGTCAAGCTTCAGGCTCAGGTGGACTAGTTCCTAGTAGCCTCTCCTATTCGGGCTTGGGACTACGTGCAGCTGTTGGGCTCTATGACGGCCACGATGGAAGTAGTGCCCTGGGCCAGGGCTCATATGAGACCACTACAGCTATCTCTGCTGCTGCGCTGGACTCCGATGTCGGAGGATTATGCTGTGCGCCTTCCCGTGGACCCAGCAGTGCGCAAGGCGCTGAGCTGGTGGACGCAGACAGACAAGTTGTCTGCAGGATTGCCTCTGGTGACCCCGGAGTGGATTGTCGTCACGCCAGACGCCTCTTTGATGGGCTGGGGAGCCCACTGCTTGGGAAGGACAGCGCAGGGGCTCTAGTCTCCTGCAGAGGCAAGTGGTCTATCAACCTCCTGGAACTCAGAGCCATTCGGTTGGTGTTATTGGAGTTCATCCCGGTACTGGTGTTGAAGCCTGTACGGGTCCTGTCGGACAATGCCACGGCTGTGGCCTATATCAACCGCCAGGGAGGTACCAAGAGCGCCCCTCTAGCCAAGGAGGCTATGAGTCTTTGCCAGTGGGCGGAAGCGAACCTGGAGCAGCTTTCAGCGGCCCACATTGCCGGAGTCATGAATGTCAAGGCGGACTTTCTCAGTCGCCATACCTTGGAGCCCGGAGAGTGGCAACTATCTGCTCAGGCGTTCTTGGACATCACGAAGTGCTGGGGCCAGCCGAGCCTAGATCTGATGGCGTCATCGGCCAATGGCCAAGTGCCGCGCTTTTTCAGCAGAGGACGGGACCCTCGATCCCTGGGAGTAGATGCTCTTCTCCAACAGTGGCCGACACAAGAGCTCCTCTATGTGTTCCCGCCCTGGCCCATGTTGGGCAGGGTGCTAGACCGGGTGGCAAAGCATCCCGGCAGGGTAATCCTGGTGGGTCCGGATTGGCCCAGACGTCCCTGGTATGCGGACTTGTTCAGGCTCTCAGTCGACGATCCTCTGCGGCTGTCAGTGGAGCAGGGCCTGTTACATCAGGGTCCCGTGGTGATGGAGGATCCCTCTCCCTTTGGTCTTACGGCCTGGCTATTGAGCGGCAGCGTCTGAGGAAGAAGGGCTTCTCAGACAAGGTCATCGCCACTATGCTGAGAGCAAGGAAGCGCTCTACTTCTACTGCTTACGCCAGGGTTTGGCGTATCTTTGCAGCATGGTGTGAAGCAGGCTCACTTTCTCCCTTCACTGCTCCAATTTCTTCAGTGTTGGCGTTCCTGCAAGAAGGTCTGGAGAAAGGCCTGTCGCTCAGTTCCCTTAAAGTCCAGGTAGCGGCTCTGGCTTGCTTCAGGGGCCGCCTGAAGGGTGTTTCCCTGGCTTCGCAGCCAGATGTGGTGCGCTTTCTCAAGGGAGTTAATCACCTGCGCCCTCCTCTGCACTCAGTGGTGCCTGCGTGGAATCTCAACCTGGTGCTAAGAGCATTGCAGAAGCCGCCTTTGGAACCCTTGTCGAGGGCATCTCTGAAAGACCTGACGTTGAAAGCAGTCTTTTTGGTGGCTATCACTTCAGCCAGAAGAGTTTCCGAGCTCCAGGCGCTCTCATGTCGAGAGCCTTTTCTGCAGTTCACTGAGGCAGGAGTGACTATTCGCACAGTGCCTTCCTTCCTGCCCAAGATTGGTTCTCGCTTCCATGTGAATCAGCAGCTCTGTCTCCCTTCCTTTCGTAGGGAGGACTACCCAGAGGAGTACTCTGCTCTTAAATATCTGGATGTGAGACGAGTCATCATCAGATACTTGGAAGTGACCAATGATTTCCGGAAATCGGATCATCTGTTTGTCCTGTTTGCAGGTCCTCGTAAGGGTCTGCAGGCTGCTAAGCCTACAGTGGCAAGATGGGTCAAGGAAGCCATTGCAGCGGCTTATGTGGCCGCGGGGAAGGTGCCGCCTATCCAGCTGAAGGCTCACTCCACGAGAGCTCAGGCGGCCTCGATGGCAGAGGCCGGATCCGTCTCCTTGGAAGAGATATGCAAGGCGGCAACTTGGGCTTCGGCTCATACATTCTCCAAGCATTACCGTTTGACTGTGGCTGCACGGGCGGAGGCCCGGTTTGGAGCTTCAGTGTTGAGGTCAGGGATTTCTATGTCCCGCCCTGGGTGAGTACTGCTTCGGTACATCCCACCAGTCTATGGATTGATCAGCTTGATGATATGGAAGGTAAAATTATGTATAATCATACCTGATAATTTTCTTTCCATTAATCATAGCTGATCAATCCATAGCCCCTCCCAGATATCTGTACTGTTTATATTCTGGTTGAATTTTAGGTTCAAGTTTAGCCTTCAGTTACTTCAGGAGGACTTCGTGTTCAAGTTCTTCTTTCACTTGGATTCTTCAAGAGTTGAGACGAGTTTGTGTTACAGTGAGCTGCTGCATTCCTCTCCCCTCCGTTTTACGGGGCTGGATTGAGACATAAATTCTGCCGGCACTCCCTCCTGCTTCGTGCGGCTGTAGGGCAGCTTTGTACCCCTCCCGCTTCGGCGGTGTTAGGGTCAGTCAGCTCCTCCCGCGGTTGCGGTTGCAGGATAAGCCAGATCCCCCCGCATCGGCGGGTGTGGTGTCCCTCCCCCGCTCCGCGGGGATGAGCTGGACGGATTCCCCTCCCCCACTTGTGTGGGGATGAGCTGGGTTAATTCCCCTCCCCCGTTTCGGCGGTGGTGAGCTGGGCAGAGTGTCCCTTCGTGGGTGTAATTCTCTAAGTGCTGAGTCCTGCGGATGGAGCTTTGATATCGACATACTGAGGAGTTTCCGGCAGCACATGACCACATATAGGGAGGCAAAAGTTTGCTCTCTATCTCCACCTGCTGGTAGATGGACACAACCCACCAGTCTATGGATTGATCAGCTATGATTAATGGAAAGAAAATTATCAGGTATGATTATACATAATTTTACCTTGCTGCTTTTTGTGTATACCCTACTTTGATTTGTACATGTGCTCTTCAGGGCACAGACCGTATAAGTCTGCCCAGCACTATCCCCGCCTCCCAACCACCAGCCTGGCACAGACCGTATAAGTCTGCCCAGCACTATCCTCACCTCCCAACCACCAGCCCTGCCTCCCAACCACCGGCTCTAGCACAGACCATACAAGTCTGTCCAGCACTATCCCCGCCTCCCAACCACCAGTCCCGCTTCCCACCACCGGCTCTGGCACAGACCGTATAAGTCTGCCCAGCACTATCCCCGCCTCTCAACCACCAGCCCCGCCTCCCGATCTTGACTAAGCTCCTGAGGATTCATTCCTTCGGCACAGGATTCCTTTATGCTTATCCCACGCATGTTTGAATTCCGTTACCGTTTTCATTTCCACCACCTCCCGCGGGAGGGCATTCCAAGCATCCACTACTCTCTCCGTGAAAAAATACTTCCTGACATTTTTCTTGAGTCTGCTTTCCTTCAATCTCATTTCATGTCCTCTAGTTCTACCATCTTCCCATCTCCGGAAAAGGTTCATTTGCGGATTAATACCTTTCAAATATTTGAACGCCTGTATCATATCACCCCTGTTTCTCCTTTCCTCCAGAGTATACATATTTAGTTCAGCAAGTCTCTCCTCATACATCTTGTAACGCAAATCCCAAACCATTCTCGTAGCTTTTCTTTGCACCGCTTCAATTCTTTTTACATCCTTAACAAGATACGGCCTCCAAAACTGAACACAATACTCCAGGTGGGGCCTCACCAACGACTTATACAGGGGCATCAACACCCCCTTTCTTCTGCTGGTCACACCTCTCTCTATACAGCCTAACAACCTTCTAGCTACGGCCACCACCTTGTCACACTGTTTCGTCGCCTTCAAATCCTCAGATACTATCACCCCAAGATCCCTCTCTCCGCCCGTACCTATCAGACTCTCCCCGCCTAACACATACGTCTCCCGTGGATTTCTATTCCCTAAGTGCATCACTTTGTATTTCTTCGCGTTGAATTTTAATTGCCAAACCTTAGACCATTCTTCTAGCTTCCTCAGATCCTTTTTCATGTTTTCCACTCCCTCCCGGGTGTCCACTCTGTTACAGATCTTAGTATCATCCGCAAATAGGCAAACTTTACCTTCTAACCCTACGGCAATGTCACTCACAAATATATTGAACAGAATCGGCCCCAGCATCGATCCCTGAGGCACTCCACTACTCACCTTTCCCTCCTCCGAGCGAAATCCATTCACCACCACCCTCTGGCGTCTGTCCGTCAACCAGTTCCTAATCCAGTTCACCACTTCAGGTCCTATCTTCAGCCCCTCCAGTTTATTTAAGAGCCTCCTGTGGGGAACCGTGTCAAAAGCTTTGCTGAAATCTAAGTAGATTACGTCCATAGCTCGTCCCTGATTCAATTCTCCTGTCACCCAATCAAAGAACTCAATGAGATTCGTTTGGCACGATTTCCCTTTGGTAAAACCATGTTTTCTCGGATCTTGCAACTTATTGGCTTCCAGGAAATTCACTATCCTTTCCTTCAGCATCGCTTCCATTACTTTTCCAATAATCGAAGTGAGGCTTACCGGCCTGTAGTTTCCAGCTTCTTCCCTATCACCACTTTTGTGAAGAGGGTGGACCACCTCTGCCGTTCTCCAATCCCTCGGAACCTTTCCCGTCTGCAAGGATATATTAAACAGATCTTTAAGAGGACCCGCCAAAACCTCTCTGAGCTCCCTCAATATCCTGGGGTGGATCCCGTCCGGTCCCATGGCTTTGTCCACCTTTAGCTTTTCAAGTTGTTGATACACACTTTCTTCCGTGAACGGTGCTCTATCCACTTCATTCTCAATTGTACTATTTCCAGTCCATCGCGGTCCTTCTCCAGGATTTTCCTCTGTGAAAACAGAACAAAAGTATCTATTTAGCAAATTTGCTTTTTCTTCATCATTTTCCACATAGCAGTTCGCAGTATCTTTTAGTCTCACAATTCCCTTTTTAGTTATTCTCCTTTCACTAATATACCTGAAGAAATTTTTGTCACCCCTCCTTACATTTCTAGCCATTTGTTCTTCCGCTTGCGCTTTTGCCAGTCGTATCTCTCTCTTGGCTTCTTTCATTTTCATCTGGTATTCCTCCATGTGTTCCTTTTCTTGAGTTTTTCTGTATTTCTGGAACGCCAACTCTTTAGCCTTTATTTTCTCAACCACTTGCTTGGAGAACCATATTGGTTTCCTTTTTCTCTTGCTTTTATTTACTTTCCTTACATAAAGGTTCATGGCCCTATTTATAGCTTCTTTCAGCCTGGACCACTGTCCTTCCACTTCTCGTACTTCCTCCCAGCCCATCATGTCCTTCCTCAGGTATTCCCCCATTTTACTAAAGTCAGCATGCTTGAAATCCAGGACTGAGTTTTGAGTGGCCGCTCTCCACTTTAGCTGTTATATCAAACCAAACCGTTTGATGGTCACTGCTGCCCAGGTGGTCACCCACTCGGATATTTGACATGCTATTCCCATTTGTGAGCACCAGATCCAGTGTCACTCCCTCCCTCGTGGGTTCCATCACCATTTGTCTGAGCAAAATACTTTGGAAAGCATCCACGATCCCTCTACTTCTTTCTGATTCCGCAGACGGAACCTTCCAATCTACATCCGGCAGATTGAAATCTCCCAGCAACAGCACCTTTTTCTTGCTTCCCAACTTTTGAATATCAGTTGTATCTGGGTAACTTTGGGTGCCACCAGACACCCAGATATTCAGTGCCCATAGCCGAATAGGTGCTGGCACTAAATATCCAGGCCTAATTCAGACCATGGTGGTTAACACTTACAAAAATACTGATCACCATGGCTGGATATTGCTCCGGTATCTTATTTTGTTTGTTTTTATTAAGCTACTTTCCAAAAGAAAAAAGACTTACGAGAACTCTGTGTTTCTTGGGGCAATTTCTCTAAGTGAGTTAGCTTTATGTGTACCATGACAGGAATGAACCTCACTCCTAAGCCAGGGCAAATGGACTATGATCTTAGTCTCTCAAATTTACTGCTAGCGCTCACCATAGTATATTGTGCCAAAGAGAGCTTCTTTCTGGAGTTCATAAGATGTAACATGTATAGGCAGTTTATCCAGGTGTGCTAGGACGTTCTTTTTGATCAAGCCTGTGGCACCTGAAACAATGGGAAATATTTCTGTATCTTTTTGCCACATTTTCTTAGTCTCGGACTGTATTTCTTGGTTCTTGAGTAATTGCTTAGAACCAACACCTCTCTCTATAATCAGTGCTTTTTTGATGTTTGTCTCTATGTCTGTGTATGTGTGTGTGTGTCCGATGTCTCTCTAGCCATGACTTTTATGTGCAATGTCCAATCCACACCTAATTTTCAGTTTGCTGGGGAAATCCTGACTGATAGAATTATTTTTTTCTTAACCATTACATGCGTGTTTTGGATGCACATTTGTTAGTATGAGTTCAGTTTGAGCACCTAATATTAGTGCACACAAAGTCAATTGTACATGGATAAACCCACAAATTAATATGTATACAGTTGATATGCACATGTTAAAAAGCCAAGGTATATACACAAAAATAATTATAATGAATATGTGAAACAAACTGAAAAGAACAATCGAAAATCTTGGGAAAAAGACAAACAAAAATTTTTTTGACCATATATATCATACTCATTTTTAAGTTATTCCTAAATCTTTTGAGTTATTATTGAATTGAATATGTTTACTGGTGACCAAAAGGTACTTCTTGTTTTATTTTTTTTTAAATGATGTGGAATTTATATAGTTTCCTAGACAGAAACAGATTGCTTAACCAAACTTGAAGAAGGTGCACACTGTCATGTCCCCTACCTCAATGCAGGTGGTGTCCTTGGGCTATGCAGGTAGGGTTGTTATTAATTTAGATTTTGTTCACACCTTTTTCAGTAGTAGCTCAAGGTGAGTTACATCGAGGTACACTGGATATTTTTCTGTCCCAGGAGGGCTCACAATCTAAGTTTGTACCTGAGGCAGTGGAGGGTTAAGTGACTTGCCCAAGATCACAAGGAGCAGCAGTAGGATTTGAACTGGCCACCTTTGGATTGCAAGACTGGTGCTCTAACCACTAGGCTACTCCTCCACTCCTGCCACCACTGCTCTCTGCACAAACCCAAAGAACTACACACATATGGCTCAGGGCAGTGCCAGTCAGGCGTGTCGACGGGACCCTGCACATAGGGTTATCATATGACTCCAGAAAAAGGAGGACAGATTGAGCCAGTCTGCATCAATGTGTCCTCCTTTCTCTGGAGCCATATGATAACCCTATGCGCAAGGTCCCGTCGACATGCACACTTGACTGGCACTGCCCTGAACCATATGTGTGTTGTTCTTCTCTGGGTTTGTGCAGAGAGCGGTGGTTGCAGGCTCCTTAATTGCTTTGGTTCCATGCACCTATGTCTGCTCTCCCTCTGCCTGGTTTCCTTTTTATCTCTCCTATTGGTCTTCTGGTTCCTCCTTCCCCTGCTCTTTTCCTATGGCTGTGCTCCTTCTCCCTGCTGGTTCCTGCTGATGTCAGACGCCAGCACTTTATCAGCTGAGCTCTTCCTGGACTCCATGCTTCGGCTTCTACTTTGGTAGGTGTTACTTGCTCAGTAGTTTGCTTCTTATCTACTTGTCCCTCGTTGCTGACTTTGCCTGTGCTTGGATCACTCTCTTGCCTGCTGCCTGCCTACTGACTTTGCCTGTACCTGGATTACTCTCTTGACCTGCTGCCTGCCTACTGACTTTACCTGTGCCTGGATTACTCATAAGTACATAAGTAATGCCACACTGGGAAAAGACCAAGGGTCCATCGAGCCCAGCATCCTATCCACGACAGCGGCCAATCCAGGCCAAGGGCACCTGGCAAGCTTCCCAAACGTACAAACATTATATACATGTTATTCCTGGAATTGTGGATTTTTCCCAAGTCCATTTAGTAGTGGTTTATGGACTTGCCCTTTAGGAAACCGTCTAACCCCTTTTTAAACTCTACCAAGCTAACCGCCTTCACCACGTTCTCCGGCAACGAATTCCAGAGTTTAATTACGCGTTGGGTGAAGAAAATTTTTCTCCAATTTGTTTTAAATTTACTACACTGTAGTTTCATCGCATGCCCCCTAGTCCTAGTATTTTTGGAAAGTGTGAACAGATGCTTCACATCCACCTGTTCCACTCCACTCATTATTTTATATACCTCTATCATGTCTCCCCTCAGCCGTCTCTTCTCCAAGCTGAAAAGCCCTAGCCTCCTTAGTCTTTCTTCATAGGTAAGTCATCCCATCCCCGCTATCATTTTAGTCGCCCTTCGCTGCACCTTTTCCAGTTCCACTATATCTTTCTTGAGATGCAGCGACCAGAATTGAGCACAATACTCAAGGTGCGGTCGCACCATGGAGCGATATAATGGCATTATAACATCCTCACACCTGTTTTCCATACCTTTCCTAATAATACCCAACATTCTATTCGCTTTCCGAGCCGCAGCAGCACACTGAGCAGAAGGTTTCAGTGTATTATCGACGACGACACCCAGATCCCTTTCTTGGTCCGTAACTCCTAACGTGGAACCTTGCATGACGTAGCTATAATTCTGGTTCTTTTTTTCCATATGCATCACCTTGCACTTGCTCACATTAAACGTCATCTGCCATCTAGCCGCCCAGTCTCCCAGTCTCGTAAGGTCCTTCTGTAATGTTTCACAATCCTGTCGCGAGTTAACGACTTTGAATAACTTTGTGTCATCAGCAAATTTAATTACCTTGCTAGTTACTCCAATCTCTAAATCATTTATAAATATATTAAAAAGCAGCAGTCCTAGCACAGACCCCTGAGGAACCCCACTAACTACCCTTCTCCATTGTGAATACTGCCCATTTAACCCCACTCTCTGTTTCCTATCCTTCAACCAGTTTTTAATCCACAATAGGACTTTTCCTCCTATCCCATGACCCTCCAATTTCCTCTGTAGCCTTTCATGAGGTACCTTGTCAAACGCCGTTTGAAAATCCAGATACACAATATCAACCGGCTCCCCTTTGTCCACATGTTTGTTTACTCCTTCAAAGAATTGAAGTAAATTGGTCAGGCAAGATTTCCCCACACTTGCCTGTTTGCCTATTGATATTGCCTGTACCTGGATTACTCCCCTGCCTGCTGCTTGCCTGTTGACAGTGCCTGTTCCTGGATTACTCCTCTGCCTGCTTCCTGCCTATTGACTTTTCCTGTACCTGGATCACTCTCTTGCCTGCTGCCTGCCTGGCTGATACGTTCACCACCCCGCTTCCAGCTCTGTGTCGTAAGTCCTGCAGGCTGCCCGCACCTAGGGGCTCAACCTCTGGGGAACGGCGGTCAGCGCAGGTGAAACCTGGGGTTGTCCGGCCACCAAGCAGAACCTGGTCCGAGTACCGGGCTCAGCAGTGCTCTACTTGGTACAAGAACTCACAAGTCTGAAGCACACTGAGTTAGCTGATTTTCTAAGCATTGTTTGCTTGTAGAAACAGAATGATATTCGGCCTCTCCCCAGGCTACATGACTAGCCTAATAGATCTACCAATTTGAAATGCCACCAAAGGCACAAGATCCTACCCTACCCTCCACTTCCTGAGATACCAAGGTATAAAATACAAGTCTGCTTACACAACCAGCTTCTCATATGTCTGCACCAAACTCTGGAACACACTACTGAAAGGCCTCAAATTCTTAAACAATTACCTAACCTTCCGAAAACACCTGAAAGCTTACTTATTTAGGAAATTCCTTTACGATGACCCCACATAGCCAGATGAACTACTGGGTTACACTTTACAATCTCAGAAATAGACATAACCGAACCAGGCTAACCGAACAGACCTATAACATGATGCTTGTCTACTCAAATATGTCTGTAACCCATAGTATGACCTGTCCACTTAAGATTATTGTAATCCTCCTCGAACCAATATAACCTATAACCCACTCACATAACTGTAAGCCACATTGAACCTATGTGGGGTACAAATGTAATAAATAAATAAACAAACTTTTAATCACTTAGGGACTCATTTTCAAAGCACTTAGACTTACAAAGTTCCATAGGTTACTGTGGATCTTTGTAAGTGGTTTGAAAATATGCCTCCTTAAAAATCAGATCCTCAGTGTGGTGAAATTGCTAATCCTTACATCACAGCTAAACGGGTAAGAAGTTAAAGAAAAATCAATGTATATGGGTTACCAGATTTTACTTTTGTGTTTTTGCTCATATCAGTTTTAAAGCTGTGGAAAAAGCCAAAGTAGTCAAGTTTTTGGAGTGGAGGAGTGCTTAGTGCAGTGGGTTGGGAACCTGGGTTTGGTTCCCACTACTGCCTAAGGCCAGCAGTGAGTTGAGATCCTGACAAACCGCGTTTAATTCTCGCTGCAGCTCTGTGTGACCTTAGGCAAGTCACTTAGCCCTCCCTTTCCCCAGGTACAACATACTACTTAGAGCGTAAGCCCATTAGAGACAGTGCAAGTATGTGTACAATTGTAAGTAAACCGCTTCAACTCATGCTCAAAAGAGGCAATATATAAAATTTAAAAAAAAAAAAACAATTTCTGGTATTGCTTTCTAAGATCTTGCTCCTTTTTTCCCCAATTCACATGACCTGATTTGTGTGTGTGTGTGTGTGGGGGGGGGGGGGGGGGGGGGTCTTTTACTAAAAATTAGCACATGTTATCTGCAGCAGGGCCCGTAGGAATAAAATGGGTTCTTTGGCAGATAACATGTTCTAACCTTTAATAAAAGACTCCCGTAGTAAACGCTTTGTTCCCTTAGACCCAGAATGGAGGATGGCCTTATTATATAATTTGAAATTATTCTGTATAGTTCAGAAGGATTATAATATCCCTCCAGATACCAAATTAAAATATTGGTAAAGAATGGTAAAATGGGGACGTCTTATCATACAATCCGCCTGACCCTCAGATGTGGTCAACTTGACATTTTTACCTAATTAGCTAGCACACATAATTTTGTAGTATTACAGCGCTATTTAATGGATATTAAGTCACAATTTCAGAACAGGTTCACACATTTTGATGAGTGGAAATCATTCTACAACAGTCTAAATTCTTGTGTCTTACAAACATAGGGGCAATTCTGTAATTGAGTGCCTCCATTTAGGCATCTGGAGAGCATGTGGTAGGAGCCTATTCTGTGACGGAATCTAGGTGCCTAGGTTCTGATGTAGAATACCAGTGGATCCAGAAATCAGCACACACACACACACACCACTTATAGAGGTAGCATAAGTGTGGCAGGAACATTCCTAACACGGTATTCTGTAAGGGGTTCTTTTACAAAAGTGTGCTAGTGTTTTTATTGCTCGCTAATGATTATCATACGCTAAACACTAGAGACGCCCATAGGAATATATAGATGTCTTTAGCGTTTACCGCACGCTAAAAACGTTAGTGCCCCCTTGCAAATGTAAATTAAACGTGTATTTGTAGAATAAGGCTTAGGCATCATACTAAAATTTATGAACGTAATGCACATGTTAATATGAGTGTCTAAGTTATAGAATTGCCCTTATATTGGATTTCTGATTATCTGGCTCACTATTAAAAAAAAAACATTATGTTGCTGAATGCGGGAAGATAGATGTCGTAGTGTTTTTAACCACTAGCTTATCTAAGTGGAAGTGATTTTCACATAGGCATTTATCCAAAGAACTCTTTACATACGTGGTAACATAGTAGATGATGGCAGATAAAAACCTGAACAGTCCATCCAGTCTGCCCAACAATCACACACGTTATCAATTAATGATTAAACCAACAATAAATGTGGTATAAAATACTTGATCCTGATCTTTCTTTGCCTTTTCTGGAACAAAGACCGTAGAAGTCCACCCGGCACTGTCCTCACATTCCAACTACTGTTGTTGAAGCTCTCTCCAGCCCATTATAAAACTGTCTTGCTATATTCGGGACACAGACCATAGAAGTCAGCCCGGCACTGGCCCATGGGCATAGTTTGGGGGAGCAATGGGGAAGCATTGCCCCCCCCCCCCCCCAAAAAAAAAAAAACCCCACTGCTGGACTGATTGCCTCACTCTCCCTCCCTTGCTTGATGCGTTCCAGTATGTAGCTCTCTCTGTCTCTCTCCGCCTCCGTTCTGCTTTGTCCCTTCTTGCACCCCCCCTCGCACATCCGTTCCCTCCCCTCAAACCTGCCCTAGTCCTGCGGCTCCTTCCCAGTGCAGCCGCAGTGAACAGGAACTAAAAACAGCTAGTGCAGAGTTCTGTGCTACAGCAGACAGTTTTGGGTTGGGAGAGGGGCTATGGTGGACACCGGAAAGAAGGGAACAGGGAGACAAAGGGCAGGTTTGAGGGGAGGAGGTGGACTGCAGGCGGGGGGGGGGGGGCAAGAAGGGTTAATACTGGATAGGAAAGGAGGGGAGGGGGGGAGGGAGATGCAGGAACACGTGGGGAAGGGGAAGAAGAAGAAAAATGGCATACCATTTTGGGTTGGGAGAGGAGATATGCTGGACACTGGGGAGAAAAAAATAAGGAAACCAGGGCCAGCGAGACATGGGCTCAGAGCGCCCATGTGTAGAGACACAGAAAGCTTGCCTCACTGGATTGCACCTTAGCTGCCACCATGTTCATCGCCCCTCCCCCACCATATTCCTCACCACCTTCCCTCCCCCATCCCACCCTTTACCCAAACAGGATAGCAGTGGCATAAAGAAAATGGCAGTATGGACCTCAGGAGGCCGGTGGAAGGGGAGACACTGGGCATGGTGGAAAAGTAGATGGGAAGATTTCTGGACATAGAGGAGTGTTGAAAAGAAGATGGGGGGGGGGAATGTTGGAAATGGAGGAAGATGGGAAATCAGTAGGGTATGCTGGGCAGGAAGGAAGGTAGAAAGGAAGATTAGGGGGACATTGTGGACGTAGTCGAAAGGGAAATGGGAGGATATAATGAACATGGAGGAAGGTGACAGGGAAGATCAGGGAGAGATAACTGGCATGAGGGAAGAGGGAAGACAGGAGAGATGCCTTATATGGTTGGAGAAGAAAGGAAGAGAGATTTTTGGCAAGGGTGGGGGAGAGATGGAGAGCTAGACAAACAGTAAAAAGAGGGCGCTTGAAGACCGGAGGATGAGAAGGAGGCATGAAATTTGAGAGGCAGGAAATAAATTGGAGAAAGCTAAGTCAGAAAAATCAATGAGGAAATGAAGACGATAGGAAGACAGAAAAGAAATGGCAAATAGACATAAGGCCCTGGACAGCACACTAAGAGGACAGGAGAAGCAGAAACTAGGACCAATATGATTAGGAAAAAAAATCACCAGATAAAAAAAAGTAGAAACCATTTTATTTTCCATTTATTGATTGGAATATGTCAGTTTTGGGAATTGATATTTGCTGTCAGTATCTTTATATTTTGCACATTACAGAAGCAAATGCATCTCTTTCTATTTCTCTGATGTTATACTGCATACAGAATCTGACTTTTTAAAAATTTCCACATTAATGTTGTCTACATATTTTTTTGTAGTCACATTCTGTATTTGGAGAGAGGGTCTATTTGTGTTCTGATGTATGACTGAGGTCAGTTATTCTGATATAGTGTTACAACTTATTCAGTTTTCTCAATAGGTCTGTCTGTGCTATTTATGATGCTGCCTTTACCTAGGAAGGTCCTTGTCAGTGCTGATATGGAATAGTAGATTTGACTTTGTAGGGTTTTGTATTCATTCATAATAGGTCTGCTGCCGGAGTGGGGTTATGTTGCTGCTACTGAGATGAAATTAGAATCAGATTTTTTAATGTTTTTGTATAGTGAATCCTATAGGAACGTGCCCTAGTGCTGCTTTGCACACATTGCATGTGAGAAAGACTTCTGTGGATGCAGAATGTTTGTTTGCATTTAACACCGTGACAATGCAGAGCCAGTGGTCTGTATTTTTTATATTAGAGTTCCAGGCAACATAATTTAACCCAAACAATTTTTGTTGACAAAGTTTACTTTTTTTTTTCTTTCTTTTTTTTTTTTTTTTAGTAAAAGCTTGAAATAGAAAACTGCCTGACTAGTGTTCAGAATAAAGGGACATCCTCACTATCCTTCCTAACCAGAGTTTTAGGGGGGGGGGGGTTTCTTTTTTGGTTGTCTTGGGAGGGGTGGTGCCACCTCATCCCTCACATTAGGAAGCAGACTGCCTTGAGCTGCCCCTGGGGGTAAGTGCTGTCAGTTTCAGTAGAGGGGGCCAAGAGGAAAAGTTATGCCTGGGGGCAAGTGCTGCCTCTGGGAGAGGAGGGCTGGGAAAAAAGTAATGCTTGTAGGGTGGGGGTAGGATAAAATGCTGCCTGTAGATGACCCCAGAAAAAAAGGACTACCTTTTTGGGGTGTCAGTGGGGGGGAGGGGAGGGCTATTTTTTTCTATCCATTTGGCATGCTATGGGGAAATGGGGAAGTGCTGGTAAGGAGGGAGAGAGAGGGGGGAGAGGAAGGGAGAAAGAGGAGAAAGAGTTGGGCTTTGGAAAAGGAGAAAAGAGGAGGGTGTTGGTGTCAGGCCTAGGGAAAGGGAGAGGGAAAGTGTGCTCTTTCCTTGCTAATTCATGTGCTGGTTCATTTCAGTTAAAAAAAGATCTCTTTCACTGTTTTGATATGAAGCTTTCATATTCATATACTGGCTTCATTTTGTTTTTTTTCCTTTGGAATAATCATAATGAATATGTACTGTATAAGATGTCTGTATGCAAATGAATATGTTAATATACCAAGCTCCACCCTTTTTCCCTCCCCCCCCCCAAATGAAACAGACTGCGCCCATGCACTAGCCTTAGTTCTTCACAGTCAGAGTCACCATCTAAGCACTACTCGACACATAAACACACATGCAGTCATTTGCGTTTTGTTTTTTATAACATCCATTTTCTAATTAGGTATCCTCTGTGTTCATTTCACGCCTTTTTGAATTCCGTCACCATTTTTGTCTCTACCACCTCCCTCGGGAAGGTATTCCAGGCATCAACCACCCTCTCTGTGAAAAATAATTTTCTGACATTACTCCTAAGTCTACCACCCTGTGTATTGGCTTGCCAACCTCAGAGGTATACAAAGAATTTATTAAAATTAATAAGGAGGAGATCTGGTGGAATGAGAGAGGCAGATGCCTGAAAGGCACAGACTGGCTGACTCACAGGAAAACTCCCAAATCATTGCCAAGCATCCAGAACTGGAACAGCCGGGTGCACAAGTTCAGTCCTTGAGGGCCGCAGATGGGTCAGGGCTACAGGATATCCCTAATGAATATGCATAATGTTAACAATCAAGTAACTGTTTGTTTATGACTTTAATTATTTATTTGTGTCATCTATATATATAATTCTCACTCCAACGTTCTGTCCTGCCTGGGACCGTGGCTCCTGTGGTCTGCTAGGCACCATCATGACGTGTGCCCCTCACGCCCCTCCCACCGAGTTCCAGACTCTGCCCTCCCTCCGATTTCAACACCCCCCCCCTCTGCGTTACGGACCCCTGAACCCCCCTGCCGCAACCCCCTCGACCCCCCCCCCTTCCAGACGAAAACACTCCCCCGCTGCCGTCGCGTAACTGTGCTGATGGGGGACCCCAACCCCCGACAGCCAAAGTTCTCTTCTCGGCTGCGCCGGGGCGTTGCTTCATGAATGATCAGCTGTTCAAGTTTCTGTGTGTGCGTCTGACATCAGACGCATGCACAGAAACTTCAACAGATGATCATTCAGCAAGCAACACACCGGCACAGACGAAAACAGAACTTCAGCTGTCGGGGGTTGGGGTCTCCTGTCAGCACAGGTACGCGACGGCGGCGGGGGAGTGTTTTCGTCAGGAAGGGGGTCGAGGGGGTCGCAGCAGGGTGGTCCAGGGGTCTGTAACGCGGGGGGGGGGTGTTGAAATCGAAGGGAGGGGGGAGTCTGGAACTCGGTGGGAGGGGCGTGAGGGGGCCTTGAAATGGGTGGGTGGGAGGCCTGTGTGGGTGGGTGGGAGGGAGGGGGGCCTTGAACTGGGAGGGAGGAGGGAGGCAGGCAGGCACCCAGGTCTTGAACTGGGAGGGAGGGAGGGAGGCCTTGAACTGGGTGGCAGGGAGGGAGGGTGGCCTTGAACTGGGAGGGAGGGTGGCTGGCTTTGAACTGGGAGGGAGGGTGGGAGGGGGTCTGGAACTCAGAGGGGATAGAGCGAGACAGCGAGGGAGGGTGGGGGATTGCCTTGCTAGTGCCCGTTTCATTTCATAACAAAACGGGCCTTTTTTACTAGTATTGCATATAAAATCTACTTCTGGTCTAATTCTTATGGCTCTCATGCATTCTAACCATTCACTACTCTCACACCTAATCCTCACTCTAATTTCATTCAACCTCTCTTTTTCTATATAGTCCACTTTACCCTTGGGGACAGTATGATACACAATTTCCACTTTTCCTATCTGTTACAACGAAATTCTATGCAACATATTGTACTGTGCTTCAAGTTCAATATTCTATAACAGAACTTTCCGTACTGAGTTGCTGCAAAGCCCTCAAGCGTAATATGCTGCCTTCAAACTTGTTGCAAGGACTTTCTGAGCCAAAATGTTCCTGCAGTTCTTGTAAATTTCCGGGTAGAATCCACCAGTCAATGTATCACGCTTCTCCCTCGGTGTTTCAGTGGAGTTCTTACATACTCCAACTCAAATCGCTGACTTGATTTTTACTGATGTATACTGACAAACAGCACCACAAAACATCAAACTGTCCCCAAGGGTAAAGTGGACTACATAGAAAAAGAGAGGTTGAATGAAATTAGAGCGAGGATTAGGTGTGAGAGTAGTGAATGGTTAGAATGCATGAGAGCCATAAGAATTAGAGCAGAAGTCGATTTTATATGTAATATGACACAAATAAATAATTAAAGTCATAAACAAAGAGATACTTGATTGTTAACATTATTTAAATAGTGTAACGAGAGTAAGAGAGGGAGCTCATTATAGGGATTAGTATTCATGAATATACATGAGATAGATCTGCATGTGTGTTACCTCCGCTGTATATACAGATCTATCTTGTACATATTTATTACGGATATCCCGAAAACCTGAGTAGTTTGTATCCTTGGAGGACTGAATGTATACACCCTTTGCTGAGATGTGGGTATACTAAAATGGCTGTAGTTGTGAGCAGATGTACATTCAGTAGGTATGGTGGTGCAGGTCAGCATGCTGAGTTGTGCGTGAGGGATTGCCAGGTGCAGTGGGAATTGGGGTTATGATTAATAGCAATACATTTCCAGCTCGCTGTGGGTGGGCAGTCACTCATTTCAGTAGCTGCCCTTAATGAGAGTAACTGCACAGCTAACAGGTCCACATCTCTGGATCAGTGCTGAACATTAGCAGGGCATTGCTCTAGGGAGGCTCACAGCAATGTTAGTTGTGCCAGTTGGTGTTGCCCATTGATGCCTAGGGGGCCAGAATGAAGGACTTAGGGAGGAAGTAAGAGTGTTTTTGAAGGACAGGATGCCAGGCTGAGTTCAGCAACCAACAACACAGGCTGTAAAGAATTTTCACTCTCTAACCCTTACCTTGCTGCAGCTAATTATACAAAGCTAGCATGTGTCATTCAGTGCTTGATCAAAGAATTAGCTCACAAACTCTGTATATAACCTTAATTTTTTCAAGGTTCTTTGAGTGTAGAATGGCTTATAATAATGATTTTGACTAATAAGATTTTTGACATGCAACTTTATACTTAACCTTAGTACAACTCCAGAGCATTTCATGTGTATTCAGCTGTAAAGAGTGAGAATTTAAAGGGATAATATAAGAAAAAGGTCATTCTAGAATGAACCTCTAACAGATTACATGAAGGTAGCTTACTGGTCCATAGGCAGTGCACGGGTGTGCAGCTTCTTTGGTCATTTGTCTTCTTTCTCCTTTACTGCTTGAGATTGTTGAGACATGGTTGACAGTGGAAAGAAATGTGTGAAAACCAGAAACAAAGTGAACACAGGTAGGGCTTTTTGCAGTGCTGAAAGACTGCCCTACATCATATAGTTATCCATCTCCTCTCCTGTTTTGGGTACAGAATTCGCTCCAACAAAAAAATGTTGTTATTGGTTGGGGGACTGCCGCCTGGTCCTGACCGGCTTCCCAGCAATCTAGTCCAGTACTACGATGATGAAAAGAAGACATGGAAAATACTAACAAGTAAGTGGTCCTTTTTTCTCTCTCTCTCTCTGCTTTTTATTATACAATAGTTACCGAGTGGTGTTCATTGGAAATGGTAACTGGCATATCATATTGTTTTCTTTGTTACAGTGTTTTTGTTTTAGAGTGGTTAAGTGATGCATGGAAGGTAATAATTTTAAAATAAAATTAGGCAACTTGACAGTGACCTAAATCATTTTTTTAACCAGAAAATCTGAAAAAACCCTATATATAAAATAGTTTTTTTTTCTGTCTTTCCTCTTTTCTGTCTCACTTCTGTATTTTTAGCCTCTGTCCCTGTTTCCCTGACATTAACACAGGTGACGTGTGCATTAGACAGGTCCTGCCTGCAGCGTCCCTGTCCGTTTGTCCTCTTGCTTTCATGTCTGAATGCCTGAAAGGTTAGTTGAGTTGTGCAGCAAATGTTTTGCCCAGTGCAGCTATTGAAATATATTGGTTACAATTCCCAATCTTAACTTGCACAAGGAATCAAATCATAGTTTTTTAAGTTCAGCGTGGCCTCTATGTTCACCAGGCCCCTTAGAGGTTGAGTGCCTGCACTGGTCAATAAAACTACATTTTAACTGTCAAAATTCCCCAAAGCAGTGTAGATAAAATAAATGAGTGATTTTGATCCATAAATCAAAGTCATGCTTTCTGAACTAAACAAATGGTGAAATCTACTCCAGCTGTTGTTTCTTAGCCATGTGTAAATATAGCCTGTACAGGATTTCCCCATTGGTTCTGTTACCTCATGGGCCATCATAGACTGAGTGCTGAAGCAGGCAGTTGCTCATGGGGTAGGCCACAGTCAGCCTGATAATGTCTTTAGACTTCTTTTCCAGGATAGTTGCAGAGAGCATATATTCCCAATTGCCCTCTGTGTACTAAAATCATATTTAGGATTTCTTCCCTGTGTACTCAGGGTTTTAAGTGTTTTCCTCCCACTGATATGTTTTTTGGGTGGAGAAGAAGAGAGATATTTGTATTTATTATGTTCTTTTTTTTTTTTTTTTCAAAGACCTTTCTGGAAGAAGAACAATATAGTATTTTAAACTAAGGATGGTATAGCAAATATGTAAATAAATAAAACAAAATAAACTACATGTAATCAAAATGTTGTGTTAGATTCTTGATATACTGCCTTTTCTTTGGTACAACCACAGAGGTTTTCATATTACATAGAGTTCTGGATAAAAATGATCTCTGACACATGCATCTCTACATAGGAATACTTTTGAGTTCAATTAGCATATTTATTCCTTCCCTTTCTTTCTGAATTTACCTAAGTTCAGAGAAGATATCGATGGGTAATTCATGAATAAAGTGTTTCTAAAGTCCTGACATTGAGCTATGTCCCACCAGCAGAATGAAACACTCAGGCATCTGCTGATCAGAACCAGATCTGTGCAGTCATCACAGTTCTGTTCAAAAGCCACAGGTGTGGCATATATTTTAGTCCAACAAAAGTGATGATAAGTACATTTTTATGAGGAGGGGAGAAAAGAGGCAAATTGGGGATAAGACCAAATGAGAAAGTACTACATCTAAGGAAGGTTTCTATTTTGAGTATTTTAACTGGGGCTAATCTTTCCAACCCAACAGTAGGAAAGAATTATACAAAAGGGATCGAGAATGTCTGTCCATCTGTCTTTCTCCCTGAGTACAAAGTAACTCTGAAAATTTAAAGAAATGTGATGCAAATTGGAAAATCTGGCAAAAAAGATTAATTGCATTAAAAAAAGGGGCCAAATTAGTCTGGGGGTTCCAGTAAAATAAGCCTCCCCCCCCCCCCCCCAAAAAAAAAATGTCCCATTGCATTTCTGTGGGAAAAGAAGTTCCAGCTTCTGTAGCATAGTAACTTAGAGTGGAATGTAGCTATTAGACAACAGGGCAGGGAAGTTTAAAGGTAGAATTACCTACTCTTTCAAACCCTCAAACTGCTTCTACCCCCCCCCCCCCCTTAAAACGGCCCCGTCCATTATATCCCAAGGATCAGTCCAGACAAATGGGTTGTGACTATTTACCAGCAGGTGGAGATAGAGACCACTAATGAGTTGTGCCTGATGCTAGGGTCCACCTTGTGGGTCAGGACCCCAAGAAAAGATCTAGATGTCATTGCAGATAATATACTGAAATTTTCTGCTCAGTGTGCGGCGGCGACCAAAAAAGCAAACAGGATGCTAGGAATTATTAGTAAAGGTAAGGTGAACAAGACTGAAAATACTATAATGCCTCTGTATCACTCCATGGTGCGACCTCACCTTGAGTATTGCGTTCAGTTCTGGTCGTCGAAGCTCAAAAAAGATATAGCAGAATTAGAAAAGGTTCAAAGAAGAGTGACCAAAATGATAAGGGGATGGAACTCTTCTCATATGAGAAAAGGTTAAAAAGGAAGTTAGGGCTCTTCAGCTTCGAAAAGAGATGGATTAGGGGAGATATGATTGAGGTGTATAAAATCCTGAGTGGTGTAGAACGAGTAGAAGTGAATCAATTTTTTTCTTGCTCCAAAAGTACAGACTAAAGGACACTCAAGGAAGTTACATGGACATATTTTTAAAACAAATAGGAGGAAATATTTTTCCACTCAACAAGTAGTTAAGTAGTCTGGAACTCTTTGCCAGAGGATATAATAACAGCAGTTAGCATATCTGGGTTTAAAAAAGGTTTGGACAAGTTCCTGGAGGAAAAGTCCATAGTCTTCTATTGAGACAGAAATGGGGATGCTACTGCTTGCCCTGGGATTGGTAGCATGGAATGCTGCCACTATTTGGATTTCTGCCAAGTACTTGTGACCTGAATTGGCCACGGAAACAGGATATTAGACTAGATGGACCATTGGTTTGACCCAGTATGACTATTCTTATGTTCTTAGGTGCCTTATAAGGTCCTGAGCATAGCAACCAAACCAGTATTCTCTATCTCCAGCAGGCAGGATAGCAGCTCCTGTGCAGTGTGGTGACATCTGTGTGACCTGTCCTGCTTGCAGGTTCAGTAGAGTTTGGGGTTGAGAATATCCTGTGTCTCAGGTGTAAACCTAGTGGTCTAGGTCCCTCCCTGCTCCCCATTGCCACTTTCTACCTCTCTCATAGTCTTCCCTACTCTTTTTCTCTTGCCTCGATCTAAAAACTACTCTTTTTCTCTTGCCTCTATCTAAAAAAAAAAAAAAAAGTCAGCCACTGCGGATCTCTTGGAGAGCACTTGTGCTGTGAGAAAATTGTGGGCTTCACTGCCTTGGAGGTCACAAGACTGGCTGTTTCTGTGAGTATATTTTTTATTCACTATGTCTGAGCCCATTAAGTCTTGTGCACGCTGCGGGGGTAAGGTCTTGGCTACCAGTTCCTGCATGCTGTGTTTCACATCTGTGGACATGCTGCTGTTACCTAATTTTGCCGTCAGTACTCCATCTCTGGGAGTTCAGATGGGCTCCGCTCTGGTGACAGTTTTGGCGGGCTTCAAAGCAACGGCTCCTGCACTCCTCGATGCTTCAGTAGCCATTTTGTCAGCAGGTTCCTCGCTCATTACTGTGTCCCGGGATGTTGGTTTTGCGGGGAATAGAAGACTCTGCCCTGCCATTTTCACCTGATTTGTTCTTTTATTGCATCAAGTATTTTTATTAAAGTCAGCTCAAACTGCCTCTGCTTCTCCCTCTCATGTTATTTCTGATGAGCAGCTTCCTAAGAAATGAAAACTTTCTGTTTCACAGGATTTGGAGGATGTTCCTCCTATGGACTCAGAGGAGTTTTTATCTGTGGATTCTGACTGTTCTAGTTCTGCTGATATCCCTGACTTGGACATTTCAGGGGCAGATGGGGTGATGATCCTACTGTAGCTAGGTTATTTTTGAGGACGGAGTTGTCTCTGTTGATCACAAAATCTATGGAGGCTTTAAATATTTCTTCTGCTTCTCAGTCCTCTGGTGTTGCTCCCTCTATTATGTCAGGTACTAAGAGGCCTCCTGTAGTTTTCCATATTCATGCTCAGTGGGATACCTCTGATTTTAATCTTCGGGTGGCTCGCGCTATGTCTAAATTATATCCCCTTCTGCTGTGTGATTTGGAGCAGTGTGCTCTGCCTAAGGTGGATGCCCTAGTTACTAAACCACTATCCCTGTTGAAAGTGGCACTGCATTAAATAACATGCATGACCACAAGCTTGAGTCTTCCTTGAAACTTGCCTTTCAAATAGCTGCGTTAAATTCTCAGGCATTGATTTCTTCTTCTTTTGTGGTCAGGTTTTCTTTATCGTGGATTTAGCAATTGTCCACGTTGGACTTGCCTCCAGACTTTCTCTTCCCTTGAGGCGGGGTTGTCCTATTTGTCAAACACTATATGATATTCTTTGGGCGTTGGCTAAGGTTATGACCTTGGCTGTTTCGGCACGACACTGGCTATGGTTGAGACATTGGGCAGCTGATGTGGCATCCAAATCTCATCCAGTGAAGTTGCCTTTTCAGGAGAAACTAATCTTTGGTGCGGATTTGGAGAAGATTGTTAAAGATCTGGGAGATTCCAAGGTCCAGCAGCTACCTGAGGAGAAGACTAAGCCTCATCTCTAGGCGGCTAAATCTCATTTTCAAAAAGCATGGAGGTATAGACCAGAGAAGGCTAGTACCTCCTCTCAAAAGACTCGCTTTCCTCAGACTCAGTCTTTCTTTCTCAGGGGCAAGAAGTCCTTCTTCTACCTCTAGAGTCTGTCCCTCTTTGCAGCCCTCGCAACTACGGGGGTCGAGGCTCATTCTTTGTACATAGACATAGGTGAGCTTCTTTCCCACTTTTACAAGGAGTGGACCACCAACACTGCAGACCAGTTGGTCCTAGATATCATTCTCTATGGCTACATGCTAGAATTTTCCAAACCACTTGCAGATCTTTTATTTTTGTCCCCTTGAGGCAGCTCTGCATAGAGTCGGGCAGTACTAATTACCTTGGCACCTCTAATGTGACTGGGGGCCATTCAGCCTGTTTCTCTGGCAGAGAAAGGCATAGGTTGATATTCCATCTATTTTGTTTTCTCAAAGAAAGAAGACTCTTTTCGCCCAGTTCTAGATCTCAGAGGGATGAACAAGTCACTCAGAGTGCTACACTTCCGAGAGACTCTTCGATCTGTAATATCCTTGGTCCAGCCAGGCAAGTTTCTCACCTCATTGGACCTCAAGGAGGCTTATTTTCATATTCCTATTTGACCTCCTCACAGAAGGTTTCACCAGTTTGTGATCCTGGGAAATCATTATCAATTCACTGCCATGCCTTTTGGCCTCGTCACTGCACCTCGCACATTTTCCAAAGTCATGGTGGTGGTAGCAGTCTTTCTTCGCAGACAAAGGATCCTGGTTCATCCTTACCTGGAAAATTGGCTGATTTGGGAGCCTTCTTATGAAGAGAGCCATCACAGTATGCAGACAGTCCTATCTCTTCTTTCTGCACTGGGTTGGGTGGTGAATTACAGCAAGAGTCATCTCACCCCCACCCAGACCCTGGAATTTGTGGGAGTGTGCTTTGATACCTCGGTGAGGAAGATTTTTCTTCCTCAGCATCATCAGCTTAAGCTCAAACAGCAAATTCTCGGGCTTTTCTCTCTTCTCTGCCCACGGGTGTGGGGTTACGCTCAGGTTAACATAGTAACATAGTAAATGACGACAGATAAAGACCTGTACGGTCCATCCAGTCTGCCCAACAAGATAAACTCATTTTACATGGTATGTGATACTTTATATGTATACCAGTGTTTGATTTGTCCCTTGCTTTTCTCAGGGCACAGACTGTAGAAATCTGCCCAGTACTATACTGTTCTTGTACTAAGTTCTGAAGCTAACGTCTAAGCCCCTTAAAATTTACACTCCAGCCCATCCCTATCTATTCAGCCACAATCAGGGCATAGACCGTAAGTCTGCCCAGCTCCCATTTTGTTTCCCAATTACCGGCATCGCCACCCAATCTTTGCTAAGATTCCATGGAACTATTCCTTCTAAACAGGATTCCTTTGTGTTTATCCCACGCATGTTTGAATTCTATTACCGTTTTCATCTCCACCACCTCTTGCGGGAGAGCTTTCCACATATCCACCACCCTCTCCGTGAAAAAAATACTTCCTGACATTAGTCCTGTGTCTGCCCCCCTTCAACCTCAATTCGTGTTCTCTAGTTCTACCGCCTTCCCGTCTCCGGAAAAGGTTAATTTGTGGATTAATACCTTTCAAATATTTGAACGTCTGTATCACGTCACCCTTGTTTCTCCTTTCCTCTAAGGTATACACGTTCAGGTCAGCGTCTCTCCTCGTACGGTTTGCAATGCAAATCCCATACCATTTTTGTAGCTTTTCTTTGCACTGCTTCCAGTCTTTTTACATCTTTAGCAACATACGGCCTCCAAAACTGAACACAATACTCCAAGTGGGGCCTCACCAATGACTTGTAGAGGGGCATCAACACCTCCTTTCTTCTGCTGGTTATGCCCCTCTGTACGCAGCCTAGCACCCTTCTGGTCACTGCCATTGCCTTGTTGCATTGTTTCATCACCTTTAGATCCTCAGACACCAAGACCCCAAGGTCTCTCTCCTGAGTCAAGCTTACTAAGGTTCTCTGTTCTATGGTGGCGACTTTTGATGTTTTGCCTTGGGCAAAATTCCATATGCGGCCTCTGCAGTCTTCTCTATTGAGCCAGTGGTCTCTGGTCTTGGAGAGTTACGACCAGTTTGTGCCATGGACACCTCAAGCTAGATGGAATCTGACTTAGTGGCTTCTTCCTGCGCACACTGAGGCAGGGTTGCCCTTACTGACTCCAAGTTGGTGTGGTCTCACCACCGATGCCAACCTCTTCGGATGCGGAGCCCATTATTTCCACCACTGTGCAGGGCCATTGGTCGAGAGTGGAGACTTCCTGGTCCATCAGTAGATTGGAACTTTGAGCTGTCCAGAAAGGTCTGTTGGCCTTTGCATCTCTTCTTCCTGGGAGACCGGTGTGAGTACTCTCAGACAAAGTGACGGCCGTGTCGTTCATCAACAGACAAGGGGGAACAAAAGTGTGCCCCTAGCCCAGGAGGTGTGTCTTCTTTTTCAATGGGTGGAATTCAACATTCCGATAATTTCAGTGTCCCACATTGTGGATTCACTGAATTTGCAAGCGGATTTCCTCAGCAGGGTGTCTCTGAACCCAGGAGAATAGCAACTACTGTCAAAGACTGCATTTCACCTCATTTCCACACAAATGGGCCTTCCGGTTCTGGACCTCATAGCATCCATACTCAATGCAGAGGTCCACAGTTTCTACAGCTGCTTCATTGAAGAAGGACTCCCTGGAAATGGATGCACTAGTACAGCTTTGGCCATGAGACAGCCTCCTTTACATGTTTCCTCTGTTGCCTATCATGGGAAGGACATTGCACAGGATTGCTTGGCACCCAGGAAGGTCATTCTTGTAGCTCCAGACTAGCTCAGACGTCCTTCGTATGCGGACCTCATCTGTCTTTAAATCCCTCCTTGGTTGGCTGTTCCTCCTCAGACAGGCTTATTGCACTAAGGTCCAGTACTTATGGAGGACCCCTCCCACTTTGGTCTTATGGCCTGGCTCTTGAGAAGGCATGATTTAGGAAGAAGGGTTACGCAGATGATGGTATTTCTTCATTGCTGCAAGCATGAAAGCGATCCACTGTAGGATCATACACTTGGGTTACAATAATCCAAGGGAACAGTACAGTATTGGGGGTAAAAGTGCTTTTGTGTATGGAAGAAGAGCGGAACTTGGGGGTGGTTGTGTCCGAAGACCTTAAGGTGGCCAAGTAGGTAGAAAAGGCGACAATCAAAGCCAGAAGGATGCTTGGGTGCATAAGGAGAGGGATGACCTGCAGGAAAAAAAAGTGGTGATAGTGCTCTTGTATAAGTCTCTGGTGAGGCCCCATTTGGAGTACTGCATGCAATTCTGGAGACTGTACATATTAAAGGATATAAACAGGATGGAGTCAGTCCAGAGGGCGGCTACCAAATTGGTAAACGGTCTCTGTCATAAAACATATGAGAACATGCTCATTGACCTCAACATGTATACGCTGGAAGAGAGGCGGTTGAGAGCGGATATGATAGAGACATTTAAATATCTCAGTGGTGTTAATGCACAGGAGGTGAGCCTTTTCCAAATGAAAGAAAACTCTGGAATGAGAGGACATAGAATGAAAATAAGAGGAAATAGGCTTAGGAAGAATCTAAGAAAATACTATTTCATGGAAAGGGTGGTGGATGCATGGGGCCTCCCAATGGAGGTCATGGAGACAAGGACTGTGTCGGAGTTTAAGAAAGCGTGGGACAGGCACATGGGATCCCTTAGTAAAAAATATCTACCTCAAACCACTAGCTGAGCTGATTCGGTCAATGGATACTCAGTTCTACATATATGCGCATGATGTGCAGCTACTCATACCCATTTAACCTGACTTACCTACAGCCTCAAAAAAACTGATTACCTGTCTAACATCAATTCCAGAATGGGCTAAACAGGAGGAGGGGCTGGTGGTTGGGAGGCGGGGATAGTGCTGGGCAGACTTATACGGTCTGTGCCCTGAAGAGCACAGGTACAAATCAAAGTAGGGTATACACAAAAAGCAGCAAATATGAGTTATCTTGTTGGGCAGACTGGATGGACCGTGCAGGTCTTTTTCTGCCGTCATCTACTATGTTACTATGTTACTATGAACCCAAGTAAAACCGAGCTTCTCTGGGTCCCTAACACGTGGATACATACATGACATCAAAATCCCTTTTGGGAAGTATGAACTCCCCCTCAAATCACAAAACTTGGAATACAGTTAGATTCAACACTTACACTGATCCCCCAAATCCAAGCAACCTTCAAGAACTGCTTCTACTATTTGCGACAGCTACGCTGACTTTCTCCTTAAATCAAGAAGGTAAATCTTATCCTAGTTGTACATGCCATGATAACATCAAGACTGGATTACTGCAATGCACTATACAATGGTCTGACTACAAAGGGCTAGTTGATTCAGAATGTAGCTGCAAGACTCATAGAAGGTTGCAAGTGACGTGACCATATCACACCATTTTTGCAAAAACTTCATTGGCTACCAGTACAATACAGGGCTAAATTTAAAACTCTATGTCTGATCTTCAAGGCCCTGAAAGGAAATGGCCCTGAGTACCTGAAAAACACACCGCCAAGGACACTAAGGTCCTCCCAAGGACCTTCACTAACCACACCCTCTCCAAAGACATTACTCAATCTGATACCTGCAAGCGAGCCTTCTCCAAAGGAGCCCCCACACTCTGGAATGCACTGCCTGAAAGGCTGCGCTTAACACAAAACTATCTCTACTTCAGGAAGCATGTGAAAGCTTGGCTCTTCAATCAGGTCTTTACTAACTCATTAGTCTCACTCACACACACAAGGAGTGACTCAGGCTGCATCTACTGCAGCAGGACATGTTTATCCACTCCTACCCTAGCTGAGATAATGTTTAACCATTTCTCTGACCTCATGTGCAACTTTCTTTAAATCAATCACCTTACTTTCTAACTCTTCCTACTTTCTTATCTTTCTATATGTTACATCTTTGCTTTACCCTTCGCTATCAATTATAATGTTCTTTTACGTATTGTGTTGACATTGTAAATAGTATACCATGCCATACTTTGTATTGTTTTTGAATATTTTTACTGCTGTAATTGTCTATTCTTACTGTACTCCACCTTGAGTGAATTCCTTCAAAAAGGTGGTAAATAAATCCTAATAAAAAAATAAATAAAAAGAGGAGCTAGTGGTTACAGAGGATGGGTAGACTGGATGGGCCATTTGGCTCTTATCTGCCGTCATAATTCTATGTTTCTGTGTTACTTCTGCTTCTTATGCTAGAGTGTGGAGAACTTTTGAGAGCTGGTCTACACAGTGTTTTTACTCTATTTTGTGCATCCTTGTCTTAAATTGTATCCTTTCTTCAGGAGGGATTCAAAAAAGGCTTGGCTCTCAATTTGCTCAAGGCAGCGTTGGCGTGCTATAAAGGCAAAATACAGAGTGTCTCGGTGGCTGCTCACCCTGTTTTTGTGTGGTTCCTTAAAGGAGTCACTCATCTGCGTCCCCCTCTCCACAGTATTTGGCCTCAGTGGAAACTTAAAGTTGTTCTAGGCTCTTCAATCGACCCCTTTGAGCCCCTTCGTTTGACTACTAGGAATGATCTCACTTTAAAAGCTGTTTTTCTAGTTGCCATTTTATCAGCATGGACAGTTTCAGAGCATCAAGCTCTCTCTTGCAGGGGTCTCTTTCTATGCTTTTCTGACTTAGGGGTTTTGATATGGGCAGTTCTGCCTGTTAGCCGAAGATTGTATCTCCTTTTCATGTCAATCAGACTGTGTTTCTTCCTTCTTTTTCCAGGGAGGTCTATTCTGCAGAATATGCTTCCCTGAAGCTGTTGGATGTGAAGCTCGTCGTTATCCGCTACCTTGCTGCTATCAGCGATTTCAGGCGTTCTGATCATCTTTTTGTCCTCTTTGCGGGATCCCAGATGGGTTTGCCGGCCTACAAGCAAAAGTGGATCAATGACTTAAGGAGGCTATTTTTTCTACTTTCATTCTGAGGGGTAAATCTACTTCCATACATGTTAAGGCTCATTCTACCAGGTCTTTGGTGAGTTGTTTGACAGAGTCTAGGGCAATTTTGTTGACAGAGATCTGAAGATCAGCAACGTGGTCTTCTTATTCATTTATTAAGCATTACCATTTGGATGTGTCTGCTCAAGCAGATGCTTCTTTTGGGGCCACAGTTCTTGCTGCAGGGATATCACAGTCGCTCCTCCCTTAAGGATTGCTTTTCTACATCCCATTTGTCTGGACGTAATGGAAGGAAAACAGAATTAATTACCTAATTATTTTCTTTCCTATAGTCCCAAAGATTCAGTCCAGAGCGTGCCCTTCTGTGATGGTTTCGGTTTTTTGATGTTCTGTGAAATATTTTCTGTTTGTATTGTTCTGGTTCTGTTATTTCTAAGGCATGAGTTTTGCCCTATATTTCGTGATTATTTTTCTATCTAGAGGCTGGAGATTTTTCTCTGTAAGTCACTCTCACTGCTTTGTTATCGAACACTGGCTTGGTTACTATGCATAAGACCTGATACAACTCGCTAAGTACAACTCGCTAAGTGTATTCTGTCCACGCCCCACCCATGGATATGTTCCCTTTTCAAGTTGAAAAGGGAACATATCCATGGGTGGGGCATGGACATTTCTAAAATCTGTTCACATTGTTATAGAATACACCCTCTCTGCGCCTAATTTAGGCATTGGGATGTACACCAAGTAAAACATGGCATAAATGGCCACAACTAAATTTGGTCACGTGGAGAGGCACTCATTCTATATTTCACACAGAAATTTAAGCCTATTCTATAAAATTTAGGCGTACTTTAAAGAGTACGCCTAGGTGTATTTTTTCTGTGCAGAATTTTCAGGCGCTGTATATAGAATCTAGTCATATATGCGTGTAGAAGTTAATTTTATAATGGGGCGCGTACTTTAAACGGTAAAGTATGCACCCACTTTGGATTATTTTATTTATTTAATTTATTTATTGGGATTTATTAACCACCTTTATGAAGAGATTTACCCAAGTCATAGATACAGTTTAACCTCAAATTTACAATTTTGTTAACAGCATAACAATAGTAAAATGAACAAGTGTAAATATAAATTAAATGAAAGAGGAAAACTTGAAAACAGCAAATTGAAACCTAATAATAGGACTACCTTGAAACAGGATCAAAAATATACATATTTAACAGCACTGAAATTCAAATAGCAGAGTTATAATACAATGTAAACATAATACTAATGAAATATAAGCACACAATTAGAACATTCAAATAACATTGCTGTGATGCTAATTCTTTTCTACAGTACAACTTACCATATAGCTGAGGGGCCAAATGCAGATATACAGATGGGGATAAGATGAGTGGTACGGAGTCAGCTGGGATAAATAAATGGGTGGCTAACCTAAAGACAAGTTCTTTGTACAGTTAATCAAGGTATAAGGAATTGGTCTATTTTAGTATTTAATAGATGCCTTCTTGTCTTTATAAAATAGCCTTAACATAGGCGCCTTAAAAGGCCCTTTAGCTAGGCATTCCCTTATGAAATTACCTCCATAATGTGGCTATTTTACAAATCTATTCATATTAGTGCCACCAATTGAGTCTGCAATTTTTTAATTTTTATTTTAATGATCTGGAGGTAGAAATTTAAAAATGGAGGACTAATTTTCTTGTATAAAGGCCTGGCTGAAACAAATATTAAAAAAAAAAAAAACTGTGCATAGCTGTGAGCTGCTGCAATACCTGACAGTGAAATTTGTATTGCCATTGTATGATGAGAACTAGACATATACATTTTCAGTCTGCCCAAACCACATCCATACCGTGCCCTTTTGAAATCCCTGCGTCCTAAGGATCGCCACATGGATTTCTGAAATTGCCATTGCCGTTTACACATGTATGTGGTCTACATGTGTAAATACCACTACTTGTATAAATGCCTCAGTTTACATGTGGAGATGCATTTAAAATGGTCTCCTATGTTAGAAGACTTAAAAATCAGAATTTTGTTCTGCTCTCTTATAATGTATCCTGCATGAAGAAATTGAACGATTAGAGAACGCCAACAAGAAGAGCCATCTGCACCTCATTAATTTCTCCAAGCTATGTGATATTTCACCACAAGAGTTGCAGAAGTACAATTTAAAAATCCATTTACATGGGTACATAGTGATTTACGTGTATAAATCAGCCACCTGAAAATTGCCCTCCCTCAGAATGTCTAAAGTAATGCACGGTGTTGCACCACACTTATGCTTTTAGCCACATTTAGGAGATGTGTTTTGATAGCACTGGAAAATAACAAATAAAGGTTTGGGTTTTAAGTGTATGTGTCATTTTATTAAGGAAATCTGCCCGCACAAAAAGTCTGTAGATACTTTCTATCTACGGCAATCTTCAAAGGGAATGTATATGCGTACTAGGGTGATGTGTGCAAGCAAAATATTTTTGGTTCACTTTCAGAAATTTAGGGGGGTTTTGGGTTGATTTTTTTTTTGTGCATTGAGGGGTCCTTTTACTAAGCTGCAGCAAAAGGGAACCTGCGCTGGCATCAGCACGTGTTTTTGATGCGGGTAAAAGGCTGCATTTTTTTTTTTTTAAGAAATGGCCGTGTGGCATGTGAAGCACTTGCCGTGTGCCCATTTCGGGGGGGAGCACTTACTGACCTATTGAGATGGCAGTAAGGGCTTGCGCACTAACCCGGCGGTAACCAGGCAGCTCGCAGCACTGCCTGATTACCACTGGGTAAACACTGGCACTACAGAAATAAAAATATTTTTGTAGTGCCAGAAATGACACATGCTGAGGGTTGGAACTACCACCGGGTACTGCGGTAGCCCAGAGTTACTTCCAGTTTAGCGAGTTAGTGAAAGATCCCCTAAAACATTGGGGGCCCTTTTACTATGTTGCAGTGAAATCTAGGTTTCCTGTTTCCATAAAGGATACTAATGGTGTTATGAAAGGGAGTATTCCTTTGGAGGAATTAGACCTTCATATGGAAGCATAGGCAGTGGTAAGGGGTGAACCACTAGGGACCTGGCCCCACTAATGCTTTGCCTAAGACAACAAGCAATCCAGAGAGTGGAAGAGATAGTTCCAAGAACTGTCAGTAGTCCAATATTATCGACGTAAAAGTTTATTCTCCAATAGAAATAACATACACCATCCAGACCTGACACGGGGCGTGTTTTGGCAATGTGCCTTCTTCAGGGGTCACAACTTAATGGAATATAGAGAGACACGCTGTGTTGCAGATGCTGATTGTTGTTTTCATCTGCTGAGTTTATGGTTTTTCTCAGTATTTTCACTGTATTCTGTTAAGTTGTGACCCCTGAAGAAGGCACACTGCCGAAACACAGCCCGTGCTGTGTCAGGTCTGGACGGTGTATGTTATTTTTATTGAAGAATAAACTTTTACATTGATAATATTGGACTACTGACAGTTCTTGGAACTATCTCTTCCACTCTTTGGATTGCTTGTTTGGTTGCTATGAAAGCACACACCCGCCGTTTTTGGTTTGCCTAAGACAACATCAGCAACTGGAAAGTGCAGGGCAGGGCCAGAGATTGTTTGTTTGGCTCCTCCAGCCAAAAAAGTGCTCCCCTGCTCCTGCACAGAAGGAGAAGGGAAGCAGGTGGAACCTGGAACAATCCCTTCTGTTCTGTCCAAGAAAAGCTTTGGGAATTAGAATTTAGGCTTTGACTTGCCCAACTGTCACCATGCTTAGCCAAGATGTGACCCGAATAGCAGAAGAAAGGAAATAGCTGTGAACTTTCTAGACGCTTTCTAAAGTGGGCCCTGAAAAAGTAGGAATTAATTGTTATTATATAACTAGTAAAAAAGGCCCGTTTCTGACACAAATGAAACGGGCGCTAGCAAGGTTTTCCTCGGAGTGTGTATGTTTGAAAAAGTGTATGTGAGAGTGACTGTGTGTAAGAGAGAGAGTGAATGTGCGAGTGTGTGTGTGAGAGAGAGTGACTCTGGGTGCAAGTGTGTCTGTGAGAGAGAGAGAGAGTGTGTGTATGAGAATGAGAGTGTGTGCAAGTGCGTATGAGACACAGTGTGAGAGAGTGTTTCACACAGGTACGGTGTGTGCGAGAGAGAGAGTGTGTGTGAGACACAGACTCTGTGAGACTGAGTGTATGAGACCAAGAGAGTGTGTGAGTGACTGTGTGACACATAGAGAGTGAATGTGATACAGTGTGAGACAGAGTATGTGAGAGTGAGAGAGAGAAAGACTTTGACTGTGAGAGAGAGAGAGAGAGTGTGTGTGTGAGAGAGAGTGTGTGTGTGTGACAGAGATACCTCCCCCCCTCTCTGGTGTCAGGCCCTCCCCCTCTCTGGTGTCTGAGCGTTACTGTGCAGGATTCTGAGCTCTGGCTGTGCTTCAAGGAACTGACCAATCCTATTTAATAGAATGCACCTCCAACATTCTGAAGCCGAGAAACCTCATGTGGTTGGTCACTTCTGCTTGTGACGAACCCGGAAGTACGTGATGTCAATTCATGAGATGGCTACAGAGAGCAGGAATGCCTCAGCCATGCAGTCAGCTTCAGAATGTTGGAGGTGCGTTTTATTATATAGGAAGTCTAATGCAACTTCTATGCTTCCAGTTCTTGATTCTTTTGTACATAAGAACTGCTTAACTCCATCCCTTTTACATGCACTGTCACTTTGCTTAAAGTAAACCCTCATTCTGAAGGTGATTGCACTTGAAGACATACACCAACAGAAATGTAATTAAGGCTGCATTATTCTCTTTCTTTATTTGTCTGACATGCCATTCTTCACCTTTTTCTTTTTTTGTTTTTTTTAGTCCTACGCTGTAAATCTCTTGATGTGCAGGAAACAAGGTGGCACATAAGTGATCCTAAGTGTATCTTACAAAGGGGAGTTCTTGGTTTAAAAAAAAATGCTAAAAGGAGAGGGATGAGGAGAAAAAGATATTCTTCTCTTTATGATGTTTAGAGTTGGAATTCTTGATCAAAAAATTGTCTTTGTACAGTGGCCCTCGAGACTAGGACTGTGCCCTGTTTCTCCTTTTTCCGATTTAATTCTGAATTCTATTGTATTTATTTTAGCGCATTTATATCCCACATTTTCCCACAAGCGCAGGCACAATGTGGCTTACAACAGTGCAGGAAACAATACAATAGGAAAGGGAAAACATAGAATGACAGAATAGACAGAATAGAATTCTGTTGTACCAGGCTTTTGTCCTTTCTTTTATTTTACTCTCAATATTATTTGATATTTTGTAAAATTATTTGTAGAAAAAAATCTAAATTATTCTCTGATGTGAGCATAGTCTGCCCTGTTCTCGCTGTTTTCAGACCAATAAGTGCTGGCTGTATACATTTGTGACAAACTATCATACCTCCAGCAACAGCAGCTAATTTGTTCCTTTTTCTAAGAGCAGTACTGACAGGTGTATGATGGCACTGGTCACTGCATGCGGTGCAGCTCCGTTGACAGGAGCATTGCCACTCGCACAACCTGCAGTGCAATCTGGAATTTAATAACTGGCTTGTTCTAATCTCCTGGCGACATGGTGGGACAGCCTCTCTATGTCAGAGCTCCATGCCTGGCATGTTAAGAGTTGTGAAATACCACTTAAACACTAATTATAAATCACAGTCCTACCTGCAGTGTCCCCTGGAGAATGGATTTGTGCCTACTTAATCATCAGATCTTGCTCTTAACTGTGGTAGAAAGAACTGGTGGAACACATAGCAAAAGGAAAAAAGAAATACACTCTTTTTAAAGTTTTAATGATTGTGATCTTAAGCGATTGCAGAAGCTTTTGTAGATTTTCTTGTGCTGAATTAAGCAAAGCCACCTAGCACGCCCACAAAAAACCCCACTGGTAAAGCAATGATGTATCACTTTTACTTTCATTATATGTTTTTAATCAGAGCGTGACTTCACACTAGACATAGTGGCGCGGTATGCATGGGCTCACTTGTTTTTGCTAAAATCTTCTGACATGATTAATTTTGCTTTAATGCTTTTGTCTCGTTGTAATAGCAAGGATGATGGGTATAAGCAAGGGCTAAAAAACACATTTCTCCATCATCTTACCTAGCAGAAATTGGAAAAAAAATTAGAAATGAGAGAAGAGGAAAACAAATTGCAATAGATTGGCCTAGCCAGAATCCTGACTGTACAGGATTTTGAAAAATAGTATAATTTTTGTCTTTAGTTCTGCTTTTGGTATTCCATTTATAGTACTGATTTATTCATCTTTCTGAGGAGCTGAAATGGAAGGAAAGCAGGGGAATTGCCCATTGGTGCTGATGTTTTGGTACTCAGTGAATTTTTTCTAGGTAGCATGATGAAAACAAGGGAGCAAGTGCTATGCTCTGTTGCTATACCATGTTTTGGTCCCTGCTATGAGAAGTGGTGAGCCCTGAAAAATAGTAATTGGTTTGGTTTTTCTAAACTTGGTGATTCCCTTTTTCAAAACTATGTCTTGTGCATTAATTCATAGGTGTATCATTGTTTAGCAAGACTGTGGAGTTCTCTGTGTTTGTTGAATAGTACAAAGCTGTTATATGGAATCATTAGTGAACTTGTATTAGAACTCTGAGCACAAAGGAAGAAACCTGCATTCCTTAGCGTATGCAGCAGATGAATCCAAGAACTGGTGGGTTGTGTCCATCTACCAGCAGGGGGAGATAGAGATTACAAAGCTGAAGGCAGTGATACCAGACGGCCAACTCCTCCTTCACCTCAGTACATCTCTATCTCCAGCAGGTGGTGGATGGCTTTTCTCGGTGTACATTTCAGAGTGTGGGGACTAATCCTAAGAAGGTTCTTTGGTAGGTATCATATCATGTGATGTTCTTTGGAGAGGGTGAGGTTAGAGCTGTTCCTTGGGAAGACATTAGCAACCTTGGAGATACGTAGACGGAGATCATGCTCTTCGAGTACTCTGATCCATTTTCTTTAAAGGCTTTGCAGATCAGACATAGAGTTTTATATTTAGCCTTGTATTGTACTTGTTGCCAGTGAAGTTTTTGCAGAAATGACGTGATGTGATCACATCATTTACAACCTTTTATCAGTCATGCTATAGCATTCTGGATCAATTGGAGCTGGTTTAAACCTTTTGCAGTCAGACCAATGTGGAGTGAATTACATAATCCAGTCTTGATGTAATCGTGACAGGAACCACTGTGACAAGTTTTGCCTTTTTGATGTATGAAGAGAGACAATGTAGTATCGCAGATAGTAGAGGCAGCTTCTAAAGGTTGCTTAGATTTGGGAGATCAGCATCAGTACCCCACTGTTCCTGATATTTAAAGGGGCTTTTTTAACTCCTGAAAGTGAGTTTGATGTCAGGTATGTGCAGTGCGTATTTCCTAGTAAAAAAGGTGCTGGTACTCAAATGCTAGGCCACTCTTCAGGGGTGGGGTAACCACTGAGGGACCCATCCCACAATAGCCAAGCCCCCTGCCACCGGTCACAGAATCTATGACAAGGCAGAATTGGTGTGTAGAGCCTCAGCTCTTTCATTAAAACTTGGGGTCCATGGGTCAATTTTAGCAGACAACGGAAAAGGTGCCGGTACTCAGTACCCCCAAGTACCCCCTCAAAAAAAGCCCTGGGTATGTGAGTGCTTGCTTTAGGAACCTACAGGAGCTCAGTTTTACTTGACTTCAGGCAAAGTTTGTTGTTCTTAGCCCATTTCTGAATTGCTGTTAAACAGCTGGTCAGTTTATTCAGGGCTGTAGGTAAGTCAGGTTCAACAGGGAAGAGTAGCTACCTTCACCCTCATAGATGAAACCCGAGTGTCCATTGACCAAATTATTCCAGCTAGGACAGGGGTGGGCAACCTTTAAACACAGAGGACCGTATGAATGTCGGTGCTATCTCTAGTGGGCCACAACATTATGCAGTGTTGGAACGGGAAATGTACAGAGCCCCATAGACCTTCTGTGATAAGTAAAAATTTAACCAAAAATGATGGAAATAAATTGCTAGCTTGGCTATATTTCTTTTAATTTTTATTTTTACAGTGGCTATTCTGAAAATATTTGAGAAATATAGTATTTAAAATTGAAAAAAACTTTGGTTAATGACATTTTCTGAGAATGTTTCTTGTGGGCTGCTGAAAAATTTCAGTGGCAGTGTGCAGGTTTCCCATCCCAAGGTTAGTGACTCAAGGTAGTTATTAAACAAAATAGGTGATAGTGTCAGTCCCTGTGATACCTTGCAGGTCAGTGCCCACAGTGACAACAAAGTCCTGCCGAACAGTATGGACTGTTGCCTCTTTGACTGGTGTGGCAGGAAGTGATCTTGTAGCCAAGACCTGCCCTATGTATTGGGTAATGCAATATCTTCTTGCACTGAGGGTGTCTTTCCAGGTGTATGTGCCCAGGAGGAAAAAGAATGGCCATTCTGGTTGGAAATTCAATAACTAGGAATGTAGATAGCTGGATGGTGGGCATGAAGATCTCTTGGTAACTTGTGTGTCTGGTACGAAGATGGCAGACCTCATATATCACCTAGATAGAATTTTAGACAGTGCTGGGGAGAAACCAGCTGTCTTGGTATATGTGGATACCAACAACATAGGAAAGTGTGTGTGTGTGTTGGTGGGGGGGGGGGGGGGGGGGGGGTGCATTTGTGGAAGCAAGCTGAAATCCAGAATCTCTAGGGTGATTTTCTCAGAAATGTTTCCCACTCCACATGCAGGACACAAAAGGCAATCTGCAGATTCTCCGAGGACAAGCAGGCTGCTTGTTCTCACTGATGGGTGACGTCCACGGCAGCCCCTCCAATCGGAATCTTCACTAGCAAAGTCCTTTGCTAGCCCTCGCGCGCATGCGCGGCCGTCTTCCCGCCCGAAACCGGCTCGAGCCGGCCAGTCTTCTTTTGTCCGCACTCGGTACGGTCGTATTTTTCGCCGTGTCGAGCCCCGGAGAGTCGACCTCGCGCGTCCATATTGTTGAACGTGTTTTTTTCTTCGGAAAAGCTTTTCTTCTACTCGGGAAGTGCTCCGGAACCCCTCCACCGGGTTTCGTTTCAATCCTCCCCGTATTTCCAGCTTTTGGCCCCGATAAGTTTTCTTTCGTCGTCGGGGTAGGCCTCTTTTCGGCCTCGGTCGAGATTTTCTCCCTCTAAAGTTTTTGGTGCTCTTTTTCCGTCATTTCGGACTTTGATTTCGCCGGCGTGATTTTTCCGCCCATGACATCGAAGCCTTCCAGCGGCTTCAAGAAGTGCACCCAGTGCGCCCGGGTTATCTCGCTCACTGATCGACACTCGTCGTGTCTTCAGTGTCTGGGGGCCGAGCACCGCCCTCAGAACTGCAGTCTGTGTTCCCTGCTTCAAAGGCGGACTCAGGTAGCGAGACTAGCCCAGTGGAACGTTTTGTTCTCGGGCTCTTCGTCGGCATCGGCACCGGGATCTTCGAGTGCATCGACGTCGTCAGCGTCCAGACCATCTTCCTCGGCCGCCCTTGCATCGAGTGCATCGAGGCATCGGGCCTCTGCATCGGCGCCGAGACATCGGATAGCTGCATCGACGTCGGTGGTACCGGGACCTCGTCTGCTGATGTCGTCGGACGGTGGTGCATCGTCAGGAGTGCAGGTGAGGGCTGTCCATTCCCCTGCTGGTGGCGGTGAGCCTTCGGGTGGGTCTCCTCCCACCCTGAGGGCTCCTGCGGTACAGCCCCCCCGAGACCGACCTTCTTCGGCCTCGGCCCCGAGGAAGCGACGGAAGGATTCTACGTCCTCCTCGTCGGTGCCGGGGAGCTCCGGTGACATGCTTCGGAAGAAGTCGAAGAAGCATCGACACCGGTCTCCTCCTCGCGTCGGCACCGAGAGCTCTGGGTCGCCGAGGGATTCGGCACCCAGCAGGCATCGGCACCGAGAGGACCGCTCACCCTCTGTCCAAGAGGTGTCGATGCGCTCCACTCTGGACAGCCCGGAACAGCCTCCTCGCCCGGAACAGGTTCTGACGTCGATGCCTGCATCGACCTCTCAGCCTTTTTCTGCAGCCACTCTGAATACGAGCGATCTGGAACGCTCTGAAGGCTTTCAGAGATCGGCTGTCCCACCAAATTATTCAAATTCAGACAGACAACCAGGTTGCCATGTACTATGTAAACAAGCAGGGGGGCACCGGATCTCGCCCCCTGTGTCAGGAAGCCGTCAGCATGTGGACCTGGGCTCGCCGGTACGGCATGGTGCTCCAAGCCACATATCTGGCAGGCGTAAACAACAGTCTGGCCGACAGGTTGAGCAGGGTTATGCAACCTCACGAGTGGTCGCTCAGCTCCCGAGTGGTGCGCCAGATCTTCCAAGCGTGGGGCACCCCCTTGGTGGATCTCTTCGCATCTCGAGCAAACCACAAAGTCCCTCAGTTCTGTTCCAGGCTTCAGGCCACCGGCAGACTGGCGTCGGATGCCTTCCTCCTCGATTGGGGGGAGGGCCTGCTGTATGCTTATCCTCCCATTCCTCTGGTGGGGAAGACTTTGTTGAAACTCAAGCAAGACCGAGGCACCATGATCCTGATTGCTCCTTTTTGGCCGCGTCAGATCTGGTTCCCTCTTCTTCTGGAGTTATCCTCCGAAGAACCGTGGAGATTGGAGTGTTTTCCGACCCTCATCACGCAGGACGAAGGGGCTCTTCTGCATCCCAACCTCCGGTCCCTGGCTCTCACGGCCTGGATGTTGAGGGCGTAGATTTTGCCTCTTTGGGTCTGCCAGAGGGTGTCTCCCGTATCTTGCTTGCTTCCAGGAAAGACTCCACTAAGAGAAGTTACTTCTTTCATTGGAGGAGGTTTGCCGTCTGGTGTGACAGCAAGGCCCTAGATCCTCGCTCTTGTCCTACACAGACCCTGCTTGAATACCTTCTGCACTTGTCTGAGTCTGGTCTTAAGACCAACTCCGTAAGGGTTCATCTTAGTGCAATCAGTGCATACCATTATCAAGTGGAAGGTAAGCCGATCTCAGGACAGCCTTTAGTTGTTCGCTTCATGAGAGGTTTGCTTTTGCCAAAGCCCCCTGTCAAGCCTCCTACAGTGTCATGGGATCTCAATGTCGTTCTCACCCAGCTGATGAAACCTCCTTTTGAGCCACTGAATTCCTGCCATCTGAAGTACTTGACCTGGAAGGTCATTTTCTTGGTGGCAGTTACTTCAGCTCGTAGAGTCAGTGAGCTTCAGGCCCTGGTAGCCCAGGCCCCTTACACCAAATTTCATCATAACAGAGTAGTCCTCCGCACTCACCCTAAGTTCCTGCCAAAGGTCGTGTCGGAGTTCCATCTGAACCAGTCAATTGTCTTGCCAACATTCTTTCCCCGTCCTCATTCCTGCCCTGCTGAACGTCAGCTGCACACATTGGACTGCAAGAGAGCATTGGCCTTCTACCTGGAGCGGACACAGCCCCACAGACAGTCCGCCCAATTGTTTGTTTCTTTTGATCCCAATAGGAGGGGAGTGGCTGTAGGGAAACGCACCATATCCAATTGGCTAGCAGATTGCATTTCCTTCACTTACGCCCAGGCGGGGCTGGCTCTTGAGGGTCATGTCACGGCTCATAATGTTAGAGCCATGGCTGCGTCGGTAGCCCACTTGAAGTCAGCCTCCATTGAAGAAATTTGCAAAGCTGCGACGTGGGCTTCTGTCCACACATTCACATCCCATTACTGCCTGCAGCAGGATACCCGACGCGACAGTCGGTTCGGGCAGTCAGTTCTTCAGAACCTGTTTGGGCTTTAGGATCCAACTCCACCCCCCGAGGGCCCTGTTTGTTCTGTTCCAGGCTACACTCTCAGTTAGTTGGTACATTTTTTTAGGTCAATTTCTGTTATGTCCTCGCCGTTGCGAGGCCCAATTGACCATGGTTGTTGTTTTGAGTGAGCCTGGGGGCTAGGGATACCCCATCAGTGAGAACAAGCAGCCTGCTTGTCCTCGGAGAAAGCGAATGCTACATACCTGTAGAAGGTATTCTCCGAGGACAGCAGGCTGATTGTTCTCACAAACCCGCCCGCCTCCCCTTTGGAGTTGTGTCTTCCCTTGAAGTGTATTGTCTTGCTACATACTGGACTGGCCGGCTCGAGCCGGTTTCGGGCGGGAAGACGGCCGCGCATGCGCGGTGCGCGCGGGCGCGCGAGGGCTAGCAAAGGACTTTGCTAGTGAAGATTCCGATTGGAGGGGCTGCCGTGGACGTCACCCATCAGTGAGAACAATCAGCCTGCTGTCCTCGGAGAATACCTTCTACAGGTATGTAGCATTCGCTTTCTCAGTGTGTGGATGAGACAGTAGTATAGATAGGAGGGATTTAGATTTGTTAGGAATTGGGCAACATTCTTGGAAATGGGGGAGTCTGTTCTAAAAGGATGAGTTGCACTCAACAAGGGTGGAACCAGGCTGCTAGCACTAATGTTGCTTAGCAGCACATGATTCAGTATAAGGTATCTTCAGGAAATGCAAAATACCGAAATTGGAATGTCCTGATAGGTTATGATAATAGTTGAAGTAGGACATGAGTATTTAAATAAAGAAGAGACAGAGATAAATTATTCTAAATTACCCTGTCAACTGCTATGCAGGTTGTAAGCACAAATAAAAAGCATTCTTTAAAATGCCAGAAGTCTAAAAATTAGACATAAACAGGGGTGGGATGTGGTGGGACTCTCAGTTATGCATGTAACCTACAGAATACTGTAAGTTATGCATGTTCTTGACACATTTAGGTGCCCATAGTTATGCCAAATCTATGGCTGGTGTAACTGTGGTTGAACATAAATGTTAGGCTCACTGATACCAGGTTATGCTAGTATTCTGTGATGGAACCTGGGCACCCATGTGCTGTTACAAAATAGGCTCCTACCACACAATGGTTCTGTAACAGGGCACCCGATAGGAGCTTATTCTATAAAGGAGCTTAGGCATCTACTTTCCTGTATAGAACATGAGCCTAACAACATGCTTAAAAGTTAGGCAGAAGCACTTATGCCAGCCATAGAGCTGGTATAAATGTTAAGTGCTAATTGCCACAGATACACGCAGGGGCGGCCCAACCATTAGGCCACCTGAAGTGGAGGTATCAGGCAGCACTCTTTTGAGAGTGGCATCTCCCCCTTCCTTCCTCCACCCCGTTCCCCGAGTTTACTTTCTTTCTTCATGTTCCAAAAGCCGGCGGTGGCAGGCGTGATTCACATATGCTGCCCTACCGTAGGCCGGCACCTGCCTCTTCTCTTTACTGTGGCTGCCTCTCTGAGGTAACTTCCTGTTTTCTCAGAGATGGCCTCAGTAGAGAAAAGACTGGTGGCGGCGGTAGGGCAGTGTATGGGAATTGCTGCCGCCATCGGCTTTTACAACATGAAGAATGAAGGTAAACTCTGGGAATGGGGTGGAGGAAGGAAGGGGAGAGATGCCAGAACTTGGCCTGGAGGGAGAGCAGCATCTCGACCCCAGAGGTGGGGGACAGCATCTCAGCCCTGCTTCAGGCAGCATCTTGATACACACATAACTTATAGTATTCTATAATTTAGTTCTGTGTGATTCTCATACTTGTGAATGCCCCCCTTACAAATATATACAGTGGTGGAAATAAGTATTTGATCCCTTGCTGATTTTGTAAGTTTGCCCACTGACAAAGACATGAGCAGCCCATAATTGAAGGGTAGGTTATTGGTAACAGTGAGAGATAGCACATCACAAATTAAATCCGGAAAATCACATTGTGGAAAGTATATGAATTTATTTGCATTCTGCAGAGGGAAATAAGTATTTAATCCCTCTGGCAAACAAGACCTAATACTTGGTGGCAAAACCCTTGTTGGCAAGCACAGCGGTCAGACGTCTTCTGTAGTTGATGATGAGGTTTGCACACATGTCAGGAGGAATTTTGGTCCACTCCTCTTTGCAGATCATCTCTAAATCATTAAGAGTTCTGGGCTGTCGCTTGGCAACTCGCAGCTTCAGCTCCCTCCATAAGTTTTCAATGGGATTAAGGTCTGGTGACTGGCTAGGCCACTCCATGACCCTAATGTGCTTCTTCCTGAGCCACTCCTTTGTTGCCTTGGCTGTATGTTTTGGGTCATTGTCGTGCTGGAAGACCCAGCCACGACCCATTTTTAAGGCCCTGGCGGAGGGAAGGAGGTTGTCACTCAGAATTGTACGGTACATGGCCCCATCCATTCTCCCATTGATGCGGTGAAGTAGTCCTGTGCCCTTAGCAGAGAAACACCCCCAAAACATAACATTTCCACCTCCATGCTTGACAGTGGGGACGGTGTTCTTTGGGTCATAGGCAGCATTTCTCTTCCTCCAAACACGGCGAGTTGAGTTCATGCCAAAGAGCTCAATTTTTGTCTCATCTGACCACAGCACCTTCTCCCAATCACTCTCGGCATCATCCAGGTGTTCACTGGCAAACTTCAGACGGGCCGTCACATGTGCCTTCCGGAGCAGGGGGACCTTGCGGGCACTGCAGGATTGCAATCCGTTATGTCGTAATGTGTTACCAATGGTTTTCGTGGTGACAGTGGTCCCAGCTGCCTTGAGATCATTGACAAGTTCCCCCCTTGTAGTTGTAGGCTGATTTCTAACCTTCCTCATGATCAAGGATACCCCACGAGGTGAGATTTTGCGTGGAGCCCCAGATCTTTGTCGATTGACAGTCATTTTGTACTTCTTCCATTTTCTTACTATGGCACCAACAGTTGTCTCCTTCTCGCCCAGCGTCTTACTGATGGTTTTGTAGCCCATTCCAGCCTTGTGCAGGTGTATGATCTTGTCCCTGACATCCTTAGACAGCTCCTTGCTCTTGGCCATTTTGTAGAGGTTAGAGTCTGACTGATTCACTGAGTCTGTGGACAGGTGTCTTTCATACAGGTGACCATTGCCGACAGCTGTCTGTCATGCAGGTAACGAGTTGATTTGGAGCATCTACCTGGTCTGTAGGGGCCAGATCTCTTACTGGTTGGTGGGGGATCAAATACTTATTTCCCTGTGCAGAATGCAAATAAATTCATATACTTTCCACAATGTGATTTTCCGGATTTAATTTGTGATGTGCTATCTCTCACTGTTACCAATAACCTACCCTTCAATTATGGGCTGCTCATGTCTTTGTCAGTGGGCAAACTTACAAAATCAGCAAGGGATCAAATACTTATTTCCACCACTGTACTGTTTAAGTTAAGTGGGTATTTGCATAATAGTGCTTAGATGAAGTTTGGCATGTACATACATTTCTCCGAGGACAAGCAGGCTGCTTGTTCTCACTGATGGGTGACGTCCACGGCAGCCCCTGCAATCGGAAACTTCACTAGCAAAGGCCTTTGCTAGTCCTCGCGCGCTCATGCGCACCGCGCATGCGCAGCCGTCTTCCCGCCCGAACCGGCTCGTGTTCGTCAGTCTTCTTTTGTCCGCGCTCGGTACGGTCGTGTTTTTGCCGTGTCGGGCCCCGCAAAGTCGACCTCGCGCGTTCGTCGTGTGTTATCGAAGAGAAAAATTATAATCCATTCTGTGTGGGAAAAGACTCTTGGTCTTTTCTTTCCCCGCTATTTTCAGCTTTCGCCCCGGGAAGTTTTCTTTCGTCGTCGGGGTAGGCCGCTTTTAGGCCTCGGGTCGAAGTTTTCTTCCCCTTGTTTTTTCGGTGCCTTTTCCGCCATTTCGACTTTTGATCTCGCCGGCGTGATTTTTCCGCCCATGACATCGAAGTCTACCAGCGGCTTCAAGAAGTGCACCCAGTGCGCCCGGGTCATCTCGCTCACTGACAGGCACGCGTCGTGTCTTCAGTGCTTGGGGGCTGGGCACCGCCCGCAGGCCTGTAGTCTGTGTTCCCTTTTGCAAAAGCGGACTCAGGTAGCGAGATTGGCCCAGTGGAACGTTTTGTTCTCGGGGTCGGCATCGGCACCGGGGGTATCGAGTGCATCGACGTCTTCAGCGTCCAGAGCTTCATCCTCGGCCGCCAGTGCATCGAGTGCATCGAGGCATCGGCCCTCTGCATCGGCGCCGAGACATCGGATAGCTGCATCGACGTCGGTGGTACCGGGACCTCGTCTGCTGATGTCGTCGGACGGTGGTGCTTCGTCTGGAGTGCAGGTGAGGGCTGTCCATTCCCCTGCTGGTGGCGGTGAGCCTTCGGGTGGGTCTCCCCCTACCCTGAGGGCTCCTGCGGTACAGCCCCCCCGAGACCGACCTCCTTCGGCCTCGGCCCCGAGGAAGCGACGACTGGATTCTACGTCCTCCTCGTCGGTGCCGGGAAGCTCCGGTGACATGCTTCCTTCCAAGAAATCGAAGAAGCATCGTCATCGGTCTCCTTCCCGGGTCGGCACCGAGAGCTCTGGGTCGCCGAGGGAGTCGGCACCCAGCAGGCATCGGCACCGAGAGGACCGCTCACCCTCTGTTCAGGAGGTGTCGATGCGCTCCACTCTGGACAGCCCGGAACAGCCTCTACGCCCGGAACAGGTTCTGACGTCGACGCCTGCATCGACCTCCATGCCTTTCTCTGCAGCCGCTCTGAACGAGAGCCTCCGGGCCGTTCTCCCAGAGATTCTGGGAGAGCTGTTGCGCCCTACCCCTCCGGTACCGGCGGTGCTTGCGCCACCGGTACCGTCGAGCGTGGCGCCAGCTGGCCCATCGCCCGAGGTGAGGTCTCCGGCGTCCGTCACCGGCTGCCGTCGCCTCCCAGGAAGGCTCCCCGACTACGTCGGCAGAGGGAGCTTCGCCGATGCGGGCGAGGGAGTCTACCTCTCGACGCCCCCATCGTGGACGTGGCTCCACAGAGTCGAGTCGGGCACGGTTGCAGCCACAGGTCCGAGGGTCTTCCTTCCGATCCCACTCCCTCTCCTGAGACAGATTTCTCCTCCCGAGAGTCTGTCTTTTGCTTCCTTTGTCCGGGAGATGTCTACGGCCATCCCCTTCCCGGTGGTTGTGGAGGACGAGCCCAGGGCTGAAATGTTTGAGCTCCTGGACTATCCTTCTCCACCTAAGGAAGCGTCCACTGTACCCATGCACCATGTCCTAAAAAAGACATTGCTGGCGAACTGGACCAAGCCTTTAACTAATCCCCACATCCCCAAGAAGATCGAGTCCCAGTACCGGATCCATGGGGACCCAGATCTGATGCGCACTCAGTTGCCTCATGATTCTGGAGTTGTGGATCTGGCCCTAAAGAAGGCTAAGAGTTCTAGGGAGCATGCTTCGGCGCCCCCGGGCAATGACTCTAGAACCTTAGACTCCTTTGGGAGGAAGGCCTACCATTCCTCTATGCTCGTGGCCAAAATTCAGTCCTACCAGCTCTACACGAGCATACACATGCGGAACAATGTGCGGCAGTTGGCGGGCTTGGTTGATGCGCTCCCCCCTGAGCAAGCCAAGCCTTTTCAGGAGGTGGTCAGGCAGCTGAAGGCGTGCAGAAAATTCCTGGCCAGAGGGGTGTATGACACCTTTGATGTTGCGTCCAGGGCCGCTGCTCAAGGTGTGGTGATGCGCAGGCTCTCATGGCTGCGTGCCTCCGACCTGGAGAATAGAATCCAGCAGCGGATTGCGGACTCGCCTTGCCGTGCGGACAACATTTTTGGAGAGAAAGTCGAACAGGTGGTAGAGCAGCTCCACCAGCGGGACACCGCATTCGACAAGTTCTCCCGCCGGCAGCCTTCAGCCTTCAGCCTCTACCTCTACAGGTAGAAGATTTTTGGGGGGAAGGAAGACTGTTCCCTACTCTTCTGGCAAGCTTAGGTACAATCCTCCTTCTCGACAGCCTGCGGCCCAGGCTAAGCCCCAGCGCGCTCGCTTTCGTCAGCAGCGTGCGCCTCAGCAGGGCCCCTCGGCTCCCCAGCAAAAGCAAGGGACGAGCTTTTGACTGGCTCCAGCAGAGCATAGCCAACATCCAAGTGTCAGTGCCGGGCGACCTGCCAGTCGGAGGGAGGTTGAAAGCTTTTCACCAAAGGTGGCCTCTCATAACCTCCGATCAGTGGGTTCTCCAAATAGTCCGGCAAGGATACACCCTCAATTTGGCCTCAAAACCTCCAAATTGTCCACCGGGAGCTCAGTCTTACAGCTTCCAGCACAAGCAGGTACTTGCAGAGGAACTCTCCGCCCTTCTCAGCGCCAATGCGGTCGAGCCCGTGCCATCCGGGCAAGAAGGGCTGGGATTCTATTCCAGGTACTTCCTTGTGGAAAAGAAAACAGGGGGGATGCGTCCCATCCTAGACCTAAGGGCCCTGAACAAATATCTGGTCAAAGAAAAGTTCAGGATGCTTTCCCTGGGCACCCTCCTTCCCATGCTTCAGGAAAACGATTGGCTATGCTCTCTGGACTTGAAGGATGCCTACACACACATCCCGATACTGCCAGCGATTTCAGCTGGGCACACGTCACTTCCAGTACTGTGTGCTACCCTTTGGGCTCGCCTCTGCGCCCAGGGTGTTCACGAAGTGCTTGGCTGTAGTAGCAGCGGCACTTCGCAGGCTGGGGGTGCACGTGTTCCCATATCTCGACGATTGGCTGGTGAAGAACACATCCGAGGCAGGAGCCCTGCAGTCCATGCAGATGACTATTCGCCTCCCGGAGCTACTGGGGTTTGTGATAAATTATCCAAAGTCCCATCTTCTCCCAGTGCAGAGACTCGAATTCATAGGAGCTCTGCTGGATTCTCGGACGGCTCGCGCCTATCTCCCAGAGACGAGAGCCAACAACTTGTTGTCCCTCGTCTCGCGGGTGCGAGCGTCCCAGCAGATCACAGCTCGGCAGATGTTGAGATTGCTAGGCCACATGGCCTCCACAGTCCATGTGACTCCCATGGCCCGCCTTCACATGAGATCTGCTCAATGGACCCTAGCTTCCCAGTGGTTCCAGGCTGCTGGGGATCTAGAAGACGTAATCCACCTGTCCACGAGTTTTCTCGAATCCCTGTATTGGTGGACGATTTGGTCCAATCTGACTCTGGGACGTCCCTTCCAAATTCCTCAGCCTCAAAAAGTGCTGACCACGGATGCGTCTCTCCTGGGGTGGGGAGCTCATGTCGATGGGCTTCACACCCAAGGAAGTTGGTCCCTCCAGGAACGCGATCTGCAGATCAATCTTCTGGAGTTGCGAGCGATCTGGAATGCTCTGAAGGCTTTCAGAGATCGGCTGTCCCACCAAATTATCCAAATTCAGACAGACAACCAGGTTGCCATGTACTACGTCAACAAGCAGGGGGGCACCGGATCTCGCCCCCTGTGTCAGGAAGCCGTCAGCATGTGGCTCTGGGCTCTCCGTCACGGCATGGTGCTCCAAGCCACATATCTGGCAGGCGTAAACAACAGTCTGGCCGACAGGTTGAGCAGGATTATGCAACCTCACGAGTGGTCGCTCAATTCCCGTGTAGTGCGACAGATCTTCCAGGTGTGGGGCACCCCCTTGGTAGACCTCTTCGCATCTCGAGCCAACCACAAAGTCCCTCAGTTCTGTTCCAGGCTTCAGGCCCACGGCAGATTGGCATCGGATGCCTTCCTCCTGGACTGGGGGGAGGGTCTGCTGTATGCTTATCCTCCCATACCTCTGGTGGGGAAGACTTTGTTGAAACTCAAGCACGATCGAGGCACCATGATTCTGATTGCTCCTTTTTGGCCGCGTCAGATCTGGTTCCCTCTTCTTCTGGAGTTGTCCTCCGAAGAACCGTGGAGATTGGAGTGTTTTCCGACCCTCATCACACAGGACGAAGGGGTGCTTCTGCATCCCAACCTCCGGTCCCTGGCTCTCACGGCCTGGATGTTGAGAGCGTAGACTTTGCCTCTTTGGGTCTGTCAGAGGGTGTCTCCCGCATCTTGCTTGCTTCCAGGAAAGATTCCACCAAGAGTAGTTACTTCTTTCTATGGAGGAGGTTTGCCGTCTGGTGTGACAGCAAGACCCTAGATCCTCGCTCTTGTCCTACACAGACCCTGCTTGAATACCTTCTGCACTTGTCTGAGTCTGGTCTCAAGACCAACTCTGTAAGGGTTCACCTTAGTGCAATCAGTGCATACCATTACCGTGTGGAAGGTAAGCCGATCTCAGGACAGCCTTTAGTTGTTCGCTTCATGAGAGGTTTGCTGTTGTCAAAGCCCCCTGTCAAGCCTCCTACAGTGTCATGGGATCTCAATGTCGTTCTCACCCAGCTGATGAAACCTCCTTTTGAGCCACTGAATTCCTGCCATCTGAAGTACTTGACCTGGAAGGTCATTTTCTTGGTGGCAGTTACTTCAGCTCGTAGAGTCAGTGAGCTTCAGGCCCTGGTAGCCCAGGCCCCTTACACCAAATTTCATCATAACAGAGTAGTCCTCCGCACTCACCCTAAGTTCTTGCCAAAGGTCGTGTCGGAGTTCCATCTGAACCAGTCAATTGTCTTGCCAACATTCTTTCCCCGTCCTCATTCCTGCCCTGCTGAACGTCAGCTGCACACATTGGACTGCAAGAGAGCATTGGCCTTCTATTTGGAGCAGACACAGCCCAACAGACAGTCCGCCCAATTGTTTGTTTCTTTTGATCCCAATAGGAGGGGAGTGGCTGTGGGGAAACGCACCATTTCCAATTGGCTAGCAGATTGCATTTCCTTCACTTACGCCCAGGCAGGGCTGGCTCTTGAGGGTCATGTCACGGCTCATAATGTTAGAGCCATGGCTGCGTCGGTAGCCCACTTGAAGTCAGCCTCTATTGAAGAAATTTGCAAAGCTGCGACGTGGTCATCTGTCCACACATTCACATCTCATTACTGCCTGCAGCAGGATACCCGACGCGACAGTCGGTTTGGGCAGTCAGTTCTTCAGAACCTGTTTGGGCTTTAGGATCCAACTCCACCCCCCGAGGGCCCTGTTTGTTCTGTTCCAGGCTGCACTCTCAGTTAGTTGGTAAATTTTTTAGGTCAATCTCAGTTATGTCCTCGCCGTTGCGAGGCCCAATTGACCATGGTTGTTGTTTTGAGTGAGCCTGGGGGCTAGGGATACCCCATCAGTGAGAACAAGCAGCCTGCTTGTCCTCGGAGAAAGCGAATGCTACATACCTGTAGAAGGTATTCTCCGAGGACAGCAGGCTGATTGTTCTCACAAACCCGCCCACCTCCCCTTTGGAGTTGTGTCTTCCCTTGATTTGTTTTGCTACATATGGGACTGACGAACACGAGCCGGTTCGGGTGGGAAGACGGCCGCGCATGCACGGTGCGCATGAGTGCGCGAGGACTAGCAAAGGCCTTTGCTAGTGAAGTTTCCGATTGCAGGGGCTGCCGTGGACGTCACCCATCAGTGAGAACAATCAGCCTGCTGTCCTCGGAGAATACCTTCTACAGGTATGTAGCATTCGCTATGTGCACACATGTACATATACATGCCATTATTCTAAACATTTTGTGTACAATGTGTAAACATTAATGCCTATCTTATAGAATTACCCACAAAGAGGCTAATTCTGTAAATAGGCACTTAAGGTGTACCTACTTGAAGCCTAGTCTATAAAGAAAAATAGACACCTACTTTTTTTTATAGTATACCAGTGTAATATGCCAAGAATGTGCCCATATTCTAGGCATGATCACTTAAACCAACCATAGAGCTTGTGTAAATGATCATTCTGAAATTGCTAAGTAATGTGCATAGACTATAGGATTCTATAATCTACATATGTAAATGTGTGTGCTGCCCAAACTCCACCCAGGTGACTTAGACGTCATATCGAAAATGCCACTCACTGTGAACTAAAACCCAATTTATAGTATCATACAATTTATAGTATTAAGAGTCACCACTCTGGAAAAATGTCTAGATGTCATTGTGGACAATATATAGTAACATAGTAGATGACGGCAGAAAAAGACCTGCATGGTCCATCCAGTCTGCCCAAGACAAACTCATATGTGTATACCTTACCTTGAATTGAATTTGTACCTGTCCTTTTCAGGGCACAGACCATATAAGTCTGCCCAGCAGTATTTCCCGCCTCCCAACCACCAGTCTCGCCTCCAATCACCGGCTCTGGTACAGACCGTATAAGTCTGCCTTCCCCTATCCTCGCCTCCCAACCACCACCCCCTCTTCCCCCCACCTGCTCCGCCACCCAATTTCAGCTAAGCTTCTGAGGATCCATTCCTTCTGCACAGGATTCCTCTATGCATATCCCATGCATGTTTGAACTCTGTTACCGTTTTCATCTCCACCACCTCCCGCGGGAGGGCATTCCAAGCGTCCACCACCCTCTCCGTGAAAAAATACTTCCTGACATCTTTTTTGAGTCTGCCCCCTTCAATCTCATGTCATGTCCTCTCGTTCTACCGCCTTCCCATCTCCGGAAAAGATTCGTTTGCGGATTAATACCTTTCAAATATTTGAACGTCTGTATCATATCACCCCTGTTCCTCCTTTCCTCCAGGGTGTACATGTTCAGGTCAGCAAGCCTCTCTTCATACGTCTTGGCACGTAAATCCCATACCATCCTCGTAGCTTTTCTTTGCACCGCTTCCATTTTTTTAACATCCTTCGCAAGATACGGCCTCCAAAACTGAACACAATACTCCAGGTGGGGCCTCACCAATGTCTTATACAGGGGCATTAAAACCTCCTTTCTTCTGCTGGTCACTCCTCTCTCTATACAGCCTAGCAATCTTCTAGCTACGGCCACCGCCTTGTCGCACTGTTTCGTCGCCTTCAGGTCCTCAGATACTATCACCCCAAGATCCCTCTCCCCGTCCGTGCCTATCAGACTCTCCCCGCCTAACACATACGTCTCCCTTGGATTTCTACTCCCTAAGTGCATCACTTTGCATTTCTTCGCATTGAATTTTAATTGCCAAATGTTAGACCATTCTTCTAGCTTCTTCAGATCTTTTTTCATGTTTTCCACTCCCTCCGGGGTGTCCACTCTGTTGCAAATCTTGGTGTCATCCGCAAAAAGGCAAACTTTACTTTGTAACCCTTCGGCAATGTCACTCACAAATATATTGAACAGAATCGGCCCCAGCACCGATCCCTGAGGCACTCCACTACTCACCTTTCCCTCCTCCGAGCGAACTCCATTTACCACCACCCTCTGGCGTCTGTCCGTCAACCAGTTCCTAATCCAGTTCACCACTTCGGGTCCTATCTTCAGGCTGTGTAGTTTATTTAAGAGCCTCCTGTGGGGAACCGTGTCAAAAGCCTTGCTGAAATCTAAGTAGATGACGTCCATAGCACGATATGTTGAAAGCTCCTGCTACGTACACCATGGTGGCTAAAAAAAGCAAACATTAGAATGTTAGGAATTATTAAGAAAGGAATGGAGAATAAAACAAAGTGTAATAATGCCTCTGAATCACTTTGAGGGGCATAATCGAAAGGGACGCCCAAGTTTTGCTGAGGACATCCTCGCAAAACGTCCTGGTGGAGGAGTGGGGAAACCCGTATTATCGAAACAAGATGGGCGTCCATCTTTTGTTTCAATAATACAGTTGGGCACGCCCAAATCTTGACATTTAGGTTGTCCTTAGAGATGGTCGTCCCTAGACTTGGTCATTGCTGATTTTCGGCGATAATGGAAACCAAGGACACCCATCTTAGAAACGACCAAGTGCAAGCCCTTTGGCCATGGGAGGAGCCAGCGTTCGTAGTGCAGTTGTCCCCCTGACATGCCAGGACACCAACCGGGCACCCTAGGGGGCACTGCAGTGGACTTCACAAATTGATCCCAGGTACATAGCTCCCTTACCTTGTGTGCTAAGCCCCCCCAACCCCCCCAAAACCCACTACCCACAACTGTACACCACTACCATAGCCCTTAGGGGTGAAGGGGTGCACCTAGATGTGGGTACAGTGGGTTTCTGGTGGGTTTTGGAGGGCTCACATTTACCACCACAAGTGTAACAGGTAGGGGGGGATGGGCCTGGGTTCGCCTGCCTGAAATGCACTGAACCCACTAAAACTACTCCAGGACCTGCATACTGCTGTGATGGACCTGAGTATGACATTAGAGGCTGGCACAAAATATTTTTTAAGATGTTTTTTGAGGGTGAGAGGGGAGTTCGTGACCACTGGGGGAGTAAGGGGAGGTGATCCCCGATTCTCTTCGATGGTCATCTGGTCAGTTTGGGCACTTTTTTGTGCCTTGGTCGTAAGAAGAACAGGACCAGGTAAAGTCATCCAAGTGCTTGTCAGGGACGCCCTTTTTTTCCATTATGGGTCGAGGACGCCCATGTGTTAAGTACACCCAAGTCCCGCCTTTGCTACACCTCCGACACGCCCCCGTGAACTTTGATTGTCCCCGCAACGGAAAGCAGTTGGGGATGCCCAAAATCGGCTTTCGATTATACCGATTTGGGCGACCCTGTGAGAAGGACGCCCATCTTCCGATTTGTGGCGAAAGATGGGCGTCCTTCTCTTTCAAAAATGATCCTGTTTGTGGTGCAATCCCATCTTGAGTATTGTGTACAGTTCTGGTCTCTATACCTCAAAAAAAGATCAACAGAATTTGAAAAGATATAGAGAGAGGACACTAGCGAGCTCACCAAAGATGGCAGCTTAGAATCACAGCACCTACAAACTGGATGCATTAAATAATTTCAATCTGAGAAGAAGAGATTTTCAACACTCAAAAAATAGTGCAGGAAAACTGGTGCTAAATACAGTAAATCTATACAAAACGAGGAAACAGCAGAAAAAAATGGCTAATCCTACTAAAGTTTATTAAGAAAACCCCTCAGAACCTATTGGACATGACGTCCTAGGTTTACAACGTGCCTGGTTGTGGCCGTTGATAGTTTCTATCATGGGGGTTTAAATTTCTCCTTGTTTTTATACGTGCCCAAAGCTGTGCTTCAAAAAAATGGCATTTAAATAAATGGCATTAAGATTCTGACTGAATTCAAACAAAGGCTAAATCAAAAGCGCCAAGAGATATAAGGCAACACTTAGCTTTTGTCCAACGGCGCCACCTCGTATATTACCATCTACCCTTTTAAGGATGCAACAACGTAAATCTTCAAATTTGTGTTTAGATTTCAAACAATGTTCCACTATCGGTTCTTTGACATTTTGTCTCGTGATGTTTGACCTGTGTTCTAGCATTCTTGTTTTAAAGGCTCTCGTTGTCATGCCAACATAGAGTTTATGGCAAGGACACCGTAAGACATAAACTACAAAGTCTGCTCTCCAATTGGTAAAATGAGTGAGAGTAAATTCTTGATCATTCAATTCATCTTTAAATGTTTTGTTTCCATAGTAATTTTGCAGATTGGGCATGTGCCACATTTGTAATGGCCAACGATTTTTCTCTGTTTGCTTCGGTCTTCACCGAGGAAGATTTGGGTGGGATACCGGTGTCGGAAATGGTATTTCAAGCGGACGAGTCGGAGAAACTTACTGACTTCACGGTAAACCTGGAGGACGTAATGGGGCAGTTCGGCAAACAGAAGAGTAGCAAATCTCCTGGACCGGATGGTATTCATCCTAGAGTACTGATAGAACTGAAAAACGAGCTTGCGGAGCTACTGCTAGTGATATGCAACTTATCCTTAAAATCGAGCGTGGTACTGGAAGATTGGAAGGTGGCCAATGTAACGCCCATTTTTAAAAAAGGCTCCAGGGGAGATCCGGGAAATTATAGACCGGTGAGTCTGACGTCGGTGCCGGGGAAAATGGTAGAGGCTATTATTAAAAACAAAATTACAGAGCACATCCGAGGACATGGATTACTGAGACCAAGTCAGCATGGCTTTTGTGTGGGGAAATCTTGCCTGACCAATTTACTTCAATTCTTTGAAGGAGTGAACAAACATGTGGACAAAGGGGAGTCGGTTGATATTGTGTATCTGGATTTTCAAAAGGCGTTTGACAAGGTACCTCATGAAAGGCTACAGAGGAAATTGGAGGGTCATGGGATAGGAGGAAATGTCCTGTTGTGGATTAAAAACTGGTTGAAGGATAGGAAACAGAGTGGGGTTAAATGGGTAGTATTCACAATGGAGAAGGGTAGTTAGTGGGGTTCCTCAGGGATCCGTGCTAGGACCGCTGCTTTTTAATATATTTATAAATGATTTAGAGATGGGAGTAACTAGCGAGGTAATTAAATTTGCTGATGACACAAAATTATTCAAAGTCGTTAAATCGCGACAGGATTGTGAAAAATTACAAGAGGACCTTACGAGACTGGGAGACTGGGCGGCTAAATGGCAGATGATGTTTAATGTGAGCAAGTGCAAGGTGATGCATGTGGGAAAAAAGAACCCGAATTATAGCTACGTCATGCAAGGTTCCACGTTAGGAGTTACGGACCAAGAAAGGGATCTGGGTGTCGTCGTCGATAACACACTGAAACCTTCTGCTCAGTGTGCTGCTGCGGCTAAGAAAGCGAATAGAATGTTGGGTATTATTAGGAAAGGTATGGAAAACAGGTGTGAGGATGTTATAATGCCGTTGTATCGCTCCATGGTGCGACCGCACCTTGAGTATTGTGTTCAATTCTGGTCGCTGCATCTCAAGAAAGATATAGTAGAACTGGAAAAGGTGCAGCGAAGGGCGACTAAAATGATAGCGGGGATGGGACGACTTCCCTATGAAGAAAGACTAAGGAGGCTAGGGCTATACAGCTTGGAGAAGAGACGGCTGAGGGGAGACATGATAGAGGTATATAAAATAATGAGTGGAGTGGAACAGGTGGATGTGAAGCGTCTGTTCACGCTTTCCAAAAATACTAGGACTAGGGGGCATGCGATGAAACTACAGTGTAGTAAATTTAAAACAAATCGGAGAAAATTTTTCTTCACCCAACGTGTAATTAAACTCTGGAATTCGTTGCCGGAGAAAGTGGTGAAGGCGGTTAGCTTAGCAGAGTTTAAAAAGGGGTTGGACGGATTCCTAAAGGACAAGTCCATAAACCGCTACTAAACGGACTTGGAAAAATCCAAAATTCCAGGAATAACATGTATAGAATGTTTGTACGTTTTGTACGTTTGGGAAGCTTGCCAGGTGCCCTTGGCCTGGATTGGCCGCTGTCGTGGACAGGATGCTGGGCTCGATGGACCCTTGGTCTTTTCCCAGTATGGCATTTCTTATGTACTTATGCAAGTCCTGATGGAAGTGCCGCAGGGCTTAGTTCCTCTTTGAGGTTTTTGCCTCTTGCAAATGTAGTACGTACATTGGTGTTTTTGAACGTGGGATTGGTTTGAATGATTTCCACCGTTTCCTGATGATTCACGTAACTTCTGGACTTGACACTGTATGCTTCAAGACCATAGTGCTTTCCTTGTGGCATGCACTTCTAATAAAAGATCCCTGTTGTTAAATTTTGCTCTTTTATATGCCCTTCTGAGCCTGTGTTTAGAGTAGCCTCTGACTGAAAGTTTTTTGGACAGGTTGTTTGCTTGTTGTTCGTAAACATTATTGTCCGAGCATATCCATTTTATTCTCATCACAGCTGTTGAGCCAAGTGGTGAATTTCATCAGCTCACTGTTTGAACCGTTCCATACCATGAAAACTTCATCAATATATCTCCACCATCTATGGATCCTGTGCACAAATAGTGATCTTTCTATCCATGTTTTTTCAAATGTATTCATGTACAAGTTCGCGATGGATGGGGCGAACGTTGCACCCATTGCCACTCCACTGATCTGTAAGTAATAGACGTTGTTAAACCAGTAGTTTTGAAGAGCCCATCATACATTAAAGACACTACCCGTTTTTTTAACAAACTACAAGATATCAATTGGAACGAAGACAATTATATCATGGTCACATTGGATGTCAATTCATTATATATATCAATTCCACAAGACGGAGCAATTGAAGTAATCAGAGAAGTTCTCGACGCAAGGGAAAGACCACAGGTCATACCAACGGAGTTCCTGATGAAATTAGCAAGACTAGCCATTAAAGCTAATCATTAGTGCGCACTAAAAACGCTAAGGCGCCTTTGTAAAAGACCCCCTAAGTGTTTTGAAAATGAGCTCCATAGTACCATATGAATGTAGAAATTCTCTCATTACATTACATAAGTACATAAGTATTGCCATACTGGGACAGACCAAAGGTCCAACAAGCCCAGCATCCTGTTTCCAACAGTGGCCAATCCAGGTCACAAATACCTGGCAAGATCCCAAAAAGTACAAAACATATTATGCTGCTTATCCCATAAATAAGCAGTGGAGTTTCCCCAAGTCCATTTTAATAATGGTCTATGGACTTTTCCTTTAGGAAGCTGTCCAAACCTTTTTTAAACCCCGTTAAGCTAACCGCCTTTACCACATTCTCTGGCAATGAATTCCAGAGTTTAATTACACATTGAGTGAACAAAAAGTTTCTCTGATTTGTTTTAAATTTACTACTTTGTAGCTTCATCGAATGCCCCCTAGTCCTAGTATTTTTGGAAAGAGTAAACAGACGCTTTACGTCTACCCTTTCCACTTCACTCATTATTTTATAGATCTCTATCATATCTCCGCTCAGCCATCTTTTCTCCAAGCTGAAGAGCCCTAGCCGCTTTAGCCTTTCCTCATAGGGAAGTCGTCCCATCCCCTTTATCATTTTCGTCGCCCTTCTCTGCACCTTTTCTAATTCCATTATATCTTTTTTGAGATGCGGCGAGCAGAATTGAACACAATATTCGAGGTGCGGTCGCACCATGGAGCAATACAGAGGCATTATAACATCCTCATTTTTGTTTTTCATTCCTTTCCCAATAATACCTAACATTCTATTTGGTTTCTTATCCACCTAAGCGCAATGAGCAGAAGGTTTCAACGTATAATCAACGACACCTAGATCCATTTCTTTGTCGGTGACTCCTACCGTGGAACGTTGCATGACGTAGCTATAATTTGGGTTCCTCTTTCCCACATGCATCACATTGCACTTGCTCACATTAAATGTAATCTCCCATTTAGACGCCCAGTCTCGTAAGGTCCTCTTGTAATTTTTCACAATCCTCTCGCAATTTAACAACTTTGAATAACTTTGTGTCATCAACAAATTTAATTCCTCCAGTTTCTAGTCTACTTAAGCCTTCACCAAATAGGTAGCCATAGCATATTAAAAGTTCCTATCATTTTTGACCATATTCCTTTATACTGTTAATTATAATATATCATCTGTGGGGTATTGATACATCATTGATTTTTTTTTTAACATTGTGTGTCCTTTATGGTTATGTCACATTTACATCTTTTATACATTGGATTAATTTTATTTAATTTCACATTCCACATTGTTGTTTGTATACCTTTATATTATTATTTGTATGGCAGACTAATTAATTATTTGTATGGTATTTACTTTTCTTATGTATCTATCATTTCATTTACATTAAGATATTTATACAAAGGAGACGATTCCTGACACAGGCACCATTGCTGAAACACGGCCCATGTCGAGTCGCACCTCCTGTTGTACCATAATTGTGTTGTATTTCAATTAAATGCAATGGACCATTAATAACTGGTTTCCTTGGACCTTTTGTTTGTTCCTCACTTGTTTGCTTGCTGTGTGCTCGACACCCGAGAGGAACTTTTCTCCTTTTTTATGTCATCCTCCTGATGTACTAAACATTTTCCCCATAGACACAAACCCCCTCTTTCTATAACCTTAGCACCTAAATGTAAGTAGCATTTGCATTCTAAGATTATACTTACGCATGCGAGTTTTACATTCATGTTTGTAAGTAATGATTAGGCACTTACCCCTGGATTCCATATAGCACACCTAGAGATCCACGCCGAAATCCAGGCATATTCTATAACAACACACATAACTTTGTTGTCTTAACAAGCTAATCAGCGTTGATAACAGCACTTAACAAGCAATAATAAGCACTAATTGGTAATAATTAGAATTTACACGCACAGCTTGCTAAGCGTATTTTATATTGAACTGCGCCTAAATTCTAATGTGCACAGTTCAAAGGGGGAGTGGCTATGGATGGGGAAATGGGCATTTCGTGGATGTTCCAAAGTTTACATGCGTAATTATAGAATAGGCCCCAGTGTGTGTAAATCTACGTGCTGGGATTTACACCATGTTTTCGTTGATATAAACGGAGGCACATAGTTTTAGGTGCTGGGATATCACCTAAGCATATTCTATATACCATGCCTAAATCTAGGTGCTGCTTATAGAGAACGCTTAGGGGAAATGTTTACCGCACAGATTTTTTAGGCCCTTTATATAGAATCTGGCCCTTAGCAGTATTCTACAAGCTTAACAGACACCCTGCATAGTGCACAACTTCAAAGGGGCGTGCACATGGGTGGGTTCCACACTTAGACGCATAACTTGTAGAATACTGTAAGTTATATGCTAAAGAGCAACATTTGCACGCTGACTTTTACGCCTGCCTTTTACATGGCATACATGATAGTGCCTAAATGTTGGCATATAAATGCGGACTTGCGCTCTATTCTATAACAGAATCTGGGTATCCAGATGCCATTATAAAATTCATGCTCAGAGCCCTGCACTTTAGCGCCCAAATTTGGGTGAGCTTTATAGAATTCCCTCCAAAATGAGGAAAAGGCCTTGAATGCATCAAGGCCCTAAATGAGTGCTTCCTTTGTCCCTGTGCTCCGCTTAAGTTTTTGACAGTCTTAGAATGGAAGAAAATGCTTTCTGTTAAGTTCCTAAGTTGGCTATATGGGCCAGAATTTGATATTTCATCATGCTTTTTTAATGCAGAATGAGATCTAGACTGACAAAACGAAACATTTCCCAGTTGAGAAGAGATAGATGAGTTTAAGGGAATGATCAATGTTTTCTAAGCATAGACTTCAGACTGTAATTTTGTGCCTTGTTCAGGAAACAGCCTAAAGCAATGTATGCCATCTAGTGGTGTGAACTTGGGACTGAAGGCATTAAAGGATGGAGAAAAACATACAGGACCAAAAAACAGGAAGAAAAAGCTCCACAAAGAAGTCCAAGGATCCAAAAAGTGGTGACAACAAGAAACACATACAGTGGTGTGCAGTTAGAACCAGTTCTTTATTAAAACAAAAATGACCCATCATTCTTAGTAGGCTGGCCACACAGACATCCCAGCAGAGCAGTGGGGCAGTCTAGGGGGCACTGCAGTGGACTTCACATAAAAGGTCCCAGGTACACATCTCACCATAACCCCCTTATATTATATGGTGAGCCCTCCAGGAACAGAGAAAAACCTACTGTACCTCACTGTACACCATGACAATAACTCTTAAGCTTGCAAGTGTCACCTATATAAATGATTTGTGGAGGACTTAAGAAATTCCACTGCAAGTGTACCAGTTAGAGTGGGATATGGGCCTGGGTCCCCTTCTCTACAGTCCACTACACCGACCACTAGGCTACTCCTGGGACCTGCCTGCTTCTCTAATAAGAATGGATATCATATCTGAAGCTGTCATAGAAGCTGGTATGTACTGTCACTGTCACATCTTGGGGGGGGGGACCACTGAGGGGAGTAAGAGAGGGTTATGCCTTAATCCCTCAGTGGTCATTCATTTAGGGCAGTTTGGTCACTTATTCATGATTAAAACAGGTCTAGCCAAAAAGTCTTAATTTTGGCCCTGTACATTTTCGTTTTGTTCTATTATTGCAGAAAAACATCTGGTTTTTTTAGTGCGACCCATGTCATGCCCCCCTACACACACCCCCATGAAATTTGGACAAACTGTGAAGAAAAACATCTAAAATCAGAATATTGAAAATCACAACTTAGAAAGAAAAACATCCTTCTGCCACTTTATGATGTTTTGGGATTTTCTTTTTTTGTTGTTTTGAAAATGAGCCCTATAGTAACTCCTGATTACTACTACTACTACTACTATTTATCATTTCTATAGCGCTACGCTAATTGTATGTATATTATTTTGTAGTCTTTTTATTCAACATGGATTACTGCATATTTAATAACTGTAATACATTAGACACAAACATGCCACCTCTAATTTGTGACATTTTCAAGAAGTTTGCTGGGAAGTTGAGTAAATTGAGTCGCAGGTGCCTGCCTAGACATACAGAGTTGCGAGAGGTGGGCTGATTTTAAGCTGTGAATTGCAAGCTTTCTCCTCCTGTTCCAAAAATGAGCATACAGTTCTGACATAAAACCCACCATACTACTAGTAAGTTATTTTTCAGACCAAGGGACATATTTTGGGATCAGATCAGACCCATCTCTTTTTCCTTATTTGTATTGTTTACCTGTTTTCTTCTAGAGGTTCTGAGTGCCAATTTAATCCACCTTTCATAACTATACAAACGTTGTATGGGTAGTTTTGTGCTTCCATTAGCATTCCATTTTATAACAGCATTACAGGTATAGAGTAATCTTATAACAGGGCAACTGGTTAGGGTTACCATATGTCTGGTTTTACCCAGATATGTCCTCTTTTTGAGACTGGCTTGCGAGCGAGCAAGCAAGCAGGTCTCCATGTGTCCTGTCCTCCCCTCCCCTCCTGTACCTTATCATCGTGCCCTGGTGGTTTAGTGGCCTCTTTAGGGCAGGAAAGAGCCCCCCTTTCCTGTCCAGCGCTGCTGCAGACCTCTCGCTCCCGGCGCTGTTTCAAAATGGCTGCCAAGAGTTCAAGCAGCGGCCTCGCGAGTCTTCCGCAGAAGTCTTGTGAGGTCATTGCTTGAAATCTCGGCAGCCATTTGGAAGTGGTGCCGGAAGTGAGAGGTCTGCATCAGCGCCGGGCAGGAAAGAGGTAGTGAATTCATGTGCGTGCACACACACACACACACTTCCCAGCCTGACCCCAATACTTTCTCCCTATCCTGTTCTCACCAGTCTCTGAACCTCCCTTAAGGAAGAGGATATTAGAGAATGAGAGAAGAACAACTGCACAGCTGCTGTCCGTGTTTCTCCCCACCAGTCTCTGAGCCCTCACCCTGTCCCAAGCAGTTTGTCGCTTAGCAACAGCAAGAAAGAACTTTCTGACCTTCGACCTATTCATTTAATGGATGGATGTATTGCTCCCCCTCCCCTGAGTGCCCCGTGAACTGAATCGTTTCAAACTATACAATAACCTCGGCAAAGGTGGGTAGAGTCTGCATGCCGGGTTTGGTGGCCGTAGCTCTTTGGGGGCCGGAGTTTGGACAAGGCCAAAAAACAAAACACACATCTGCTTTATAGACAGGTAGATATACAGAGGAATAATGAATATCAGGGTTGCTACAAGTAGCTTATAGGGGAAATGCTATATATGGCGCCATAAAAATCGGCACTGTAAAACCACACGGTTAGTATGATTCTATAAACTACACCTAAAGTTAGGCGTAGTTTATAGAATACGCTCACGCACCATTCTTGTGACTAAAATTTAAATGCACCCATTTTGGCCACATAAAACCAGCTTAGATACCTGCGCATAAGTTAGGCGCACTTCAGGTGTATTCTATAATAGTGTGCATAGCTTTTTGAAAAACCCACAACCTGCCCATGGCCACACCCCCTTTTCGACTGTGCACATTAGAATTTACATGTGCTGCATTGTAGAATATGCCCAGAAAGTTTTGCGTGTAAATCCTAATTAAAGCCAATTAGGGCTGCTAATTGGTTGCTAAGTACCAATTATCGGTGCTGATTGGCTAAGTTGTGTACGCAATTTGGCCTTGTGGCCAAATTAGTGTGCACAACTTAAGACGCCATATATAGAATTTGGGTGTTATATGTAGAAGACTATGAATATCACTACTATAGGTAAATTCAGTAAATGGCGCCTAAAGTTTGGTGCCAAAAAAAGCACTTAGTGCTATTCTGTAAATGGCGCTCAAAATGGACCTCATCCTCTTAGTTCAATATGTGTTTAAATAGTGGAACGAGTAAACAACAGTACAGTGAAACCTCGGTTTTCGTTGACTTCCATTATCGTCGGTTCGGTTTTCGTTGATTTTTTCAGTGAAAATTTTGTCTCGGATTTCGTTGGTGTGCCCACGTGACCTCGCTGCTAATTTTGCGAAAACAAAGGGCGACCCACGCGTTCTCCTGCTCATTATGGCGTTGTTTCTCGTTGTGCGAGCATCACCCTGCGCGTCTAACGCAACGCACGAAAGATCAAGTCACGTGCTCAAATCTCATTTTCCCTGTTAAGTGTTTCCCTTGCTAATAAGTTAACCCCTTCCCTTTAGCTCCAACATGGGACTATATTTATTCTCTATAAAATTTGTTTTTAGTATGTATTTTGGAGTGTCTGGAACGAATTAATTGGATTTACATTGATTCATATGGAAATAATTGCCTTGGTTTTCGTCTGTTTCGGTTTTCGTTGATTGTTTTCGGACGGATTATCAACAAAAACCAAGGTATCACTGTGTTGACTTTTTTTTGCATGTGACACCAACTTGTGCCACACTGTAAATACACTAGAACAAACACAACCAGGAGAATGTACCTTATCCAATAATAATAACAATAATGAAGAGAGGAGCACCCTCAGAGGTTTAAACACCCATGTAGTAGTCACTAAAGACCACTAATGAGTGAAACATTGCACTTCAATCACTGAGCCGCTCACTCACTGTAGTGGTTTTCTTAAGTTCAATTATGTGCTATTTGGTCTCAGTGCCCGTTATTGCTAGCCATACACATGCACTGCAAATGATCAGCTCAGCCAGCATAAATAATAGAGAAACATGAAAAACGTTTACTTATCTTATGAGCCCTGTGCCGGTACAACCAAATGCTAAGGGCTCCGATGATAGAATGATAGAACCACCATCATCTCTAATTTTTTTGCTATAATCATATTAGCCTTCACGTGTTTGACTTTTAGTGTCCTTTATTTTTTCCTAGGTTCGGAGGGCCCCTAATTTGAATTTATTCCACTGCTATGAGTGAATATATACATGAGTGATTCCCAAACTTGTCCTGGGGGAAACCCAGACAGTCAGGTTTTCAGGATATCCACATTTGCATAGCAAGAAGGCAGTGTATACAAATAGATATCATGAATATTTATTGAGGATATCCTGAAAACCCGACTGGTGGAGTTCCTCCAGGACAGGTTTGGGAATCACTGAGACTGGTAGAAGACCAGAGGAGAAGGACTGAGGCGCTGGGGGAGATCTCTACTAAAGAGGAAACAGGTGCAGCCCCTGGGAGAGAAAGAGGGCTGGGCACAATTGAAACCCCAGTCTGAATCAGGTGGGACCAAAGCTGTGTAGCTGTGCTGTAAGAAAGACTGTGTGAACTGTTTAATACTGAAAAAGTCTGGGCCTGCAACCTACCAAGCTACTGTGTTTTCTTTCTGATAATGTACTGTTCCCTAAAAGAAGTAATTTTGACTAAAGTGAAGTGAAGTTATATGGACTGTTTTGAACCTGAATTGTGCTTTGGGGCAGCAAGCCTGAACAACCTGGAGTTAAGGTGTTCCTGGGCATTTATGTTAACTGGAAGCAAGAAAATAAAGCTCTCTTACTTGTAAACGTTGGGCTGTGGATGTGCCTCTGTGCAAGGAACAGAGGGTGGAAGAAGTCCTGAAAATTCTCAGGGCCTGGAGCTGAGGCTCAGAGCAACCAGATTGCTGTGGAGTGAGGCAACAGCCGTGTGAAGGAGGGGGCAGCTAAGCAGGGTCGAGCCTGATTCCCTCCGGTGGTCATCTGGTCAGTTCGGGCACCTTTTTGAGGCTTAGTCGTAACAAAAAATGGACCAAGTAAAGTCGCCCAAGTGCTCATCAGGGACACCCTTCTTTTTTCCATTATCGGTCGAGGACGCCCATGTGTTAGGCACGCCCCAGTCTTGCCTTTGTTATGCTTCCGACACGCCCCCGTGAACTTTGGTCGTCCCCGCGACGGAAAGCAGTTGAGGATGTCCAAAATCGGCTTTCGATTAAGCCGATTTGGTTGACCCTGGGAGAAGGACACCCATCTCCCGATTTGTGTCGAAAGATGTGCGCCCTTCTCTTTCGAAAATAAGCCTGTAAGCCATCTCTCTCCCCTTCAATCTGTTCAAAATTCTGCTGCATGACCTATATTCCGCCAGTATCGCTATATTCATATTAGGCCTTCCTCAAGTCACTTCATTGACTCCCTATACGTTTCCACATACAGTTCAAACTCCTCTTATTGACTTACAAGTGCATTCACTCTGCAGCTCCTCAGTACCTCTCCACTTTAATCTCTCCCTACACTCCTCCCTGGGAACTCCATTCATTGGGTAACCCTCTCTTATCTGTACCCTTTTACTCCACTGCCAGTAGGCAGAGATTGCTGGCAGTAGACGGAGATTGCCACCATTTTCGCTCACCTAAAACAATAGCATTCGCTATAGAAAACAATACCAAAAGATTGTTAGAAATAGTGGACTGCCTGTATGTGATCTATCTGTAAAAAGTCAAAAGCTGTTGTATTTGGTTAGGCAGTATCTTAAAGGGTGGAGGACAAAAGTTGTTCTTTTTTTTATTTTGACAGATTTTTGATTTATTTGAAAACTTCCCATATGTAGATTTAAATGTCATTAAATAAAAATTGAATATCACTAAAACAGCTTAAAAATTATTGTAGCTGGTAGAAACAGCAGTTATAAACTCTCCCTCCGATATTCAGCACTATTTAACTGGCCAGAACCGGTTAAATAGCACTTAACCGGCTATCCGCCAATATTCAGCAGGGGATAACCGGCTAGCCCCCACTGAATAGCCCCGGTTGGTGACTAGCAGATAACCAGTTATTTTGGCCAATATAACCAGCTAGCCACTGATTTTAAAAGCCAGTTTCACACCAATATTTGTGAAAACCCGGTATATCTTTGGCTGGTTTAAAGATAACCGGCTAAGTCTGAATTTTGACCTAGCCGCGTATCTTTAAACCGGCCAAAAATAAAACGGATATTCTATGCTGTCACCAGAAATGGCCCGGCATTGAATATTCAATTTTAGCACCGACCACCGAAGTTAGCCGGTCTACCTCCCACAGTCTGAGTGTTGGCCTCTCTGTATTTTGTACTCATTTTTCTACACTGTTCTATACAATACAGATGGCCAAATTTCAGTGAGGATATCCTGTTTTTCCCCCCAAACCCACCTCCCCACTCCCCCCGTTTTCTATTTCTGTTGATGGCTCTCTCATTCTCCCTGTCTCCTCAGCTCGAAACCTTGGGGTCATCTTTGACTCTTCTCTCTCCTTCTCTGCTCATATCCAGCAGATCGCCAAGACCTGTCGTTTCTTTCTTTACAACATCCGTAAAATCCGCCCCTTTCTTTCCGAGCACTCAACCAAAACCCTCATCTACACCCTTGTCACCTCTCGTTTAGACTACTGCAATCTGCTTCTTGCTGGCCTCCCACTTAGTCACCTCTCCCCTCTCCAATCGGTTCAAAACTCTGCTGCCCGTCTCGTCTTCCGCCAGGGTTGCTTTACTCATACTACCCCTCTCAAGTCGCTTCACTGGCTCCCTATCCGTTTTCGCATCCTGTTCAAACTTCTTCTACTAACCTATAAATGTACTCACTCTGCTGCTCCCCAGTATCTCTCCACACTCGTCCTTCCCTACACCCCTTCCCATGCACTCCGCTCCATGAATAAATCCTTCTTATCTGTTCCCTTCTCCACTACTGCCAACTCCAGACTTCGCGCCTTCTGTCTCACTGCACCCTACGACTGGAATAAACTTCCTGAGCCCCTACGTCTTGCCCCATCCTTGGCCACCTTTAAATCTAGACTGAAAGCCCACCTCTTTAACATTGCTTTTGACTCGTAACCACTTGTAACCACTCGCCTCCACCTACCCTCCTCTCCTCCTTCCTGTACACATTAATTGATTTGATTTGCTTACTTTATTTTTGTCTGTTAGATTGTAAGCTCTTTGAGCAGGGACTGTCTTTCTTCTATGTTTGTGCAGCGCTGCGTATGCCTTGTAGCGCTATAGAAATGCTAAATAGTAGTAGTAGTAGTTTCCTGATGGGTTCATATTAACTGTCGTTGTAATTTGCCTTCAGACGCCTGGTGTTATAAAAATGGAATATATTGAAATTAAATGGAAGTAAAATTAAACTCTCCTTTCATTGGGGCACATGGAATTACATATTTACTTCATCTGTTTTGTAGATGTTGACATTTTAGATACATAAATAGATTATTCTGTTTTGAGCATGTTTCACGGACAAGTGGTTTTATAAGTCAAAATAAAAATAAATATTTTGTTTTATGCAGATCTATTTTGTTTTAACATAACTAAATGGGCTATAAGCCCCTAATGCAGTCCATTGGTTTTCCATTTTGTTCTTGTGATGACTTATACTGTGCCAAAACTGAAAACGTTTATCTCTTCTATCTGGTCAATAATAAAAGGAGCTCATTGTGAACACTATCCACCCTAAAAGGTTGTTTTGTGGCTGTCCATGAGGATGTAATATTGAATAAATAAGTTTCTCCGAGGACAAGCAGGCTGCTTGTTCTCACTGATGGGTGACGTCCACGGCAGCCCCCTCCAATTGGAAACTTCACTAGCAAAGGCCTTTGCTAGCCCTCGCGCGCTGATGCGCACCGCGCATGCGCGGCCGTCTTTCCGCCCGAACCGGCTCGTGTTCGTCAGTCTTCTTTTGTCCGCGCTCGGGACGGTCATGTTTTGCCGCCGTTTCGTGCCCCTCAAGTTGACCTTGCGCGTCTTCGCGATTTTCGCTGAAAAACAAAAAAAGAGACCTTTACGGTCTTTACCCCTTTCCCGTGTTTCCAGCTTTTTCCCCGCGTAAGTTTCCTTTCGCTTCGGGACCGGCCTATTTGGCCTCGGTACGGGTTTTTTTTCTCCCTTCTTTTTGGTGCCTTTCGTCATCATCGTGAATTTTGATTTCGCCGGCATGATTTTTCCGCCCATGTCATCGAAGTCTTCCAGCGGCTTCAAAAAGTGCACCCAGTGTGCCCGGGTAATCTCGCTCACTGAAAGGCACGCTTCGTGTCTTCAGTGTCTGGGGGCTGGGCACCGCCCGCAGGCCTGCAGTCTTTGTGCTCTTTTGAAAAAGAGGACTCAGGTAGCGAGATTGGCCCAGTGGAACACGTTGTTCTCGGGCTCTTCGACGACAACGGCACGGGACGCATCGAGTGCATCAACGTTGCCAGCATCGAAGTCTTCGACCTCGGCATCGACTGCATCGAGGCTTCTACCTCCTGCATCGTCGGTACCGAGACATCGAAAGGCTGCGTCGACGTCGGTGGTACCGGGGCCTCCGCTATTGCTGATGTCGTCGGACGGTGGTGCTTCGTCTGGAGTGCAGGTGAGGGCTGTCCATTCCCCTGCTGGTGACGGTGAGCCTTCGGGTGGGTCTCCCCCTGCCCTGAGGGCTCCTGTGGTACAGCCCCCCCCCCCCCCCCCCCCCCGAGATCGACCTTCTTATGGGGGAAGGAGGGCTGTTCCCTACTCTTCTGGTAAGCGTAGGTACAGTCCTCCCTCTCGACAGCCTGCGGCCCAGGCTAAGCCCCAGCGCGCTCGCTCTCGTCAGCAGCGTGCGCCTCAGCAAGGCCCCACGGCTCCCCAGCAAAAGCAGGGGGCGAGCTTTTGACTGGCTCCAGCAGAGCATAGCCGACATCAACGTGCCCGTGCCAGGCGATCTGCCGGTCGGGGCGAGGTTGAACATTTTTCACCAAAGGTGGCCTCTTATAACCTCCGACCGTTGGGTTCTTCAAATAGTCCGGCAAGGGTACGCCCTCAATTTGGCCTCCATGCCTCCAAATTGCCCACCGGGAGCTCAGTCCTACAGCTTCCAGCACAAGCAGGTACTTGCAGAGGAACTCTCCGCCCTTCTCAGCACCAATGCGGTCAAGCCCGTGCCATCCGGGCAAGAAGGGCTGGGATTCTATTCCAGGTACTTCCTTGTGGAAAAGAAAACAGGAGGGATGCGTCCCATCCTAGACCTAAGGGCCCTGAACAAATATCTGGTCAAGGAAAAGTTCAGGATGCTTTCCCTGGGCACCCTTCTTCCCATGATTCAGGAAAACGATTGGCTATGCTCTCTGGACTTGAAGGACACCTACACACACATCTCGATATTGCCAGCTCACAGGCAGTATCTGCGATTTCGTCTGGGCACATGTCACTTCCAGTACTGTGTGCTACCCTTTGGGCTCGCCTCTGCGCCCAGAGTGTTCACGAAGTGCCTGGCTGTAGTAGCAGCAGCGCTTCGCAGGCTGGGAGTGCACATGTTCCCTTACCTCGACGATTGGCTGGTGAAGAACACATCCGAGGCAGGAGCTCTACAGTCCATGCAGATGACTATTCGCCTCCTGGAGTTACTGGGGTTTGTGATAAATTACCCAAAGTCCCATCTTCTCCCGGTGCAGAGACTCGAATTCATAGGAGCTCTGCTGGATTCTCGGACGGCTCATGCCTATCTTCCGGAGACAAGGGCCAACAATTTGCTGTCCCTCGTCTCCAGGGTACGAGCGTCCCAGCAGATCACAGCTCGGCAGATGTTGAGATTGCTTGGCCACATGGCCTCCACAGTTCATGTGACTCCCTTGGCCCGTCTTCACATGCGATCGGCTCAATGGACCCTAGCTTCCCAGTGGTCTCAGGCTGCTGGGGATCTAGAGGACGTGATCCACCTGTCCACGAGTTTTCTCAATTCCCTGCAATGGTGGACAATTTGGTCCAATTTGACTCTGGGACGCCCTTTCCAAATTCCTCAGCCACAAAAAGTGCTGACTACGGATGCGTCTCTCCTGGGGTGGGGAGCTCATGTCGATGGGCTTCACACCCAGGGAAGCTGGTCCCTCCAAGAACGCGATCTACAGATTAATCTCCTGGAGTTACGAGCGGTCTGGAACGCTCTGAAGGCTTTCAGAGATCGGCTGTCCCACAAAATTATCCAAATTCAGACAGACAACCAGGTTGCCATGTATTACATCAACAAGCAGGGGGGCACCGGATCTCGCCCCCTGTGTCAGGAAGCCGTCAGCATGTGGCTGTGGGCTCGCCGTTATGGCATGTTGCTCCAAGCCACATATCTGGCAGGCGTAAACAACAGTCTGGCCGACAGGTTGAGCAGGATTATGCAACCTCACGAGTGGTCGCTCAACTCCAGAGTAGTGCGCCGGATCTTCCAAGTGTGGGGCACCCCCTTGGTAGATCTCTTTGCATCTCGAGCCAACCACAAGGTCCCTCAGTTCTGTTCCAGACTTCAGGCCCACGGCCGACTGGCATCGGATGCCTTCCTCCTGGATTGGGGGGAAGGCCTGCTGTATGCTTATCCTCCCATACCTCTGGTGGGGAAGACTTTGTTGAAACTCAAGCAAGACCGAGGCACCATGATTCTGATTGCTCCCTTTTGGCCGCGTCAGACCTGGTTCCCTCTACTTCTGGAGTTGTCCTCCGAAGAACCGTGGAGATTGGAGTGTTTTCCGACCCTCATCACACAGGACGAAGGGGCGCTTCTGCATCCCAACCTCCAGTCTCTTGCTCTCACGGCCTGGATGTTGAGAGCGTAGACTTTGCCTCTTTGGGTCTGTCGGAGGGTGTCTCCCGTGTCTTGCTTGCTTCCAGGAAAGATTCCACCAAGAGGAGTTACTTCTTTCTATGGAGGAGGTTTGCCGTCTGGTGTGACAGCAAGTCCTTAGATCCTCGCTCCTGTCCTACACAGACCCTGCTTGAATACCTTCTGCACTTGTCTGAGTCTGGTCTCAAGACCAACTCTGTAAGGGTTCACCTTAGCGCAATCAGTGCATGCCATTACAGTGTGGAGGGTAAGCCGATCTCAGGGCAGCCTTTAGTTGTTCAGTTCATGAGAGGTTTGCTTTTGTCAAAGCTTTTGTCATGGGATCTCAATGTCGTCCTCACCCAGCTGATGAAACCTCCTTTTGAGCCACTGAACTCCTGCCATCTGAAGTACTTGACCTGGAAGGTCATTTTCTTGGTGGCAGTTACTTCAGCTCGTAGAGTCAGTGAGCTTCAGGCCCTGGTAGCCCAGGCCCCTTACACTAAATTTCATCATAATAGAGTAGTCCTCTGCACTCACCCTAAGTTCTTGCCAAAGGTATTGTCGGAGTTCCATCTGAACCAGTCAATTGTCTTGCCAACATTCTTTCCCCGTCCGCATTCCTGCCCTGCTGAACGTCAGCTGCACACATTGGACTGCAAAAGAGCATTGGCCTTCTATCTGGAGCGGACACAGCCCAACAGTCAGTCCGCCCAATTGTTTGTTTCTTTTGATCCCAACAGGAGGGGAGTGGCTGTGGGGAAACGCACCATTTCAAATTGGCTAGCAGATTGCATTTCCTTCACTTACGCCCAGGTTGGGCTGGCTCTTGAGGGTCATGTCACGGCTCATAATGTTAGAGCCATGGCAGCGTCAGTGGCCCACTTGAAGTCAGCCACTATTGAAGAGATTTGCAAAGCTGCGACGTGGTCATCTGTCCACACATTCACATCTCATTACTGCCTGCAGCAGGATACCCGATGCGACAGTCGGTTCGGACAGTCAGTGCTTCAGAATCTGTTCGGGGTTTAGAATCCAACTCCACCCCCCTAGGCCCATTTTTTATTCTGTTCCAGGCTACACTCTCAGTTAGTTGGATAAGTTGTTAGGTCAATCTCAGTTATGTCCTCGCCGTTGCGAGGCCCAGTTGACCATGTTTATTGTTTTGAGTGAACCTGGGGGCTAGGGATACCCCATCTGTGAGAACAAGCAGCCTGCTTGTCCTCAGAGAAAGCGAATGCTACATACCTGTAGAAGGTATTCTCTGAGGACAGCAGGCTGATTGTTCTCACAAACCCGCCCGCCTCCCCTTTGGAGTTGTGTCTTCCCTTGTCTTTGTCTTGCTACATACGGGACTGACGAACACGAGCCGGTTCGGGCGGGAAGACGGCCGTGCCTGCATTGGCGCGCGAGGGCTAGCAAAGGCCTTTGCTAGTGAAGTTTCCGATTGGAGGGGGCTGCCGTGGACGTCACCCATCAGTGAGAACAATCAGCCTGCTGTCCTCGGAGAATACCTTCTACAGGTATGTAGCATTTGCTATACCACAGAGGCATGGTATGGTCGCATTTTCAATATGGTAATACTAGGGCCCAGCTAAGGAACAGATTATTTTGAGTTAGTCTTCACTGGACCAAACTTGCTTTCCTTGTGCAATCACCATCCAGCTGGATAGACAGTGTCTTAAAAGGTGGAGGATAATGGAATTTTACATTTTTTTTACATTTATACCCCACACTATCCCAAGCAAACTCAGGTTCAATGTGCCTTACATTTGAAAATACAGTGAGACAGAATAATAGAATTCAGTTATATCATTTAACAAAGTTGAGATTAGCATATATACCCAACTGGGCATTTAAATGTCTGCTCTTAAATGATATATATATTACTGGGATAAATATTTAAACTAGAAGAACAGATCCCAAAACTATATCACAAAAAACGTTCTTCCTTTAAAATATTTAATTTCTTTTATTACAATACATATATCACATAAAACCACTTATGCTGTGTAAGTTCCGGAACTTGCCCAGTCACACCCTTCACTTCACCACCCATTCACATAAACCTTGTGTGGGCACATTTCTATATATCCATAATCTGTGTACATGCTCCCCAATTGTTGTTTCCTCAATTTCAAATCTTCCACTTGTGTCTTAGATATTGTCCTTAAAGGTTCAAATTATAGTCCTTTTAAATCATAAAAATCTTCTAAATCACATCAAGCAGGAGCACAGTGTTCACAACAAAGTCTCTCCAGCACTCTTCTTGGAGTAGTGTTAGTTCAGCAGAGTGAATCAGTGCAGTGTGTCAAGGGCTTCGTGGAATTTACATACTGTTTCCAGACTTTAAGCACCTTCTAACTCTTCACACCTTCTCTCTTTTGTTCCTCGATGCGAGACCGCATTTCGAACACTCCTTCTTCAGGAGGAACATTTCCCTTAGGAATCATGAGTCCAGCACAGGACCCTCTGTGAGCGTCTCAGCAACTTAAATGCTCTTAAATGATGCCATGTGTTCAGAAAACATAACCATAAGTATAGACAGTTAATCAAACATTATTACATGTATACACCAGAACAGGCATCCATATACATATTGCAAAAGTAAACAACAACTTCTGCAGAATACATCCAAAGCTTAATTTTTATTTTCTCATTTCCATCTTCCAGAATTCTAGACAGCAGATGTACTCATCAGTAGGCACCAAAACAGTCCAAAACAAGTAAAGTCAGAAACTACACAGTTTATACATAATCTTTCAACCACCCTTAGGATTCACCATTGGGTTTAAAAAATAAAACCATGTGCATGTAAGGGCTGGGTAAATGAATTAAAACAAAGTTTAAAGCAAATGCCCTTAACATGTAATACTTGGTAACAATAATGAAACAGTGATGGAATATTCATATAGCGAGCAGCCTGAACATAATTAATTTTGGGGTCCTTTCACTAAGCTGTGGCAAAAGGGGGCCTGCACTGCCATCAGCGCATGATTTTGAGGTGCGCTGAGGCACCCTTTTACTGCCGAAGGTAAAAGGCTGTTTTGTTTTTTTTAAGAAATGGCCATGCAGCAAGTAAAGTATTTGCTATGTGGCCTTTTCGGGGGACAACACTTACCACCACCTGGGTTTACCGCCCGGCAGTACTTCCTGTTTAGCGAGTGGTAAGCTCGTCATGAGCTTCCCACCACTTAGTAAAAGACCCCCTTTGTATGAACTTGACAGCTAATAGTGTGCTGAACTGGACAATGTTGGCACATTTAGATTGACTGTGGACAGAACTTCTGCATGAAGGAAGCCCTTCCCTCATTATTCAATACTCACCTGTGAAATAGTAGTAATTAAAAAAAAAGGCAAGTGCATTTTTATAATATACCACTGCATTCCACAAAATGAAAAGAGCAAGTTCCCACATGCTATCTTTTTCTTTTGATGTAGGCATAGGAAGAAAAGATGTTAAATGCTCCCAGGTTTCAATCTAATTGATGGTTTGTTTGTTTTTAATTGTACTTATAAATAGTAAGTCTTATTGTTAAGCACCTGATTCTCTTAACATAATGTCTGTTTTGGTGGACCTTTACTAGGTGAAAACATTTCTGTATAAATACAGGGAGTCCCTATAACCAGCCCCTCCAAATGACACAATGATTTACAATTTAGAGCTAATTACTACTCTAACTGGTGAAACCAATACGTCCTCTGTGTACATCTGTATGCTGCACAAGCTGGCATGTTTGAAAATATAAGTGAAATCAAATAAAAATGCTACCAACAATAAGGAATGACAACATGGATAGAGCAGCTCATAGGTTTGCTTTCATTGTTTTGGGTGAATGGAGATGACGGCTGCACAGAAGAGAGGGAAAGGGAGATTAACCTAATTGGCTTCAGCTATTTGATGTCATGCCGACTCCTGTTCTCAATCTATCCTCCTTGCTCCAACAGCAGTCTTGGAAGCCATTTTGAGGCAAGAGAAAATGAGGATCGCTAGTCCAGCCCCCACTATCCACCAACACAGTAGGCCTAGGAGGGGGCTTCCGCTGGTGGGCGGGTCTGGGAGTGGGGTTTGTTTTGGTCAGGGAGGGAGGGGGTGAGAGCTGCGCAGCTTAGTTTTGGTTTCAGCCAAAAATGCACAAGCGTTTTTGTTTGAAACTGAAACATGGCCAAACATGAACTTCAGGCTAGTTTCAGCTCCAAAGCCAAAACTGAAAATAAAATTTGGTTGGCTTCTACACATGCGTATGGCAAGGAGTTCGAATTCCATTAGCCATGCTCTGCATGCTTTTCCCATTTGATGTTAAAAATCACTTATACAGTCAGTACTTGCTGTCAACTACATAAGTGTTTTTTTAGTATTGCTCTCTTGAGAAGATAACAGTAGCAAATTGTGAAATCAGATGGCATTATGCTGCTACAGAGAGATAAAGGGCTGATATGTTATTGGGACGTTCAGCTGGGGCTTCACCTACTACTAGTCCGGGATGAGCTTGAAAAGGTTATAGGGATATGTACGGGACAGGATCTTCAATCCTGGTCTCTCCTTATCCCCTGAACTGTTGTCATTGTGGTTGTAGTAGTAGCAGCAACTGTGGTGACCGATTAGTGAAAAAATATAGGCCTGGAACTGAGCCGGAATGAACCTCACTTCCTGTTGATAAGCTAGGATGGGGTACATCTGGAAACCAAGTCCATTCACTGACTCACTTCTCAGCCCATGCCACCTCACCATTGGTTACTGCTACCACCACTATTTGGAGTAAAGAAGATCATGGGAGGGAGGGGAATGAAGGGAAGCCAACGGGAAAGGTTGGGAAAGGAGAAGAAAAGTGGGTCTGGGGGAAAGGAACAAATGAGAGGACATGGGAAGGGACAAACAGGAGTGATAGAAAGAGACAAGAGAGGCTTGCAGGAAGGAGTGGAGAAAGATGGACTGAGGAGAGCAGACAAGGGCAAAGAGACGAAATACTTGCAGGATGACTTAGGAGAGAATGGGAGAAAGAAAAGGGAATGAAAGATAGGTGTAGAATTGCACCAGAGAAATAAACTGTAAATAATGAGGAAGAAGCATGAAGCTAGAGATTTGGATTGTTACCTCATCAGCCAATTCAATTTAAAAAGGGATTTTTAGCTTTTTTGTTATGAAGAGGTGCATGCTGTGCAAATTTGAGACAGAACACTTTTTAATAATAAATGAAAACCCCCTGTACTAAAGCATTTTCCCTATAATAATGGCAGTGTTTAAAGACCTTATCAGAGTAATAAGGGGTGTACCTAGAGTAAATTGACCTATCTGAAAATTAGACCCCTCAGCCTAAGCGGAAGTATGTGTAGATTTCCATATCATGTGTACATTTTCTCTGAGTTAAAAATAGGTATTCCAGGGTTGTGTTTAGCTGTGTGTGTACTTGGCATTTTCAAAAGGACACATGTAGTTTTCTCTCTCATTCCATGACTCCAATGGGTGCCCACATGCAAATCAGGTGCAAAGTAGGTGAGTTCTTTTGGTATGCATATTTTCTGATTGCTAATTTTCAAAGAGAAGCCACCTGGAATTATTTTCTGAAAATTGCCTGCCAAGTTTGGGGCATAAGAGTACCTGCACACTTTGAAATTACATGCCCCCTTTCAGAAGAATTCTCAGTACATCAACCCCCAGGACAATAATAATGATCACCCAAGCCTTGTTTTTTAATTTACAGAGCTGTCCATTAAAATAAAAAGTTTAGTAAGTCATATTTGCTTTATGCTTATACTGCTGCATGTTACATAGCGGTAATGGGTGCTGCATCGTGTATATGATACAACTCTTGCTCTCAGTGAGGTTCTTCTTTCTGTCTTATGCCCCGTTTCTTTCTTTGCAAAGAAGAAAGTTATTTGATTGGGGCTCCTCTGGAAGAAATGTGTGGTGTTGGATTTTAACAATCTGCTTTTAAAAGTGCCTTTCTCCTACTCTCCCTCCTAGTAAAGTGACCTTTTTAAATGGAGGGAAGTGGGTTTAGATGACAGCCGTGATAAATGCGGTCATGTTCACTCAATAAAAGAAGGCCCAGTGCATTTGAGGATAAATCAGTGGAATGTGCAGCCCCACCTGTCTGCCTCCATCATTCATTTCCACTGTCACTTTCCCAGTAGCTGATGGATCACAGTTGCTGTAAAATTAGACAGCCTTTAATCTCATTTCATCCTGATTAGCTTCTCTTTACCCTTTCCCTCCAACTCACTGACTGACACGCTAGAAACTCACATGGTGTGCTGTGTTTGAGGGAAGAGTACAGAACCTGTCTTCAGATACCCTTCTGTTTAGTGATGGAGCCAGGTGTTCTCCTTCCTTGAAAAAAAGTATTGAAACTTTCGTGATGTTTTCCCTAGGTAAAAATCAATAAGCAAAACAAAATAAAGAAAAAAACAAGCCACACTGATACTTTTTAAACTTCTAAGGTCTAATTTGTGAAGGTTTTCTCCTGTTTTGGAGGGGAAGGCAGATCCTTCTGATAATTAGGGACCATGTTAGCAGAACACTGAAGACTTGGACTTGGGGTTTTGCATCTTTATTTTTTTAAGTGTACTTTTTTTGTTACAAGAGTTTCAGCTCATGTATCCCTCTATTAAAAAACAAAGTTGAGCACCCTGTGAATAAGGAGAGGAGGTATTCAAAATTTCTGGCTCTATTCACTCTTCTATTTCCTTTGTTTCTGTAGTCCAGTTCTCTCTCTCACTATCTCTCTCTGCTCTTTTCCTTTCATCTTTTTCCCTCCCCCAGACATCTCTCCTGCCTACCCTGCTCAGTCTCTCCTTCTATCTCTGCTGTATGATTCTTCAGATCCCCATGCTTTCTCTGCCCTCCTCGGTAGGGGTGTGCAAAGGCAAAATTTTATTAGTTTTCATTTTTTTCCCCTGATTTTGAGTTGTATGTTTTTTTGGTTAATTTCACATATTCATTTTAATATGAATGGAATGCTTATCCTACCCCTCAGATCTTTTAACTCTCTCCTTCCCCCATATTTATTCCCCATGATCTTTTGGTGGCAATGTCTTCTAATGGGTTTGTTTTGTGCATACCATGATAGTAATGAACCTCACTCCTGTTGAGAGAGAGAGATGGTTAAAAAAAAGGATGAGTCTATTGATAATTGTTTACAGTTATCACTCCTAATCCATAGTAAGCTGTCACTTGCCATAGTACTCGTAACACCAAAACAGGAAAAGAATCCCTACAGTGTGTTCAAAACACAGAGCGCCTTTCGCACCTTGCAGATAGCAGTTTCTGTTTGTTCTCAACCGCATACTGGGAGTTACTATTTTTTCAACAATTTGCACTGTTGATTTTAAATTCTGCACCGCACAACTGGATATGCTGCAGTTAGTTCAGTGTCTTACACCATTGATATAGTGTTTGCATCCTACAGTGCTCTTGACACCTGAGGCAGGCAGTTTTATCTGCTAAAACATGGTCTTGTGTCAGGTCCTACATTGGTGCTTGTTTAATAAAGATTGTGTTGACATTGAACTGCCCGCTGGAAGCTTTTGTGTCATTCCTACTTCTTACTTGCCGTAGTACTTGCATCATGACAAAGAGAGCTTCCTTCTTGAGTTCATAAGATATAACATGTATAGGCATTGTCAAAGTGTAAATGGCACTGACATCGCTATTACCAATGCTGTTCTTATGTTTTTCTCTATTACCACAATGCCCTTTTTTGCTAGTATAATTCCCTGTGACTGGAAAAAGGCCATTATCCACTGTATCTTTTAAAAAGAATCCTCTTTAGATGCAGCTGTTCCTTCACTATAAGCCAATTTCAAATTTACCAATCTTGTCAAGATTTATTGAAAACTTGTCATTGCCCAGCTTCTTCGGTATGTTGAGCAAGTGCACATTCGTCATTTGCATCAATCAGGGGTTGGACCCAAACACAGCACCAAAACTCTCCTTGCGGCTTTAGTTAATGATCTTCACAGTGCTTTTGATAGTGGAAAGGCAGCCCTGGCAATTTCTGTAGATCCTACTTCAGCTTTTGATCTTGTGAATCATGGCTTGCTCTTATCTACATTATTCTGACATGGGTATCATAAGAATGGTTTATCATTGGTTTCACTCAGCTAATCTTATATTGTCTCACTAGTAAAAAAAAAAGGCCCATTTCTGTGTGTGTCAGAGAGAGAATGAGAGAGAGACAGAGACAGCGTGTGTGTGTGTGTGTGTTTCTGTGAGAGAGAGAGTGTGTGAGAGACAGTGAGTGAGTGTGAGCCCCCACCCCCCTCTCGCAGGGTCCCCCTCCCCACCCCCACCTGTCTGGTCTCAGGACCCCCTCCCCTCCTCTCTCTCCCCTGCCCCCCCTCCAGCCATCCATGTCCAGTGACCCTCCCCTCCCCCCTCCAGCTACCCATGTCCAGCGACTCTCCCCTCCCCCCCCAGGCACATCAAACCCCCTCACCACCCGCAGCTGCCAGTGGTAACGCTGTCCGGCCGCCGCTGCTGCTTCTCCTGTTGAGCAGCAGTGGCCGCTACAAAAAGAAAAAAAAGCAATAAATGTTTTTAAACCCAGCCCAAATCATTCGTAAATGCCCGAGTCTTAAAACGCAGTCTCTGCAGCCGCTCCTCCTCTCGCCTGTCACGTCGCTGCGCTCCTCTGGGGTCTTACTCCAGGAGCAGTAACGTGGAGGAGAGAGGAGGAGCGGCTGCAGAGATTGCGTTTTAAGACTCGGGCATTTGCGAATGATTTGGGCTGGGTTTTAAAACATTTATGGGTTTTTTCTTTTTGTAGTGGCTGCTGCTGCTCAACAGGAGAAGCAGCAGCGGCCAGACAGCGTTACCAGTGGCAGCTGCGGGTGGCGAGGGGGTTGATGTGCTTCGGGTGGGGGAGGGGGGTGTTTGATGTGCTTCGGGGGGGGGGGGTTGATGTGCCGGGGGGGCTTGGGTGATGCACAGGGGGGGGTTCTGTGGTGCCGCGCTTGTAGTTTTTTGATGCGCTGCTCCCTGCCACTTGCGCCGAAGTGGCAGGGAGCGGCGCACTGACAGCTGATTCCCAGGCAGGGGGAGCAGTAGGGAAACACGCGGAGCGTGTTTCCCTACTCCTCCCCCTGCCTGGGAATCAGCTGTGAGTGACGTCATCCTGGCTACGGAGCCTAGTTCAGCAACTCCAGGAGCCACGGACACAGACAGTCCCACATTAGAACGTTGGTGGTGAGAATTATTATATAGAATTACCTTCTTCTAGGTCCTCTCCTTTTTTTCTTTCCCATGCAGAGTACCACAGGGATCTGTATTAGCGCCTCTCCTTTTCAATACCTTTTTGAGTCCTCTTTTTACTGTCATCCAAGATCAGACTATTACTGTATACAACTTCGCACAATATCTTGCCTTCTTCTTATCATGACCCTGACTGTCTTAATCTTACCCTTATCCACTGCTGTCTTCATTCAGTGACTGGCTTAAAGATAACCATCTTATCCTTAATTCTTCTAAGCCAGTCCTCAGGACACACCTAGCCAGTCAAGTTTTCCGGATACCTACAATGAATATGCATGAGATAGATTTGCATACAGTAGTGCATGCAGATTTATCTAATACATATTCATTGTGGGTATACCTGCTATTGATATGCATCAGTGGGTAGCGACTAAATGTGCACATGCCTATATGCTAGTACTCTGTAACGGAAGCTGTTACACTTGACACACAGAATCAAGACACCTTATACCCTTCACTGTCAATTAAAGTGTTCTATTACGTATTGTGTTGACATTGTAAGTAGTATACCACGCCATACTTTGTATTGTTATATGAATATTTTTACTGATGTAATTGCCTGTTGCTCATGTTTGATTTATTCTTACTGTACACCACCTTGAGTGAATTCCTTCAAAAAGGCGGTAAATAAATCCTAATAAATAAAAAATAAATAAATACATTGGGGCGCCCGGTTATAGAATTGCCCCCATAATGTCTCATTTTGCTTCAGTGCTTGGGATGTGCTGTAAGGAGTAAAAAGTTAGCTCACTTTTTACTTTTTCCTATGGCTAGCAAGGGGATGAGGAACCTATGTGATCATGCCACTTAATATAGAGTTAATGAGGAGGTGCCACAGCTGTGAAGCGATGAGCAGTATGCTCAACTGCAGATATTTACATATCATACCAATAATATTAATGCATGGAGTATGCTTGCATTTCAGATATGTACATCTAATACGCATAATCTGATAGTCATATATTGTGGTGTATGTGCATGTAACACTGCTCCATGTCCCTGTACCATCTTTATACAACATATCAATTCTACAGCTAATGCAAGCCTGACACATTAGAACAGGGGTGGGCAACCTTGGTCCTCAAGGATTTCCCCAATGAATATGCATACTCATAATAATAACTATGGCTAATTATACATCTTTATTATATCAAAATGTTCCGCTACAAATTGAATAAAGCCTATAATCCTTCTACACATTGTTGCTCATAATTCAAACATATATTCACACAACATCACACTCATTAAAACAACAACACATAAGTCCTCTTCCTCAATGTGGAACCAATACTGGAGTGTAGAACTCACTGTACTTACCTTTGAGCATCATCCATCTCACTGTCCCACTGTCAAATATGTGTTCATATTACTTTATCACCAAGATCTTCAATCCATACTCTTCAACGAGATAAGACCCAATCAGTGGAGCAGCGTGAAAATTAATCCTCCAGAATTGCTATTAGAAGCACACACTCTCTAAAGGCGTTCCACTACCGCTTCCCACCACATGCAGTGAATTGTTGTTTAAATGAGTTCAGAACCACCAGCATTATCAATCCATTTAGGACATGACCCTACACGGTCCGTGTTCCGCTCGCCAGAGCATCATCACGGGTCAATATATCTAAACATAGAACAACAATCATAGTAACATGTTCAAACGTACTCACACGTTACTTCAAACGTTCAAATTGTACATAGTATTCAAATTAAAATCCCAAACCCACTTACCGGCTACATCGAGCCACAGAGACCTTGATCATGGTGCCATATCGCGGCAGGTAAGTCAAAAAGACGCGTGCGTATGGTGCAAGATGGGATTTCAGTCCTTAAATACACTTCCTTCCTATACAGTAAGCCATTCAATCTCCTTATTGAGACCATGAGAAATAGCAGTATTCCACAAAAAAATTAAGCGTTGCTCTTTCCTAGACAACATCAGGGGAACATTACCACCCCTTGGAGCAGACACTTTATGTAATACCACAAATCTTAAATCTTGGACCAAATGCCCTACCTGTAGCCAGTGGGATATAAGGGGAGCTTCCGTGCATTGTGTACGTAAATTACTTAGGTGTGGGGCTATCCGCACCTTAATTTTGCACATAGTCTGCCCAATATACCATAGCCCACACGGGCAGCATATTCCATACACACACTGAGATGAATTACAGTCTGTATGTGTTTTGTAATTTGAACCTATGCCCCTGAGAGTGTGGAACAGCAATCTCCTTCACCTGAAGGGCATATTGGCAGTACATGCATTGATGACATGCATAATGACCCCTGTCAACCACTTCACCCTCAGCATACGCCACATCTTTCATTCCTCCCACAAAGAGCCACTCTCCCAAATCCATACGTCGAGTAAATGCAAACCGGCATTTGTTTAAATTGGGTATGTATGGCCAACATAGCCCAATGCTTCTTAATAACTTGCACCACCAATTTAGATGCATGGGTATATGGTCGCCTTGTCTTACTTGTATATTACCATATACCCGTGCATCTAAATGTTTGAAGTAACATGTGAGTAGGTTTGAACATGTTACTATGATTGTTGTTCTGTGTTTAGATATATTGACCCCTGATGACACTCTGGCGAACGAAACACGGACCGTGTAAGGTCGTGTCCTAAATGGATTGATAACACTGGTGGTTCTAGACTCATTTAAACAACAATTCACTACATGTGGTGAGAAGGGGTAGTGGAGCACCTTTACAGAATGTGTGCTTCTAACAGCAATTCTGGAGGATTCATTTTCACTCTGCTCCACTGACTGGGTCTTGCTTGAGATTTTTACATTCCAGTATTGGTTCCACATTGAGGAAGAGGACTTATGTGTTATTGTTTTAATGAGAGTATGAGTGTGATCTTGTTTGAATATATGTTTGAATTATGAACAACAATGTTTAGAAGGTTTGTAGGCTTTTTTCAATTTGTAGAGGAATATTTTTGATATAATGAAGATGTATAATTAACCATAGTTATTACTAGTATGTTTGACACAAGTGGTACAACTGTATTGTAATATTTTTACCCTGATATTTTTATTATATATTACAATGAATATACATGAGATCTATTTGCAAGCAGTGCCTCCATTGTATGCAGGTAGATCTAATGCATATCCATTGGGAAAATCCTGAAAACCCGACTTGGTTGTGGGGCTAGAGGAGGCTATGCGGGCACTGGCTATATGTAGCTAACTGGGCAGATAGGGCTGCTTTTTATGTGCTCCTATCTTTGTCTGATTAGCTCTGTGGGTACTGGCATTGCATATCAAGCAGAACTCATATAACTTTCACATCGTGACCAGACATGACGGGCATTGAATATCCACATCTAATTTGACAGACAAATAATTTATTTCTGTATGAACCAAAACTGGCAAATTTATCTAAGCAGGAATGCCCTATTTCAAACAAAATCCCTTCTTGTTTCTTTAACATGTAGCATTCTTCACCGCTGTGTGAAAAGATTATAGATTCAGAACTGGTTCAAAACCATTTCAACCTGTTTTTCAGATTACAAGTGCTTCATGTAAAACCTTAAATCTCAAGGACAGAAGTTTGAATTTAGCACCTAATTGAAGGGGGAGCCAATGCAGCTAAAACAGAACTGAGGCTGCAGAAGTAAACTTTGACTGTGTCAAGATCAGCTGATCCATTGAATCCTTCAGAAGCCTATTAGTTATCCCATTGAGGAGACCCCCACACAGGCCCCTACATACAAACCATAGTCTAAAAAAACTACAAAGCTGTCTAGCTGGTTTCACAAAAGTATCACGAAGAGCTGCTTGTCAGAATTGTGAGGAAGCGGTTGAACAGCCTAATGATTTGTGGGGTGAGAGTGCTGAAGATGGGACGATCATGACAGAGAATTGTGTGTCTCCTCAAAGCCTAATCCGTGTCTTTGTGCCAGGCAGTTGTCTCCTCCCAAATGAAAGAAAGTGTTGACGTTTAAGATGAACATTTAAGATGACATGAACAGAAGAGAGGCGTAGCCAAACAAAATCAACAGCTACCAGTCCTTACTTGATAATATAGGTCATAAGGAATAGTGACTGAGTTGTAGACAGTTCCTTGGAAGCCAGTGGTGATTGCCAGCAGTTGGCGCTCTTGCACAACCTACATCCACCTGCTGCTAAGTGGTCAACGCATTTGTTTGGAGATGCATCCTAGTGATGAATTCACTTAAAAACATGGAGACCCTTTTACAAAGCCGCAGGAGGGCTAACGCATGGGTAGCGTGCACCAATTAGGCACTACCACTGGAGTAGCATGTGCACCCAGAGGTAATTCTGAGTTTGGCGTGCGCCGAATCCTGCAGTAGAAAATACTTTTCTATTTTCTACCACAGGGGGGCTTTCCGGCAGCACAGCCACGTTGGTGCATGTAAGTAGCGTGTGAACCCTTACCGCTAACTCAATTGCTGGCGGTAAAGGCTCAGGCCATAAATAGGTGCGCGATAGTTTTAATTTTTGCACACACCCATTTCCCAGCCCATTAAAAAATGGTCTTATTCCCAGCTGCGGCAAAAAGTGGCTCAACACACGCCCAAAAGGCGCGCCCACACTACCGCAGTCCACATTTTACCGTGGCTTTGTAAAAGGACCCCATGGTGTAGTGTATCATGTTACACTGTACTATGTTATACATCTTTGTCTCTTCTCCTTCTTTTTATAATGGTTAGAGTTTCTTTCCATGGTTGATTTTAATTGTATTAATCTTTTTCTTTTTTTAATGTACCCCGCTTTGATGGTTGCCCCTAAGCAGGTTATCAAATAAAATAACCTTGAACCTAAATATATTTTGTATAGGGAAGAATAATATTTAGATTCCCACTGAAATTCAACCAGCTGTGTTCACCACATTGTGAATATTTGAAACCGAATTTTCATCAGTGCCTGTCGGTGGTGAGGCATCGACTGATACCCTGTCAGACTAGGTGCTCTTTTAAGATGTATCGGATTATGGCCTTATTTATGAGTAATATACAGCATTGCAAAATAACTAAAGAGGAATCTACCCCTAGGTAAGATGTGTGGATGTGGTCCAGATGGACGTTTGATCCCTACAACTCGTCTGTCTCATCAGCTATGGCATTTGAGAACACAGCCTGTGAAAGATGTTCAGCCTGCCCTGGAAAGGCTAGATGCATCCGATTAACTTATTGGCAGTTTCTAACCTGAAGCCTAGGGGAACCTGCCTGAAAATGACAAATAGGATTTTTTAAAAATGTTTTCCAACCCAATGGAAGTTGGAATGAATTATACAAAAGGAATTGAAAGTGTCTGTCTGTCTGGAGGCGAAATAATTTTCTGAAAATGTAACAGAATAGGATAAAACTTGGCATGAGAACAAAACTGGTAAACTGGCATTATGAGTTCAAAAATGGGCCAGAGAAATACGTCCCACAAAAAATGGCCCAATACATTTCTATGGGAGAATGGATTTCAGCTTCTGTAGCATAGAAACAGAATGGGATGAAACTTGGCATGTAGAGAAAAAATAGTAAAAGGACACACTGAGTTAAAAAAAATGAGCCATATCACATAAGTGGTTCCAGAGAAATGACCCCCCCCCCCCCCCCCCCACACACACACACACACACACACCACCAAAAAAAAAGGTAGCTGTTAGAGAACAGGGCAAAGTAGTTTAAAAGGTGAAAGTCCCTACTCTTTGAAACCCCAAACTGCCTCTGCTCCCTAAAAACTACCCCATATAACCTCAGAAACTGGTCCATACCCCAAAACTACTGTCTGCAAAAACTCCACACCTAAAATCTACCCCCTGCAACTGCCACACCACCCCATATATTGCCCCCACATTGAAAAATTATCTGCAGACTGCCCCACTCCAATAAAAAAAACTACTCCAATTGACCCACCGCCCCCTAAACGTCTTCAACCCCCCCCCCCAAAAAAAATACCCTTCCACAACTAACCCACCACCCTGCAAACTTCTTCACCTCCAAAAACGAACCCTCCAGAACTGTCCCATCATACCACATACTACCCCACTTCCTCACTACCCTACCTGTGACTGCTGCAACACCCCACAAATTACCCACCCACAAAATTAGTCCTCTGCAACTACTTCTATATGCTTTGTGCAGAGCCAGATTAAGCCATTGGCAAACTGCACACATACTTTGCGTCTGCATGTTTAGGGGCAGGGGCAGCCCAAGATGATCTGTCGCCTGAGGCAGGGGTGGGATGCCGCCCACACTGGGTCTGATATCTCCCCTCTTCCTTCCTCAACCCTCTTCCTTGCGTTTACCTTATTTTTGTCTTTTCCAAAAGGCGGCAGCAACAGCAATTCCCATAGGCTGCTCTGCTGCGGTGCCACCGGCACCGGCGTCTTTGCTCCCTGTACTGCATCCCGCCTCAGAGGAAACAGGAAGTTACGTCAAGAGGCAGGCCACAGTGGGGAGAAAAGGCCGGTCCTGGCAGCAGGCCAGCCTTTGGGAATCATTGCCGTTGCCACTGCCACATTTTAGAAATTAAAAAAATAAGGTAAACATAGGGGAGAGGGTTGAGAAGGGAAGGAGAGAGTGCCGCTCCTGTAGAGTGCCACCTGAGGCCCAAACCTCAATTGGCCTAATGGTAGGGGACACTATGAGATGTGCTCAGGACTCAGCAGAATTAAGGTTCAGAAGGTAGAAGGATAGGTAATATGTCTGACATTTTTCAAAATTTAATACTCTATCTTCAGTTCTCTACTCCCCTGTCCCCATCCCCCTCTGAGTGAGCCTGCCCTGCTTGCTTCCATTGTAACTAGCAGCAGTCTGCAGAGACTGTAAGTAGAATTCAGCCAATGGTCAGGTAGAAGGGGCAGAGGCCTGGAAGCAGTGGCGTAGCTACGTGGGGCCTGGGCCCCCGTAGATTTGGCCCTGAACCCCCCTGCCGATGATCCTCTCGACCCCCCTCCCGCCGCCAACCCTCCCCCGCCATCGCCATGGGCTACCTTTGCTGGCGGGGGACCCCAATCCCCGCCAGCCAAGGAGGTCCTCTTCTTCCCGCGAAGGCTTCGTTCTGTTTCTGACATCCTGCACAGAAACAGATCAGCCAGGCTTCGTTCTGTTTCTGTGAGTCTGACGTCCTGCATGTACAGTGTGCGGGATGTCAGAAACAGAACGAAGCCTTCACGGGAAGAAGAGGACCTCCTCGGCTGGCGGGGATTGGGGTCCCCCGCCAGCAAAGGTAGCCCACGGCGACGGCGGGGGAGGGTTTGAAGGCGGGAGGGGGGTCGAGAAGGTCGTCGGCAGGGGTTGTCAAAGTTGGCGGGGGGGTCAGCGGCGCCAGGGGGGGGGGCGATAATGGCTGGGGGGGTCGGCGGCGTCGGGGTGGTTAAAATGTGCCCTCTCACCTCGGGCTCTGGACCGCGCCTCCCGCCAAAGTCTGGCTACGCCCCTGCCTGGAAGGCAGCTGTAATCACAGGAAGGGAGGAGGTGATCTTCAGGAAGTTTCTCTGTATAGACCTGAAGTTTCTGTGGGAGGTGGAAGAGAATAACTCCTCTCCCCCCATAAAATGTTCCAGTTCCAACAGCTGCAGTGTACATAACACTGATTCACTGTAACATAGTAATTGAGGAATTGCACCTTTCAAACTGCCTTCCTCTCTCATCTCTTCTCCTGATCAAGCACACTAAAAGCACACACGCACATACCAAGCACACACACACATATACATTTACATGCAGAGAACTGGATAGATTTCCATGAGCAATGCTCTGTGTGCTTTCTCACTTGTTTATTAGTATCGTAATTAGGATCGTTTCATTTACCATACTGCATAACTGAATTTTGAGAACGAATGATGATAAATCAGGTGAAATGAAAGATATATAACCCAAAATAATCCAAGTGTGAGTTAGACTGTCTTTTTTATTGGCACTGGTGAAAAGAACAGAGAGTCAAATCTGGCCCTGAGTCATATTGATTTCCCACTGCACTGGTTTCCTAAATGCTCTGCTGATCCGTGTCAAGCAATAAGTTCCCTGCCTGTACACGCACATCACCTCCCAGTTTGTCCTCACCTAGATTTAAGGAGCCCATTTGATGAGATGAACAAAGGCATCACTTTTCTTCTAATACCAGTGGACTAAAATTGCCTATAAATGATAGTTTTATGCTACTTGCATTTAAATTTATCATGCAGATTGTATACAGTGTACCAGATTAATTATAGTATAATGTATTTCATAAGAGGCAGCTTGATAATGAAATAGGTATAGTGTATTCTGGTATGATAGTCAAACTATTAAATATCAAAGTAAAAGCAGATATGAAATACATCTGAAATAGAGCCAGCATAGTTTTATTTCGAAGGAGGTGCCACACCTTTAGTACCACGGTTTTAGAACAGGAAAGAGCACAGGCAAAAAAAATAATAATTTTCATTTTTTATGAATTTTTCTCAGTTTTTGGGTGGGGTTTTTTTTTTAGTTTGTTTCACTTTTGTTTTAATGTAAAATGTTAAATGTGTGCTATAGTATTTAGTGCATGTTAAAACAATTTAGTGTGCATTACATTTTTTTAAAGAGCACTAATGAAACAAATGCATGAACATCCCTATTTTACAGCCTTTCTAGATGAGGAATGTCCTGTGTATGTTTTTGGAACATAAGTAAGGATTAATACTAACAAGATCATGTATGACATTTAGGAAATCTGTACAAAAATCATCATTGTGTCAGTGGGGCCTTATTTTGAAGAAATACATGAAGCTGAATGTAAAATAATTTAGGTACATTTCTAAACCTTTTGTTTGTTGCAGTTGTTAACATTATGCCAGCACTAAGAGCATCAATAGGCCAGAGGCATAGGCAGACCTCAGATTTTGGATGGGCCACTGGGCAAATTGGGTGGGCACATGTAATGTAGTCTCCACAATCCCCCCCCCCCCCCCCCCCCCTTCCAAGTGCCAAGTCATATCTTTACTGTAAATACCTATGCTGGTGGGGATCCCCAAGCCCCACCAGCTGCAGGGGTCCTCCAGTGGTGTGGCTTGCTGCAACTGGCAGTACTGTCCACATGCTGCCGGTGCCCCACCCCTTTGTGCATGTGTGGCAGGGGAAGGCCATTGTGACAGCAGCGTCTACACATTGACGTTGACTGAAACAATTAGGAAAGGGAGCTGTTCTTACTGCCAGAGGACCCCTGCAGCTGGTGAGGCTTGGGGATACCCATCAGCCAATAACAAGTGTGCAAGAATTTTGGGTGGGCCTGAGCCCAAAGTAGGTGGGCCCAGGCCCACCCATGGTTACGCTACTGCAATAGGCAGAAGGACAGAAGCACCAAGAAACTTTCAAAGTTAGTTAGCTAGACTCAAAGGGAGCAATTCTATAAAGTGCCTGGGAGACATGCCCATGCTCTGCCTATGTGTGTTCACCTTTTGCAGTTAGGCGCTGTGGCACTTAGGTGCTACCTTATAGAATAGCGCCTAGCGCACATAGGCATCTACCTATAAATTAAGGGTGCCTTTGATGACGTATCACTAGTTCTTTTGTGAGGAAGATGTAGCAGGCTTCAATGCTTATCTGTATTCAATCCTACCAGCTCTTCATGAGCACCTACTTGCGAAACTCGGTGTGACAGCTGTTGGACTTGGTGGATGCACTCCCTCCGGAGCATGCTGAGCCTCTTCGCCAGTTGTTCAAGCAGCAGAAGTTGTGTTGAAAGTTCTTGACCAGGGGCACTTATGACACCTTTGATGTTGTATTCAGGATCTCTGCTCAAAGTATAGCAATGTGCAGACTCTCATGGTTGCGTGTTTTTGACTTGGAACACTCTGTTCAGCAACAGTTGGCGGATGTCCCTTGCCAGGGGGATAACCTTTTTGTAGAGAAGGTTGAGGAGGTCGCTGACCAAATCAAGAAGCATACTGATACAATCTCTTCTCTCCGCCTGCCGTGCGCCTTCTGCTTCCACCTCCTCAGCTAGGAGGATTTTTGGCAAGCCAAGGAGCGGTTCCTACTACTATTCTAGGTGTAGGTACAATCCTTCAACTCGCCAGCCTACTCAGGCTCAGCCCCAGCGCGCTTGTTCATGTCAACCGTGTGCGCCTAAAACCCCTGCTGCTCCCCAGGCAAAGCAAGGGACAAGCTTTTGACTGACTCCAGCAGAGCATAGCTGGAGTAAAAGTGTCCATCCCAGATGATTTGCCAGTCAGGAGGAGGCTAATATTTTTTCACCAAAGGTGGCCTCTTATAACTTCTGACCGGTGGGTTCTTCACATAGTCTGTCTCAGGTACGCCCTCAATTGGCATCTCAAACCTCCAAATTGCCCACCGAGAGCTCACTCTTTCAACTCTCAGCACAGGCAGGTACTTGCAAAGGAAAGTCAATCCCTGTGTCAATCTGCGGAGCTTTCTACTTACCCTAAATGAAGGGGTCCTTTTACTAAGCCGCGATAAAAAAGTGGCCTGCGTTAGTGTAGGCGCATGTTTTTGGGTGCACACCAGGCCAGTTTTTACCGCGTCTGCAAAAAAGGGCTTTTTTTAAAAAATGGGACAGGAAAAGGGCATGTGGTAAAAATGAAACCAGCGTGCGCCTAAAACTGGCCCGAGCCCTTAATGCCACCCATTGATCTAGCGGTAAGGGCTCACATGCTGCATGTGCCAACTGCTGATTACCGCCGGAAACTGCATGCTTGGGAAGAAATAAATAAATCTTCCAGGCTTTATAGGCATGTGGCAAATCTGAAATTACCACCAGGGAGGCACAGTAGCCTGGTGGTAGTCTCATTTTGGCACATGCTGCACGCACATAGAGCCTAATGCGCCTTTGTAAAAGGGCCCCTGAGTGTGTTTTCAACTTGTATGCTTGTATGTTCTCTTTAGATTTTTTTTCTCATTCCTGAATTCTTTGTGTACTATTGACCCCCTTTCTATTCCAGATATCGTAGGGGTTGATGCATAATATAACTGCATATCTGCTGTGTCTTCTGGTGATATTAGATGGGAACGGAGAGCTGAGCACAGAATAGACAGGGCCACATTATGGGGGTCTTTTACTAAGCCACAGTAGGGTTTTTAGCTTGGGGTACAAATCAACTGGTGGTAAACGCCGAGACACCCATAAGAATATAATGGGTGTCTCAGTGTTTACTGCCAGCTGATTTCTACTGTGACCTAAAAATGCTACAGTGGCTTAGTAAAAGGCACCCTATGACTTTTGTGGGCCCTAGCCACTTTTGCCTTCATAGGCCCCTCCCTTGGTGGCTTCATAGGCCCCTCCCTTGGTGGCATTTAATATAGGACTGAAGTTTGAATTTCAATTATATGTATATTTTATTTGTGTTTGACTTGTATTTTATGCATTTGTATTCTATATATTTTATATATTTTCAATGTGAAAGGCAAGGCATGAATATAAATAACTTTTATTTCATTTTTATTCTTTTTGATTAAAAAAAAAAACATTTTCATGGACCCCAGGCACTGTGCCTGTTGTACCTAATGGATAAGTCTGCCTTGAGGACAGATGCACAAATACTATGAATTGCCTCCCTTACATATTGCAAAAAGCTGTTAGCTGTCCAGTAAAGATGGTATTAGGAATGGTATATATTGTATTACAATGAAAAATAACTAAGAATATACTTGTTTTTTACAGTAATGCCATATAACAGTGCACATCATTGTGTTGTGGAAGTAGAAAACTTCCTGTTTGTATTGGGAGGAGAAGATCAGTGGAACCCAAATGGTGAGTGCTACATACTGACTGTTGAGCAACCTCAAAATTCAACAATGATATTGTACACAGGCTTTCAAACCTCATATATTCCTTTTTTGAGCTGTCAGATGTCATTTGAAGTAGAGCAGTTGGTAATGTCAGCAGTTAATGGCAGACATATCTTTTACTGTACAGAACAACAGATTTTTCCCATTATCCTAAATCCCAGCTATTCTGCATGAATTTTTTTTCCCGGAGACATGATTTATTTATTTGTATTTTAATCTTGAATCTCAAAACTCTGATTCGGGCACGCTTCTTACATGGGATTCATCAGGTTCTGGAGTACAGTTCCCTGCAGATTTTCGGATTGTGACAATGGGTACATCTCTGTTTTGTGGAATATACCCTATTTTTAAAAAACTGAAGCAAAATTATTTTTTCTTTTGTTTTCCCTAAAATTTTAAAAGCCCCAAGACCCCTCCCAACACAGTGTCCACTCTTTCCTTCCTTCCTTCCCTACCCCTCCACGCATTAAGACCTTCCCCCCACAAGACCCTCCACCCCTCTGCCTCCCCCCAACGGTGAAGGTAAGCCCCCCCCCCCTGGACTTACCTACGTCCCTGGTGGTCCAGTGGGGTCATTGGGGGCAGGAGCGCAACTCCTTTGCTCATGCCCCTTGGGGAGCCTCGGGAAAATGGCTGCCATGACCTCTCGTGGCAGCTCGTGGTACTACACAAAGTACCGTGAGCTACCACGAGAGGTCGTGACAGCCATTTTCCCAAGGTGCTGCAAGGGGCAGGAGCGAGGGAGCTGCACTCCTGCCCTCAACAGCCCCATTAAACCACCAGAGATGTGGGGGGAGGCGGGATGGAGGGCTTTACGAGGGGAATGTCAATGCGTGGGTGGAAGGGAATGAAGGAAGGAGGGGACATTGGGATGGGAGGAGGCTCGGGGGCTTTTATTTTTTGAAAAAAAAAAAAAAGCATTATATGGGCCAGAACTGCCCGATATTCAGCCAGGGCTGCATAACTCTTATGCAGCCCAGACTGAATATTGGCCAGACCTGCATAACCTCTGGCAGCCTGCCCACCCCAAATTATCCCCTGATATTCAGTGCCGGTGCCCAGACATGGCCCAGCACTGAATATCGGGGGATAATTTAGCCGGCGACAAAGAAGCACAAAGGGCTCTCAAGAATGGTGCAAGTGATTTTTTTATTTGTGACTCGATACGGGTCGTGTTTCAGAGTAAAACAATGCCTGCCTCAGGGGTCAATTCAGCATCAGCTGCTGCTCAAAATATAATGCTCAGCATTTTTACAATCCACTCTGAGAACAGCACTACAAAGACATGGTGCAGAACAGACCACCATGAAAACTGTTTTTTTTTTGACTCAGGTTTATTCTGCTAAAATGAGTTGGTCTTTATTTCACGTTATGCAAGTCTTTCAAAAATTTTTTTTTTTCTTTTCCCCCTATCCCCTAAAGACTAATGTCTTGATTCACTTTTGGAGGTTTTGGCTGCTACTGGAAGAACTGCCACTGGGGGGTGTGGTTACTAACATGCATTAAGGGGACAATGCATGATTTTTACCCCTTAATGCATGTTAAATTAGCAAAAATGTGCATTATTTTACTGTAACACACAGTATTGTGGGCTATATAATAATAATAAGTTCAGTATGCAAATATATGCAAAACACATCATTATTATATAAATTGAATAACATAGCTTTCATTGAACTTTGAAAGCTGTGTTATTCCAGGAAAAAAAAACCACACCAGTTCATTTTTCCTGCCCGGCAGCATGGAGCCACCAACACACAGCTTGATGTTCCTAGACACCATCTTAAAGGGGCCGTTTCTGTCAAAAAACAAACATTGTCCATGGATTTCTTCTTTTCTTACCCTCCCTCCACCAGCAAACCCCCCCCCCTCCCCATAGATACCTTCCCCAGCCCTCTAGTGACACATAAATTCCCAAAAAGGCAAGTGTACAACTGGATGTGTGTATGTGCACAGAAAAGCGCTACTGATATGTATGTTACACGCTTATGTGCACTAGGCACTATTCTGTAAGATATTGCGTAAGTACTATAGTCCATAACTGCAGGAGGGCATACATGTGGGAAGGGCGTGGGCCTGTCTCTAACATATACACACAACTTATAGAATATTATAGTGACCTGGCAGAAATGGTCACGCCTAAATTCACAAAACCAGAAAGGCAAATTCCCTACATGAACAAAGTCCAAAGGGAAATATGTAGGGAAGGACCAATGGACATTCACCCAAGAGGCCAAACCAGAGGTCAATGTAAAAAATACCAAATTGATTGTCAAGGAGACTCAACATGGAACTGTGTTTCGGCAACTCAATGCCTGCTTCAGGAGTCAATATTTCTCCAACAAGTTTCCAAGATAAACTGATACTGAGACGCTCATGTTTACACTAGTCCTATATAATAAAAAGCACCTCCAACATTCTGAAGCTGACTCAGTGGCACTGTGGCAGTGTAGGGTTCGTAAGTCTGTCATTCAGCGTTTCATTGGCTCTCACTGTCCCTGCCCTCACGTCGAGGAAACGGAAAGCTGCATAGTTGCCAAGCAAACAAACGCAACATCACAGGAACGAAGAACCAATCAGACAGAACGGAACTTGGAGGAGGGAAGTGGAGTGGATTGAATCTCTAACAAACAATCATATACAGGGAGGTACGAACATCAGAGGAGGCAAGTGCACAGAACGGAAGGGAAGACAAACATTTAATCACTTTGTCACTCACACACATAATCAGACATCACACACACACAGACATCACACACACACACACACACACACACTCAATCACTCTGTGTATCTCTCTCTTACACTGTCTGTAAAACACACTGTCACTCTCAGTCTCTCACATGGGCAACTGTATGTTGCATTCTCACAAGTAAGGAGCTCTTCTGATGTGATTGTTAAACTGATTGAAGGGCCTGAACAAGGAAAACGTTTACCACATTGTAACACAGTTTACACAAAAACTATTGTATATAAAGAAATCTTACACATGTAACAACAATTATATTCAGAATACAACCGTGGAAACATTAATGGCAGGAACTCATTACATTGCTAGCGCCCATTTCATTGCGTTAAGAAACAGGTCTTTTTCACTAGTATTCTATAATGGCCTCTTAGCACACAGATGTTGTTAGAAAATTGGCAGTCACCACGCAGCATTGGCACATCTAACTGGAGGCACCAAGTTATAGAATTGCCCAGCTCATCCTCCTTAGCCTGCCCCCCCCCCACCCCCCACCAAGCCTACCTTAAGTAATCATTGCAGGACAGCAGCAATCCACAGTCAATCCTGCCCTTGCCAACACCAGGTTCAAAATGTGCCTGCAACCCCCAGGGCACTTTAGTAAAAGGGTACCTAGTCAGCATCTGGGGTCATTTCAAATATTTACACAAAACAAGACTTCCTCATCTCGATGTCACATTGAGGGTAACTTGAAAAACACAGTATATTTAAAACACCATCACTTGTTCCGAATATACTGTTCAAAATAATAGCAACATCAAACATTCCATTTAAAGTGAACACAAACCAATCACAATCAACTGCTTGCATCTCCCTTGACAGAGCATGAAAACGAGGCATATGCAAGGTGACAAATTTCTAACTGCCTGGATGCACAAGAGACCTATTCATAAAGATCTACAGGCGTGTATTACATTCTCATTGTAGATGCTGGAACATTTCTTCTTATAGCTTCTTTGTGTTCAGCAGTTTTTCCATGTGGTTGAATCAAGCCTTATATATTTTTTTCTGTTGGAATAGATGAATGGGGTGGTAACTGGAGCTTAGTGAATTTCATAAGGTTCCCGTACAAGTAAAAAGATTGATATTTTCAGATCATCATAATCCCATGTCTGATTTGCAGCGTTCTAAATATATCAAAGTTCTAAAAAAAAAAATGGAAAATTCTTTCACCAGTGTGCCATTGTGATGTCAAGCAACCTTGCATTGTTTCTCTTCTAAGATTTGACTTGCTGCTCTCAGAATATGCACAAAACTTCTAAAAAATATGTATTTTTTTTTTTATTTTTAAGCACGCCATACCAAATCCAAGGTTTTATGTAGCTTGGAAATCAGATCTTGAAAATATTGTTTTAAATGGAATGTCTAAAAGCTTTTCCTTGAGTACAATTGTGTAATTACCCGCCATTGTGCTTTCTTTTTCACGGCCACTTTCCACTTAAATTCTCTTCCTCTTCCCATATGATTGGAGCTATCTTTCAAAAACTTTAAAACATCCTTAAATACTTGGCTCTTCAAGCAAGCATCTCGTCTATTTAGTTAAGATGGCGGCGTTTTTGTGCAGAATTATCATCTCCTCCCCTCCTTTTTTTTTGTCCCCACCTGCCTTTCCTATCCCTTTGTCCTTTTTCATTGTCTTTTCCATCCCTTCGTCCTTTTTCTGTGTTTTCCTTCTCTTTGTCCTTTATTATGTTTTTACCCTATTCCTGCTTACTTCTTTCTCTTCTGCTATTAAATGTCTGACTGCTGTAATTGATAATTACTTATCTGAATATTGTAGTTCTTTTCTATTCTGTCACCTTTATTTTTAGTCTGTAAACCACCCAGTTGTGCAAGTCAGCTTGAGCAGTATAGCAAGTTTTAATAAGCTATAAACTATAATTAGAATGGCTGGGTTTTGTGCTGATCTGATTTAGTGGCAGTATTCTACATTACCTTGCAGGAGACTTGGGTTCAATTCCTAAACCCAGCTTCTGCTGCTCAGGCTGGCTGGAGTTGTTTTGGAGGCAGGATTTACAGCCCCTTGGAGAGGAAGGCAGGGAGTCCTAGCCATTGTACAACAGTGACACTTATAAAAAATCACATTTAGTGGGGATTCATCAAGTGGCGTTAGGCTTTCAGTCATGTTAATTGTCCCTTAACATGATTTAACAGCCCTAATGCCACTTTTCTAAAAATACCAAGGCAATATTTAAGTTGCCTCGGGTTAGTTAATAATGAGATGCAAAATATGCAAATGCATGTTTTGCATCTCATTACTATGCAAATACTGTAACATGACTTGCAGTGATACATTGCAAGTTGCGTTAGGGCCAAAAGCCACAGTAAAATCGCAAAACAGCGGACAAATGCTCCTGGGCCACTAGCTGAGGGTCCCCCCCCAGACTTCTGCCCCCCCCCCCCCCCCCACACACACTCATTTATTTATTTATTTGTAGCATTTTTATCCCACATTTTCCCACCTATTTGCAGGCTCAATGTGGCTTACATTTGCCGTAGTGGCGATTTCCATTTCAGGTCTACAGAGTTGCACATAGTTTTACATTCAAGTGCATACATACATGGTAGAAGAATACATTGTGATCTTGCGTAGGTGTCAGCATTATGTTTTTGCTTAGGTATCGACATTAGGGTAAAAGTGATAATGTTTGGCAGTGAGGTTAGTCAGCATTGAGTGGTTGTATAGGAATCAATATTAGAGTAGAAGTGATAGTGTTTGTTCATTAAAAGCAGAAATGTTATTCAGTCGTGTGGTTAAAGTTTGGTGCAGTCTTATTCCTCAGTCTTATTGTGTAGTAATTAGGATGGTTGTTTGTGGTATGCCTTTTTGAATAAGTCAGTTTTCAATAGTCTTCGGAAGATACCCCCACCCAAGTGCACCAACCCCCCCCCCACCTGAAAAGTTGGTGGTCCAAGGTAGAGGTCTTCCAGGAGTCTTTTGGAGTCCAGAGGGGCTCTCCGTGCAGGAGTAATGCTCAGTTGCGCCTGCCCTGTCCAGTGCCACCTTCAAAGTGGCACCCCTTGCAGTAGTCTCACGCTACTACTGCTAAGGGCCATATTTCCTTATATGGAATATGACCCCTAGTGGTAGTAGCGTGAGAACACTGCTAGGGGTGCTACTTTGAAGGTGACACTGGACAAGGCAGGAGCAACTGAGCATCACTCCTGCACAGAGAGCCCCTCTGGACCCGGAAGACCCTCATCCTGGACCACCATATTTTTTTTTTTTTTGTTACATGCCCACTCATGGCAGGCTCAATGCGGCTTACATGGGGCAATGGAGGGTTAAGCGACTTGCCCAGAGTCACAAGGAGCTGCCTCAGGTGGGGGAGGATGAATGGGAGGGTTCAGTTCTTGGGGGGGGGGGTGCTTGGGTGGGGAGTCCTTGCGTGGGGGGATGGAAGTCTGGGGGAACCATCAGCTAGTGACCCAGGAGCCCACTGGACTGGAACACACGGGACCGGAACCCGCTGGACAGGAACACACTGGACCTAGGCTTCACCTACGTTTAGCCACCGTTCCCCGAGGGTTGAGCCCTCAGGTTCGGGCAGCCGGCAGGGCTTACAGGAAAACCGGAACTAGCAAGCAGGAACAACAGGAATCAGGAAACACTAGTGCCCCCAGGCACCTAGGCGAAAGCAAGGCAGACAGGCAGGGAATGTTCGAGTTCCGGCAATAGTCGGGTCAGGCAGCAAGTATCGGGGTTCAGGCAGTAGTCGGGTCAGGCAGCAGGCAGCAAATATCGGGGTTCAGGCAGAGAGTAGTCAGATTCAGGCAATGGTCAGGTCAAGAAGCAAGACTATGGCTGGAGCTCCAGTAGCAAGGAGTACTGGCAGCGGACAGGACTAGGGCTGAAGCTCCAGAAGCAAAGGAAAACACACACGGGAAAACCAGAAAGCTAAACACAAGAAAACTAGTAAAGCTGTACACAAGCTAACAAGAAAGCTATGCCCAAGCGAACTAGTCACAAGCTAGAAACTCACACTTAGCAAAACACAGGAGAACTAGTAAAGCTGTACACAAGCTAACAAGCAAAGCAGTGCCCAAGCTAACTAGTCACACGCTAGGAACTCACACAACACAACACACAGAACTAGTAAAGCTATACACAAGCCAACAAGAAAAGCTATGCCCAAGCTACTAGTAACAAGCTAGAAACTCACACTGAACTGGACAAGGTAGCAGTGCAGAGAGCACTCTAACATACCAGGGACCTTAGACGAGGCAAAGGCAAAGGCTGCAGTCTCTAAGTGATTAATTAAGCCCTTCAACACCTGAGGAGCAGCTGCAGCCATCAGTAAGCAACTACGGAGGCTGTCCAGGCACAAACAAGAGACAAGTCCGGCAGCCTGGAAGAACCGGACCGGACTAGGCTAAAGTCTGGAACGGGTAGGAACAGCAAGACAAACTATGGCAGCCACTGGCTCTGGCCACCAGCGGGTGAGAGGAGCACAAACCAAGGAGCAGGCAGAGCGCACACAGAACATAGAGAGACTTAGAATACCTAGGTGCAGCACAGAGGAGCAAACGGAGACAGACATAGAGCTAACTCAGGCAGCACCCAATCAGATACTGCATACAGTTCAAGCTTCTCCTTCTTACCTACAAATGCACTCAGTCTGCAGCCCCTCATTACCTCTCTACCCTCATTTCCCCTTACGTTCCCGCCCGTAACCTCCGCTCACAGGACAAATCCCTCCTCTCAGTACCCTTCTCCACCACCGCAAACTCCAGGCTCCGCTCATTCTTCCTCGCCTCACCCTATGCTTGGAATCAACTTCCTGAGCCCTTACGCCAAGCCCCCTCCCTACCCATCTTCAAATCCTTGCTCAAAGCCCACCTCTTCAATGTTGCTTTCGGCACCTAACCTTTATACCTTTCAGGAAATCTAGACTGCCCCTATTTGACTGACTGTACATTTGTCCTTTAGATTGTAAGCTCCTTTGAGCAGGGACTGTCCTTCTATGTTAAATTGTACAGCGCTGCGTAACCCTAGTAGCGCTTTAGAAATGTCAAGTAGTAGTAGTAGCACCCCCAGGTGCAGTAGAGTGGAGTAATTAGAGCCATGCTGGAAGCAGCCAGCACACAGAAGGAAAACTACTCCAGAAAGGATAGGCAGAAGCCAGCTTAGAAGCTGACCCCCAGAAATAAGGTAAGTCTGAGGGTGGTCACAGCCACAGACGTGACAAGAAGTGATTCATGTCTACCCGTTCCACTCCACTGCATTCAAATCTCTCTCGTGAATATCCTGAAAACCTGACTGGCTGAGGTGCCTCCAGGACCAGTTTGAGAACCACTGCTATAATATAATCCCAAACTACCCAGCAACAAACACAAAGATCGCAAAACAATATTGAAAAGTGTTGCAGACAGTGTTGAACGTTGTGGGACAACTGATGTATGTCTACACAAAATTATCTGTTATGCAAAAATGAGGAGAACCAATGCAGCTGAAATATCGAGTGACACTAAGAAATAACTAGTTCCTTTATCAAAGCCGGCTTTAAAGACATCCAACATAGAAACTAGTAAAGATTCTGCATCATGCTTGGATCAAAACCCAAACTGATAATTATCCAATACATTGATTTTTCTCAAGAAACTCAATCAACTGATCCAAAACTACTTTTTCAATCACTTTGTTCACAAAAGGTAAAGATGAAATTGGTTGATAATTACTAACACATATGTTTCACTAGAGCCTAAGATATTGAGGTAAAGTTTGCCAACAAAACAAAAATGTGAGAGGATTTGGAGCAGAGAGAACAGCAGTTCAACAGCCCCAGAGAATAGATTTGCCAAACCACCAAGGTACATCGAGAGGAACAACAACTTGTATCCTCAGTGACCTCAGGTGCATCATTTCAGTAATCAATGGTGAACAATGACAGTTATAGCTTGTGGAGTATCTGCTACAGAGGTTTTAACCACCACCCAAGTAATTTTGAATAAAAGTTGAAAATGATAGAAACAAATTTCAAAGTACTAGGTTTTATTAATGACAGTGCTATGCTATACTCCAAATAATTTCTAAGCCTCAAGGCAAAAATCTACGAATGACTTGAAAAATACAAAATCTTGTATTTGTCTTTTCTAGTGTGCACATTTATCATGATTACAGAAATTTTGATTATAGGAATTAATATTGTAAGCACCAGAGATGTAGGTTATTTATTATTATTTGTGTTTAACTTTCACAGGGAAGCACAGTACAAACTTTGTCAGTCGATACGATCCAAGATTTAACAGCTGGATCCAGCTTCCACCTATGCAAGAAAGGTAGTATGGGAACGTTTTGTTGCCTGGTGACATCTTCCTTTGCTGCCCCAAGTTAAAAACTTTTAATGTTATCTTATTTCCAGAAATAAAACTTAGAAAATGAACTCTATGCCTTCATGAAAAATACCATGTGTACGTTTTGCTTTATACTGTGCATGAAGCCTGGCATACATATACAGAACAGAAAAATCAAACAGCCTATCAGAATAAACCCCAAGCACTTGGAGTCCCAGGAACTGAACAGTAACACACCCAGAGCACAAACTGACATTTAGAAAAACAAAAACCACGATGAGTAGCACAGTTGTAAAGCAGGTTTATTTACTGTCTTACTGTGTCCTGATCTGCTGTAAAGTAGAGAGGTGCTATCATGTAAAGTGAAATGAAATGAGAAAGGGAAAAAATAAACCCTCCATTACTAGAGTGCACTGATTGCAGATAGGAAAGCTGAGTTTCTCAGGAAGTGCCTCTTTTAATCGATGGTGCATAACATGGATCAAAACTGGCATGTGAAAATGAAACCATTTTCATAACTCACTTGTCCAATTCCCTATGTATTTGTTCTGTAAATGCACTTTTTAGTGTCTTTACAAGGTTAACTGGTAAGGTCTAAACTCAGTGGAACTGTTTATTTCATGGTATTTCTTTTTATGGCTCTCCTGGAATGGTGGGTATTTTTCTAGCAAGTGAATATAACGATGCTTTTTAGCCGTTTTTTTTTTTTAATGAATTTTTAGAATTAAATTAGTGCATAAGCCACAGGTGATTTTTTAAAATTGAAAGATTTTTGGCCAGTTTTCAAGGTTTATTTATTTTATTTATTTATTTGTTACATTTGTACCCCACATTTTCCCACCTATTTGCACCTATTCCCCACCTATTTACAGAGTTAAAAGCTGGCTTCCTTCATGAGTTGCTGAAGACAGAGCTGGATATTGTCTACACATAGTCAGAAAATGGCAATAAAAGTTTGCCGTAAAACTTTATGGAGGAAACCTAAAATCTTACAAGTTTGAGTGCAGAGATACTTTCCTTGTTGCCATGCTGTCCCTAGTTTGCCATGATTCTGTGGATGTGGCAGCTGCCACAGATTTACCTACTTTTTAAAATCAGATTTTACCTACAATCTGGAGGTCTTAGTCATAATTAAGATGTTTGCTATCTCTTTTCCCACCAAGACATATTTCATTAAAATGTTTCTGAAACTTTGTGCTTTTAGTAAGCCCACTTTTCATAGGCTAATTATTACCACCCACAGACGACATCTCTAGCAGAGTGTAAAACAATATGATGAGACATTATTTTTTTTCTGTAATACAACAGAAGGTTATTAGGTACTTGAAAGACTGCATGCATGTCCTTGCAGAGTGGCAACATCAAAACTGTCAACAACCTCTGTATTTGACCACATGCATGTTTTTTTTTCTATTTAACTTTTTCATTTTTATCCAAAAAAAAAGATACTTTCATTCAATTCAAATCCTCCTCTTTCAATATACAATATCTCTTATCCATTTGTAAAGTTTCCATTCAATATTCAGCCAGCGGCACTCAGTGGGTTTTTTTAAACATTGACTTGCTGGCTAAATAGACCCAGATGTGCAGTGACAGGTCGTGTCAGGGCACTGGCATTGAATATCCAAATCTGTACCTGTACCTGGCTGCCGTTACTTATGTAGGTCACAGTCGATATTCAGCTAGGACCTGCATGAGACATCTGAATATAGGCCAGGACCCACATAAGGGAGGGTATCAGTCTGATGTGTCAGCCCCCCCCCCTTTCCAGGTCACCACTGATCCCCATAGTACCCTCCCTAGCATCCCATCTCCTGGAGCAAATTCCCTGATTCCTGCCCCTCCCCCAATCCAAGAAGCATGCTCCCTCCGATTTTATGCTAATATGTAAGCCCCAGCCACTATCCAACCCTCCCTTCCCACAATAACCTTTCCACCCCTGGGACTTACCCAGGAAAGAGTCTTTTTATTTAGCGAGATAGGGCTGGAGTGGTTCCCTTTCCACTCCTGCCTTGTCGGCTCCAGGTGTCAAAATGGTGGTGCTAATCCTGAGAAGTAGTCTTGTGTACTATGGGTTAGACTTCCATATAAGGGCAGTCATACTGGTTCTGACCAGGGTTGCCAGGTGGAAAATTTTTTTCCCACCCAATCCAGCCTAAAAACAGCCCAAAACCCGCCCAAACTCAAACCCCGCCCCTGACACCCCCACCCCCGCGTCCACCCCCACCCCCGCCGTCATCAACCCCGCCGTCACCGGCCCCGCCTCCCCCATCACCGGCCCCGCCTCCCTTGTCATCGGCCCCGCCTCCCCCGTCATCGGCCCCGCCCAGAACGTCACTAACCCCGCCCCCCGCGGCCGAAAAAACCGCCTGAAAACCGCCCAAAAGAAAAAAAAGAAGCCCAAAAAACCGCAGCCCGCCGCGGGCAAAAATTTCCCGCGGCGGGTCGCGGAAAACCGCCCAATTGGGCGGTAAAACCGCCCACCTGGCAACACTGGTTCTGACCCTTACCTCCTACAAACTCTAAACTTTGCTAAAAGTAACCTGCCTTGATGTTCACTGGGCACATATAAATTTACTGTAAGTACCTTCCTTTGGTGTTTTCTAAATGTCTGTTCTGGAATTTCAATCAGCAATGTCTGGAGCAGATAGATAAACCTCAGAAGCATCACCATTTTCACACTAGCCGATGGCCTACTCAGAACAAGTTTGATCATGACCATTTGTCCAGCTCTCTCTCCACCTATCTCATTAACGCTGATAATCAGGGCTTATTTTTGTGCCAATACACACCGGTATGGCGTACCGGCACCTTTTTTCCCTTCCCTGCTCATCTCTCCCATCTCCTGCCTTTCTTTCACAGCCATAGCTGCTTTTCCCAATGAGCAGCAGCAGCGCCGCAGGCACAGCAAGGAGCAACCTGTTTAGGGCTGCAGTGCTAGGACACGTGTTGTCGTCTCTAAGGAGGTTGGATAAAACCTCCTTGGTTGTCTCTGCCGATCCCCTGCCCCAGAACAGGAAGTTGATGTCAGTAGAGCAGGGAATCAGCAGAGCCAACAGTGCGTGTCCGAGCACTGTAGCCTTGCATCTTTTACTTCTTGATTTTCCCACCGCCTCTGCTGGTTTGGAGAAGCAGCAGCAGCCATAGGAGAGTTGCTGGATGGGGTGAGAGGAGGAAGGAGAGAAATACTGAGTTGGGAGAAGAGGGGACAAGGGGAGAAGTACTGGATGAGGGGAGAGAGGGCAAAGGGAGAAATGCTGGATGGGGAGAGAGGGGACAAGGGGATAAATACTGGCTAGGGAGAGAGGAGGATGTGGAGAAGTACTGCAAGGGAAGAGAGGGGACAAGGAGAGAAGTACTGGATGGGGAGAGAGGGGACAAGGGGAGAAATACTGGCTAGGGAGAGAGGAGGATGTGGAGAAGTACTGCATGGGAAGAGAGGGGACAAGGGGAGAAATACTGGATGGGGAGAGAGAGGGAAAGGGGAGAAATGCTGGATGTGGAGAGAGGAGGATATGGAGAAGTACTGGATGGAAAGAGAGGGGACAAGGGGAGAAATGCTGGATGGGGAGAGAGGGGGCAAGGGGAGAAATGCTGGAAGATTGGATAGAAAAGAAAGGACTAAATGTGGATAAAGGCAGAAAATAAAATCAAAGAAAGCTGAAAGGAAAAGGAGGAGAGAAAAATAACAAACAAGAAATCCTGGCAATAGAATTAAGAGAAGACGAGGAAAGTAGAAACCAGAGACTGGGACTAACACAAATGAAAAGAAGTACTTGGCCAGACAACAAAGGTTGAAAAATGAATTTTATTTTTATTTTAAGATAATGTGGTAGATATGCGAATTTTTTGTTTGATTGTTTTATTTGTAGTTCTTAATTTGCAATGTAGTGAATGGAATATTTGAAATTTATGTCTGCCATTTTTATAGCAAGGGGAAATATTTTTGTTTTTCTGATGTTATCCTGCATGCCGGAGTCTGGTTTTGGGGGGTTTCAGCTGATTTTTTTTGTCTACATATTTTATTAGTTTATGGTCAATCTTAAAGGTTCTTGTGATACCCTTTTATATGCTCTGTGGCTAGTAAACTGGGTGTGGCTACTGTAGGAGGGGAGGGGAGGCCGCAGAAGAGGAAGACTGTGGCCCACTATGTACAAAAGTCCACACAAGATGAATAGTGCGACCAGCAAGGCTCTCCAATAACAACAGGAAGACGAGAATACAGTGAAGAAACTTTATTCTAATAATGCCCGACACGGCACTGTGTTTCGGCCAAGTGCCTGCTTCGGGGGTCTAAAATAAATAAAACAATAATATAAACAGAGTGTACATGTATAAAAAATCATATAAGAAGTATGTGCCTGTATAAAGCATATACTTATAAATATGCATGCATATACTTATATAGATAACTGTAGCATAAATACATGTCAAGTACATCTAATGATTATGGAAAATAAAAAGTACAATAAACTGATGTGACGTTAATAATATAAAAAGTAACAATTATAGTATAATTAAAAAGTAACATTTATAGTATAATTAAAAGAGGAAATACCACCATATTGATAAAATAATTATAAATGAAAGACAAATGAAAAGGTAACAAAAGTAAAACGCTCCTTAATGTAAGTAGCTAATATAGGCTTGAAAGGTAAAAGCGCTTGCTGTCTGCACAGGGATGAAAAAGAAATATGGACATTCATTCCCCATTGCAGAAGGAAAGGATCATCCATGTCCATAAAGGTTGATCTTAGGAGTTAGACCTGCTACCTGGGGGCCCTTTTTGGAAGGGTCAGTAACTGTTTGCACTTACCCTCTGTTAACTGCAAAACATAATAGGGTAAGTGCAAACAGTACTTCCTGTGGAGTACATGCAGGAGGTACGCCCAGTGTCTGCCCTGCTCCTATTACCCCATACTTCATGGTGGTGCATCCTAAATTTACGTTTCCCCTCCAGGCGCCCTCCCCTGGCAGGTTCAAAGACCTGTTCCACCCTCCCCAAGAGGTCTGATCTCCTTCCCAACCCCCCACCAACAGTTCTGACCCCCTCCTGACAGTCCCATGCTTTCTGATCTAGCTCCCAACCCCCTACCCCATGCTCTCCACCCCACCCCCCATTAACATCTGAAACCCCACTCACAAAAGCCTGCCCAAACAAAAGAGCAGTGGACCCCCAAACCTTCCCTAATCCATTAGGATCTACCCGTGCTGTAAATGGCCTGTGTCAGTATTCCCAAGCGGTAGCCGTCTCCCTCCACTGCAGCCCAGGAGGGATGTAGAGAGGAAGTGCTAGAAGACAGAAACGTCATCTTGTGTCTTGGTACTTTGCATTTGTTCTTGTTTATTCTTAAATGCTTATTTGCTTATCCACATATTAGACCAGACCAGACTAGTAGTTTATGCCCCTTACCAGCAGATGGAAGCAGAGAAAAAAAACTGAAGACTCTAATAACATCACTGGTACAAGAGGTGATGCAGCCAGGAACCTGTCAGTATTTCTCTGCCTCCAGCAGATGATGCAGGTCAGACCGATACAGCAAGGCTTTTGAGTAACAGGACTGATTCCCCTGGGCACATTCCTCCCGATATTCAGCACTATTTAACCAGCCAGGAACAGCTGCTGGTCTGTTAAATAGCACTTAACCGTTTATCCATGAATATTCAGTGGGAGATAGCGAGTTATCTCCCGCTGAATATTCCCTGTCAGCGCTTAGTAGCTAACTAGTTATATTGCAGAATATAACCGGCTATCTGCTAATATTCAGCACTTCGCTGGCTAAATTTGGCAACCAAATCGGGCCACCAAAATAGCAGGCTTATCTTTGGCTAGTTTAAACATAATCAGCCAGCACTGAATATTGGCTTGGCCAGTTAAGTTTAAACCGGCCAAAAATAAACCAGATATTCAATACCAGTCACAGGAAACAGCCTGGCATGGAATATCTGGTCTCACCACCGACCGCGAGAGTTAGCTGGGATTCCTCCCACAGTCCGAATATTGGCCCCACTGTGTCCAGTGATTGAGATTGGCTCATGTAGGCTCCCAGGAGTGGCCACCATTTCGTCTAGCTGCATCAGGGTCAAACGGCTAGAAATGTAAACTCCGTTCATGACGACGGACCCAAACGCTGGCCACCGTTGGTCACAATCTATTGAAGGAAGGAAGGACTATTTAGCTAAGTATTGATAGCTGCTCATGCTATTTATGAATTGTTTAAGATAATTTTGACAAAGTTGTCATTCTCAAAACACTGTGACCAACTTTAAGGAGTTTTTTTGCCGATGATGAAGCAGTCCTGCTCCTGCTGTGTAGCTGGGAGCTTCTTGAGGCTTTTTCCTCCTTATTTTCAACATATTTATACACTGCTCGTGTTTAGTTTTATAAGAGAATCTTTTTGTTTTTGTTGTTGCCAAAACTCCTGTTTTTGTCATCTTGATGACCCGACGGAATATGAAATGTCTGCTTTTCTTCAGTCACAGAAAGAAACTAAGGGCATTTGCACTCGTGCTGTCATGGCTGGAGCATCAGCCTCTGTATACCTTTCCCCTGTAGCTGTTCATAACTTGGGTTATGCCAGATAGCGAACTCCTGTCCCCAGTGATTCTAATAACTCCAGGTTGGTGTGGTCTTCCTTGGTATGCAGATCTTGAGCAGCTTCTGTTACTGGGCCTTCTTCATCAGGGTCCTGTGTTCATAGAAGATCCAGATCCCTTTTGGATTACCGCTTGCCCTTGAAAGGCATTGCCTGAAAAGAAAGGGATTTTCAGCCCCATGATTGCTACCTTGCCGAAGGCCCACAGATCATCTAATTCAGTAGTTTATGGAGAGTCAGTGCTGTTTTTCCGCTCACAGTAATCCCTTTGGAGTGTGGATATTCTTTTCATTCTCTCGTTTTTGCAGAAGGGACTAGAGCAAAGTTTGTCTCTTAATTTGTCTAAGGTATAGGTAGCAGCACATTCTTGTTTCAGAGGCAAAATTGATAGATCTGCCCAATGGGATCTTACTTATGTTCTGTCATCATTGGTGAGGCCTCCTTTTGAGCCTCTCCATCAGACTTCTGTGGATTAAGAGATCTGGCAGCACAACCTGTTAAACTGGTGATGGCATTAGAATCTTTGGGGGGAGTCCTGTCTTCATCTACTGGTAAATGGTCATAATTCACTAGTCTGGACTGCTTTAGCAACATTCAAGAAAAGGAAATTATCAGGTAAGAGTAAATTTCAATATACCTTAGGAATACCTAAGGAATAAGTGATTCAGGGTAGCCTATATCAATAAAATTGTACATATACTATTGAAAATTCAAGAGTGCATACATAAATTAACCCAGAAAATTTGTGCATGCGAAGTAGCAGGTATAAATGTAAGAGCATTAATTCTGTGAAGTGATTTTCAAAGTGCAAGTGCACACATACTTTTATTTTGAAAATTTGTCAAAGTTCATATAGGAAAAATATGCATGCACACATATCACACTGGTACAGCAGTAAGAACTAATCAATATTTTTTTTTCTGCTTTTACTTATTTTAGACGGGCAAGCTTCTATGCATGTCGTCTTGAGAAACATTTATATGTGATCGGTGGCAGGAATGAAACTGGGTACTTGTCTAGCATGGAGTGCTATAACTTGGAAACCAATGAATGGCACTACGTGTCCTCATTACCACAGCCCCTGGCAGCTCATGCAGGAGCAGTACATAATGGCAAAATACACATTTCAGGTATGTTACTTTTTCAGCTTAGTAACATTGACAAACTGCCTAGCACTTTGGATAGAGCGGTCTAGAAATTATGAAAACACATAAATAAACCTTTACCACTGAAATGTGATTAAGTGGAAAAGACTTCATTTAATAATCTATGGGAGCATGGATAAATAATAGTGTTCCTTTTTTTCCTTTTCAGGGGGTGTTCACAATGGAGAATATGTACCCTGGCTATACTGCTATGACCCTGTCATGGACATCTGGGCCAGAAAACAAGACATGAACACAAAACGAGCCATCCATGCCTTGGCAGCAATGAATGATCGGTTGTATGCAATTGGAGGAAACCATTTGAAAGGTCAGACTTTTAATGGCAAAATTGACATAAGGGTTTTTTAAAGTTTAAATCAATCTCTTTCTGAAGCAAAGTAAAAATGCTGACATGGGATTTTTTGATGTGACAAGTTGTTTTGCTTGCACTGAAGCAGATTGAACCATAGAATAACTGAAAACTAGTCATCCTTTACTGTATCCCAAAACTGTCCAGTGGGAGGATCACTACAGTAAGAATGCCAGAAAGCTGAACTGAAAATTGCTTACCTTAATATTATCCAAGACTCATCTCCTTATTTCTGTTTATGATCACCTGGGATCATAATGCCATAAAAAACTGTCTGTGGAGAAAATCCAAATGTAGATCATTTGTGTATTATGATTTTATTGGCCTATATTTGTTTTAAATTTGAATAATAAAACTTAAATAATAAAGAGTTTGAATAACAGCAAATAAATTCCAGTTGCACAAATCATAGAGCAATTGTCAAGGCATCAGATTCAATAAAGCTGATCTATTTTTACCCCAAGTTAGAGCCTTTGGAAAATATATTTTATTTTTTCATAATGACCTTTTACACGAATTAGGTATCTATTATATTTTCACTCCAGGATAAGTCAGTATCAATACAAGACACATCCAGCTAGTCCTTGAGATTCATGCAGTGTTAACAGTGGAGTCATTGACACCGAGACCTCAAAGACCTTGGGGTCAATTTCACTGCACCATTGTTATCTCCAGTGCATTGAAGAAGGAAGCTTCACTGAGGCAGTGTTGGAGAGTTGCATGGGTACAGAAATTTCACCCATCCCCGCCCATCCCCAATTAAATCTAACCCATACCTACCGGTACCTGCTAAGATCCATTTCAACCCCACCCATCCTCACAATCAATCTCCTCCATCCTCACCCATACCCGCAGGAGTCGATCACAGCCTTCTCTTTCCTCCCAAACCCAACAGCCTCCCTTGTTTTTTTTGGATGGTATTCACATTCAACCAATGAGTGTGCTAAGCCTCAGTCTGGTGCTCCAGCTGCCTCTCTGCGTATATTCCAAACCTCATTCTGGTGCTCCAGTTGCCTTTCACAGTGCATTCCAAGCCTCATTCTGGAGTCACCAGAGGAGATTTTGACTACACTCCTGTGGGAATCCCACGGCAACTTCTTCCTTCCCCACAGGAATCCCATTGTAACTTCTATCTTGCGGGAATCTCACGCAACTTCTTCCATATGTGCAGAAATCCCCATTCTCGTGCAGCTCTGTACTCAGTGTCTCAATACCAGCATCCAAGGCCTGACTCCAGTGTCAGTAGGCTGAGACAGGCAGAGACCCAGACTTTTTTGGGGTCTGACTTAGCATCCCTAGGACTCTGATTGTGATGTTGTCTCTGGATAACCCTCTGAAGAGGGTTTAATTAACTTACCATCAGACCAGTTTCCTGCTTAACAGAGAAGAAAAACCATACCAGAGGAGATTTCATTCATTGATTTTGTGAGAGAAATGGCTAAAGCTGTTCCATTTACATTAGAGATGGAGGTGGAACCCAAGGCAGAAACAGTGGACATCCTTCAATTCCCCTCCAGCATGTTGAGACAGTGCCCGGATTCACAGAATCTCAAAGGACATGCTGACGTCAGACAGCAAAGGAACTTCAAATTGAAGCGCCTGGAGTAGCTCCAACAAGTTGTCATCTTAGCTGCTATTGAGACCTGCATTATCTTTGTGCCCTGACTTTGTCCTTTGAATTTGGAGGTTTGGGAGCAAACTCTGCCAAATACACTGCTGTTGCTAATATCAAGGCGTGGGAGTAAACTGCGCTTACTTCAGCTGACGTCAGGGGAACTTTAAATCAAAGCGCCTGGAGTAGCTCCAGCAAGTTGTTATCTTAGCTGCTATTGAGACCTGCACTTTCTTTGTGCCCTGACTTTGTCCTTTAAATTTGGAAGTGTGGGAGCAAGCTTCGCCGAATACACTGCTGTCGCTAACATAGAGGCATGGGAGTAAGCTCCGCTTACTTCAGCTGATGTCAGATGTCTGAGGAACTTTAAATTGAAGCGTCTAATGGCATGTTGCCGTTTGGTGCACCACCTAAGGCACAAGCCAAAGGCACGCACCTTAGGGAAGCGTTTTTGGGTAGCGCTCGAAGCAGGAAGTTACTGTAGTACTCAAATCCAGATCCTCTAGGGTAGCGTTTTCTGAAATGCTACCTGTTCCACGCGCAGGGCCCAAGCGACAGGCAGAGATCCAGAGTCTCAACACGTGGTTGAGACAATGGTGTGGGGAGGAGGGTTTTGGATTTGTCAGGAACTGGTCAGCATTCTGGGGAAGGGAGAGCCTATTCCGATCTGATAGGCTTCACCTTAACCAGGGTGGGACCAGGCTGCTGACATCAACTTTTAAAAAGGAAATAGAGCACCTTTTAAACTAGAAACGGGGGGAAGGCCAACAGTTGCTCAAAAGCGCATGGTTCGGGAGAAGGTATCTTCTGAGGATATCACCCAGATAGGGAAAAAAGGGTTACTTGTGAGTAAGGATGACAAAGAAATCATAGAGGATCAGATAGCCTTAAATAAAATTAATAATGACCAAACAGAAGACAACATATTAATAATGCCAATTATTAAACGTAATAAAAAACGGAACAACAAGCATACATTGAAATGTCTATACGCAAATGCCAGGAGCCTGGGGCATAAGATGGGAGAGCTGGAGTACATTGCACACAATGAAAAACTGGATATTATAGGCATCTCTAAGACCTGGTGGAAGGAAGATAACCAATGGGACACAGTCATACAGGGCTACAAATTATATCATAGCGATAGGGTGGATAGGATTGGAGGAGGGGTAGCACTGTATGTAAATGAGAACCTAGACTCGGATAGGCTGCAAATATTGCAGGAGACAAAACCCCTATTGGAATCCTTGTGGATTGAAATTCCACGTGAAAAGGGGAAAAGGACGGTGATAAGAGTGTACTACCATCCGCCTGGCCAAGACAAGCAGACGGATGCAGCAATGACAAGGGAAATTAGGGAAGCGAATAAAAAGGGCAATGTAATATTAATAGGTGACTTCAATTATCCAGATATAGACTGGGTTAATGAAACATCAATACACGCAAGGGAAGTGAAATGACCACAAGAGCCATGCAGTAACCAGACTGTAACTCCATTTTGGTGCGTATTGGGCGCGTATGCGGCTTAGTAAAAGGACCCCTTGGACTTCGGCTGTTCCCTGTTTCTCCTGGAGCATTCATTTCTTTCCACTCCTGCTTTGTGACTTTTGGTCATTTTATGGAAGCTGTGTGGACCTCCTTTTGCTGTTGTACACTATTCAGGTGACATCTTGGAATCAAGGGTTATTACCAGGTACTTTAAAATGTGCTTCCACTTGTTCTATCCTCAAAAAAACAACTTTAGATGCTGAGGTTTCCAGCGGTTATCACCCTGTTTCTAACCTACCTTTTGTGACAAAGGTAATAAAGCAGGTAGTCCTAGAACAATTACAGGAGTGTTTAGAGGAAAAAATCTGTCTAGAGGAAAAAATCTGGCTAGACCAAGCTTGTCCAAGTCAGTCCACGAGGGCTGCAAGCAGACCAGGTTTTCATGATATCCCTAATTCATATGCATGAAAGAGATCTGCATACGTTGGATGTAGTGGGCATGCAAATCTTTCTCATTCATATTCATTAAGGATATCCTGAAAACCTGGCCTGTTTGCAGCCCTCAAGGATGGAACTTGAACATGCCTAATTTAAAACCTGATCCCTTTAAAAGGAATTTTGACTACAAGTCCCAGAAGGCTATATGCTCTGAAGCCAGGACAGCTGTGTTATGGAGAACTGGGGAAGCTGATGGTGCATCAAGCTTCCAGTTGGGCTAATTAGTATTGCCTTCCTGGATCTTATGTTATCCGCTATGAACCTGTATATAGGAATTGACGATTTTTAAGTTTGAAGAGGAGACACAACCAAGGGACAAGAGCTACACACCACGGTTACAGAGAGGTTCTGGGCTAGGGCTTTCTGAGGTTAGAGGGCAGGGCTTAACCCTGTCAACTCACAACCATGACTGAAGTAGGGGAAGAAAAGCTCTCACTCGTAAGGAGTAGAGACAGGGTTGGCAGTTGGAAGAGGCCCCAACCTGGAGATCGGCAAGTGAGGGGGGGAGGGGGTTCCAGTGAATCAGTGTCCTGGGATGAGGGAGCAGGATTCCATGAGGTTAGGAACCAGCCCAGTGTTTAGGGACAGGAAGATTTAAGCCTTAACAAGTGAGAGGAGTCCTCAGGAGTGGGGGAAAGTTGGAAACCCAGAGGAGCTCCTTGATTCAGGTTTCTTATGTTGGCTCTCCTGGATGGTGTGATAAAAGGGAGATAAGTCTAATGTGATATTGTAGTCTGTAGGAACACGGGCATAGAGAATATATATATATATATTTGGATTTTGTTCACACCTTTTTCTGTGGTAGCTCAAGGTGGGTTACCTTCAGTTACACTAGGTATTTCCCTGTCCCTGGAGGGCTCACAATCTAATTTTGTACCTGAAGCAATGGAGGGGGCCCCTTTTACAGCAGCTGGTAAAAGGGAAGTCTTACTTTCCTACAGGAAATGGCCGGGCAGTAAGTAAAGCACTTGCTGCGTGGCCATTTCGGGGGGGGGGAACCCCTCTCCCATACCTTGCCCAGGGCACTACCCACTTTGTCCTATGGCAGTCCTCTCACACTGAAGTTTTTTTTTTTAATCCCTGTGTGTATCTGTTGAAAAATAATGAAAATCACTGAAATATTGGTTAGCAATGAGACACAAACAATGGGCCTAGTAAGAAAGACTTTCACCACTTTGTTTTATGTGTACATTATACAGGTTTTTCTCATCTGGATGTCATGCTGGTAGAATGTTATGATCCAAAAAGTGACCAGTGGAATATTCTGCAGACGCCTATTTTAGAAGGTCGGAGTGGCCCTGGTTGTGCTGTTCTGGATGACAGTATTTATCTTGTAGGAGGCTACAGCTGGAGTATGGTATGTGCTACATGTCTGTATTACAGCATTTTATTAGACAGTTGGATGGTCATACAAGGGGTAATTCTTTAAAGGTCGCCTAAAGATAGATGCTAAAATGCTGTGTACTAAGCACAAATTCTGTATCGGCAATTATGCGCATAATTGCCGATATAGAATACTAGCATGTCCACATTGTAGCACCTAACTGTAGTTACAAGCACTTATGCCATGTCAAAAGCTGGTGTACATTCTTGTGCCTAACTGCTGTTAGTTACATGCATATGAATGAGTAACTATGAGAGAGTAACACAGCGATTTGCTAAACTGCTCTGGCTTCCTGTGGAAGCAAGGTCTATCTTGTGCGTTATTGTTTTTCTTATAATATATGGTGATACTCCTGTTCATATGGAAAATCTGATTTTATTACCAGATTGCAATAGATTGAAAACAGCATGACGCATTTTAGAGTTATCATATCTAGTCCAAAAGATGTTGTGTATAAATCTGTGTTTTCAGCCACCTTCCAATACCAAACTGCTAAGTGGTAGAATCAATTACCAGTCAAAATTAGGACATTGTTTAATTATGGTGTGTTTCTTAAAATTCTTAAAGCTTTTTTATTCTCAAAATATGTATTAGATAAAAATTGATTATTCGTAAATGTATTTAAATTTGTAGTTCCTTGGAATGCCCAGTTTATTTCCTGTAAACTGCACAGAATGCTATTTGGGGAAATTGCGGGGTAGAAGAAATTGAATTGAGTTGAAGCTTATACCCCGATGCTCAAAAGTTAATTTGGGCGCTAGAGGCCATTAGCGCCATGCTAGTGCCCGCATGTAACTGCGCAAAATGTTCAGAGGCCCAGAGCACAGGAACAAACAAGTGCACAGACAAATAACACAAGTAGCATGTCATTTTGTAATCCTTCCGAATACTCAGAAAAGAGCACCCAAAACAAAACTGCCTTACCGCTTCAAACAAATAACGCCAGGTCGGAGCAGGCATTAGGGTATTGGAAGAGAGGATTTCCCATGATTCTGATGCTTCTCTTATGATTCTGCAAAATCTGGCGGTTTTGATTGCTTTTGGAAGCAGAAGGAAGCCCGTGCAAGCTCTTAAGCGCTGGTAGTGAGAAACAGCAGACCCAAGCTAAAGCACACATTGGTGTCTGTTTCCTATATCGAAATTTAAAGCGTCCTTGCTAAAAAACATTTTTAAACACCCAACGTGAAAACACACATTGGGCTCTGATTCCTGCATCTAAATAGAAGCATCCAAGCTAAAAAAAAAAAATTAAAAACTCGTATATTTAGGCCGCAGAAAACAGATGCCAATGTCTGCTTCATGTTTGGATTTTACCAGGCGCATGAGCACAGGAGCCAAGCTTACCAAGGAACTCTTTTGCACATGTGCCAAGCACAATCCTCCTGCACCAAAGTACAATCCTCCCACTGAACTCCCTAATGCCCAACGCTATGAGCGCACCTATATTTGCATCTCATTAGTGTTGGGCATTAGGACATTGTTCTTCTGCGCTGTTCCAGTGGTATTTTACAACGTTATTCAGCATAGCACCTAAGTTTTGATCATCAGGGCTTTAGTGTGTATGTGCTAGTCACGCCCCTGACCTGCCCATGCCCCTCCCATGTCTATACACCCCTAGCAGTTACATGCTAAAGGAATCACGCACTAAGGTTACAGCATTATGACTAAAGGCAGTTACGCACACAACTGCAAATTACTGTCACTTAGCACCAGTTAACTCCAATTATAGCCTATTTTTGGTAGTGCCAATTAGTATTGAATTTAGCAATTAATTTACATGCATAGCTGCTATTATTCTGCAACCTGTACACACAAATTAGCACGCTAAGCATGAAAATCTGCATGCAAGATTATACCATTAGGAAGACAACTTTTACCTTTTATTATGGGTATGTTTATGTTTATTAAAATTTGATATACTGCTTAAGTTTTACAAAACAAAAGTGGTTTACACTGAAAAATAAAACAATAAGATATACAATGAGGCTCATTTTCAAAGCTCTCGAATCACAATCTTTCATCGAGTGTATGAGTCAACTTATCTTATATGCTCCAGCTTGCGTGTTGATTCCAACGGTCCCATTTCGGTAATCTTCCTTAGGGAACCACACCGCAAGACAATTGTTGATAGTTGATGAATTCTCCAGCATGAAGCATTAGCTATCAACAATTGTCTTGTGGTGTGGTTCCCTGAGGAAGATTACCGAAATGGGACCGTTGGAATCAACACGCAAGCTGGAGCATATAAGATAAGTTGACTCGTGCACTCTATGAAAGAGTGTGATTCGAGAGCAATTAGTGCATCGACAGATTAAAATTAAATATAATAAAAAGATTTAAAATATTTAAAACGTTACAGGGGTTTTTTAGTCGATGATTACTTTTTTTGTGTGCAACTGATTGTTTTGAGTTGTTGCTGCATGATTGAGCATAGATATAGCCAAAAGGTATTGATATTTCATGAATGAGATATGACCCATCTTAACCAAGCATATTGGAAGACATAAATACATATAAAAAATATGTATACATATTTTTTAAATATGTATATATTTTTAAAACATATATATTAAAAGGATATTTTTAAAAAGTTAATTGAAAAAGAGGACCGTTGTAATGTAATAAAAATGAATTATAGCAAAAGGATATTGATCTTTCATGAATAGAACATGACCCATGTTGACCAACCAGCTTATAATCGAACGAGAAAAACGCCCAAGTTCCGACCTAAATCGGGAGATGGGCGTTTATCTCACAAAAACGATTAAAGCGGTATAATCGAAAGCCGATTTTGGACGGTTTCAACTGCACTCCGTCGCGGATGCGGACAAAGTTGATGGGGGCGTGTCAGAGGTGTGGCGAAGGCGGAACTGGGGCGTGGTTATCTGCCGAACAGAGATGGGCGCATTTCACAGATAATGGGACAAAAGTATGCGTTTTTAGCTAGAATTTAGGGCACTTTTCCTGGACCCTGTTTTTTCACGAATAAGGCCCCAAAAAGTGCCCTAAATGACCAGATGACCACTGGAGGGAATCGGGGATGACCTCCCCTGACTCCCCCAGTGGTCATAAACCCCCTCCCACCACAAAAAATGATGTTTCACAACTTTTTATTTTGACCCTCAAATGTCATACCCACCTCCCTGGCAGCAGTATGCAGGTCCCTGGAGCAGTTGTTAGGGGGTGCAGTGGACTTCAGGCAGGTGGACCCAGGCCCATCCCCCCCTACCTGTTACAATTGTGCTGCTTAATGCTTAGTCGTCCAACCCCCCCCGAACCCACTGTACCCACATGTAGGTGCCCCCTTTCACTCCTTAGGGCTATAGTAATGGTGTAGACTTGTGGGCAGTGGGTTTTGAGGGGGATTTGGGGGGCTCTACACACAAGGGAAGGGTGCTATGCACCTGGGAGCTCTTTTACCTTTTGTTCTGTTTTTGTAAAAGTGCCCCCTAGGGTGCCTGGTTGGTGTCCTGGCATGTTAGGGGGACCAGTGCACTACGACTCCTGGCCCCTCCCACGAACAAATGCCATGTTTTATTCGTTTTTGAGCTGGGCGATTTCATTGTCCATTATCGCTGAAAAGCAAAAACGCCCAGCTCACAACTTGGCGAATAAAACATGGACGTCTAATTTTTTCGAAAATACGCTTGGGTCCGCCCCTTCACGGACCCGTTCTCGGAGATAAACGCCCATGGAGATAGGCGTTTCTGTTCGATTATGCCCCTCTAAGTATATCAAAAAACATAAATACATATAAATACACATAAAAGAATATATATTAAAACAGATGTCATATTATAAGGATCAGGTGCTCAACATTCAGAGTTTCCATCTATTTATTTATTTAGTTAGTTACTTATTTATGACATTTAACCCTGTTATTGGTGCAGAGATTTTTTTTCTCCTGTTAATGGGCTTCTAAAACAGACATCATGTTATGGGTATCAGGTTCTCAACGTTCAGAGTTTAAATCTATTTATTTACTTATTTATGGCATTTTATCCCACATTAAACATGAATTAGATTGGAACCTGGGAGCATTAACAACAACAAAAAAAATTCCCTGGAGAAAGTAATGCATTACCCCCCTCCCTGGCTCTCTCCCTGGGTATAGCCAGCTCTGCAATTTAGGGGGGCGCAGAGGTGGACCGGGGAGAGAGCCTGTTGTTAAAATATTACCAGCACACCACTGGGCTGCACCAAAGTTTTCAATATAGACAATGACTTAAAAATAAAAATCTTTAGTACTGGATCTTGTAGTCTCTAAATATGAAGTGATGTGAATAACTCATAAATGGAAAAATGAAATTTGAAGGGATTGAAGATGTGTTCTTGTGATGTCATGTGAACTTAAAAATAATATATTGTGAATGCTGGACAGAAAAATAAACTGCCAACTGAATTATCTATGTTACTCATTTAAATAATTATGAGCAATACTACGTGAAGATTGAAGAATGTATGTATTCAGGCAAAATAGCTATAGTATGTCGGTTGTATCTTAATTACGTGTGGAAAGACTAATATTAAATTGGGAGTGGCAGAAAAATCTTTTGTAAAATCATGAAGATATATTATTTTTTTATTATAATTTTGATCATAATGTGAATGGCGCCCAGCGTCAAATGATAGTCATATATATTGAAAATACAGAGTCAATAACCCATAATAATTAATACACAAATAAATGATAAATAATGGATTCTCTTTTAAAGCATACACATAAACATTTCTCTGTGCAGATGTTGCTGAATTTTCAAAGTGAAAGTTTGTGTGTACTTCTGCTTTGAGAATTTACCCCAGAAAAATGATGCACTTACATGTACACTCGCTATTTGTGGTGCATAATTTTTCTAGCTTAATTTACACTTATATACTTGAATTTTTCAGAAAGTATTTGCAGAAATTCAAACCCAGCCCCTAGGAACATCTCTGCTTGCTGCAGATAAAAATGCATATATACAAGATACATGCGTGCTTTTACTTTCATATAAAAGCCTATTTCTGTGTATAAAGAACTGTTTTACCCACAGACATGGCTTTGAAAGTTATGCTTTTAAGTTTATCTCTTGTAGCTTTGGTTTCTTGTAGCACTCAATTAAGAGGCCAATTTTCAAAGCCATGTATGTGTGTGTATATAATTCATGGTGAAGAACGTGTATCATCCCCCTAATTTTTTTAAAGTCACCAAAAATTGTGTTTTCAAATTTGGGCTCGTGCGCCATTTAATTGAGTAATGAGCCAATTAGTGCCAATAATTGGCTTTTTAACAAGCAATTATTGGTGCTAATTTAAATCAATTAACATATGCACATGTAAATTTAGGTACGTGATCTGCGCCTAAATTTTACACAAGTCCCAGAAAAGGGAGCGTGGAAATGGGAGGGTCATAGGCATTTCAGGGAGGGGCATGGGTTTGTGTTACATGCACAATTTTAGAATAAGGGGTTTCTGTGCATAAATTTGGGTGGAGACATTTGCACCACGTTTTTGTTAGTGCAAATGGATGTGCGTAAATTTACGCACAACCCCTTCGCTTAAGCGCTATTCTATAAACCGAACCTAACTAGGCACGGCTTTTTAGAATAGCACTTAAGTGGGTTTTCTTCTGCACCAATTTTTTAGGCACAATATATAAAATTCACCCCCAAATGTGCCTGTATTCTCTGCATGTACACACATATTTTAAAAAGTATATGTGTATATCACAGTTGTCTATACTAGGCCCCTGGGAACACCTTTGCAAAAACTAGGCATCATCTTTCACTGTGTGTGTGTTTTACATTTGTATACCCCTGCTGTACATGTAAAAACTGCCTTACAAAAGTGTCCTTTTGGGCAGATAGATGTACAGCCTACGATCTGAACCCAAGTGGAGGAGTGGCCTAGTGGTTAGGGTGGTGGACTTTGGTCCTGGGGAACTGAGGAACTGATTCCCACTTTAGGCACAGGCAGCTCCTTGTGACTCTGGGCAAGTCACTTAACCCTCCATTTCCCCATGTAAGCTGCATTGAGCCTGCCATGAGTGGGAAAGCACGGGGTACAAATGTAACAAAACAAATTGCAGCACTGCTACTTAGTCAACAAATCTGGTCCCAAAGTGAAAAGTTTTCAGGCAAAATCCCAGTGTTCTTTTCAGGCAAACATGATTCCCCATTTCCCCATTTTAAGGTGTAATCATTCTTTAACAAGTAACTATGCCTTTACCCCCCCCCCCCCCCCCCCCCTTTTAAAGAGGTGCCATACTAGATGAAATGTCTTCTCTTGGGAAGTTTTGTTTGCTTTCACCATTTGAAATTATTATTTTAATATTGTATCCTAGGGAGCCTACAAGTCTTCTACCATTTGCTACAGCCCTGAGAAAGGAACCTGGACAGAGCTAGAAGGCGATGTGGCAGAACCGCTAGCAGGCCCTGCCTGTTCCACCGTCATACTGCCAGCCTGTGTGCCATACAACAAATAGAACCTAAGAAATGGTGAGACACTGTTAGGCTCCAGAAAGTAAGGACAGGTGACATAAATCATTTCAAATAAGAGGATTTCTTATGAAACATAACAGAAGCAGTGCAAACCCAACTTGAAAAAAGATGACCTCTAGTGAACCAAAACTGGACCTTTCAAACCAGTCATTGGAATCTAATGGAATGCCATACAACGATTAACTCCTAACATTTAGGGCTACTTTTAGCTCTTCTGTCTGTGCAGTATTCACCCGAACCTCAGCCTGGAGTTCAAAAGTTACCACTGTTACAGAAGGCCTGCAAAATGCATCAGCTCTATCCCTGGTTTCTGCCTACATGAGATTTTTGTTGTCATTTCCACCAGTGGCAAGTAAGACTGAGGTGTGAAGTAAGTGCTGCTGGGTGGGGAAAGCAACCAAGCTTAAGTAATATGAGTCTTCTAGTCACCCCACAAAATAAAATATCCCTTATGTTCTTCAGTGAAATCCTTGGCTTGGTGTCACAGAACTGCAAGGCCAGGACTAAAATCTTTAGCTTTTTATTACACTCCAGAGAGCATTTCTTTACTTTTGAGGTTATCTTTCACTCATTTTCCCAAACTTTTTTTTCTGGTGTAAACGTTTCAGCTAAAAAAAAATATGTTTTCAATAACAAAACAAAAAAAAAAGGACATTTGTATCCCAGTCAGGTTTCTGTTCATCTTTCAGAGGTAGACATCTCCAGAAGGCACAGAAAGAATTTTTTTTCAGACTATACAGGTTTCATACAACATTCAGAACATTAGCCGTCAAATGATACTATGAAATGTCAACACCACCAGACCTGTAGCTACATCATAAAGGACTCAAATCATATTCATGCAAACATTCTATTAAACAATCACTGAGCAGAAACACACACACAAGCAGGACATAGTAATTAATATATTTAAGAAGATGAAGATTCTTATTTTCAGGAGGGTAAGAATATGTGTGTTCTGACGTCCTGTATTAGTAATTTTGGTTTTTAATGAGCTCCCTAATCAGACGGTTCACATATCTCTGTATACACATCAGACCTTTGTCCTTGCAGTTCTGTGCATCCATCAATAACTGCCTAGAAATGGCATAGTAAATGGTATACAAGTGCATTAAATGAAATGGAATAAAGTGACTTCCTCCAGCTCTAAAAAGAAAATAAGTCATAATTATATTTCAGCTGGGGGGATTTTTGTCCTGTTGGTTATGAAAGTGCCTAAAGTGGCCCAGTGCTGAAAACGAAGGAAGCAACAGTTTCCGAGGAGCAGCAGTGGCAGCCGTCCCAGTCATTGTAGACCGTATTTTTGGAGCTCTTAATGTGTGTATGCAGCCATCTTACTGAGAAACTGTATTTGTTCACATTCAATGTCTGGTCATATTTTTAGGAATAAAAGTACAAATACATATTTGAGCCACATAACCATATAAAGAAAATGTAACTCTAAGATTATGCACATCATTGACAAAGATAAACCCTGCCTACAACATAGACGGCTAAAATATACATAGGATCCAAATATAAAAGGATGGATTTCCTGCAGATTACAAGCAGAAATTTGTAGCTGTCTGTGTTGTACACTAAAAAGTAAAGCACAATTTCCTTTGTTAGTAATTTGACTTCAAATGCTGTCAGTCTTCTAAAGACAGTAATCTCTAGACAGCCCACTATAAGAGTATTGTAAAGTGAGTGTGTGTTACAGCATGTTATTACTATTATAATGAAGAACTTTGTTTCTTCCCCCCTCTGACATAAGAATTCTTTTGTCTTGCTCCTGTGGCCCTCCAGCTCACTCAGAGCCAGCATCCCATGTCGTTACATAGGATTATTTTAATAACCCAGCAAGCACAGATTCTGAGTTTGGTCAGTAGAGCTTGCTGTTCAGCGATCACTTGTGTAGTCTCTCCTCAGCAGCTGTGAACACAGTTTCCACAGCATCCCCATCCCCAGCTAGTCCAGGGAACAGAAATGAAGTCCAAGTCTTACAGATGAGTCTTCTGCATGATGGTGGTGCATGGCACTACCACAGATCTGACTTTATGCTTCAGAATTCTACTTATGTCATTTCTCAGTACATTGACCCCCCCCCCCCCCCCCCCCCCAGATTCTAAATATAGGGCTACATTCTATATATCGCACCTTGATTTTTGCACGGAAATCAAAGCATATTCTATAAAGTGCGTTTTAATTTATGCATAAGTTATAGAATATACCGAGTGCTGCTCCGCGTGACTAAATTTAGTTACGGTCAATTACGCCAACTAAAACTTGGTGTAAATCCCGACGTGTAAATTAGTCATGGAGGGGGTGTAGTCAATAACAATACCCATAGATTTTAGATATGCCCACAATCTACCCATTCCACTCCCATAACTATGCCCACTTTTCAACTATGCGATTTAGAATTTACATGCACCATGTTACAGAATACGTTTAGCGAGTTGTGCACGTAAATCTTAATGCCAGTTAGTGGTGATAATTTCTTGTTAATATCCAGTTAACATCACTGATTAGCTGGTTAACTAATTAAGTTATACATATTGTTATACAATACGCTTCGCTTTCCGCTCGGAAATTAAGGCACCATGTATAGAATCCCAGGGATGATGCCTAAAGCTGCACGCACAAATTTGACAGTGTGGTCAAATTGCGCACACAACTTAATTGATTAACAAGCCAATCGGTGCTAATTGCCCATTAATGAGCACTAACTGACACTAATTAAAATGTACACACGCAGCTTTCTAAGTATATTCTGTAAACTGGTGCATGTAAATTCTAACGGGCAGATCTCAAAAGGGGGCATGGCCATGGGAGGGGCATAGGTGGGTCATGGGCGTTCCTATAAATTACACGTACTGTTATAGAATATGCCCAGTCCGCACCTAATTTGGCGCAGGCATTTACACCAGGTTTTAGTTGGCTTAAATGGTCATGCCTAAATTTTAGTTGCTGGAACAGGCAATATGCGTATTCTACAAATCCTGCCCAACTTTAGGCAAGGTTTATAGAATAGCGCTAAGCAGTTTTTTTTTTCAGCACCGATTTTTTTGATGCCATATATAGAATTCATCCCTGAGAGGGTAATTCTATAACAAGCAGGCTATGCTGAGAGGACAAACAAGTGTCTGTTTTTAGCCTATGCTATAAATACACATTGGTGCCTGTGAGATCTTTTTACAAAGCTGTGGCAAAAGGGGGCCTGCGCTGGTGTCGGCACGTTTTTTTGACGCGCACCGAGGCCCTCTTTTACCGCAGCAGGTAAAAGGCAGGTCTTTGTTATTGTCAAGAAATGGCTGTGCGGCAAGTGAAGCACTTGCCATGTGGCCATTTCGGTGGCATTCAGGTGGCAGTAAGGGCTCCTGTGCTAATCCGGCAGTAACTGCAGCGCGCGGCCCTTCCCGATCACCGCCAGGTACACACTGACGCAACAAAAACTGAAATGGCAGCGCTGGAAATGGCATGTTCTGGGGGAGGGAACTACTGCTGGGTTGCTGCGGTAGCCTGGCTGTACTTCCCTTTTAGGGAGCGGTAATCCCACGTTGGACTTACTTCAGCTTCATACAAGGGCCCCCATGTGTCTTTATAAAATACTATGGGTAAACCAGCAAAAATTACAGTTATATTGAAGCTACAGACCTTTACATCTGCTAAGGAGCAGGTGTAAATGTTAGTATGTAAGCACGCTCATATTTTATTAAACAATTGTGCTAATCGTAACTGTGCCTATACTCCATCACACAAATCACATAAAAGTATGCACCTTCTTGGCACCACATGTGCTTTAATGTTTGTAACCCCTGGGGTAAATTTACAAAAATCCTTTTATGTGCATAAAACATGGATTTACGTGGGGGGAAACTTTATAAAATTACCTCCTCAATGTGTAAAGTCCCTTAAAAATGCTGGAATGTGCTTTACAAGTAAACTATCCTTCAAAAGGTTATAAAAAAAATAATGTACACAAAAGCATACACCTCTGTTGACAGTGCCTCTGATAGTCTTTAAAAAAGCTGAGGGGTAATATTCAAAGCGATTCAAACTTGTTCAGGGCATTCCAGGGATATTCAGTGAAACTTAACCAGATAGTGCCGCTGAATATTTTCTCTAACTGCCTATGCTGAAACCAGCTAATTTGTGGGTGGTCTGGCAGCAGAGAGGAAATGTAACCATTAGTGGCAATTTTCAGTCTGCTAGCAGCGGTGTCCATTTTTGCTGCGTGCTGTGGCCCTTTTTGTGTAAAGAGGTCAAAAAAAGATGTGGTCATGCGGGTAAGATTGCACTTACCGCCTGGCCATGCAAGGGGGAGCACTTACCACCATCCACTGAGGTGGCAGTAAGGGCTTCCGTGCTAACCCAGCAGTAACCTGCTGCAGTAAAAAAAATAGGGACCTATTTTCCCTTGCACCGGAAATGCTGCACGCTGGGAGTTCCAGATTGCCGTGCGGTAAGCCCATGGTGGATTTACCGCTGCTTAGGAAAAGGGCCCCTAAGTAACTTTATGCAGCAAATTAAATGGACACCTGTTTGAATATCAGTCGGTACCCGGTTAACTTCGAGGTTGGTGGTCATTCCCAGATATTCAATGTTCAGAGCCGCGCGTGCTCTAGCATTGACTATCTGGAGTTAGTTCAGCCCACAGCTAGAGTAGCTTGTCAGCCACTTACAGCCATGGGCTGTACATCAACCCCGAGTTCATAAATTAGGGCACAAACTTAGGAGCCTACCGCCCGATATTCAAAATAATTTAGCTAGCCACTGACTGGTAAAATCGCTTGGTCAGGCCTAGCCACTAATAGTCAGCGGCACTTAACCGGATAAGTGTCACTGAATATCACGGTTAGCACCGAACACATAGCCGGCTATTTTGGGTGCATTCTGGGGGTGGATTAGCACTTAAATAGCCAGGGTTAGTCCATAAACGTCTGTCCTATTTTTATTCAGTAACTTATGGTCACTTTTGTGATATCGACTTAAGCAGCTATTTGTTAGCCAGCTTAAAAATAACCAGATATTCAAAGCCGAAGCCCACACAGGTCCCGCCTTTGAATATCCAGGAATAACGCCATCGACAGTGAGCAAAACACTCACCACCAATGGTTGAATATTGGCCCCCTAATTTTCAGCCAAATTTAGGAGCATAATTTTTCAGCTGAAAATTCATCTTAATCAGGAGCTTAACATTTAGGCCTATAAATTTAGGCCTGCTGTTCATTTGCCTAGATTGATGAGCCTAATTTATGAATCTAGTACTGAAAATCAGTGCTAAGCTCCTAAGTATTTTTCCTTACCCTAAATCTGCCCCTGTTGCCACCTGTGAAGTAAAGGAGTAACCTGATGGTTAGCATAGTGGTCTAAGAACCTGGTGAACTGGATTTGATTCCCACTGTGGCTCCTTGTGATCCTGGGCAAGTCACTTAACAAGGGATGTACTGAATATTCTTATTCAATTGGATTCAGCCCCAAATAGTGCCCTGAATACATTATTTGTATTTGGTTGAATAGTGATTTAAAGTCAAATACAAATAATCTGGGGCTCTACTATGCTAAATCCTACTGAAAGAAACACTTGATCTCTGATTTTACGTTGCTTTTTTATTATTTATTATAAAACCCTCCATTGTCCCAAGTACCAAAACTTAGACTGTGAGCCCACTGGGGACAGAGAAGGTACCTGAATATAATAAATGTAAACTTTAGTTGTACCACAGAAAGGCAGTGTATCAAGTCGTTTAGAGCCCAACCAAAACCAGGATTTTTGGTTTCAACTAACACCCAATCTGCAGTCAAAATTGGCCACTTGGTTTCAGCCAAAACCAAACCTGAAAACAAAACTATCCCTGCCCCAACTCCCAAACAGCACCCATTCCCTTCCCTTCTCCAGCCAGAAAGAGCCCCCATCCCCCCCATCCTGCAACTGCAAGTCACTTCTACCCACGCCGGCTCCAATCTCAAAATGGTTGCCACGACCTCCAGCGGCTGTCTTGCAAGACTGCCACTGGAGGTTCTGGAAGCCATTTTGATGCAGGAGCTGGTGTGGGCAGGAACAAGTGGGGATCGCTTCTGCCCTCACTAGCCAGTAATGACATGGAAGGCCCAGGAGGGGGACTACCACTGATGGTTGGGTCCGGGAGGGAGTGGGGGCTGCGCAGCACAGTTTCATTTTTGGCTGAAAATACACTAGCATTTTTGACCGAAACAAATTCAAAAATGAATTTCAGGCCAGTTTCAGCACTAAAGCCAAAACCAAAATTGAAATTCAGTCGGCCTCTAAAATCCATGACCCTTTACTCTTTATGCAACTAAATTTACAAGTTTAGTTACATTTTGATTGCAAAGTTATGCACTCAGTCATAGTAAGTTTTCAGAGGTCAATATAACAGGCCCATAGATAGTAATTTTATTTTTCTGTTAGCTACCTAACATTGTAGCAAGAAAAATGTTTGTGAACAGTCTTTTGTCCCCCAATATTCATCTGCCTCTGCTGCCACCCTTCATTTGGTTTTCCTTTAAAACAAAACAAAAAAATTGTTTGTTATGAAATAAACATTGAACACCTGAGCCACTTGCTCAACTTTATAACAGAGTAGGTGAATGCTACTGAGTTCATGTGCATGCACTTCTGTATAATATGTTATTTTCCTTTGTGAAATATGAATGGGCAAGAGAACATATCTTTAGATCCTTAAGTATCTAAGTGCCAGATTCCAATCTTTGAATTTATGTGGATGTGCTGGGGGTTATATTTGCAGTGAAAAAACAGAAACAGGTAATTCAGTTGTCCAAGTCATACTTTTTCCTGCATGTAAATCTTCTGCATTCATCTGCATATCACCCATGTAATGAATTTCAGTCAACATCATTGAACAGAATAATCAGTTTTGTTTTCAGTCTTCTGTTGGAATCATCAGATTACAAAAACACTATCAAAGTACAAATTATTCTCCGAGGACAAGCAGGCTGCTTGTTCTCATGACTGGGTTGACGTCCACGGCAGCCCCCACCAACCGGAAGAAAAACATCGCAGACGGTCCCGCACGCAGGGCACGCCCACCGCGCATGCACAGCCGTCTTCCCGCCCGTGCGTGACCGTTCCCGCTCAGTTTTTTTCCATTCCGCGCTGGACAGAGACGTGTTCCCATCTCTCTCTTAGTCAGCCCTGGAAACCGGATTGCAGCCTAGCCGCGGTTTTTTCTCTATTCGAGTACACGTTCGCGTGTTATTTTCTTTTTTAAAAAAAAACAGCGAAAAAGAGTTTTCCTCGTCGTTTTTAGCCGCAAGGGCGCGTCGTTTCTTCTTTTTCGGGTGTGCTTTTTACCGCCACCATCGACGATTTTGACTTCGCCGACGTGATTTTTCCGTCGATGTCCTCAAAGGTCCCGAGCGGATTCAAAAAGTGTGGTCGTTGTGGCCGGCAGATCACGCAGACCGATACGCTTGTTGTCTCCAGTGCCTCGGCCCGGAGCATAATTCCAAGACGTGCACCTTGTGTCTCGGCTTAAGAAAGCGGACACAGGTGGCGAGGCAAGTTCTGCGGGACCGTCTTTTTGGAACTTGCGCCGGCACTTCGACGTCGACCTCTACGGCATCGGTGTCGACGGCCGGGTCTTCGGTACCGGTACCGATGACGACGTCGGCGCCGACTCTGGCATCGACCCGAGGAGCACAGGTACCTTTGGCCCGCCGGCCTGAGGGCGGTGGTGAGCGGCCACGCGGGCAGTCTGCCCCGGCCACTCCCACTGCTCAGGGCCATTGGGACCGAACCCTGTCGGAACCGATACCTCGAGGCCGGGGGGGGGGGTTCCACCTCCTCCTTGTCTCTTCCGCGGAGCGCCGATGACGGGCATCACAAGAAAGCCAAGAAGCACCGTCATCGGTCGCCCAAGGCGCACGGAACTGCCAGCTCCGGGACATCGAGGGATGACTCTACGCCCAGGAAGCGGCAGTGCCGGGAGGAGCGTTCCCCCTCGGTCGAAGAGGTGTCGCTGCGTGAGTCCGCGGGTATCTCGGTACCGTCTCCTAGACCCGAGCACCCACACCGGCCCCTCTGCCTTTCCCGACAGCGGGCCTTGACGAGTGCCTGTGAGCCATCCTTCCCGGGATCCCGGAAGGGCTGATGCGCCAGGCTTTGCCGGCACCGGGGGTGCTTGCGCCCCCGGCACCGTTGATGGAGGCGCCGGTGGGCTCTGGCCCGATGCTGAGGCCTCCGGCGCCGGTGTCGACCGCCACGCAGGTGGAGTCCCCGTCGACATTGATGGAGGGAGCTTCATCCCTACCGGCACGGGAGTCCACCGCTCGACGCCATCATCGAGGATGTGGTTCCTTGCAGTCGAGACGGGCCCGGTTGAGGTCTGAGCTGAGAAAGCTCATGTCCGACACCGAGGAGGAGGCCTCGTGGGGGGAGGAGGAGGACCCCAGATATTTCTCCTCAGAGGAGTCTGTGGGCCTTCCCTCCGACCCCACTCCTTCACCGGAGAGGAAGCTCTCGCCTCCTGAGAGCCTCTCCTTTGCCTCGTTTGTCAGGGATATGTCCATCAGCATTCCCTTTCCCGTGGTTACTGTGGATGAGCCGAGGGCGGAGGTGCTCGAAGTTCTCGACTATCCATCACCACCTAGAAAGTCTTCCACGGTGCTGTTGCACAATGTCCTTAAGGAGACACTGCTTCGGAACTGGTTGAAGCCACTATCTAATCCCACCATCCCCAAGAAAGCGGAGTCCCAATACAGGATCCACTCAGACCCAGAGTTGATGCGGCCTTAATTGCCTCATGATTCGGCGGTCATGGACTCTGCTGTCAAGAGGGCACAGAGTTCGAGGGATACAGCCTCAGCGCCCCCTGGGCGGGAGTCTCGCACTCTGGACTCGTTTGGGAGGAAGGCCTACCAATCTTCCATGCTCGTGACCCGCATCCAATCATACCAGCTCTACACGAGCATCCACATGCGGAACAATGTGCGGCAACTGGTGGACCTTGTCGACAAGCTCCCTCCAGAGCAGTTCAGGCCTTTTCAGGAGGTGGTCAGGCAGCTGAAGGCGTGCAGAAAGTTCCTGTCCAGGGGTATCTATGACACCTGTGATGTGGCATCTCGAGCTGCAGCCCAAGGTATAGTGATGCGCAGACTCTCATGGCTGCGTGCCTTTGACCTGGACAACCGCACCCAGCAGCGGCTGGCGGATGTCCCTTGCCGGGGGGATAACATTTTCGGTGAGAAGGTCGATCAGTTGGTGGACCAACTACACCAGCGGGAAACCGCTCTCGACAAGCTCTCCCACCTGGTGCCTTCAGCATCCACCTCTGCAGGTGGATGTTTTTCCCGGGCCAGGCAGGCTGCACCCTACGCTTACAGCAAGCGTAGGTACACCCAGCCGGCCCGAAGGCTTCCTCAGGCACAGGGACAGTCCCAGTGCGCTCTTTCCCATCAACAGCGTGCGCCTAAGCAGCCCCCTGTGCCTCCACAGCAAAAGCAGGGGACGGGCTTTTGACTGGATCCATGGGAACATAGCCGCCATCAAAGTATCCGTGCCGGAGGGCCTGCCGGTCGGGGGGAGGTTGAAACTTTTTCCACCAAAGGTGGCCTCTCGTAACCTCCGACCAGTGGGTTCTCCAAATAGTGCGGTGCGGATACACCCTGAATTTGGTCTCCCCTCCACCAAATTGTCCACCGGGAGCCCAGTCCTTCAGCTCCCATCACAAGCAGGTACTTGCAGAGGAACTCTCCGCCCTTCTCAGCACCAATGCGGTCGAGCCCGTGCAACACAGGCAGGAAGGGCAGGGATTCTATTCCAGGTACTTCCTTGTGAAAAAGAAAACAGGGGGGATGCGCCCCATCCTAGACCTGAGAGGCCTGAACAAATACCTGGTCAAAGAGAAGTTCAGGATGCTTTCCTTGGGCACCCTTCTACCCATGATTCAGAAAGATGATTGGCTTTGTTCCCTGGATTTAAAGGATGCTTATACTCACATCCCGATACTGCCAGCCCACAGACAGTATCTCCGATTCCGTCTGGGGACATGTCACTTTCAGTATTGTGTGCTGCCCTTTGGGCTCGCCTCTGCACCACGGGTGTTCACAAAGTGTCTCGTGGTGGTTGTGGCGTACCTACGCAAGCTGGGTGTGCACGTGTTCCCGTATCTCGACGATTGGCTGGTGAAGAGCACCTCAGAAGCAGGAGCTCTTCGGTCCATGCAGTGCACTATTCAACTTCTGGAGCTGCTAGGGTTTGTGATAAATTACTTGAAGTCCCATCTCCAGCCAGTCCAATCTCTGGAATTCATAGGAGCTCTGCTGAATTCTCAGACGGCTCAGGCCTTTCTTCCCGAGGCAAGGGCTCAGAATCTCCTGTCCCTCGCTTCCCAGACCAGAGCGTCTCAGCAGATCACAGCTCGGCAGATGTTGAGACTCCTGGGCCATATGGCCTCTACTGTCCATGTGACTCCCATGGCTCGTCTTTACATGAGATCTGCTCAATGGACCCTAGCTTCCCAGTGGTGTCAAGCCACCGGGAATCTAGAAGATGTCATCCACCTGTCCGTCAGTTGCCGCAATTCGCTGCACTGGTGGACAATTCGGACCAATTTGACCCTGGGACGTCCATTCCAAATTCCGCAGCCCACGAAGGTGCTGACGACGGATGCATCTCGCCTGGGGTGGGGAGCTCATGTCGATGGGCTCCACACCCAGGGGGTGTGGTCCCCCCAGGAACAAGATCTTCAGATCAACCTCCTGGAGCTCCGAGCGGTATGGAACGCACTGAAGGCCTTCAGGGATCGGCTGGCCTACCAAACCATCCAAATTCAGACAGACAATCAGGTTGCAATGTTCTACATCAACAAGCAGGGGGGCACCGGATCTCGCCCCCTATGTCAGGAAGCCGTCAGGATGTGGCGTTGGGCCTGCCAGTTTGGCATGCGTCTCCAAGCCACATACCTGGCAGGCGTAAACAACAGTCTGTCCGACAGGCTGAGCAGAGTCATGCAACCGCACGAGTGGTCGCTCCATTCCAGAGTGGTATGCAAGATCTTCCGAGTGTGGGGCACCCCCTTGGTGGACCTTTTCGCCTCTCAGACCAACCACAAGCTGCCTCTGTTCTGTTCCAGACTACAGGCACACAGCAGACTGGCGTCGGATGCCTTTCTCCTCCATTGGGGGAGCGGCCTCCTGTATGCTTATCCTCCCATACCTTTGGTGGGGAAGACCTTGCTGAAGCTCAAGCAAGACCACGGCACCATGATTCTGATAGTGCCTTTTTGGCCCCATCAGATCTGGTTCCCTCTACTTCTGGAGTTGTCCTCCGAAGAACCGTGGAGATTGGAGTGTTTTCCGACTCTCATTTCGCAGAACGACGGAGCGCTTCTGCACCACAACCTTCAGTCTCTGGCTCTCACGGCCTGGATGTTGAGGGCGTAGATTTTGCTTTGTTGGGTCTGTCTGAGGGTGTCTCCCGTGTCTTGCTTGCCTCTAGAAAGGATTCCACTAAGAAGAGTTACTTTTTCAAGTGGAGGAGGTTTGTCGTTTGGTGTGAGAGCAAGGCCCTAGAACCTCGTTCTTGTCCTGCACAAAACCTGCTTGAATACCTTCTGCACTTATCAGAGTCTGGTCTCAAGACCAACTCAGTAAGGAATCACCTTAGTGCGATTAGTGCTTACCATTATCGTGTAGAGGGTAAAGCCATCTCTGGAGAGCCTTTAGTCGTTCAATTCATGAGAGGCTTGCTTTTGTCAAGGCCCCCTGTCAAGCCTCCTGCAGTGTCATGGGATCTCAACGTCGTCCTCACCCAGCTGATGAAGCCTCCTTTTGAGCCACCGAATTCTTGCCATCTGAAGTACTTGACCTGGAAGGTCATTTTCTTGGTGGCAGTTACTTCAGCTCATAGAGTCAGTGAGCTTCAAGCCCTGGTAGCTCATGCTCCTTATACCAAATTTCATCATAACAGAGTAGTACTCCGCACTCACCCTAAGTTCTTGCCAAAGGTGGTTTCGGAGTTCCATCTTAACCAGTCAATTGTCTTGCCAACATTCTTTCCCAGACCGCATACCCGCCCTGCTGAACATCAGTTGCACACACTGGACTGCAAGCGAGCATTGGCCTTCTATCTGGAGCAGACACAGCCCCACAGACAGTCCGCCCAATTGTTTATTTCTTTTGACCCCACTAGGAAGGGGGTCGCTGTCGGGAAACGCACCATCTCCAATTGGCTAGCAGATTGCATTTCCTTCACTTACGCCCAGGCTGGGCTGGCTCTTGAGGGTCATGTCACGGCTCATAGTGTTAGAGCCATGGCAGCGTCGGTGGCCCACTTGAAGTCAGCCACTATTGAAGAGATTTGCAAAGCTGCGACGTGGTCATCTGTCCACACATTCACATCAGATTACTGCCTCCAGCAGGATACCCGACACGAGTGTCGGTTCGGGCAGTCGGTGCTGCAGAATCTGATTGGGATTTGAATCCAAGTCCACCCTCTAGGACCCGATTTTATTCTGTTCAGGCTGCACTCTCAGTTAGTTGTTCTTCATAGGTCAATTTCTGTTATGCCCTCGCCGTTGCGAGGTTCAATTGACCTGGGTTCTTGTTTTGAGTGAGCCTGAGAGCTAGGGATACCCCAGTCATGAGAACAAGCAGCCTGCTTGTCCTCGGAGAAAGCGAATGATACATACCTGTAGCAGGTGTTCTCCGAGGACAGCAGGCTGATTGTTCTCACCTACCCTCCCTCCTCCCCTTTGGAGTTGCGTTTTACTCATTCCTTTGCTTGTCATTCAACTGAGCAGGAACCGTCGCGCACGGGCGGGAAGACGGCCACGCATGCGCGGTGGGCGTGCCCTGCATGCGGGACCGCCCACAAAGTTTTTCTTCCGGTTGGTGGGGGCTGCCGTGGTCGTCAACCCAGTTGTGAGAACAATCAGCCTGCTGTCCTCGGAGAACACCTGCTACAGGTATGTATCATTCGCTTTATGAAGCAGTTATGGTGGACACTGATGTGGGCTGAAAGTTTGCCTCAGTATCATTTACAGTATTGTCACCTGTCTCTTACTAATAAGATGTGCAATCTTCTGAGTTTTACCTTTAAAAAGGTTTTTTGCTCGTTCTTTAAAAAAAAAAGGTAATTTAAAGCATTTTATGAGAATTTATGTGTAAAGCTTTCTATCAGGAAGCTATCACCAAGGAAGGAGCTGTAACTGAGTATACAACAATGACTGTAAATTTTGTACAGAAACAGAATGTGTAAATTAAGCTTGCTTGTAGGGGAAACTTTAAATAAAACTTTATGTATTAACTCAACTGTTCCATATTCCAGTTTATAAATACATATGTAAACCTTACATTTTGGGAAGTTGTTTATTGTATAAATATGTAAACAGTTTAATTTTGATGTGTGTCTCATTTTCACTTTCTTCCCGCTCCATGAGTGGTGGGCCAGACGTGACTCTGGCTTCATCACTGGATAGTGGATATGGTCTCTGAGAACCTCCTCAGTCATTTGTCCTTAAGGGGCTGGTTGTTCATTGATGAGGATTGCAAGAAGGTGGTTAACTGGAGGAGCAGCCTAGAGTTTAGTGCAGTGGGCTGGGAAACTGGGTTTAATTCCCTTCGCAGCTCCTCGTGACTCAGGGCAAGTCACTTAACCCTCCATTGCATCAGGTGCAATACTTTAGATTGTGAGCACAGTAGAGACAGAGAAAATACCTGCATATAAAATGTGTAAACCACTTTGATTGTTCCAGTAGAAATCCACCAACGTGGAGAACTCTGAAATCCCATCGCAACAGCAGAAAACAAGTGGGAAATCGACAGTGGACACCAGAAATAAGAGGGACAACTTATGGCCTGCCTCAGGAGTATAAAAGAATATAAACGTATAAAAATATATTTTAAAAAACAATAGCTGACACAATAAAAACAATAGTAAAATGTTACAACAATAAAAGTCATATTTTTTATAGACCCTTCTTTAATGTTTTTTGCATTGAAAAAGATACTACATTGGAGATTTTGTCATCTAGTTGCCATCAACAGGTTGGTCCATATACATTTCTTTCAATATGAGTTTTATTTTTATTATATTGTTCTTGACATACACATTTTATTCATTCTTTTTTTATGTGTCATTTGTCTTTTTGAGAGAGAGAAATATGACTTTTATTGTTGTAACATTTTATTAATGTTTATATTGTATCAGCTATTGTTTTTTATATATGTTTATTTATATTCTTTTAGAATCCTGAGACAAGCCATAGGCCAAAACATGGTGCTGTGTTGAGTCTTTATAAATCGTAACATAGTAGATGACGGCAGAAAAAGACCTGCACGGTCCATCCAGTCTGCCTAACAAGACAAACGTATGTGTATACCTTACCTTGATTTGTACCTGCCTTATTCAGGGCACAGACCGTACAAGTCTGCCCAGCAGTACTTCCCGCCTCCCAGCCACCAGTCCCGCCTCCCATCACCGGCTCTGGCACAGACCGTATAAGTCTGCTTTAAAGTATCAAGGTTGTACCTCATTTCTGGAGTCCATGGTCAATTTCCCACTTGTTTTCTGCTGCATCCACTTTGATTGTACCATAGAAAGGCATATCAAATCCCATTACCCATACTGTTGGGTAATAAATATCTAGATGTACACACAGTGCTGAGAAGATAACTTAGAGATCAAGCAACAAAGTTAGTGAATTGTGTTGCATCTCTTAGGGGAAGAGAATAAATTACTTCTCCCAAGTCCTGCTGATAACCTTCACGTGGTAAGACAGTGCCGTATGTACTCAGGAATAAGGTATGAGCCCAATTAGAGCACTTGAAATGAGGGGGTGATCCACTCAGTATACTATATAGTGACAGGTCAGCACTCTGGTATATATACCAAATCAAAAGCTTCGAAACAAATCTGCACAGGGTCAAATTAAGGTATAGGCAAACTAGGCTTATGCTTAGGGCCCTAAAGTTTATGAGGGGACCCTGTCAAATGTGCTCAGGACTCGGGGGGGAGGGGAATTTGCAACTATCTCAGTGTCAGGAATCCACAGATTCATAAATTAACTGTCTCAAGCAGAAGTAAGGTTGCCATATTTGTGGACACAAAAAAAAGAGGACAAAAAATAATTGCTACCTTTGCTAAAGAAGTGTTTAATTGTAGCAAATGTGTAAATGGCAGGAGCATGGGCATCCAAATAGTATTCTCCTTCCAGCGATGTTCCTCGTCTTCGTGCTGCAGAAAAAGTGAGCGGTTCTACTGCTCATTGTCCTCCCTTGTTCCCATGCAGTTGCTCGTGATTGTCCTTCATGCGTCTGAGGTCTCCTTCCGTTGCCTGGCAAAGATTTGGCGATTCCTTCATTGTCAGCTGGTGATATTCCTTTTTTTCATGCAGGTCATTCTAATAGGTTCGTGATGCGTCTGACGTCACGTTTGATGGCGTAGCAACGGGTTAGCGATGCGATTCGGTGAGTGTCAGTGCTCTGCCCTCGACATCATCACGTTGTGATGCGAGGGCGGGGCAGACACTCATGGGCAAACAGCGATCTACACAACTACAAACATAGAACTTGGAGGCTTCCGGCTTCATTAGAATGTTGGAGGTGTGTTTTATATAGAGAGATTTATTGTTTTGTAATTGTGAATCTTCCAGAAGTAGAAAAAATACCTACTATACCTAAATGAGGGCCCCTTTTACAAAGGCACACTAGCATTTTTATATTCCTATGGACATCTCTAGCATTTAGCACATGCTAATGATTCGTGCACACTGTAAATGCTAGCGTACCTTTGTAAAAGACCCCCTACAAGCCACCTGCAAGCCTGAAGGCTATAGAAGTGGTGTACATTCAGGCACAGTAGATATGTTGCTGTTCCTGGAGGGCTCACAATTACAAAATAAAAGAATTAAAATGGGATTTAAACCTGAGTCCCTTGGTTTACAGTTCACTAATGGATGTTCATGCTGGACGTATCCAGCGTATGGCCATCCATCTTATGTATTTTCAAACAGGAAATCATGACATATTTCCTATTCAAACATATATGTGATATGAATGTCTTTTTGTGACATTCTGTCTTGGATGTCCTTTCAAAAATGTCCCTCCACATGTGTGAGGTGGACAGGTGGGGATGTTGGGATTGTGCTTATGGGCCCAGGCCACGGATCTTGTAGGTGTTTAGCAATGCCTCTGTATAGTTTACAGTTTCTAGTTTCTTTTAGACATTCTATACCGCCCATACTGACACGCAGAACAGGGCGGTGTACAATTTTCTAAACAAATTTTATAAAAAGGAAAGGAAAAATAACTACAATAATTATAGGACAGAGAAAAGCATTCATTCCAAAAAGGAAAAGAGCAATCAATAACCAAATAGAAAGCATGATCATCAAAGAGTCATTTTAAAATAAAGTCAGTTAATTTCCATCTTGAAAAGCAGCATATCAAAGGATTCCAGAAGTCTGGACAAATCAATACATCACTGAACGATGTGTAAAAAAATGTGTATGTGCATGGAAAAGCCTGTGATCAGAAACGATTGTAACGAGGGTCCTATTTATTAAACATGTTTCCTTAAATATAAAATGGGGGGAAAAACTCTTTTTCTAAACAGGTCCCTAGGTTTAATGTTTAAGAAAGCACAAGGTACTCAGATAATGCATGATCTGTTTAAAAGGATAAAAACTGTAGCTTGTTATGAGGATTAGATTGTGATTAGATGTTATGCAATCCATTTAACAAGGTTGCAGTACAAAATGTAAAACATCATCCTAATAAATTCATAAATCCCTATAAACATGAAAGTGGGAATTGTTTAATTACATGCATATAAAGAAAATTAGGTGGTCTGCACAAATGTAACTGCCTCTGCAATGGTGTGCAGTCATGATAGCCGTGATGGTGCTAATATCAGTTGAGAAAGGGGACAAATGAATTCTCAACTGGCGTCAGCTCTGTAAAAGATGCAACTAATCTTCAGCACAGATGCTGAGCAGCGCCACTGAACCTGAGTCCCTGGACCTTGTCTGGTGTATTCCGTGCATGTCAATGTTCCACATCAATTACAGATTTCAGAGGAGGCTCTCATGCACAGCTCTAGGATCTGATTCATAAACCACCTCAGACGTAGCTAAAATTCAAATCTGACTGAACAAGCCTCTTGATCCTGCGAAATGAAAAGCCTAAGACGGGGTTAGTTTGCAGAAATGAAAAACAAAATGTATTTTTTTAGATTACTTATGCAGGATTAATCTGCTGCGGAGCGGTTCAATGAATGCTCCTTACTTTGCTTAATAAAGTATACATGAATTGCAAAGTGAACTTTATAACTTTCAGCTGTTTTATTCAGCGCTTCCATCTTGGTGCTTCACAGATATATAAAGCACAGAGCACACTTGCAAGAGTCATGGTAAACTGGTGCTGTTTTTCTTTAATTGCAAAACAAAACCAATCAGCGTATTATTTTCTCAACTGTGCTTCCATTTCCCCCTTGCTCCTTTGGTACTTGGTCTGGTTAATATGTTTTATATGAAACAACAAAAAAGGAGGTAAAAAGAACCTCACGGAACCATGAAACGCAAAAAAAAAAAAAAAAAGAAAGAAAGAAATGAGGACAATCCAAGGAGGATAACAAAGAAGTCTTTATTTGAAAAACTAAAAACCAACCCGACACAGCCATGTTTCAGCCCTAAGGCCTGCCTTAGGGGTCTTGATCAATCAACATGAAAAACAGACATAAATATATATTGTATATAGTTTAGAGATACATAAGTAAATAAATAAATAATATGAATACAATTAAACATTGTTAGTTAAATAAAATAAGATAAAACATTTGAATTGTAAACAAATAGAACACATGATGTGACAAACAGAACGTGTTGGATATTGTTGAATATGTAAAATAAATGTTACATCTATAAGATTAACGTATAAAAAATTTTTTAACCATACATTGATATAGATAGATAGATAGATAGATAGATAGATAGATAGATAGATAGATAGTAACATAGTAGATGACAGCAGAAAAAGACCTGCACGGTCCATCCAGTCTGTCCAACAAGATAAACTCACATGTGCCATTTTTTGTGTATACTTTACCTTGATTTGTACCTGTCCTTTTCCGGGCACAGACCGTATAAGTCTGCCCAGCACTATCCCCGCCTCCCAACCACCAGCCCCGCCTTCCACCACCGGCTCTGGCACAGACTGTATAAGTCTGCCCAGCACTATCCCTGCCTCCCAACCACCAGCCCCGTCTCCCACCACCAGCTCTGGCACAGACCGTATAAGTCTGCCTAGCACTATCCCCACCTCCCAACCACCAGCCCTGCTGTGTGTGTGTGTATAAGTAATAGAAAAGATTACTGTGGTTAAGATCAAAAGGATGTGCAAAATTTATTTATTTATTACATTTGTATCCCACATTTTCCCACCTATTTGCAAGCTCAATGTGGCTTACATAGTACCGGAGAGGCGTTTGTAGACTCCGGTGTAAACAAATACAGATTGATTTTGTGGTAAGAATAAAGTTCATGTGGTACAGTCACATAAGGGAATCGTACAACGGAAGAGGTGCGTTATGTCCATTACGTATTTTAGTTTTGTTGAGTAACAGAGATCAGGCATTTATGTTGGACTGGAAGGGTATGCCTTTTTGAACAGGTAAGTTTTAGTGTTCTCCGGATGTGTAGATGGTCTTACGTAGTTTTCAAGGCTTTTGGTAATGCGTTCCACAATTGTGTGCTTATGTAGGAAAAACTGGATGCATAGGTTGATTTGTATTTTAGTCCTTTGCAACTTGGGTAGTGCAGGTTTAGGTACGTTCGTGTTGATTCAGATGTGTTTCTAGTTGGTAGGTCGATCAAGTCTGTCATGTATCCTGGGGCTTCACTGTAGATTATTTTGTGAACTAGTGTGCAGATTTTGAAAGCAATGCGTTCTTTGATTGGGAGCCAGTGTAGTTTTTCACGGAGGGGTTTTGCGCTTTCAAAACACGTTTTTCCGAAGATAAGCCTAGCTGCCGTGTTCTGAGCGGTCTGAAGTTTCTTTAAGGTTTGTTCTTTGCATCCTGCATAGATTCCATTGCATTTTTCTTTGTTGAGTTTTAGTTGAAATGCATTTGCCCAAGAGTCCATGATGTTCAGGCTGATTTTGATTTCGTTGGTGATTTCTGTCAGATTAGATTTGTAAGGAATGTATATTGTGACATCATCTGCATAGATGAAAGTGTTAAGGCCTAGGTTAGATAAGGTCTTGGCTAGGGGGGTCATCATTAGGTTGAAGAGGATTGGTGATAGCGGTGATCCTTATGGTACTCCGCAGTCTGCTTTCCACGGTGATGATATGTTTGAGTTTGATTTTACTTGATATGTTCTTGTAGTTAGGAAACCTTTGATCCAGTTCAGTATGTTTCCGCCTATCCCGAACTTATCTAGTAGTCTTATTAGTATATTATGGTTTACCATGTCGAACGCACTAGACATGTCGAAATGGAGGAGGAGGATGTTTTTGCCTGTTGCTATTTCCTGCTTGAATTTGGCTAGGAGAGTGAGTAGTACTGTTTCTGTGCTGTGCTGGGGGGCGAAAACCTGACTGTGATTCGTTTAATATTGAGAATTTGTGTATGTAATCTGTTAGTTGTTTGGCTACCATACTTTCCATCAGTTTGACTGACATCGGGATGGATGCTACTGGACGGTAGTTAGTAACATAGTAACATAGTAGATGACGGCAGAAAAAGACCTGCATGGTCCATCCAGTCTGCCCAACAAGATAAACTCACATGTGCTACTTTTTGTGTATATCTTCCCTTGATTTGTACCTGTCCTTTTCCGGGCACAGACCGTATAAGTCTGCCCAGCACTATCCCCGCCTCCCAACCACCAGCCCCGCCTCCCACCACCGGTTCTGGCACAGACCGTATAAGTCTGCCCAGCACTATCCCCGCCTCCAAACCACCAGTCCCGCCTCCCACCATCGGCTCTGGCACAGACCGTATAAGTCTGCCCAGCACCATCTCGGTCTCCCGCCACCGGCTTTGCCACCCAATCTCGTCTAAGCTCCTTAGGATCCATTCCTTCTGAGCAGGATTCCTTTATGTTTATCCCACGCATGTTTGAATTCCGTTACCATTTTCATTTCCACCACCTCCCGCGGGAGGGCATTCCAAGCATCCACTACTCTCTCCGTGAAAAAATACTTCCTGACATTTTTCTTGAGTCTGGCCCCCTTCAATCTCATTTCATGTCCTCTCGTTCTACTGCCTTCGCATCTCCGGAAAAGGTTCGTTTGCAGATTAATACCTTTAAAATATTTGAACGTCTGTATCATATCACCCGTGTTTCTCCTTTCCTCCAGAGTATACATGTTCAGGTCCGCAAGTCTCTCCTCATACGTCTTGTAACGCAAATCCCATACCATTCTCGAAGCTTTTCTTTGCACCGCTTCAATTCTTTTTACATCCTTAACAAGATACGGCCTCCAGAACTGAACACAATACTCCAGGTGGGCCCACACCAACGACTTATACAGGGGCATCAACAACCCCTTTCTTCTGCTGGTCACACCTCTCTCTATACAGCCTAACAACCTTCTAGCTAGGGCCACCGCCTTGTCACACTGTTTCGTCGCCTTCAAATCCTCAGATACTATCACCCCAAGATCCCTCTTCCCATCCGTACCTATCAGACTCTCCCCGCCTAACACATACGTCTCCCATGGATTTCTACTCCCTAAGTGCATCACTTTACATTTCTTCGTATTGAATTTTAATTGCCAAACCTTAGACCATTCTTCTAGCTTCCGTAGGTCCTTTTTCATGTTTTCCACTCCCTCCGGGGTGTCCACTCTGTTACAGATCTTAGTAACATCCGCAAATAGGCAAACTTTATCTTCTAACTCTTTGGCAATGTCACTCACAAATATATTGAATAGAATCAGCCCCAGCACCGATCCTTGAGGCACTCCACTACTCACCTTTCACTCCTCCGAGCGAATTCCATTCACCACCACCCTCTGGCGTCTGTCCATCAACCAGTTCCTAATCCAGTTCACCACTTCGGGTCCTATCTTCAGCCCATCCAGTTTATTTAAGAGCCTCCTGTGGGGAACCGTGTCAAAAGCTTTGCTGAAATCTAAGTAGATTACGTCCATAGCTCGTCCCTGATTCAATTCTCCTGTCACCCAATCAAAGAATTCAATGAGGTTCGTTTGGCACGATTTCCCTTTGGTAAAACAATGTTGTCTCAGATCTTGCAACTTATTGGCTTCCAGGAAATTCACTATCCTTTCCTTCAGCATCGCTTCCATTACTTTTCCAATAACCGAAGTGAGGCTTACCGGCCTGTAGTTTCCAGCTTCTTCCCTATCACCACTTTTGTGAAGAGGGACCACATCCGCCATTCTCCAATCCCTCGGAACCTCTCCCGTCTCCAAGGATTTATTAAACAAATCTTTAAGAGGACCCGCCAGAACCTCTCTGAGCTCCCTCAATATCCTAGGGTGGATCCCATCCGGTCCCATGGCTTTGTCCACCTTTAGCTTTTCAAGTTGTTCATACACACTCTCTTCCATGAACGGTGCTCTATCCACTTCAATCTCATTTGTACTTTTTGCAGTCCATCGCGGTCCTTCTACAGGATTTTCTTCTGTGAAAACAGAAGTATCTATTTAGCAAATTTGCTTTTTCTTCATCATTATCCACATAGCGGTTCGCAGTATCTTTTAGTCTCACAATTCCCTTTTTAGTCATTCTCCTTTCACTAATATACCTGAAGAAAATTTTGCCACCCCTCCTTACATTTCTAGCCATTTGTTCTTCCGTTTGTGCTTTTGCCAGACGTATCTCTCTCTTGGCTTCTTTCAGTTTCATCCGGTATTCCTCCTCGTGTCCCTTTTCTTGAGTTTTTTTGTATTTCTGGAACGCCAACTCTTTAGCCTTTATTTTCTCAGCCACTTGCTTGGAGAACCATATCGGTTTCCTTTTTCTCTTGCTTTTATTTACTTTCCTTACATAAAGGTTCGTGGCCCTATTTATAGCTTCTTTCAGCCTGGACCACTGTCCTTCCACTTCTTGTATTTCCTCCCATCCCATCAGCTTCTTCCTCAGGTATTCCCCCATTTTACTAAAGTCAGCATGTTTGAAATCCAGGACTTTGAGTTTTGAGTGGCCACCCTCCTCTTCAGCCGTCATATCAAACCAAACCGTTTGATGGTCACTGCCGCCCAGGTGGGCACCCACTCGGACATTTGACACATTATCCCCATTTGTGAGTACCAGGTCTAGCGTTGCTCCCTCCCTCGTGGGTTCTGACACCATTTGTCTGAGCAAAGCACTTTGAAAAGCATCCACGATCTCTCTACTTCTTTCCGATTCCGCAGACGGAACCTTCCAATCTACATCCGGCAGATTGAAATCTCCCAACAACAGCACCTCTCTTTTCTTCCCCAACTTTTGAATATCAGCGTGGTGTCTTTTGGTATCGGGGTGAGTAGGATATTGCCATTTTCCTTAGGGAAGAGACCTTGCTGTAGTTTAGGTGGGATGTGAGGTCTGCTATGAAGCGGTCAGGGGCGGATTTCATTAGGTAGTTGGGGCAGGTATCTAGTTTACAATGAGTGTTGGAGAACCTGCTGATCACCTTTGCGACTGTATCGACGGCAAAGAGGGCAACATTTATCCAGATTTGGTCAGCCGGGTATTCTCCAGTGGTTGGGTCCAGTTCGTTAAGGAAGTTTTCAACGTCAGTGTTGTCCTGAGGTAGTGTGTTGCGTAGGTTTATCATTTTTTCATTGAAATACTTAGCAAGTTTTTCTGCAGATGGGATGTCTGTATTCGATGTAGTGACCAAGTTGGTGTCTAGGAGTTTATTCACGAGTTGGTATAATTTCTTTGTGTCTTTGTAATCTGTCCCTATTTTAGTTTTATAGTATGATCTTTTGGTCTGTCTTATTGCATATTTGTATTTCCTTAGCGATTGTTCCCATATGTTGAGTGTGTGTTCATCTTTTGTTTCTTTCCATGCTCGTTCGAGTTTCCTGGATTGCGATTTTAGCTGCTTCAGTTCATCGTTGAACCATGGTATCGAGTTGTGTTTACGTGATGTTTTTATTCATAAGGGTGCTATTGCATCTAGTATACCTTTGCATCTTTTATCCCATTCTATGAGGTAGTATATGGAGTCTGTTTGTGTTGTCCATTCATTGTCCTATATCAGTTGCCAGAATGTTGCTGTGTCTACATGACCTCTTGTTCTGTAGGAAGTGGGTTCTTGAGTTAGGTGTGATCCCTTCTTCCACCAGTGTAGGGATAGGGGGGAAGCTGCGATTGGCTCTGGACGGTCCGTCCGGAGGGATGACCGCGAGATGGCCCAGGTTAAGCGGATCGTTCTGTTCACCTCCCAGGTTAGACCGTCATTCGGACCAGGCAGCAGCCGACTATCTGTCTGCTGACCGCCGTGTTGCACTGCCCCTTCCCAGCTGATTTCCAGCCAGGGTCGTTGGTCATTGGAGCTAGCTGCTCCCGTGACCCTTAAGTAGCAGCCATCAGAATTAAAAGAAAAAAGAAAAACAGGAAACTAATAATAAATAGTAAAGATTTGGAAACTCCATGACTAATTGAATATGTATAAAAACGTACATAAACTAATGTAAATAACAGGTGATCATTGATGACCAAAAAAGGTGAAAATAGCTAAAACAGACACATAATAAAATATTGTATGAATCCTAAAACAATGTCATAAAACAAAATGATAAATGAATTGAAGGTACCTCTGGTGTTGCAGTGTAATATTCTACACCGAAAAAAATAAACACACAAGTCTTGTGAATCAAATGCTTTGTTTGTCTATATAAAAGTAAATAATTACATGTCATTACATTAAAAATCAAAGAATAATAAAGTTTAAAAGTAGGGTATTGTGATTGTCGAAAGACAGCATAAACAGAAAGTATGTAGCTGGTACACGTAAAGAGTGAATGAAACAAACTACTGCCAGGGTTGAACAAAAAATGTAATGCACTGGTTAGACTATATATATATATATATATATATATATATATATATATATATACAATATTTCTTGGTGATTGTGTGATTGTATTGCAAAACCAAAAAAAGAATTTGGAAAAAACAGATGATTTAAATAACGTAGTAGGGATGAAAAAGCTTTATTAGTTCCAATAGCATATAGGTATTGTGCTATGATTGGTAGAGAGGGTGTTGACATCATATTTTTTGAAAAAAGGGTGCCAGAAAAACTGATTTGTGAAGTAGAATTTGTTGGCAAAAGTGATCAACGTCGATATCGCAAATGATACCAAATAATATGGCTTACAGTGCTTGCTTCAAATGGGAAATTTGTATATTCCTAGCATGACATTACACTTTAGTGGAAATTTCTATAAAAAATATAAAAAATGTATTTGTGCTAATCTCGATAACCTCCAGACACTGTACTGTAATTGGATGTTGGCGTCATGTTGTTTGAAAGAAACGCCGGAAAAAGGAATGTGTCAAATAAAACTCTAATAAATACAATAAATGGTATCTAATACTGCAGCTAGAAAACCTTACTTGAAATTAAAAAATATATATTTTTGTGCTTATAAACAGTCAAAAACTAAAAATCAATACAAGTTATAGCTTTGATTCATGTAGGATTTCATTGAAGCATATAGTTTGACCAGAGGTGCCTAACCTTTACAAACAACTGTAACTGCTTGGATGCCTCACTGCCATCTGAAATTTGATATGACCAAAAGAGAATTTTTATCCTACCTCCCAAACCCATTTTCCCCTTTCCACATATTTCCATCTTGGTGTATAACAGCATTATCCTTTCTGTCCAGAGGTTCTCAACCCGGTGCTTGGGAAACACCCATCCAGTCTTGATTTCAAAATATCCACAATGAATATGCATGAGATAGATTTGTATACAATGAAAACAGTGCATGCAAATTTATCTCATGCATATTCATTGTGGATATCCTAAAAATCTGATAGAATGGGTGAGCTCTGAGGATTGAGTTTGGAACACCTCTCCCATTCGCTTCTGCTGGCAACCTTGGTGCCATCTTTTAATTCTCTTTCCCTCTCTTTCTCAGCACACATGCAAGACATTACTAAAATGTGTGTGTGTTTTGGATAAAACGTCACCAAATCTGTTTATCCCTTCTTGAACACATTGTTAATACTTTTACCCACTCATCATCTCTGCAACCCTCCTGCTGAACCACCTTTCTATTCAAAAATCAGCTGTGTGACTCAAGTTCTTCAAGTGAGTTTATAACCATGTTATCGCTCTTCTCAGAGCACATTAGCTCCCCATCTCCTTCTGAGTTCAAGCTTCTCACCCAGCTCTATGCTACCTCTCCTTCTTCCCCTATGATCCACCCTGTGATCTCCATTCCCTGAGCGAGCTGCTTTTATCTTTGCTTTCTGTCTTCTGCTATCATATGCCTGGTATGGCCTTCCTAAGGTCATGTGTCAGGCTGTATTCAAGTCCTCTCTGAAATCCAGGTTTTTTGAGATTACCTTTAAGTCTAAAAACAAGGCTTCCAGATCTTAGCCTTTCTATTCTATTCCATTCAGGAATTCCTAGACCACCTAGTTCCAAGCAGGATTCAGAGCAGCAAATAAAAGAATTAACCAAAACTGTTGAGAATATAATTTATTGTGTTCAGTATTATGTTCAGTTTTGGAGGCCATATCTTGCTAAAGATGTACAAAGACTGGAAGCAGTGCAAAGAAATGCTACAAAAATGGTATGGGATTTGTGTTGCAAACCATATGAGAGTCTTGCCGACCTGAAGATGTATACCTTGGAGTACAGGAGAAACAGAGGTGACATGATACAGACATTCAAATATTTGAAAGGTATTAATCCGCAAACAAACCTTTTCGGAGACGGGAAGGTGGTAGAACTTGTATAATTATACTACAGCAAGAGGCCCTCACTGGATGCCCACCGGAAGGGTGGAAGGCCAGATTTTAGGACTCAGGCTGTAAAAATACCAGCTAGGTTTAAAAATCTATGACTGGCTGAGCAAGGACTTGCATTTCCTGTAAGTTAATATGTGTCCCCGCTTGGGATCCATCCACTGGAATAGTGGTGGGTCAATTTACATACCTTAAACAGCCTAAACTGCTAAAAAGTACTGAAATGATTTAATATTTGAGAATCTGCAAAAAGCAGGTCTGAACAATGAATCCTGGCACAAATTGGTACAATTTTTAATTCAAATATAGCACCTGTAATGAAAGATCAGATGAATAAAATGGAGCTTATTAGTTTTGGTATACAATGATACAGAGGTAATACAGAGTTCATGAGATGGTATGAAAAGTATTGCAGCCGGAAGATGTGAAACTGTTATCTCAACGCTTCCCAAAACATGTTGATAATTAGCAGTAGCTGAGAACGGAAGGAGGTGGGCACATCAGATAGCAGATCGCATGGGAAAGTATGATCTCAGAAAGTGAGAAAGATTAGGAGCAAGGTTTCTCACCATTCACTTCTATGGAGAGGATAGAGTATAAAAGATGGCAGATTTTGGCTTAGTTTGAGAGTCCTCTCCAAAGCTTCTGTCAGACGGCGAAGCCCTGTGCGGCTGAAACCAGAATCTGATGTCTGTATTTGTATCAACTTGAAGACTTGTGTTTGGGTAAGAAATAAAATGTACTTATCTATCTAAACCTATCTCTGTCTTTATTTTTATTGATTCTTTCTTCTCTTTACCTAACATTTAGTCTACAAGGCAGATCACATACAAGTGACACTCAGTCTTTGCAGAAACTTAGACAGATGTTTAATAAGATTTATGTGGGAACATAAATGGCCCAGAGTATATCTAGATCCAGAAAAAAAAACAGAAAGCAGTAATTATGGGAATTAGTTTTCAATTACAGCTCCTAATGCCACCCCCTTATGATTGGGTGACAATGGAGGTTAGAGAAACTATACAGAACCTGATATATGAAATAAGTACCTTTAGTCCCCCGTGTGACGGAGTCAGAAAGAGGTCTATAAGAAGAGGTAATTAAAAACAAACTAGAGGACATGAATTAAGGTTGAAGGGGGGGGGCAGACTCAGGAGTAATGTCAGAAAGTAGTTTTTCACAGAGAGGGTGGTGGATACATGGAATGCCCTCCCGTGGGAGGTAGTGGAGATGAAAACGTTAATGGAATTAAAACATGCTTGGGATAAACTCAAAGGAATCTGGTTTAGAAAGAATGGATCCATGGAATCTTAGTAGAGATTGGGTAGCAACGCCGGTAATTGGGAAGCAAAACCAGTGCTGGGCAGACCTCTACAGTCTACACCCTGATCGTGACTGAATAGATATGGATGGGCTTGCGTGTAAATTTTAAGGGGCTTCGATGTTAGCTTCAGAACTTTTAATACAAGAAGAGTGCTGGGCAGACTTCTACGGACTGCGCCCTGAGAATGGCAAGGACAAATCAAACTCGGGTATACATATAAAGTATCACATACCATGTAAAATGAGTTTATCTTGTTGGGCAGTCTGGATGGACCGTACAGGTCTTTATCTGCCGTCATTTACTATGTTACCACGTTATAGTACAGAAAATTATATACGTAGTTATACATTAAAATACTTATGACAAAAAATAAGGAGTCCTTTTACTAAGCAGCTCTAAAAAGTGGCCAGTGCTATCCCCAGCACGGGTCATTACCACACGCTGAGGCCACTTTAAGAGTGGCGATAAAATGGCCCCATTTTCCATTATTCATATTAATGGCCATGCACTAATTTCCCCATTATCACATGGCTATTGGTGCATGAGCACATATCAACACCTATTTTCTAGGTGGTAAGGGCTCATATTCTAACCACACACTAACAGAGAAGTAGCTGTGCTAACCGATTTGTGCAGAACTTGCCTATTCTCTGCCCCCCAGGCACGTCCCCACCTCTAAAAAATAAATTCTATTTGGGAAGCACGCGCTGATCCCCAAACTACCATTGGACACCTGAGCGCACCCTGCTGTAGTGCTTTTTTTTTTACTTTATTGATTTTAAAGCAACATAATATTTATAAAAACATATAACAGCATATAATATGGAACAATGAAGAAAAAAAACAAAAAAAACAAAACATACAGGTCAGTGAGCTGATAAAAATAAAACAGGACAGTATGCGCAACATACTTTAGAGAGCTAATTCCCTTCACAAGTCACATAGTTGTCTAGCAGCGACCATGCTCTATGGAAAAAGGAGATGCAACCAAATCTTATGGCAGCCAGTTCCTCATATCGCCTATAAGAACACAGCAGATTCCACCATTCGTGATATGAAACAAGCTGATTATTCTTCCAATGCAATGCAATCAGATGAAGAGCAAGAGAAATCATTAAGTTAAACAGTTTGGCATATTTAGGAGGAAGTGACAAGTCAGGAGTCGAAGCCTTGAGGATTAGTATTTTAAAAGATAGAGCATCTTGGATTGTAAATATTTTCTGGGTGATGCTCCAAACCGACCTCCAGTACGACTGAAGATTACAACAAGAGAAAAGCTGTAGTGCTTTTTAACCTGCGGTAAGCACGAATTAGTGCTTACCGCAGCTTACAAAAAGGACCCCTAAGTTTTTAAGTACTTTCTAAACGCTGCATAAGACTTCTCACTTTAAAAATGTTTACTGCAACAGGGAAGTGATTTCTGGAAAATTATTTGTTTTGTCTGTATCTCAAATAATTGTAAGCTCCATGAAGCAGGGACTGTCTCATGTGTATCTGTACTGCAGTCCAAATGCCTAGCAGCACTATAGAAATGGTAAGTATTATTAATCATAGTTAATGATCAGTCGCAACCTTCTGATTGTTCTGTTCGTCTCTGTGAGCTTCATAACCTCTGTGCATGAATTGCTGGCTCTGTTTGCTCTCCAAAGCACCTGCCACCAATATTGCCAGGGTCACTGTCACATGAATATATTTGAATATGACAATCATATCAACAAAGTGTTTCACTAGAGATCAATTGCTTTTTTTTCCATGTTCATACTTTAATTGAATAATGTCTTCAATCTGCTATTTTTAGAGCATCCGTTTCATTATCAGAAACATCACTGGTAGAACTGTCTATTTTCTCTAGAATTCCATGCAAAAGGAATGAGGGGAATGATGTTTGCAAAGGAGTGTGAGAGCAGTACAGTGCGAGAGGGGTAAATTACATCCCAGTGCTGCCAGCAGTGATGCCGTTCCGCACCTCCGCAGGAGTGTGCACTAAGTGATGCAGTAAAGCGGTAAATTAGAAGAATGTAAATTCTTTCGTTGGAATTGCACACAGGGGGAAAATGCTTCTTCTTGCTCAGATTTGTTTTCAAACAAATAATACACAGAGTTTCTGTAATGAAACGGGTACAAGGCACAGGAACACATCATAAAACCAGCAACAGACGTTACAGTGGACTGAATAATATCAACTTCATAATCTCTCTGAGGCAACGTGTATGCAGTCAGTTTGCTATTGTATGACAGAGACGGTAGTGTCTGGTTTGTTGAATTATAATACATTACATCCACAGTATGGTACCCGTTTTCTTTTCTTGGTCTACCCCCTAAGCAACAAATAATATTAATTAATCTTAGAGCACACACTGAGATTCTATGTCTTTGAAGTGCTCCTTTGGCATATCCAACACAACTGGTTGAAAGCAGAGAGTGTTACATTCTCAGGGGCTACCAACTTACTGAAAAGGAAAAAGTATTGATAAAAATGAACATTACTTTATGGTGACACAACTATATGCAACCCTATATATTAACGCCACTTAAGCCAGTGTTAAAGTCAAAGATCAGCATTTGAATCAGGACACCTAGCAAGAGATCCCTCCTGCAAATATAGAAGCAATTGAAAGTATCAATAGGTTAAGATGGTGTTGCAGAATGTAATGAATAAAATCTTTACTGCTCTGAATCAAGCTGGAAGCTTTTTGTCCTTAGAAGGCCTCCTTGCTAAGAAATTGATCCTTGTTCCCTGGAAAACAAATGTTGACCTCAAGAATATATTTATGAAGTCAAAAGCTATGTGGATTGCACCTTAGGTACTTTGTATTGATTTCTATTGATCAGAGTTGCTATCTATTAGAACATGGAAACCCACTGCTTCTTACTTTTTAACAAAGAGAATATTAATTTCAATATTTTTAGATCATTGAATGTGCGTAAAAGACGGCAATTGAGGCCAAGCATTGTGAGATTTTATTTATTTATTTTATTTTGTATTTTTTAGGTGGTTGTATGACTACTTTTAGGGGTTCACTTTGCTTTTTACCCCTATTAGGTAGGTGATATTTAGTATGTATGGTCATTCAGTTATTTTAGTGTTGTATATCTCCACCTATCTGTCCTATGCAGTTCTGTTGATATACATTTAGTGTTGATATTATTATTTTTTGCTGATATCATGTCTTGTATTAAAATTATTATTTTATTGCATGCATATTTAATCTGAATGTTTTTAACTGATATTGATTTGATATTTTATTGTATTATGTTTTTAGATTTGATCTGTTTTTATTTTATGATGTGATAGTGTTTTTAGATATGTTTTATTATCAAATATACAATGTGATGTTTATGTTTTATTCATTATGTATTTTTATTTTATAGTTTATTTTACCCCTGACGCAGCCTGAGGGCGAAACGTGGCCACATCGGGTAACTTGTAATAAACCACTTCTTCTGTTACCGTCCTGTTCTATTTTTTTGTCTTTTTTTTATCTGCTTTTTTTCTTTTGATTTGCCTTGACAGGGTTATACAGCCCATCAATGAAGGAAAATACCCAGACTTCTTGAGTCAAAGTGATGAAAGCACTAAATTGCCAGTAACCCGCTCCTTCATGAAGCTGACTCAATGTTGTCTGTTTACGTGAAAACTCAAGTTCAGCTCCAGCTTGAGAGTTGCACCAGCATAAAAGCTGCAAATATTCATATGTAATCCTGGTCTCACAGTTCGGGCACCAGCTAGCTCGTCACGGGTCAGCACCCGAGACCAGGGCCACAAAATATAGTTTTATTCAACACCCTTAGATGGCGCAGGCTGGGGCCGGATTTACTCCAGTAGGCCGTAGGGTGTTAAGCTGGGCTGCTACTCTTTTACCTTTATATTCACCTTTCTTTGTTAGTCCGGGAGCAAATGAACTTCATCCTCACACAAAGAAAGACTCCAGTTCAGGTTTCTATGAAATAAACAGGAACTGAACTGAAAACTTTGCAACAAGCAGTTCATCCAGACTTCAGATGTTCTGGAGGCAAACAAATCCTTCTTTTATTAATAGATCAATTTGTAGGTTAAATGCCAGTTTCAATACTTTGGTGTCAGTTCAATTGCCAATTTGTAATCCTATATGGTATATACATATATACAACTCCTCCTGTTCTTTACCCATCCTTTTTTGGGTGAACAACCTAAGGCTCTGCCTGCAGCACTGGTGCAGCAAGCAATCTCCACTATGGATCAAACCTCCCTGTCTGTTCACTCTCTACCAAAGGTGTACCTCTCTGGTTACTGCCTTAGTTTCTTGAACCTATCCAGGACCCCCCTCTCCACATGGGTCCCAGCGAGGGTCAGGGCTGCCGAGGGGGGGGGGCAGGAGGCAAAATTCCCCAGGGCCCAGCCTCCAAGGGGGGCCCGGTGCTAGCATGGCTCTCCTGCTCTTGTGTGCCACAGAGCAGAGTTATCGCTTTAACTCTGCTCTGCCAGCCACCGGTCCTTCTTCCTGCCACGTCCCGCATCCTATGAAAAGTACTTCCTGTTTGGACACAGCAGAAAGAAGGCCCTGTAAAGCAGAGTGGAGCTAGCAGGAGAGAAGACAAGCACGAAAGCAGGCCGGGGGGGGGGGGGGGTGCGTAGGCTGTGAGGGGGGCGCAGGCCTGGAAGGGGATGGCGCATGAGCCTAGAGGGGGCTGTAGGAGTATTTACCTGAGATCTCACCTTTGCTGGTCTTGGCCTATACAGCCATTATTATAACAATATGGATTACAGCTTGTGGCCCGTATGCATCAGTAACCAGCTTTGTCAAAGGAACATTATTGCTGAGCATAGCACGATGACTTCATCCAAGGCCATATTCTGTGTTGCAAACTAGCTAGTTACCTCCTGGGAAGATAGGAGAGAGACACACATGGCTCCAGGAGTATGTGAGCAGACAGGGAGGTTTGAATGCCATCGAACAAAGGCTTGCTTCTTGACCATGAAGCTGGCTGGCCATTATTACACCTTCTGTGATTGATCCACAGGTATCATCTGACCCTTGGATACCAAAAGTTTGGACTGAAGAGGAAAAAGAGAGAGGAGATGACCAGAAGACTTGCAGGTGGATAGAAGGCTCAAAAAGAGCCAGAGACTGATTTCCTAAACACCAGTGAACTGCATACATTATAACAAATTCACAAGGTTCGCTCAGCTACAGTTTACAGCCTTACTTATGACGGTGTAATCTGTGTCCAGAATACAGATCTCGGACTGAGAGACTCGCTGAGACTTTAGCTTGAGTCTAAGAGGAGGAATCCGCTTCTTTACCATTGGAAGTCTGCCACAGACTGCAGGGTGAGATACCAGGATTTACTACCTATGGTCATGGGAATAATTAGTCCTTGGCTTTGTCTATGACAGATGGGTTATGTCATGACTTATGGTCTATGAATTTAGCTGCTAATGGTATTTTTCATAAGACGTGTGGTGTAAGTTCTCATATTTTGTATTTTGCTTGGCATTTTGCTTCAGAACTATTTATATATACATTTCTTTACTTAATAAATAATATATATTCCATCTGTGGCATTGTTCCTTTTTCCCCGCAACTAGCTAGTCATTGGGATAAAGAGGTATGCTTCCCCTAGACACGAGTCCAGAATAATTGCTATTTAGTAGTGTTCTGGCAGCTAAGTACCTCTGAATACGTACATATTGGTAGCCTGCCTTTCTTACAGATCGGCTTGCGGGCCCAGAGGGGGGCTGCGTGCAGGCCCAGAAGGGTGTTTGCCCTGGGCCCGACTTTGTCTCTCAGCGGTCCTAGCGAGAGTACAGGCAACCTATACGGTACAAAGTTAGCCTTCTATACAGTATACTATTAATTTGGTACAGTGCCTTCTTGGAAGACACTATAGAAAATATTAGGGCTGTTCACAGATTAAAATTTTTAATCACATATCCAACCACGATTAAAATGTTTAACCACATGATTAATTGCATAAAGTGTTCCCCTCACATTTTCACCTGTAAATTGCAAAATATAAACTGCAGATATAAATTCTCAAAACTGACATATTGTACTTCAGTTACTAAACTGAAAATACAATTATTTCTCTTATCTTTGTTGTCCGGTGATTTTATTTTTCTAATTATCTTGTTCCCTGTCTCTGGTTCTGTTCCTCTGTCTGTGTTCTGAACTCTATTTTCACAGCCTTCTCTCTCCTCACTATTCTTTTCTCTCTTCCTTTCTTCTTCACTTCTTCCCCTATAACATCTTTCACATTCAACTTTCTACCATTTTTCTTCCTCCTTAAATCTGTTTCTATTCCTTCCCTTCTCCTTCATCCATGGGCACCATCTCCTCTCTCCTTCTGTCTCTCCTCCCCTCCCTTCCGTGGGCACCATCTCCTCTCTTTCTCTTCCTCTCTATGGGCACCATCTCATCCATCTCTCTTCTCTTCCCTTCCTCTCTATGGGCACCATCTCTCTTCTTTTCCTCTCTTATGAGCACCATCTTATCTCATTCCTTCCCTTCCACTCCTCTCCTCTCCATTGGCATAATCTCATTTCCCCTCCCCCTCCCCCTGGGAGCTCCTGTAGCTTTATCTCTCCAGCTGCCTCGCATTCTTTCCTAACCCCCCCCCCCCCCCCGACAGCCTTTTCTTTTCTTTCCTACCACCTCGTGACTCTCTCAGACTCTTCCTCCATTCTGCATATATTTTCTCTCCTACTACTTTCCCGCTCCCTCCCCGATGCTCCTGCAGCTTGTTCTCTCCTGTCCACTGTACACTCACCCACTGCACACCATCAGCCTTTTCTCTGCTGCCACCACACTCTCTGGCATCTCATCCCACCCCCCACCCCCGCCGCACATGGCCTTCAAAACTTGCCTTGTACACATGGCGGCATTAACAACACGCTGCTCCACTCCTCTCTGCAACCGGAGCCCTCCCTCTCTAGCGTCTGATTTCTGCAACAGAACACAGGAAGTTTCATCAGAGAAGGTAGTACACTAGAGAGGAAGAGCTTTCCGGTTACAAAGAGGAGTGTCGCCATGTGTACAAAGCAAGTTCAGAGGGTGGCAGGCGAGTGGGATGAGATGCCAAAGAAAAAGAAAGAAAAGGCTGCTAGTGTATGGCAGTGGGTAGGAGATAACAACCTTCAGGAGCACCGGGGAGGGAGGGGGCAGTTGTAAGAGAGAGCAACATGACACAATTAACACTAAAATTAACACAAGTTAAAAACTTTTTACATGTTAATCGTGTTAAAACACATTAAATGAACACCCCTAGAAAATATTCATAGTTTCTTCACTTGGTGTCATAGGAAATGGAATGAGGTGGGCCACAGGGGCCATGGCCCTGCAAATATTTTGCCCAGCACCTATCAACAAACAGAGAGCATGGTCGCAGAGCTGGAGAATGGTTTGCTTGGCCCTTCAATCAAAAAGATGTTCCGCTGCCCCTGCTTTATCTACTATAATAAAACGCACCCTCAACGTTCTGAGGACACTGACGTCACTGAAGTCACTCAGACTCCCAGAACGGTTCGTGGATTCATGGTGGTGAAGCCACCCCACAGACCCATGCCCCGCCTTCGCGTCAAACGTCATGACGTCGAGGGCGGAAAAAAAAATTTCACTAAACAAACGGATCGCACCCACGCACGGGGAGGAGGAGTAGGGAAACACGCAGAGCGTGTTTCCCTACTCCTCCCCCTGCCGACCCACCCGCGGAAAGGGAAACCACCTCCAAAGCTCCGGAGTCCACAGTTCCGACATCCAACACCCCCCCCCCCCGCCCACCAAACCTCAAAAACTAGAAGCCCCGCCCACATTATGGTAGATCCGCCCTCCCCCGCCCTGACCCCCCCCCCCCCCAAAGCTGCAGGTCAAAAGAAGGAGGTCCAACATCCCCCCGCAACAACCCCCTACTAAGCCACCCACCTTTGCGTTGCTTTGCCGGCGGGGGACCCGAAACCCCGCCAGCACAAGTCCTGTCTGCTGACTATGGCATCATCTTCGGCGTTGCTAGCCTGTGCAGGCAGCCAGGGCTTCTGTGCATCTGACGTCCTGCACGTGCAGGACGTCAGACGCACACAACCCCGCCCTGCACAGGCTAGCAACGCCAAAGATCGCTGGAGGAGTCTGACTCACTCAGCACACACACAGGACTTCTGCTGGCGGGATTTTGGGTCCCCCGCCAGCAAAACTACGCGACGGTGGGTGCAATGGCCACGGTGGGTGGGATGGCGGCAGCCGGGTGCATCGCCGTGGGTGGGATGGCGGCGGGAGGGGGGGCATCACGCGGAGGAGATGCTTCATTACTTCTTCTTAAAAGCAGGATCCTCCCCCCCCCGCCAAAACTGAACCATACAACACACACACACACTCTCATCCTCATCTGGCACCGCTTCCTTACCCCCCCCCCCCCCCCACACACACACACACTTACTCACTTACTCTCATTTGGCCACACTTCCTCAACGCCCCCCCCACCAACACACACACACTCTCATCTGCCAGCGCTTCCTGAAACCCCTGCCCCCCCACACACACTCACTCATCTGGCTGTGGTTCCTGACCCCCCCCCCCCCCACACACACTCACTCTCATTTGGCCACACTTCAACGCCCCCCCCCCCCAACACACACACACTCTCTCTCTCTCATCTGGCAGCGCTTCCTGAAATCCCTGCCCCCTACATACATACACACTCACTCACTCATGTAGCAACCCCCCCACCACCACACACACACACACTCAGTCTCTCATATCGCACCGCTTCCTGAACCCCCCTACACACACATACTCTCGCTCATCTGGCAGCGCTTCCTGAAGCCCCCCCACCACACACACACTCATGTGGAAACACTTGATAAACCGCCCCCCACACACACACTCACTCACTTATCTTGCAGCACTTACAGACCCCCCCACACATCCCTCTTCTTCCAAGCTGAAACCCCCAACACACAAACCCCCACAACACACACACACACACACTCTCACTCTCATCTGCCAGCGCTTCCTGAACCCCCCCCCCCCCCCCCCCCCCACATACACTCTCTCTCTCTCTCTCATCTGCCAGCGCTTCCTGAAACCCCGTACACACACACACAGACACTCACTCTCTCTCATCTGGCAGCACTTCCTGAACCCCCCCCCCCACACACACACACACACTCTCACTCATCTCGCAGCACTTCCTGAAACCCCATACACACACACTCACTCTCTCTCTCATCTGCCAGCGTTTCCTGAACCCCCTGCCCTCCCCCACACACACACTCTCTCACTCGCATCTGGTAGCGCTTCCTGAACCCCCCACACCCCTCTTCTTCCAACCTGAACCCCCCCCCCCCCAACACATCCGCCTCCCCCTCCTCCAGCACACCAATTGCTTTGGTGCAGTGGCGGGAATCTCAGACACCACAGACAGAGAGACACAGGAAGGGAGGTATCTCTGTCACACACACACTCTCTCTCTCACATACAATGTCTTTCTGACTCTCACTCACACACACTCTGTCTCACACTGTATCACATTCACTCTCTATGTGTCACACAGTCACTCACACACTCGCTTGGTCTCATACACTCACTCTCACAAAGAATCTGTGTCTCACACACACTCTCTCTCTCGCACACACACACTCTCTCTCACACTGTGTCTCACATACGCACTTGCACACACTCTCATTCTCACACACACACTCTCTCACAGACACACTCACACCCAGACTCTCTCTCTCACACACACACACTCACATTTTCACTCTGTCTCTCACACAGTCACTCTCACATACACTCTCCCAAACATACACACTCCGAGGAAAACCTTGCTAGCGCCCGTTTCATTTGTGTCAGAAACTGGCCTTTTTTTACTAGTGTTTAAATAAGCAACTCTTCCTTACCACTCTTATTCAGTTTCCTTTTACATCATCCCATACATTCTGTCCTTTTTCCGCACTCACACTGCTTCCCAGACCAAGCTTTGTTAGCTCCACAGAGGTTGCAGCCTCTAGTATCTCCAATCTTTCCCCTGAATTCTTGGGTCTAGACTATGCACCTTGAACTCACCTCATCTTGGGAATTCTTCTGTCCTGTCGACCAGCTCAGGGGTTCCTGTTTTCCATATTCTTTTACCCCTACACTGCTAATGGATGCTTATCAGAGTTCTAGGTATTAAGGATATTAGTTTATTATTTTACAAAAGTCTTTAGCTTATATGGTATATTGTGTGATTTATTTAGTGTTTTCTTCTTAGAAACTAATGAAATATAATTAAAACTCTGTAAGAGCACTCCTTCCTTGTTATCCTAATTAGAATAACTGACTATAAATGAAGATTAGTGCTAGGGGTGGGTGGGACTGAAGACTAAATTAGGCCCTGTTGTGCCTGCTACAGGCTATCTGTTAATGCTGTGGTACAAAGTTCAAGTTTTAAAACTAGGGTGGGGGGAAGAGTATGGAGACTAGTTGATAAAGTTTGCTTTTTTTTTTTAAATTCTGCCTATCAATAACCTACAATTCCTCCTTTAAACCCCAATCTAAGTTCCCAAAGCACAGAGCAAAATAATGTTCACTTACCAGAGAAATATCCTCTTCTCTCAGAACTTCTCAGATTATGTGTAACATTCAAAGAACAGAATTTGTTATCCCTGCTAGGAAAAGGGAATATTGCTGGGGGTGGGGGAACTGCAGCAGGGAGAAGACAAGGAGGCTGCAATGGAAAATCTCTATATATGGGGATGAAAGACAGGGTCTGGGTAGTATCCCTCAAATTCTGTTTAGTTCACCCAAAGTTATGTGCACAACTTTGGGTGTGAATTGCAGATATGCTCATAAAGTAATTGCCTAAATTGGTGATAACAATTAATAATTAGCCTTAACAAATGCTAATAAGTATAATTACTGGTTATGTTTCTGTCACAAAATGCCTAGCCACCCGCCTGGGGTTACCCCAGGGCCACTTAGAGGGTCTATCCCCAGCACAACTCAAGTCCGCCTGTACCTGCCACTTGTGCTCTATACTAGCACTCTCCTCCCACCAACTGGGTCACAACCACCTCTGGGTGAGTCTCCCTCTCTCAAATTATTCCCAGTGATTTCTAGGTTACTGGAGCCACACTCCCAGTGGCCCCACAGTTCCCAGAAAGCACTCAAAGACCCAACACACAAACCACCAGGATTCTTTATCAGTCCAATCAATGCGAACAAACAATTATGTTTATTCTCTTTAAAAAATATTGAACAGTGGAACAAAATAGTGCAATTTGCAAACAAAAACAGGTAACTGAAATGAGGATAAACCACAACACTAAACACTTGCATACTTCCTAGAAAGTACCTGGTGAGATCAGGGCATATAACTGCTCACAGAGCTTAAGCAAAAGAGATCTCTCTCTCCGTCTCCCAGGCTGAAACTGAAGCAACAGCCAGCATCTGCTGGGTAATTTCAAAACTCCAGGCCAATCATAGCCCAGAACAGTCAAGTTTCAAACAAAAACTGGTTACATCACTACAGGCACTTCCTATTATCTGTACGCCAGCTAAAAGAAAGAGAAGTCAGTCCTCTGTAACAGCTTTAAGCATAAACATGCACCATCTGCTGAGCAACAAGAGAAATACACTTCAGATATATTTAAGACAGGAAAATATCCAATACATTTTACAGGCTTAAAACACCCTGTTTCTTCACAACACCTATCTGCTTTGTGCCCCTATTCTGTAGCCTGCATGCTTAATTCATCCCATGTGAAACTCCAAAGGGGGCATGGCCAAGGGAGGGACATAGACAGGTCTTGGGTATTCCCAACATTTAAGTGCGGAGTTATAGAATACTTCCATTTCCATGCCTATCTGACATTAGTTAGGCGTGAGTATTTACACTAGCCTTTGAAAGCACAAATGCTCACAACTACAATTAGGTATGAAAATAAACTAGTATTCTATAAAGTCAGTTCCGCGCAGAACTGCCTTTATAGAATTTGCAGTTAACACACCTCCCAGCACCTAACTTTGGACAACCTACACAGAATTCCCCCTATGTGCATAGGAAACTAGGTGTAGCTTGGGTTAAGCTTGAACTGAGGACTACAGACTCTCCATTGAGACAGCAAGGAGAGAGAGGAAGTAATGCAAAGAAACCTGAAGAACACAACCAGAAAATCAAAAATGGTGAAAGAAAAATCAGCTTCAGGCCCCCTTCAAATATAGAACCAGTACACACCATTACTGGAGTGGTAGATCTCCATGGTAAGAGATACCAAACCACAAGTCTGATGCAGATGGGAACCCCTTGTACCTGAACTCAAAGAAAAAAGATTAGGCCATCCAGCGAGACATGCTAAGCTGCCTGTTAAGGAGATAATAGCATATATTTCATAATGTTATCGTCAATATTGGAACCATTTAAATGACTTATTGATTGTTAAGAAATTTTATTCATTAGATAGTCCAGGAAGAATTGTGCAGCTGATAAAGTAATGATGAGTATGTAATATTGATTCTACAGCCATTATGAATTCGTCAATAAAGGTTTCTCCAGATCATTTAACCATTTTGTTAATGTGTTACATTGTGCTGTACTGCAATTATTAATTGCATCATTATATTAACTCCTTTATAAAATAATGTTTCCACATGATTAGAGTCCCTTGAAATAGGCATACAGTACTGGGATTGTTCTGTGGAACTGAGTAGGCAAAAAAAAAAAAGAAAGGAAGGAGAAAATACCCCTTCGAATATATACAAATCAAAACAACAGGAGTATGGAGGGACCAATTAAATTCCAGCCTTCTACAGAGGTGAGTTAACATGCATAAAATTGTGTTTATTAGTAGACAAAAAAAATCGATAATGGCAACATTTTCTAAAACCACATAAAACAATTTGCCTGATTCTATTACATACAAAAAGGAATTTGCAATACACACAAAAATATTACCAGACTCGACACAAATCTGTGTTTTGGCGGTAAACACCTGCCTCAGGAGTCACAAAATCTAGTCAAGAAACGTGTCTGACTCTTGTAAAGGCAAATATTTTCATAGTGACCTGAAAAAATATACTGAACTGATGTGTTCATTATGAATTCAGTGAAATCTGGATACTGAAGATGGATAGATTTTAATATATGCACAAGCAGAGAGGGGTGAAGAATAGGTGTCTGCCAAAATTTTCAGTGCAAGGAGGAGAGGGAGAATCTATATTGCTATATAATATATATTTTTTACTATTTTGATTCGCTGCTCAGGGCTGCCACTGTTTTTCCCCACCCTAAAAGCTATTCCTCCATCCAAGCCTAGACTGGTGGCAAGTGCCAGGCACTGAATTATATTTGTCCAAATAACATAGCACTTTGGGGGGGTTTTCCCCAGCTCTGCATTAGCAATTATATTTAGCACTTTTGATCAAATCCATTTTGATTGAAGAAGACCATTTATTAGGCTAGCCCAGCAGCTCAGTGGCAGGTTTTTGGTGGGTATTAAAGGGTTCACCATACAATATAAGGGGGTAATAGTGAGATATGTATCTGGGACCTTTTATGTGAAGTTCACTTTAGTGCCCCCTAGACTGACCCACTGCTCTGCTGGGATGTCTGTATAGCCAGTCTACTAAGAATGCTGGCTCCTCCTACATCCTAATGGCTTGATTGTGTGCGTTTTTCACTTGGGACAATTTATTTCAGAAAATAGTCCACCACAAATGTAACAGTTAGAATGGGCTATGGGCCTGGGTTCCTTTCTCCACAGTGCACTGCACCAACCACTAGGCTACTCCAGAGACCTGCTTGCTGCTCTAGGAGGAATGCCTATAACATCTGAAGTTGTCATAAAGCCTGGTATGTACTGTTTCTTTTACATCTTTGGGGGGTGGGAGGGGGTCAGTGACCACTGAAGAAGTAAAGGGGGATCATGTCTTAATCCCTTCAGTAGTTATTTGGTCATTTGGGGCATCTTTTTTGTGACTTCATCATTATTAAAACAGGTCTAGCCCAAAATGTCTAGGTTTCAGCCCTGGATGTTTTTGCTTTGTTCCATTATGGCAGAACATTCAAGTGTTAGGAATGGCCAAATAATCTTACCTTCAACACACTATGATATGCCCCCTTGTGATTTGGATGCACTTCAGATGAACTGCATAGAAAAACATCTTAAAATGGGTTTCCAACACTGATCCCTCTAAGCTGAGTGGGAGTGCCATTGAAGGGTGCTGTTTCACTATCACATTTTCAATAGTGAGGGACGTGCAAGCTCTGCAGGACTCCAGGGAACCTGCCTGTCCCTAGTGATTGAAAACACAATATTGAAGTACCACCCCCTACTGGTAGCAGTGCAGTTGGAGGACACCTGCTCAGCTTAGAGGGAACAGTGGTTTTAAAAACAGCAATTTAGACGTTTTGGGGTAAATATGTCCAAATGCTGTTGTGTGCTGCTTTTTGGACATTTTTCTGTTTAAAAAATGAGCCCGTTTTTCTCATTTTCAGATGAAATCATGGCACTTCATCCCAGCCAGGCTGGCTTTCGTAAAACGCACAGAACAAAAACTCTACTACTACTACTTATCATTTTTATAACCTCGAATTTAGGTTGGCCATCCATAAAGACAAGTTCCAGAGGATCCCCTTGTTTGGCAAAAGGCCCAATGAAAGAAAAAACCCTCATTAACCAATTAGAAAACAGTGAAGTGGAAGAGTAACCTAGTGGTTAGTGCAGCGGACTTTGATCCTGGGGAACTGGGCTCAATTCCCACTGCAGCTCCTTGTGACTCTGGGCAAGTCGCTTAACCAGTGGTGTGCTGGAGCCGGCTCGCACCGGCTCACAAGAGCCGGATGTTAAATTTTTAAAGCTCTTGCGAGCCCGTTGTTCTGGCAGGCAAGCTGGCTCCCAGGGGTGGCGCAACCCGGCGGTAAGCGAGGTAAGCATGGCAGGAGGGCGCCACAAGCCATACTGCTTACCTCACCTCCCGCCACCCTGGGGGGTTTAAATCTTTGATTCACCTCCGTCGCAGCAGCCGCAGCGAAAGCCCTGCCCATCTCTAGTCTTTCCTTCATTCCTGTCAGTGTCCCACCTTCATCTGACATCATTTCCTCTTTCCGTGAGGGCGGAACACTGACAGGAAATGAAGGGTAGGCTATAGACCGGCAGGGCTTTAACTGATGCGACCGCTGCGATGGAGGTAAATAAAAGATTTAAACCACGCAGGGTGGCAGGAGCAAAAAGAGAGATGTTGGGGGGAGAAGAGGGCAGGCAGGTGGACATGGGAGCGGGAGGGCCCAGGGAAAGAGGAGAAATTGCTGGACATGGAGGGGAGGGCAGGGCAGAGAGGAGAATTGCTGGATATGGATGGATGGAGGGGGCAGGGGAGAGAGGAGAACTGCTGGATATGGATGGATAGATGGATGGAGGGCAGGGGAAAGGACAGTTGCTGGACATGGGTGGATGGAGGGCAGGGGAGAGGAGAGTTGCTGGACATAGGTGGATGGAGGGGAGGGCAGGGGAGGAGAGTTTCAGGACACGGATGGAGGGGCGGGCAGGAGAAATTCTGGACATGGATGGAGGGGAAGGAAGACAGGAAGGAGATGCATATGGACATGGATGGGGGGAGGGAAAAGAGAGAAAGTGAGATGAACATGAATGGAGGGGAGAAAGGAGAAATGCTGGACATGGATGGAGGAGAGAGGAAGGAGAGGCGGACTAATGACCAATATTTACATACTTTGGGGTGAATTCTATATATGTTGCAAAAAAAAAAAAACCAGGCCTGAAAAAACCCCGCTTTTACAGCAATTCTATAAAGGGCGCATGTTTTGGGTTTTTTTTAAGGCAAGTTCCCAGGGAAATGCCCTTTTTCTGCTTTGCATCCATTCTTAGAGGAGGAGCTATGGGGGTTTCTGTGGATGTAAAATATATGTTTAAAATAACAGCTTGATAGTTCAGTGTGCAGTGTTAGGGGTCGGTATTTTTTATATTATATTTCTTAGGCTACATATTTAAACTGCTACTTCAAAAGTATTTACCTGTTTTATTAATTCAGCTTATTAAGGTATTTATATTTGTTATAAAGCAAAGTTGAAGGATATGTACCATTGTGGTAATTATTTTGCAGGATACTGTGATGTGTGTTGAGATGTTGACCAGACTCTACTATAATGGCAAAGTTTAAGTTATGGGATAATGCAAATTTATTTTAAAATGTCAGTGTTTTCAAAGGGCTCCTTTTACATAGCTGCAGTAGTGATTCCTGCGTGGCAAATGCAATGAAGCTCATAGGAATTGAATGGGCTTCATCGCATTTGCTGCACTGGGAATTACTATCCTGGCTTTGTAAAAGGAGCCCAAAGATTCCATAAGTATGTATGGGGTTTATGTTTGATGCAGGATAGAAATCTGTCATCAAGTGAACACTAAGCTATTATTTAGGAGTATACCAAGCACTATTCACACCTATATGCCTAGTGCCACCTCATGTTAAATCTGGGCCCTCACCCCCACCCCTCAAAAAATGTCAAGTCTGGCTAAGCCACTGATGTCAGTATATCCACTGAGTATTGTTAGCACCCTCCACAACTTTGGGGCCTCCAAACTCATACAAGGCAGTCATGGTGTGCTGTTGTTCTGAGTATCCCTGCTCAGACAACAATCCAGGAACAGCACAATGCAACGTGAGGTGGCTGGTTGCCTGAGGCCCAGTGGCGTAGCCAGAAGGCAATTTTTGGGTGGGCCAACAGGTTGGATGGGTGGGCACTAGAGTTGCCAACTTTTTTGAAAAAGAAAAAAAACAGCAAACCTGATGCACCCATGCTCTGTCCCTACCCCACTCCCCATAACTTCAATGAGGGTTGCAGTGCAGGCTTCAGTGGCTGCAGGCCAATTTAGAGCTAAGGGAAGTACAATAGACTGCACTATTCAGCCCCACTGAGCCATGGTCCTCCAACACATATATGGTATTGAAGCCAAACACATTCTGCATCCAGAGAACCTCCTGGCCCTCCACCAACAATGGATACAGAGCACAGCAACGACAATTCTCCATAAAACTCATCATATAAAGAAATTTTGTTTTCTAGTGTAATCTCAATTACAGACATATTATAAATTAACTTTAAAAAAATCTATAAAACAAAAGTCACTCAGAACCTTGAGCAAATCTACCATGCCAACACTAACTTCCAAAAACAAAGATCCTACCTATGAAAAAGAAGTGCCTTAAATATTATAGTAGGGCCCTAAAATACAAATACATTTATCAGGAAAGCTGAACAAGCCAAATTACTACAGAATGCTACATGGAAACTTCATGCTAACAGAATACCTCAGTCACACACACAAGACACAAATGCCAAATACAGAATAAGTGACCACAAACTCTAGAAATATAAATTAAAGGAAACCCCAAGAAACTAGACCTTGCATGTAGTACAACACCAGAGAAACAAGAAAGAAAGGCATTTGCTCCTGTGCAAAATATAAAGATGGCACATGCCAGGGATGGTGTTAGGGGTTGGTTCCTTGGCCAGAGAAAGCCTGCATGCTGGAAGCTGGAGGCGCAGCCTGGTAATGGACTTTGGGGTCCTTTCCTAGATTTCTGTCCTGGACCCCAGCCATGTTTACCATCAACTTTGGCAAGATGTACATTCCAAATCCAACATATTATATTCACAACATTGAAAATAAAATATTTTTTTTATACCTTTTTGTTGTCTGGTCATTTTTTCTCAAATCATATTGGTCCCAGTCTCTGGTTTCTGCTTCCCTCTATCTTCTCTTAACTCACTTCCCAGGGTCTCCTATTTGACATTTCTTCGTTCTTCATGTCCATCATCCATCTCCCATCTCTGTTTTCCTATATTTCCTTGTTCATTATCTCCCCTGTGTTCATATCCCCTCATCCATCATCATTCCTCTGTGCACCTATGCACCCCATGCCCAGCATATCCCTTCTGCGTTCCTATTCTCTCCCTTGTCTGGTATCTCCCCCCCCCCCCGTGTCCATATACCCCCCTCTCTAGTGTCCAGCATTTTATCTCTATTCCATATCCCCGTCCCCCCCTCCCCCCCTTGGTCAGGCATTACCCCTCTGTGCCCATGTGCTATCCCCATACAGCATCTCACATTTGTGTCCCTGTCCCCATGCTCCCACCTAATGCCCATCATCTCCCTTCTGTATCTGTATACTTCCCTATGTCCCCTTTCTCCCTCCTCCACACCAATGTGTCCCTCTCCTCTCTGATCCCACCCCCCCCAACCAGCTTCTCTTCCTCTCTTTCCTTCCCCTTAAGCATCTGGCTCTTTCTCCCTGCATCTCTCTCCCTTCCCTCTGCATATCATCATCTGCATATCCAGCACCTCTCCTTCCGCCCCCCCCCCCCACACGTCCAGCATCTCTCTCCCTTTCATCCAGCCCCCCTACATGTCCAGCACCTCTCCCCTTCACTTCAACCCTCTGCATATCCAGCACTTCTCCCCTTTCCCTCCACCCCCCCTGCATATCCAGCATCTCTCCCCTTCCTTCCACCCCCCTATATATTCAAAACCTCTTTCCTTCCCTCCAACCTCCCCTCTGCAAATCCCCAAACCTCTCCCCTTCCTTCCAACCTCCCCTCTGCAAATCCCAAAACCTCTCTCCTTCCTTCCAACCTCCCCTCTGCAAATCCAAAACCTCTTCCCTTCCCTCCAAACTCCCCTCTGCAAATCCAAAACCTCTCCCCTTCCTTCCAACCTCCCCTCTGCAAATCCCAAAACCTCTCTCCCTTCCCTCCAACCCTCTGCCCCTGGCAAGTCCAGCACCCTTCTGTTCCCTCCCCTCCCTGCCTCCCCTTACTGGGCCAGCACGCAGCACCCCACTGACTTCCTCACCCTCTCCCACCCCTGCCGCAGCGCTTCATTTAATGTTGTCGACGCTGCCGTTACAGTTTCCCACCCCCGCGGCGGCGCTTTACACTTTACCTAACAGCAACGCTACAGATGCAGCGCTGACGTCCGAGTCCGACGTCCTGCTCTGGGGCCTTCCACGCTGATGTAACTTCCTGTTACGGAGGCGGGACGCGGAAGGCCCCGGAGCAGGACGTCGGACTCGGACGTCAGCGCTGCATCTGTAGCGTTGCTGTTAAGTAAAGTGTAAAGCGCCGCCGCGGGGGTGGGAAACTGTAACGGCAGCGCCGACATTAAATGAAGCGCTGCGGCAGGGGCGGGAGACGGTCACGATAAGGATCTGCTTCTGGGCGGGCGGGCCTGAGGCTAAACTGGGTGGGCCTGGGCCCATCCAGGCCCACCCGTAGCTACGCCCCTGCTGAGGCCTGCACCATCTCCCAGAGGAGATGGCCAGGATCCTGTGTCCAGGGAAGCCAGGGCAGCATTGACCTTAAAAGGCAGTGTCAGGGCAAGTCCCCTCCTAGTACTGAACTCCATATGTTCCTGCAGCTGTTCCCAGCGGTACTTAATGGTCTCCCAATCACAGGAGGTCTCTCTGTGTATATACTGGCTATCAGTGAGGTCCATGAACTGTGTCCTAGACCTATATATCTGCTGAACCAGACCTCTCCTTCTCCTCTGTCTTTGCCTCTGAAAATTGTGAAATGCAGCAGCAATGATATAGCAACAGCAACAAGATCAAATGAAGCATAACACAAATCTTTATTAATAACATGCAAACCAAGAATGCCCGACTCTGGCCGTGTTTCGCCCATGCAAGAGCTGCTTCAGGGGCTCAAAACATATTAGTAGAAAGTATAATAAATAATAAAAACATAACTTTGAACCATAAAACATAAAATTCTGTGACAAATAAAAACCAAGATATGGACAGTATGTTAAATTACATCTACAACATAGCAACACAGTGTTGGAATTCCAAAAGAAGAAACACTACTCACCTTGGCCACTATGAATTGCAAGTGAAAATTTTGATACATAATACAGATGTCATCGGAATGCACAGTAAAAAAAAGTTACTGATCTATTTGGCTTACACCTTTTCACAGCCTGATTTCCTAGTGATTTGAACCCACCACCATGCATGATAGGTCAACAGTTTTAACCACTAGGCCACCTCATCTGCTACAGAGTCATCATTCACAGGCATCTGTAGTGATGGCTTAAGAGGAGAGGTTGTACATCTTTGAGTGTGAAGTACATATATTTGTGGGGAAAGGTGACTACAGTCTGCAGGAACAAACAGTGAGGTTTTCTTGAAGTCTGAGAGACCAACCAACCTGTTATACAACAGTCCAAAACCCATCCTTCTACATAAAGGTGATGTTCAATGATGCCACTTTGACAAACTACTTAAGGGACCCTTCAGATGACCCACATAGCCATTTTGCACATTCCTAATATTCAACTTGAAACACTTTCCCAGAGGCAATCACATATGGCCACAACGTCTGGTTGTCTGTCTCAAAACACTAGTACAGGGTTAAGTGAGTAGGTTGTCTAGATGAGGTCTGATTTGAACCCTGTTTGGCTGCCTCTTAATCCTAAACTATTATCACTAGGCACTGCATAGGGTAGATATCCAAGATCTTTGGCCTAGCTCAAAGTAAGCTGCTATGGGATGTGAGGTACAATACAGGTTCCAATACATGTTAATACTATGGCCTGATCACCCTGATTGCAAACAGCACTATAGACCCTAGACTCTCCAGCATATCTAAGAATTTTAGAACTGTGGCAAGGTTCCTCAACACAATTCATGCTGATCTAAACACTTGTTTTTCCTACTATGTCATTGAAGGTTCTCGGTGACTTCAAGCGCTGTGCTGGGTGCAACCAGACCATCTCTGTGGCTGACACCCATTCTTGATGTCTCCAGTGTTTGGAGCCAGACAACAATTCTACTAGGTTATCCAGAGAGGCTCAGAAAGAGAAAATTTTTGGAGCAGGTCCAGATCGTCGACGTAAGCATCGACATTGGCATCAGCGCTTGCACCTGTATTGGGTGCATCAGTCTCCATGGCTGCTAGACTCACCTGCTTCAGAGCCGTCTACTATGCAGAGCCCCCGGGACTGATCAGCATCGGACCTGTCACAAAGGAGGCATGAAGATTCGATATCATCCTTGTCGGCACCAAGGGGTGTCAATGTTTGGCCTGGGTAAAATCCAAGAAGCACAAGCATCAATCCCCCTTCATGCATGGTGCTGGGAACACTGAGGGATCCGGTACCTTAGATGCATCGCCACCAGGAGGAGCACTCCCCCTCCATCAAGGAGGTGCTGGCACAGGGGTCTCCATGCAGCCAGGACCTGGTATCTGAGTCAAGATCGGTGGTTCATCAGGCTGTCTCTGAACTTACACCCCAGCCTTTCGTGATGTTGACCACTGATGAGTGCATCCAGGTCTTGCTCCAGGAGCACTTGGCGGGGATTCTGCAGCAAAATGCATTAGCATCCGGGGTGCTTGTGTCAGCCATTCCTCTACCTGCTGCCTCACAGGGCCCTCAGCCTGTGGCGAGGTCACTGATGCCAGTGCTGCATGCAGGCCAAAGGAAGTATCTCAGATTTCAGGTGAGAACACATCACTTTCAGTACCACATGTTGCCATTTGGCCTCGCATCAGCTCCCAGGGTTTTCACAAAATGTCTAGCAGTAGAAACAGCATTGCTGCGCAGACTGGGAGTCCATGTATTTCCCTACCTGGATGATTGGCTGGTGAAGAGCAAATCGAAGGATGGTGCTTAGGAGTCCATGCGGAGAATTATTTGGATGCTAGATCTACTAGGGTTTATTTTAAACTACCCCAAGTCCCATCTGTTTCCGGTTCAGCAATTGGAATTCATTGGAGCCCTGGTTTATTTATCTATTTATTTGTAATAACATTTATATCCCTCAATATTCCAATTTACATTGATTCATTGTGGTTTACATTAGTAATAGGGACGTTAACAGACAATAGTGTATATGCAATTAAGAGCACCGGTCTTGACATCCAGAGGTGGCCAGTTCAAACCCCACTGTTGCTCCTTGTGATCTTGGACAAGTCACTAAACCCTGCATTGCCTCAGGTACAAACTTAGATTGTGAGCTCTCCAGGGAAATACCCAGTGTACCTGAATATAACTCACTTTAGGCTACTACTGAAAAGGTGTGAGCAAAATCCAAATAAATATGCAGTGAGGGGTACTATCAGCCTTATTTTCAAAAGTGATGGGCGCCCAGATTTCGACCCAAATCGGGAGATAGGCGCCCATCTCGCAAAGGCGCCCAAATCAGTATAATCGAAAGTCAATTTTGGGCGTCTTCAACTGCAATCTGTCGCGGAAACGGGCAAAGTTGACGGGGAAGTGTTGGAGGCGTGGTGAAGGCGGGACTGGGGTGTGTTTATCAGCCGAGGAGAGATGGGCGCCTTCAGCCGATAATGGAAAAAAGAAAGGCGTTTTTAGCGCGAATTTGGGTCATTTTTATTGGACCCTTTTTTTTCACGAACAAGTCCCAAAAAGTGCCCTAAATGACCACATGACCACCGAAGGGAATCGGGGATGATCACCCCTGACTCCCCCAGTGGTCACTAACCCCCTCCCAACATTAAAAAAAACAACTTTAACAACTTTTTTTTCCAGCCTGTATGCCAGCCTCAAATGCCATACCCAGCTCCATCACAGCAGTATGCAGGTCCCTGGAGCAGTTGTTAGTGGGTGCAGTGGACTTCACCCAGGCCCCCCCCCCCCACCTGTTACACTTGTGGTGGTAAATGGGAGCCCTCCAAACCGCCCACAAAACCCATTGTACACACATGTAGGTGCCCCCCTTCAGTCATAAGTGCTATGGTAATGGTGTAGAGTTGTGGGCAGTGGGTTTGGGGGGGGGGAGATTTGAGGGGCTCAGCACCCAAGGGATGGAAGAAATGGACTTGGGAGGTATTTAATTTTTTTTCTAATTGTTACAAGTGCCCCCTAGGGTGCCCGGTTGGTGTCCTGGCATGTGAGGGGGACCAGTGCACTACGAATCCTGGTCCCTCCCACGACCCAATGCCTTGGATTTGTTCGTTTTTGAGCTGGGCGCCTTCGGTTTCCATTATCGCTGAAAACGAAACCGCCCAGCTCAAATACGCACAAATCCGATGCATTTGCCGGGCACAAACCGTATTATTGAAAAAAAAAAAGATGGGCGCCCATTTTTTTTCAAAAATACTGTCTGTCCTGCCCCTTGACGTACCCGTTCACGGACATAGACGCCCATGGAGATGGGCTCTCGCGTTTGATTATGCCCCTCCACGTGATACTAGCGTAGCTTCCAAAGGATGGGGGTGTAATGAGTCAAATGTCAATGTATATGACTGGTACTGAGAGAACGATGATTGATCTAGGTTATCATGAGATTATTTGTGGTCCTCATAATATAATTTTCTGAAGAAAAATGCTTTGATGTGTTTGTGAAAATTGAGGTATTGACCTATGCATCTTAAGTTTTTCGGTAGGACGTTCCATAGTTTTGTGCCTTGGGTATGAGAAGCCTGCTAAGCAAATGGTCTTGTAAACAAGTTTCTGGCATTTTAGCAAGTTTAACATCATTTGAATCTAGTTCACACCAAGTAGTTCAAGGTGAATCACATTCAGGTACAGTACATATTTTCCTGTCCCCGGAGTGCTTACCATCTAAGTTTTATACCTCAGGCAATGTAGTCTTAATAGCCTCAAGGGAAAAGTAGACTTCATTGTTAAGCTTTGTTGTAATAATTGTACTGGAGCAAAACTTTAATAAATGACTCCTTTGTCTCTGACACAAAATAGAGAGCCCAGCAAAGATAGAGAAGGTCAATGATTGCAGCAAATCAATAAAATAAACTGGCATACACTTTACAAATTGAAGGTAATTAAATTTAAAACTGTATGCCTTGTTCATCTCTAAATGAGCATATATTATGTTCACTTTAAGGCAAGCAGCAATAGTGCTTTCCATTCACTGCTAAATTGACGGTTTGCAATAAGTAGCTCAATGGATCAAACAAGAAATGTCTAGCCAGCTCTGTTTTATTTAAATTGCTTTCACCACGATATAACTTCTGTTATATTGTGAGCAAGAAATGCTGCTTTAGAATTAAATCTTAACTGCAATTAATGGGTTTGAATTCTCAGTATCTCTCTTAAAAGCCAGGGGATACTGAAATAACGTTTAATGTTGGGCTGGGCCAACGGCTTGGTTTGATTCATAGAGCAGTCTTCCACACACCCACCAGTTAAGGAGGGGAATGTCACAGAGGTAGCATTCCCAGTCCCTGGTCATTGATAATAATGGTAAGGTTTTACCAGATTCCTGGAGAAACATGAGTCAGCATGGTTTCTTTTGTTTTATTTATATTTGTTGTATTTGAATAGGTATGACTGCTCTTGTGTGAGTGGGTTAGGTCTTTTCTATCATTTTTGAAGGTTTTTATTTATTTATTTATTTGTTGTATTTATATTCCTGTTTTATGGATTTGTAAACTGCTTAGATTCTAATAAGGTCTGGTGGTATATAAGGTTTTAATAAACATAAATAATAAAAACCACATGTAGTAGGCCAGATCATGATACAGGGACTCAGCAAGTGCCCTTGTGCATGGCTTCCAGTCCTCCAGAACACTGCAATAACCAGACTAAAAAAATAGTGGGGTGGTCTGTTAAAATAGATGAAATAGTCTCTGGATTGTTGTGATTGAAGGCTCATAGCACAGGATTCCAGCCTTTGTTCTGACTGAGCTGGAACAAAAAGAAGGAGTTACTAGGAAAATGAAAGTGTATCTAATATACTGCATATTCACCAATTTCAAGTTTATTTTAATCTTGATATACCACCTATCAGAGGTCCAGCTAAGCAGTATACAGGAAATATTTAATATATAGTTATGAGGGTAGAGGGACAAAGTAGGAAATTGAGGAGAGGAAAGCTTGGATATCATGTTGTCCAGACCCAATGCCCTGGCCATAATATATTAATAGAGTCATTTCTTATTATTTTTTTAATAGGTTTTTAAATCTGTCTTAAATCTCAAGAGAGAACATTCAAGAATTACCAGCTTTTGAGGGCTTTGTTTTCCCAGTAAAATTACAGCACAGTTCTCATGTAATATTCACAATCCACTTAAAACCAATTTTGGAGAGTTTTATATGAATGTCAAGATGGTTGGTGTACTTCCAATCTCACTGGATAAGAAGAAAGGTAAATGAGTATTATGCTGAACTTTCCCTTCATACAGACTTTCTTAACAGGGCCCTAAATTTTCAATCTTATTTTAGTGTGAGTAGTCCTAGAATCCTGCATACTTTTCTAATTGTAAATCTTTTTTTTTTTTATCTCTAATGGAGTATTAAACCTACAGACCTTAATGGAGACTAATGGTGTTGTTAAACTTCCATTGCTTTTTAAGGCCTTTTTATATAGAAAAAGAATTAAGGACATGAGTCATTAGGTATAGTAGTGCCCGAGGGTTATCTTTCTCCTTCCTCTCCACTTCCTCCTCCCATCCTCACATACTCTTTGACCTGCTGGTTATCTAGAAAATATCCACTGGAAAAATAACTTTGTAAATTAGAGTTGGTACTGTAGCCTGGCAAAGGCTCAGCCACTCACAATTGATGATCATGAATGCAAAGCCTGCCCTATAATACAAAGGTTTTTCACCCAATCAGGTTTGTTAAACACAATCATAGAAACAGAATATGAGACTAGATAAGGATCATAAGGCTCTTTTAGTCTGCCAAAACTATATCTTGATGCAATATCATTGACTAGGCAGGCAGGCAAGGACAAATATTTGAAGCAGCTGGTGAAGGATAACACCAAGAGAAGCTTTCAAAGCCACCTTCCCCATACTTCCAAAGTCACATCTCTGGATTTTCCTTCACCTCTCTGCAATTAAGGATCCTTTGTGCAAATCCTATGGTTTCTTGAATGTTGATAGATTATGCTTTCAGCTCCTGCAATGGAAGGTTGTGCCAGGCATCCAATGTTCTTTCTTTGAAAATTATGTTCTAATATAGCACCCCCCCCCTCCTTTTAAGCCTTATATCGGGAATTTTTAATTTAGAAATTTCTTTTCCACATTAAAAAAATGATTTCCTTGTTTTAATTTATACTTTTGAGGTATTTAACTATCAAAATCATATCCCTGATTCCCTTTTTCTCTTTTAGGGTATGCATGTTTAGAATTTTATGTCTCGTGTGATGCAGATTCTGCATCATTTTGGTAGATCTTCTCTGTATTGCTGCAGCCAGCACATAATAGCTCAGCCTCTGCAAACAGGAATGGCCCATGGGAAAGGCAGAGGGTTATGGGGTCATGTGCAGAGACTTGTTGTGGGGCCTCATTTGCATAAGTCAGTAGGGGCTAAAATGTGGGGCTATATGTGAAAAACACAGTTGCTCAATGGTAGGGCTGGCTCTGCCTGTGAAATATGAAAGACACTGGTTACAGAGTTTGAGCTTTCTAGACAATAAAGGAAGTAACTAGTACTCAGCTGCTAGGTGTTAGAGATCATGCTAGTCTTTATCCACCTATCATTGGCGTCTTTTGTAGACAAATCATTGTACGACCTCCAGAATAATATATGTATATACCTCTAGTGCTGCAATTTCAAAATCTTCTGAATGAGGGCTTCTCCCCTAATGAGGTAATTTGGAGGAGCCCCAACCAAAAATCTAGATAAGTCTGAATTATATAAATAATTACTGCCTACAGGCGATTTCTTATTTTTGGCTGAATAAGCCTTTGCACCAACAGCTTTTGGCTACCTTTGCCAATATACCACTTCAACTACAAAAAGTAAGGACTCAGAGGCTAACAGAGGCCTCCGAGGGAAAGGAGAGGCAAGGGTTTTCTGATTCTGGATGAGAAGTGGCAGGAGACAGAGGAAATCTCAAGAGCTGAGTCCAGGAGAACAAGGGTTCCCAAGGCAGAGGGACCCGTGCTGGAGTTCGAGACTGGTCTCCATCTGGATAAAGGTATTTGACACATATTTTATGAGAATTCCTTTACTTGGGGAAGTCTCAGGAGCTGGACCTTGGATTTTGCAGTTGAGGGGCCTAAGAAGAGGAGTTTCTATGTCTAGAGGTAGAAACCAAGGAGAACTGAACAAAGACTTTTAATTATTTAGATTCTGCTAGCTTCTATTGCATTTCAACTTGTTATAACTATTTCAAGATTTTAAGTAAACTTATTGGTTCAGAACATAACCTGGACTGAAGTTTGGATGTGGAAGCTGGTAGAATAAGTGATCCCAGGGGCCAATGGCCTCCCAGACCTTGCTGGTACTGATCCAAGCATAGGCGCCCGGTATAAGAGGCTTGGGGAGGTTAACCAGCTTATTTTCGAAAGAGAAAGACGCCCATATTTTGACCCAAATTGGGAGATGGGCGTCTTTCTCCCGTGTGCGACCAAATCGGTATAATCGAAAGCCAGTTTTGGTCGTCTCCAACTGCACTCCGTCGCAGGAATGAACAAAGTTGACGGGGGCGTGTTGGAGGCGTGGTAAAGGCGGGACTGGGGCGTGGTTATCGGCCAAGGAGAGATGGGCGTCTTTAGCTGATAATCGAAACAAGAAGGGCGTTTTAGACGAGAATTTGGTCCGCTTTATTTGGACCCGTTTTTTTTCAGGTCCAAGTCCCAAAAAAGTGCCCCAACTGACCAGATGACCACCGGAGGGAATTAGGGATCACCTCCCCTGACTCCTCCAGTGGTCACTAACCCCCTCCCACCAAAAAAAACCCACTTTAAAAACTTTGTTTTCCAGCCTCTATGCCAGCCTCAAATGCCGTACCCACCTCCATGACAGCAGAATGTGTTCTATCCTGTGACAGCCTTTCCCTGGTTCTGATGTGACGCTCGGGTGAGTGTGACACCTTTTTTGTTATGCGCACTGCAGAGTCACATCAGCAATGCATTGTGGTGGGTGTAGGGTATTGGGCTCCGTGATTCCAGTAGCTTATGTTAAATGCTCATGATGTTGATAGTTGGTAGGCTCTACTCCCATGGTGCTTTTCCCCCTGCTTACTGGGTAAGAGTGTGCCCTGTTTTGTTTCCGGTAGTCCATGAGGTAGTGGCCATTTTTGTAACACAGTTTTAGATCCCTTTCATGTGTTAGCCACGTTACAGAACTTAGTTCTTCCCTTGAATGTTGCTGAAAGAGGGCATTGTATAGCATTCTGCCAGCTCGGACCTACTGATAATCTCAGTACCAGGGAGACTCTTTGCCAGTGGGCACAACCTCTGATCTGCAGTTAACTGTGAGTAAACGTGCTTATTCAAATAAAGGACTTTTTCAAAGAGATTAGTCTTCAGGTGTCAACTGGTGTGCCAAGGTTATACAGCAGCAACAAGTCCTAGAGGCCTGCGTGTATGCAGGTCCCCGGAGCACTTTAGGTGGGTACCGCAGTGCACTTCAGGCAGGCGGACCCAGGCCCATCCCCCCTACCTGTAACACTTGTGCTGGTAAATGGGAGGCCTCCAAAACCCACTGTACTCACGTGTAGGTGCCTCATTCACCCCTAAGAGCTATGGTAGTGTTGTATATTTGTGGGTAGTGGGTTTTGGGGGAGGGGAGTTGGGGGCTCAGCACCCGTGGTAAGGGAGCTATGCATGTGGGAGCGTTTTCTGAAGTCCACCGCACTGACCTCTAGGGTGTCCAGTTGGTGTCCTGGCATGTCAGGGGGGCGAGTGTACTATGAATCCTGGCCCCTCCCACGACCAAATGGCTTGGATTAGGACGTTTCTGAGCTGGGCATTTTTATTTTCCATTATCGCTAAAAAAACAAACACCCAGCTCACAAACGACTAAATCCATGACATTTTGGTCCGTACAAACCGTATTTTCGAAACAAAAGATGGACGCCCATTTTTTTTTTTCGAAAATACGGTCTGTCCCACCCCTTCACGTACCCGTTCTTGGACATAGACGCCCATGGAGATGGCGTTCGCGTTCGATTGTGCCCCTCCACGCTTCCCCAGCTCAGGTCTGCTCACTTGCAAAATCTTTTACCTGAAGTTATGATTTTCCTCTCTCCCCTGCCCAAGTCATCCTGCAGCAATGCTCACTGAGGCAGGCATGCTCTGCTGAAGTTGCTTAAATGAATACAACCAGTGCTATATATGTCTTTGGTGTGGGAAGAACTTCTCATTCATGGTGAGCTTGAAGTGAACCACATTCAAATTAAAGAGAACAGGTTTGGAGGGAGGTGTGCAAGTGAGACTGGGGAGAAATAACAAATAAATAGTGTAATTGTTAAAATCTTTAAATGGTTCAAAGTTTTTTTTTTTCTGAGCATGTACACCGAGAGGAGGGCATGACTGCAATGATGTGTGCATAATTATCAGGTAACCTGGAATAGCTACAGCTAAAAGCCATTTCATTGGCTGATGGTTCCAACAGTATGTTCAAAGAGGAAGTTTAGCTGACATAGTGTTGACAGAGCTGGTAAGTGAAAATCTGATTGCTTTTTTTTGTGTTTGTTTTTATATAAAACATACTCTGATAGGAAGAGTTTGTGATATATGAAAATACATTTTGCTTTAATGAAATTGCTAAACTTTAGAGTCAGAGACTTATCAATAAGGGATACATACAGTGCTTTTTTTTGTGCCGTTACTGAGTAGGGAAGGTTCAAGGCTGGTTAAGAGTGGCTGTCTGAGGTGTTCCCACTTCCTTCCCAGACCCAGACCATAATAATTTGAGGAAATTGTGGCACGCAGCACGCATTGGATTTCAGGAGAGGTAGGTGCTGACTCTGAAGGGTTTAAGTCAAAATAAAAAAAATTAATATTTTGTTTCATGCAGATCTCTTTTGTTTAAACATAACTAAATGGGCTATAAGCCCCTAATGCTTTTGGTTTTCCTATATTTTGTTTATGATGACTTTTACTGTGCCAAAATTGAAATTTGAAAACTCTTATCTCTATCTGGTCATTAATAAAAGGAGCTCATTGTGAACACTATCCACCCTAAAAGGGTGTTTTGTGGCTCTACATGAGAATTGTGATATTATGATCCCTTGTTTCATATTGTTGACGGTCTGCATTTTCCGTATGGGTGGTATACTGGTGTATTAAGGTCTGCTCAGTGTAATATTTATGGTACAGTAAGGTTCTGAGTGTGTTTTTGCACAAAGTTGTGCATAGTGTTTTGCAGTTGAGTGATTGTGGTTAGTATATGCTTTCAGCAACCACTTTATTCTTTGACATATGATACATATCTAATATCTAAATTTAATAAAAGGTATTAATTGTGACTATTTTATTTTTACTTTTTTTTTCTGTGTGTTGTCAGACAATTATGGATGTAAGCTCCGCCCCTGACCACACCCTTTAGCCTCCCCAAACAGTTCGGCCACAGACCACCTATGGATCCAAGTATCTAGTATTTAATGGGTGGTGGCTCTAGATCAGTGTTTCCCAAGTCTGGTCCTGGAGTACTCCCTTGCCAGTCAGGTTTTCAAGATATCCACAATGAATATGCATGAAAGAGATCTGCATGTAATGGAGGCAGTGTATACAAATCAAGTTCATGCAGTGGCGGCCCAATCACTAGGACAACTGAGGTGGGGGCCTCAGGTGGCACTCTTCTGAGGTGGCATCGGCGTGCCGCCCTTCCTTCCCCAACTCACTTCCCCGAATTTACCTTTTATTTTCTTGTTTTTCAAAAAAGGCAGTGGTGGCAGTAATTCATAGGCTGCCCTGCCACCGGTCACGGCCCCTCGTCTCTACTCTGGAGGCAGGCTACAGCAGGCTGGGACTAGTTGTAAGGCAGCCTGTCACGATTGTGCCCATGTTTCATGCTCTTATGCATCTCACCACCTGGTGGTTAGACCTGGTGGCTGCGATGGACTGTCTGTTTGCTGTTTCTCATGTTCCAGAAGTCATGCCGGTCCGGATTTTCCAGCCTTCCAGACTGTCTTGGGATTTTTGGAACTAAGCAGCACCCTTACCTGGTGACCTCCCTTGTATGTTGCCTTTATTAACCACCTGGAAACTTTCTACTTTGCCTTGGCAACAGAGGTCTTCAGTTGTGTTCCTGTCCCTGTTGGTCTGTTGCGGTTCCTGCCCTGAAGGCTTTCTTTGTCAGCTTGACCCTGCTTGTTTTCCTGAATTATTCTACCGTCTGCTGCCTGCTCAAGACCCTGCTTGTTTCCTGGTTTATTCTACTGTCTGCTGCCTGCCCAAGACCCTGCTTGATTCCTGGCTTATTCTCTCGATTGCCGCCAGCCTATAGACTCTGTTTGGTTCCTGGTTTCTCTTCTGATTTGCTGCCTGCCAATAACACTCTGCTTGGCTCATGGACTATTCTCCTGCTTACTGCTTATTGTTTCTGTTCCTGTCCAGCAGCTTCAGTCCGGCTGTTCCAGTTCTGGTGGTACCAGTCTGTTCTGCCTTGCCTCCTGTTTGGGTGATTCGCCTGCCGCTGCCGCTTCTCGGCAGTGGCCCAAGGGATCACTATTCCTGACCAGCATGACACCTAAGGGAATCGCTACTGCTGTCGAAAAACAAGAAAATATAAGGTAAATTTGGGGAAGGAAGCGGGAGATGTCAGACCATAGCAGAGTGCAGAGTAGAGAGTTGCACGGGGACAGAAATCTTACCCGTCCCCGCCCGTCCCCGCTGGAATCTTACCCGTCCCCACCCATCCCCACTGGAATCTTACCCATCCCCACCCATCCCCGCAAAAATTTAAACCATCCCAACCCGTCCCCACCCGTCCCCGTAAGAAGTTAACCCATCCCCACCCATCCCCGTAAGAATTTAATAGTACATAAAAGAAAGTTCCAGTCAGCTCCCTCAGTCTCTCTCTGGATTTGAGCCACAGCACTGTAGGCAAGGAAGGAGTGGAAGCTGAAACTTGGAACACTCTGGTGTGCACATGTAAGATTTGTCTCTGATTTACTGGCAGTGTGTGCTGAGAGGCCGCCACATGCACGCGCCAGTAGGTTAGGTGACATCTGATTCTTGTGCCTGTGTCAGAGCTGAGGTCTGACACAAGTCTGGTAGCAAAGAGGATTAATAGTAACAAAGTGACAGCAAATAGACCTGAATGGTCCATCCACTCTGCCAATAGTCACACTCATGATCAAGTCATCATTAAATCAACGAGTGTGATATTATATACTTGATTATGGTCTTTCTTCCGTGTTTCTGGAACAAAGACCACAGAAGTCTATCTGGCCCTATCCTTATGTTCCAACTACTGGAGTTGCCGTTGAAGCTCACTCCAGTCTATTCGTCTTCTCATTTGTGGGACACAGACCGTAAAAGTCTGTCCAGCATTGTCCTCATGTTCCAGCCACTGAAGTTGCTGTCTAAGCCCTTTCCAGCCCATCCTAAACCAGATTGCCATGTATGAGACAGAGACCATACAAGTCTGCCAGGTATCAGCTCTAGTTCATCACAGCCAGAGTTGCCATCTAAGTGTCACTTGACACATCCACACACATGCAGCCATTTAAGGTTAGCTTTTTATATAACTTCCATTTTCTAATTAGAGATCCTCTGTGTTCATCCCACGCCTTTTTGAATTCCGTCATCATATGTGACTCTACCACCTCCTTAATGGAAGACTTTCCACATTTATGCTGTTAAAGCAAGGAAGAAGAGGAGGAGGAGGAGGAGACAGCACTCAAAATAGATTGGTATTCGGTAGATGAGAGGCTGGTGCAGGTGCAGCTTACACTTCTACGGGAAGCCCACAGAACTGGTTCCATCCCCGTGGGAACCCCACAGGAACTGCCTCCGTCCCCGCGGGAACCCCGCAGAACTGCTTCCATCCCCGCGGGAACCCCGCAGGAACTGCCTCCGTCCCCGCAGGAATCCCGCGGGTTCCGCGGGATTCCCGCGGGGACGGAAGCCGTGCAGCTCTCTAGTGCAGAGGGCAATGGCAGAGGAGACGAGGTGGTAGCTCATTGCTTGCCTTAGGCAGCAGATTGTCTTGGGCTGCCCCTGAGTTCATACATATTCATTGTGGATGTCCTGAAATCCTGACTGGTAAGGGGTACTCCAGGACTGGAATTGAGAAAAACTGCTCTAGATAAAACTGAGTTACCTCCTCTGAAGTATGTACCTTTTTTCTCCCCACAAGAGTGTATAGACCCATTGAAGGACACCAAACTATGGGGACTACATTAAATGGTGCCCAGTGATGGGATTGACACCATGGACCTGAAGAAATTAAGGGGTCCTTTTACTAAGCTGTGCCCCTACAGTGCTAAAAGTGACCTCAGCATATGGCAAAGCCCCATGCTAGTTATAGCACTGGCCATTTTTAGCGCAATTTACTAAAATCTGTCACGGCCACAAGGGCCTTTGCAATCTGTCACAGCCTCAAGGGCTTTTGCAATCTGTCACGGATTCAGGTAAGGTGAGCCCTTAGACCAAAGCTGGAGCTTTGGCAGACAAGTCACCCGGGCTGGCACAGGCAGGAATCGGAACAGACTGGACTAGAATAAACCAGGAGACTCAACAAGGCACTGGATGTGGCTCATCAGGGAATAAAGGAAGTCAGAGTGTCAGAAGTGCAGAACAGCACAGGAGGTTTGTCTGGTAGTGCAGAACCATGCCTTCTGCTATGACTACCAGACTGACGACATCCAGAGTGCATCTCTGCAGATAGGGCCATAGACTAGAGCTTCTAGAGGGGCTGCAGTCAAGTGTGGAATAGTGTTCACCTATGCTGTAGAGCCCAGGAAAAAGCATGAGCCAGAGTGCCACACCATGAGGAACCAAAAGCTCATCTGCCAGAGTTAGTGTGGTGAGTAGCAGTGAGAAGGCCCGCTCTCCTCCTAGAAACGCTATTGTGTCCCCGAGTACATAGATATGATGAAAGAAGAGCTGGGAGCCATGGGAAAGCCACTGTCGGTTCCCTCTCAAGTGGTGTTCCCCAGATCAGAAGATGGGAACTGCTGACAAAGAACAGACCCCCTCTTTGAGGCTTACCCAGAGGCCTAGCACTGGGAAGGGCACCCACATGGAGTGTAAGCCAAAGAAGAACCATAAACCAACTTTTAAATGGAGAGGCCTTGGAAGCAACGTTGCTGCTGGAACCTGCACAGGGCTCTCTTCCTCCTTCTCAATAGCATGCAGTCAGGTCCTTCAAGGGATTCAGTAAATCCCCTGCCCTGCCACCACATACTCTATTTCTTTTCTTTCTTTCTTTTAATCTTTTTCTTTTTGTAGTATAGTTTGTACTGCCATTATCCCTCTCTCTCATATTTCCATGCCCCCTGCTGGTCTACCATTTTTCCTCCTCACCCCCACAGGTCAAGAGTCTCTCCCTCTACCTTCCTCTAACTCCCCTTCACCATCCTTCAATCTGGTTTTACTGGCAGCAGAAACAATTAACATAAGCTGCTGCAGCTGGCAAGGGAGCCTTCCCTCTGCCATGTCCCTCCCCTTCTGAATCATTTCCTGCTTCCATATGGGAGGCAGGTGGCAGAGAAAAGGACCAGGGCTGGCTACAGGCAGTGTATGTTAATCACTGCTGCTGCCAGTAAAGCCAAGTTTGAAGCAGGGGCGTAGCCAGACACCCAATTTTGGGTTGGCCTGGGTCCATGATAGGTGGGCAGAACGCCACCCTGTCCCACGAGTGATTTGGTCTCTCCCTCTCTCACCTGCATGCAATATGGTCTCTCAAACATCCCCCCTTCCTTGCATACCTTTTAAATAGCAGATTTTCACTGGCAGCGAACAGCAACTAATACGCACTGCTCATGTTGGCTCCACAGCCTTTTCTCTGATGCAACTTCCTGTTTCCACATAGGCAGGAATACATCAAAGGGAAGACTGTGGGGCTGATGTAAACAGTATGTGTCAGTCGCTGCAGGCCAAGATCTTCTATTTACAAGATATGCAGGAGGGACAGTTGTTGGGAGTTTTTGGCTGGTGGGGCTTGGGGATCCCTGCCAGCCACATCATAGGTGTGCTGCTACTGGCTGGGCCTCAGCTCAAAGTGGGTGGGCCTGGGCCCACCCTTGGCTACGCCACTGGTTTGAAGGATCACTAGCAGGAGGGGCATGGAGGAAGAAAGAGAGAAAGAAAGACAGTGGCCCTCCTGAGGAGGTGAACAGGAAAGATGCTGGACCAGAAGGGAGGGATTGGGGAGAAAGGGGGAGATGCCAGAATATGGGGGAAAGTAAGACAGAGAGACATACTAGACTGCAGGGGATGGAGGAAAGAGAGGGGCAGAGATACTGATCACACAGAGGGAGGGAAAGATGCCGGAAGCGGGTGCAATCAGGGGTAGCCCTATAATGAAGCCTTCTGAGGCCGTGGCCTCAGGTGACAGGTTTCAGGAAGAGGCATCACAGGCAGTCATCAGCCAATAAAATGAAAGGTGTGCAAAGAGACTATAAAAGAGCAGCAAGCGAAGAGGAGGAGCCAGATGCAACACGTGCTAATGCATGCTGTTGATGTGAAGGGGTGGAACGCCGGATACTACTTGAATACTGTGAATACTACTAATACTACTGACCACCAGAACAACTTCATGTTTTGTGCCTACTGATGGACTTATACTTATGGACTCTACCTCTGTTTTTGGCCTTTAGCCATACTTTATTAATGCACTGGACCTTTTGTGCCTTACATATAATGAGCCTAGACTAAGACTAAAACTTGTGCAGTTTGGACCTTTTTTACTAGTAGTGTGTATTTGTTAACCAGCAGCTAGATAACAAATTGTAGTAGTCAGCAATGTAGAAAGGCAGCTGGCCCTGCCAGCCCAGTCTCGTGATCTATGCATAGAGGCTGTATTGTGTAGATGTGCTGGAACACTGCAATAAGTTACATTTCTTGCAAGGTAACAATTTCTATGAAAGCTATGAAACTGACGTATCTTTTCTCTGTGAGAACTACAGAACTACTAATGTATTGCGCATGTGCCTGTACTGCGCATGTGTGTGTGTGACGTATGATGCGTTTTATGCGCATGACCAGTAATCTGTATAAGAACGAGTGTCAGATGACGCTCAACACACAGTATTCTGAGATTGTACTCGGGGCTGTGTGAAATTGCTGGCAATAAAAAGCTGTTTTGTTTTGGAACCAATTTGTCTTTCGCCTCCTGATTTTCGGACCCGTTACATTGGCACCCCAGATGGGACCGGAGTAGAAAGGGAAATCGGATTATATTCTTTCCCCTTCCCACTGCAGGCGGATCGGTTCACCGACTCCCCCGACCGGGAAAGTGGTTAGTGGCCACCGCTGACTTCAGCGTCCACTTCACGGCGGGAGGGCCGATCAATTCCGGCCGGCTGAAAGTGGGACTGTGTGGCTCCGACAAAGCAGCTTTCTCATTTTTCTTTTTTCTCTCCGGAGAGACGCGTACGACGGCGCGGCCTGCTGGGACGACGGACAGGCGAGTATACTCAACGTAGTGACCGGCTCGGTAAAGGGCCGAAGAAGAGGATTGATCACCCTCTTAGCCAGTGACTAATACGGACTAGGTCCCGAAACCTCACTAGGCCTGGGCGAAGAAACCGTACGGGAGGGTTTCTTGTTGTGTGCGAAAGTTGTGTGATTGGGCCTGCAGTTCCAGGCTGGGCGACCACGTCCTGGTCAGGCCAAGTGTTGAACCTTCTGTGTCCGGTGGATCGAGACCCCTTACTCCTCCACCATCCCTCTCCCCTTCGTCTGTCTCCTATCCTTTGGCACTCAGGTTAGGATGGGCGGGGGTGGTTTCACACCGCTAGACTTAATGACGGAACACTTTAGCGAAGTGTTCGACCAAGATAAATGCAGTAGGGCCGGGATGATACAGCGATGTCAATTTATGTGGCCCGGGCTAGGAATTGCCGAATGGCCCCCGGAAGGGTCATTTGAGTACGAGAAGGTGGCGGCGGTCATGAATATTGTTATAGTTGGGGGAAACCCCGGGTGCCCGGAGGACATCCCCTACATTGAAGCGTGGTTAAGCGTTGTCCGAGACCCGCCCGATTGGGCCCAACATAAAGTAGAAAAAGCCGCCCTTATGATGATAAAACAGAGGAAGGGGCGGGGAGCCAAACGAACCCCGGCCTTCGCTCTCCAAACTCCGGCAGCCGCTGCCGTTCCGGAGGCCAGGGGAACCGCCCCTATAACGCCCACCGCCCCTTCCGTCAGAGCCCTAGAGGCCACGCCCCGCACTACCGCCAAGAATAGTAAGGCCACGCCCCGTGCTACCAGTGCGCTTCCCAAACCTAGACCACCCATGAAAGGCCGAGGGAAAGCGCAGGGTCCGCCCGAAAAGGTGCCCCCTAAGGCCCCAGTTCTTGTGACCACGGAAACCTACGAGGATGATGTGGCGCCTCCTCCATATGTTCCCCTATACCCCGACCTCGCGGACTTGTCGGATGGCCCGGATGACGCTGAGGCCTCCGAGTCCGAGTCGGATACTGGAGACGCTATAGCCCCGGACCCCGGAACTAACAGGAAGAGTCACAGAGTAGTGAAAGCCGTTACTCGATACCCCCAGTCGAGTCCGAGAAGTACACTTCCGGCTTCCCGGAGGACAGAAGTGACTAACCTATACCCGGTCCGGCTGTCTACGACCTACACCCCTAACCCAGTGGCCGATGCCCAGCCCATTCAGTCGACCGTCTATAGCCACGTCCCCTTCTCCAGCGCTGACCTATATAACTGGAAGCTGCACGGACCATCCTATGATCAGAAACCCGAACAACTGATAGAACTGGTCGAAGGCATCATTTACAGTTATAATCCCACGTGGGCCGACCTCAGGCAGTTGAGCGCCCACATCCTGACCACTGAAGAACGCCGCCTCCTACAGCAAAATATGGAACAAGCGATCCGAGACGCCAACCCGGGAAATGCTAACGTACAGGCCATCCTAGATACAGAAGCCCCTACCGCGGTCCCTGCATGGGACTACCGGACCGAGGAAGGACAGGCCGTTATCCGCCGGTACCAACAGGCATACCTGGCGGCCCTTAAGAAGGGAAAACAGAAGATTACAAATATGGGAAAAATTCACAATATAGTTCAACAGAAGAATGAAAGTCCGGGGGACTTCCTTGAGCGCCTTATGGATGCATTCAGGAGACATAGTCCAATAAACCCCGAGGACCCTAAAAACGTCTCCACAGTGGTCATGAGTTTTGTTAGCCAGTCAGCACCCGACATACGGAGGAAACTCCAGAGAACCGAAGGATTTGAAGGGATGGGCATCAGCCAACTGAAGGCCATAGCTGATCGCGTGTTCGGATACCGCGACCAAGAAGAGAAGGCCGAAGCCCGGAAGGAGTCCACCAGGCGGATGCGCGAGAATGCGGATGTGTTGGCCACAGTGCTGGAAGAACGTTTAGGGTCCAGGCCACGGGGCAGGGGTAGAGGCCGAGGGGGGAGAGGAACACGGTCCCCCTTAGGACGCAACCAATGCGCAAACTGTCAGGAGGAAGGGCACTGGTGGGCGGATTGTCCGGAGAAACTGCGTGACCAACAGAGAGGGGGGAAAGATACCGACCACCCAAAGGCCCCCAAACAAGGACAACGAGGACGGGGCCGCGGCCGGGAACGGGCCGAACAGCAGGAATGGCAGATGGCTTTGGACGCCACCCGGGACCATACGGCATGAAGGGACCGGGAGGGCAGAGTCCCCACTGACCCTCTGGTGGAGATCCGCGTGGGGACGCAATTGATGAAGGCCCTCCTAGACACGGGGGCCCAACGTTCTGTCATCACCACAGCCATCGCCCCGGCCACAAAAGAAACCATACCAATTATCGGTGCTTCTGGAAAATCGCTTACAGCCCCCCTTCTCAGGGAACGCCAAGTCCAGATCGGTGGGACGATGGTGTCTCACCAGTTCATCCATATCCCCGAGTGCCCCGTTCCCCTGATTGGCCGTGACCTACTGTGTAAACTCCAAGCCACCCTGAAGTTCAAACCAACGGGCGAAGTGGAAGCCCATTTCGAAGACCACCCAGTGACGCTCCTTTGCCCGGTGCGGGAGGAATGGAGACTATATGCCCCCCTTATTGCAGGCCCTGACGACGGCCGCTATTACCAGGACACCCCTTTCGCACAACAGAGAAGAGACCTAATGGAAGAGGTGCCCAACGTATGGGCGGAGGTGAACCCTGGTGGGTTAGCCGTCAACGCCATCCCCCTCTGGATCGAACTCAAACCAAATGCCCAAGTTGTCAACCAAGGACAATATCACATCCCTTATGCAGCCCGGCATAGCATGCAAAAACACCTACAGAAACTCCTTCAGCACGGGGTCCTGAGACCTGTCAGATCTGCTTGGAACACCCCATTATTGCCCGTGAAGAAGCCAGGAACGTCGGAGTATAGGCCCGTCCAAGACTTGAGAAAGGTCAACAACCAGGTAGCCGACATAGTTGCCCTCGTACCGAACCCTTATTCCATTCTCGCCCAAGTGCCAGCCCAGACCAAGTGGTACAGTGTCATTGATCTGAAGGACGCCTTCTTCTCCATCCCCCTTGCCGCCGACAGCCAGAAATTGTTTGCCTTCACGTGGGAAGACTTACAGACTGGTAATAAGCAGCAGTTTACCTGGACCCGACTCCCCCAGGGATTCAAGAACTCCCCCACCCTCTTCGGCGACCAACTCGCTCAGGACCTGAAGACGTATCAGGACGAGTATGGGCCGGTCGTCCAATACGTGGATGATCTGTTGGTGGCCCGTGAAACGTACACGGACTGTGCAGAAGCTACCCTTTACCTCTTGAAAACCCTGGAAGCCCAGGGGTACCGGGCCAGTCGCAAGAAGGCCCAGATATGCGAGATCGAAGTCGAGTATCTGGGGTTTCGCCTCCGAGAAGGAACCCGGAGGCTCGGTATCCCCCGAACCCAAGCTATCCGCAACCAACCCACTCCTGCAAATAAGAAGGAACTACGGGCACTCCTCGGAGCCGCTGGATATTGCCGCATTTGGATCATCAATTTTGCTATCCTGACCCACAGTTTGTATGCCAAACTGAAGGGGCCTGAACTCGAGGGCCAAGATCTCCAGTGGGAGAAAAGCGAACTGAAAGCCCTTCAGGACCTTAAGGATGCCCTTGCGGCCCCACCAGCGCTCGGACTGCCAGATGTGACTAAGCCGTTCCACTTGTTCGTCGACGAAAAGAAGGGATTGGCACTTGGAGTCCTCACCCAACTGGTCGGCACCTGGCAACGCCCTGTAGCATACCTCTCCAAGGGCATGGACAACGTGGCACGAGGATGGCCGGGCTGCCTCCGAAGCATTGCGGCGGCCTGTCTGTTGATACACGAGGCCAATAAACTCACGTTTGGCCAGACACTCTTTGTGACCACACCCCACACCATCCGCGGCCTACTCGAGAGCCACGGACCTAGATGGATGACCAACTCCCGGTTGGTTAAATACCAGGCCCTCCTGTGCGAAAATCCGGAGGTGCGGATCCTGGACACGATCAACCTCAATCCTGCTACTCTCCTTCCGGCCCCTGAACCACCACTCCACGACTGTGAAGAGGTAATGGCCACTGTGCACTCGAGCAGACCTGACCTGAAGGACCAACCCTGGCAAGGGGGCATCACCCTTTTTACCGATGGAAGCAGCCAGGTGATAGAGGGAATTCGAAGAGCTGGCTATGCGGTGGTGTCTGAGGACCATGTGATCGAGGCTATGGCCCTGCCGCCCGGAACGTCAGCACAGAAAGCGGAGCTGATCGCCCTCACCAAAGCCCTCCAGTGGGCTGAAGGAAAAGTTGTTAACATCTACACCGACTCCAAATACGCTTTCCTCACCCTCCAGGTGCATGGAGCCTTGTACAAGGAGAGAGGATATCTGACAGCTGAGGGGAAAGGACTTGCAAATGCCGCTGAGATCTGCCAGTTACTCGAGTCAGTATGGAAACCGAAGAAGGTGGCTGTGATGCACTGCAGGGCCCACACCGGGAGAACGGACCCTATAGCCCGGGGAAATCAGCGGGCAGACGACGCTGCAAAAAGAGCAAGTCAACTCCCTTATCTTTCTTGTTCCTCTGACCCTGTACTCATTGTTCACCTCCCCACTGAGATCCCTATCTATGCCCCGCAAGAAACGGAATGGGCCCGGCAAGAGGGCCTGGAGTCACGCAATGGCTGGTGGATGTTACAAGACGGACGCGTATGGATACCCGAGGCCCTGGCGTGGACCGTGGCCAAGGAGGCCCACGAACGAACCCACCTAGGCAAGAACGCTCTGGGACGCCTGCTCGAGAAGACCTACTACATCAACAAACTGTCCATGTGGACCAAAAATGCTTCCAGTCAATGCTTAACCTGTGCTCGGAACAATCCAAGGGCGGGACCTGGTCCGACGCCAAGCCATGTTCTCCGGGGCACTAGCCCATTCCACGTTTGCCAGATTGATTTCACGCATATGCCCCCAGCACGGGGATATAAAGCTATCCTCGTTGCTGTGTGTACCTACACTGGATGGATTGAAGCTCAGCCCACCAGAACGGAAATGGCAAAGGAAGTCACCTCCTTATTGATCCAGCACATTCTGCCGAGATACGGCCTCCCCAAGCAAATAAACTCTGACAACGGCCCTGCATTCGCCAGCGAAGTGACACAACAGCTCAGTACGAGACTGGGCCTCGACTGGAAGTTGCATTGTGCCTGGAGGCCCCAGAGCAGCGGTATAGTGGAGAGAGCTAACCGTTCCCTGAAGAATCAGCTAGCCAAGCTGTGCCAAGAGGCAAAGGCCAAATGGCCCGACCTGCTCCCACTGGCCTTGTTACACATGAGGTGCACCCCCAAGGCCACAGGCCTTACTCCTTATGAGATGATGTATGCTAGACCACCACCACTACCCTCTTTTCCCGACTCCTTGCAGATACAGGGCGAGAATTCCTTAGTGAGACAGATGAAAGCCTTACGCGAGGTAGTACAGGACATTCAACAATACACTGAGAGTGTAGGTCCCTTAGTCCTTACCAGTCCTACACACCAGTTTAGGGTGGGGGATGAGGTTTGGGTAAAGGAGTGGGATGAATCGGACTGTCTGAAACCCAAATGGAAAGGGCCCTCCCTTGTTCTTCTAACGACTCCAACCGCTGTTAAAATTGCAGGAAGCCCAGTGTGGATACATTGGACCCGACTGAAACCTGCTGCTCCTGCTAACAGCACCCCGAAACAGTGGACAGCGCATCAACATCCTAACGCTCCACTACGGCTGACCCTCAGAAAGACGTGAACCGGTAGATTCATGCCTGTCCAGCAACAGGACCCCAGCTTTTGGACCCACTGTGTCTTTGGCTCTGCGTTTATTGTAGCCATAATCGTGGGCCTTATCATCTTCTTGCTGCAAAGGCTCGGATACCTCCCACCATATATATGATGATGCTGAGTCTACTCCTCCTCCTCTGCTCAGTCCCAAGCTACTACCCCCTGAGCCAGAACTGTACTGAATGTTTGCGCCTGGTGCGCCATCGTATAGAAGGAGGGTACCACCTAGTCACCACCCTCATCCACCAGTCGCAACCCCCGGACAACGGTTGTCGGCTCCTTCCGACTTGCGCCATTATCACCCCGGCTGGCCTCCAACAGTTCCACAGGTGCCTCCAAGGCAACCTCACCGTCTGCCATAGCCCCACCAAGCCAAGATACTACAATGTCACCCTCAGTGTAGGACTCCCCGCGTATGTGGCTGGGTCCCCGGGGATTGAAGGGGATGGCATTCTGTACTACGTTAATTCCACTCGCATCCTTGCTGGCGGCACCCAAACTGTAGCCACACTCACCTTCGACGTTTGCGCCGCCATGGACAAACACCCTTGGTCCCATAAGTGTGGTAGCCAAAGTTGGCGTGAGGCATATGTGAACGACCACAAGTATGTCTGCCCTTTCAGTGCAGACATGAGATGCTGCTCCCCTTGGGTTTGGCTCCCGTGTGCCGGCGACACTCGAGCCTCGGGCTGGGAACGAGTATGCGCTTACACGGGAGGAGGATATACCGGATGTACCGGCCTGGGCGAATTTCGTCGAGGGTCTGGTAACTATGTGTCCCTAGACTGGCCCATCCGAAGCCACGACATGCCATGGAGAGGAACATGGGGCCTTGGCATTGACGGAGGAGGAATGGATCCGCTGACGTATATTACCATATATCAGACCCTCGAAACAAAGCCTCCCACGCACTACCAGACTACTGTCGTTGGGTACCAAGAGGTATTCGATGAAATCGCTCGTGCGGAAGAAGCAGCGACAAAGTTCCCCATCTCCTCAGAAGCGCGGAATATGTTCCTTAACCTGGCCGAAAACATTGCCTTCTCCCTGGGAATTACCAACTGTTTCGTCTGTGGAGGCACCGACATGGGTGAGCAATGGCCTTGGGAAGCAAGGGAGATCCGACAACAGACATGGGATGCGCTTAACACCACAAACATTACCTTTCCCCAGCGCCCGAAGCCGTACGAGTGGGCCCTGAGAACCAATATCATAGGTACCCTCTGCGCTAGTCGAGCGCCATCGAAGCATTATTCTGTACCCGTGGGAGATTCCGCTTGCACGGGGGTCCTTCAGTTTAACGGCAGTCGACATACCTGGTGGCAGACGGACCGCCTGCCTGCCCCGGAGCCCATCTGGACTGAACCACCTTGAACGCAACGTGGACACACGGGGGAAAGGCCTCCCTTAAGTGGGTAGCCCCGGAGGGCTACTATTATATTTGTGGGCGCCGGGCTTATGAACAGCTCCCGGCCCGCTGGTACGGTACCTGTCTCTTGGGCACCGTCCGACCTAGTTTCTTCCTTCTACCCCTGCGAGTCGGCGAGACATTGGGCATCCCCCTTTACATGGAAACGGGGCCAGATAACCTTGGCAGACGTAAACGGTCCCTCCCAAATACTAAACCCAAAGTCCAGATAGGAGACTGGAAGGATAACGAGTGGCCGCCAGAACGTATCATTCATTATTATGGACCGGCCACATGGGCTGAAGATGGTACATATGGGTACCGTACTCCTATCTATATGATAAATCGCATTATCCGCTTGCAGGCGGTGCTTGAGATTCTTACCAATGATTCGGCTTTTGCCCTCAATATTTTAGCCCGACAGAACACTAAGCTTATTACCGCAGTTTACCAAAATCGTTTGGCTCTTGACTACCTCTTGGCCCAGGAAGGTGGAGTGTGTGGCAAGTTTAACCTCAGTAATTGCTGCTTACAGATTGATGACCAAAGCCAAGTCATCAGCGAAATAACTAACCGGATGGTCAAACTGGCCCACGTCCCTGTCCAAACCTGGAACAGCGCTTGGGATTGGACCCCCTCCCTAACTAGCTGGTTGCCGACCTCCGGGAGCCTAAAGGGTCTCTTCGTCATGGGGGGCCTGTTTTTGCTGTCCTGCCTATTAATACCTTTGTCTCTCCCCTTAGTTTTCAGGTGTCTCCGCTCCACCATGGAAAGCATCGCTGACCGCCGTGCTGCTGCCCAACTTATGGCTCTCCAGATGTACTCCCCCATTCCCCAGTCTGATGAAGCTGACGATGAAGCACCTTGTGGCTGACGTGCACCTTTCACTTCCTGAGTCATTTAATGGGCCAGTACCCTTGTGTCAGCATAAGACCGGATACAAAGGGGGGGGATTCCACTAGGGGCCCTCCGTCTCAACCCCGGCGAAGCAACCAACAGCTGCGCAAGGGCTTAGGGCTCGCTTTTTGTCTCCCTGCTAATGCTTCTTGTCTCTCTCTTCCCTTTCAGGGTTCATGGAGGTGATACTCTCCACCAGATGGATGTTCAAGTATCAAAAGGGGGGAATGAAGGGGTGGAACGCCGGATACTACTTGAATACTGTGAATACTACTAATACTACTGACCACCAGAACAACTTCATGTTTTGTGCCTACTGATGGACTTATACTTATGGACTCTACCTCTGTTTTTGGCCTTTAGCCATACTTTATTAATGCACTGGACCTTTTGTGCCTTACATATAATGAGCCTAGACTAAGACTAAAACTTGTGCAGTTTGGACCTTTTTTACTAGTAGTGTGTATTTGTTAACCAGCAGCTAGATAACAAATTGTAGTAGTCAGCAATGTAGAAAGGCAGCTGGCCCTGCCAGCCCAGTCTCGTGATCTATGCATAGAGGCTGTATTGTGTAGATGTGCTGGAACACTGCAATAAGTTACATTTCTTGCAAGGTAACAATTTCTATGAAAGCTATGAAACTGACGTATCTTTTCTCTGTGAGAACTACAGAACTACTAATGTATTGCGCATGTGCCTGTACTGCGCATGTGTGTGTGTGACGTATGATGCGTTTTATGCGCATGACCAGTAATCTGTATAAGAACGAGTGTCAGATGACGCTCAACACACAGTATTCTGAGATTGTACTCGGGGCTGTGTGAAATTGCTGGCAATAAAAAGCTGTTTTGTTTTGGAACCAATTTGTCTTTCGCCTCCTGATTTTCGGACCCGTTACAGATGCTTCTGCTCCGCTTTAGCTTACCTCCATTGCCTTGTGTTTCCGCTGCTGCCTCACTGCCTGCCTTCTAAAACTGTCGCTGAAAGCTGCCCAGGATAGCTTTGGGCTCTGGCTCACTGATTCTTCTGCTGCTCAATTCAGCTGCTGCCTGACCTCATGTGAGCATCCGCTGCCGCTGCCCATTGCCCCTTCCCATGAGAGGTCTCATAATTTGCTACCCCCCAGTGGATCTCCTTCTGTCAACCCCCCCCCAGGCTCCCCCCATGATGGTAATCCATCATCAACTCCCCCCTCTCCCGTGACCATAATCCTGCCACCCCACCCCCTGCGGCAGGTCTCCGTCCTTACCCTTGCCTCCCCCCTTCTGGTTCAGTAGCTCTCCGACTCTTTCTTTCTTTTTGCCTAATTGGCAGATTCCCATAGGCTGCCAGCTCCCGCATCAGTCTTCTCTGTATGGGGTCTCGGCCCTGAGGAAACAGGAAATGACATCACAGAGAGCAGGACCCCTTACAGAGACGACTGATCCTTGATCAGGCAGCCAGTGTATGGGAATCGCTGCTGCCAGTGAAGAAGAAGGAGCTTAGATAACCGGAGACTGAATGACATCAAGAAGTTGAAGACAATTAGGTTAGTCTACCTTTCCCTCTCTGCAAAGCCATCAGCCCGTTCACCTAAAACAAAGTAAGCAAACCTATGAACTGCTCTATCCATGTTGTCATTCTTTATTGTTGATAGCTTTTTATTTGATCTCACTTATATTTTTAAACATGCCAGCTTGGGTAGCATACAGATGTACACAGAGGAAGTATTGGTTTCATCGGTTAGAGTAGTAATTAGTTCTAAATTTTAAATCATTGTGTCATTTAGAGGGGCTGATTATAGGGACTCCTAGTATTCGTGTAGAGATGTTTTCACTTAGTAAAGGGCCACCAAAACAGACATCATGTTATGAGAATCAGGTGCTTAACAATCAGACTTACTATTCATAAGTACAATTTAAAAAACAAAACAAAATATTAATTAGGTTGAAACCTGGGAGCATTTAACATCTTGTTTTCTTGTGCCTACATCAAAAGAAAAAGATGGCATATGGGAACTTGCTCATTTGTTTTGTGGATCACAGTGGTATATTATAGAAATGCACTTGCCTTTTTTTTATTACTACTACTTCACAGAGAGATACTGAGATATTTAATAATGAGGGAAGGGCTTCCTTCATGCAGACGTTCTGTCCAGGGTCAGTCTAAATGTGCCAACATTGTCCAGTTCAGCAAACTATTAGCCTCCAAGTTCATACAAAGTTGATTATGTTTAATGGAAAAGAAATCTGTTGGCTCAGGCTGCTTGCTATGTGTGCTATGTGACTACCCAGAAAGTACTCAAAGACCCAACATACAAACCACCAGGATTCTTTATCAGTCCAGACAGACAGAGGCAACAAACTAATAGGGCCCTGTTTACTAAACCGTGCTAAAATATTTAGGAATAAACTACTTCACCTCCCCAGAAGATACTCTTAAACTTAATGAATTCAATATTCTACAAATTACAAATGATTTACTAAATTCATGGACCAACCTTTATCTATCTTGGTGGGGTAAAATTGAAGTTTTAAAAATGGTACTAGCACCAAAAATTAATTATGCTTTTAGTATGATTCCTGTCTTAAAGATTCATTTTATAAAAAAACTCGATGTGATAATCTCTAAATTCCTTTGGAAATCCTCCACACCTCATAATGCCATTAAAAAGTTCAACTTCCTAGGAACCTTGGGGGCTTAAATATTCCAGATTTTAAACATTATCATTTAGCCTTTCAAATTTCTCAGGCCAAACATTGGTATTCACTTTCCTTTTTGTACTACACTTCTAGATGGGTGATTTTTGAAAAAGAAAACATATTTCCCTACATTTAAACCTACTCCCTACCATGAACAAGTTTTGCTATCCTATAGACCTTTTAATAGTTAAAAAAAAACCCAACACCTCATGTTCAATTAATTTTGTATGCTTTCTTTTAAAACTTAAATGGTCAAAATCATTACCAAAGCTTCGCAACACTTAGTTTTTTGCTAATATTTGGTCTCCCACTCAATTGTTGACAAACACTAATATTATTCCTTTTTAGGATTTTTGTAATTGTCATAACATCCCTCACACTCACAAAACGTTTTGGGATCAACTTGTTCATCTAATCAATCATCTTTATCCCACACCAGACTCGTCAGGATTTAACTTCAAGCTTCTCCAATTTATGTCAAACTCTCATGGTTCCCAAGTCTGCATCAAAAATCTATAAACTCCTACAAATGTCTAAACCAAATACATGCTCCACTGTCATCTCTGCCTAGGAAAACGAATTGGACGTTTCACTCTCTAAAAAAGAATGGAAACATTTTTGGACCAAAACCATGCGTTCCTCCTTGTGACTCTGGGCAAGTCACTTAACCCTCCATTGCCCCATGTAAGCCGCATTGAGCCTGCCATGAGTGGGAAAGCGCGGGGTACAAATGTAACAAAAAATAAAAAATATCAGCTGCCCTTCTACAATCTACTAACTACATCCTTCGCAAATCCTATTGGACACCTGCAAAACTTATTAAAATTAACCACAGTATATCAGATTTGTGTTGGTCTGTCAATCAGCAGTGGGATCTCTTGATCATATGCTATTTCATTGTCACAACTTACAATCATATTGGAAGTCAATATAGAATGTTCTTCAAAAAATATTCAACATTACAACTATTTTACCATTTAAAATTTTAATTTTAAAATTGTCCACTCCTGATCTACCAGTCCCACTCAAACATGCTAAACTATTTAACTTAATGATTTCACTGACCCTTCATTTAATTGTTCTACATTGGAAAAATAATTTGAATATTTCTTTTCACGAGTGGTGGAATATGGTTATTATTAGACAACTTTGTTAACTGATACACCTATATAACCTCCTTAAATGGATACTTTTCACTTTTATAAATACACACATCTACTGTCTCAATTCATTCTCAATAACCTACTATTATAGCAAAGCTGTTATGTTAGAATTATTTTATTGGTTTTGGTTTATTATCACTAATTTTGTTCATAATTATGTTTGGCAGTTTTGCCATTTGAATTTGTAACTATTCATGTATTTTTTTAGAATTATCTGCTACTTATTATATCTTCTAGAAAAATCATAAATGAAATATTTTTTAAAAATTAGTGTGCGCTAATGATAGAGACACTCATTATATTCCTATGGGTGTCTCTATCATTAGTGCACGCTAATTTTTAGCATGCTCTAAAACGTTAGCTTAGTAAACAGGGCCCATAGTGTTTATTTTCATAAAAATACTGACCAGTGAAACAGAAAAAGTGCAATCAGTAAAACTATAACAGGTAACTAAAATATGGATCAATTATAAAACTATCTAAGCATTTGTTTACTTTTTAAAAAGTACCTGGGAAGATTAGGACATATAACTGTTCACAGAGCCTCAGCAAAGAGATCCTACTCTCTTTTCTTCCTGGCTAAGGCTGGGGAAAAAGCTCCTGGACCAATCAGAGCCTAGAACAACAAATTTTAAAAGTATACTACTCACAGTACTGTAGATCACTCCCTCATTGAGTGAAACTAAAGAGGGAGAATTCACTTTTCTATAACAGCTTTAAGCATAAACATGTACCACCTGCTGACCAAACTAGAGAAATACACTTCAAGAATTAAGGCAGTTTTACAGGCTTAAAAAACCCACTGTTCTGTCATACCTCCCTCCTCAAGAGAGAGACTCCGGACTGCGGCCTCTACAGACTGCTGATTGGGTCTCGATAGTTCAGTGTCAGGGCGGTTCCGGCTCTTCTTTTCTGGAGAGGCCATCAGAGTTACCATGTTCTCTGCCCTTCCAGTGCTTATAACAGACACTTTTACCATACTCAGAACATGCTAACAGTTTTAATCCTGTATGCTTCATTTTCTGAATAGCGAGAAGTATCTTCTGACAGAAGCATTTACCACTCTCAGCACATGTGAATGGTTTTGCTCTTGTGTGGATTCCCTGGTGCTTTGTTAGCTGTGATTTATGAATAAAGGTTTTCCTACATTCAGTGCATGTAAGTGGTTTAATTCCTGAATGGATTCTATGCTGGTTTGGCAATGACTTCCAGCAACTGAGACTTTTCTCACACTCCGTGTTTGAAACTGGTCTCTTTCCTGGGTGAAATTTAGTATTTTTTGTGGAGCTTTTTTCCTGGCTGAAGCTACTGCCATAAAACCAGGACATGAAGATATTCTACTACCAGTGTTTTTCTGATATTCTGTAATGTTTGCTTTATTGATACAGCTTTTCCCATATTCTATATTTGTACATATTCCAGATTTTAAAATTATTTTTCAGGTGCTACATTAGCTCTTTCTTCATACTGAAATCTTTCTCATACTTAGAGCATGTAAAATGTGTCTCTATATACATGTTTCCTGTTCTTCTAGTTCTCCTTTTTGACTGAAGGTTTTTTCACAGTCTATGCATTTAAATTGTCTCTCTTCAGTGTCAGATCCCTCTGGTAATGTCTCTGCTGTGTGATTTGCATAGGCTTTCAACATATTTACATGAAAGGTATGATGCTTTCTGTCATGAAAGTCCATACACATAACATAGTTTGCATCATTTAGGCGCCTTATGACCTTGTAAGGTCCTGCCCAATTAGCCTGGTTTATTCTGATGAACTGGGACTAAAACAAGTAGCTGCTAGCTCTCATAAAACTCACTATTTCGGGCCTTATGATCATACCAGGTCTTTTGCGTAGTTTGGGCTGCCTGTAATTTATCTCTGACAAAGCCCAAAAGTTCTTCTAATCTCTGCCACATATTAACTATATATTCAATTACAGGGGTGTCTGAGGTGTCAACTTTCCCCTCCCAATTTTCTCTTATTAAGTCAAGGGGCCCTCTCACCCTCCGGCCATAAAGCAGCTCAAATGGGGATAACCCAGTGGACTCCTGAGGTACTTCTCTGTATGCAAATAGTAGGAAGGGTATTTTTCCCAGTCCTGTTCTCCTGTCTCTACAAAAGTCTTTAATATATGCTTTAATGTCCCATTAAATCTCTCCACCAACCCATTAGTTTCAGGGTGATATGGTGTGGTACGTACAGATTTCACTCCACAGTGTGCCCACAGATTCTAGACATAAACTGTGCCCTTGGTCTGAGTATTTCTTGTGGATATCCTACCCGGGAAAATATTTATAGCGGGGCAGTGGTAATTTTCTCTGATTCTATTGAGGATAAGGCTACTGCTTCAGGATTTCTGGTAGCAAAGTCCACCACTATCAATATATATCTTTTCCCAGTTTGGCTAGGGATAGCTATCACAGCTATTCTCTCAAAGGGCTCACTGATAATGGGTAAAGGTTTCAGGGGAGCTCAGGGTTGATCTTGGGTCTTACCCACTCTTTGGTATACATCATAGGTTTGAACATGGTCAGCTACAGCTCGAGATACTCCCGGCTAATAAAAGTTCTGTCAATCTAGTGTGTGTACGTGCAGGGCCGTGCCAAGGGTCTGTGGCGCCCCCCTGCAGGAGATCAGTTGGCGCCCCCCCCCGCAGACGAACAGTTGGCGCACGCGCCCCCTCCCCCCTGTGAAAATGATCGCTGTCCTCCCGCTCCCATGTCCCAACTGCCTGCCCTCTTCTCCCCCCCAAGATCCCTTTTAAATTTACCTCCATCCAGCAGCGAAGGCGCAGCGTCAGTGGAGGCGGCAGCGCTCCCGACGTCTCTACTAGTCTTCCCTTTGCTCAATGTCCCGCCTTCTTCTGACGTAATTTCCTTGACGTCAGAAGAAGGCAGAACACTGAGCGAAGGGAAGACTAGTAGAGACGTTGGGAGCGCCACCTCCTTCACTGACGCTGCGCCTTCGCTGCCGCACGGAGGTAAATTTCAAAGGGATCTTGTTGGGGGGGAGAAGAGGGCGGGCAGTTGGGACACGGGAGGGCGAGGTAAGCATGGCGCGGCAGGGCGCCCCCCAGAGGACGGCACCCTCCTGCTGTGCTTACCTCGCTTACCGTGTTGGCACGGCCCTGTGTGTGTGTCACCCCCTGAGTCTTGCTAGTGAAATATCATGTGCAGTCTGTAGGAGTTGCTCTCTGTATGCCCTGGACACTATAAGCTGCTTACCTGCTATCCGGGGCCTATTAGGATTAACAGGATCAGTCTCTCTGTACAAGACCCCTTTCCATAGGATATGCTCTTTACAAGTCTCACTGATTGGTTGACTAGCCCTCTGCCTCAGGGCTTCCAGGTCAGGGTCCGAGCTCTGTGCTTCCTGAAAAGCATGCCACTGTCTTATATCAGTATTAATATCTGGAAGGGTCTCTGCTGGTGACTCTGACAAATCAGGATTAAAAGTCTGATCAATAGGTGTGTCAGTTAAGTGAGGCTGTTCCATACTCACGGCTCCGGTCACCTCTGGAACTGGTGCTGCTGGAAGCACTGAAGCGCCTCCTCCTGTCGCTTGGTCAGCTGGTCCCACCTTGACTGGCTCAGGATCTGGAACTGGAGAGATGATCTTGGCTTCTCCTGCTTGTTGGGCTGCCCGAGCCCGACTACTGGTCACCATAGCGGAAATGCTGATCCCGCTATCAAGGGTAATGTTCATTGGACCCATGTCGGTCCCACACAGAATTGATACTGGCATGTTTTTCATTATGCAACCTTCCCTTTATCCAGGCTTGGTACCCAATCCAGGAATACTCGAGCAATGGGTACAGTCTCTCTGGATCCATTGGCTAACACTATCGCCGCAGTGCGCCCTGGTAGAATAGCATCTTCTGACACTAGCTCTGGTTGTAACAAAGTCATGCTACAGCCAGTGTCCTCAAGCCCAGCCACCTGGGTCTGATTCAGTTACTGGGGTGCTGTAGTGTTGTGGAAACCCATCTGCTTCCTTGCATGATGAATAGCCAGTAACTTTTTGTGCTGCAGCAACTGTGTGGGTCTCCTTCGTGGTACTGAAGCAGTAATTCAAAACTTTGGCCATTTTCGGCTATGGAACAGTTGTAGAAGGCATCTTAGCACGTTTAAGTGTCTGCTTTCTTTTTGACATTTTGTAGTAAGAAAAAAGGTGCATTTTGGGAGATTTTTTTGTTTTTTTTAGCCTATGATGACAGTGAGAACTCCATTACTGCTGAAGCAGAGTTATATCTTTTGAAGTCTGTTGAGGCTTTTTCCTCCTATAAAAGAAGGGGTTTATCATTATATTTGTTTATATAGACTATTTTAATCCTCTGACTAATCCCAGTACATTGCTTTGGACAGGGCCGTGCCGATGCGGTAAGCGGGGTAAGCGCCGCAGGGGGGCGCCCACCTCTGGAGGGCGCCGCCGCGGTGCTTACTCTCGCCCCGCGCCGCCGAGGCCTTTAAATCTTTTACCTGGTCGCAGCAGCGTCAGTGAAAGCGCTGCCGACGTCTCCCTTCCCTTGCACTCATTGGTTCCCTCAGTGTCCCGCCTTCTAGAAGAAGGCGGACACTGAGGGAACCAAGAGCGCGAAGGGAGATGTCGGCAGCGCTCCGCTTTCACTGACGCTGCTGCGACCGGAAGTAAAAGATTTAAAGGCCCCAGGGTGCGGAGGAAAGAGCAGAGGCATAGGCGCCCCGTATAAGAGGCTTGGGGAGGCTAAGCCTCCCCAGCCCAACCATGACCTTTAAAACCGGCTCCGGTCCCCACCTGGCAGTGTTGACGGCGTCCCCTGTGCCTTTGAGCAGCTTACCGGCACACGCAGCACTTCTCTTGTTTCTCCTCTTCGTTGCCGTCGCGTCGTCCCACCCCCCCACCCCCCCCTTCACGCGATTTGCGAACCGCGCTGCCGCTTAGCACTGCTTAAAAAAAAAATTTACACGTCAGCAGGAACAGGCTGCTTCAGCCAATCCCAGGAGCCTTCCTTCAGCCCTTGGGCGGAACACGCTGAAGGAAGGCCCCTGGGATTGGCTGAAGCAGCCTGTTCCTGCTGATGTGTAATTTTTTTTTAAGCAGTGCTAAGCGGTTCGCGAATCGCGTGAAGGGAGAGGACAATTTGCTGGAAATGGAGGGGAAGGGAGAGAGAGGAGGATTGCTGGTTATGGATGGAGGAGGGAAGGGCAGAGAGGGACAAGGATGGACATGGGGGCCCACGGAGAGGACAATTTGCTGGAAATGGAGGGGAGGGGAGAGAGGAGGATTGCTGGCTATGGATGGAGGAGGGAAGGGCAGAGGGGGACAAGGATGGACATGGGGGCCCACGGAGAGGACAATTTGCTGGAAATGGAGGGGAGGGGAGAGAGGAGGATTGCTGGCTATGGATGGAGGAGGGAAGGGCAGAGGGGGACAAGGATGGACATGGGGGCCCAGGGAGAGGACAAATTGCTGGAAATGGAGGGGAGGGGAGGAGGATTGCTGGCTATGGATGGAGGAGGGAAGGGCAGAGAGGGACAAGGATGGACATGGGGGCCCAGGGAGAGGACAATTTGCTGGAAATGGAGGGGAGGGGAGAGAGGAGGATTGCTGGCTATGGATGGAGGAGGGAAGGGCAGAGGGGGACAAGGATGGACATGGGGGCCCAGGGAGAGGACAATTTGCTGGAAATGGAGGGGAGAGGAGAGAGGAGGATTGCTGGCTATGGATGGAGGAGGGAAGGGCAGAGAGGGACAAGGATGGACATGGATGGGAGGACAGGACCCAGGGAGAGAGAAGAAATTGCTGGAAATGGATCTAGAGCAAGAAATGAAGAAGAAAGGAGGAAAGTAAAGAAATAAATGGAAAGGAAGCCCTGGAAATGGAGTTAAGAGGACAGATAGCAGCAGACTCAGATACTGGGCCAGCATGATCGGAAAAAGAAAGTCACCAGACAACAAAGGTAGAAAAAAATCATTTTATTTTCATTTTAGCGTTTGGAATATGTCTACTTTGAGAATTTACATCTGCTATCTTATTTTGCAATGTATAGCAATTTGTTTCTAAGAATATTGCTGACAATTCCTGTCAGTGTAGCAAGTGGTGAGCGATCATTTTCACCGGGGGGGGGGGGGGGGGGGGGGGCGCCAACTGATAGTCTGCAGGGGGGCGCCAGAGACCCTAGGCACGGCCCTGGCTTTGGATAAGACTGTGAGACCCATCTTTGCAATTGCCTCTCTGGTGTTTTGTGCTTTGTAAGGCCTAATGTTGTCATGTTGGAACACAATTTCCTTCTTGTCCCTCTTCTCAATCATTCTTTCACATTTTTCAGGGTTTTTCAATATAACACTTTGAGTGATCCTCTGATTGTCCTTTACAAGTTCATCAACCTTTTTCATGTGAAACTTATCCATTGCTGTCATGGGTTGTCCAATTTGTTTTTGATCACATAAATCAACACTTCCCTTTTCACAAGCAATAGTAAAACAGCCTCTTCACACAGATAGCACATATGAAAGCATAATCCAGACCATAGGTACAGAGTGCTGGGGTCTATATTAGGAGTCACCACCTAGGAATAGGATCTTAGCATTGTGGACAATATGTAGAAGTCTTCCTCCAGCGTGTCATGGATGTCAAAAAAGCAAATGGAATACTAGTTATTATTTATTTATTTATAGTACATTTCTACCCCACATTTTCCCACACACGCAGGCACAATGTGGCTTATATAGGAGAATGAAAAATGACAATGCAATAAGAGAAAATGGTAAAAGACAAGAATAGGCAAGGAAGGGGAAGGGGCATAATGGATGCAGGGGTAAGAAAGTGGGACTATTGATCGGTAAGAAAATGGGGGGAGTAGACCAGTCCAAACAGGTGGGTTTTCAGCAGCCTCTTGAACAGCTGGTGATCATTTTGCAGCTTTAAGCATTTCGGCAAACCATTCCAATTCTGGGCACAGGAGTATTGGAAGGACGAAGTGAAGATCTTCTTGTATCTAACGCCCCTGCAATTTGGAAAGTGCAGGTTGAGATACGACCTCGAGGTAGCAACTGCATTCCTAGGAGGCAGGTCGATTAGGTGAAGCATATATTCCGAAGCCAACCCATATATGATTTTGTGAGTTAGGGAGCAGATTTTGAAAGAGATACGTTCCCTCACAGGCAACCAGTGGAGAAGAAAACGCAGAGGTTGAGCATGCTCGAAACGCGATTTACCCAGGATTAGTCTTACCGCAGTGTTTTGTGCAGTCTGGAGTTTCTGCAAAAGGTATCCAAGGCAACCTGCATAAATCCCGCTGCAGTAAAAGGTGAGATAGCACCAACCAATGAACAAGGGTGCGAAACAGTTCTCTAGTTAGGCAGTATCTGACCTGCCGAAGCCTCCACATTGCATTGAACATTCTCTTGGTGACAGCTCGTACCTGGTCATCCAGAAGCAAATGCTTATCCAAGGTCACCCCAAGGAGCTTTAGACTGCTGAATAGAGGGAGAATATAGTCATTTATGGTGAGGGTATCAGTAGGGACTGAATAGTAAGGGGAGTGGAGAATTAGGCACTGCGTTTTATCCTTATTCAACTTGAAACAGAACACCCTCGCCCAATGTTCCATTGTAGATATGCTTGTAGCAATCAGGTCCAAGATTTCGGCAACCGTGTCACGGAAAGGGATGGAAATGGTGACATCATCAGCATAAATGTAAGGATTTAGGCCCATGTTGCTCACTTGTCATTTCTTTTTTTTTCAGATCATTTATAAATATGTTAAAAAGCATTAGAAAAGGAATGGAAAATAAAACAGAAAATATTATAATAACTTTGTATCGATCCATGGTGCAACTGAACTTTGCATACCTTGTGCAGATCTGATCACCTTATCTCAAGATATAGTGGAACTAGAAATGATGATAAAAATAAATAAAGGGGATGGAACAGCTTACGTATGGAAAAAAGGCTAAAGATGTTAGAGCTCTTCAGTTTGGAGTGGGGGCATGATAGAGGCCCATAAGGTCATAAGCAGAGAGGATTTGATAAATAAGAAACAGATATTACCCTTTTAGACAGTACCAAGACTGGAGGATACTCCACAAAGCTAATAAATAGTACTTTTAAAAATGAATTTCATTTAGATGCCCTGTTCCCTAGTTTTCTAGTATCACCTTGCAATTCATCAAAATTTACTTGTGATCTAACAACTTTGAATTTTGTGTCAACTGCAAATTTGATGCCTCACTTGTCATTTCTTTTTTTTAGATCATCTATATTATTAAATCCCACCTTGAACATTCTGAAGCTCACTCCAAGGCAAGAAGCTCACTCCAAGGCAGAGAAGCACAAAAATCCTGTAGTCTTCATAGGCTAGGACCAGTCACCCTCACTCATAGACCCGCCCTCAGCCACGCCCCATCTGTACATAAAACGCTACCTCAACATTCTGAAGACAACCTGCTGAAGCCATCTGCAAAATCCCTAAACAGTTCGTAAGTTCATGGTGGTGAAGCCATCCAACTCACCATGTCTCTCTGCCCCGCCCTCGAGGGCGGAACACAGAGAGTAAAGGGATCCATAAAGGCACCCCTACCAACTGGCAACCCCTCCAACAAACAACGACCCAGGCAGGGGGAGTGTTTCCGTACTCCTCCCCCTGCCTAAGAATCGCTACAGACTGCTGGCAAACTCCCCAACCACACGACCACAAAAGCCACCCGCAACCCCCCCCCCACACACATACAAACACACACACACAAACGCAAACACACACACACATAAACAAACACACACACACACACAAACGCAAACACACACACACACAAACAAACACACACAAACAAACGCAAACACACACAAACACACACACACACACAAATGCAAACACACACAAACACACACACATAAACACACACACACGCACACACACACACAAACACACACACATAAACACACACACACGCACACACACACACAAACACAAACGCACACACACATACACACACACAAACACACACAAACGCAAACACACACACACAAACGCAAACACACACATGCAAACACACACACGCAAACACACACACATAAACACACACACACGCACACACACACACAAACACAAACGCACACACACATACACACACACAAACACACACAAACGCAAACACACACACACAAACGCAAACACACACACACAAACGCAAACACACACATGCAAACACACACACGCAAACACACACACAAACACGCAAACACACACACACACACAAACACACATACACACCCGCAAACACACACAAACGCACAAACACACACACAAACACACAAAACACACAAAACACACACACAAACACACACACAAACACACACACACAAACACAAACACACACACAAACAGCCTCGACGGGTGCATCTCTAAGTGCCCCCCGCCGCATCGCCACAACAACCCGTGCAACGGGGCATCAGAAAGCCCCTACCCCCTTCCCTCCTCGCCGCATCACCCAACCCCTCCCCTGCCGCTTCACCAAGCCCCTCCTCCCCACATCGACCGCCTCGCCACCCGCGACCGCTAATACAAACTCTGTCCGGCGGCTGCTGCTGCTTCAGCAGCAGCCCGTACATAAAGAAAACAAACAAACAAAAAAACAACCTCCTAAAACGCACCTCCATGGAGAACCATCTCACATTGGCTGACGTCTCTGCAGCCGCTCCTCCTCTCCCCTCAACGTCAGTGCCCCTGCCGGAAGACCCCGAAGAAACGCCGAGACGTCAGAGGGGAGAGGAGGAGCGCATGCTGAGACTTCAGCCAATGTGAGATGCTTCTCAACGGAGGTGCGTTTTAGGAGGATTTTTTTTGTTTGTTTTCTTTATGTACGGGCTGCTGCTGCTGAATAGCAGAAGCAGCAGCTGCCGGACACAGTTTGTATTAGCAGATGCGGGTGGCGAGGGGGTTGATGAGGGGGGAGGGGCTTGGTGATGTGCCACGGTGGGGGGGGGGGGGGGGTCGGGTGATGCGCGAAGGGGGGGGGCCAAGGGGCTTTCTTTGGGTGCTGCGCCGGCTGGGGGGGGGGGAAGCGGGGGTCTCGCTGGACATGGGTGGCTGGAAGGAAGCAGGGGGAGGGGAGGGTCGCTGCACATGGGTGGCTGCAGGGGGGGCAGGGAACAGGGAGATAGGGATGGGGCTCCACACACCACATGGGTGCCTGCAAGGGGGACAGGGGATACAGGACGGACACTGCAGGGCGGGCAGGGAGACAGAAGGGTTGGTGGTCATCAGGGGGGGACAGGTGTGTCGATGGACATGGCTAGCCACAGGGGAGGAACAGGGAAAAAGGAGAGGAGTGTCCTCAGACATGGGTGGCTGCACAGGAGAGGAGGGTCGCTGGACATGGGTAGCTGCAGGGGGGCAGGGGGACAGAAGGGTCGCTGGACATGGCTGGCTGCAGGGGGGACAGGGGAGAGAGGAGGGACGCTGCACATGCGTGCCTGCAGGGGGACAGGAGGGATGCTGAGGGGGGGCCTGAGACCACATGGGTGGCTGCAGGGGGAGCAGGGGAGACAGGAAGGACGCAGCAGGGGGAGAGGAGGGTTGATGGGCATGGGTGGCTGCAGGGGGATGCTGGACATGGGTGGCTGCAGGGGGAACACGGGGAGAGGAGGGTCGCTGCACATGCCTGGCTGCAAGGGGGCAGGGGAGAGGGAGGGGGTGAGGGGATTCCTCACACCACACACGCAGTCACTCATTCTCTATCTGCCACATACACTCTCACTCACACACTCACTGTCTTTGTCCCTCTCTCTCACACAGTGTCACACAGAAACACAAACACTGTCTCTCACACACTCTCTCTCTCGCACAAACACATACACTCTGTCTGTCTCTCTCTCTCTCTCTCACATTCTCTCTCTGACACACATGCTCTTTCTGAAACATACACTCCAAGGAAAACCTTGCTAGCGCCCGTTTCATTTCTAACAGAAACGGGCCTTTTTTTACTAGTTTATAAATATGTTAAAAAGCATTGGTGCTGGTACAGATCCCTGGGACACTCTACTATTTAGCTTTCTCCAATGAGAATATTGACCATTCAGTCCTACTCTCTGTTTTCTATCTTTTAATCAGTTACCAATCCTGTCCCATAACTATTAATTTCCTCAGAAGCCTGTCATAAGAGATTTTTTTGGCTGACCCTTCTACATATGTTTATTAAGCTTTTCAAAAATCTAATATATTGATAGGGCAAGATTTCCTCTATTAAATCCATGTTGACTCTCACCTATTAAGCCATGTTTATTCATAATCTTATTTTTCAGAACAGACTCTGCCATTTTGGCTGGCACTGATGTCAGGCTTTCAGGCTTATTTTCGAAAGAGAAGGACACCCATCTTTCAACACAAATCGGAAGATGGGCGTCCTTCGCACAGGGTCACCCAAATCGGCATAATCGAAAGCCGATTTTGGGCATCCCCAGCTGCTTTCCATTGCGGGGATTACCAAAGTTCACGGGGGCGTGTCAGAGGCGTAGCGCAGGTGGGACTTGGGCGTGCCTAACAGATGGGCGTCCTCGACCCATAATGAAGGAGCAAAAGGGGCACTCAGGGAGGACAAAGCCAAAGCAGAGAGACTGAATGAATTCTTTACCTGGTCTTTATGGAAGAAGATGTACGAGATCTACCTATGTAACGCGGCTGAATACTTGGCATCGGAGGCAGATGATTATTATATGTGCAAGTGCTGCAGATCTGAAATAGCTGTGGGCTATAAGAGATTTCATAGCCTATGAACTTGGTATATGATGTCTCTGAGCCAAAATTTTCTATAAAATAAAAATTTTTCTTGAATAGAATTTAGGAAATGCACAATTAAGTCAATATACATTTAGTTTTGTAGTTGTTTCACACATTTTAAGGATTTCTCCATTTTTGCTTTGTTGAAGTACTCCCTCATATTGTTTTGATTTTACTACTGGGGATTCTGCCAGATACTTGTGACCTAGATTGGCCACCGTTGGAAACAGGATACTGGACTAGATGGACCATTGGTCTGACCCAATATAGCTATTCTTATGTTCTTATCTCTCCCACCCTGGTTTGTAAATTCCCAACTCCCGCTGTCCTGCATTACGTCCAAGCTCCCACTAGGACCACACAACTCTATCCCTGCAAGCCTCCTATGTATATCTACTACTACTACTTAACATTTCTAAAGCGCTACTAGGGTTACGCAGCACTGTAACGCAGTCCTTTCACCCCTCCAAACCACCCTCTCCTATCCTCAACCCCTACTTCTCTCCTTCCACTCCTCCCAACCATCCTCTCTTACTCTCAAGCCCCATCTGTGAGGCCACCCTAGCCCAGTGCATGTCTGTCTGCTTGTGCTGTGTTGGCTGAGAGCCTTCCCATCCCCAACTGTCCTCTGTGTTCTATGACTGACTGTGTCACTGCTTGAATCTCAGTTGGTGGTATGTATGAGCCTGAGTGCTGGCAGTGGGATGGTAGTGGTGCTGCTGGGGAGATACCTTGTTGATTGGGATAACTTGGATACTGGTGGTAGGAACATTTTGGTCCTGGAGGTAGAATTATTCTATTTTGGGGGGTGGGACATCTGGGGTGAAGGTGAGATAACTGAGGTGCTCGTGTTGTGATACTTGGTGTGCTGGTAGATGGATATCTGTGGCATAATCATGGAGCTTGTGCAGGAATTATAGTATTATGGGTGGGGAGATACAAGGGGTGCTGGTAGTGGGAGACAATAGATATGTAACACTTGACAGATTAGGCAGTGCAGACACTACTTCATGAGGTACACTGGGAGCAGAGGAGGGCTAACAGGAGGCATTCCTATCGTAGGATATATAGGCCCAAGACCTCATAGAAGAACAGTGCTTCACTGCCCCCCTGCCCCCCCTCAGCGGCTATGGAAATGGCCGTGCAGCAAGTAAAGCACTTGCCACGTGGCAATTTCGGGGAGGGAGCCCTTACTGCCACCCATTGGTAAGGGCTCCCGCGCTAACCCAGAGGTAACTGGGCAGCGTGCGGCACTGCCCGATTACCACCGAGTACACCCCAGCACTACAAAAATAAATATACTGCCTCTTTGTAAAAGAGGCCCTAAACAACTGCATAAAGTCAAGACAGCAAAACAGTTACCCTAACTTTGGGGCCTTTTTACTAAGCCACGGTAAAAAGTCGCCTGCTCTAGATTTGGCGCTAATATTAAAATTAGCATGTGGCTATTTACTGCCTGAGCCGTTACTGCCACCTATTTAGAAGGCGGTAAGGGCTGAACCACTATATGCACGGTAATTGGACAGTGAGCGGCAATGTGGTCATGCTGCCAATTACCGCTAGAAACACCCCCCTCCCCCCCCAGTAAAAAATTATTTTCTATTACAGGAAACTGTGTGTGCCAACCGGAACTGCTGCCGGGCTCCTGCACTACCCCGGTGGTAGGGACAATTTGGCTTGCGCGTTACCCATGCAGTAGCCCTACCGCGGCTTAGTGAAAGGGTCTCTTTATGCGGTGAGTTAACAGGGCACCATTCTGAATATCAACCAGTGCCCAGTTAACTTCAGGTCGGCGGACATACCTGGATATTTCATACCGGGATCCGCACAGGCCCTGGCACTGAATATTCAGGGCTGCTTCAACCAGCAGCTGGAAGGGGCTTACCAGCCACTTACCGCCACTTGATCAAAAGTATGCTACATTGGTGAAACAGGCCAGAAGCTGAAGACAAGCTTAAACTTACAAGGACACTGGATAATAATAATAATAAGGATAAGCAAGACAGCATCTATTTGTACGATCCTTTCACTATATCAATGAACTTGTGGTCAGGATACCAAGAGAACTATCCAAGAAAGACACTTGACATTAAAAGTGATCAGACATTTCAAAACAAACATAAAAGGACTTGAGAGATATGAGTTTTCTAACTTCCAAACATGCTTCTGTTGTCTGTTGCACTCTCGTCACTCTGTTAACCCAGAAAATCCCTTTCCCCATCACAGCACATGGATCTGTGATACACTTGTTCATAGAGGTAACATCATTCCTTGCCTTCTTATTTTGTTTTGACATGATGAAGGGAGAATTAATTCCCAAAGGCTAGTCAAGAAATGAAATTAGTCCAATAAAGACGTATCCTCTTTTATCTGACCATTATTTCCATGTCATGCCTCCTTGAAAGTATGGCTCAGCAGAGGAGGGGGAGAAGGGGACCTGATACAGGCTGGTCTCCTCCATAATAATTACATTTTAATATATAAACCAATGTTAGGTACATGCAGGTCCACAAAATCAGGATCACAATGGCAATGTTAAGACAAATGAAAACAGCTTTTATTTGAACTGCTAGCAAGCAATGCATAAAATAGCATAACTGCATAAAATGTCCAGCATTCTCCTTGACTACATATTTTTTATTCATCTGTAATAAGCAGCACAAATTCAGCGCGCCTTCTTTTTCTGTGAATGCTCTAAGCAGTTGGTTGCTAATGGTTTCACAGTACAGTGATGAGTTTTTGATGATTCATACTATTTAAACTCTCAAACAGCACTTTTTCAATTGGAAAATTCTCATAAAATGAATGCATCATCAGCATGATTGTTCATGCATGAAAGCACTACAAGCAAAACAAAAAGCATCATTTTTAAAAGTCTTAACATTTAAATCAAGGAAAAAAAAACAATCAGATCTCAAGGCATTAAAAACCCAATCTTTCTTTCCCCATGAATCTATGATGGAGAATGTGATGGGGGGGGGGGGGGGGAGTTCTGTCTGCTAAAAAGCCTTCTTCCACTGAGTCTAAGAATATAAAGGAACTGATAATCTTGACAACTTGCATCCTGTTGTCAGAGTATTTACATAATGCACATTAACAAATTATATATGTCTAAATTCTTTACAGAATCTTACAGATTTTCATTAAAGAAGCTTCTAAGATCAGAATACTTCCATATGTGTTTTGAATGTATTGTAGTGGATTCCATTATCATTTTTAAGGTTTGCTTTTTATTTTATTGAAGCTCTAAATAGTGAACCATTTTAGCTAGTACATATTCACATTATCATACAGTGTAATTATTTATGGTCTATCCTGCATTAGTGAAGTGTGCATTTTCCACACAATGAATTCAAGAAAATTCATTGTGGGTTTAAGAAATACTTTTGCCTATCATTCAATAATAATAAGGAGGAGTGTATGTGTGTCAGACTTGTGAGTTCTTGTACCAAGTAGAGCACTGCTGAGCCCGGTACTTGGACCAGGTTCTGCTTGGCGGCCGGACAACCCCGGGTTTCACCTGCGCTGACCGCTGTTCTCCAGAGGATGAGCCCCTAGGTGTGGGCGGCCTGCAGGACTTACGGGACGGAACTGGAAGCGGGGTGGTGAACGTATAGGCCAGGCAGGCAGCAGGCAAGAGAGTGATCCAGGTACAGGCAAAGTCAATAGGCAGGCAGCAGGCAGGGGAGTAATCCAGGAACAGGCAATGTCAACAGGCAAGCAGCAGGCAGGGGAGTAATCCAGGTACAGGCAATGTCAATAGGCAAACAACAGGCAAGAGAGTAATCCAGGAACAGGTAAAGTCAGTAGGCAGGCAGCAAGTGAAGAGAGTAATCCAGGTACAGGCAAAGTCAGTAGTCAGGCAGCAGGTCAAGACAGTAATCCAGGTACAGGCAAAGTCAGTAGGCAGGCAGCAGGCAAAAGAGTAATCCAGGTAGAGGCAAAATCAGTAGGCAGGCAGCAGGTCAAGAGAGTAAAAGTCAGTAGGCAGGCAGCAGGCAAAACAGTAATCTTGGTACAGGCAAAGTCAGCAACGAGTGACAAAGTAGAGAAGAAGCAAACTACTGAGTAAGTAACATCTACCAAAGTAGAAGCCGAAGCATGGAGTCCAGGAAGAGCTCAGCTGATAAAGTGCTGGCGTCTGAAATCAGCAGGAACCAGCAGGGAGAAGGAGCACAGCCATAGGACAAGAGCAGGGGAAGGAGGAACTGGAAGACCAATAGGAGAAAAGCAAGGGAAGCCAGGCAGTGGGAGAGCAGACACAGGTGCGTGGAAGCAAAGCAATCAAGGAGCCTGGAAGCCAGAGAGAGAGAGCAGACACAGGTGCATGGAAGCAAAGCAATCAAGGAGCCTGCAACCACCGTCTCTCTGAACAAACCCAGAGAAAAGCTACACACACATGGTTCAGAGCTGTGCCAGTCAAATGTGTGTGTCGACGGGACCCCGCGCAGCCCGAGGACGCCGCTTGCGTTGAGGTAGGGGGCATGGAGTGTGTGACGGGGGGGGGGGGGGGTGCAGAACTGCCTTTAACATGATACCTTGCTACTGGCCATATTCCCTTAATCCTAATATGTCTCCTTGCCATTAGGTGGCCTGGGCTGGCCAGGACAAGCAATTTCCCACCACAGCCCGGGCACCCTGCTGTGTTGAGGAGGTGCTTGTGGCAGGGTTTAAAGCCTCTCTCTGGAGTAGAAAGACCAGGATGGGACTGAGAGACCAGTGATCTCACTTTTTAGTGGTGCCCTATTTTTTCAGTGGTTGAGTGCAAGCAGAGAAGCTGCACTTAAATCACAAACTTTCATCTTGGCTTAGCAAGCATATGTGCAAAAGGTGAGATGCTAGGTCTGGGGATCGAATTCTGTTCAGAGCATAAGCTCATTTGTTCCCACTCCAAACTTTAGCACCCCTGACAATGGAGGTCAGAACAGCACACATTCAGGGACAGTAATGACATTAGATAGCCCCCAACGAGGGATAAGGGGTTGAGGGAAGGGTGACCCATCTCCATTGTTACCCCTGTACCCTCTATATTCACAATTGGTGACTGGCTTCCAGCACTATCTCTGATTTTGATGGGAGACAGCCATCTTGCCTGGTAAAGGGAGGGACAAGAAGACTGAATATGAGTCCGCCAACCAGTAGCCATCTTGTGTCAAGAAATTTTCCTCCACTAATTGCAAGGGTGCCTTTAGGAGTGGTGATGCTCTGCCTGTAAGTCAGATACCCTGCTCCTAATTTGAGGCAAGCACATGATTGGCAACTATTTTAAGAAAAAAAAAAAGGACGTAGAGGAGTAAATAATGAGATTATTCAACTTGATAAAGAGGTTGGGACAACTTCCCTATGAGGAAAGGCTAAAGCAGCTACGGCTCTTCAGCTTCGACAAAAGACTGAGAGGAGATACAATAGAGGTCTATAAAATAATGAGCGGAGTGGAACGCGTAGATGTGAATCGCTTGTTTACTCTTTCCAAAAATACTAGGACTAGGGGGCACGCAATGAAGCTACAAAGTAGTAAATTTAAAATGAATCGGCAAAAATATTTTTTTCACTCAATGTGTAATTAAACTCTGGAATTCACTGCCAGAGAATGTAGTAAAAACAGTTAGCTTAGCAGGTTTAAAAAAGGTTTGGATGGCTTCCTAAAAGGAAAACCCCCTAGACCATTACTAAAATGGACTTGGGGAAAATCCACTGCTTATTTCTAGAATACAAAAAAGCAGAAATGAATGGCTAAACTTTGACCCTAAATAGTTTGTGTAAACACAACAATAGTTGGGCTAAGAAAATATATTGCAATAAGAACCTTGTTGACTACGGAGGTTATCTCATAACTCATTCAATGTCCACATGTGCCAAATATTGGTATGACTCAGGGGACTAAATGTATCTATAATCATAGATTACCTCCAGCCAACCAGTAGTATCAGACAGCGCTCATATATATACCTGAACTGGGGTGTCTCATAGATTTCTATTACTTAAATGCCCCAACAGGTCAACGAGCACTACAAACTTTAAATATACTACTGTTCAATTGGTTCAATAATTAAACATTATTGCAGTACATAAGCAAATAATGCACTAAGGTTACTTAACTTGCGGGCTCCAGACTGTGTCGTGTTAGTTTCTAAAGCTGGAGCTTCCCGGGTTTCACCATAACATTGTGAAACCTGCCTGATAACTTCGATACCGTTGAACGCCCGACAGGACCCTGTTTCGCGGTCTCTTGCTTTGTCAAGGGCATGTATCTCTGCAAAACGGAAACGAAATTGTGATTATTCAAAACTGCTTTTAAACAGTTGGTTCTACGGGATATCCAGAAACTATTTGATAAGAAATCATTTTACACACGAGATAATCTATCTAAAAACGAACGAAATGCCCTCAGTGAATTAAAGAACAATCCCACTATAATGATAAAGAGGGCCGATAAAGGTGGAGCCGTTGTAGTTCTTAACAAGACCCAATACCTATCGGAAGCAACAGCACAACTTGCGGATCAGACATCCTATGTTGAACTACACCACGATTGCACTACACAATTACAAATACTGATTCAAGACATTACCAATGAGGGCCTGGAAAAGGGCTACCTTACAAACAAGGAATTTCAAATCCTGAACAATAAAACTCCCGTTATACCGGTGATGTATTTGTTACCAAAAATACATAAAGATCCTAATAAACCACCGGGTAGACCCATCATTTCCTCCAGAGGCTCTCTTTTAGAGCCCCTCTCTATGTACTTGGATTCGTTCTTAAAAGATAGGATTCCATCATGTCCTTCATACATTAAAGACACGACCCATTTCTTACGAATCTTGAAAGATACAAATGTTTCTTCCTCTCAGTGCACTATGGCTACTTTTGACATTAAATCGCTGTACACTATGATTCCTCAAGATGAGCTTATAGAGGTAGTACATATAGAACTAGAAAAGCGACTGAGACCTCATGAAGTTCCAACCAAATTTTTGATGTCACTACTGAAAATAGCCCTTTGTAAGAATTTTTTTAAATTCGGTAACAATCTATACCTTCAAACCTCAGGTGTGGCCATGGGAGCCACTTTTGCCCCAACTCTAGCCAACCTGTATATGGCTGCGTTTGAGAACAAATGGCTACAATCTTCTCCTCACTACCATAATATAGTGCTATGGCGCAGGTATATAGACGACATCTTTGTCCTGTGGAAGGGCACCACTAGTGAATTAGTAGCCTTTCAGTTATGGTTAAACAACTGCCACCCACGGATCCAGTTCACAGTGACATTTTCTACCGACAATATACACTTCCTGGATGTGGATATTACCTTGAAAGATAATAAGTTTTACACTAAGGTATACATCAAATCCACCGACAAAAATTCCATTTTGGAATTTGGCAGCTGTCATCCTAAAACTCTTCGTCAAAGCTTACCTTTTTCACAATTCTTAAGATACAAACGGATTTGTACCAATGAAACAGACTTCTGTCAACAAGCCAAGACGTTCGGGTCCAGATTAATACAACGTAGTTACCCTAAAACGATTTTGAACAAAGCATTTACTAAGGCTAAATATGTGAATCGTGATTTACTTTTAGAAAACACGACACCTAAATCACAAGAAGATCCTATGATGACGTTCATCATGAGATATGTACAAGGTGGAGAAGCTGCTACACACATCATCAAACAGCATTGGGACATTATGCGTGCCCACCCTATTTTTGAAAATTGTCGTCTGAGGATGGCCTTTTCCCGAGCACGCAATTTGAGTGAAATTTTAAGTCCAGCTGATTTGCCAGGTCCTAGAGCCACCGAGTTCAACACACAAGGCAGTCATAGTAAATGCAATAAAACTGGATGTAGAACCTGCCCTCAGACCATCGAAACAACAAGTTTCTACCATAATGGGCGCTCTATTCAACTTAGACACCAAACAACCTGTCGCACAACCCATATTATTTACTACATCAAATGCCCCTGTGGCAAGGCATACATTGGTAAATCCAACAGATCTTTGAATGCAAGAATGGTGGAACATAGATCAAGAATCTCCACTCGAAGTACAGGAGCTCCGCTCGTTCAACACTGCATTTTGTTTCAGCACTCCACGGAATCTTTAAGATGTATGGTTATTGACCACATTATTCCCAATATCCGTGGAGGCAACATCAACAGATTATTATTACAGAGAGAAACACAATGGATTTTTCGTTTGAATACAGTTGAACCGTATGGCCTGAATGCTTATTTGCAATGGAACTGTTTCTTTTAATTTGAATTTTAATGTTAGATCAGCAATCCTTGCCACAGTTTGCAGAGGTGGAGTTTAGATGGCCAATCCTATAACATCATTGCCTTTTCTGATTGGTGATTTTTTGACATCATCGCAGATCAGCTGTTGATGACGTAGCCTTTGTAGGTGGAGTCAAGACAGCTATAATTAAAACGCCAGCGCCATCTTAGATTGGCGATATACAGATATCAGCCATCAATACTGTGAGTCCAGGCGCCGGGCATGCTCAGCAAGTAAATGCTAACTAAGCTGTTTTTAATAATCACAATTTCGTTTCCGTTTTGCAGAGATACATGCCCTTGACAAAGCAAGAGACCGCGAAACAGGGTCCTGTCGGGCGTTCAACGGTATCGAAGTTATCAGGCAGGTTTCACAATGTTATGGTGAAACCCGGGAAGCTCCAGCTTTAGAAACTAACACGACACAGTCTGGAGCCCGCAAGTTAAGTAACCTTAGTGCATTATTTGCTTATGTACTGCAATAATGTTTAATTATTGAACCAATTGAACAGTAGTATATTTAAAGTTTGTAGTGCTCGTTGACCTGTTGGGGCATTTAAGTAATAGAAATCTATGAGACACCCCAGTTCAGGTATATATATGAGCGCTGTCTGATACTACTGGTTGGCTGGAGGTAATCTATGATTATAGATACATTTAGTCCCCTGAGTCATACCAATATTTGGCACATGTGGACATTGAATGAGTTATGAGATAACCTCCGTAGTCAACAAGGTTCTTATTGCAATATATTTTCTTAGCCCAACTATTGTTGTATTTCTAGAATAAGCAGCAGAAAATGTATTGTACTGTTTTGGGATCTTGTCAGGTACTTGTGATCTGGATTGGTCACTGTTGGAAACAGGACGCTGGACTCTGTCCCAGTATGGCAATGCTTATGTACTTATGTGCAATGCAGAGCAAGACCGGGGCACAGAAGTTAGCAAGATCAACTACCTCTGTGACCATTCCAGCAATTTAATTGTCATGAATGACAACTCTTGCCTATCCTCTGAAGATGATGATGTACGACAAGTGTACACGTCTGTTGGGTGAATTTTCTCAGACTGCTGCAAGTTCCCAGCCCATGTGTAGCAAGGCCAAGCTATACACAAACAGGCTGTTGAGTGGTGAGGGACCATGACCAACATCATCAAGCATGGCGGACCTAGTTAAGGCTGGATTGACAACCACAAAGGAGAGAAAAAGGCAACCAAACCTGCAAAGATTCCTACTGCTATCAAGGCTATCACTGGCAGCAGCAAATTACATAAACTGTATGATTCAACTAAAACGCCAATTTTTCAGGCGGCCATCACTGTGGAGAGTGGTGGAGGTACCAGAGTCAGCAAGGATTTGACTCCTGGGCTGCCTAGTCCTGGTAACGCCCAATCTACTTTCACCCCTAAGATCTAGTGACTGCTTGTATCCTGAACCAGTTAATGACAGTGAGAATTGATGTATTCTCATGGAACCAAGAAATACCTGCCAGCACTGTTGAGCTGTCAGGGAACCAGGATGTTCACTGGCTTTTAACAGGTCTGCCTACAGCATTTGAGACTGTAGCTACAGGCATGCATATCCAATTTGTGGAGGTAATCACATAATTCACAACCCCAATGTTTTAAATGAAGCCACCACCGGAAGTTGAGGCGTTGAGATATCCGCTTTCCCCATGAGTGTGTGCCCCGCCCTCGCGTCACTACGTGATGACGACGAGGGCAGAGCACTGACACTCGACGAAACGCCATCTCCCCCTGCCCCTCGGCGGCCATTTTTCAGACGGAACCCGCATCACGGAGCTCCAGCAGTGGACAGGTGCCTGGAGGGGGGCTCAGGGACAGCTGGGTCGGTGGCCATGGGTGGCTGCAGGGGGGCCAGGGGAACAGGAGGCTCGCAGGACAACAAAACCTTGCTAGGGCCAGTTCATCTCTCACTGAAACGGGCCTTTTTTACTAGTATCCCAATATATACTCAGAGCAAACTCATGTATCAGAAAACAAAAAAGAAGATTACACACACATCGACTACTCTTGGGTGTACTAGTAATGTGCTCAGTCCTTGCCTATTCAAGCCATTATATCCCCAAGGGAATATGTGGCAGTGTCACAGATGGAACCATCATAGCACATTAAATGTTTCGCCTTCTAAAAATTGTATGTACATACAGTATAATCTAATCCAGCTTGGGTTCTCCAGAAGTAATACAAACACATATGATTAATTATGAAGTACTACCCCACATTCTAAGTACTTATATGCATACACACAATAGATGTTCATATAATTCCACATAAGAATAATTATTAGTATCCTGTACGCATATGAAACTAACACAAAAGGGGATTTTCGGAACCGTGCCTAAATCTTTTCTTAGAGCAGACACCTGCCTATAAATAAATGTAGTTTCCTGCAGATGGCAGCAGTAGTACTCATATACTAAAATATGCAAATCCTCACCATTTGCATATAGTAACATAGAAACTACATAAAGTTTATACTTCCCTTAGGAATAGATTGTGTTCGTGTTCAGACTTAACATGTGTTCCTCTCCTCCATTTTCAAACATAGTTTACAAAACATTATTTCCCTTTTACTCTGGCCGAGTTTCGCATCGCGTCATCAGAAAGGGAATCTACAGCAAATAAAATAAATTTATAAGCCACCTGGCTGAAAATCGCAGATATACAATTATAAACCACTGAATAGTCAATCAAATTATCAACCAACTTACCAACCAAGTCCCTTCAGAGATTAATATCCCTTCAGCATGCTCTATATTATTAGCCACCCTTGATGTGGTAGCATTATACACCAACATTCCCCAAGATGATGCATTAACTATTATAGAAGAATATCTGTCTCCATTATCAATTTCAGGGGAAAAACTCCAGTTGTTGAAGAGCATGAGTGACCTGGTGATCAGGAATAATTACTTTTCGTTTGAAGAACAATACTTCCACCAAGTAAAAGGGGTTGCCATGGGGGCCACAAAAGAACTCCACAACATAATCAACTTGCTTATTTCCAAAGACCAACTTACAAGTGAATCAGAAAACTGACCGGGGACACAAGAACTAGCCAATTATGTTGAAAATAAAATAACATCAATGAGAACCTCCTTCCAAAAAGATGACTCAGACCTTGATCCATTTTTGGATGAACTCACCAGAAGAGACAAACCATTCGACGCCAACAGATCATGGTCATCATTCTCCGCCCCCCCCCCCCCCAAACACGGCTTCAATCCAGCTACTGCTTGACCCCACCATTCAACTGTGTCCCCAAGAACGCCAGAAGTCCAGATCAATCCAGAACTGCCAGGGTATGTTCGTCCATCTCCTAGATACAGAGAATGTAGAAAGTAAGGTAGCTGCCAGGTCCTATGGCTGAGCTCTGGCATTCTCTCTATCTCTACCTGCTGGTAGATGGACATAACCCACAAGTATCTGGATTGATCTGAGGGACACTATGGAAATAAGTGTTAAATAATACAGCTGAAAGGGCAGACCCTTGAGGCACGTCAATTGCAATAGGTATCCAAGAAGAACTATCTTCACAAATACAGACTAAAACATTGTTTCAGACATAAAAGAGTGAAACCAGGCTAACACTGACACTTGAACACCCAGAGAGTGTAATCTGTTAAGTAACATCTTGTGATCGATTGTATCAAAAGCGGCAGAAACATCCAGAAAAATCATTAGACATTCTTCATCATGATCAAAACCAGCATGAATTGAATCCAATACAGAAATCAACGTTTCCATTAAATGTTTCATTCTAAAGCCAGACTGAAAAGCATCAATCAGATCATTCTGCTCAAGAAAATCCTATAACTGATTTAATACAAGTTTCATGAGAATCTTTCCCAAGAATCTCAAAGATGAGATTGGTCAATGATTAATAATTATTTTGGGGTCAAGAGTACCACCTTTCAAAAGATGGCACACAAGCCTTTTTTTAAGGTCACAGGAACAATTCCCTCTGTCAACTATGTATTCATAATAGTAGTTAAAGGGACTAGCAACTGCTTGCTCTGGGATTTGCTGAATGGAGTGTTCCCATGATTTGGGTTTCTGCCAGGTACTTGTGACCTAGCTTGGCCACTGTTTGGAAAACAGGATACTGGGCTAGATGGACCATTGGTCTGACCAAGTATGGCTACTCTTATGTTCTTATGTAAATCATTCTTCAATGCTTTAATAACCATTGGAGAACAATTATCTAAAGGACAATGAGATGGATTCACTTTACTCATCACAAACTTTACTTGCTCATTAGAGATAGTAGAAAAGTTTAACCATTCACCTCACTCTGACTGTGTAGTCCTCTGAGAGGGGAGACCACCAACTGAGCAGGTACAGCTGAGGTGGTCGCATACGACTTCTGGCCCACGCAACCACATCCAGGGTCGACGGCATTGATCCCAACACCTGCACATAGTCCCAGGTCACCAGTTGGAGTGTCGGGTATCAAGCCAGCTAGGAGAAAGCTAAGTTTTTTACTTAAGCTATGCTGTAGCTTGGAAAGTTTATCGTACTCAGTAATGTTTTGAGCAATTAGTTCTATTTGTAAATTTGTGGGAAAATATACCCTATGAAAGAGACAAGATCACAGGCACAAAAATCTTGTACAGATATCAGTGCTCTGTTGGTCAGACCTTGGTAGAGACCTTGGTTTCTGAGGGTATTTCCCATTTGTTTATCATTACTGACATTCATTCACTCTTTACACAACCCTTTGAGATTGTGCTTGGACGCCATTGATCCCAACACCTGCACATAGTCCCAGGTCTGTGGCGCTGGACTCTGCAACAAATTGTGTAACTGGCTCTGTAGCCGTAGACTGCGTGCTGGTGGTAGGGACATCGTCCCCGCCTGAGTATCGAATAAGACGCCCAAGTACTCCAGAGACTGTGAAGGAGTCAGGTGGCATTTGGGAAAATTGATCACCCATCCGAGCGACTGAAGAAGGCTGACCACCCGGTCTGTCGCCCGAAGATTCTCCACGTAAGATGACGCCCGAATGAGCCAATTGTCCAAGTAGGGATGTACCTGAACTCCTCCTTCCAGTGGACTTCATAAAATGCTCCCAGGTACACATCTCACCATTGCTCCCTTACCTTGTCTGCTGAGCCCCCCAAAAACCCACTACCCCCAACTGTACACCACTACCATAGCCCTTACGGGTGAAGAGGACACCTATATGTGGGTACAGTGGGTTTGGGGTGAGTTTTGGAGGGCTCACAGTTTCCTCCACAAGTCTAACAGGTAGGGGTAGGTAGAAGTCTGGGTTAATCTGTCTGCAGTGCACTGCATCCACCACTAGACTACTCCAGGGATCTGATGCTGCTCTAATGGTCCCTAATGGTCCTGAGTGTAACATCTGAGGCTGGCAAGTAATGTTTTTCATCACACTTTTGGGGGTGGGGGGGGGGGGGGGGTGGAGGTTAGTGACCACTGGGGGAATAAGAGGAGATCATCCCTGATTCCCTCTGGTTATTTAGGTCACCTTTTGTGATTTATTTGTTTTAAAAACAGGTCTAGCTCAAAACATCTTAGTTTTAGTCCTGGACAGTTTTGTTTTCTTCCATTATAGCTGAAAAATGTCTCTAAGTCTCAGGAACACCCGAATCCCGCCCTGAACACACCCCTGATACACCCCCTTGAGATTTGGACGCACTTCTGACGGACTTCAAAGACAAACATCTAAAAATAGGTTTTGAAAATGCTGATTTGGACGTTTTTGTGAGAAAAAACATCCAAATGCTACTTTGTGACACTTTTTAGACATTTTTCTGTTTTGAAAATGAGCCCAATAGTAACCTATGGAACTTTAGTCTGAGTGCTTTGAAAATATGCCTCAGTGTCTAGCATGGCAAAAGATACTTCAGCTTTACAGGATCAATTTCACTCCTAATGATTTTTGTCTGACTTTGTATTACATTGGTCAATTTCTTTGTTATAGGAATAGAAAAAGGAATCAAATAATGGTCACACTATGGCATAGGCGTCAGAGAACTAACTACTGTATGGGTAATTAAGAAAGACTCATCTAAAAAACACAAATCCAATAAATGCCCTGCTTTACGAGTGGCAGAAGACAAAACTTGTTTCAACCTAAGGGGCCCTTTTACTAAGGCGCGTAGGCGCCTATGAGCATGCAACATGCATCAATCTGGAACTACCGCCCGACTTCCGCATGCCTCGGGTGGTAATTCCATTTTCTACGCACATCCAATACGCGTGGCCAAAAATATTTTTTATTTTCTACCATGTGGTGCTAACCGGACAGTAATCGGCAGTGTATGTGCACTGATGATTACCGCCCAGTTAACACGTGAGACCTTACCGCTAAGTCAATGGGTGGCGATAAGGTCTCAAGCCCAAAATGGACACACGCCAACTATTACTTTGCTGCACGTCCATTTTTGGCCAGAAAAAAAGGCCTTTTTTGCAGGCGTGCTGAAAAATGGATCTGCACGCATCCAATACGTGCATGTATAACAGCACAGGCCATTTTTCAGCAAACCTTAGTAAAAGGACCCCTAAACCTGCAAGAGCCTCAGAAAAATCAGAGACTACTAAATCAGAAGCTAATAAGTCAAAATGTAGATTAAAATCTCCCAAAATAGTATTATGTGAATAAATGCAATTTGCCAATAAAATAAAGGGGATAGAACTCCTCTCATATGAGGAAAGGCTAAAGAGGTTAAGGCTCTTCAACTTGGAAAACAGATGGCTGAGGGGAGATATGATTGAGATCTACAAAATCCTAAGTGGTGCAGAATGAGTAGAAGTAAATCAATTTTTTACTTGTTCCAAAAGTACAAAGACTAGGGGACACTCAAGGAAGTTACATGGAAATTCTTTTAAAATAGGAGGAAATATTTTTTCACTCAACGAATAGTTAAGCTTTAGAACTCTATGCCGGAAGATATGGTAACAGCGCCTTGCGCAGTGTTTTTCAACCAGTGTGCCACAGCACCCCCCCCCCCCCCCCCCATAGAGCAGCATTGTCCATGTCCTTTAATGCAGGTTTCTGGCTGCCTGTTTCTGTAGGATCGATGCCTTTAAGGCAGATTCGGAGCTCAGGTTTTTTTTTTCCTCTTTGCAGCAGAAGTGGCCAAAGATCTCATGCTCAAGCCCTTCAGGAGAAGAGAAAGCCCTGCATTGGCACTTTCCAAGAACCCCAGAGTGACAAGACGCACCTGCCACAATTTGCTTCACCATGGATGCTGGTGGCTGGAAATGAAATTCAATGATCACGGTAAATGCAGGTTTATTTTTTTTTTACCACAGAAACAAAGCTTTTTACTGTTCCTGTGGTTAAGAAAAACTGCATTTACCTCGAGCATCCAGTTTCACTTCCACCCACCGACTTCCCCACATAGCCTCCTCCTGGCTTGTTCTCTACCGGATTGCCGCAGTGATGCTCCCAGATAGAGGACCCTGATTGGTCCCTTGCTTTAGCTACATTTCCCGCCACTGCCTCACACAGTTATATAGTGTGTGGCAAGGGCGGGCCATTTTGTGGGGGGAAGAATGTGGTGGTGAGCGTCAGGCAAGTGGTGATTGGCAAAATAGTAGTAGTAGTTGTTAGTTAGTCAGTCTAGGCGAGCTGTGTGAGAGCAGAGAGGAACATAATTGAAGGAGGACAGAACTGGGAGGATTGTGGTTGGAGACCGACAGTATGGCTTTTCCAATCCTATTTTTCTGTGCTCTATAAAATGGCTCTGTCATAGACACCTCTCCAGACCTTCCCCCAGTTGTGATCTTCAGATCGTGTTTTAAATTATTGGGTTTTATCTTGGATAGGCATTTCATATGTTTGAGGCTTGGGGGGGGGGGGGGGGGCTTAAGCTTGCGATGTTATTTTGGAGGGTAGATCAGAGTCTTGTGACTAAACAGGAAAGGGGGGGGGGGGGGTCAATTTTCAACCAAAATTGTGTGACATCATTTTTGGAGCGAGGCCGCCGTTGGAAGTCTCAGCAGCCATTAAAAAAAAATGTGGCAGCAAGAGGGTCAGTACCGGCAGCGGTCAGAAAAGACTGGGGATCTTTCCTGCCCCGAAGACTCTGCTAGACCACCAGGGTGGCTTCAGATATGTGCCAGGAGGGCACCCTGCAGCTTGGGGGAGCGGGGAGGAGATCTGGAATAGGTAGGTAGGTAGGTGGGTGGGAGGGAAGGGAAGGATAGGATACTATAAAAAACAAAATCAAGGTAATATTTGTGTTGTTTGGAGGTGCTGGTTAAAGGGACAGGGCGGAGAGGACACTAAAAAAACATCAAGGTAATATCTATGTCATTTGGAGGGGCTGGTTAAAGGGACACCCTAGTACTATTATATTTGTGCAGATTTTTTTTTCTCCTGGTAAAGGGCCACTAAACAATGAGAATTAGGTGCTCAACATTCAAAGTTTCTATCCATCTATTTCTTTACTTATTTATGGCATTTTATCTCACATTAAACATGAATTAGATTGAAACCTGGGCACATTTAAAATCTTTTTTTTTTCCTGTGCCTACATGAAAAGAAAAAAAAAAGATGCTTTGTAGAATGCAGTGGTATATTATAAAAATACACTTGCCCTTATTATTATTACTATATTTCATAGAGAAAGTATTGATTAATGAGGGAAGGGTTTCCTTCCTGCAGAACTGTCCAGAGTCAGTCTAACTGTGCCAACATTGTCCAGTTCAGCACACTATTAACAGTCAAGTTCATACAAAGTTAATTATGTTCAGTGGACAATAAATCTGTTGGCTCAGGCTGCTTGCTATGTGAATATTCAATCACTGTTTCATTATTGTTACCGAGTATTACATATTAAGGGGATTTGTTTAAATTCATTTGTCCAGTTCTTCCAAGCACACGGTTTTGCTTTTTAAACACAAATGTTTAATATGATAGCACTGTGCATATTTGAATTAGTTTTTCTGTACAAGTTTTGTTTGATTTGTCTTTATTTGAAATTTTAAAAATGTTTAAAACACATCTTGTCAACAAGGGGCAGGGCTAGGTGGGACTGGCCCACACCGAACTGGTCTGCACAGGGCCCTGCAATTGCTAAGACCAGCCCTGATTGGTCTGACCCAGTATGGCTCTCTAATGTTCACAATAATGGAATTATCAGCACAAAGAATTACTGGAGGACAATAACAGCGAAAAAAAAAGACCTCGCACACACAGGTCTTCTGTGTAAAGACAAAACCCATGCTTAACCAATATCAAAAAGACCACCACCCCTATTTTTTTTTTTTTACCTATACAAGACTTGATTTAAAAATATAATCCTCGAGACAGTGCTGAATAATTATCATAGACTATGATTCATAGTATTTGCATCACTTGACCAGGACTTAGTAATACATAATAAATCAGGGCAATGGGTATCAAGTAGATCTCTTTAAATTTCGATTTTGTGCCTGACCGTGCAATAACAAGCAATAAACACAGGCTTGACACCTGGTATTTAATATACGTTTTTTGCCAGAATAGTTACGGGAATCAAATTTAGCGAAGGCTTTCTATGTGATTTAAAGTAGCCCAATAATGGGCCATATCTCCCTTTCCTGAAATCACAGGGATATCAACCATTATTTAAAACAGAAGCCTAAAGAAAAAGAAACACTAAAGGCATATAATAAATGTAAACTGCTTTGGCTATAAAAGGCGGAATATTAAATCCATGACCCTTAACCGAAGCTTCGGCCTCACCTCCCCGCCCTCCTGCGTACTGCTGGCACAGATCAGCACGTGTCGTGCCCGCCTCGGCCCATCCCATTGTTTACCCGGCACAAGAAGCAAATTTCAAGCTCCGGCTCACGTCCCTTCTTACGTAACAAGAGTAGAAGAATCAATCATAGCCTGGCGGGAGACCACACACGGTACACTGAGGTTAGTGAGTGCATCCATGGTTACTGTCCCTCCCAGTTCACGTTTATAGACAGGGAGGTGCTGTGCAGTAAAGTTCCTCTTAGTCTTAGGGCTCTAGATTTCTAAACTACTACTGAACGGCGGCGAGGCGGAGTTGAGCCATGAGGTGCCGCCCAGCTTTAACGCAATGGGACTGGAGCCTGAATTAATTAACTCTATGTAGTTAGGCATTGCCGGTATCTTAAACACGCGCGCGCGTTGGCTTTAACTCCCTCTCTCCCTTGCTGATCCTCGAGCCCAGGTGGTCTGCTCGCATCAAACAAGCGGAGGGGCTGGGCTGGGAGGAGCTCTGCAGAAACTTTCGCTTTCTTTTCAGCTGGACCCTGACAGGTTCTAGCGATGAGGGGCAGTTTGGACGAGACTTCATGTCCCGTCCAAAGTTAGTTGGCTTTAAGTCAGTGTTAAGGAAAGGAAAGGCGCTCCTCCACGTTTGAGGAGAAGAGGAGGATGTTATAATGTGATGTACAGAGGTAGAAGTCTCGGCTGTGTCAGTGCCGGTTCTAGTGCTTTTGCGGCCCCAGTCCTCGCTTGGAGTCATGGCACACAGCTATCCTCTAAAGTGCTTATTGGTGAAATTGGTAATGGCGGGAGATTCCTCGGTGGGGAAGACTTCTATCTTGAGGCGATACGTGGATGACCCTGACCCTTCTTTCATCGCTACCATTGGTGAGTGTCACTTATATCTAGGATTAGAGAATGACCGTTCTACTTACCTGACAGACATATCTTAAAAAAAAAAAACAATTTTGTTTGTTTTGAAATATCCCAATACTTACTACTACTATTACTTAGCATTTCTATAGCGCTGCTAGGGTTACGCAGCGCTGTACAAGTTTAAACATGAGGAAGGACAGTCCCTGCTCAAGAGAGCTTACAATCTAAAGGTAACAAACTATGTAGTGAGTGTAGTATCATGAGTGGGTAAGGTGGGTAGGCGCCAAAAGCAAGGGAGAAGAGATGTAAGTAAGGAATTGAAAATGGGCAGGGAGGGCGCATGGCGTATGGGCTCGGGAAGTCTGTTCCAGGCTTACTTAAAGGTAATAAGTAGAATATTATATTTTGTTTTATTTCTGACATTTGCCATCATTTGATCACTTCTGATCTGAAGAAGAAAATATATTTCTTCCATGACAAGCAGGCATACAATTCTCACAAGTGGGTAGACGCTGTCCCCGCGTCCCCCGGTTCAGTAGTACGCCATGGAAAAAATGTGAGCTTTTTGGAGCGTGAGCAGCATATCAGTGCACATGCATGAGTGCCTTCCTGCCCGCAGTGTGAACTCACCAGCTCAGTTTCACTTTTTCCACTTATTCGCTGCTTAACCCGCTCTTTTGTTCTGTTAAAAAAAAAAAAAAAATTTTCCCTTAGTTTCTTTTGTTCCCTTTTAGCCCGCATTTAATTTTCCTTTGTTTTCAACCCGGGCTGCTTTTAGGCCTACCCAGTCGGGCTGTTTTTCTTGTGCCTTTTACCCCTTTTTTTTCAGGCACCATCATGTCTTTTGACTTGGCTCCTGCGGTTTTTCCTTCTGTGTCCACAAGGACTCCCAGTGGCTTCAAGCGTTGTACTGGGTGCAACTGGACCAACTCAGGGAAGGACACCCATTCTTGATGTCTTCAGCGCCTGGGGCCTGACCATAGCCCGACCAACTGTGTTCTCTGTCTTCATTTGAAAAAGAGGACTCAGGTTTCCCGAGAGGCTCAATGCGCCAGGATTTTTGGAGCCCAGTCCCTCAACATAAGCGTTGGCATCGAGGTCGGAGGCGTCGAACCGACATCAGGAGACCAGGTAGGGATGGCTGCTTCGAGGCCCTGTGACACTGGGAGCAGCAAGGCATCGAGTGGGTCTCCACCTGTCTTGAGGCCTCCTGCTATGCAGGCCTCATGGGACCGCCCTTTGTCGGACTCGACCCCGAGACAATGGGAGGATTCGACGAAGTCCTCCTCGGCACCGATGTGCATAAACACCAACTCTCCTTCGATGCATGGTTCCGGGAGCTCTGGAGCGTCAAGGGATTCGGCACCTGAAAAGTGTCGACGCCGAGAGGACCGTTCCCCCTCTATTCAGGAGGTGCCGATGCACGTGTCTCCAAACAGCCGAGATCCTGCTCCTGCTCAGGTCCCAGCAATTCTGCAGCCTGTGCCTCAATCGATGCCTCAATTTTTCCTGATGGCGGCCCTTGATAAGCGCATCCAAGCCTTGCTCCCTGAGCTGCTAGATGGCCTAATGCAGTGATGTGCATTGGTATCAGGGGTGCTCGTGCCTGCCATACCTCCTGCTGCGGCCCCGCCTGGCCCTCAGCCTGCGGTGTGGTCTCTGACGCCTACGCCACTTGTGGCGCTAGTGTCGACAGCCAACCAGGCCAGCACCCCCTCAACGTCGGTGGAGGAAGCTTCGCCGGAGTCGAGGCGGGAGCCAGTTTCTCGACATTGCTCTTGAGGATGTGGGTCCTCGGCATCGAGGTGGGCCCAGTCTCGGACATCCCTTAGGGAACTGTTATCCAACATCGAGGAGGAGTGCTCATGGTGTCAGAAAAATATCCCAGGTAATTTTCCTCCGATGAGTCCTATGGGATTCTTTCTGAGCTGTCCCCACCACCTGAGAGGAGAATGTCTCCATCTGAGAGCCTCTCTTTCACCTCTTTTGTACAGGAAATGGCTGATGCCATTCCATTCCCATAGAAGTGGAGATTGAGCCCAGGGCCAAGATGCTTGCATTCCTGGACTACACCTCCCCTCCAAAGGAAGCACTGATGGCTCCTCTATGTGGTAGTCAAGGCAGTCCTCTTCAGGAACTGTGTGTCTCCTCTGTCTGTCCCTGTGGTCCCCCCAAAAAATTGATGCCCAGTATCAGATCCACAGGGAACCTGGTTTGGTGAGGTCTCAGTTACCCCACGACTCCAAGGTGGTGGATGCCGCTCTCAAAAATGCTAGGAGTGCTATGGAGGGGGACGAGAGGGAAAGCAAGATGGCGTCCGGAAGAGAACGCTAGCCAGACGGCTCGTCACCCGTTCTCCCTCAATCTTCAAAAATTATTACCTTGAGATGCCGAAGCGGAGGGGCAAGCAGTGGATGACTCCCTCCACAGCTGCTGTGGTTTCGGGACCGATGGACCGTTTTGCGATGCCTGTGAGAGGTACGGGGCAGGATTCCTCGCTGCAGGAGGGAGCGATGGGAGGTTCCTCGCTCCCTCAGCTTGAGGACGATATCTCCTTTAGCCCCGAACAGCGGAGCCCTCCGATGATGCCGGCAAGGGGTCTACAGCAGGGGCAGGAAGCACTCGGCGTCTCTGACCTGGAAATGCATCCAGTAGAGGGAACTGCAGCAGACCAAGAATTGCCAGCTTTGGAAGCCGGAGGAAGAAGAATCAATGAATTGCTGGCTGGGAATCAGGAGCAGTCATTGAAGAAAGATTTTACTGAGCTTGCTACATCTAGTAAGTCATTTTTGCCTTCTAAACCTGGGAATATAACTCTTGACTCGATTTGGGAAGCCTTGGTAGGGCTTGATAATTAAAAAGAATCAGAAGATATCTCAGATACTACAAGCAACTCAATTGCCTCTGGAAAAAAACTGAAACTTTAGAAAACAGAATGAGTAATACTGAGAAATCTTTATTGTCATATAATGAAGCATTAAAAACTTCTCAACAAATACAAACTAATTTGATAAAAGAGAATATTATATTGCATCAAAAGACTGAAAATTTGGAAAATCAACTAAGAGCTAAAACTCTTAGGTTGATTAATTTTCCAAAAACCTCATTAATGGCTCCACTAATAATGTTTAAGAAATATTTATCGGACATTTTAAAGATTCCTGAACAAGCATATCCTCCAATTTCAAAAATTTACTATCTACCTCCATATAAAATTGAGAAACAAAAAGATACAGTGGGCCAACAAGAACAAAGATCTGATGCTTCATTTGACATATTGAATTTAACGCAAGAATTTCAAAAAGAAGAAATGACGACTCTAGCAACATTGATTGTCTCTTTTGTGTTAGAACCCGACCGCGATTGGGTCCTTAAACAATTTTTCCGTCATAGAGATGAACTCTTTATGAATAATAAAATTAGAGTATTTCCAGATATTGCTAGAGCAACACAGAAGAGACGCCAAGCGTTTTTGAAGCTCCGTCCAAGGGTCCTACAGTTGGGAGGACTATTCTGGTTAAACTTTCCATGTAAATGCGTGATAAAAGTTAGCTCAGTTAAATATATTTTCCATGACGCAATTCAATTAAGTAATTTTCTTGATTCTAAGTTTGCAGCTAATCCTAGTCAGCAAATGCAGGCTCTGTCTACATCTACTCCGTAAATAGGATAGTAACAGGCATATCATGTTCTCTTCCTTTTTTTTCTATCTTATGTATTAATGAGAATAAGTTTTCCTGGAATTTTACCTTGTTTCTCCTCTCAAATGGTGGACTTGAAATGGACGAGATAGTCATTTCTTTAGAATTTGAATTTCCTATGAAAATGATGTATAATTTCTTCCATTTTTTCCATTACAAGTGTAATAATTTGTTAAAACTTATAAATAAAATAATAAAAAAAAGGAGTGCTATGGAGAAGCTAGAATCCTGGACTCTTTTGGGAGAAAGAGGTATCAGGCTCTATGCTCATCGCCTGTATCCAGTCATGCCAGCTGTTCACAAGCGTATACTTGTGGAACTCGGCGTAGCAGCTGTCAGACTTGGGCGATGCACTCCCTCCGGTGCAGGCCGAGCCATTTCGCCAGTTGGTCAAGCAGCAGACAGCGTTTTGCAAGTTCTTGGCCAGGGGCACTTACGACACTTTTGACATGGCATCCAGGAAATCTGCCCAAGGTGTAGCAATGCGCAGATTCTCATGGCTGAGGGTTTCTGACCTGGAACATTCTGTTCAGCAGAGGTTGGCGGATGCCCCTTGCTGGGGGGGATAATCTTTTTGGAGAGAAGGTGGAGGAGGTTGCTGACCAAATCAAGAAGCATACTGATGCTATGTCTTCTCTCTCCCACCTGACATCTTCTGCACCGGCCTCCTCATCCGGGAGGTATTTTGGTAGGTCGCGGAGTGCTCCTTATTCCTATTCTAGGCGTAGGTACACTGCTGCGGCTCGCCATCCTGCTCAGGCTCAGCCCCAGCTCACTTGTTCTCATCAACAGCGTACGCCCTAGGCCCTGGCTGCTCCCCAGCAAATGCAATGGGCGGGCTTTTGACTGGCTCCAGCAGAGCATAGCCACAGTCAAAGTGTCTGTACCAGACGAATTTCCGGTTGGGGAGAAGTTCAAAGTTTTTTCACCAAAGGTGACCTCTCATAACCTCTGACCAGTGGGTTCTTCAAATAGTTTGACTCAGACACACCCTCAATTTGCCTTCCACAACTCCAAATTGTCCACCTAGAGCTCATTCTTTCAGCTCTCAGCACAAGCAGGTACTTGCAGAGGAACTCTCCGTCCTTCTCAAGGCCCATGCGGTCAAACCTGTTCCACCAGGGAAAGAAAGGCAGGGATTCTGTTCCAGGTACTTCCTTGTGCAGAAAAAGACGGGGGGAATGCGTCCCATCCTAGACCTAAGGGCCCTGAACAAGTTCCTAGTCCGAGAAAAGTTCAAGGTGTTTTCCCTGGGCACCCTTCTTCCCATGATTCAAGAAACAATTGGCTATACTCTCTGGACTTGAAGGATGCCTGTACACACATCCCGATACTTCCAGCCCACCAGAAGTGTCTTCTATTTTGTTTAGGAACACATCACTTTCAGTACATAAGCACTGCCATACTGGGAAAAGACCAAGGGTCCATCAAGCCCAGCATCCTGTCTCCCAACAGCAGCCAATCCAGTCTTCAAGAACCTGGCAACCCCCCCCCCCCCCCCAAAAAAAAAAAAGATTAGCTGGTGAAGAGCACCGCCGAGGATGGTGCTCGGGAGTCCATGCGGATGACTATTCGGTTGCTGGAACTATTAGTTTTCGTGATCAACTAACTCCAAGTCCCATCTCCATTCTGTTCAACAATTGGAGTTCATAGAAACCCTGCTCAATACGAAGAATGTCCAAGCCTACTTCTGGAGACGCATGCGGACAATCTTCTTTCATTGGTGTCTGTTCTGGCATGTTGGGCCACATGTCTTCCACAGTGTACATTACACCTATGGCACGTCTACACATAAAATCTGCTCAATGGACCCTGGCTTCTCAGTGGTACCAAGCCATGGGAAGTCTAGAGCATGTCGTCCAAGTGTCCCTGGAGCTTATGAGCTCTCTTCAATAGTGAACAATTCGATCCAATTTGACCTTGAGACTTTGCTACGAATTCCTCAGCTGCAAAAAGTACTGACAACGGATGCATCTCTGCTGGGATGGGGAGCTCGTGTAGATGGGCTTCACACTCCAGGAGCTTGGTCTCCAGGAAACAAGTCTTCAGATCAATCTCCTGGAGCTCCGAGTGATCTGGAATGCTCTAAAGGCTTTCAGAGATTGGCTGTCCCATCAAAATTTCCTAATTCATAGAGACAATCGGGTTGTGATGTATTATACCAACAAGCAGAGGGGCACCGGATCTCGCCCTCTGTGTCAGGAAGCCGTCCCAATGTGGCATTGGGCTCACCACCACAGCATGTTTCTCTAAGCCACTTATCTGGCAGGCATAAACAACGACCTGGCCGACAGGCTGAGCAGGATAATGCAACCACACGAGTGGTCTCTAAATATGGGTGTAGCACGCAAGATCTTCCGAGCGTGGGGCACCCCTTTGGTGGATCTTTTTGCCACTCAACTCAACCACAGGGTCCCTCAGTTCTGTTCCAGGCTTCAGGCCCATGACAGACTAGCGTCAGATGCCTTCCTTCTTCACTGGGGGACAGGCCTTCTGTATGCGTATCCTCCGATACCTCTAGTGGGAAAGACTTTGTTGAAACTAAAGCAAGACCGCGGAATGATTCTGATCGCTCCCTACTGGCCACGACAGAATTGGTTCTCTCTTCTTCTGGAATTGTCCTCCGAAGAACCATGGAGATTGGAGTGTTTTCTGACACTCAGAACGAGGGGTCGCTTCTACATCCCAGCCTCCAATCTCTGGCTCTCACAGCCTGGATGTTGAAAGCCTAGAATTTGCTTCCTTGAGTCTTTCGGAGGGTATCTCCCGGATCTTGCTGGCTTCCAGGAAAGATTCCACTATGAGGTGTTATTCTTTTAAATGGAGGAGGTTTACCGTTTGGTGTAACAGCAAGGCCATAGATCTCCTTGTCCTACACAGACTCTGCTTGAATACCTTTTACACTTTTCAGAGTCTGGTCTCAAGACCAACTCCGTAAGGGTACACCTTAGTGCAATTAGTGCTTATCATCAGCGTGTAAAAGGTAAGCCTATCTCTGGACAACCTTTAGTTGTTCGCTTCATGAGAGGTTTGCTTTTGTCAAAGCCCCCTATCAAACGCTCCACCAGTGTCATGGGATCTCAATGTCGTCCTCACCCAGCTGACGAAAGCTCCTTTTGAGCCACTGAATTCCTGCCATCTGAAGTACTTGACCTGGAAGGTCTCTTTCTTGGTGGCTGTTACTTCAGCTCGTAGAGTCAGTGAGCTTCAGGCCCTGGTAGTGGATGCACCTTATACTAAGTTTCATCACAAAAGAGTAGTCCTCGGCATGCACCCTAAGTTTCTACCAAAGGTGGTGTCGGAGTTCCATCTGAAACAGTCAATTCTCTTGCCAATATTCTTTCCTTGACCTCATGCCCATCCTAGCGAAAGCAGCTTGCACTCCTTGGACCTCAAGTGAGCGTTGTCCTTTTACTTAGAACAGATTGTGAAGGACCTCGGTGACTCTAAGGGCCAGTGCCTCCCTGAGGACAGGTCCTAGCTTGTACGAGCGGCGGGACCTAGTCCTAAGTTTAGGAATACACGGCATTACCGTCCAGGTCACGGGGCCGAGCAAGGTCTTCTCAGAGGTCCAAGCCCTTTCGAGGTGACAGGTGGGACTTCCTTTCCGGTAACAGAAACCAGCCCGCAGCCAGGTCCGCCCAATGATGGGGCCCTGGTCCATATCCAGCTGGTTATTGGGGGCAGACTGTCCCTATTCCTGGTGGAGTGGACCAGGGTAACATCAGACGAAGGGGTCTTGGAGGTTATCAGTGGCGGCTACAAGTTAGAATTGGCTCGTCTGATAGTAGACTCTTTTCTGGAATCTCCTTGCAAATGTCCCGCCAAGGTGCTGGCCATTTGACACACCCTCCTCAACTTACAACGGCTGGGTGCTGTCCAGCCTGTACCTCCAGCAGAAAGAGGGTGCGGTCGATACTCCATTTATTTTGTGGTGCCAAAAAAGGGCAGTTCTTGGCGACCCGTCTTAGATCTCAAGTGAGTCAACAGGTCCTTACGGGTTCGGCTTTTCCGCATGGAAACCCTCCGATCGGTGACCACAGCGGTACAGCCAGGGGAGTTTTTGACCTCTCTCGATCTCAAAGAGGCCTATTTACACATTCCAATCTGGCCTCCCCACAGGTGCTTTCTTCGCTTTGCAGTGCTCGGGCATCATTTTCAATTCAAAGCGATGCCCTTCGGCCTAGCCACAGCGCCTTGGACCTTTTCCAAGGTCCTGGTAGTAATGGTGGCCTATCTCAGGAAGGAAGGGATTCAGGTCCATCCCTATCTAGACGAGTGGCTTGTGCGGGCGTCTTCTTTTGAAGAGAGTCGGCGGGCAACCGACAAAGTGATCGGGTTGCTTCAGTCGCTTGGTTGGGTGATCAACTTCCTGAAGTGCAGCCTAACACCTGCCCAAACGCTGGAATACTTGGGGGTGTGCTTCGATACCCGAACAGGGATAGTTTCTCTTCCTTCAGCTCGAGCACAGCGGTTACAGGTTCAGTTACGAACGTCGTTTCTACTCCGAACCTGCGGGCTTGGGACTATGTACAAGTTCTAGGTTCCATGGCCTCCACCTTGGAAGTGGTAAAGTGGGCCAGAGCTCACATGCGCCCCCTGCAGTGGCACCTTCTGAGCTGTTGGTCTCCTCTCTCGATGGATTACGAGGTTCGGGTGCCATGTTCGACCCGCCTGCACACAATCATGCACTGGCGGTTCATTCAAAAGAATCTGGTGTCGGGCATTCCTCTGGAAACCCCAGACTAGAAGATAGTGACCATGGATGTGTCACTGTCTGGCTTGGGGGCTCATTGCCTGCAACAGACTGCCCAGGGCGTTTGGACTTTGACGGAGGCGTCATGGTCCATCAACCGCTTGGAGTTACGGGCGATTCATCTGGCCCTTTGGGAGTTTCTGTCTCTTCTCCGCAGTTGCCCAGTTCGAGTTTTTTCGGACAATGCGACGGCGGTCGCATACGTAAATCATCAGGGGGGCACCAGAAGTGCACCCCTAGCAAGCCAACAGACTCACCTCTCTTTCTTGACAGCAGCTCATATAGCGGGGTCATAGAATGTGCAAGCGGACTTTCTCAGTCGCCAGCAGTTGGAACCGGGGGAGTGGACGCTCACCCCTCTGGCCTTCGATCAGATAACTGCCCGTTGGGGGATGCCAGAGATGGACTTAATGGCCACCGCATTCAATGCAAAGGTTCCCCGTTTCTTCAGCAGGGGAATAGAGCTGGGCTTAGAAGGCATCAATGCCCTTCTTCAACCTTGGACCAGGGGCCTGCTCTATGCCTTTCCCCCATGGCCAATGGTGGGCAGATTACTGACTCGCTTTGCCAGTCATCCCAGTCGAGTGATCCTAGTGGCCCCGGATTGGCCCAGACGACCCTGGTACGCAGATGTGATCAGGCTTCTGTTTGATCGTCCTTTTCTGCTACCGGTGGAGGACGGTCTCCTGCTGCAGGGGCCAGTCACGATGGAGGATCCCTCCCCCTTTGGTCTTATGGCCTGGCCCTTGAAAGGGCGAGGTTGAGAAGAAAAGGGTATCTGGATGCGGTTATCGCTATGATGCTGTAGGCTCGATAGCTTATGCTAGGGTGTGGCGTACCTTTGATTTGTGGTGTGCGAGTTCGGGATTGTCAGCACCTTCGGCTTCAGTATTGGTTATTCTCGCGTTTCTTCAGGAGGCTGTACAAAAATCACTGAGTTCTCTTGAGGTGCAGGTGGCAGCTCTGGCATGTTTTAGAGGCCAGCTTCAGGGGTCGTCCTTCGCCTCCCACCCGGATGTGGTTTGTTTCTTGAGGGGTGTAAATCATTTGCGTACTCCTCACGTGCCAGTTCTGCCATCCTGGAACCTTAATCTAGTTCTCAAAGCTCTTCAGCGTCCTCCTTTCGAACCCTTATCGGGGATTACAATTAAGGATCTCACCTTGAAGGCTCAGAGAATTTCAGAGTTGCAGGCCCTTTCTTGCAGAGACCCCTTCCTGCGTTTTATGGAGGCGGGGGTATCGATTAGGACAGTTCCTTCGTTTTTGCCCAAGGTGGTTTCTCGTTTCCACTTGGGGCAGTCCCTGCATTTGCCGGCATTCCGCCAGAAAGATTATCCTGAGCAATTCCAGGCTCTTCGCTGCCTTGACGTGTGATGGGCTCTTCTCAGGTATTTGGAGGTGACGAATGAATTTCGTCTTTCTGACCATCTCTTCGTCCTTTTTGGAGGCAGTAAGAAGGGTCATATGGCGTCCAAGGCCACCATAGCCCGTTGGTTGTGGGAGGCCCTCTCTTCGGCATACGTGGCATTGGGCAAGCAAGCCCCTTGGCAAGTTTGTGCTCATTCTACGCGAGCTCAGGCTTCCTCCTATACAGAGTTCCGTTTGGTTTCTCTGGAAGGTATCTGCAGGGCAGCTACATGGGCTTTGGTCCATACATTCACTCGTCATTATCAGGTGGATGTGGCAGCTCATCAAGATGCGGTGATTTTTGCTGGGTTGGGGATGTTCCACTCTACTTGAGGACTGCTTGAGTACATCCCACAAGTCTCTGGATTGATCTGTGGGACGCCATGGAAGGAAAAATTAATTCTTACCTGATCATTTTCTTTCCATTAGTCCCAACAGATCAATCCAGAGCCCCCCCCTCCCCCCCCCTGGGTTTACTGTCTGCGGTTTTGTTGTGGTTGGTTAGTTTTTTTTTCAGGTTCCGTTGTTCTGAATGCTCCTTTGTTTGATTAAAAAATAAAATAAATAAATATAGAAGTAGTGGAAGTATGTTGGGCAATTGGTCTGACAATGTCAGGAGAGTTTTCTATTGTTTCCATTCCACTGCTTTGGCATCGTTCATACTGAGGTTCAGCTGGCTGCACAGGTCCACATATAGGAAACCTCGGAGGTTCTCTTTCTCACCACCTGCTGGTAGAGGGACATAACCCACAAGTCTCTGGATTGATCTGTTGGGACTAATGGAAAGAATATTATCAAGTAAGAATTAATTTTTCCTTCTTGAATTCAAAACTGGTGACTGTTCAGATCCCATGGGGTCTAGGAATCTTTTATTTAATGGACCAGTACTGGACCTGTGTCATATTTGACAAGACCTAATTTATTACAATATAAATGTGACTAAGCTAACGATAACCTCATCTTGGAAATCTGAGGTGACTCCTTTTACACTTTTGTTCAATAAGCTTATCAAATGGAGCTCCTAACGGCAGAGCATAGAAAGATTTTGCTTAAGTGGGAGAACATTTTGGGTTTCGTTCTGTCCGAGTGTCCTCCAGAGCTGTGATATTGAATTTTTTTTAAAATTTTAGAAGTCTTTATTAAATATTGAGAAATTCAGCATATAGGAATATACACAGTACAGGTAGTTAGTTATTACCATTGTGATATTGAATTTTAAGAGTTTGAGTATTTTATAAAGAATATGTCCGATGACATTCAGCAGCTGTCTTTTTTTTTTTTTTTTTCTTTCTGTATTTCTTTTGAATCTTGGGGCGGGGGAGGGGAAGGTGAGGGAATAATATAAAAAGTTCCATAAATAAAGATGAGCCTTTGCTCTTGCTTGGTATTGTATGATTGGTACATTTATGGTGCATTGTTTGGGGATAATGTTTTCTGGTTTGGAGAAATGGGACACCTGTTTGTAGTTTTTAGAAGTATTCCACTGTTGGAAGTTTAGGTTTAGTTGTGTGACTTTGTATTTTGAATCTGATCTTTAGTAAAGACCTTTATAAAAGTAAACAATTTTAAAAAATGTTTTTAACACTAAAAAGATTAAGTGGGCTTCTTGGTTCTGTGTTTTGATTTGCTTTATATCTTGGTTAACTTTTATATATTATTTTTGTTTTTACCTGTCTTTTTTTTTTTTTTTCTAGATCATTGTGTACCTTTTTTATGCCTGTTTTTTGGCATTGGAGTACATATTGTATAAAAGGCTCGACACTCACTGACCCTTTAAAAATACTTGCCTAGTTTCACAGTATCTAACTTTGGATAGGCTGTATAGATAGTAATCTTATATTTTATGCTACGAAATCAGTAATTTAGTGGGCATGCTAAGCTTTATTGCATAGGCCAGAATTTAATGAAAATGTAGTACAAATAGTTTTGGTGGACAATATGTATATGATAGTAATATATGTGTCACATGAATGTGGTGGATTTTGAAAACTTGCACATATGAAAGTAGCTAATTAGGGAACCTTCTTCTGAAATTCAAAATTTGTCACAAGGGAATTGGTTTTGAATGTCAGAGAGGTAAGCACATTTCTTCCCTCAAATACTCCTCCAAGCCCCACGTCCAAAATAGAAGTTAACTGCCTCCCCCCAACAAAGCTATGCATTACTCTGGCAGTGAATGTTGACAGATACAGCTTCCAAGACATCAATGCTTTGCCATTCTAAATACAGAATATACATATACTGCCTTTAAACCTCTGTATGCTGCCGTGTGGGGGGTGGGGGGGGGGGGGGGGAAACAGTAACATAGAGGAAACAGGTAGGCCCTGGGACAGGGAGAGAACAAGAAAACAACTCTGACACGGATCTTTGCAAGCTTGTCTTTTTGAATATCCTGGTATAATTGTTTAATGTGTTTTGTAATCCCAGAGGTGATTTCAAGTCTGCTGGCATGATGTTCTATTTGTTTTGTCAAATGTACTCCTTTGCTGTCAGATTTTTAAAAAAATTATATTTATTAGGGCTGTACATTTAACATGTTTTAACGGAATTCTATAGCGTCCCACAGATCAATCCAGAGACGAGTGGGTTATGTCCCTTTACCAGCAGGTGTAGATACAGAGAACCTCAGAGGTTTACTATTTATGGACCTGTGCATCCATCATAACCTCAGTATTCTCTCTATCTCAGCAGGTGCATGGACATATCCTATGCTGCTCTCTGGATTGAGACTTGCTTCTAGTCTGTTCCCTTAGGATTAGTTGAGCTTGAGGTTCATGGCTATTCTTGGCCAGTATGGGGTACATCTGGTAGTGAAAGGTCCCTCCCCTGCCCCTCCCTTCTCTGCCTCCTAGCACTGATGGCTCTGATCCTATACTCCTGCCTCTTATTAAAAAAAAAAAAAAAAAAAAAAAAAAAAAAGGGAACTGGGATATTGCTTGCGCTGCTGTTGTTGTATTTGGGCAGATGCTCCTTGTTTTACTCACCTAAGGGTTCTAGCCAACATGGTCAGGTCCTGCTGCGCATGATCTTTGGTTTGTATTCTCTCCGGTTCCTTGGTGGGGCTGGGATGTATTATGGATCGGCCTAGGGAGTCAGTGTCTCGGTTTTTGGCGGGCTCAGGAGCTGTTTACTCTCCTGCAGCCACCATTTTGAAGGGGCTTGATTCAGGTGTTTAAACAAACAAACAAACAAAAAAACAGTGCTTCCTTAGCATATGCAGCAGATGAATCCAAGAACTGGTGGGTTGTGTTGATCTACCAGCAGGTGGAGATAGAGAATACAAAGCTGAAGGTAGTGATACCAGACAGCCAGCTCCTCCTTCACCTCAGTACATCTCTATCTCCAGCAGGTGGTGGATGGCGCTTCAGCAGCTCCTGGATTTGTCTGTTGGGGATACTCTTGGGTCCTGTGGGCCAGTTGAGTTTAGGGGTGTCTGGCTGGTGGTGCCAACTTTGGGGGCATACTCAGTCTTCTGGGTCCCTGCTTCATGCTTTTCCCCCGTGCCTCCTGGTCTTTAGAGTTCTTGCCTTCCTCACCAGTTTAAAAAAAAAAATAAAACAAAACCAGAGAGAGCTCCTTTGCCTTCATTCGGGGTTAAAAACAAACAAACAAAAAAACCCCAGAAGAAACAGAAGATTTCTGACAGGACTGGGCAGTACAGGGTTTCCCTGCCTTAGTGCTGTGCTTTGTCTGTGTGCCGGTTACGCAGCAGGCTGCTGCATCTGTGGGACTCTGCTTCTTTTCCGGAGACACCTGCTATTCGGTGAGTCCATGCCTTTCTCTTTTCGGTGCGGGGTACCGTGCTTTAATGTGGGCGACGCTGGCATTTGAATGCTGTTCCCGCTGCGGTAGCAGATGCTGTGCAGTGGGACTCTGTGTGGTGGCGTGTTTGAACGCTGGGGAGGGAAGTGCTGAAGATCTCCCTTCCCTGAGCAGCCTTTTACCACGCTAAAATGGAGGGAATGCGCACCTTTTTGCTGGTGTGGCCCTCTCTTTTCTCCTATCAACTCTGATCCTTTCCTGCCCTGCGACCTTGATGTGGGCAGGGGGGAGGGGCAGCTTCTCCTAAAGGACCTTGTGTTCCATTAGAGACTGCTGGTACAGGGGATTCCCCTTTATTTTCTCCAGCCTTTGGTTTCCTTTACCAAAATCACTGTTGAGTCAGAAATTGTTTGCATGTAGCTGGGACAGTAGCACAAATTCTTCTCAAACTACCCCCACTATGCACGGGGATCCAGGGGAAGAACAGAAGTACTTTAATCTGTTTCTACATCTTCTGAGCAGGATGTCCTCTGCTCTGGGACCCTTAATTTGAAACTTTCTTCTTAAAGAGAGCTTGGCCTCTGTAGCCCTTTTCGTGATTGGGGGAGTTTTTATGCCTATCTCGGACAGATGGGTTTTAGAGGGCTAAGTTTTCCAGAAGGAATCTGATGGTCCTGCGATGTGCCTTGTTTTTTGCGGGATGCACGTCAGCCACTGGGGACTTCTCTGGGGCAGGGTATTTCTGACCTCTCCCCCCCCCCCCCCCCCCCGAGCTCATTCTGTAGCTCTGTATGCCTATATGTTCCTTTTTAGTTCAGCCTTTGGAGTTTTCTGGCTTGTTCCCTGTCTCAGTCTCTTCTGATGGACCCTGTCCTGAAGAGGGGGTGTTTTGTCTCCAATTCAGCAGTAGGGTCCATTTCTCCCCTGTCTTCCTCTATTCGGAGGGAGTCATTTCAGGGCAGTCCCTTTCTGCACAAAGGCAGCAAGAATCACCTGAGCTGGAAAGCCATGTTTGCCTAAGTGGGTACATTGATAGCAACAGGCCTCACTGTCTGTGGTGAGTTTAGATTTTCTTATAGTTCCTGGTGTGGGAAACAGTGAACAGCATTGTATGTTGGGCCTCTGAAAGGGCCTATTTAATATTTTTATTTACAGTTTTTCTCTGAGGGCAGTTGATTGAACAGCTTGGAAGTTTCCCTCCTTCCTTTGTGAAACTCTCTTTATACTGGCAGTACAGGCATTGCCTATGAGCACACCACCCTGAGTGTGCCTCATCTCTGATCTTGGAAGCTCAGCAGGGTTGGGCCTGGCTGGTTTCCACTTGGATGGGAGACTGCCTGGGAATACCAGGTGCTGTATGTTTTCTGTTTTTTTTTTTTCTGCTTCTTTATAGGGAGTTTCTAGGTTTAGTACCTTTGGCTCCATGTTTCTGTGGGAAATGTTACATATTGTTATTTTCTGGGGCTAGTGCTCTGGTCTCCATGGTAACCATGGAACCTCAGTTCTGTCATAGGGGCATTTGCTCTAGGTGCAGCAGTAACTTCAGCAAAATTGTGCTTTTCTGGAAGATGGTTGCCTTTCAGCCTGAAGGTCACAGGTTTAAGGCTGGTTTGTGCATCCTTGGCTCCTTTTCTATGGGGCATATTTTACTTCCCTCTCTCATATTGCTTGCCTTGACAAGCAGTTCTTCCCATAGCTGGGACAGTTTACACTAGGCTACAGTGCCAAAGGTTAGCTGTGGTTGTTTCTCACAGCAGCCCTGCTTTTCTACTTTTGCTCTCTGACACTGATCAAACTATTGCATTCCAGCTCCAGCTTCCACTGTATCTGTGGCACCTCTAGCTAGCTATTTGTTGCATTGTCTCTAAGGCTTTTATTGCACTTTTTCTTTGTATTGGACAGCTAGCTATATTCAGAGGAGTTCAATTTAGCCTGCACTTCAATTTTCCCTGCACTTCTACCTTAGGAAGCGTTTCTTTTCTTTCCTCTTTGGCCCCCTCATCTGCAGTTTCTCTGTTTGGCCATTCTGAACCCTCATGTTCAGTTCCAGGCTTTGCCTGTCGGCATGGCTATGGCTCCATTCACCTTTTCCAAGGTTTGGGAGTTTTGCAGCATTCTCTGCAAGGACAACATTAGAGTGCATCTCGCTCTAGACGAGATCCGAGAGTTTATCTTCCCGAGTCTTCTTGGAATCCTTGAGCTGGGTGGTCACCCTTCAAATGAGCCACCTCGTCCCATTCCAGATAGCTTTGGTACAATTTTATTCTTCACTGGGGACTGGAGGATATAGGTTCAGACTTGGGTGCGCAGTCTGCTCAGGGCGCTGAGTACTCCGGCCGGCATAGCATTCATATCTTGGGCTCTGTGGCAGACACTTTGGAGGTAGTGCTGTGAGCAGTGCTCATAGATGACATCTACAGCTCTTGCTTCTCGATGGGTGGTCTCCTTTGTTCCAGGAGTGTCAGCAGTGTCTTCCGTGGCTGTTGTTGGTATGCCTGCACATGAACTGGTGGCTTCGCAATTCCTCCCTGTGGAAGGGATGCCTTTGCGCCTCCACAGTGGATGGTGATGGTCACGGATGGGAGTCTCTTGAACTGGAGAGCCCTTTGCCTCCTCCTTCCATCTCCGGGGTGGTGGATGGCACAGGGGATGGTGTAACTGATCTCCCGCCTGGATCTGCCTTTGGTGCTATTTGTTTTCTAGCCTTTCAGGACACATTGCAGGCCAGGCGGTGTTTGTGCTGTCTCCCCCACCTGGACCTGCTTTTGGTGCTGTTCATCTTCTAGCACTTCAGGAGACGTTGCGGGCTAGGCGGTGCTTGTGCCATCAGAGAAGATGAGGCGGTGGCTGCTTCCTCGACAGAGTGGGATTCGGAGTCAGACTGAGGCCATCAGGAGAGCATCACCCTGGTGAAGTAGGAAGCACTTCTGTAGCTTGGACCTGCCCACCAAGGGATATACTGTCCTCTCGCACCGAGGATATGTCTCCAAGTGCTGCCCGGTTAGGACAGCTGTTGTAGTTAGTGATTCGATCATTAGGCGTGTAGATAGCTGGGTGGCTGGTGGACGTCAGGATCGCCTGGTGACTTGCCTGCCTGGTGCGAAGGTGGCGGACCTCACGCGTTACCTAGATAGGATTTTAGATAGTGCTGGGGAGGAGCCGGCTGTCTTGGTACATGTGGGTACCAATGACATAGGAAAATGTGGGAGAGAGGTTCTGGAAGCAAAATTTAGGCTCTTAGGTAGAAAGCTGAAATCCAGATCCTCCAGGGTAGCATTTTCTGAAATGCTACCTGTGCCACGCGCAGGGCCCAAGAGACAGGCAGAGTTCCAGAGTCTCAATGCGTGGATGAGACGATGGTGCAGGGAGGAGGGTTTTAGATTTGTTAGGAACTGGGCAACATTCTGTGGAAGGTGGAGCCTATTCCGAAAGGATGGGCTCCACCTTAACCAGGGTGGGACCAGGCTGCTGGCATCGGCATTTAAAAAGGAGATAGAGCAGCTTTTAAACTAGAAACGGGGAAGGCCGACAGTTGCTCAAAAGTGCATGGTTTGGGATAAATCAAAAACACATAGTAAAAATTTTTCAGGTATATAAAAAGCAGGAAACCAGCAAAAGAATCAGTTGGGCCACTGGATGACCAGGGAGTAAAAGGGGCACTCAGGGAAGATAAAGAAATAGCAGAAAGATTAAATGAGTTCTTTGCCTCGGTCTTCACCGAGGAAGATTTGGTTGGGATACCGGTGCCGGACAGGGTATTCGAGGCTGACGAGTCGGAGTAACTTAATGAAATCTCTCTAAACCTGGAGGATGTAATGGGGCAGTTCTGCGAACTAAAGAATAGCAAATCTCCAGGGCCGGATGGCATTCATCCCAGGGTACTGATGGAACTAAAAAATGAGCTTGCGGAGCTACTGTTGTTGATATGTAATTTATACTTAAAATTGAGCGTGGTACCAGAAGATTGGAGGGTCACTAATGTAATGCCGATTTTTAAGAAAAGATCCAGGGGAGATCCAGGAAATTATTGACCGGTGAGTCTGACGTCAGTGCCGGGCAAAATGGTAGAGACTATCATTAAGAACAAAATAACAGAGCACATTCCTTAGCGTCCCTCCGGACCGGACCAGGATTGGACTCTTGGGTTGTGCTCGCCTACCAGCAGGTGGAGACTGAGAAAAACTTGTGACTCTGGAGAGCCAATAAGAGCCCTTGGTCATGTGACCCTAGCCTCAGTATTTTCTCAGTCTCCCAGTAGGTAGGAAGCGAGCCCTTTAGTCTCTCTCTTTCTCTTTTAGAGGTTAATAATGAGAACAACAATGCTACTACCTCTTCTTCTGTGCCTAGGAATTCTCTGTTAGACGCTGGTCAGGTAGGGATTTCTTTCCCTTTCTTTCTTTTACAGCCTCTGGGGGTGTTAAACTCGGGGTGCCCCCGGGCCCCTCCCCCCTTCCTCCACATCTCCCATACGTAGCTGGGAAGGGCTACCCTTTGTTTAGCAAGGTGTAGGCCTATGGGAGAGACAGCCACTCTGGAAAGTCCCACATTTTTAACCAGCAAGCTCAGTTGTTTAAAAAACAAAACAGACTGCTATTTTATTTCTCTTCAGCACTGTTCTTTTCTAGCTCCGCTGTATTGTTTGGCCATTTTTAATAGGCAGCCATTTGTTACTCTAAAGGAATTAAAAGAAAACGAAATTAAGACAAGAAGCTTTTTCCTTCTCCAGACTTTTGCTGGCAGTCAGGTCTTTCTTAGCTTTTAAAATATATATGTATAAATATGTGTGTGTGTGTATATATATATATATATATATATATATATATATATATATATATATATATATATATATATATATATTAATACTAGCGAATTATTCAGCGTCTGTGTCTTTAAAGGGGCGATTTTTCTCCTCACAATTATTTTCCTCCGTTTTCTTACATATTAAAAAAAAAGGCGTGAATCGCTTAGGCGCGGGCACGCTCTCGTCCGATCTGTCGACAAAGCTCATGTTGAGACGTGCTGTTTATCAGCGTCGGAGGAGAGGCTAAAGTTTTTGCTAGGTAACGGGGGGTACCTGTTCCTCTTCCTCTACCAGCGTCATTGATTTCCTGCTTCGTCGCCGTCGTCTCTGCCTTAGTGTCCTCCATGTTTTTCTTCTTCAATCCTCGTTCTTTTTTACTTTTGGCGCGATAGGACGCCATTTTTGAATGCAGCGGCAGTTTCATTTCCGCGGAAGCGTTGCTTTTATTATGCTTTAGTTTCGAGACTGTAGAAGAACGGAGATATTGTTTCTGGCATAGTCTGGAGATTTGCAGCAGAGAGGTGTTTCCCTCGGGGTCTTTTTCTTATAAAGACTTTCAGCTTCAGTTCCTATTGTTCTCTCTATGTAAGGTATTCGGTGCTGCGTGTGTCTGGTTCCGCTATTCATATGTTAAAAATAATATTTTGATTGTCCCTTATGCTTTTATTCTTAGGTGGCCCCTATAGGGGATGACTGTATGTTTTGGTTTACTACTACTTACGCAGCGCTGTACAAATGAACATGAGAGACAGTCCCTGCTCGACAGAGCTTGCAATCTAAATTGGACAGATGAAACAGACTGCATTTGGACAGTCTGTTTGCCTTTTGGCGGTACGTAGCTAGTGCACGGGGAGGATTTCCTTCTTAGTATGTTTGCTTTTTCTCATCTCAGGTATCCTAAATTTTTCCTTAGGCATGGTGGCAGTCAGGCATTCATTTAGCTGCACTTTCTATAAAAAAAAACAAACAAACAAACAGCTGCAGTGTGGTGCAATTGTTTTTTCAGAGCTATTTCTGTACGAAAGCGGTAAATCCAGGCCAAGGGTGTCTGGTAAGCTTCCTAAATGTTCAAACATTCTATAGAAAACAAATCCATTTATACATTTGGTTGAGTTCAGTTTCCCGCGAATTGGCGTCAAGTGCTCTGGGATATTTATTTATTTATTTGTTGCAGTTGTATCCCATGTTCCATTACATCATGCATGATGAAAATATATAGGAGATTATACATTTAGTATTGCATAAGGACCTTGGGAGTTAAGTGGCAAAGAAAATATACTTTTAGTGTGGCATAGGATCTTGGATGTTTCTTCTGATATTATATGAGTTTCAAGGGTATATTGTGTAACTGCAGCGGCTGGCAGTTTACCAGGACCTTCAGTCAAGTCTGCAATAAATATAGCATTGACAGATTGTACACATTCTGGTTTTTTGTCTGGTATGCCCTTTCATAGCATCTACTATCTTTTTCTCTTTCTTACAGACCTTATGTTCTTGTCTCAAGCTTTCTTGGAGTCAGATACAGTCTCATACTTTCTTACAGTCAGATACAGTCTTGTATTCTCCGCCTTCACCAGAAAGGCTATGGCACAAATTCACCACCTTTTTTCCGTTTATAATATTTTTCCTTTCTTTTTTTCTTTTCGTGCTCTGCTCTCTCACTCCAGAGCTTCTTTTCATTTGGAAGGGGATTTTGTTTTCACTTCCTGGGCATTTTTGCCATCACTACGTTGGGCCCAATACAGATTGTAATTACCACATTCATCTCTATTGGGTGTGGGTCCGTATATCTCACTACGGCAGGAGAAAAGACCATGCGGATGATCAGTTTTAGTGCCCTACTCTTTCGCAGTGGCGCTCATGAAACAAGGGCTCCTCGTTTCATCCTTTCCTGGACGACCGGTTCATGACAGAACGTCTTATTGGCAGAGTTGTCATGTCACGCACAGGGGGGTGCATTTTTCTGCTGACTCTAGGTTGGGTGGTGAATGTTGCCAGGTTTATCATTTCTTCTCTCCTTTGATTTCTCATGTGATCTCATTAGATTTCATTACATATCTCTACTTTTCTCTCTTTGTTTAGTCAAGCTGGAGCAGAGTATTCTGTCTTCTCTACATGCATCCCACTGTCTGTTTCTAGCGCCCAAGAAGGAATTTTTCTTCATTATATTTCGAGTCTCAGTAGTCTCCTTTGGCAGCTTTTCACTTCTTCAATGTCATGGACATGGGAATATTTGTCTAACTCTGGGAGAGTGTTTTTTCTTTCCCTACTGGATAGCGAGGTGGTGAGAGTCTGACGGACAATGCCTTAACAGTAGCTTAGGTCATTTGTCAAAGTACAATGAAGAATCTACTCTTCACATGGCATGTGGTTGGATTTAAACAAAAACAAAAACGCATTGTGTGTTTATTTTTTCTCTTGGATTTCACTCTACTTTCAGGGGAAGAGACTTGCATCTTCTGGGCTTTGTCAGTGGATAGTACCTTAATGGGATGTCCCTCTTCTACAACCTTTTGTTTTCGCTTTGACCCCACGTATGCTTCGCTTAGTCTCTTGCTGCAAAGACAACGGCAGGAGTACATGTCCTCTGGCAGCAGGGATCTTACGGTCTTCTTCTTCTCTATCTTTTTCCTCGATATTTTCTCTTGGGTTATGACTTTCTTTACATCTCTCTGATATTCTCTCACCTCTCATATATTCTCTCCTATCTGGTTATTTTTCTCGGATGGAATCCCTCAGTTGCCTATGTAGTCTTTAGAGTGCAGCACTCTAGTCTGCTGGTTGAGATTGAGCATCCTCTCTGTAGGTATGTCTCGAGAATATAGACAGTGGACAATTTTTCTACATAGGTACATGTATATTACCACACTCGGAAAAGGTCAAATGTCCCATCGAGCCCAAAGGACACCTGCCTAGATTCCTAAACGGACAATCTTTTATACATGTTATTCCTAGAACTGTGTAGTGGCTTATGGAATTCAATATGATAAAATGTATTAATGAGGGTATTAACAAGTGTCTACATTTCATTTCATTTATTCACGTTTCCTCTAATTGGTGTTTGCGGCAAGAATTTCAGGTGATCTGCTTGCAGAGGCAGCAGCTACAGATGATTGTTCTATCTCATTTCAGTTGCGCTCTGAGATATGTTTTCTCCATATTCTGTAACTGCAGCGGCTGGCACTTTATTTGCACCTTTAGTCAGCTTGGCGGAAGGGATTTAGATGCTTTCTTCTCCTGCATAGCATTTTCGGCTATGATAATTTATTTAATTGTACTCTTCACCTTTTTAGTTTCAGGTGATCAGGTACTTTCTCTGTCAGTTTTTTCTTTCTTCCAATCTGCTGTTCGGTCAGCTAGGATATCTGTAGGAGTGGTAGTTCAGTATTCCTGTTGCCATTTTTCTCAGCTGAGGTGGATTCTTGGCAGATTTTTTGTTTCGAGGCGGCTCTGCCTTTTGCTTTGCAATCTTTCTTTCAGCAGTTTTTCTCTTTCTAGAGTCTCCCTGTCCTTCGCGCTGCACAGCTAGTGCGGTAGGTAGGGGACAATAGTCATCGTCACTTGGACTTGTAGGTTTTTTTGTTTTGTAGTCATCCTATTTGGTTTGTTGGCGGCTCTTGGATCTTCAAGCTTTTGGCTTTGTATTCACCCTAGTCTGTTTTCAGGTACTCTTCCGCTTTCTCAAGGTCAGTCCCTCCCGTAAGATTACTGCTTTGGTACTTCCCAAGAGTCCAATCCTGGTCCGGTCCGGAGGGACGCTAAGGAAGGAGAAATTAGACCTTACCTGCTAATTTGCTTTCCTTTAGTCCCTCCGGACCGGACCAGGCCCCTCCCATGTTTTGTCATTTTTTCAGTGGAATAGTAAAATAAATAAATAGATAATTAAAAAAAAAAGAAAAAACAACAACAATAACAAGCTTGTATATTTAGCATTTTCAGTGACACATGCCACATCTCTACTTGGAGTTGTGGGTGGGTTCTGTTGCTGCTATATATGTGTACATATGTATGTATGTATGTATGTATCTATACAACTTTAAGGGGACCTTACCGCTTCTCTGGTGGGAGTTGCTGGTGACCTATACTTCAAGTGAGCCATACCACTTCTCTGGTGAGAGTTGCTGGTGAGCTATTATACAAGTGGGCCATACCACTTCTCTGGTGAGAGTTGCTGGTGACCTATACTTCAAGTGAGCCAAGTGAGTCATACCTCTTCTCTGGTGGGAGCTGCGGGTGAAGTATGATACAAGTGGCCCATACCACTTCTCTGGGGACAGTTGCTGGTGACCTATACTACAAGTGGGCTATACCTCTTCTCTAGTGCTGGTGAGCTAGAATATGAGTGAGTCATACCACTTCTCTGGTGAGAGTTGCTGGTGAGCTATAATACAAGTGGCCCATACCACTTCTCTGGTGAGAGTTGCTGGTGAGCTATAATACAAGTGGCCCATACCACTTCTCTGGTGAGAGTTGCTGGTGAGCTATAATACAAGTGAGCCATACCACTTCTCTGGTGAGAGTTGATGGTGAGCTATAATACAAGTGAGCCATACCACTTCTCTGGTGAGAGTTGATGGTGAGCTATATTACAAGTGAGCCATACCACTTCTCTGGTGAGAGTTGTTGGTGAGCTCTAATACAAAAGGGGCCATACCGCTTCTCTGGTGAGAGTTGCTGGTGAACTCTAGTACTCGGCTTTGTCGAGGAATTTGTGGCTGCTAGGATTCCATACGGCACAGAAGGTTTCTCTCTTTCTTTTCTGCTTGGTTAGTCAAATACTGAGGCTAGGGTCACATGACCAGGGCTCTTATTGGTTCTCCAGAGTCGCACGTTTTTCTCAGTCTCCACCTGCTGGTAGGCGAGCACAACCCAAGAGTCCAATCCTGGTCCGGTCCGGAGGGACTAAAGGAAAGCAAATTAGCAGGTAAGGTCTAATTTCTCCTTCTAAAGCATGGACTGATGAGACAAAGTCAGCATGGATTTAGTGAAGGGAAGTCTTGCCTCATCAATCTACTGCATTTCTTTGAAGGGGTGAACAAACATGTCGACAAAGGAGAGCCAGTGGATATTGTGTATCTGGATTTTCAGAAAGCGTTTGACAAAGTCCCGCATGAAAGGCTCCAGAGGAAGTTAGAGAGTCATGGGATCGGAGGTAGTGTATTGTTATGGATTAAAACCTGGTTGAAAGATAGGAAACGGAGAGTAGGGTTAAATGGTCACTGTTCGCAGTGAAGGATAGTTAGTGGGGTCCCTCAGGGATCTGTGCTGGGACTGTTGCTTTTTAATATTTTCATAAATGACCTGGAGGTGGGGGTAACTAGCGAGGTTATCAAATTTGCTGATGACACAAAGTTGTTTAAGGTCGTCAAATCGCTTGAAAGACTGTGAAAAGTTGCAAGAAGATATTGCGAGACTAGGAGACTGGTCGTCACGGGTTCAGCGTTAGGAGTCACGGAACGAGAAAGGGACCTGGGAGTCATCATTGATGATACGTTGAAATCTTCTGCTCACTGTGCTTCTCTGGCTAAGAAAGCAAATAGAATGTTAGGTATTATTAGGAAAGGTATGGAAAACAAAAAATGAGGATATTATAATGCCACTGTATCAGTCCATGGTGCGACCGCACCTAGAATATTGTGTTCAATTCTGGTCACCACACCTCAAAAAAGATATAGTGGATTTGGAAAAGGTGCAGAGAAGGGCGGCAAAGATGATTAAAGCGGCTGGGGCTCTTCAGCTTGGAGAAAAGGCAGCTGAGGGATGATATGATAGAGGTATATAAAATAATGAGTGGAGTGGAAAAGATAGATATGGAGCATCTGTTTACACTCTCCAGTAATACTAGGACAAGGGGGCATGCGATGAAGCTGGAGTGCAGTAAGTTTAAAACAAATAAGAGAAAATTTTTCTTTACTCAGCGCGTAATTCGACTCTGGAATTCGTTGCCGGAGAATGTGGTTCAGACGGTTAGCTTAGCAGAGTTTAAGAAAGGTTTGGACGATTTCCTGAAGGAAAAGGCAGAATGTTATTAAAGGAATGTAGGGAAAAATCCACTATTCCTGGGACAAGCAGTACAAAATGCTTTGCTCCGTGGATCTTATCGGGTGATTGTGACCTGGATTGGCCACTGTCAGAGACAGGGTGCTGGGCTAGATGTACCTTTGGTCTGTCCCAGTGTGGCGATGCTTATATCTTATCTTTCAAAGATATCACCAAAACAGGGAAGATAGGGTATCCTGATAGTGAGGTTGCAAAAGAGACCGTAGTAGATCAGGTGTTACTAAATAAAAATAAACATCAGACAAAAGATTGCAAATTAGTACTGTCAACTACTAAGCATGATGTAAATAGGAACAACAAACATAGTTTGAAATGTCTATATGCGAATGCCAAGAGCCTAAGAAATAAGATGGGAGAGTTAAAATATATTGCACTAAATGAAAAATTAGATATAATAGGCATCTCTGAGACCTGGTGGAAGGAGGATAACCAGTGGGACACTGTCATACCGGGGTACAAATTATATCGTAGTGATAGGGTGGATTGAATTGGTGGAGGGGTAGCATTGTTTATGAATGAAAGCCTTGAATCAAATAGATTGAAAATTCTGCAGGAAACAAAACACTTCTTGGAATCACTGTGGATTGAAATTCCATGTGTAAAGGGAAAAAGGATAGTGATAGGAGTGTAGTACTGTTCGCCTGGTCAGGATGAACAGACAGATACAGAAATGTTAAAGGAAATTAGGGACGCAAACAAACTGGGCAACACAATAATAATGGGTGATTTCAATTACCCCGATATTGACTGGGTAAATGTAACATCTGGGCACGCTAGGGAGGTAAAATTCCTTGATGAAATCAAGGACAGCTTTATAGAGCAGCTGGTACAGGAGCCGATGAGAGAAGGAAAAATTCTAGACCTAATCCTTAGTGGAGCGCATGATCTGGTGCGGGAGGTAATGATGCTGGGGCCGCTTGATAACAGTGGTCATAATATGATTGGATTTGATATTAGCTTTGAAGTAAGTATACATAGGAAATCAAATAAGTTAGCATTCAACTTTAAAAAAGGAGACTATGATAAAATGAAAAGAACGGTGAAAAATAAACTTAGAGGAGCGGCTGCAAGGATCAAAAATTTACATCAGGTCTGGATCCTGTTCAAAAACACCATCATGGAAGCCCAGACCAAATATATTCTGTGTATTAGAAAAGGAGGATGGAAGACCAAACGACAGCCTGCGTGGTTAAAAAGTGAGGTGAAGGAAGCTATATAGAGCTAAAAGAAAATCCTTCAGAAAATGGAAGACGGAACCGACTGAAAATAGAAACAGCATAAGGAATGTCAAGTCAAATGCAAAGCGCTGATAAGGAAGGCTAAGAGGGCCTTCTAAAAAAAGATTGCGTTGGAGGCAAAAACACATAGTAAATTTTTTTTTAGGTATATTAAAAGCAGGAAGCCAGCAAAAGAATCGGTTGGGCCGCTAGATGACCGAGGAGTAAAAGGGGTGATCAGGGAAGACAAAGCCGTAGTGGAGAGATTAAATTAATTCTTTGCTTCAGTCTTCACCGAGGAAGATTTGGGTGGGATACCAGTGCCAGAAATGGTATTTGAAGCTGACGAGTCGGAGAAACTTAGTGAATTCTTTGTAAACCTGGAGGATGTAATGGGGCAGTTCTACAAACTGAAGAGTAGCAAATCTCCTGGACCGGATGGTATTCATCCCAGAGTACTGATAGAACTGAAAAATGAGCTTGCGGAGCTATTGTTAGTAATATGTAATTTATCCTTAAAATCGAGCATGGTACCGGAAGATTGAAGGGTGGCCAATGTAACGCCGATTTTTAAAAAAGGTTCCAGAGGAGAACCGGGAAATTATAGACCGGTGAGTCTGACGTTGGTGCCAGGCAATATGGTAGAGACTTTTATTAAGAACAAAATTACAGAGCATATTCAAAAGCATGGATTAATGAGACAGAGGGGCATAATTGAACGTCGCCGGCGATCTATTTTGGTGGCGGCGCAACAGCTGGCCCGAACCGTATTTTCGAAAAAGATGTCCGGCCATCTTTTTTTTTTTTTTCGATAATACGGTTTAGCCCAGCCAAATGCCAGAGTTCGCCGGGTTTGAGATCGCCGGTTTTGTTTTTCAGCGATAATGGAAAAAAATGTCGGCCATCTCAAACCCAGCGAAATCCAAAGAATTTGGTCATGGGAGGAGCCAGCATTCGTAGTGCACTGGTTCCCCTGACATGCCAGGACACCAACCGGGCACCCTAGGGGGCACTGCAGTGGACTTCACAAATAGTTCCCAGGTGCATAGCTCCCTTACCTTGGGTGCTGAGCCCCCCAAATCCCCCCAAACCCACTCCCCACAACTCTACACCATTACCATAGCCCTTATGGGTGAAGGGGGGCACCTACATGTGGGTACAGTGGGTTTTGGGGGGGGGGGGGGTTGGAAGGCTCAACACTTAGCACCACAAGTGTAACAGGTAGGGGGGGTGGACCTGGGTCTGCCTGCCTGAAGTGCACTGCACCCATTAAAAACTGCTCCAGGGACTTGCATACTGCTGTCAGGGAGCTGGGTATGACATTTGAGGCTGGAATACAGGCTGGTAAAAAAAGGTTTTTATTTTTATTTTTTTAGTGTGGGAGGGGGTTGGTGACCACTGGGGGACTATGGGGAGGTCATCCCCCATGCCCTCCGGTGCCCATCTGGTCAGTTGGGGAACCTTCTACACTTGTCAGAGTCTGGTCTCAAGACCAACTCCGTAAGAGTTCATCTTAGTGCAATTAGTGTTTTCCATCATTATGTAGTGGGTAAGCCGATCTCTGGACAGCCTTTGGTTGTTCGCTTCATGAGAGGTTTGCTTTTGTCAAAGCCCCCTGTCAAACCTCCACCAGTGTCATGGGATCTCAACGTCGTTCTCACCCAGCTGATGAAGCCTCCTTTTGAGCCACTGAATTCCTGCCATCTGAAGTATTTGACCTGGAAGGTCATTTTCTTGGTGGCAGTTAATTCAGCTCCTAGGGTCAGTGAGCTTCAAGCCTTGGTAGCCCATGCTCCTTATACTAAATTTCATCATAACAGAGTAGTCCTCCGCACTCACCCTAAGTTCCTACCGAAGGTGATGTCGGAGTTCCATCTGAACCAGTCAATTGTTTTGCCAACATTCTTTCCCCGTCTTCATACCCGCCCTGCTGAATGTCAGTTGCATACATTGGACTGCACGAGAGCATTGGCCTTCTATGTGGAACGGACAAGCCCCTTCAGACAGTCCGCCCAAAAGTTTGTTTCTTTTGATCCCAACAGGAAGGGAGTCGCTGTCTGGAAACGCACCATTTCAAATTGGCTAGTAGATTGCATTTCCTTCACTTATGCCCAGGCTGGGCTGACTCTAGAGGGTCGTGTCACGGCTCATAGTATTAGAGCCATGGCAGCATCGGTGGCTCACTTGAAGTCAGCCACTATCGAAGAGATTTGCAAGGCTGCGACGTGGTCATCAGTCCACACATTCACATCTCATTACTGCCTTCAGCAGGATACCCGACGCGACAGTCGGTTCAGGCAGTTGGTGCTGCAGAATCTGTTTGGGGTCTAGAATCCAACTCCACCCCCCTCGGCCCATTTTTTGTTCTGCTCCAGGCTGCACTCTCAGTTAGCTGTTGCTTCGTAGGTCAATCTCAGTTATGTTCTCGCTGTTGCGAGGCCCAATTGACCTTTCTTTGTTGTTTTGAGTGAGCCTGGGGGCTAGGGATACCCCACATGTGAGAACAAGCAGCCTGCTTGTCCTCGAAGAAAGCGAAGTTACTTACCTATAGCAGGTATTCTCCGAGGACAGCAGGCTGATTGTTCTCAGCAACCCGCCCACCTCCCCTTTGGAGTTGTTTTTCTTTGTTTGCTTTTCACATAACTGAGGCGGGATCGGACGCGCGTGGGCAGGAAGATGGCCGCACATGCGCGGTGCGTCCGCCCCTTGTCCTACGGACTGTTGCAAAGCTTCTGGATTTTACTGGAAAATCTTCCGTTCCTGGGGCATCAGCCTGCTGTCCTCGGAGAATACCTGCAACAGGTAAGTAACTTTGCTTTTCTGACAGGACCGTGCAGTACAGGGTTTCCCTGTCTTAGTGCTGTGCTTTCAATCTGTGTGCCGGTTAGATGGCACGCTGCTACGTCAGTGGGACTCTGTTTCTCCTTCAGAGACACCTGCTGTTCGGTGAGTCTTTTCAATCTTTCTCTTTTTGCCGCGGGGGTACCGTGCTTTAGTGTGGGCCACACTGGAGTTTGAAAGCTGTTCTCCGCAGTGGATGGTGGTGGTCTTGAATGCGAGTCTCTCGAACTGGAGAGCCCTTTGCCTTCTTCCGTCTCCGGGGTGGTAGATGGCAAAGGGGACGGTGTAGCCGGTCTCCCGCCTGGACCTGCTTTTGGTGCTGTTCGTCTTATAGCCTTTCAGGACACATTGCAGGCCAGGCGGTGCTTATGCTGTCTACCCTGCCTGGACCTGCTTTTGGTGCTGTTCATCTTCTAACACTTCAGGACACGTTGCGGGCTACTACTATTTAGCATTTCTATAGCGCTACAAGGCGTACGCAGCGCTGCACAAACATAGAAGAAAGACAGTCCCTACTCAAAGAACTTACAATCTAATAGACAAAAAATAAATAAAGTAAGCAAATCAAATCAATTAATGTGAACGGGAAGGAAGAGAGGAGGGTAGGTGGAGGCGAGTGGTTACAAGTGGTTACGAGTCAAAAGCAATGTTAAAGAGGTGGGCTTTCAGTCTAGATTTAAAGGTGGCCAAGTGGCCAAGTAGCCCTACTACTACTATTTAGAAATGCTAAATAGTAGTAGTAGTAGTAGTAGTAGTAGTAGGGCTAGGCAGTGCTTCTGCCTTTGGGAAGATGAGGCGGTGGCTACTTCTTTGACAGAGTGAGTCTTGGAATCAGACTATGGCCATCCATGGAATGGGCAGAGGACCTCAGGTTCTGTTTCTACGTGGCCCACTTTGCAGGCTTTATCTATGCTGAGTTCTCTTTTATGCCATCTTCTGGTCTCAGCAGAATGGTTATTCCGCACCAGTGCTTCTCCAGCTTGTCCTCAGGTAGAGAGCTCCGGAAGTAGATCTGATGGCGTCCCAGCTGGATGCCCAGATGCCTTCTTTCTTCTGTCATCAGAGAGTGGGTGATTCAGCAGGGCTGGTTGTTCAATTGCTTCCTTAGCCGAAGGACATTCTTCGATAGTGTTTCCTCCTTGTCCTCTCTCTGCTGCCGAGTTTATTTTGGATCGCTGGCCACCAGGGTTGAGTCATTCTGGTAGCTCCGGATTAACCACGGCGACCTTGGTATGCGGATATGGTGCGGCTCCTGATGGCACCTTCATTTTGGATCCGCTTGACACCGGGCTCTTCCTTCTGGGTCCATTCCTGGGTGGATGATCCATCTCGCTTTGGTCTTACAGCCTGGTTTTTTGAGAGGCTGACTCTGAGGAACAGAGTTCTTTGGACGCAGTGGTTACTGTTCTGTTGCGATCTTGTATGTGGTCCACGGTCCACTTCAAACGTGGAAAGTGAGGGCTCCGGTTACAGTGGAGTGGAGCAGCGTGCTTAATGCCGCCGTGTGTACAAGGCAAGTTTGAAGGGCCGCACAGAGTGGGGAATGAGATGCCAGAGAACACGTGGTAGTAGGAGAAAAAAAGTTGCCGATGTGCGGCGGGAGGGATAGGTGGGAACGAGCTGCAGGAGCACCGGGGAGGGAGGAGGTCAGCAGTAGGAGAGAAAAATATGCAGGAATGAGGAAAAGACTGGGAGAGAGTCTCGGGGTGGTAGAAAAGAAAAGGCTGCTGGTGTGGGGGCTAGGAGAAAATGCGGGGTTGGATGGTGAGGAAAAGCTGCTGGAGGTGGAGAAAGCGGTAGGAGAGAAAAATATGCTAGTCAGGGGAAGGGGAGGAAATTCAGACCAAAGCATCCTGTCTCCTCACTGGATTGTATGTGTAAATGAGATTGTGCCAGTGGAAAGGAGATGCTGCCTATAGAGAGGAAGGGAAGAGAAGAGACATGGAGGAGATGGTGTCTATAGAGAGGAAGGGAAAGAGAGGAGATGGTGCCCTGAGGGGAGGAGAGACCGAAGGAGAGAGGAGATGGTGCCCGTGTCTGAAAGGGAAGGGATAGAAACAAGACAGTTATAAGGAGGAAGAAAAATGGTAGTAGGTTGAATGTGAAAGATGTATATAGGGGAAGAAGAGAGGAGGAGAGAAAATAAATAGGAGAGAGGAGGCCCTGAAAATAGAGTTCAGAGCACAAACAGAGGAACAGAACCAGAGACAGGGAATAGGATGATTAGAAAAATAAAATCACTGGACAAGAGAAATGACATTATTTTCATTCTAGTAACTGAAGTATAGTATGTCAGTTTTGAGAATTTACATCTGCAGTCTATATTTTTCACTATGTAGGTGAAATTGCGAGGGGGACATATCCCATGTTCAAACGCGCAATTAAAACTTTTAATCTCACTCAGTCTTGCAGTTAAAACTTTCAATTGATAAACAGCCCTAATATTTATAAAGATACAGAGAAAAGCCGCTGAGATCCCAGGAGAGACACAGGAACAGCGGGAAAAAGACCAGGCGCTGCAGGGACAAATCAATCAGACTTCAATTTTTTAACAAAGCAATATTTACTGGTAAAAGACTCGACACAGCACTGTGTTTTGACCAAAGGTCTACCTCAGGAATCTAAATGAACATAAAACATGTAAAATTTGAATTACAAAAATAGAATATAATATAGAGTACCAAAACCATACATACAATATGATATATAACAATATAAAATCATAAACATGTCAATGATGGTAAAAGGACATAAAATCTCATAGCTAAATACGTATACAAATATATATATGGTAACAGTAAAAAACGCATATATAAAAAGAAAAGCTAATAAATATTTTTTTAAAACTCATGTAAAAAGAAAAACTAATATACAACAAAGGAAACTGACCTTTTCTGTTCAGTCTAGATAATAAAACCATCCAATGGTAAATGTACGAGAAGATATTGAAAAAAGTGGTCTACAAAACATGTGGCAAATAATATTGTAAGTTAATTTATACACAGAACACAAAAAGATAAAAGTATATGTACACCAGTATACAGGACATACAGGCATCCTTTTACTAAACTGCGGTAAAAAGAGTCCTGCAGGTGGTAAGCCCCTAAAAAATGGCCATGTGGTAAGATAATTTACTGCGTGGTCATGTGGCGGGTAACCTGCCAATAACCAGGTAGCGTGCGGCAATGCCCAGTTACTGCCGGATTAGTGGTGTGCTCCCAAAAAAGTTTTTACAGTGTGCCAGAAATGGTGTGTACTTGAGCCGGAACCACTACTGGCAGCCATGTTGGGCCAGCTGTAGTTCTGGGATAGCTTACCACCGCTTTGTAAAAGGACCCCACAGTGAGTAAATACCATAAGACATAAACACTGAATACAAAAAGATAAAACTCTATGTCAATATATATCTTAGTGGCTCATAATGTTTAGAAATCAAGTCACACAAAATCATATATGGAGAAATTAGACCTTACCTGCTAATTTGCTTTCCTTTAGTCCCTCCGGACCGCCCCAGGATTGGACTGATGGGTTGTGAACTCCTTCCAGCAGGTGGAGACTGAGAAAATCTGACTCAGAGAGCCAATAAGAGCCCTGGCCATGTGACCTAGATTCAGTATAAGAGTAACAAAGCAGGAAAAGAAAAAGAATACCCTTCTGGGATTCTGAACAGCCACCAAGCACTGAAAACATGCAAGAACAGGCCCAAGAAACCCGAGTGCTTCGAAAAGGCAAACATAATCCTTTCTGGGAAGATGTCTATAAACAACACACACAGAGAACAATACAACTCCTGATTGAGCATTTAAACCTTTTTTTTTTTTTTTTTTTAAAGAAGAACGTGCTGAGCAGCTCCTGCGACTTCTGTAAACAAACTCAATGAACCCGAACGAGATCAAAAGGAACTTCTTATTGAGAAAACTGAAAATCATTGAGCTGTAATGACAGGAGGGACCTGAGCCGGTCCAGAGGGACTAAAGGAAAGCAAATTAGCAGGTAAAGTCTAATTTCTACTTCCTTAGCGTTCCTCCAGACCAGCCCAGGATTTGACTGATGGGACGTAACAAAGCAGTGAGAACCCTAGCCCCAAAGACCGCTTCCTGATGACACTGGACATCAAGCCTGTAGTGATTAGAAAAGGAATGCAAGGAAGTCCAAGTCGCCGCTTTACAGATGTCTACGGGTGGCACCAAAGACTTCTCTGCCCAAGAAGCAGCCTGACCCCTTTTCGAGTGGGCCTTGAGCTTCATCGGAACCGGTTTCCCCACCATAAGGTAAGCGGATGATACCATGCCCTTAAGCCACCTTGAAATAGTTGGCTTAGAAGCCGCCAGGCCTTTGCGAGGACCCCCAATGAGGATAAAAAGCCGATCTGACCGCCTAAAATCTTCTGTGACCCTGAGGTACCGCTTGAGTGCTCTCCTTACATCCAGTGTCTGCAACTTCTTCTGATCCTCCGAACTGGAGGAGGAACCCAAAACTGGCAACACTACCGTTTGGGAAAGATGAAAACGTGAAAGCACCTTAGGAAGAAAAGATGGAACCGGACGCAAAACTACTCGCTCCTTAGAAAACTGTAAGAAAGGAGACCGACAGGAGAGGGCCTGCAACTCAGACACCCGCCTAGCCGAGGCAATAGCCACAAGAAAAAACGCTTTGAGAGTCAGATCCTTAAGGGAACATGAAGACAAAGGTTCAAAGGGCGGGTTAGTAAGAGCGGACAGCACTAAGTTCAGGTCCCAGGCCGGTAAGATGTCTCTGAGAGGAGGACGAATGAGACTGACTCCCCTCAAAAAACGGGACACATCCGGATGACCAGCCAAGGACTTACCCTGTACTTTCCCCCGAAAACAGGATAAAACTGCAACCTGCACCTTCAGAGAAGAAAGTGCTAGACCTTTTTCTAAACCGTGTTGCAAGAAATTCAGCATCTAGGCGACGGAAGCCTGACGAGGAGTCAGACCACCTCTCCAAACACCACGCCTCAAAAACTCTCCAGGTTCTAACGTAATTGAGGGACGATGACTGACGATGCGAACGGAACATGGTGGAAATGACTTGTGAGGAGTAGCCTCTCTTCAACAAGTATGCCCGTTCAATAGCCATATGCTGTAAGACAAAATCGAGCTGGGTCTGGATGAGGAATGGGCCCCTGAAACAGAAGACTGACCCGATCCGGGAACCGAAGCGGAGGAGCCGAGCAAAGACGCCTCAGATCCACATTTCAGAGCCAGTAATACAACCAGACCGCCATGAGTCTCGATGAGCTGAATGAGCCTGCCGGTCAGAGGCCACGGCGGGAACGCATACAGAAGGCCACGGCTGAAGAACAGCATCTACCCCTTCTGCCTTGTCTTTTCTGCAACTGAAGAATCGAGCCACCTTTGCATTCAGACTTGTGGTGAAAAGATCCATGAGAGGAATTCCCGACTGATGCGTGATCAGACGGAATGCCTGGTGACTGAGAGACCACTCCCCCGGATCGAGGGTATGAGGGCTTAGAAAATCCGCTTGGACATTCTCCACTCCCGCTAAATGCGCGGCTGATAGAGCTAACGATGACATTCTGCCCAGGCCGTTAACTTCGCCGACTCCTGCTGCAAGAGGCGACTTCTGGTACCCCCGTTGATTGCCATGTGCCACCGCTGTCGCATTGTCCGAAAGTGTGCGAATGGCAGAGCCTTTTAGAAGATAAACAGAATGCCTCCAAAGCTAGTTGAATCGCTCTGGTTTCCAGCAGATTGATCGACAGGGAGGTCTCTTCGAAAGTCCAAAGGCCTTGAACAAAACTTCCCATGCAATCAGCTTCCCATCCTTTGAGGCTGGCGTCCATCATCACCACTACCCACTGGGGTGCCTCCAGGGGCATTCCCTTGGTCATATTGCTCATATGCATCCACCAGGAGAGGCCTGCCGTGTGCCTGAGCTCGCAGAGGTAACCTCGTTCACAGAGAATCCAATTGAGGAGACCACCTGGACAGAAGGGCAGACTGAAGTGTCTTCATGTGCGCTCTGGCCCAAGGAACTGCTTCTATTGTCGCTGTCGTGGAGCCTAACACCTGTAGATATTCCCGAGCCGTGGGAACTGACTTCCACAGCAAGTTTTGAATCTGTGACTTTTAACTTGAGGATCCTGGACAGGGGCAGGAGAATCGGACCGCGAGCTGTGTCGAAAGAGACTCCCAAGTACTCCAGAGACTGAGAAGGAACCAACCGGCTCTTCACAAAGTTGACTACCCAACCGAGAGACTGTAGGAACTGGACCACCCGAGCTGTGACCTTTACACTCTCCTGATAAGACTTGGCCTGAATTAGCCAGTCGTCCAGGTAAGGATGTACTAAGATGCCTTCGTTCCTGATGGCAGCCACCACTACTACCATTACCTTGGTGAATGTACGGGGAGCAGTAGTCAGACCAAAGGGAAGAGCACGGAACTGAAAGTGGTGGCCCAAAACTGTAAAGCGAAGAAATCTCTGGTGTGTGGGATGGATGGGTCTATGAAGATATGCCTCCGTCACATCCAGAGTCGTGAGAAATTCCCCATTTCTGACGGCTACAATTATGGACTGAAGAGTCTCCATTCGAAAACTGGAAATTTTGAGAGCTTGGTTGACCGCTTTGAGATCCAAAATGGGTCAAAAGGATCCCTCTTTCTTGGGGACCACGGAGTAAATTGAATAACGGCCCTGCCTGAGTTCTGACGACGGCACGGGACATATAGCCTGAAGATCCACCAGTTGTAGAAGCGTATCCTGCACCGCTCTCGACTTGACCCGAGACACGGCAGGGAGACTCCAAAAAGATGTCGGTAAGAGGTTGTGCGAACTCTAAGGCTTACCCGTCACGAATAACATCTAATTACCACTGATTGGTGGTAATTTGGGCCCACCTCTGATGAAACTGTGAGAGCCGAGCCCCCACAGGAATCAGAGGAGGGACCTGTGTACCTTCATTGGGTGGGACTGGAAGAGAAAGAGGAAGCTGCATGTCGTCCACCCCGGCGTGAACCCCGAAAGGACTGAGACCTCTGAAAAAACCTGGACCTCTGGACTTTAGATCCTCTACCAGATCTAAAACAATGAAAATCACACCCTCGACCTCTGCTGAACATAGGATTCCCACCAGCAGGCTTGGACCTGTCTTCCGGGAGACGAGGCACTTTTGTGTCCCTTAGACTCCGAACCAACTTGTCCAATTCGTCCCCAAAAAGAAAGGAACCTTTAAAGGGAAACTTAGCTTAGATTTGGAGGCTGCATCCACCGACCAACCCCTTAACCAAAGGGAACGGTGGGCTGCAACCCCCAAAGCCATGGACTTAGAAGAAGCTCTCAACAAATCATATAAAGCATCTGCTAAAAAGGCTGCACCCATCTCAATCTTGGCAACTTGAGAGTCTATAGAAACAGAATCATCGGAAGACCTGTCCAATATCCTTTCAGCCCAACGGAAACAGGCTCGAGCCACCAAAGAACCACAGAAGGCCGCCTGCACAGCCAGAGAAGACACGTCAAAACTGGTCTTCAAAAGAGAATCCACCCTACGATCCTGGAGAACCGGGACAGTGACTTAGTGCCTGCCGAGACAACTGCGTCCACGACAGGAACCTTAAGAAGAGATCTATCCTCCTCTGAAACAGGATAAAGCCGGAGCATGGATCTTGCTAAGCGAAAAGAAGAATCCACACATCCCACTGAGCCTGAATAATGTCCCTGATGTCCTGGTGCATAGGAAAGGTCTTGTCTGACCGCCGAATGCCTTTTACTAGCAGGTCTACCTTTCGGTCTTCAGGAACCACCGGCTGCTCATCATCAAAACGAAGCGTGGAAGCCACCAGGGAAATAAGCTCTGGAAGATCTTCCTTATGAAAGATTCGCACCACTGAAGAGTCTTTTCCTGGGGGCAAGGAATCTGACCCAGGATCATCAGAGACAGAATCTTGCAACTGCTGCTCTTCTAAGCCCTCTATCTCTGAAAGAAGGCAAATCTATATCCTGGTCTGACAGCTGGTCTTCCTGGAGATCCCACGATCCCCGGACCCTGTTTGCAAGAGTTAAGCCTCTTGACTGAGCACCTCCTGAAGGAGAAGCAGGAGAAAACTCTGTCCCTGAGTTCTTTAACAAAAACGCCTGATAAATTTGTAAAACAAACTCAGGGGGAAAACCTCCCTCCTGAGTTACCACAGCCTGAGGCAGTTTTACAACTGAGCTAACTGAGGGCTGAGAATCAGAAGGACCGTCCCGATCACCAACGGAGACTGGTGCTGACAAAATGGCGGCTTTTCCCGTCAAGCTAGCAGCCGATTCTGGAGCTGTCACTATCACTGCCTGAGGCACCGTGGCCGAAGAAGCTGAAAGGGAGGGAACTGGCGCTGACGCCACAGCAGTGCAGAACTTGCAGGAGCCAGACACGCTGACTCCCCTCCTTTGACAAACCGAGCACCGGCGCAACTTCTCCGACATGTCGGGACGGCTACAAAATCCCCAGCGGCTCCTATTACTACACGAACTCGCACTACCACAGAGCGAGTCGGAACAGCGCGGCTGCCTGAAGCGCTGACACAGCTGCTGCCCTGCTCGTTCACGCCAAGGGAAGGAATGGCTGCTCACCTTTATTTATTTATTTATTTATTTATATCGTGGCTGCCTCTCCCAAGCTAAAATACTCTTCCTCCGAAGGGTAAAGCTCTTCCCACAGAAAATAGCAGCCCAAGCAGTGGGAGCAGAAGGGGGAGGAAGGAGGGGGAGGGACACGGAATCCCCGAGTGTAGCACCCCTCAGAATAGCAGAAATCCTGGTGCACAGAAAATGAATATAACTGCTAACTTCCAAACAATTTTTTTTTTTTAACTAACAGAAATAGAGAGTAGACTAAGGGCTCAGCTCCTTCCACCTGCCGGAGACTGAGAATATACTGAATCTAGGTCACATGGCCAGGGCTCTTATTGGCTCTCTGAGTCAGATTTTCTCAGTCTCCACCTGCTGGAAGGAGTTCACAACCCATCAGTCCAATCCTGGGCCGGTCCGGAGGGAAGCTAAGGAAATTATATTTAATACAAACCTAATGTTTAAAAAGAGAAAACAAAAAACATGAAATCATATATAGTGTCTAGTGTCATGAACCTAAAAAGGAAACCTAGGGGGTCTTTTACAATGGCGGGCTACTGTTCTTACTGTGTGCTAAACACTAGAGACGCCTATAGGAGTATATGAGTGTCTCTAATGTTTAGTGCATACTTATTTTTAGCATGCGCTAAAATTGTAAAAGGACCCCATAGAGACATATGCAGTGTTTAACATAAACTCAAGGAAGCAAAAGCAAATGTGATGTAATATGTCTAATACCCTTCCAAAAAGAACATGGGGACATGTGCATCATAAGATATAAACCTAATATTTTTGTAATGAAATCAGATGTGCATAGGTTAGAGACGAGGCAACATACAATCTAAACCCAGATATCTTGTTTTTATCTTGAAAAAATGTGAAATATAGAAACAGAAACATATGAAAGGAAAGGAGTGCAATTTAACCTATGGGAGGTGAAAAGCATGAAAGGTACAGGATACAGATTAACTGTATAAAAGGTGAATAAAACAATTACAAGTACTATCATGATTAGTGCTGAAGTATTTGGGTAGATACATAGGGGTCTTTTACAAAGGCGTGCTAGCGTTTTTAGTTTGCACTAAACGCTAGAGACACCCATATAATCCTACGGGTGTTTCTAGCGTTTAGTGCATGCTTATTTTTAGCGCATGCTAAAAACGCTAGTGTGCCTTTGTAAAAGGACCGGACCCCATAGTGCATGAAAATATTATGCACGGACTCTGTGAATGCGACACAAGTATTAACTTACAAAAAGAGGTGGTGATATTCATTAATGTGTGCTAGAACATAGTAGAGGAAAGAAGAGAAAGCTGTACTGTATCAATGAACAAATGAAGCAATAAGAATGTGACAAGGCAGCAGCCATGGCCAGAAGGATGCTAGGCTGTACAGAGAGGGGTATAACCAGCAGAAGACAGGAGGTGTTGATGGCCCTCTACAAGTCGTTGGTGAGGCCCCACTTGGAGTATTGTGATCAGTTTTGGAGGCTTTATCTTGTGAAAGATGTAAAAAGACTGGAAGGGGTGCAAAGAAAAGCTACAAAAATGGTTTGGGATTTGCATTGCAAACCGTACGAGGAGAGACTTGCCGAACTGAACATGTATACCTTGGAGGAAAGGAGAAACAGGGGTGACATGATACAGACCTTCAAATATTTGAAAGGTATTAATCTGCGAATGAACCTTCCTGAGACGGAAAGGTGGTAGAACTAGAGGACATGAATTGAGGCTGGAGGGGGGGCAGACTCAGGACTAATGTGAAGAAGTATTTTTTCACGAAGAGGGTGGTAGATACGTGGAATGCCCTCCCGCGGGAGGTGGTGGAGATGAAAATGGTAATGGAATTCAAACATGCGTGGGATAAACACAAAGGAATCCTGTGTAGAAGGAATGGATCTACGGAATCTTAGCGAAGATTGGGTGGCGACACTGGTAATTGGGAAGCAAAACCAGTGCTGTGAGTACTTCTACTGTCTTTGCCTTGATCGTGGCTGAATAGATATGGATGGGCTTGAGTGTAAATTTTAAGGGGCTTCGACATTTGCTTGAGAACTTTTAGTACAGGAACAGTGCTGGGCAGGCTGTTTATCTTTTGGGCAGACTGGATGGACTGTTTGGGTCTTTATCTGCCGTCATTTACTATGTTGCTATGTTGTGGACTTTAATATAATAAAAAAAGAAGAACCACAAAACATGTAGGTTTTACAAATGTTATCTTGAAAAAACTTTTTAAGGTAAAGCCATAAAGAAGGGTAATGGAGTGGAGGAGTGGCCTAGTGGTTAGGGTGGTGGACTCTGGTCCTGGGGAACTGAGTTCGATTCCCACATCAGGCACAGCTCCTTGTGACTCTGGGCAAGTCACTTAACCCTCCATTGCCCCAGGTACAAATAAGTACCTGTATATGTAAGCCGAATTGAGCCTGCCATGAGTGGGAAAGCGCGGGGTACAAACGTAACTAAAATAAATAAAATAATGGCACATCTAAATGAAATAGTGCACTAATGAAGCAAAAATATAAAAGACGCCAAAAATAATATCAGAGGCGTATTATAACAGAAATAAGGGAATGTGCGTGGGTTCTCGAATTGTATTGAAGTATGCCCATTTGTGGCTATTGAGTACAGCTAAAAAGAAAAAAAGAGAAAAATTTAAAAATTCATAGGCAGTGAAAATGTTATACAGAAGCTCTGTGAATGCCATGGGCAAACAGTGAGGTAGTGATATATGTGTGGACAAGAAAAGAACAAGAAAACAACTCTGACACGGATCTTTGCAAGCTTGTCTTTTTGAATATCCTGGTATAATTGTTTAATGTGTTTTGTAATCCCAGAGGTGATTTTAGGTCTGCTGGCATGATGTAATATTTGTTTTTTTCAAATGTACTCCTTTGCTGTTGGATTTTTTAATCAAGATAAACATGATGGCAGATAAAGGCCATATGGCCCATCCACAGCATCTACTATCTCCTCAAGAGATCCCACATGGCTGTCCCACACTGTCAGACAGTCTCCACCACCTCTATCGGGAGGCTATTCCACGCATCCACCACTCTTTCTGTAAAAAAGTAGTTCCTTAGATTTCTCCTGAACCCAGTGGTGTAGCTATGAGTGGGCCTGGATGGGCCAGGGCCCACCCTATTTGGACTCGGGCCCACCCAGAATTGTGGCACTCTTGCTATGGCTGGCAGAGATCCTCAAACCCTGCCAGCCGAAGACTTTCTCCTCCTAAGGCAGTCGGTTCTCTTCCAAACAGCAGCTGGCAACACTTGCCTCGAGCTGACACCAACAGCAGCCCCTCTGCATATGCTTAGTTTTCGCGCATGCACAGACTGCTGGCCTTGGCATCAGCCAGCTCGAGAAAAAGCTCCTGGCTGCTGTTTGGAAGAGTGCTGACTTATCAGTACCAATAAATAGTAATCAAGTGGGCACAACCACCTTGTGTGGCAACCAGAAGTTCCAAAAATCTACAAAAGATTGCACACACATTCAAAGGTCCAAAAATATAAACTTATCTTGTAACTGGCCATGATCTTCTGTTGGTGTCTCAATTCCCAGAGTTCCACTCAAGTGCACAATCGTGACAAGCATTACCTTGACAAAGTCCTCTTGTTTCACTTAGTTGCATCAGGAGAAGGAACTGTAACAACAAAAGACCAGCTTCAAGATGGTGGTGGCATTCAAATAGACACCATTGTTGAATGGACTACTCAGCAAGCACTCCATTCTTACAGATATATACACATTAATAAAAGGCATCCTACTCAATGCGGCCATTTAAACCTTATGGTTCTACTGTTCCCAATTTAAAGATCCAGCACTGTTTGTGACGTGTCAGATATATTCTTAAATCTCCACCTCTCATTGATGGAAAAATTTCTGGCATGCTATTATGCACCTGTTGGTGTATTTGTGCACCTGCCACTGTACTGCTTTGTTTAGCCTCTGGTTGTTATTTATTCACCATCTGATGTGCACTTTTCTCCCTCTATGGTGTCATTCTCTTCCACTATTTAGACATACTTGGATTTAGCTCCTGCCTTTTTCAGCAGTTGCTCAGATCAAGTTTCATTTCAAGTATAGTGGGCATTCTCTTGTTCCTGGAGAACTTCTAGGATTCTGTCTCAAGCAATGGAGGGTTAAGTGACTTGTGCAAGATCACAAGCAGTGGCAGTGGGATCTGAATCTGACTTGCCTGGTTCTCATCCTGCTTCTCTAACTATTAGGCTACAGGTAGCCTAATAGTTAGAAATATGTTTTGGGGAGTTCCTGTTTCCTTGTTCTTTCCATTATCCAATTCTCCTATTCATCTCTCTCCCTACTATCTTGTATTACCTACCCAGTGTCTAATTGACCTGACCTGGGCTATGTGTGGTACCCTCTCTGTCCCCTTGCCCTTATCTCTGTCCCACCCCACTTAAAACTCTTATCCCCCCTAACATCTCTCTGCTCAGTATTGTTGTCTTCCTGTTTCTTTCACTGCTATCCTGGTGCTTTCCTCTTCCTCCTCTGTTTCTTGCAAGATCATGCAGTTAATTTGCTTCCTTGAATGTTTTATTTCTCAGCAACTGTAAAGCCTCAGTAGGCAGTTCTGGCTTGCCCCCAGTGGGGATCTCTGGACCTCCAGAACTACCTGTAGGTCCTCTCAACTCTATGGTCCACACTTTCTACTGGTTTATACACATACACACTTCCAGATGTCATGCTTACAGGTTGCCAGAACTTGGTCTCTTCCCGTATCTCCTACACTGGAATTCGCTGTCTAGGAATGTATTTGCTGCTGGGTTTGAATCAACTTCTTTTAGTCTTTCATTGGATTAATCCTATATATAGAGTAGCATCAAATATGATAAAAAAGTAATAAAACGTAAGTAAATTACTCAAGTAACTGGATATCAAACTATAATAACTCAATATAAAAATTATGAGATGTGTTCAGTTCAACAGTGTGATCACATGCAGTGGCGTAGCCAAGGGTGGGCTTAGGTGGGCCCATGCCCACCCACTTTGGGTTCAGGCCCACCCAGTAGCAGCATACCTATGATGTGGCTTCCAGGGATCCCCAAGCCCCACCAGCCGAAAACTCCCAACAAGTGTCCCTCCTGCATTCCTTGTAAGTAGCAGATCTTCACCTGCAGTGACATATATACTGCTTGCACCGGCCCCACAGCCTTCCCTCAGATGTATATCTGCCTAGGCGGAAACAGGAAGTTGCATCAGAGGGAAGGGTGTGGGGCCAACATGAGCAGTGTGCATTAGTTGCTGCTCGCTGCTGGTGAAAATCTGCTATTTAAAAGGTATATGGGACAGGGGGGGATGTTTGAGAGACCATATGGCATGCAAGCGAGAGAAGGAGAGACCAAATCAAGTGTGGGATGGGGCGAGGTTCTTCTGCCCACCCATCTTGGGCCCAGGCCCACCCAAAATTTGGTGTCTGGCTACGCCCCTGATCACATGTAAAGTGAATAAGTGAAAACTTGTCTTGGAACCATCATCACACATCATATGTTCATTACCAAATCAATATATGGTCAAACAATCCTAATCTGGATTTGGCAGTTACTCATTGAAACCTGTGTTGGTGGTTTCCTCCTAACATCTTTCCTGCTGAAGAAGCATGCAGCGAAACCAGGTCTGCGTTGAGGGAAGGACATTTAGGTTTGGACCTATGCTTTTGTGAACTGCTTGGAGATATGTAGGCTTCTTATGAAACATTGAATGTTTGGAAATCTGGACTTGGACAGCACATTACATTTCATCTTTGTAAGTCATCCTTCTGGAAACAAATAAGTGGACTACTGTTGATATATTTTTATTCACCTTTTTCATCTATTTGATATGTCAGACATGCCGCTTAACTTTGATAATTACCTATAGATAGTAGCACTACTAGGTTTTATTTCAGATTGGGATTATTTGACCATATATTGATTTGGTAAATGGAACATATGATGTGCGATGATGGTTCCAAGTCCAGTTTTCACTTATTCACTTCATAGGTGATCACACTGGTGAACTGAGCACATATTGTAATTTTTATAATATTTTGTATTGCTATTATAGTTTGATATACAGTTAATTGAGTAATTTACTTTTTGTTACATTTTTTGTCATATTTGATGCTGTTGTATATATGTGATTATTCTATTTAGCATCCTGTTTTATTAGGTTGCCATTTAAATTTAATTGTGGCGTTTCATTGTATTAACCCATTCTTCCACCCACAGACCGGGAACGATGGATAATGGAAAGGAAAACTTAAAATGAGTACAAGACACAACACAAGCCATACAGGGGTCAATATTCAAAGCAATTTAATAGGCCAGAAACGGTTTCTGGCTGATTAACTTGCTTGTGCGGGGCTATTCGCTGATATTCAGCGGCACTTATCCGCCTAAGTTAAGCGGCCACATTGGACAGCATAAAAGTCAGTCCTGTCTTTATGCAGTGTTACTTAGGCAGTTAGGTGCTGAATATCACATTTAACAGCATAAGAGAGAGAGAGCTGGAAATTCAATGCTGGTGCCTGGACGTGGCCTGGTATTGAACCTCTGGGAATAAAGCCGCCAGCGGCTAAATATCTGCCCTGCAGATACCTGTCTTTCTCTGTCGTGGAAACTTCAGCTATCCTTTCTTTTCTGGGGGTCCAATTTCTGTCCCACTTATTCCTTTAGCATTGATAGCCCCCTATACATGGCTGATTTTTATCCATCTTGAAAATAATGAGGACTATACATGAGAGAGAGGAATGAGCATCCTCAGTTTGCACATTTGTTATTTTGAGTAGCATCCACATGCTTATCATTTAGGTAGGAACTATGTGTTAACAATATGCTTTTTTCTAATAGTAAGCAGGCATGCAAAATGAGTGTAGTACAAAAGAACCTGTTTTCTCCTCCCCTCTGAAAATGTTAGCAAGTGCACACCATATTAAAAAAAAAAAATCAGCACAGGTTTTAATGCATAGCTCACAATTTATTTTATAGAGCAGGGTGAAGCTATTGTGACATGATTTTAAAATTGTGCTCATAATCCAGGTTGTGGCAGTCAGGTGAAGGTTCCCTCTGGGAGAATCAGTGAATTTTAAAATTTACCAGTACGATTTCATACAATTATAAATTGTAGTATTTTTGCTTTTTTCTGTTTTGACTGTTTTTACAAATGGTTTGCAAATGGTTTGAAAACAAGTGTTCTCTTATTTTTGCTTTGAAACTTGCTTAGGGGTACATATACTTGGTCACTTGAACCTGCTTTTTCTGTGGGAATAGTTTTGCTGGAAACGTATGTAGGAAGTGACAGTGCTTCTATGAATGTTCTTTCCCTCCCCCAACTAAGCATGACCCTGTGAAATCCTCAGTGCTGCTAAAACGTTTGCAGATTGTGAACACGCAGGTTTGTATTGCATTGAAGGAGGGCAATTTTCAGCCACTTTTTACCCATGTAGTTATTATAAATATAATATTCAGCAAATGTTTAAATATTTTGTAAGTGAAATAAATTCTATATTCTGTGGTCATAAGTCTGGGTCATTGGTAATAAGTGCTTAGTTTCACCACTTAGACCCATTCAATATAACCCACAGCTATTAAACCTTTGGGAATCACCATATATTTGACTTAGGGGCACAGAGAGGGATCGCACAGACATTTAGGATGAAATTCTATAAATTAGGCGCCAGTAAAAGAAAAAAAAAAATCAACGCTAAGTGCTATTCTATAAATGGGCCTCAGAGTTGGACGCCATTTATAGAAAAGCGTTTGGTGCCAGGATCTGCACCCAATTTTGTGTGCAAGGATTTACACCAACTGAAACCTGGTGTAAATTCTCGTGCCTAAATTAGGTATAGATCTCCTTTATTCTGTAACACTGTGCGCAAATTCCAGGAATGCCCTAATCCATGCATGCCCCTCCAGGGGCTGGGCCCCCTTTTCTGATCAATGCATGGATCCCGACACTTAAAGATGTGCATGCAAATTTCAATTAATGCCAATTAACACTAATAGACTATTAACACCCAAGTATTGGCACTAATTGGCTTGTTTGTCATTTCTGCACACCCTATTTTGAGTGACACATATAGAATTAGGGAGTTAATACTTTGAGCTACTGATTTTTTTTTTTTTTTTTAAGATTTCATAATATCTCATTGTCCTCCTGCCTGCATCCATGCCCACTGGGTGGAGCCAGTACACAGCTTAAGTGACTTGACCTAGTGTGTGACAGTCCTTAATGGCATTAGATTGCATGTTTATTTAGTCTTCTGTTTGTGGGTGCATGTTATAAATCAATTTTTGCTTTTTTGTAGTTTAAAGTGGATTGAATTTGACATTGGTTTGTCTGTTTTCAACAAAATTATGTAATTACATTTTTAAACAACATTTGATTTAGGAGTGGAAAACTGTAAGCCTTTCCAGCTTGAATAAGAAAGTGGAATGACTGGATATACATGTGACATACTCATAGTTATTGACAATATCAGAAAAGGTAGAGAAAAAGCACACACATACAAGCTGTCCCAAATCATATCATCTACATACTCCCCATAGAAGCTCCAGGAAATGCCAAAGTAATAAAAAATAAGTGTTCAACAGGCATTGAAAACGAGGTAAGGATCCTTCTCCCCCCCCCCCCCCCCCCCCCCCCCCCCCCCCCCCCCCCCCCCCCCCCCCACCCCCCCCCCCCCCCCCCCCCCCCCCCCCCCCCCTCAAAGCAACTGATCAGCTTCAAAGTTTCAAGTTCAGGGCCATCAAAAAAATTGCTTGTCCCCTAGTTCTACTTAAGTGGGCCTCTTTCACACCTGGAACTTCCAGAAGTTAACGCATCCCTAGATCGCAAATTTTGGCTGGGAGTATATCGGCTAACCAATGACACAAGCATAGCAGAGAGTTGCTTATAAATATACCTTATGCAATAGTATTAAAATCTTAAATTTAATCTGAAACGTCACCATCAACCAATGATGACAAATATAAAGTGGAGTAACATGATCCATCCTCCCCAACTTCCTCAATAGCCGAATTGCTGTATTATGCATGGTCTGCAATTTCTTTGAACTACTGTGAGGAAGACCAATAAAAACTGCATTGTCATAGTCAAGATGGGACAAAAAAAAAAAGTGCTTTAAAAGCACAAAACCTTTTCATCAACATACTCCTGAATTGCTTGCAGTTTACACAAGTAACACTTAACACATCCGAGTACTACAATCAACTGAAATCCACATTTTGTTTGAAAACCGCATGGAACCTCAGCAGCAACTTTTTTCACACAAGCTGTCCACTTTTGTGTCTCACTTCTGCTCTTTATTGGTTCCAATTTTAAAGCGGTATAAACATCTTATCTACTCCAGTGGTTCCCAAACTGGTCTTGGAGGCACCCCAGTCAGTCAGGTTTTCAGGATATCCCTAATGAATATTCATACCTTACCAAACACGTAACTACTTACAATATGTATAATAATTTTGTTACGTCTGTGCTCACCTCGCCCTCTGGTGGCCAGAACCAGTGGCTGCTATGGACTATCACCCGTTCCAGACTTTAGCCCAGTCCAGTCCGGATCTTCCAGGCTGCCAGACTTGTCTGTCTTGTTTGGCCCTGCATAGCACTCATACCTGCCTGGTGATTGTTGCAGCTGAGCTCCAGGTGCTGCTGGGCGTATTAGCCATTTTGGTACTCTCTGCCTTTGCCTTTGCATTGCGTCTAAGGTCCTGGTATGTTGGTGCTTTTGCACTTCAGCCTGAGTTTGTTTCCTAGTCTGTGTTTAGTTTAGGGTATTGCTTCTTTTCTGTATTGCTTGTGTCCCAGTCTTGTGTCTTGTTTGTATGTCTTTGTCTAGTTCTGGGTTTATGTGTGTTTGTTCCCTGTTTCAGTGGCTGCTCGCAGCTTTCAGTCCTGCCCTTTAGCTTTCCATTCCTTGCCCTGCTGCCCCTGTTTGTTCCTTTCCCCTCTGACCCTCAGTCCTGGTTCAGCCTAGTGGGTATCCAGTCCTGCTTTGCCCAGTAAGTCCTGCCGGCCACCTGAAGCCTGGAGCTCAACTCTTGGTGAAAAGTGGCCAGGTGCAGGTGAAGTTTAAGGGTACCTGCTCTGCTTTGGTCCTGCTTGTTTGCCTCTGCTGCAACTCCAGTCCGGAGTTCCAGTCCTGTTCTGGAACAGTTTAATCTCTCCATTCTTAAAAGGGAAATCATCTGGACACGCCATGTTTGAATCCGAGGCCCCTTCACTTCTAACCAGTCACCGAGAATGGCCTTTTTTGCCACCATTACTGCCCGCTTCACAAAGTCCGTGTATAATGAAAATAAATAAACAAAATGGTTTCTCTCTGTTTTCAGCCATGTTTCCTTCTATTTTCTTCTCAATGCTACGGCTATGTTAATTTTATGGTGCTGAGGTACGTGAGGTCATGCAGCTTTACAGGTTGGGCCAGTTTGGTTGTAGACTGACAGGGATTACCTGGTGGAGAGCAGTATATAATCAGCTTGTCTTAAGCTCATCTTTCCTATCCTCTCCCTCCCTCCCTACCTTTTTTTTCCACCTTTCAGTGGGGTGCGAAGGTATGGAATAAGAAGCTCTTAATGTAGTTTTCAAGTTTCAGTTTACAATTTTTCATATGATTTTACTCCAATGCTGGGCCGTGTCCAGAAGGCAGCAGTAGCATTGATTATCTAGGGATGTGTGGACAGCTGTCTTCTACCGGTATTAGTTTCTCCTCTCCGTCCAAACTAGCCTGTTCAATTCAGCCATAGGTAGAGCTTGTAGTCTCATTTGTCTGGTCACACACATCCGATCAAGGCTGAATGAGACTATAAGAACATGTGTTGCCATTCTGGGGCAGACCGAAGGTCCGTCACGCTCAGCGTCCCGTCTCCAACAATAGCCACCTCTGCTCCCAGGCTCTCCACTGATTGTCCACTGAATGTCTGGTCTTGGGTTAACCAGTTTAGTGCTGATGTTCATCACCACTATCCAGTTTAATCTCTTTGTATACTGATTCTGATGCAGGAATTACCACTATTGTTAGCAGAATCTGTGGTACTTCAGGAGTCAAACACCACACACCAGAATGAGAGAGAAATCTTCTTTATTTGCCAGCAAACAAAGTAGGACATCAGCGCTAGCTCTCTCCTTATTTTCAGCTCTCTGTGTCTTGTCTCTCTCATCTCAGCTCCTTCTCTTCTAACGTACGCTGCTTCTGTTCTCATTTATATAGGGTCCTAAACCCCTCTAGCCCCCCTTTCTCACCAGATGGTAAAGAATAGATTGATTACCCTGTCTTGAACTAATTATCTCTACACATTTACTCAAAATATCAGTTACATAGGTTTGAGATATTTCCTAAACTGACCTATGACCTGGGGCCTCTCAAACTAGACAATGTGACACCTATCTCCTACATTTTATTATTATTAAATTCTCAGATTCCCAGTTAACTTAAAATACTAACCGGACTCTGGCATTCATTAAGGGGCCAATCTTGCTTAATGGCACACAGACATGGTTTGTTATTACTTTCAGGAGACCAGTCCTACACTTAGCTATAATCCATCAAGGAGAAGAGTTGACTTTTCCTGACCTCTTTCACCTAGCCTAGGACTAGCTAGGAATGTGGATAATTCAAACCAGATGATGACCTCTTAAACTGCAGACAAATCTCACTTGAAAAGTCAAGACAAAGATATAGACACTGAATTGATATTTTACATAGAGAAATAGAACTTATTAATTAAACAGAATAAAACATATTTTAAAATAAGCAGAAATCAGAATTCCTTATAAGACAGAATCTAAATTATCTAGAATTATTTAAATCTAAACTATCTCCTTCTAAACAGCATTCAGCCTAATCTTTTAAAACTGCCTGCTTGCTGATCCCCTCGAGACTGTCAGTATGCCTTACTTAGAATGGCATCCAGATGTGGTAAATAATACCTATGAACCAGCCTTAACAATCCATCACTCAAAAAGGGACAAAGAAAGTTTCATTTCTCACTGACCTTTCTAACCTCTAGTCTAGCAAAAGCTAGACATTTGAATAATTAAAACCAGATGGCATTCTACCACTTTACAGGACTGAACCAAAATTAAACAGAATTAACAAATTAATATGATTTCTCTGCCCAGGCTGCCTCAATTCCTTTGGGGTTATCCTCAACAGGTCACCTAAAGTTTAGGTACTATAATGTTGCAATTACAGGAGTTTCTCACTTATTATAGCGGTGACAGATTGTTCTTGTCTTAAGTCTGACCGAATCTGGGTAACCTTATTTTTAAAAAAGTCAGCAAGTTCCTGGGCCATCATAGAAAACATTTGAAATGATTAGTAGTAGTAGTAGGTTTATCCCTTACTGATGGTAAGATTGTTAATCCTTTTACCAAGGAAAAGAGTTTCTTAAAATTAAGATTCCCTGATCTATTTCTATTGTCTAAATGCAATTAATTTTTGATTGGTAAACATCATTGATATTTTATTATGTTTTCCGGTATAATAAATTTAATAAACTATAACTATCCGACTTTTCACTTATCTGACAATGGGTCGGTCCCGTTTAGGTTGGATAATCGAGACTGTACTGTACAGCCTTTCCTTTGTTACAATCAAAGTGGTTTACATATTAAATACAGATACTTATTTTGTACCTGGGGCAATGAAGGGATAAGTGACTTGCCTAGAGTCATAAGGAGCTGCAGGCCATTCCACTAACCATTAGGCTACTCCTTTTCTCCTTCTCACTGCTTCCCCCACCTCTTCTCTTATTGTCCATTTTCTCTACTACTCCCACCCCCAGCTCATCAAGATTTTCCTCGGAAGAGAGATGTTCAAGTGTGCCCTGTAAGTGGAGACTGGGCCCTCTTCTGGCAGGAGACCCCTCTTTGCAGGGGTGTGCACATGGCATTGGAGCCCCTGGTTGGATCAGAGGCAATTTGCAAGGAGATTTGAGGGGGGGGGGGGGCTTTCAGCTGTATTTTCAACTCCAGCTTATCATATCTGATATAAAGGGCACCAATGAGATCTAAAGTTCAAGCTTTTCAATGATCATGACCATATTTGCCTAAAAGATACACACTTGATTTTTTTTATCTGAGCATGGATAAAATGGACACATGCAGTGATTGAAGTTTGGTGAGATGTTAGTTTGTGACACTGTATGGGGCCAGAGTAACATTTCAATTTTTTAAGCACAAATTTTATTTAAAAGCATCTTTAAAAATTAGTTGAACTAAGTTTCTTCATGATTTATAGAAGTTTGTACATTTTTGACATTTATCATGTATCTGTTTTATGATTGTTTTACAATGCTATTAAATGTTTATATTTCTGATACTGTATCATGTTAGTCCTACTAGTATTCAGTTTGCCTCCTCCAAGTTTACCTTATTGATTCTATTTATGCTTATATTTGGTCATTTTGCTATTGTTATGCTGTTTACAAAACTGTGCTGTGTCAAGCTGTATACTGCCTTGAGCGAATCTCTCATAAAGGCAGTTATTAAATCCCAATCAATAAATAAGTAAGTAAATATTTGGATTGCTTGTCAACCCTCATAAGTAATTTTTTTTCTCATAGGCATTGATTTCAAAATAAAAACAGTAACAATTGACGAGACAATGCTGAAACTTCAGATATGGTAAGTTAATGTGTTTCAGGCCAAAATTTTTATTTTTCTAATATCCTATATATCTTGTTTTGTTACAGTGAAATATACTTGCTTAACATGTAGGTTGTATGATCCTGAACTATTAGATTGTTATCCCCGCCTACCAGCAGATAGAGGTAGAGAAACTGATCTTTCCAGTGACATCACTAGTACAAGTGTGCTGGTGCTCAGTATTTCTCTACCTCCAGCAGATGGTAGATTGTTAGCCTGGTGCTCCTGGTTCCTGACCTAGCTCTCAGGTTCTCAATCTATGAGTTGGTTGTGGATGAGCAGAGACAGTGTCTCCACTACTGCATGTCATTGCCTGCAGGCAATCACTTTTGAGGCTCATGGCTCTTCCCCATGGAGCCCCATTCCCCCACTCGTCCTCCGGCCCTTTGTGTCAGAGGTCCTAGGCCTCTCCAAGGCCCCTTTGACTGAGCCTTCTGAGGGGGATCCTAATCTGGAAGGTCTCACCAGGCCCCGAAAGCTTTTGACCTCAGGGTTCTCTTGCAGTTCCCAGCAGCATTGTCAAGGGGGGGGGGGGGGGGGGAGCTGCCTAGTTTTGTTTTATTCCTTTGAGGGGAAAAATAATTTTATATATATATATATATATATATATATATATTGCAATCCGCTTAAGTGCAAGGGTCTGGGACCAAAGAAATACATGCAGTTAACCGGCGCGTGCACTTAACTGTTCTGACCCAAAGAAACTTGACATCTGATAAACATGTGTACAGTACTGTTTATTATACGTACAGTATACAGTCTCCGTTTACTGACGTTATACAGTCTCCGTTAACTGACGTTAGGCTTACTTGAAGTAATCAGTCATAGTCCTCTGTTCACTCTTGTGTCTGTGAGTTCCATAGACTATGTCTTCCAGACGGTAAAAACTGTCATAGCACTGACATCCAGTGGCCTCCAGATAGGCCCGCACGGTGTTGAGACTCTCCAGCACTCTTGCAAAAGTGACAGGAGGTTGTTGAATTTCCGTCAGCATGTGCCTCGCTGCTCATTTCATCATCTGTTTCATCATCAGCCGTTGCCTGCGTGTAGGCGCATATCTGGACATCAGTGCTGTCGTCAGCTGTTTGTAGATCGTAATCAACAGTTACGTAGTGATGAAACTCCTCTTCAGTAACACAGGCTGGGATGTCAATAGCATGTTCATCTGACGCGTTTGCAACAGCTGCATCTATTTCGTCCCTCTCCACATCCCTAACAAAGTTTGCCCGCTTGTAGCAGTTCACAATAGTTGCCTGTGTAACATGATTCCAGGCTTCTTTCTGCATATGTAGGGAATCCAACAGTGATAGATACGAGCCAGTTCAACAGCACGTTTATCCTTGCCAGTCTGGTCATCCATAACGCTCATCAGACGACGTAGCACAAGAGCCTGATAATGTTGTTTGAAATTGGCTATTATGCCCTGATCCATAGGTTGGTAGTGTTTGGTTGCAGGAAGACCACCTTGACGTTAGACAGCCTGACATCATCACTGTGTGCAGCACAATTATCACAAAGCAACAAAATTTGACGCTTTTGTGCCCGCATTCTAGTGTCTAACTTCTTTAGCCACTGCATCCAAATTTCCCAAGTCATCCATGAATTTGCATTAGCCTCGTATGACACAGGAAGTCGCTTAACATTCTTGAAGCAACGGGGCTGTTTGCTCTTTCCAATGATGAGTGGTTCCAACTTCTCACTCCCATCCATATTGCAGCAAAGGAGGATCATCAGTCGGTCCTTCGACATTTAACCTCCTGTAGTTTTGGTTTGTTTGAATGCAAGTGTTCCATCAGGAATCACTCACCAGTAGAGACTGTTTTCATCAGCATTGAAAATGTCACAAGGTGCAAACTCGTTCAACATGGTAGGAAGAACTGAAACAACCCAATTTTCAGCACCAAAGTCATCAGCGTCTTGTTTTTCACCATGCTGTTTCTTGAATTTTATGTTGTTCTCTCCTTGCATCTTTCCAACCATCCCACAGTGGCTTTGAATTCAGTTAGTCCAAGACTTTCAGCTAGCTGATTAGCTTTCTCCATAAGCAGTGGACCACTGACAGGAAACTGTCTGCTCCTGACTTGAGAAAACCACCAAAGAAGAGCATCTTCTACCTCCTCAGCTTTTCCCACCCGTTTTTACTTCCGATGTGGATTTGTATTGTTTTGCCAGTCTTCCAGAAGCTGGTCTTTCTGCTTCAAGATATGTGAAATTTGACTGGGATTGACACCATATTCTTTAACAATAGATGCTTGACTTTGGTTTCTAAGTTTTTAAGAACTTCTATTCGTTCATTCAGTGTTAAAGTCTTACAGTTGCAAGACGATGACTCCAGTGTACAACATTCTTTCGCTTATTCTGCCTGTGGCAGTTAAAGGGACGGTAAATTTGAACTCTCGTTGGTTGTCACGCGCCAATCGGCTTCCATATTCCGTGCGCGCGCTTATGTGAAGTCTTTTCTGCAGAGGAGCGTCTTTAAACAATGCATATAAGTGAATCTTGCACTTATCAGTGGTGCGCTAAACCGAAGTTTGTCCCCATAGAAATTGATGGCGCCAAAAATGGGACCGAAGTACGACATGCAGTTAAACAGAGCATACGCTTATCCAACGTGCACTTAAATGGAGCGCACTTTGTGTGTATGTGTATGTATATATATATATATATATATATATATATATACAGCAGCAACACTTAAAGCAATGCTTTAAAAAGAAAAGAATAGAAAAAGAGAAAAAACACATCCTGAGTGAGTCGAGGAGAAGGTGAGGTCGCTGGGGTTCCCAGGCCATAGTTGGCCCAAGCATTCCGGCAACTCCTACACACTAGCCACTTGGCTGGAGCTGTACGGCCTGTAGGAGATGACAGCAGAGTACAGCTACCAGGTACCTTTGCCCTTCCGGTGACAGACCGTTTTCAATGTCAAAAACAGTCCTGTGGTGGTGAAGAGGGGGTGGTGGTGTTGCTGCTGATGTTCCTTCAGCTGAAACATTGGGACCCACAGTTTCCTTGGAGGGCAGTCAGTACATGCTGTGCCCCAGAGCTTCTGACTGTCTCTGCTCTCCTTCCAGGTCTGAACTAGAAAGGTGCCCTGGAGCAAGGAGCAAGCAGAAAAGAAGAGGGGATGGATAGTGTTTCTCATGGATTTGGAAGGTAACCCAGACATGGAAGAAATGCCTGACTCTTGAGAAGGCAGCCAGTCAAAAGGCTTCCTACGGGCTGGAAAGGTAACCTTAAGGAGAAGAATTGTCTGGCTCCTGAGAAAACAGCCAGCTGAAGGGCTTCCGTGGAGTGGAAGGAATTGGTGTCAATACACAATTACAAAGACTGTGTCCCGTCAAGTTCAGAATGGATCTGAGACTGTGATCCAAAGAGTTTACCAGAACTGCCACTGACCCGGACCTTGTGCAAACCTACTCAGGACCCTACTGAGGCCCATCTACAAATTATCCTACAGATCGGTGACCACTTTGGAATGGAGATGCTGCCCAGGGTTTACGGGAAGCAACTGTGAGCAAGACTCCTGAGGCAGACCTGTGGCTGAAACATAGATCTGTGTCGAGTCTGTAATAAAATTTGCTTTATATGATCCATCTGTCCCAGTCTCTGAGGTTATTGGTCCATTTCCCACTTTCCTCTGCGCTCAAAGTGGGTAACAAAATTTAAAAAAGAAAAAAAGAAACAAGAAAGAAGACATTTAAACAAGTAAGTCTTAAGAATCCTACAGAATTGCAAATAACTAAAATTCGAAGTGCAATAGGAAGACTATGGCAAAACTGAGGAACCAAATAGCAAAAGGACATTTCAAAAATTTTCTTATTTATTAACTGCTTTTATGAAGAGATTCACCCAAGAAAGAAAACCTTTAAACAAGTGAAGTCTTAAGATTCCTACAGAATTGCAAATAACTAAAATAACTTTGAAGTACAATAGGAAGACTGTGCCAAAACTGAGGAGCCAAATAGCAAAAGGACATTTCAAAAATGTTCTTATTTATTGTGATTTATTTACCACCTTTATGAAGAGATTCGCCCAAGGCATTGTACAGCAGGTACAGTTTAACATAAAACTTACAATTTAACAGCAATACAATAGTAAAATAACCAAGAATAAATATAATACAATAAATGAGGTAAACTTGAAAACAGTAAATTGAAACCTAACAATAGAACTACCGTGAAACGGTATCAAAAAGATAGCATTAACAATCGTAATGGATCTCTAACTTGAGATAAACCAGGAGCCTGAGGGAAAGAAATCCAGTTTAGAAGATAGGAGATAACCCATCAAACATTTTAAAAATAAAACAAGCTACCCTAATAGGACTCTACAGTGAATGGGAAGCCAGTGCAAAGATATCAAGGCAACAGTAGAACTATCTCATCTTTTAAGACCTAAAATCGGTTTAGCTGCTATGTTCCGCAATAACTGTAATCTAGATTTTAACGTCACAGAAATAGAAACATATAAAACATTACAATAGTCAAGATGGCTCAGGAGACATGCTCGAACCAGAGTAGCAAAATGTGGTTTATCAAAATATCGTCTAATATGATGAAGCAGACATAATTTAAAAGAAACCAGTTGAGTTAAATGATTTACTTGCGGTTCCAATGCAAGAGATGAATTGAGTATAATTCTGAGAATCTTTGAAGTTAAATCAAATTTCAAAGAAAGCTCTTTAGACACTAAGAGGGAATCAGGAATAAAATCAACCTTCCTAGCCAACCACAGTAATTTTTTTTCAGCATCAGTTTAAAATTATGGATTGAACTATGGTATTTAACTAACTCGATACATTTAACTACCTTTAAGATAGTGTCAGACCAATTCTCGCCAACTGGGATCAAAAGTAATACATCATCTGCATATGAATAAAAATTTACACCTAATGAAGAGAAGCCGAAGTCTATATTAGTCATATAGATATTAAATAAAATGGGCGACAATGGGAAACCCTGTGGTACACCACAAGATGGTCCCCAGAAAGCAGAGAGTTCACCATTCATCTTAACCCAACTTTGATGGATAACATCCTAACTGTAGAAGGAAATTCAGAAATGATGTAATCCGTTCAATTGCCAAAAGAGGCGATGATGTCAAAATATAAGCTGGGCAGCTATCCAATATACAGGAGGAAGAAGCCAATAGAAAAGTTACTTGTTCCTTGTTAATGGGTTGAAAAGTAGTCTATAACCTATCAGCCAGAATAGCCTGAATATTTGATGCCAGAATAGACAAATTAATCACTATCTATAGCCTAGGGGGAACTATTTCCTTAATTCTAACAATCTTGTCTGAGAAATATGCTGCTGAAGCTGAAGGACCATCTTTCGTAACCTGGTACAATCAATAGTGCTTAGTCACCTAGACTACTGCAATGCACTCTACGCTGGTTGTAAAGAACAAATCATCAAGAGATTGCAAACCGCCCAGAACACCACAGCTAGACTCATCTACAGAAAAACAAAATATGAAAGTGCTAAACCCCTATGGGAGAAACTACATTGGCTCCCACTTAAAGAACGAATTACGTTCAAGTTATGTTCCCTGGTTCATAAAATCATCCACGGAAATGCCCCAGCCTACATGTCAGATCTGGTAGACCTACCACCCCGGAATGCCAAAAGGTCATCCCGCACATTCCTTAATCTTCACTTCCCCAGTTGTAAAGGCCTAAAATACAAACTAACGCATGTGTCAAACATCTCTTACCTGAGTACACAGTTATGGAACACACTACCGAGCAACTTAAAAACTACTTATGAATTAACTAACTTCCGCAAATCCCTGAAGACCTACCTATTCAATAAGGCATACCAATAAGATCAGCAATTATCAATTTAATACATCGCAACCTTACCTAACATCAGCAATGCTCTTTGCCTATACTCACTTGTTTAATCCTCGAACACGTTATATGCTACGGCATCTCCACCTTACCTTTATCATTATTTACCTATTTTCAGCTATGCTTTTGCCTATATCTGCTGGTCTGAATTTCGAATGCGTTATTTTCTATGGCACCTCCACCTGTATCTATTATCAGTATTATTTTCTACTTATATCCACTTGTTAAACTTCTATAATGATACTCTTTATGTAACAATAATTGTCATACTCTTTATGTAACAATAATTGTCACCTCTTAACCTACCATCTACTAATAATAATTCACTGTAAGCCACATTGAGTCTGCAAAGAGGTGGAAAAATGTGGGATACAAATGCAATAAATAAATAAATCCACATCTATATTAGTACAAGAGTTTTTTTTTTTTTTTGTTACATTTGTACCCCGTGCTTTCCCACTCATGGCAGGCTCAATGCGGCTTACATGGGGCAATGGAGGGTTAAGTGACTTGCCCAGAGTCACAGGTACTAGATCCCTAAAAATTGTAAAAAGCTGCTTGAAAGAAGAATGAGAATTATCTAACAGGGAGGCATAATATGTTTGCCTTTATAAATTGCTGTTTTATAGATTTTCATAGCCTTACTCCACTCTAGCTTTAATGAATGGCCAATCACTAGTTATGGTTGCAAAATTGGGTGGCTGATTCTGCTTGTAAGTCTTTTTTTACTTAAACTACCTTTTTTGGGGTTGACACTTTTTGACGAGGATCTCAAAAGTTTGCAAAGGATTTGGGCAAGTCTAGACCCCAGCGCCTTTCAGAAGACAGAAGAAGACAGGTCTCAGTCCAGTAAAGCATTGGTTGGTAGATCTTATGCTAAGGATCGGGATGTTCCCAGATCTTTACCAAGGGTTCTCGTTCCTCTGCAGGAATGCAGAGGCGGCATTCCTTTTGTGGACTAAGAGATCCAAGAGTGGTGCTGCTGCTTCTTTGTCCATTACCTGAAAAGGTCCCTGATTAAGGTCAGAGATGCAGGTGGAGAGCAGACTTCATTTGTCTGGACCCTTATCACCTCAGGTCAGTGGGTCTTGGGGGTGATTCAGACTCTTGAGTTTGCTTGTCCTATCTCAGACACATTATGGTGTTCCCCCCATGCAGGTTGAGTCTCAAGTGAAAGGTAGTGCAGGATGCCTTTTGTTGTCATCGTGACTCGAGCACTGTGGAGTCTGATCCCCTTTAAGAACAGAGTCAAGGGCAGTATTCTTTCTATTTTGTAGTCCCAACCAGTGTTCCCTCTAAGGAGTGATGTGCTGCATGCAAATTTATTTTTGAGTGAGCGCTGAAAATAGCCCAACAGCCAAAAAAGAGCAGAGGGCCCCCCCCACAAGCTATCCGCGGGGTGAGGGAGGGGTCCCCTGAGTTATCTACTCACTACTGCATATCTTCTATGAGGTACAAAAAATAATTTCATTAAAATCATATCTTTACACAAAGAATACTGTTTATTGAATTTTTTTTAAACATTCCACCTAGCATGTTCTCCTGAATCAGCACAAATCAAGTTTGCTCAATATTGGGGGTTCTCAAGCACCCACATCATGGCAAAGTCAAGGCTGCAGCTTTATTTAATGTGAGGGAGGGGGTATTCTATAGAATTAGCACATACAGGTTATCCTCCCTCCCCCTTAAGGAGCACCTAGAACTCATTTCACCAAAACCACTCTCTTACCATACAGGAACTGCTTTCTCGGTTTTCTCTCGTTTCATTCCACTTTTCTCGGCTGACCTTCCTTCCTTGACGCAATGTCCCTCGAAGAAATCTTCCCGCTTAGCCTTTTTCTTACTTCTTTTTGTGGTCACTTCACATCGAGTGATTCTGAGCATATCCCAGGCACAGTCATGAGAGGAGAGCAGAAATGAATGGGTTCACAGCAGTTCCGAGGTGCGTTAGTAGAAGAAATTGTTTCCCTGAGAAGTTTAAAAATTATGCTAGAGGGGCCTATTCTGTGGGGTGTGAGGGGGGAGGGAAACTGCATAAGAGACAGGAAAGGCTATATGACATACCCGGAAACTGGCTTCAGGTGCATCGGGGCGTTGGTGGAGGGAAAACTAGGAGGAACTGCATTAGGAGACAGGAAAGGCTATGTGACATACCCAGAAGCCAGCTTGAGGTGCATCAGTGGAGGGAAAATGGGAAGAAACAAAAAGGTGAGCGAACATTGACCCTTAGTGAGCGATGCCCTCAGTTTGTATGAGTGATCCTCGTGCGCTCGCTTTAGAGGGAACACTGGTCCCAACATTTCAGCCCATTCTGATAGGAGTTGGCACGACTTTTTCAGTTCTCCATTTTCAGATGGAAATCTTGTATTTAGTGTTCTCCGAGGACAAGCAGGCTGCTTGTTCTCACTTGTAGGTCAACGTCCGCATAGGCCCAGAAATCGGCGTTTTGCAAGCAAAATAAAAACAAAGTTTTGCCAGAGTCTTCTGGCACGCGTGCGTGGACTGATTTTCTGGCTGTCGTGTGAGCACGTCTCGTCAGTTTTTCTTTCTCCTCATTGACATGCGGTAGTTTTTTTCTGCACTCCTCTCAGACCCAGGAAGAGTTTTTGAGTCATATTTTTCTTTATTTTTCTTTATTTTATTATCATCGTGTTTAAAAAGAAAAAACAGGGTCCTGTAGTTCTGTTTAGTTTAGCCCCTTTTTAAAGTTTTCTTTCTTTTTCGATGCAGCTGTTTTTAGCCGCGTGTTCAGATTATTTCCTTCTTTTTCTGCCTTTTTTTCTTTTATCAGGCACAATCGCGTCCTTTAATTTCGCTGAAGCCGTTTTTCCTTCCATCTCATCGTGGATACCTAGCGGCTTCAAACGTTGTACTCGGTGCAACTGGAGCATCTCAGATACCGATACCCACGCCTGGTGTATCCAGTGCCCTGGGCCCCACCATAGCCCAGCCGCTTGTAGTCTGTGTCTTCGTATAAAGAAACGGACCCAAGCGTCTCGAGAAGCCCAATGAGAGAAGTTTTTTGGGGCTCGGTCTGGTCCTTCGACGTCACCATCGACATCGGTACCGAGGTCAGGAGCATAGGTAATGGCTGCTAAAAGACCAACTCGCGCTGCGGGCAGTGAGGCATCGAGTGGGTTTCCACCTGCCTCGAGGCCTCCTGTTATGCAGGCCCCCCCGGGACTGACCTTCGTCGGACCCAGCCCCGAGGAGACATGAGTATTTCACGTCTTCCTCATCAGTACCGAGGAGTCTCGATGATGGGCATCGAGCAAAGGCGAAGAAGCACCATCATCGTTCTCTTTCAACACACGGTGCCAAGAGCTCCAGGACGTCGAGAGAATCGGCACCCGAGAAGCGTCGGTGCCAAGAAGATCGCTCCCCCTTCTATACAGGAGGTGCCGATGCGTCGGTCTTCTGGCAGCCTTGTACCTGCTCCCGAGCCTCGATAGATTTTGCCACCGGCTCCTTTACCGACCCCGCAGCCTTGTCCGATGGCGGCTCTCGACGAGTGCATCAAGGCCCTCCTTCCAGAGCTTCTAGAAGGATTGCTGCGCCATTCTGCTTCAGTGTCAGGGGTGCTTACACCTTCTGTACCGTCTGCTGCAGTGGCATCTGGTCCTTCGCCTGTGGTGAGATCCCCAGCCTCGGTGCCGCCTGCAGCATCGGCGTCGGCTGGAATCCAGATCGGCTCCCCTTCAACATCGGTGGAAGAAGCTTCACTGCCGTCCAGGTGGGCGTCGACTTCTCGGCACCGCCATCAAGGACGTCATTCTCGGCGTTGAGGCAGGCTCAGTTTCGGACTGCTCTGAGGGAAGTCTTGTCAGATACTGAAGATGAGCATTCGTGGGAGGAAGAGGAAGATCCCAGGTACTTTTCTTCTGACGAATCCTATGGGATTCCCTCTGAACCTTCCCCTCCACCAGAAAGGAGACTTTCTCCACTGGAGAGTCTATCCTTTACCTCCTTTGTCCGGGAAATGGTTGCAGCTATTCCTTTCCCTATGGAGGTTGAGGATGAGCCCAGGGCTGAGATGCTCGAGGTCCTGGATTATCCTTCTCCACCTAGAGAGGCTGCAACGGCTCCTTTGCATAACATACTGAAGGAAGTCCTTACGCGAAACTGGTCGTTCCCTCTGTCTAATCCCATGATCCTGAAAAAAGCTGAATCCCAATATCGGATCCACGGTGAACCTGGATTGCTGAAGTCTCAGCTACCTCAGAATTCCATGGTGGTGGACTCCGCCCTCAAAAGAGCCAAGAACACTAAGGACTATGCCTCAGCACCCCCAGGCAGAGAATCTAGAACCTTGGACTCTTTTGGGAGGAAGACGTATCAGGCCGCTATGCTCACTGCCAAGATCCAGACATACCAGCTCTTCAGGAGCGTCCACTTCCGGAACTCGATGAGGCAACTGTCCAGCTTGGTCGATGCACTCCCTCCGGAGCAGGCCAAGCCTTTTCGCCAGGTGGTCAGGCAGCAGAAGGCATGTCGAAAATTCCTGGCCAGGGGTACATACAACACTTTTGATGTAGCATCCAGGATCGTTGCTCAAGATATAGTGATGCGCAGACTCTCATGGCTGCGTGTCTCTGACCTGGATCATTCGGTCCAGCAACGGATGACGGATGTTCCTTGCTGGGGGATAACCTTTTTGGTGAGAAAGTAGAGGATGTAGTTGACCAGATCAAGAAGCATAATGATGCTATGGATTCTCTTTCCCGCCGGGCATCTTCTGCTACTACCTCCTCATCTAGGAGGTTTTTTGGGGGGAAGAGGAGTGCTTCCTATTACTATCCTAGGCATAGGTACACTCCTGCTTCTCGACAGCCTGCCCAGGCTCAGCCCCAGCGTGCTCATTCTCGTCAACATCGTGCACCTAAGGCCCCTGGTGCGCCCCAGCAAAAGCAGGGGATGGGCTTTTGACTGGCTCCAGTTCAGCATAGCCTCAGTAAACCTCAGTAAAAGTGTCCGTACCGGACGACTTGCTGGTAGGGGGGAGGTTGATGATTTTTCACCAAAGGTGGCCTCTTTTAACCTCCAACTGGTGGGTTCTTCAAATTGTCCGGTTAGGATACACCCTCAATCTGGACTTCAAGCCTCCAAATTGCCCACCAGGAGCTCAGTCCTACAGCTCCCAGCACAAGCAGGTACTTGCAGAGGAACTCTCCGCCCTTCTACAGGCCCAAGCGGTCGAGCCCATTCCACCAGGGGAAGAAGGGCTGGGATTCTATTCCAGGTACTTCCTTGTGCAAAAGAAAACAGGGAGGATGCGTCCCATCCTAGACCTAAGGGCCCCAAACTAATTTTTAGTCCAAGAAAGGTTCAGGATGGGTTCCCTGGGCATCCTTCTTCCCATGATTCAAGAAAATGATTGGCTATGCTCTCTGGACTTAAAGGATGCTTACACACACATCTCGATACTTCCAGTTCACGGGAGGTATCTTCGATTTCGGCTAGGGACACAGCACTTTCAGTACCTTGTATTTCCCTTTGACCTGGCATCTGCGCCCAGAGTCTTCACAAAGTGCCTGGCGGTAGCCACAGCATTGCTACGCAGACTGAGAGTGCATGTGTTCCTTTATTTCAACGGTTGGCTGGTGAAGAGCATCTCGGAGGCAGGTGCTCTACAGTCCATGCGGATGACTATTCAGGTGCTCGAGCTACTGGGGTTCGTGATAAAGTATTCCAAGTCCCATCTCACCCCAGTTCAAAAATTGGAATTCATTGGAGCTCTGTTCAACACAAAGACAGTTTGTGCTTATCTTCCTGAGGCAAGGGCAGACAACCTCCTGTCCCTAGTGTCCATAGTGCGAGTGTCTCAACAGATCACGGCTCGGCAGATGTTGAGACTCCTGGGGCACACGACCTCCACAGTTCATGTAACTCCCATGGCACGTCTACACAGGAAACCAGCTCAATGGGCCCTAGCTTCCCAGTGGTGTCAAGCTGCGGGGGATCTAGAGGATGTGATCCATCTGTCCACTGACTTTCGGAATTCCCTTCAGTGGTGGACGATTCGATCCATTTTGACCTTGGGACGCCCATTCCAAATTCCTCTTCCACAAAAAGTGCTGACAATGGATGCATCCCTCCTGGGGTGGGGGGGCTCATGTAGATGGGCTTCACACTCAAGGAGCTTGGTCCTTTCAGGAAAAAGGGCTTCAGATCAATCTCCTGGAATTGCGAGCAATCTGGAACGCTCTAAAGGCTTTCAGAGATCGACTGTCCAACCAAATCATTTTGATTCAGACAGACAATTAGGTTGCCATGTATTACACCAACAAGCAGGCGGGCACCGGATCTTGCCCTCTGTGTTAGGAAGCCGTCCAGATGTGGCTTTGGGCACGCCGTCATGGCATGTTTCTCCAAGCCACTTATCTAGCAGGCGTAAACAACAGTCTGGCCATCAGGTTGAGCAGGATTATGCAACCTCACGAGTGGTCACTGAACATAGGCGTAGTCCGCAAGATCTTCCGAGCGTGGGGCACCCCCTTGGTGGATCTTTTTGCCACTCAGATCAATCACAAGGTCCCTCAGTTCTGTTCCACGCTTCAGGCCCACGACATACTAGCATCAGATGCCTTTCTCCTGCATTGGGGGACAGGCCTTCTGTATGCGTATCCTCCCATACCTCTGGTGGAGAAGACTTTGTTGAAACTCAAGCAAGACTGCGGAACCATGATCCTGATTGCACCCTTCTGGCCGCGTCAGATTTGGTTCCCTCTTCTTCTGGAGTTGTCCGAAGAACAGTGGAGATTGGAATGTTTTCCAACCCTCATCACCCAGAATGAGGGGTTGCTTCTACATCCCAACCTCCAGTCTCTGGCTCTCACAGCCTGGATGTTGAGAGCTTAGAATTTGCCTCCTTGGGTCTTTCAGAGGGTGTCTCCCGAGTCTGTCTTGCTTCCAGAAAAGATTCCACCAAGAGGTGTTACTCTTTCAAATGGAGGAGGTTTGCCGTCTGGTGTGACAGCAAGGCCCTAGATCCTCTTTCTTGTCCTACACAGACCCTGCTTGAATACCTTCTACACTTATTAGAGTCTGGTCTCAAAACCAACTCAGTAAGGGTTCATCTTAGTGCGATTAGTGCCTATCATCGCCGTGTAGAGGGCAAGCCTATGTCTGGACAGCCTTTAGTTCGCTTCATGAGAGGTTTGCTTTTGTCAAAGCCCCTCCACTAGTGTCATGGGATCTCAACGTCGTTCTCACCCAGCTGATGAAAGCTCCTTTTGAGCCACTGAATTCCTGCCATCTGAAGTACTTGACCTGGAAGGTCTCTTCCTTGGTGGCTGTTACTTCAGCTCGTAGAGTCAGTGAACTTCAGGCCCTGGTAGTGCATGCACCTTATATCAAGTTTCATCACAAAAGAGTAGTCCTCCGCAAGCACCCTAAGTTTCTGCCAAAGGTGGTGTCTGAGTTCCATCTGAATCAGTCTGTTGTCCTGCCAACATTCTTTCCCCATCCTCATACCCGCCCTGGCAAAAGCAGTTTGCATACCTTGGACTGCAAGAGAGCATTGGCCTTTTACGTGGAGCGGACAAAGCCTTTCAGACAGTCCACCCAGGCAGTACTTTGAGGCATTGTGTGTTAAGGGAGCATTATCGGTTCGAAGCTCTGCCTTTCATTTTTCAAAGTGATGGTGGTGGCCGTAGCCTTTTTGTGCAAGGAAGGGATAAGTTCACCCTCTTGACAGCTTCAGCTTGACCATGGTCATATGAAGAGATTTATTGCACCATAAAAACCTAGTCAAGCTGAGTATATTTATTCAATGAGAGACATTTATTTATTTATTGCATTTGTATTCCACATTTTCCCACCTCTTTGCAGGCTCAATGTGGCTTACAATACATAATGAATAGTGGAAATATATAATAAGATAAACAATTAGTATTATGGAAGGATTCTGACTTGTTCTAGTTTACCTTCTGGAAGAATTCTTTTTTTCTTATACTGATCTATAACTTGCAATTGGGCTGGTATCAAGACTACAAAGACTGATGGTATCATTTCATCTATGTATACAGATAATATTTATGTCCAGATTTAGGCTGATAACCCCCTGAGTTCTAGTATGTTGCCACTAGGTGTTAATATGGGATGATTAACTTTTGCCCTAATTATTTTATTTAAAGAAAATTTGTTCATTGGAGAGGTTCTTAGATCAGCAGGTGATTCAGCTACTTTTACATTCACTGGTAATAAGTAGACTGGACTGCTGTAACTCACTGCTTATTGGCAAGCCTCAATATCTAATAAAATGTTTGCAGCTGATTCAGAATATGTCCATTCGATTATGACCATGTTATGCCCCTCTTGAAAGAACAACATTGGTTGCCTGTTTCTTTTCATTTAAAATTTAAGATCTTGATTTTGGCTTATCAAGCTTGTCATACAGGGATACCAGTTTATTTGCATACAGTTCTTATTCCTTATCCTTCTAGATGTTTAAGATCTCTGTAAGAAAATTTACTGATTGTGCCTCATCATAAAAAACTCTGGATACATCATGACAGGCTGCATTTAGCTGTAGTGCCCCTACACTGTGGAACTTTGATTCGATTTATTCTATAAGAGTTTTAAAATAAGAGTTAAAGCCTGGCTTTTTAGACAAGTTTTTAAAATTTGCTCTTTTACATTTGTAAATTTCTTCTCTTGTGTTTCTGATTTTTGTCTAAGGATAATTTGTTGTTCAGTTTCGATCCCTGCCTTCTGTATTCATTTATATATATTTTTTATTTTATGATATGTTTGTCTCCATTAATGCTGTATTATACTTTGTAAACTGTCTTGAAGATGTATTGAAAGGCAATATATCAAATAGAGAATTGCACAGGAATGGGGATTGCTGGAATCCCATAGGACCCATGGGATTCCAGTGGGTATGGAAGATGTTCTGTGGGATTCCCACATGGATGAAAGAAGTTGCCATGGGATTCCTATGGGAATTTAATCAAAATCGGCATTGGAGGCAACGTTCTCAACTGGTTTAAGGGGTTCCTAACTACACGCTCTTATCAAGTGACATCAAATTCGGCTACATCAGCTACATGGACACCTGAATACGGCATTCCACAGGGATCTCCTCTCTCACCAACCATATTCAACCTAATGATGACACCCTTGGCCAAACTACTATCGAATCGGAACTTAAACCCATATAGATACGCTGATGATGTAACGATCTTCATCCCATTCAAACAAGATCTAAGGGAAATCTCCAACGAAATCAAGCAAAGCCTACACATCATGAATTCCTGGGCAGATGCATTTCAGCTGAAACTTAATGCAGAAAAAACCCAATGCCTAGTACTCACTTCGCAATACAATAAGAATAAATTCACCACCATCAACACACCTAAACTAAACCTACCAGTTTCGAACACCCTAAAAATTCTTGGAGTCACCATTGATTGACACCTAACACTTGAGAATCATGCAACAAACATAACTAAAAAGATGTTTCACTCAATGTGGAAACTAAAAAGAATTAAACCATTTTTCCCAAGGTCTGTCTTCTGCAATCTGGTACAATCACTAGTACTCAGTCATCTGGACTATTGTAACTCACTATACGCTGGCTGCAAAGAGCAAATACTTAAACTCCAAACAGCCCAGAACACGGCAGCCAGATTAATATTCGGCAAACCAAAATATGAAAGCGCGACACCCCTACGAGAAAAACTACACTGGCTCCCACTTAAAGAACGCATCACGTTCAAACTTTGTACCCTAGTCCATAAAATCATCCATGGAGACGCCCCAGCCTACATGTCGGACCTAATTGAACTACCACCCAGGAATGCAATAAAATCTTCTCGCACATTCCTCAGCCTTCATCCTCCCAACTGTAAAGGTCTGAAATACAAATTAATGCACGCATCTACCTTTTCCTATATGAGCACGCAGCTATGGAACGCACTACCACGTAACCTGAAAATGGTCCATGAACTGACCAACTTCCGTAAACTACTAAAAACTTATCTCTTCGACAAGATATATCACAAAGATCAACACTTGTAACTCTTTCATGCATATAGGATTGTCTTATAATGTCTTTTTGTACAAGCTTTAATACAACCATGTATTTCACCACCATGTAACCCAAAACCCTCTGTAAAACCAAATGTATATTCTCTTCTATCTCCAGTATCCATAACGAATTGTAAGCCACATTGAGCCTGCAAAGAGATGGGATAATGTGGGATACAAATGCAATAAATAATAATAATAATTCTGGAATGAGGCTTGGAAAGCCCAGAGAGGCTTGGAACACTCAATTGGATGAATAGTGAATACCATCCAAAAAACCACGGGAGGCTGTTGTGAGGCAACAGAGGGCTGCGAGCAAGTAAATAATAGAATCAATTCCTGCGGGTACGGATGAGGATGGAGGAGATAAATTGTGATGACAGAATGGATCTTGGCAAGTACGGGTTAGATTCCATTGGAGATGGGGTGAAATTTCTGTCCCCATGCAACTCTCTAATATCAAATACGTGAAATAAATAAATATGATTAAAGCAAAGGCTCCAATGTGATGCGAAACAGCAGAAGAAAAAGTGGACAGACAACACTACCTATTATCTTTTTGAATAGGATTAACTGGTGAAAGCAAGTTAACACAGACCTATCAGCTGGGTACATACCCCCTAATTCCATATAAGGTGTGTGTACTTAGGTACACAGTTATAGTATAGCACCACTTATACATGGAACTTAGTTAATTGTTGCTAAATTGACACTCAATTGGTGATAAGTATCAGTAATTGGCTTTAACAAGCATTAATGGTACTGATTTGCAGTTACCCACATAACTGACTTACAGCTCTAGTCTATAACCTTAGCGCCTGACTTCTATAGTATGCAGCTGCAAAGGGAGTGTTGACATGGGAGGAGGCATCACGGACAGGTTGCACACTTATGTCCAAAATGTATAGAATACTGTTAAGTTGCAAACATAAGTGCCAGCATTTAGGCATACGAATTTACACCAGCTGTAGAGATGGAGTAAGTGTTTGCGTCTAAATTTAGGCAAGTTGCTGCTGACTTACACTAGTATTTTATAATGAAATCCGGGTACCCAAATGCTGTTATAGAATTCTAGCTCAGCGCTTACCACATCCTTTATAGAATTACTTCCATAATGTTCAGACCATCTGAATAAATCACAAACCAGATACAAACCATTCCAAGACTTCAATTAAGTTAAACCATTTGATACAGTTGAAAGCCTTTTCCACATCTAGGGCTATTGTAGCCATTGGCTGTGCTGCTGCACTAGCTACAGACATACTACATTACATCATAACCCCTCATTATATGATGTTATTCTATTCTTCATAAAACCATATTGATCTCTAGGAATGACTGCATTCATAAATTTACTTAGTCCTTAAGAGCCAGCACCTTGGCATACACTTTACTTTCTCTTTTTATCAGAGACATTGGCCTATAATTACAAATGTATCTCTTCCCATCCTCTATTGAAGGAAAATTTGGACAACATACTGAAGTTTGGTGACTAGGTTATCCACAAAGGCTCTGCAATACTCCAAACATGAAGCCATCTGGCCCAGGAGATTTATTAAGTGGATGACCTCAATTTCTTTTCACTACTACTACTACTACTTAGCATTTCTATAGCGCTGCCAGGGTTACGCAGCGCTGTACAAGTTTAGACAAGGGGAAGGACAGTCCCTGCTCAAGAGAGCTTACAATCTAAAGGTAATAAGCTATGTAGTCAGTGTAGGTATCAGGAATGGGGAAGGTGGTTCAGTAATTTCAGCCTTAAGCAACAACCTTCTTTTTGATTCGAACCTCTGGTTGCAGTCGGTGCTGCTTCAAAATCTGCACCCTGCTCTACCTTTAGCAGGTTGGGTTCACTTCTTCCTATGCCAATGGGAGCAAATTCCCATAGCTGGGTCCTCGGCATAGTAAAGTCAGGTTAATGGACTGAGGTTTCTCAGGCGACCACCCAGTCTTTTTAAATGGTCTCATCTCCCAAGAACCTAAACCACTGCTGTGGGAAGAAATCAAGCATCTCCTACAGGACTGTACTATAGAACCAGTACTTTTCCTCAAAAAGAGCCAGGTCTTCCATTCTAGATGCTTCCTCATTCTCAAGAAAATAGGAGGCCTGAACCTCATCCTGGATCTGAGACCTCAATCTTCCTCAGCAAAGAGAAATTCAAAAATGAACACTATTTTCTCCTTTCTACCATTCCTGGAGAAGGGAGACTGGCGGTGCATCTAACATCTCAAAGATGCCTAATCTCACAAGACTTATCCATACCCATTGCAAGTGATATCTCCAGTTTCAGCTCTGCATGGACCATTTCTAGCACAAATTCCTCCTTTTCAGCCACCAAATGCTTTGTAGTTGAAGCCACACATCTACACAAACAAAGCTATCTGATTTTTGCTTATTTCAACAATTGGCTTCTAGCAACATCTTCAAAGAACCAGGTAATAATCTCAGAGATGAGACAATTTGTTCCAGACTCTGGGTTTCAGTATCAACTTCCAAAATTCAAATTTGAATCCTATACACTCGCCTTCAGAGGAGTCATTCTGAACAAAGAACAAGAAAAAGGTAGCACACCTTGAAGCTGCATGTACACCATGTTTGAGCTTTGGTCAAAGTCACAGCCAAGGTATACTTGTTGATGTTGGCAGACCCTGCCACTGCAGTGCAAGTCATTCCCTGGCTCGCTTGGAAAATAGTATGGCCTGAATGGGATCTCAAATTCAGTAGAATAGGCATACCCAACTTGTATCCAAAGTATGCTGCAATTTTGGATGTCTAGCTGCAACCTGTTATGAAGTGTACCCCTTTAATCAATTAGAACTCCATTTTCTTCTGATCATGTATGCTTTGAACATGGGGTGAAGAGTTCAGTTAGAATCTCATCCCTGCAAAGGACATGGTAAGAACTCTGAATGCCTCTTTCATATAAATCACTAAGATCTCTAGGTCATGTTTTATGTCCTTTGAGGCTTTATCCATCTCCTTCGAAGCCACTCAGTCTTAGTTCGGACAGACAACAGAGCAACCATGTTTTATGTTAACAAGGTGGGTGGAAGAGGGAAGAACCAATCTCTTCACTTCTGGGATTAACCTCTGCTCTGTTCTTTTTTTCCCAATCTCACTCTTAGCAAACACTCTGTACAAGTTTTTGCAGAGGCCAGCAAGATAATTCGCATAACACTCCATTGGCCTACTCAGAAATAGTTTCTCTGCTAAAGCAATTAGCAATCTATCTATTCTTCAGACTTCAGTCTTTATAGTGTTAATAACATAGAACGAGGACTGCCTTTTTCATCCCAGCCTCAAAGCTCTAGTTCTCACAGCATGGAAATTAAGCAGTATTTACTCACAGCCCAAGGGCTTCCAACCCATATTCAGGACATTTTAATTGCTGCAAGGAAACCATTTATCAGACACACCTGAACAACTAACATTTCAGTTCCATTCATTTCTTGATTTATGAAGGGGCTTCTTCATGCTAAACCACTATTGAACATGACATACTGAGTCAGACCAATGGTCCATCTACTCTAGTATCCTGCTTCCAAAAGTGGCCAATCCAGGTCACAAGTATCTGGCAGAAACCCAATTAGCAACATTCCATGCTACCAATCCCAGAGCTACCTCCTATAGATGGGACCTTAAGATGGTCCATACATCTCTTATTAGGCTGATGTTAAGTTAAGTGAACTCAATTTAAGTTCCAGTTACCCACTCTGCTTTGAGTCCAGGTTTACTCTCGAGATTAGGAAAGCTTCAAAAAGCATTACTTCAAATTGAGACGCTACAGCTCCATTTCAACACCATCCATTGAATGACAAACACAACAACTGAACTCTAGATCACACAAGACTCCTGATGCAGGCCCCTTAGGCCGAAACACAGCTGTGTCGAGTTGTGTTCACCAATCAATAAAGTTTTTTCACCTGGAGCGTCATCCATTCTTTAGTCCACATGAGCGGAGTGCCTTCCCGCCTGCCACGCAACCGCTCTCCTCAGTTCGTTTTTTTCTTTGTGAGGAGCAGCGGTTCTTTCAGCAGCTCCTCGTTAACGGCAGGGAAAGAGCCTTTTCAAGTGCCTTATGGCTGTTTTGTTTTTGCCCCTTTTTTATTTCTTATTTTGTTTCTTTAAAAAAAAACCTTACTTCTTTTGTTTCTTTTGCCCGTGTTTAAGTTTTCTTATTTTTTTGGCGCAGGCCGCATTTAGGCTTGCTCGGCCGGGGTTTCCCATTTTTTTTTTCTTAGGCACAATCGAGCTTTTTGATTTTGCCAAAGCAGTCTTCCCTTCTATGTCATCAAAGACTCCCAGTGGGTTCAAGTGTTCTACTCGATGCTACCGGACCATCTCTGGTACTGATACACATTCTTGGTGTATTCAGTGCCTTGGGCCCGACCATAGCCTGGCAAATCGTATCCTTTGTCTTCGTGTGAAGAAAAGGACGCAAATTTCCCGAGAGGCTCAAGAGAAAAACTTTTTGGAGCTCGGTCTGGTCCTTCGATGTTGGCATCGGCATCAAGGTCAGTGGCATCGGTGTCAACATTGATGGAGGCATTGATATCTGGAGTCACGGTAGGGATGGCTGCTGCTGCGAGACCCAGAGACACTGGGAGTAGTGAGGCATCGAGTGGGTCTTCACCTGTCTCGAAGCCTCCTGGACTGACCGTTGTCAGACATGACCCCAAGGTGACGTGAGGATTCCACGTCGTCCTCAGCACCGAGGAGTCTCGGCAAGGTACATCGGGTGGCCAAGAAGTACTGAAACCATTCTCCTTCGACTCACGGTGCCGGGAGCTCTGGGATGTCAAGGGATCTGGCACACGAGAAACGTCTGCGCCGGGAGGAGCACTCCCCCTCCATTCAAGAGGTGCTGACACGTGTTTCTCCCAGCAGCTGAGATCCTGCTCCCGCATCCCAGACGGTTAGGCAACCTGAGCCCACACCAGCCCCTCAGCCTTTACCGATGGCAGCTCTCAACAAGCGACTCCTGGCCTTGCTTCTAGAGATCTTGGACTTTTATGCAGCGATGTGCATCGTCATCGGGGGTCCCCGCCTGCACCTACCATGCCTTCCGCTGTGGCCCTGCCTGGCCCCCAGCCCATAATGTGGCCACCGGCGCCACTCCGCGTACGGATCCGGTGTCCACGGCCACCCAAGCTGGTTTGCCTTCGACTTTGGTGGAGGAAGCTTCACTGGAGACGAAGCAGGAATCGACACCTCAACGTCATTGTCAAGGTCACCGGTCCTCAGTGTTGGGGCAGGCCTGGTCTCGGACATCCCTGAGGGAAGTGCTGTCCGATACCGAAGAGCGCTCGTGGGAGTCTGAGGAGGGACCCAGATAGTTTTCCTCCGATGGATCCTTTGGAATCTCTTCTGAACCTTCCCCTCCATCTGAGAGCCTCTCTTTCACCTCTTTTGTGTGCGAAATGGCTGAGGCCATACCCTTCCCTGTAGAAGTGGAGTATGAGCCCAGGGCTAAGATGCTCGAGGTCATAGACTACACCTCTCCACCTAAGGAGTCAGTGATTGCTCCTCTGCACGAGGTACTCAAGGCAGTCTTTGTGCGGTACTGGGCGTCCCCTCTGTCTGTCCCTGTGGTCCCCCAGAAAACATACCTAGTATCGGATCCACAGGGAACCTGGGTTGGCGAGGTCTCAGTTACCCCACAACTCCATGGTGGTGGATGCCGCTCTCAAGAGAGCCAAGAGTAGTAGGGACTATGCTTCGGCTCCCCCAGGCAGAGAAGCCAGGACCTTAGACTCCTTTAGGAGAAAAATGTAACAGGCCGCTGTGCTCATTGCCCGTATTCAGTCGTACCAGCTCTTCACAAGCGTCTACTTGCAGAACTCGGTGAGTTAAGTTGTCTGACTTGATTGATGTGCTTCCTCCAGAGCAGGCCAAGCCTTTTCGCCAGCTGGTCAAGCAACAGAAGGCGTGTCGCAAGTTCTTGGCCAGGGGCACTTATGCCACTTTTGACGTGGCATCCAGAATCTCTGGCCAGGGTATAGCGATGCACACACTCTAATGGCTGCGTGTCTCTAACCTGGACCACTCAGTCCAGCAGAGAATGGCAGATGCCTCCTGCCTGGGGGATAATCTTTTCGGAGAGAAGAATGAGGAGCTAGTTGACTAGATCAAAAAGCACACTGATGCTATGTTTTCTCTCTCCCACCGGGCACTTTCTGCAACCACCTCCTCATCTAAGAGTTATTTTGGTGGATCCTACAGTACTTCTTGCGCCTTTTCTAGACGTAGGTGCTTGCCAGCCTGCTCAGGCTATACCCCAGCGCACTCGTTCTCGTCAACAGTGTGCACCTAAGGCCACTTGTGCTCCCCAGCAAAAGCAAGGGACTCCAGCAGAGCGTAGCCACCACAAAAGTATCCATGCCGAATGACTTATCGATTGGGGGAGGTTACAATTTTTTCACCAAAGGTGGCCTTTCATAACCTCAGACCGGTGGGGTCTTCAAATAGTCCGGCTAGGATACACCCTCAAGTTGATATCCAAACCTCCAAATTGCCCACTGAGAGCTCACTCTTTCAGCTCTCAGCACAGGCAGGTACATGCAGAGGAACTCTCCACCCTTCAAAAGTCACATGCGATCAAACCTATTCCACCAGGGGAAGAAGGGTAGGCATTCTATTCCAGGTACTTACTTGTGCAGAAAGACAGGGGGGATGCGTCCCATCCTAGACCGAAGGGCCCTGAACAAATTCCTGGTCCGAGAAAAGTTCAGGATGGTTTCCCTGAGCACTCTTCTTCCCATGATTCAGAAAAACAATTGGCTATGCTCTCTGGTCTTAAAAGATGCATACACTCACATTCCGATACTTCCAGCTCACAGGAAGTATCTTCGATTTCGGCTGAGAACACATCATTTTCAGTACCATGTACTGCTTTTTGGCCTCGTGTCAGCTCCCAGGGTATTTACCAAATGTCTAGTAATAGTTCCAGCGCCGCTACGCAGACTGGGAGTGCATGTGTTCCCTTATCTCAATGATTGGCTGGTAAAGAGCACCTCAGAGGAGGGTGCTCAGGAGTCAATGCGGAAGACTATTCAGGTGCTCGTTTTACTAGGGTTTGTAATAAACTACCCCAAGTCCCATCTCCACCCTGTCCAATAACTGGAATACATTGGAGCCCTGCTCATACACGGACTGTTCGAGCCTACCTTCCGGAGACACATGCAGACAACCTTCTGTCCCTCGCGTCCAAGGTCCGGACATCGCAGCAGGTCACAGCTCGGCAGATGAGGTTGTTGGGCCACATTGCTTCCACAGTGTATGTTACACCCATGGCATGTCTTCGTATGAGATCTGCTCAATGGACCCTAGCTTCTCAGTGGTATCAAGCCACAGGGAGTCTGGAAGATGTCATCCTAGTGTCCCCCGAGTTTCTACGCTCTCGTCAGTGGTGGAAAATTTGGTCCAATCTGACCTTGGGACTTCCATTTCAAATTCCTCAGCCACAAAAAGTGCTGATGACAGATGCATCACTCTTGGGGTGAGGGGGGGCTCATGTAAATGGGCTTCACACTCAAGGAGCCTGGCCCCTCCAGGAAACAGGTCTTCAGATCAACCTTGTGGAGCTCTGAGCGATCTGGAATGCTCTAAAGGCTTTCAGAGATCGATTGTCCAACCAAATTATCCTAGTTCAAACAGACAATCAGGTTGCGATGTATTACACCAACAAGCAGGGGGGCACCAGATCTCGCCTTCTATGTCAGGAAGCTGTCCAGATATGGCTCTGGGCACACCATCAGGGCATGTTCGCCAAGCCACTTATCTGGCAGGCGTAAACAACAGCCTGGCCGACAGACTGAACAGAGTAATGCAACCTCACGAGTGGTTTCTGAACATGGGCAAAGCCTGCAAGATCTTCCGAGCGTGGGGCACTCCTTTGGTGGATCTTTTTGCCACTCAACTCAACCACAAGGTCCCTCAGTTCTGCAGGATATATGCAGGGTAGCAAATGCCACATATGTGACGTTGTGCTCGCTTGATGATCATTGTAGCTGCAGTAGTTGATGGGACATGGGTGTGTGTTACAAAGGGAACTTCCTTAGTGTCAACAGTAGATGAAGCCAGAGACATATATGTTGTGACCATCTACAAGCAGGTAGAGATAGAGAGCACTGAATTGAACTCTGTCTTATTGGGCGGGTTGCTCCCGAGACATTCAGTATTCTCTATCTCCAGCAGACGGATGGACGCTCTTCTCCCAGCTCCTGGGTTCTTTTGACTTCAGCTCCTGGTTATTTGGTTCAGTGCAGCTTGGGGGCGCTTGACTGAGCGGTGCCAGCTTTAGGGGGTACACCTGGTGACACCAGGTCCCTCCCCCACCCCAATTTCCTCTCCAGCCGTTTGCCACCTTCTCCTTCCTCCTCATGCCTGGATTAAAAAAAAAAAAAGGGACAAGAGGATTTTTGTCAGGTGGGCGTTTGGTGCTAATGGGCTTTATTTGGGAGAGTGAGCTGTGTGACTAAGCCTACATGCAGCACTGTCTTCCCTGGACATTGTTTCTCTGCTACGGGTGAGTGTACCTTTAATTTCCCTGTTGTGTTGGGCTCCCATAGCGTCTGCAGTCAGGGCATGGAAGGCGAAGTAGTAAAGCACTGCTCCCACTGGGGGAAGCGGAGAGCAGCATCTGGAGCATGTCCGGGCCCTGAGCCCATGAGTGCAGCTGCGCTTGATTTTGGCTTGGCGGATTCCCTTGTTCAGGATGTGCATCTTTCTTCCCCTCTGGCCAGCGTGGTTTTGGTGGCCACGTTGAATATCTGCGGTTCTGACACTGCGGTGTTGGGGAGTGTTTTACCGCTTCCAGCAACAGAGGCAGGACACTAAGCAGCTTCTGGGGTGGTGTGGTGCCCACCCGGAGGGTCCAGAGGGAGGGAGAGGGGGATGTTCCATTGTCCCCCAAGTTTGTTTTGCTCTTGCATAGAGCTTATTTGTTAAAAAGGGCACAGTCGGGATCTGAGGCTATGCTGGGATTTCCTGGGTCCTCATTCAGGTCTCAGCCTGTGCACCTTGCTTTTGGGAGCAAAAGGCAGGATCGAATCTGGGGTCTCCTGCCCCTCTGTCCCCTGCCCCCTCAGAGGGGGATTTGGCTGCTCCCTTTCTGTCCTCGTGCAGGTTAGAAGACCTGGAGAAGGGGAAAGTTCTGGCAGAGGAATCGGATGATCCCACCGCAGTCCGGGTGTTCCATAAGAAGGAACTGCCGGCATTTATCTCTGAAGCCTTGCAGGAGTTAAATATTCGGCCCCAGAGGTGCCAGCTTCGGCAGCTTCTAATCCTAAGATGGCTAATACCTGCAGGCCACCAAAAGCCTTCCCGGTGCACTAGACTATGCAGGAGCTAATTTCAGCTTAGTGGGATACTCCAGATGCTAGCCTTCGGGTGGTCTCATCTCTATCCTATAGCGCAGGAAGAGCTGGATCGCTTGACGTTACCTAAGATAGATTCCTTGGTAGCGGCGGTTATGAAGAAGACTACGTTGCCAGTTGACGGGGGCATGGTGCTCAAGGATGTCCAGGACCTCAAGCTGGAGTCCACCTTGAAGATTTCTTTTTGAGATCTTGGCCCTAGCCCTGCGGGTGGCAGTATGCAGCTCTTATGTGGCCCGAGCTTGTCTGTCCTGGGTGCAGCAGGCAGTGGATGCCTTAGTGGAGACTGGTGCAGCCCCCCTCAGAGTTTCTGGATGTGGAAACCAATCTGGCCTATTTTGCGGATGCCTTGTATGACCTGGTTCGGTCATCGACCAGATGTTCCTGGCAGTAGTAGTGTGCCAAGTTTGGTTGCACCACTGGGCGGCAGATGTGGCTTCCAAGCAGTGGTTAGTTAAGCTGCCATTTAGGGGCAAGCTTCTCTTTGGAGATGATTTTGGGGACTCCTCTCAGCGCCTGCCAGAGGACAAGCCCCGTTCTTCCAGGAAGGTCGGGCAGTCCAAGCTTTGCTTAAATTGAGACAGTAAAAAATATTAGCCGGGCTGCCTGAGCTTTTCTCAGAGGCCCAGGTACCAGCTGAAGCAGTCCTTTCATCTTATTGGCTTCCATGAAATTCACTATCCTTTCCTTCAGCATCGCTTCCGTTACGTTTCCAATAACCAAAGTGAGGCTTACCGGCCTGTGGTTTCCAGCTTCTTCCCTATCACCACTTTTGTGAAGAGGGACCACATCTGCTGTTCTCCAATCCCACAGAACCTCTCCCGTCTCCAAGGATTTATTAAACAAATCTTTTAAGAGGACCTGCCAGAACCTCTCTGAGTGCCCTCAGTATCCTGGGGTGGATCCCGTCTGGTCCCATGGCTTTGTCCTCCTTTAGATTTTCAAGTTGTTCATACACAATCGCTTCCGTGAACTGTGCTATATCCACTCCATTCTCATATGTACTTTGCCAGTCAATCATGGTCCTTCTCCAGGATTTTCTTCAGTGAAAACAGAACAAAAGTATTTGTTTAGCAAATTTGCTTTTCCTTCATCATTATCCACATAGCGATTCGCAGCATCTTTCAGTCTAACAATTCCATTTTTAAGTCTTCCTCCTTTAACTAATATACCTGAAGAAATTTTTGTCGCCCCTCTTTCATTTCTAGCCATTTGTTCTTCCGCTTGCGCTTTCGCCAGACGTATCTCTTGGCTTCTTTCAGTTTCATCCGGTATTCCTCTCCGTGTTCCTCTTCTTGAGTTTTTCTGTATTTCACGCCAACTCTTTAGCCTTTATTTTCTCAGCCACTTGCTTGAAGAACCATATCGGTTTCCTTTTTCTCTTGTTTTTATTTACTCTCCTTACATAAAGGTTTGTGGCCATATTTATAGCTTCTTTCTCATGCAGTATTTGGCTGCTACAAATGATTTCTGTCATTTGGATCATTTTTTTGCACAAAGGTGAGGTGGCTTCCAAGGTGACAATTGCCCATTGGGTTAAGGAGGCTATCTCCTTGGCTTATGTCCTGGCGGGGTGCATGCCACCGGCAGGCCTTCGCGCTCATTCTATTTGGAGGCTGGCGACGTCCTGGTTGGAGTGGCGGGTGGTTGCTTTTGAAGAGATTTGTAGAGCGGCCACTTGGGCTTCTGCACATACTTTCGACAAACATTATTGTGTGGATGTGGCGGCTCATGCGGAGGCGGTGTTTGGGGCGTCTGTGCTGGCTGCGGGAGTTTTGGCTTCCCCCCTATTTAGGTACAGCTTTGCTACATCCCACATGTCTCTGGATTCATCTGCTGCTGACAGTAAGGTCCGAAATATTTTGTCTTGCTTGATAGTTTTCAATCCTTTAGTTGCAGCAGATGAATCCAGTGTCCCACCCTGAGCTGGTCGATGTGTGTTCTGGTTGTAGACTGCTGTCTGGAGAGGTTGTTGCTGCAGCATTTTTAATTCAGCTATGTTCGTTTACTCATTTACAGACTAATGTTTGCATGGATGTTTTTTTCGGGGGTGGGGGGAGTCTGTGAGGAAGGAGATACGTTCTCAGTTTTGCTCCTATGCTTTGTTTCGAGTAATACTGAATGTCCCAGGAGCAACCCGTCCAATAAGACAGAGTTCAGTTCAATGCTCTCTATTTCCACCTGCTGGTAGATAGTCACAACCCACATCTCTAGATTCATCTGCTGCGACTGAAGGAAAGAAAATTATCGGATAAGATAAGATCTTTTGTTCCGCTTTGGCAGAGGCATACTGGAGTTTTTCACTGATTATCAGCAGGTTATACCAGTGGTTTCACTGGAAAAGATCAGATTTTCTCTATCTCCATCTGCTTGTGGGAGGGGATAACATCCACTTATTCAGAACGGTGCGGCCGACTAAAGGAAAGGAAGTTATCAGGTGGGACATAATTTCACCGTATAGCACAGTACTTTTTCTTTTAGGATATAATTTTACGTGTTTCTGTGACTAAGTTGTTTTGATAGGTGGCCAGTGTTCTTCTAAGAGTTTTACTATTGGAGGTTTTAATATTCTCTGAGGATAAGCAGGCTTGCATATTCTCACAAGTGGGTACATGCCAATCCACGTCCCCGGTCTGGCATTTATGCCAAATTTTAAAAGTCAGAGCTTTGCGAAGCGTGAGCCGCACTCCACTGTACTTGTGCAAGTGCCTTCCCGCCCACTGCGAGAACGGGCACTTACAACACTTTTTATGTGGCATCCAGGATCTCTGCTCAAAGTATAGCAATGCACAGACTCTCATGCGTGTTTCTGACTTGGAACATTCTGTTCAGCAAAGGTTGGCGGATGCTCCTTGCCAGGGGGATAATCTTCTTGGAGAGAAGGTTGAGGGGGTCACAGACCAAATTAAAAAACACATTGATACTATCTCTTCTCTCTCCCGCCGGGCGCCTTCTGCATCCACCTCCTCATCTAGGAGGTTTTTTGGCAAGTCAGGGCGCGCTCCCTTCTACTATTGTAGGCATAGGTACACTCCAACTCGTCAGCCTGCTCAGGCTCAGCCCCAGCGCGCTCGTTTTCGTCAATAGTGTTCGCCTAAGGCCCCTGCTGCTCCACAGTCAAAGCAAGGGGCGAGTTTTTGATTGGCTCCAGCAGATCATAGCCGCAGTAAAAGTATCTGTTCTGGATGACTTGCTGGTCGAGGAGAGGCTGGAATTTTTTCTCCAAAGGTGGCTTCTTATAACCTCTGACCAGTGGATTCTTCAAATAGTCCATCTCCAATACATCCTCAATTGGCATTCCAAACCCCCAAATTGCCTGCCGAGAGCTCATTCATTCAGCTCTTAGCACAGGCAGGTGCTTGAAGAGGAACTCTCCACCCTTCTGAAGGCCAATGCGGTCGAAAAAGGGTGGTGATTCTGTTCCAGGTACTTCCTTGTGCAGAAAAAGACAGGGGGAATGCGTCCCATCCTAGACCTAAGGATCCTGAACAAATTTCTAGTCCGAGAAAAGTTCAGGATGGTTTTCCTGGGCACCTTTCTCCCAAAGAGTCAGAAAACCAATTGGCTATGCTCTCTGGACTTGAAGGATGCATATACTCATATCCCAATACTTCCTGCCCACCAGAAGTATCTTCGATTTTGGCTGGGAACACGTCACTTTCGGTACCGCGTGTTGTATTTTGGCCTTACGTAAGCTCCCAGGGTCTTCGCTACGCAGACTGGGAGTCCATATGTTCCCTTATCTCGACGACTGGCCGGCGAAGAGCACCTCAGAGGACAGTGCTCAGGAGTCCATACGGATGACTATTCGGTTGCTAGAGGTACTAGGGTTCGTTTTATACTACCCCAAGTCCTATCTACACCCTTTCCAGCGATTGGAGTTCATAGGAGCCCTGCTAAACACACAGAAGGTTCAAGCCTACCTCCTGAAAGCCAGAGCAGACAATCTTGTTTTGTCGGCATCCAAGGTTCATGCCTCTCGGCAGGTCACAGCTTGGCAGATGTTGAGATTGCTGGGCCACATGGCTTCCACAGTGTATGTTACACCCATGACACATGTTCACATGAGATCAGCTCAATGGACCCTGGCTTCTTGGTGGTATCAAGCCATGGGTAGTCTGGAGGATGTCGTCCAAGTGTCCCTGGAGCTTGTTCGCACTCTTCAGTGGTGGACAGTGATCCAATTTGACTTTGGGACTTCCATTCCAGATTCCTCAGTCACAAAAAGTGCTAACAACGGATACATCTCTCCTGGGATGGGGAGCTCATGTAGATGGGCTTCACACTCAAGGAACTTGGTCCCCCCATGAAACAAATCTTCAGATCAACCTCCTGGAGCTCTGAGCATTCTGGAGTGCTCTAAAGGCTTTAAGAGATCAGTGTCCCATCAAATTATACTCGTTCAAACAGACAATCAGGTTGCAATGTATGACACCAACAAGCAGTTGGGCTCCGGATCATGCCCTCTGTGTCAGGAAGCTGTCCGGATGTGGCATTGGGCTCGCCAGCACAACATGTTCTTTTGAGCCACATCTGGCGGGCGCAAACAACGCCTTGGCCGACAGGCTGAGCAGAATAATGCAACCACATGAGTGGTCTCTTCACAGGGGCACAACCCACAAGACATTCCGAGCATGGGGCACCCCGTCGGTGGATCTTTTTGCAATTCAGGTAAACCACAAGGTCCCTCAGTTCTGTTCCAGGCTTCAGGCCCACAGCAGATTAACATCAGATGCCTTCCTTCTGAATTGGGGGACAGGTCTCCTATATGGTTATCTTCCAGTACCTCTAGTAGGAAAAACTTTGTTGAAACTCAAGCAAGACCGCAGATCCATGATTTTGATAGTGCTGTACTTGCCGTGGCAGATTTGGCTTCCTCTTCTTCTGGAATTATCCGCCAAAGAACCGTGGAGACTGGAGTGTTTTCTGACCCTCGTCGCTCATAATGAGGGGTCTCTTCTGCATCCCAACCTCCAATCTCTGGCTCTTACAGTTTGTATGTTAAGAGCCTAGAATTCGCTTCCTTGGATCTTTCAGAGGGTGTCTCCAGAGTCTTGCTGGCTTCCAGGAAAGATTCCACTAAGAGGTGTTATTCTTTCATGGAGAAGAGGTTTGCCGTCTGCTGTGAGAGTAAGGCCCTAGATCCTCTTATTTGTCCTACACAGACCCTGCTTTGACTACTTTCTACACTTATCAGAATCTGGTCTGAAGACCAACTCCATAAGGGTTCACCTTAGTGCAATTATTGCTTATCATCATTGTGTAGAAGGTAAGCCCATCTCTGGACAGCCTTGTTTGCTTCACGAGAGGCTTACTTTTGTCAAAGCCCCCTGTCAAACCTTCACCAGTGTCATGGAATCTCAACATTGTTCTCACCCAGGTGACGAATGTTCATTTTGAGCCACTGAATTCCTGCCATCTGAAGTACTTGACCTGAAAGGTCGTTTTCTTGGTGGCTGTTATACTTCAGCTCGTGGGGTCAATGAGCTCAGGCCTTAGTGGTGGATGCACCTAATATTAAGGTTCATCACAATAGAGTAGTCCTCCGCATTCACCTTACGTTCCTGCTGAAAGTGGTGTCAGAGTTCCATCTGAATCAGTCAATTGTATTGCCAAATTTCTTTCCTCGACCTCATGCCCATTATGGCAAAAGCAGCTTGCACACTTTGGATTGCAAGAGAGCATTGGCCTACTACATAGACCGGCCAAGGCCCCACAGACAGTCCGCCCAGCTTTTTGTTTCTTTTGATCCCAGCAGGGTGGGAGTCGCCATTGGGAAACGCACCATTTCTCTTTGGCTGGCAGATTGCATTTCCTTCACTTATGCCCATGCTTGGCTGGCCTTGGAGGATCATGTCACGGCTCATAATGTCAGAGCCATGGCTGAGTCGGTAGCCCACCTGAAGTCAGCCTCCATTGAAGAAATTTGCAAGGCTGCGACGTGGCCTTCAGTCCACACATTTACATCTCACTACTGCCTTGAGCAGGATACTTGATGTGACAGTTGGTTTGGGCAGTCAGTGTTGCAGAATCTCTTTGGGGTCTAGAATCCAACTCCACCCTCCTAGGCCTGATTTATTCTGTTCCTGTCTGCACTCTCATTCAGATTGGATATAGTTTTAGGTTAATCTGTGTAATGTCCTCGCCGTTGTGAGGCCTAATTGACCAATGTTTGTTGTTTTCGGTGACCCTGAATGTTAGTGATTCCACACTTGTGAGACGATTGAAGCCTGTTTGTCCTTGAGAAAGCAAAAATACTTACCTATAGCAGGTATTCTCCTAAGACAGCAGGCTTCATATTCTCACAATCCTGCCCACCTCCCCTTGAAGTTGTGTCTTTCATTATTTTATTTTTATTTGTTTTTGCTTTTAAATTAAATTGAGATGACCACGTTCTCGCAGCGGGCGGGAAGGCACTCACGTATACGCAGTGGTGCACAGCTCATGCTTCGCAAACCTCTGACTTTTTTACTTTGGCATAACTGCCGGACCAGGTGACTCATATCAGCATCTACCCACTTGTAAGAATATGAAGCTGCTGTCCTCAGAGAATACCTGCTACAGGTAAATATCTTCGCTATACTGAAGTGCTTCCAGGCAAATTGTGTTCTTGGGCTCAAGAACAATTTTCCCATATTCACGGTTCATACTGGTTTCATTCCATTTATTTCAGGGATACTGCAGGACAAGAGCGATTCCATACACTTAGTGTAAGTTACTTTCGTGGAGCACAAGGGTTTGTTCTTGTCTATGACATCACAAATTCAGACAGCTTTAAAAATATAGAATACTGGATGAAAGATATTCTGAAGGTAAGTCATTTATGATTCCAACTTCTATTATGACAGTTTATTTCTTCAGACCAAATAAAAGTATTCACAATCAGTCTTCACATGCAGCATACATGATGCACTTGACAAAAAAATCCCAACACAGGCCATGTTTCTGCATGAAATGCCTTCATCAGGGGACATGTACAACTTGCACCAACATTAGAACTGCAGACCCCTAGAAAAAATGTGAGATACTAGCAGACAATATGCAAATCTGAAATGCACAAAGAAGTGATTTGCCAAAATAAGTTGGCGATGTCTTTTTGAAGAAATAAACTAAACATTCTGCTTTATCTTGGACTTTGTCAGGTGCCTTCCACTCTTTTTGCTTGACTGGTTATTGTGGAAGTTGTTTTCCTTTGTTTGTTTTTTTGCCAACTTGTATTATTTCATGACACTGATCTTAAGGGGAAAATGATATTCAGACTGGGTTAACCATTAGGGGGCAGCCTATGGTAGCCGCCTCTGGGAGAGGCAACGAGCAGCTGCACTAAAGACCTCAAAAGCCACACAACCTCAACAGACCATCACCATTTACTTTTAATAAGAAGAGAAACATGATCAATTTTCAAATAGCTACTTACCTAGGTAAATGGCTTTTGAAAATTGCTCTCATAGTGTTTTTTGTATATATGTATATATATTATATATATGTATGTGTGTGTGTGTGTGTGTTTAGATATAGATACACACATATATAGAATGCCCTCCCACGGGAGGTGGTGGAGATGAAAACGGTAACGGAGTTCAAACATGCGTGGGATAAACATAGAGGAATCCTGTTCAGAAGGAATGGATCCTCAGAATCTTAGCCGAGATTGGGTGGCAGAGCCAGTGGTGGGAGGCGGGGCTGGTGGTTGGGAGGCGGGGGTAGTGCTTGGCAGACTTCTACGGTCTGTGCCCTGGCAATGACAGATACAAATCATTGTAAGGTATACACAGAAAGTAGCACATATGAGTTTATCTTGTTGGGTAGACTGGATGGACCGTGCAGGTCTTTTTCGGCCGTCATCTACTATGATACTATACACACGCACACAATGAGAGCAATTTTCAAAAACCATTTACCTAGATAAGTAGCTATTTTAAAGCTGATCATGTTTCTGTTGTCATTAAAAGTAAATGCTGATGGTTTGCTGAGGTTGTATGGCTTTTGGGGTCTTTGACTGCAGCTGCTTGTTGCCTCACCCAGAAGCTGCTACCATAGGCCACCCCATTGGTCTGGGGTGAGGACAGATCCTGTGGGGACAGGGCAGGGATGGGGACAGAGCCCATTGGAACAGGGACAAACTTTGTCCCTGTGTCATTTTCTGCTTTGAAGCCTGTTAATGAACTGGACTGTTATTTATGTTTGAGTGATGCAGACAACAATATTTTGATTTTTTGGAAAAATAAGCAAACATGCTGGCCACAACTAGCAAAATTTGCATGGGGATCCTGTACATTCCTGCTACCAGCACATCTAAGAAGACATCTTCTATTGGAGGAAGGACTGCGGAAGACAGGGGAGCTAGACTGAATCCTGAGGTTGTTGATGGCTTATTCATCCACAGATTAAAAAATCATAACAGTGCTTCATAGGGGATATTTCTCCCCTGCTAGGGCATACATAACGGGTTGTATTTTGTCAGTGGCGTTCCTAGGGCGGCTGACACCCGGGGCGGATCGCCGATGCACCCCCCTCCCCCGGCGAAACGACACCTCCCCCGGCGAAACGACCCCCCCCCGGGTGCATCTTTACCTGCTGAGGGGGGAGGGGTGCCGCACGCCTGTCAGCTTCGCTCGTTCCATGCTCCCTCTGCCCCAGAACAGGACCTGTTCCGGGGCAGAGGGAGCACGGAACAAGCGGCGCCAACAGGCGCGTGGCACCCCCCCAGCGGTGTGCACCCAGGGCGGACCGCACCCACCGCCCCCCCCCCCCCCCCCCCCCCCCAGGAGCGCCACTGTATTTTGTACCCCTGGACATTTTAACAGGATAGATTAGGATTCCTTGAGGTAGTAGAAGTCAGCTATTGTTGGGGCTGGAAGGGTAGAGTGTGGCGGTAGTAGGGGGTTATTACAGTTGCTCATTGTTATTATTGTTTTCTATTTGTGATTTATAAATAGTTGCACAGCATATTGTTTCTTTTTATACTTTAATAAAAGATTTAAATATAAAATCATAAGTGTTCAAGGCTTCTGCAGATGAGAACAGAACTTGTGGGGATGGAGACAGAATCTGCGAGGATGGGGTGGGGACAGAGACAGAACCTGTGGGGACGGGGACAAACTCTGTCCTTTTGTCATTCTCTACTTCACAGTCCTATTGTCAGTTCGCTTCACATTTTTCTCAGAATTTGTCTCCTGTGAGTTTGTAATTTCTGCCATTGCTGCATGGAGGCTCTTTCCCAGGTTTTTGGCATTTACTAAATTTTTTTTATTTTCTGCAACCCACTTGGCCCTCTTAGGTCTTGGACAACCAGCCACGTGACTGTTATTTCAAAATTGAGTTGTTCGATTTTGTTGTGGCTATTTTTCCCAACATATCCTAGCAGAAATCTCCCAGTAGTTTCAGGAAGTGTACCTTGTGTAACAGAGACATGTCCGTCACAGATGCTCATAATTGGAACCTGCAGTGTCTGACACCCGATCGTGATTTCTCTTCTTGTAAACTCTGTTTATAAATGTCGGGGAGAGACATCAGAAATTCTGAAATGCAACACAAAAGGATTTTTGGTACCAAGAAGTTAATTCTATCATATCAGCATAGGAAGCATCAGTCTCCATAGCTCTCAGAGCTGTATCGGACATTGGGAATGCATTGAAATCAAAGAGGGTCTTGAGCTTCCTCGACATTGTGTCAGTAGAGATGGTCAGGCTCGAGCATACTCTAATTTAACCCCCCCCCCCCCCCCCCCCCCGAGCAGGAAAGATTCATCCTCTTCAATGCGTAGAGATGCCAGTACAGTGCGTCTGGCAGAGGCCAAGAAGCATCAAGATCTCTCCCCCTCAAAAAAATGACACTGAGAGCTTTGAGGTACTAATGTCACCAGTGCCTCCCAAAGTGCCCTTGACATTAGGGTAGCTTGCCCTCCATGCCATCGGATGGTGTACACCTGCCTCAGAGGAGCTGAGACCTAGCCTTGATAAACCCCTGGTGTCTCTGAAGGATATGCCACAGGCTGTGGTCTCGAGGACATTAGTTCCGGGGCTTGAGGTGCTTCAGCCCATTCAGTAGGTCCACACACTGCCTGCAGGTAGTGCATCAACACCAAGGCCTCAAGGGAAATCAGGGTTGGTACACACTGCACTGGTGTCAATCTCCGGCCCTTGGGGCAAGAGGCTTCCCCAGTGCGTCGGAAGTTCCCGGTGCCTCGACACCCCAGGACTGACCCCGAGGTCAATTGTTCAAAGCATACATAGACTCTGTCTCAAGGGGAGAACATTTTATGAGTCAGATTTTGAGTGCTTCTGGGTGTTTAAGGAAGCACTAGAGGTTTTCTCAAAGGAAATGTCCTTTGGTCTTCCCTCAGATCCCTTCCCAACATATGAGAGGTGAAAACCTCCCCCAGAGGAGCTCTTATTCTTTGATTTTGTAAGGGATATGGCCAAATCTGTTCCATTTGAGTTGGAGTCTGAGGATGAGCCCAGGGCACAGGCTTTGGATGTCTGGAGTTTGATTCCCCAAAGGAAGCTATAACAGTGCCTGTGCACAGAATCCTGAAGTTGGTACAGGTGAAGATGTGGGAGACCCCCCCCCCCCCTAAATATAGCAAATAAACAAGGTTGATTGAGCCAAGAATATGAGGAGGGAGTGGCCTAGTGGTTAGGGTGGTGAACTCTGGTCCTGAGGAACTGAGTTCGATTCCCACTTCAGGCACAGCTCCTTGTGACTCTGGGCAAGTCACTTAACCCTCCATTGCCCCAGGTACAAATAAGTACCTGTATATGTAAGCCGCATTGAACCTGCCATGAGTGGGAAAACGCGGGGTACAAATGTAAATAAAATAAGACTCACTTCTCAGTGCTCCCGAGAAGAGAGGCCAAGACCTTAGAGTCTAATGGGAAGAAGGTATTTCAAAATGCTATGCTTGCCTCTTGCATAACTTCTTATCAACTCTTAAGTAACATTCACTTATAGAACATTGTGCGCATTGTGCAAGAGTTTGTGGATACTCTTCCTCTAGAAAAGACTGATGAGTTGCATCACCTAGTAGCCAAGGAGTGGGTGTGTGGGAATATACATGATCAGGTCAACCTATGATATTTTCAATATGGGGTCCAGGGTCTCTGCAATGAGGATTGTAGACCTTGGGTCTCAGACCTCAAGCCAACAGTGCAGGAAAAGCCGACAGACTTTTCTTGTCAAGAAGATTCAGCAGGAGACTGTTAATATCTTCAAGCAGTACTTGAACTCCATGAAGTCTCTCTAGGTCCATGCTCACTCCCAGCTCGGTGTCATCATGTAGGAGGTATTTAAGCAGAGGGCAACAGAGATTCTATTGCTTTCACAAGCATAGGTATACCCCCCCCCCCCCCTGCTCCTGCCAGACAGCTCAGGAACCTCGCTTTCACCCAGGACAACAGTGGGCCCAAAGGTCCCAGACAGCAGCCCGATCAGAACAAGGGATGAGCTTTTGACTGACTCCAAGAGGCCATAGCTTCAATCTTTGTAAACATCCCAGACAACCTGCTGGTAGGAGGAAGGTTGAATTGTTTTCCATGCAACAAAGTGGCCCAACCTCAGGCTATAATTGGAAAGACTCCCACCAAGAGTATTAGTTAAGCTCTCATCATCAGGAATTACTTACAGGAGCACTCTATCTTCTTACAGGCCAATACTGTCAATCCCATTCACCATTGGAAAGAGGGCAGATCTTGTTCCAGTTACTTCCTAATCACAAAGAGATTGGCTATTCTGTCTGGACTTGAAGGATGTAAATATCCATATTCAGATACATTCAAATCACAGGAAATATCTCAGATTTTGGGTAGGGAAATACCACTTCCAGTATTGTGTACTTCTCTTGCACCATCTAATAGAGATGACACCTATTAGTGCACGTTTCCCTGACTAAATGATTGGCTGTTCAAGAGCAGCATATCAGAAGAAAGAGCAAAAGAATCAATTTGCATGATCATTCAGGTTCTGGAGCTACTAGGATTCATCATAAATCATTCCAAGTTCCACCTCAGCCTGTCATAATGATTGGAGTTCAGAAGAACCCTGATAAACATGACTCAGGCTTGTCATACCTCTTGCAACAGCAGGTCAACATGCTGATTTCCTTGGTCACAGAAGTGTGACAGTCATCAGGTATTGACTTGTCAGATGTTGAGAGTGGTAGATCTATGGCCTCTACTGTTCATGTAACTCCCATGACACACCTCCATTTGAGGCCGGCTCAATGGATTTTGTCTCCCCAACAGTCGCAGACCACAGTGAACCTGCAGGGTGTAATCTTTGTCATAGATCCTCTCAAGGAGTCTCTGTCCTGGTGGATAGTTCAATCCAATCTAGCCAAAGGAATTCCCTTCCAAATTCCTCAAGTTCAAAAGACTTTGATGATGAATGCATCCAACTCTGGGATGGGGTGTGCTTGTAGATGGGCTCCACACTCAGGATCTGTGGTCTGCTCAGGAAGAACTTCACCAGACACACCACCTGGAGCTAAGACAGTCTGGAATGCTCTAAAAGCTTTCAGAAATTGGATTATTCCAATCCAAACAATCAGGTTGCAGTGTATTACATCAACACGTAGAGAAATACAGGATCACACCTCCTGTGTCTGGAAGTAGTCAAGATGTGGATATGGACCATATCCCATGGGATGTTGCAAAGGGCCACCTACCTGGCACGGAAGGACAGTTGTCTGGCAGACAGGCAGAGTCAGGACCTGCAACCACACGAGTGATCTTTAGAAGATCTTTTGAGAGTTGGGTTACGCTCATGATAAACTTTTTTGATACTCAGTTAAACAGAAAGTCTAGGGTCACACAGCAGGCTAACCTTGGATGTCTTTCTCCTCCATTGGGGAAATGGTCTTCTGTACATGTATCTTTTACTCCTCTCATAGCAAAAACTACTGAAATTCGAGAAGGATCAAGGAACCATGATTGTGAACCATGATTGTTATCACACTCCATTAGCTGAAACAGATCTAGTTTTTACTGCTTCTGGAGCTCCTTAAAAAAACCTTCATTGCACCCTACCTGTCCTTCCAACTATCACCCCATCTCCCTCCTCCCTTTCCTATCCAAGATACTTGAACGTGCTGTTCACCACCGTTGCCTTGACTTTCTTTCATCTCAAGCTGTTCTTGATCCACTTCAATCTGGCTTTCGCCCCCTTCGTTTAACTGAAACAGCGCTTGCTAAAGTCTACAATGATCTGTTCCTGGCCAGATCCAAAGGTCTCTATTCTATCCTCATCCTTCTTGATCTATTTGCTGCTTTTGACACTGTTGAACACAGCCTACTCCTTGATACGCTGTCCTCACTTGGATTTCAGGGCTTTGTTCTTTCCTGATTTTCTTCTTATCTCTCCCAGCGTACCTTTAGTGTATACTGTAGTGGATCCTCCTCTACTTCTATCCTACTGTCAGTTGATGTACCTCAGGGATCTATCCTGGGACCTCTTCTTTTCTCCATCTATACTTCTTCCCTTGGTACTCTGATCTCATCCCATGGTTTTCAGTATCATCTTTACGCTGATGACTCCCAGATCTACCTCTGCACACTAGAAATCTCAGCCGAAATCCAGGCCAAAGTATCAGCCTGCCTGTCTGACGTTGCTGCCTGGATGTCTCAGCGCCATCTGAAACTAAACACGACCAAGACTGAGCTTCTTATCTTTCCCCCTAAACTAACCTCTCCTCCTCCCCCATTCTCTATTTCTGTGGATCACACTCCCATCCTTCCTGTCTCATCAGCTCGTAACCTTGAGGTCATCTTCGACTCCTCCCTCTCCTTCTCTGCACATATTCAGCAGACTGCTAAAACCTGTCGTTTCTTTCTCTATAATATCACTAAAATTCGCCCTTTCCTTTCTAAGCACACTACCAGAACCCTCATCCACACTCTTTATCACCTCTCGCTTAGACTATTGCAACTTGCTTCTCACAGGTCTCCCACTTAGCCATCTCTCTCCTCTTAAATCTGTTCAAAATTCTGCTGCACGACTAATATTCTGCCAGTGTCGTTATGCTCATATTAGCCCTCTCCTCAAGTCACTTCACTGCCTTCCTATCCGTTTCCGCATACAGTTCAAACTCCTCTTATTGACCTTTAAGTGCATTCACTCTGAAGCTCCTCAGTACCTCTGCACTCTCATCTCTCCCTACATTCCTCCCCGGGAACTCCCTTCACTGGGTAAATCTCTCTCATCTGCACCCATCTACTCCACTGCTAACTCCAGACTCCATTCCTTTTATCTTGCTGCACCATATGCCTGGAATAGACTTCCTGAGCCGGTACGTCAAGCTCCATCTCTGGCCGTCTTCAAATCTAAGCTAAAAGCCCACCTTTTTGATGCTGCTTTTAATTCCTAACCCTTATTCACTTGTTTAGAACCCTTATTTTAGCATCCTCACTTTAATATTCCCTTATCTCTTGTTTGTCCTGTTTGTCTGTCCTAATTAGATTGTAAGCTCTGTCGAGCAGGGACTGTCTCTTCATGTTCAAGTGTACAGTGCTGCATACGTCTAGTAGTGCTTTAGAAATGATAAGTAGTAGTAGTAGTAGCTCCCCTTCAAATATCCTTGGAGTGTTGTAGGGGTATATATATCCAGGAGGACAACTCCTAATATATATATCCCGAGGCACTTAGCTGACAGAACACTACTAAATAGCAATTATTCTGGACTCGTGTCTAGGGGAAGCGTACCTCTTTGGCCCAATGGCAAGCTAGCTGTGCTGGAAAAAGGAACAATGCCACAGATGGAATATATATTTATTTATTAGCTGCTGGTGTTTGGGTGGTGGGGCTAGTTCTAGGCAAGACTTCTACGGTCTGTGTCCTGAAAATGGCAGATACAAATCAAGGTAAGATATACACAAGAAGTAGCACATATGAGTTTATCTTGTTGGGCAGACTAGATGGACCGTGCAGGTCTTTTTCTACAGTCATCTACTATGTTACTATGTTATGTTATATTATTTATTAGGTAAAGAAATATATATATATAAATAGTTCTGAAGCAAAATGCCAAGCAAAATACAAAATAACTTGCTATAAAAATAGATTATCACCAAAATCTAGATAATGATATATGATTATCCTAATGGACTAACTAAATGAGTGATTATACAACCAATCACAATACTGATAGCCTAATGATTATTATGAGAATTTACACCACATGTCTTATGCGAAATTCACAAACCATAAGTCATGACATAAAGCCCATCTGTCTCAGACAAAAGCCAAGGACTTATTATCCCCATAACCATAGGTAGTATATCCTGTTATCTCACCTTTCCATCTGTGGCAGACTTCCAATGGTAAAGAAGCGGATTCCTCCTCTGAGACTCAAGCTGAAGCCTCAGCAAGTCTCTCTGTCCAGGAATAAGTCCGAGATCTGTATTCTGGATGCAGATGACACAGTCATTAGGTAAGGCCGTATATTGTAGCTGAGCTAACCTTGTGAGTTTGTTACAAGGTATGCAGTTCACTGGTGTTTAGGAAATCAGTCTCATGCTCTTTCCGAGCCTTCTATCCTCCTGCCAGTCTTCTGGTCCTCTCTCCTCTCTTCCTCTTCTTCAGTCCAACATTTTGGCATCTATGGGTCAGATGATACCTGTGGACCAATCACAGCCGGTGTAATAATGTCCAGCCAGCTTCATGGTCATGAAGAGAGCCTTTGTTGTAGCCACAAAACTGTTATCGATGGCATGCAAACCTCCCTGTCTGATCCCATATTCCTGGAGACGTGTCTCTCTCCTCCAATCTTCCCAGGAGATAACTGGGCTAGTTTGCAACAAGTAATATGTCCTTGGATGAAGTCTTCATGGTATGCTCAGCAGTGATTTTCCTTTTTGTAACAAAGCAGGTTTCTGATGGTTGCTGATGCATACACGCCACAAGCTGTAAAATCCATATTGTTATAACAGAATGACTGTATAGGCCAAGACCAGCAAAGGTGAGATCTCAGGTAAATACTCCTACAGTGTTTCCCAACTGTCATTACTTGGGACAGAGGATCCCTACTGTATCCTGATCTCCAGTCCCTGATCCTCATGGTTTGGATGTTGAGAGGATAGTAGTCAATTCACTGAACTTGCCAGAGTGTAGACTTACTAACATTCAGCAGCAAATCATGAACACACAACCACTCATACAAATTGTCAAATTTGACATTCACATCCATCAGAGCATTCACCTGATTTTCTTTCATGGGAAAAAAAAATCAACTGTATCATCTTGGAATTTGACTAATGGGTCCCAGTATTAGTTAAATAACAATGGAGAACGTAATTGCCCCTGTGGAGCACCCCTAAACAAAACGCAGTCTCCCAGTAGATGGTGGATGTGAAGCCAATGCAGTCTGAGCCAGCCTGCTAGGCCCAAGGAGGGAATTTTGATTTCTTTTATTTCCTAGGTATTTAGTTCTTATGTTTCTAGCTGTTAGTAGAGGAGTCCCTTTGCCTCTAGCCCATTGCTGTTGGGGGTGTTGATCTGTGGGGGGCCTCTTCTTTCCCCTTGGGGTGTTACACCTGGAAGGCTGGGCCCCCATCCCCTCTCCCAGCCACTCTCCTTGGAGGGGAGATCTGCTTGTGCCTCGGCCCCAGTTGGTTTCTGGGTGCTTTGAGTGCCCCTGTTCCCCTTTAAGCTGCCTAGCACTTTTATGTGGGAAAAAAAACAGTCTCTCATCCTTCAGGTTGAGAGTGCTGTGATTTGAGGCAGCTGTACTGGAGCTTTGCAGTTCAGAATTTTTTCTAGGATGGTGTGTTTACCATTCTGAGCTGCCTTGATCCCCACACTGCCTGTGAGGTACTGGAGCCATGAGCGTGGTTTGGGTGAAGCACTGTCGCATGTGTGGGCGGTGGGGAGGTGAGACGCACGGTGCTGCTTATCAGCTTTGCAGGGATCCAAAGTCTTCCTCATTGCAAGGTTTGGCTTCCACTCTGGCAGCGGGACAGGTGCAGGAGGCTGGGATGGAGGAATTAGCTATAGCAGGGCCTTCAGCGGTGGTCCCAACTTTAGCAGGAACCACCACCATTTTGGATTTGGCCCGGCTTATTGATCTCCTGTGTTAATCTTCAGAGATTTCTTCCTCGGGTCTTGCAACTGCTGGTGACAAAAAACAGGTAGGAGGAGTTGATTTTCTTCCAGAATTTTCTGGTCGCTCTACAGAGCCTGGTAAGTGGGGAGGCCCGGTAGAGGAGGTTCTCCAGGTGAGGTGCAGGCCCCGGCCCTGGCAAAATGGCCTTGGGTGGACTGAGCTGAGGAGTAAGAGGACTTGGAACTGGGGTTTTATGAAGAGGATTATTTGGATTAGAGAAGGAGGAGCAAGCTGACAGGGATCTTGAAGAGGAGGACCCCTTGGTAGATCAATTTATTTTCCTTTTGAGGAGCTACCAGAGTTGATTGCTCACGTCACTGCTGTACTTAATTTTGAGGATGATGTGGCCGCAGAGGTCATGGCCAAGAAGTTAGACCCTTTGATAATTCATTAACCTCCCCCAAATCCTTTTCATATGAATCAGGATATTTGGGATATGTTTCATGCGGAATGGAAGCCACAGAATGCACTCTGCTGTGTTTGAGAACAATGGGAAAATTGTACCCAATTCTTGTGGATGACAAGAGATTTGTTTTGCCCTCCAGCATTCGATGCTGAGGTTGCAGCAGTTACTAAGACCACCATATTGGTGGATGGTGCCTTAGCCCTAAAGGATCGTCAGGACAGAAGGATGGAGACCTTATTGATGCAGAGCTTTGAAGTATTTACATTAGCACTACAGGCCTCTGTAGTGGCTAGGGCATGCTTTAGATGAGAGAAAAGGATTCTAGATTCTCCTCTCACGGACCGGAGAGCATTAATCACAGAGGTGGGATGTGGCAAAGTTGGAAATGGGGCTTGTCCTTCCTGATTTGTATGATCTGCTGAGGGCTTCAGCTAAGAATATGGTACTCTCAGTGGCAGCCCGCAGAGCCTTGTGGCTTCTATGTTGAACAGCCGATGTGGCCTTGACATTGAGCAGCCAATTTGGCCTCTAAGTCTAAGCTCTGTACACTTTGCTTTGAAGGTTCATGTTGTTTGGAGAGGAGCTAGATAAGTTTGTGCATGGCCTAGAGGACACTAAGATTCTGTAGTTAATAGAGGACAAGCCTAAGAGTGCGGACAGGGTGATAGAGGCCCAGTTAAGATTTTACCAGAGCTGGACCCAGATTACTTCAGATCAGTGGGTTCACCAGTTCATTTGTGACAGGTATTCCTTGGAGTTTGAAAGCCCTCTGCAGGTCTGTTTGTGAAGTTTCCTGCTGGAAAGAGGGATTGGTCAAGGATACTCTACAATGGTTGATCTCCTTAGGGCTGTCATGCCAGTTCCTTTGGAAAGAAAGAGGCATGAGAATTTATTCCATCTATTTCGTAGTCTCCCCCCCCCCCCCCCCCCCTTTTATCTGATTTTAAACCTCAAGCGCTTGAAGAGAGCCCTCAAGTTTCCCAGCTTTTGTATGGAAATGCTGTGCTCAGTCACTGTGGTGATCTGGAACATAGAGTTTCTCATGTTCTTAGTTCTGACAGAAGCGTATCTTCATATTTTCATTCATCGGTCTCATCAGCGTTTCCTACATTTTGCGGTCTTAGGGTACCATTTTCAATTTTGCACTCTTCTGTTCAGTCTCGTGACAGCTAGCCACACCTCTTCTAAGGTGATGATGGTTGTTGCAGCAGCGCTGCGTAAAGAGGGAGGGAGTTCTGGTCCATTCCTATCTGAACAATTGGCTAATCAGGGCAATGTCCTTTCAGGAGAGCAAGGACAACACAGCTTGGGTGGTTCAGTTGCTCGAACATCTGGGCTGGGTAGTCAATCTCGCCAAAAGTTATCTTTCTCCCTCACCATTACTCAGATATCTGGGAGTCAGAACACGGCCGCTGGTATCATCTGTCGAGCCTCAAAATACGACAGGGCCACGCCTCTTCTACGTCATCTTCATTGGCTTCCGATAGTCTTTAGAGTAAAATTCAAGATTCTCATTCTGACATACAAAGCGCTTCATTTAGCTACCCCATCTTACCTTGCGAACCTTACTATTCCATACACACCGACATGAATGCTCTGCTCACTCACAAACAATAGACATAGTAACATACATAGTAACACAGTAAATGATGGCAGAAAAAGACCTGCATGGTCCATCCAGTCTGCCCAACAAGACAACTCATTTGTGCTACTTTTGTGTATACCCTACTTTGATTTGTACCTGTGCTCTTCAGGGCACAGACCGTATAAGTCTGCCCAGCACTATCCCCACCTCCCAACCACCAGCCCCACCTCCCAACCACTGGCTCTGGCACAGACCGTATAAGTCAGCCCCGCACTAGCCCTGCCTCCCACCATCGGCTCTGGCACAGACCGTATAAGTCTGCCCAGCACTATCCCTGCCTCCCACCACCGGCTCTGGCACAGACCGTATAAGTCTGCCCAGCACTATTCCTGCCTCCCACCACCGGCTCTGGCACAGACCGTATAAGTCTGCCTAGCACTATCCCCGCCTCCCAACCACCAGCCCCGCCTCCCGATCTCGACTAAGCTCCTGAGGATCCATTCCTTCTGCACAGGATTACTTTATGCTTATCCCACGCATGTTTGAATTCCGTTACCGTTTTCATTTCCACCAATGCCCTCCCGCGGGAGGTGGTGGAAGTGAAAACGGTGGGAGGCGAGGATAGTGCTGGGCAGACTTATACGGTCTGTGCCAGAGCCAGTGGTGGGAGGCGGGGCTGGTGGTTGGGAGGTGGGGATAGTGCTGGACAGACTTATACGGTCTGTGCCCTGAAGAGGACAGGTACAAATCAAAGTAGGGTATACACAAAAAGTAGCACATATGAGTTTGTCTTGTTGGGCAGACTGGACGGACCATGCAGGTCTTTTTCTGCCGTCATTTACTATGTTACTATGTTACCACCTCCCGCGGGAGGGCATTCCAAGCATCCACTACTCTCTCCGTGAAAAAATACTTTCTGACATTTTTCTTGAGTCTGCCCCCCTTCGATCTCATTTCATGTCCTCTCGTTCTACCACCTTCGCATCTCCGGAAAAGGTTCGTTTATGGACTAATACCTTTCAAATATTTGAACGTCTGTATCATATCACCCCTGTTTCTCCTTTCCTCCAGAGTATACATGTTTAATTCAGCAAGTCTCTCCTCATACGTCTTGTAATGCAAATCCCATACCATTCTCGTAGCTTTTCTTTGCACCGCTTCAATTCTTTTTACATCCTTAGCAAGATATGGCCTCCAAAACTGAACACAATACTCCAGGTGGGGCCTCACCAACGACTTATACAGGGGCATCAACACCCCTTCTAGCTACGGCCACCGCCTTGTCACACTGTTTCGTCGCCTTCAAATCCTCAGATACTATCATCCCAAGATCCCTCTCCCCGTCCGTACCTCCACCCTCAAGGGCTAGATGGGAATCCACAGGTGCCTCAGACATTTTTTTTTTAATCCCCTGCACTATGGAACTCCCTTCCAAAATCAATTAGGGTAGAAGAATCATACCCTCTTTTCCGTAAAGCTCTAAAAACTTATTTTTACCAAATTGCTTTTGATATATAACATTATGATGATAAAGAAAACCACACAGGTATGAAATATATGCTTTACACTATACAAGGAGAAATAAAACTTTAGATAATTGTGTATGACTGTTGTAATGATTGTTCTTTGTTACTATCTTCAGTATGGATGTTTTCATTTGTGCTGTCCTATCATATAATGGATTTCCTAGCTTAAATTACATTACATGTTGTTATACTTTTTTTTAATGAGTAAACCGTTCTGACTTGCTATGCAATAAGTGATGGTTAATTCATGTCTGTGGATAACCAGTTATTTTCAGCGATTTTTATCCGGTTATCGTACTGAAAATGCTCAGTTAGTGCTGGATAAAAAGCAAACGATGTTGGGTGCATTCCGGGGGCATGAATGGTCAAGACCCGGCATTCGTAACTTAAATAAGGCTGCATAAAAAACAGGCTTATCATTGCCCAGTAAGCCATGGCCGGTTGAGTCTGAATATTGATTTAACAGGTCATGTTCTAGCCAGCATTGAAAAACCCAGATATTCAATGCTGGTCACCAAAAATGGCCCGGAATTGAATGTCCAGGTTGAACGCTGCCAGGAAGCAGTCAAAAGGCTGCCTGCCACCAGCTAAGTATCAGAGGGACCCTGTTTGGTTGCTGTATCCTCAGTGCATAGGATCTCAAAGTTGCAGGCCTTGTCATGTTGGGAACCATTTTTCGTGTTTTCGGAAGAGAGATACCTTACACCCTTTGTACCCAAAGTGATGTCGGCATTTCATGTGAATCGGTTTATTTCTCTTCCAGCGTTAGGAGACATGTCAGGAGATAAGAAACAGTGTCAGTTGGCTCGTTTGGACGTGAAGCGTGCATTGCAGGAGTACTTGAGAAGGACTTAAAAGTTTAGGAAGTCAGATCATTTGGCTTTTGAGCAGCAGCTTCTAAGGCTTTCATTTCAAGGTAGATCAAAGACGTGGTAACCTCAGCATATATTCTTAAGGGACACTCAATGGCATCCTTGTGGGCGGAGAGCAGTCTGTTTCTGCTGCAGGACATTTATAGAGCAGAGGTTTGATCATCTTCACACTCTTTTGTGTGAGGCATTACAGAGTTGATGTGCAGGCAGCAAGGGATGCTGCCTTTGGGGCCCGGGTGTTGACATCCAGTCTCAGAGGATCCCACTATTAGGTTTACTGCTTTAGTACTTCCCAGGCGCCTTGACTAGTCTGGAGACTGCTAATTTTCTTTCCTTTATGCCCACCCCTTGGCTAAAAGCAGTCAGACACAGACTAGGCAGACTCTATGATTTGTTATCTGGCATTACTCAGTGTGGAATATCTTATGAATTCTTATCGGACATGGTTTGGTGCAGAGTATGTTTCGTTTGTTGGGTTGTTGGCGTCTGTACTTTCAGCCTATTGCTATATTTATTTGTTTTGGATTTTTTTAAAACAACATACAAATGGTAATGCAAAAGGCACATGTGGTTGGTGCACAGCCATGTAGAGGAACAGTATATACAAGCCAGGGGTATGAGGTATAGAAATGCAGTCAGAGACCATTAAAATGTGGCAAAAATATTTCCCATCATTTTGGATGCCACGGGCTTAATTAAAAGGAATTTTTAAGCACCCCTTGTTAAGTTGCTGTACATATTACATCATATGAACTTTAGGAGGAAGCTCTCTTTGGCACGATGCAAGCAGAGCAGTAAATTAGAGGGACCTTAAACCATACTCCTCACATCCTGGCTCAGGTGGTGAGGCTCATTGCCATCATATGTGCAAAACTAACCCATTTAAAGAGATTGCTCCCACAATAGCTAGTAGCCTAATTTAGGTCCAAGGATTGCAGGATTCTCCGAGGACAAGCAGGCTGGACATCATCACGCACGGGTCGTCGTCCGCAACGGCCCAGGAGCTCTGGAGGTCAAAACAAAAGCTTTTAAAAATTCTAGAAACGACGTGGCGTGCGCAGGGACAACGCACCGTGCATGCGCGATTGACTTCCTGCTGGTGACGCCCGCGCGCTTCCCTCAGTTCTCTTTTATCCGCTTCGCGAAGGAGTTGTGTTTTTTTTGCTGCTCCTCGTGATTTTCAACCTAGGAGACTTTTGTCGCGTTTATCGCGCTCCGTTTTTTCCTTTTCCTTCGTCTTTTTCTTCAAACATATATATATTAAAAAAAAGACATTTCCTTTATTTTTTCTTAGTTTTCTCATCTTTTTAAGGTTCTTTTCTTTTTCGTCACAGCCACCCTCAGACTGCTCGGCCGCGTTCCTTTTTCCCTTTTTTTGTGCCTTTTTCATTGGCACAATCGTGTCGTTTAATTTCGCGGACGCTATTTTCCTGCCCATGTCCTCGAAGATTCCCAGCGGCTTCAAACGCTGTACTCGCTGCAACCGGACCATTTTGTGTACCGACCCTCACGCATGGTGTCTCCAATGCCTCGGGCCTGATCTTCTTCCAGCTGCTTGCAAGCTGTGTAAGTTAATGAAGAAGAGGACCCAGGTGGCTCGAGAGGCTCAGCGCGAGAGACTTTTTTCGGATCGGTCCAGTCCTTCGACAACGGCATTGACATCAGTACCGAGGTCGGCGGCATCGACATCGAGGGAAGCAGCACTGAGAGTCCAGGTAATGGGTGCCAAGAGACCACTTTGAGCTGGGAGCAGCGAGGCATCGAGTGGGTCTCCACCCGTCTCGAGGCCTACGGCTGTGCAGGCCCCCTGGGACCGACCTGTGTCGGACCCGGCCCTGAGGAGGTGTGAGGATTCCACGTCCTCATCGGTACCGAGGAGTGTCGATGACAGGTGTCGAGCGAAGGCTAAGAAGCATTGCCATCGATCTCCTTCCCATGGTACTGAGAGCTCCGGGGAGCCGAGGGAATCGGCACCCGAGAAGCATCGGCGCCAGGAGGACCGCTCACCCTCCATTCAGGAGGTGCCAATGTGTCGGTCATCCGGCAGCCTGGTACCAGCTCTTGAGCCTCTTCAGATTCTGGCGCTGATTCCTGCACCGGCCCTGCAGCCTTTTCCGATGGCAGCTCTCAATGAGCGTCTCCGGGCCATTCTTCCAGAGCTTCTGGAAGGACTGATCCATCAGTCTGCTTCGGTACCGCAGGTGCTTGCGCCTCCCATGCCTACTGCTGAGATGGCGTCTGGCCCATCTCCTGTGAGGAGGTCCCTGCGGAGCCGGTTGCCACCTGGTTTGACTCGACGTCGGTGGAGGAAGCTTCACCGGAGTCCAGGCAGAGGTCGACTTCTCAACATCCCCCATGAGGACGTCGATCCTCGAAGTCGAGACAGGCTCGGGTTCGGGCTGTTCTTCGAGAGCTTCTGTCCGATACCGAAGAGGAGCGGAGCACTCATGGGGAGAAGAGGAAGACCCCAGGTATTTTTCGGAGGAAGATTCCCAGGGGCTTCCTTCTGATCCTACTCCGCCTATTGAGGTTAGACAGTCTCCACCTGAGAGTCTTACTCTTTCATCTGTTGTGCGGGAAATGTCTAAGGACATTCCATTTCCCATAGAGGCTGTGGATGAGCCCAGGGCTGAGATGTTCGAGATCCTGGATTATCCTTCTCTGCAGAGGTTGCAATGGCCCCCCTGCACAATACACTCAGGGAAGTGATTTTGCGGAATTGGTCTTGCCCTCTTTCTAACTCGGTTGTCAACAAGAAGTCCGAGTCCCAGTACAGAGTCCATGGTGAGCCTGTGATGTTGAAGGCCCAACTGCCTCATGATTCTATGGTGGTGGACTCTGCTCTCAGAAGAGCCAAGAGTACTAGAGACTATGCCTCGGTGCTCCCGGGCAGAATCTAGGACCTTGGATTCTTTTGGGAGGCGTACGTATCGGGCTGGAATGCTCGCCGCCAAGATCCAAACATACCAGCTGTACACCAGCATTCATTTATGGAACTCGGTTAAGCAACTGTCCAGTTTAGTTGAAGCTCTTCTTCCGGAGCTTGCTGAACCTTTTCACCAGGTGGTCAGGCAGCAGAAGGCGTGTCGCAAATTCCTGGCCAAGGGGACTTGCGACACTTTTGATGCCGCATCCCGAGTAGCTGCTCAAGGTATCGTGATGTGCAGACTCCCATGGCTGCGTGTCTCGGACCTGGCTCAGAAGCCCCAGCAGTGAATGGCGGATGTTCCTTGCTGGGGGGATAACCTTTTTGGAGAGAAGGTTGAGGATATGGTCGATACCCTCAAGAAGCATCATGATGCTATGGATTCTCTCTCCCGCCGGATGCCTTCTGCAACTACCTCCTCCTCTAGGAGGTTTTTTGGAGGAAGGAGGAGTGTTCCCTATTCTTATAATAGGCGTAGGTACACTCCTACCTCTCGACAGCCTGTTCACGCTCGCTCCCAACAGGCTCGCTCTCGTCAGCTGCATGCGCCGAAGGCCCCTCTGGCTCCCCAGCAAAAACAAGGGACGGGTTTTTGACTGGCTCTAGAGCAACGTAGCCGAGGTAAGAGTATCCATGCCGGACGATCTGCCCGTTGGGAAGAGGTTGATATATTTTCACCAAAGGTGGCCTCTTCAAATAGTCCACTTAGGATACGCTCTCAATCTGGAATCAAAACCTCCAAATTGCCCACCGGGAATTCAATCCTTCAGCTCCCAGCACAAGCAGGTACTTGCAGAGGAACTCTCCACCCTTCTCAGCGCCAATGCGGTCAAGCCCGTGCCTCCCGGGCAAGAAGGGCTGGGATTCTATTTCAGGTACTTCCTTGTGCAAAAGAAAACAGGGGGGATGCGTCCAATCCTAGACCTAAGGGGCCTGAACAAATTCCTGGTCCGAGAAAAGTTGAGAATGCTTTCCCTGGGCACCCTTCTTCCCATGATTCAGGAAAACGATTGGCTATGCTCTCTGGACTTAAAGGACTCCTATATTCGCATCTCGGTTCTTCCAGCTCACAGGAAGTACCTTCGATTTTGTCTGGGGACACAGCACTTTCAATACTGCGTGCTGCCCTTTGGTCTAGCATCTGCACCCAGGGTCTTTACAAAGTGCTTGGCAGTTGTCGCAGCATCGCTACACAGACTGGGAGTGTACGTGTTCCCTTATCTCAACGATTGGCTGGTAAAGAACACCAAGGAGGCAGGAGTTCTACGATCCATGCAGATTACTATTCAACTGCTCGAAATGCTGAGGTTTGTAATAAATTATCCCAAGTTCCAGTTCAGAAATTGGAATTCATAAGAGCTCTGTTGAACACACGGACATCTCGAGCTTATCTCCCCCAGGCAAGGGCGGACAATCTTCTAGCCTTAGTGTCCTCGGCTCGAACATCTCAACAGATCACAGCTCGGCAAATGTTGAGGCTTCTCGGCCACATGGCCTCCACAGTTCATGTGACTCCCATGGCACGTCTACACATGAGATCAGCTCAATGGACCCTAGCTTCCCAGTGGTGTCAGGCTACAGGGGATCTAGAGGATGTCATTCATCTTTCCACCGATTTTTGCAATTTCCTACAATGGTGGACCATTCGCTCCAATCTGACCTTGGGACGTCCATTCCAAATTCCTCAGCCACAAAAAGTGCTGACGGCGGATGCATCCCTCCTGGGGTGGGGAGCTCAAGTAGATGGGCTTCACACTCAAAGAGCTTGGTCCTTCCAGGAAAAAGGTCTTCAGATCAACCTCCTGGAATTGCGAGCGATCTGGAACGCTCTAAAGGCTTGCAGGGACCGGCTGTCCAACCAAATTATCCTCATTCAGACAGACAATCAGGTTGTGATGTATTACACCAACAAGCAGGGGGGCACCGGACCTCATCCTCTGTGTCAGGAAGCCGTCAGGATGTGGCTTTGGGTGCATCAGCATGGCATGATTCTCCAAGCCACGTATCTGGCAGGCGTAAACAACAGTCTGGCTGATAAGTTGAGCAGGATAATGCAACCTCACGAGTGGTCGCTGAACATGGACGTTGTCCAAAAGATCTTCCAAGCGTGGGGCACCCCCTCGGTGGATCTTTTTGCCACTCGGACCAATCACAAGGTACCTCAATTCTGTTCCAGGCTTCAGGCCCACGACAGACTAGCATCAGATGCCTTTCTCCTACATTGGGGGTCAGGCCTTCTGTATGCGTATCCTCCCATACCTTTAGTAGGCAAGACTTTGCTGAAACTCAGGCAAAACCGCAGAACCATGATTCTGATAACACCTTTCTGGCCCTGTCAGATATGGTTCCCTCTTCTTCTGGACTTGTCCTCCGAAGAACCGTGGAGATTGGAGTGTTTTCCGACCCTCATCACTCAAAACGAGGAGTCACTTCTACGTCCCAACCTCCAGTCTCTAGCTCTCACGGCCTGGATGTTGAGAACTTAGAAGTTGCCTCTTTAGGGCTTTCAGAGGGTGTCTCCCGAGTCTTGCTTGCTTCCAGGAAAGATTCCACAAAAAAGAGTTATTCTTTTAAATGGAGGCGGTTTGCCGTCTGGTGTGACAGTAAGGCCCTAGATCCTTTTTCATGTCCTATACGAACCCTGCTTGAATACATTCTACACTTATCAGAGTCTGGTCTTAAGACTAACTTAGTAAGAGTCCATCTTAGTGCAATCAGTGCTTATCATCAACATGTAGAGGGTCAGCCTATCTCTAGACAGCTTTTAGTAGTTCGCTTCACGAGAGGTTTGCTTTTGTCAAAGCCCCCTGTCAAACCTCCACCAGTGTCATGGGACCTCAACGTTGTTCTCACCCAGCTGATGAAAGCTCCTTTTGAGCCACTTCATTCCTGCCATCTGAAGTATTTGACCTGGAAGGTCATTTTCTTGGTGGCTATTACTTCAGCTCGTAGAGTCAGTGAGCTCCAAGTCCTGGTAGTCCATGCGCCTTATATTAAATTTCATCATAACAGAGTAGTCCTCCGCACTCATCCTAAGTCCTTGCCGAAGGTGCTGCCGGAGTTCCATCTGAATCAGTCAGTTGTCTTGCCAACATTCTTTCCCCGTCCACACACCTGCCCTGGTGAGGACAAGTTGCACACCTTGGACTGTAAGAGAGCATTGGCCTTTTACGTGGAGCGGACAAAGCCCTATCGACAGTCCGCCCAGTTGTTTGTTTCTTTTGATCCCAACAGGATGGGAATTGCCATCGGAAAACGCACCATCACCAGTTGGCTAGCAGATTGCATTTGACTTTAGAGGGGCCATGTCACAGCTCACAATGTTAGAGCCATGGCTGCGTCAGTGGCTCACTTAAAGTCAGCCTCCATTGAAGAAATTTGCAAGGCTGCAACATGGTCATCTGTCCACACATTTACATCTCACTACTGCCTTCAACAGGATACCCGATGCGACAGTCGGTTTGGGCAGTCGGTGTTACAGAATCTGTTTGAGGTTTAGAATCCAACTCTACCCTCCTAGGCCCATTTCTGTTCTGTTCCAGGCCACACTCTCACTTACTTGTGTTTGTTTTTTCAGGTCAATCTCAGTTATGTCCTCGCCGTTGCGAGGCCCAATTAACCTATGTTCATTGTTTTGAGTGAGCCTGGGTGCTAGGGATACCCCATGCGTGATGATGTCCAGCCTGTAGCAGGTATTCTCCAAGGACAGCAGGCTGGACATCATCACAACCCACCCTCCTCCCCTTTGGAGTTCTTCTTCTTTTCGTTTGCTTTCTATATAACTGAGGGAAGCGCGCGAGCGTCGCCGTAGGGAAGTCACTTGCGCATGCGCGGTGCATTGTCCCCGCACGCGCCATGTCGCTTATAGAATTTTCAAAAGTTTTTGTTTTTACCTCCGGAGCTCCTGGGCTGTCGCAGACGATGACCCATGCATGATGATGTCCAGCCTGCTGTCCTCTGAGAATACCTGCTATAGGTATGTATCTTCATTTTCTGGAAGGAACCTTGGTACATACCTCTCCCACCTCCCAACCAAACCCTTTTCTGCAAGGCTTAAATGAATGAAAGATAAAATAGGGGGAAAATCCCTAATTAATTGTTAATGAAGGCCTTTGGTACCAAATCCCAGTCCTTTGAGCTAGAAACCCAAAGGAATAGGAGAAAGTTGCCAGAACCTCCAATAAGTTTGGACTAGTTTCTCGTGTAGGAAATCCAAGCTTTTACTTCTAGGAGTAAACAGTAGGAATGGGTCTCCCAGTTAGGATCTGTTGGGCCTTTCTTCCAAGAGACCTGTCAAAGCCGGATGCAGAGTTCTTGAGACCATTGATTTATTCTGGTATCATACATCATATGCTCTTAAGGTCTTGCTGATAAAAGTGAAAAAAGTTATTTTTCTTGATAATCATGATGTCCGTTAATACTGTGTTTCTGTGTTTAGAGAGAAGGTGAAGATGTGGAAATTGTTCTGTTGGGCAACAAGTGTGATAAGGAAGATGCAAGAATAGTTTCAAAAGAAAAAGGGGAAAAGGTACATATATTTTGTTTTGGGTTTTTTTTTTGTTTGTTTTTGTATTGCAGTCTTTCAGCTTTATGTTTATTGCACTTATATTGTAATATTTTAATGTACTTATTGTATTTGTATTTTTTAATGATTTTTCACATCTTTTGATCTGTTCTGTATTTTGTTTACTGCTTTGTACCTTTGCTGTATACCATATTGGACATTGTTTGGAAAGGTGGGTTTATGCATGATGTAAATAAATAAATGGACTGTAACCAGCTTCACATGGCCTGGGATCATCAAGTGTTAGTATTTAAAGATTTTGGGCATTCAAATAGTTCTTTATAAGAGTTTCTAGTAAAACTATTGAGATAATTTTACCAGTAAGAAACATAGAATCTTAGCGTTTTGATTAATGAACATTCTGTTACTGACATACAAGTAAAATAACCAATTTTCTTTTCATTTAGCTCGCCTGGGAGTATGGCATACCATTTTTTGAGACCAGTGCTAAAACTAATATAAATATTGACCAAGCATTTTCAACATTGGTTGAGACAATATATAGCAAGGTAATGTTTTTTGTTTTGTTTTGTTTTACGTGCTTCTGTTTAAATGTTTCTTTCTAAACAGGTCAACAAAAATCTGCAATAAGAAATGATTACAAAAAGGGCTTTCATACTAATGACAACTTAACATAAAGATGCCATATACTAAGCACCAAATTCAGGGCTACTCAAACTGAATGCAGACTACGAAGTAAGGGAAAAATGTCCTTATTTGGCAGACTTACCTCATGCAGTTCATCCCAGGATACACCACACCGAGGCAAGAGCACGTGCTTATCACTGCTACCCCTTCTTCAAGGTATGCAGTGCAACTCTGAAGTTCCACTAGATTGAGTTGGAGATTTTTTGGGGTGCTGGGGGGATCGGGGGGTGGGAGACCACTATGACTACCAGGAAGATGAGAAGGGAGGGACAGGGGGTAGATGTACTCAAGACTACCAGGGATTTTTTTAGTTAGTGTTCAGTGGAACGGAAGGGATTTCTGGTGGTTGGAGGCTCAGGGCATGGGGATTCCTTTCTGGGGTGGGAGATTAAAGGATTGGAGCAGTCATCTCAGGAGTGTGCGGGGATCAGAAAATTGGGGGTTATCTGGGGGGGATAGGGGATTGGGGTATGATCAAACCTCAGTCTGAAATTTCAGTTGTATTATAATCAAAATATAGCTAGATGGGAGGGGGAAAAACCTCAAAAGCCTTTGCAGAGATTGACACTGAAATATCTGAGCAGATTAGGCTGAATGTTTCTTGGCTGATCCAAATTCAGAGGACATAAGCAATGCTATTCTGGCGGTTCCTCCCTTCTTCAGGTAGGTATGCTTGCACAGACTGTTTGACTGCAATGGCCCCCACAATGTGTCCTCGCCGGGCCTTTTCATGGAATCCCTTACAGTCTTCTCATTAAGTGGTTGCTGCTCAAGGGGACCTCCTTTCACCTTCACTCGGCGTTGGGAAATATTTCAGGCTAGTAAAGAGCCATAAACGTTTGGCCTCTGGAAAGGGCTCAATTTCCATTTTTCCTGGAGTTTCATCCAGTGGTAGTCCTCTTCTTATGTAGCTCCCTGCATGCATGTGCTGGAACATGTCTTCCAAGATTTATCAGATGATTATTGCCCAGTTGACGAACCCTGAATCCAAAACCAACAGTGTCAAGTCTTTAGTGAACTACCCTGAGCTCTCAGTCTCCAGACAGTCAGGAGTAGTACTTTGCAAACATCTGGCTATTAAGACTGGGTCAGCACAATAAGAGTTCAATGGTGTCTGATGTGCAGGAGGTATGAAATCCCCCATGTTGACATTTCTCCAGGAAATCAATTAATCCTTATTAGACTCTGGAACATAAGGGAGAGTCATTTTGTCTCTAAGATGAATGGAATGTTTTGGCCTTGAGCATCAGAGGCTTAGGTCCTCTTTCTCAGTCTCCTGGATCTCTGCTTTCCCATCCTCCCTGAGAATGTTTCTTTCTGTAGGTCCTGGGCCCCAGGGCAGTGGACCTTGATGTTGTACCCAGGGTTCAGACCCATATGTATCTCACTGTCTTCTTGCAGGGATAGGAAAGAATGGAGATTACCAGCCGTCAGCCCCTTCTTCACCTTTGAGTGTCCGGTCACAAAAATGTTGCTTTCCAGTTGATGGGAAGTGAGAGGCTATGGTTATACAGTGTGAGCCTGGTTTTCTGCAGTGTTTTCTGGATCAGTTACTCATAGTGGAGAATCCACGAGATGCCTGAAGATTGGGCTTAAACTGAAACCCTTATGGATGTTAAGGCCTTGATCTAGTCAGTCAAGATTTTTAAGATTCTCATCTCCAGGTTACTTCATACTACACTCTGTTTTAGATCAGATCTGTTGCCTAGTTCAGCCTTGTGTTTAGCTGAAGTCTCTGGGCTTGCAAATGATGGTCCCAGCCAGGGAATTGAATGTAGAGTAGATTTGCTTGTGTTTTGTTTCTCCCACTTGGGTCTCAGCTTGCTAATTCCAGGATGTAGTTCCGCAAGTTCATTTTTCAATTCTATCAGTACTCTGGGATGGATACCATCCAGTCTAGGAGATTTGCTACTCTTCAGTTTGTCGAATTACCCCATTACATCCTCCAGGTTTATAGAGATTTCATTCAGTTTCTCCAACTCGTCAGCTTTGAATACCATTTCTGGCACAGGTATCTTTCCCAAATCTTCCTCGGTGAAAACCGAAGCAAAGAATTCATTTAATCTCTCCGCTATGGCTTTGTCTTCCCTGATTGCCCCTTTTACCTCTCGGTCATCTAGCAGTCCAACCAATTCTTTTGCCAGCTTCCTGCTTTTTTTTCCTTTTTTTCCCATTATTTATTTATTTATTTGTATTAATTACAACTCAAATGAGAAATAATTGGTAAATAAATAAAAACACTGAAATTATTAATATGTGTCAAATAAATTGACTACAAATTAAAACTATACAAGCTTCATCCAAGATACATAAAGCAATTTTAGATCCAAGATCATGAAAAAGTAAAAAAAAAAAAAAAAAAAAAAAGATCAAAGAAATATTAAACTAACAACCAAAATTATTGCAACCCATAAAGCTCTCTCCAGCCTATCACTGCAGTGCGCTCCTGTGTCTTATACAGTGACTAGTAAAAGAGGCCCGTTTCAGAGCAAATGAAACAGGTGCTAGCAGGGTTTTCGTCGCCAACACCCCCCCCCCCCCCCCTGGCCAACCACTTCGTTGTTCTGCCATTGCTCCGCCCCCAACGTTTGACGCGAGGGTGGGGCCCGGAGCAATTTCCCACACCCCGCCTCCCTCCCTGCCAACCCCTTCGTTGTTCTGACATTGCTCCGCCCTCGAGGGCGGAGCCTGGAGTGATTTTGGTGGCTTCACCACCACGAACCTTCAAACCTTTTTGAAGGAAGCCAGGGCTTGGCTTCACTGACGTCAGTGTCCTCAGAACGTTGAGGGTGAGTTTTATTATAGTAGATATTTATCTCCTGTTTAGCTGATAGAAATTATTCCAGTTGCTTAGGATCAAAGAACTGAAACTGTTTAGCTTGAAATAATACAAAACATAAAGAAATTTAAGTACAAAATTGGCGCCCAAGGCCAAAGTGCTTGGACGAAGGGCCAAAAAGGCCTTACGACTTTTCTGTGTTTCTCTAGAGAGATCAGGAAATATTTTAGCTTTAGATCCCAGAAACTGTGCATCCAAATGTCGAAATGAAAGTCTCAATACCGCATCACGATCCATCTCCAAATCAAAGGATACTACCATAGTAGTTCTCTGTGTAATCACTTCTAGTGAAGACTCCAAAAAAGATGCTCATACCACCCCCTGCTTGGCTTTGAAAATTCTCACCAACTAATTTTTTTGAGATCTGTAAATACTGTGCACGAGTTATTGGAGGCAGCAGTGGCGTAGCCAGACCTGACATTTTGGGTGGGCCCAAAGCTAATATGGGTGGGCACTATCCATCCCCTTAGCCAGGCATTACCCCTTCCTTTCCCTCCCCATAGCTCAGCATTAGCCCTTCCCTATCCCCCTTCCATCCATCCTCATAGCTTGCCATCAGCCTGTCCTTTCCTTATCCCCATACATCCATCAGCCCTTTCATCCTTACCACCCACCCCCACCCCAATCCATCCTAATAGCCCAGTATCAGCCCTTCCCTTTCCTACCATCCCATAGCTAGGCATCAGCCCTACCCTACCCCACCCCCACTCCTCCCTGTAGCCTAGCATCAGCCCTGTCCTACCTCCTACCCACCACCCCCCATAGTCTGGCATCTCCCCTCCCCCCACTCTGAAGTACACCAACATTTAAATAAAAAACATTTGGGGGGTTTTTTGGTTAATGTCTTGGGCACTGCAGAGACTAACTCCACCCAGAAACCTCTCCATTACATATAAAACATTTTTTTTAATTTTAACCTGGGTACTGCAGAACCATCCCCACTCAAAAACCCACACCAACATGAAAAATACACCTTTTAAAAAATTTTAACCTGAGCACTGAGCCCACCCCACCCAGAAACCCACCAACAAAAAGTTTTAATGTTTAATGGTTCTGGGTGGGGGTGAGCTCTTCACTGCCAAGGAGGAAAAAAGGTGTATTTAATGATTAAACAAATATACCTTCCCCCACCCACCCCCCCAGGCAGTGAATAGCCCACCACCAGCATTACACTGTACATATATTAAAAAAAACAAGCAAACATTTGTTTTACCTGGCAGCTGGGCTTATCTGTGTAAACGAGACAGCAATGCAGTGTGCTCCTTGTGCTGGCTCCTGTGCCTGTTTGGAGCTGTGGGCTGGTGCAGAAACCTTTCAACTATTGCTGGCAGCCTGGCTGGAACAGTGAAGGAAACCCTCTAGGCCAAGAGTGAGCTGCGGCACTGGCAGCAGATTTTCCCTGCTCGGTGCGAGGGATGGGGACAATGCAAGGCCGGCATCCTGAGTGAGACGCTCGCTTGTCGGGACTGGTCGGAGAGCAGTGACTGCAGAGGGTCTTCAGCACTTTAGTTTCCTTTTTAAAGGAAGTTTTGAGGGAGTTTTCATGGTGGCAGTTCTGGCGTGCTCCACGGCTCTCTCTAAAGAGGAAATCCTCCAGATCTGAGTCTGAGCGATGCGGTAAATCGGATATAAAAACTGATGAGGGAGGAGCAATGGTGCAGCACTGGAAGGAGCCACCATTCCCGACCTGGACCTGCACAAAAAAAAGTTGGTTCCACTGCTGCAGGTAGGAGATGCTTCCTAAACACACATGGCTGAGCCACGGCAAACTAAAAGGCTATGTGCACTTCCACAGTGCAGCTGCTGCCTAACCAGTGCCTAGAAGACCGGCACCCATTGGAGCAGGACAAAATGGGCGGGCCTCAGGTAAGTTTGGGCGGGCCTGGGCCCACTCAGGCCCACCTTTAGCTACGCCCCTAGGAGGCAATGAATCACCCGACATTCCCAAAATGGCCTAGTGGTTAGGGTGGTGGACTTTGGTCCTGGGGAACTGAGGAACTGAGTTCGATTCCCACTTCAGGCACAAGCAACTCCTTGTGACTCTGGGCAAGTCACTTAACCCTCCATTGCCCTATGTAAGCCGCATTGAGCCTGCCATGAGTGGGAAAGCGCGGGGTACAAATGTAACAAAAATAAATAGACCTTATTAGAGGTGACCTGGGAAAATTGGTTAGTCTCAAATTAAGCCTCCTAGCTTGATTTTCCAAATATTCCAATCGACGATATGTGAAATTCTTATCCTTAATTGAGACTAATCCCAAGGATTCCAAGGTCTGAATTTTTGTTTCCAGAAGTTTTACTTCTTTGGACTGTTGAGCAGCCACCTGTGCTTGAAGAAGGGCAGCTTCAGACAAAACCTTTATATCATAGTACCATAGTAGATGACGGCAGAGAAAGACCTGTATGGTCCATCCAGTCTGCCCACAAGTTAAACTCACATGTGCTACTTAATGTGTATACCTGACCTTGATTTGTATCTGCCATTTTCAGGGCACAGACCGTAGAAGTCTGCTCAGCACTAGCCCCACCTCCCAACCACTAGCCCCACCTCCCACCACCGGCTCTGCCACCCAATCTCCTCTAAGCTTCTGAGGATCCTTTCCTTCTGAACAGGATTCCTTTATGTTTATCCCACGCATTTTTGAATTCTGTTACCGTTTTCATCTCCACCACCTCCCACAGGAGGGCATTCCAAGTATCCACCACTCTCTCTGTGAAAAAATACGTCCTGACATTTTTCTAGAGTTTGCCCCCCTTCAATCTCATTTCATGTCCTCTAGTTCTACCGCCTTCCCATCTACGGAAAAGGTTTGTTTGCGGATTAATACCTTTCAAATATTTGAACGTCTGTATCATATGACCCCTGTTTCTCCTTTCCTCCAGGGTATACATGTTCAGGTCAGCAAGTCTCTCCTCATACGTCTTGTAATGCAAATCCCATACCATTTTTGTAGCTTTTCTTTGCACTGATTCAATTCTTTTTACATCCTTAGCAAGGTGCGGCCTCCAAAGCTGAACACAATACTCCAGGTGGGGCCTCACCAACGACTTATACAGGGGCATCAACACCTCCTTTCTTCTGCTGGTCACACCTCTCTCTATACAGCCTAGCAACCTTCTAGCTATGGCCACCGCCTTGTCACTGTTTTGTCGTCTTCAGACCCTCAGATACTATCACCCCAAGATCCCTCTCCCCATCTGTACATATCAGACTCTCACCGCCTAACACATACGTCTCCCTTGGATTTCTACTCCCTAAGTGCATCACTTTGCATTTCTTCGCATTGAATTTTAATTGCCAGACCTTAGACCATTCTTAGCTTCTGCAGATCCCTTTTCATGTTTTCTACTCCCTCCTGGGTGTCCACTCTGTTTACCAGTATTTTTAAATGTCAAAGTTTGTAAAGAGGAGTGCATATCAAATATTAAGTCCCAGAGTGAATCCATTATCACAACGGCAGGTTTCTTCAAAACCCCTAAAGATATACCAGGAGAGGGGGCATTAGAAGTCTGGCTAAGAGTACTCACAATCCGCTGAGGCAAAACTTGTGCTGCATTTTGAAATTCATCCACACTGGACTTCACACTCTCCCTCGCTGTAGGCAAGTTCCCTCCCTGCGCATTCGGTGTCTCAACATAGGGAGCTCCAAAGGCAGGCCTTCCCAAGACATCATTCTCTCCTGGTTGTGGGGGAGCCGCTCGCAAGACAGGTCTCAAAGAAGCCCCGTCAACACTGCTGGCTGATGCCGACACGTCAGCACCGATAGAGAGAGAGGAAGCCTGTATGGGTCCAGACATTAACCCAAACCTTCCCAAAGTTGTCTGCTTTGAAAGCTGGGTCCTGGTGGGGGTCAAGGGAATCTCCCGCACCTTTTCCCCATAATCAGGGGAGTAAAGAGCTGCTTCGTACAACGAGATAAGGTAAAGTTTGAGCGCCTCTGTTGCAATAACTCCTTACGACGCCATCTTGGATCCCTCGGCTTCCTGCTTTTAATATACCTAAAAAACATTTTTACTATGTGTTTCTGCCTCCAATGCAATCCTTTTTTCAAAGTCCCTCTTTGCCTTCTTTATCAGCACTTTGCATTTGACTTGACATTCCTTATGCTGTTTCTTATTATTTTCAGTCGGTTCCTTCTTCCATTTTCTGAAGGATTTTCTTTTAGCTGTAATAGCTTCCTTCACCTCACTTTTTAACCATGACAGCTGTCGTTTGGTCTTTCTTCCTTCTTTTTTAATATGTGGAATAATTTTGGCCTGGGCTTTCAGGATAGTATTTTTGAAAAGCATCCACTCCTGATGTATATTTGTGACCCTTGCAGCCGCTCCTCTAAGTTTTTTATTTCACCGTTCTCATTTTATCATAGTCTCCTTTTTGAAATTTAAACACTAACGTATTGAATTTCCTGTATGTACTTACTCCAAAGCTAATATCAAATCTAATCATACTGTGATCACTGTTATCAAGCGGCCCCAGCACCATTACCTCCCGCACCAAATCATGCGCTCTACTAAGGACTAGGTCTAGAATTTTTCCTTCTCTTGTCAGCTCCTGTACCAGCTGCTCCATAAAGCAGTCCTTGATTTCATCAAGGAATTTTACCTCCTTAGCATGCCCTGATGTTACATTTACCCAGTCAGTATCTGGGTAATTGAAATCACCCATTATTCTTGTGTTGCCCAGTTTTGTTAGGGTTTTGTTAGTGTCCCTAATTTCCTTTAACAGTTCTACATGCGTCTGTTCATCCTGGCCAGGCGGACGGTAGTACACTCCTATCACTATCCTTTTCCCCTTGAAATATGGAATTTCAATCCTTAGGGATTCCAAGTTGTGTTTTGTTTCCTGCAGAATTTTCAATCTATTTGATTCAAGGCCCTTCTTAACATACAGTGCTACCCCTCCACCAATTCGATCCACCCTTTCTCTACGATATAATTTGTACCCTGGTACGACAGTGTCCCACTGGTTATCCTCCTTCCACCAGGTCTCAGAGATGCCTATTATATCTAATTTTTCATTTAGTGCAATATATTCTAACTCTCCCATCTTATTTCTTAGGCTTCTGGCATTTGCATGTAGATTTCATCGGTGTCAGTCAAAAACTCATCATGGGACGGTTGAGACAGAACATGCCTCGACTTAGAGTAACCGTGTCCCCAAGAGGATGCCCACGACATGTCTTCACATGAGAACTGCCCAATGGACCCTAGCTTCTCAGTGGTGCCAGGCCATAAGGAACCTAGAAGATGCTATCCGAGTACCACCGGAGCTTGCTTGTTTCCTGTTGTGGTGGACTACCACCATCTACTATTTTACTGTTACCCTCTTCTCTTCAAAGCTTTCACTCTGTTCAGCTGCCAGAAATGTGCAGCCAAACCATCTGCCCTTGGGTGGCTGTAAGGCATGGTTCCAGAAACATTAAGCTGTAAAGTATGTTGTGATTCTGGTGCCTAGAAAGTGCTGCATAAATCAAACACACTGTTATTATTCACTTTATCTGACTGTAATTGTCACTTTTTCAATTTTCTAAGCTACAATGTACACTCACATCACACTACTGCCTCGAGCAGGATAACCAACACAACTGTCAGTTTGGACAGACAGTATTGCAGAATCTGTTTGGGGTCTAGAATCCAACTCCCTCCCCCCACCCAGGCCCGTTTTCTTCTGTTTCAGGCTGCACTCTCACATAGTTTGTATATAGTTTCAGGTTAATCTATGGTATGTCCTCGCTGTTGCAAGGCCCAATTGACTAGGTGGTTGTTTTCGGTGAGCCTGGTAGCTAGGGATTCCCTGTACGTGAGAATGAATAATCCTGCATGTCCTCAGAGAAAACAAAGATACTTCTGTAGCAGGTATTCTCCGAGGTCAGCAGGCCTTAAATTCTCACAACCCTCCCTCCTCCCCATGGAGTTTTCTCCTTTTGTTGTCTTTTTATTTTTTATGCTTTAGTATTGTACTGCGGTAACTGTGCTCTCACGGTGGGCGGGAGGGCACTCGCGCATAGTGGAGAATGTCTCGTACTCCACAAAGCTCTTAATAGCTTTTCACAAGCTCTGGACCAGGCAACACAGAATCGCCTTGTTCTCTGAGAAATATAATAATGATATGACCACAGTATAGCCTGAATTTGAAAAATCAGTAAAGCTTAATAAAGAAGACTTGTGAGAAATGATTAGGTCCAACTTATGCCCAGCAATCGCTATAGAAAACAATACCAAAAGATTGTTAGAAATAGTGGACTGCCTGTATGTGATCTATCTGTAAAAAGTCAAAAGCTGTTGTATTTGGTTAGGCAGTATCTTAAAGGGTGGAGGACAAAAGGTGTTCTTTTTTTTTTCACTTTGACAGATTTTTGATTTATTTGAAAACTTCCCATATGTAGATTTAAATATCATGAAATAAAAATTGAATATCACTAAAACAGCTTAAAAATTATTGTAGCTGGTGGAAACAGCAGTTATAAACTCTCCCTCTGATATTCAGCACTATTTAACTGGCCAGAACCGGTTAAATAGCACTTAACTGGCTATCCACCAATATTCAGCAGGGGATAACCGACTAGCCCCCACTGAATAGCCCCGGTTGGTGACTAGCAGATAACCAGTTATTTTGGCCAATATAACCAGCTATCCACTGATTTTAAAAGCCAGTTTCACACCAATATTTGTGAAAACCCGGTATATCTTTGGCTGGTTTAAAGATAACCGACTGTCTGAATTTTGACCTAGCCGCGTATCTTTAAACCGGCCAAAAATAAAACGGATATTCTATGCTGTCACCAGAAATGGCCCGGCATTGAATATTCAATTTTAGCATCGACCACCGAAGTTAGCCGGTCTATCTCCCACGGTCTGAGTGTTGGCCTCTCTGTATTTTGTGCTCATTTTTCTACACTGTTCTATACAATACAGATGGCCAAATTTCAGTGAGGATATCCTGTTTTTCCCCCCAAACCCACCTCCCCACTCCCCCCGTTTTCTATTTCTGTTGATGGCTCTCTCATTCTCCCTGTCGCCTCAGCTCGAAACCTTGGGGTCATCTTTGACTCTTCTCTCTCCTTCTCTGCTCATATCCAGCAGATCGCCAAGACTTGTCGTTTCTTTCTTTACAACATCCGTAAAATCCGCCCCTTTCTTTCCGAGCACTCTACCAAAACCCTCATCCACACCCTTGTCACCTCTCGTTTAGACTACTGCAATCTGCTTCTTGCTGGCCTCCCACTTAGGCACCTCTCCCCTCTCCAATCGGTTCAAAACTCTGCTGCCAGGGTCGCTTTACTCATATTACCCCTCTCCTCAAGTCGCTTCACTGGCTCCCTATCCGTTTTCGCATCCTGTTCAAACTACTTCTACTAACCTATAAATGTACTCACTCTGCTGCCCCCCAGTATCTCTCCACACTCGTCCTTCCCCACACCCCTTCCCGTGCACTCCGCTCCATATCTGTTCCCTTCTCCACTACTGCCAACTCCAGACTTCGCGCCTTCTGTCTCGCTGCACCCTACGCCTGGAATAAACTTCCTGAGCCCCTATGTCTTGCCCCTACGTCTTGCCAGAGAATGTAGTAAAAGCAGTTAGCTTAGCAGGGTTTTTAAAAGGATAGCTTCCTAAAAGAAGAGTCCATATGCCATTCTTAAGATGGGCTTGGGGAAAATCCACTGCTTATTTCTAGGTTAAGCAGCATAAAATGTATTGTACTGTTTTGGGATCTTGCCAGGTACTTGTGACCTGGATTGGCCATTGTTGGAAACAGGATACTGGGCAATGCTTAAGTTAAAATTAGCTATATTATTCAGACTACATAACAGGCTTTCAATAAATAAAACTCCAAAATTTGCAAATAGTATTTCATAACACACTATGGGGCTCATTTTCAAAGCACTTAGCCTCCCAAAGTTCCATAGAAACCTATGGAACTTAGCCTCCCAAAGTGCTTTGAAAATATGCCTCAAAGTAGTTCAAATAAATAAAATTAGCTGTGTAGCACACCCCTTGCATACCTTTCTTCACTGTCAATTTGTGAAGGGTTATACCAAACACTTTACCTTCAGTCTAGAGGAGCATAGTAAAAGACAAGCTTTACAGCCTTATATTGGTGGACACTTTGAAGGAAATTCTATAAATGGCACTGGAAAAATCGCTGCTAAGCGTGATTCTATTAAGGGCACACACCATATATAGGATTGCACTTAGCACCGATTCCCACGCCTATCTTTAGGTTCCATACGTAGTCCTGCTGAAACCTGGTGTAATTGCTGACACCCAAATTAAGCGCGCTTACCCAGTATTCTGTAACTATGCGTGTAACTTTTTGGAATGCTTCAGACATGCCCATGCCTCTCCCATGACCACGTCCCCTTTTAAAATACGTACTGTGGGAGTTAGGCACTCTGCCTTATTGATTTATTTTATTTATTTATTTATTGCGTTTGTATCCCACATTTTCCCACCTATTTGCAGGCTCAATGTGGCTTACATAGTACCGTGCTGGCAATTGCCAGTTCCGGTATGACAAATACATAGTGATATCGTGGTAAAGATTTTTTATTTATTTATTTTGTTACATTTGTACCCCGCGCTTTCCCACTCATGGCAGGCTCAATGCGGCTTACATATTATATACAGGTACTTATTTGTACCTGGGGGAATGGAGGGTTAAGTGACAGACACATTATGGAATAGGAAAGGAGAAGAGTTATGTTATGTCCATTTCGAGTGTTATATTCGTTGTGTTTCAGGGTTTAGGCATTTAAGTTGGATCATTCGGTATGCCTTTTTGAACAGGTAAGTTTTCAGTGACTTCCGGAAGTTTAATACGTCTTGCTTTGTTTTCACGGCGTTTGGTAGAGCGTTCCATAGTTGCATGCTTATATAGGAGAAGCTGGATGCATAGGTTGATTTGTATTTGAGACCTTTGCAACTTGGGTGATTTAGGTATGTGCGTGTTGATCTCTTCGTGTTTCTGGTTAGTAAGTCAGTGAGGTCTGTCATGCAAGGGCGTAGCCAGACACCCAATTTTGGGTGGGGGTGGGCCAAAAAATCCCACCCCATCCCACAGGTGATTTCCTCTCGCCTTCTCTCACCTGCATGCTATATGGTCTCTCAAAACATCCCCTTTGTCCCGCATAACTTTTAAATAGCAGATTTTTTCCGGCAGTGAGCAGCAATTAATACACACTGCTCATGTTGGCCCCACAGCCTTCCCACTGACACAACTTCCTGTTTCCGCATAGGCAGGAATATGTCAGAGGGGAAGGCTGTGGGGCCGGTGTGAGTAGTATGTATCAGCTGCTGCTCGCTGCAAACGGAGATCTGCTATTTACAAGGTATGCAGGAGGGACAGTTGTTGGGAGTTTTCAGCTGGTGAGACTTGGGAATCCCTGCCAGCCACATCATAGGTGTGCTGCTACTGGGTGGGCCTAAGCCCAGAGTGGGTGGGCCTGGACCCATCCAAGCCCACCCTTGGCTACGCCACTGCTGTCATGTATCCTGGGGAATCGCCGTAGATGATTTTATGAACCAAAGTGCAGATTTTGAACGCAATACGTTCTTTGATTGGGAGCCAGTGCAGTTTTTCTCGTAGGGGTTTGGCGCTGTCGAATCTCGTTTTTCCGAATATAAGCCTGGCTGCCGTGTTTCGAGCTGTTTGGAGTTTCTTTATGATTAGTTCTTTTCATCCCGCGTAGATTCCATTCTCCGAGGACAAGCAGGCTGCTTGTTCTCACTGATGGGTGACGTCCACGGCACCCCCTCCAATCGGAATCTTCACTAGCAAAGGCGTTTGCTAGCCCTCGCGCGCCCATGCGCACCGCGCATGCGCGACCGTCTTCCCGCCCGAACCGGCTCGTGTTCGTCAGTCTTCTTTTGTCCGCGCTCGGGACGGTCGTGTTTTGCCGCCGTTTCGTGCCCCTCAGAGGACCTCGCGCGTCTTTCGCGTTTTCAACTTTTTTCTGTGCGTTTGTTTAAAAGAAAAAAAAAAGGAAGGTTCCCCTTTTTTCCCGTATCTGTAGCTTTTTCCCAGCGTAAGTGTCCTTTCGCTTTCGGGAGCGGCCTTGTTGGCCGCCCATACGGGTTTTTCTCCCTTTTTTTTTTGGTGCCTATTGTCATCATCGCGAATTTTGATTTCGCCGGCGCGAATTTTCCGCCCATGTCATCGAAGCCTTCCAGCGGCTTCAAGAAGTGCACCCAGTGCGCCCGGATAATCTCGCTCACTGATAGGCACGCTTCATGTCTTCAGTGTCTAGGGGCTGGGCATCGCCCGCAGGCCTGTAGTCTTTGTGCTCTTTTGCAGAAGAGGACTCGGGTAGCGAGATTAGCCCAGTGGATCGTTCTGTTCTCCGGCGCTTCGACAGCAACAGCATCTCGGGATTCGTCGAGTGCATGGGCGTCGGCAGCACCGAAGTCTTCAGGGAGTGCATCGGCGTCGACGGCATCGAGGCGTATTCCTCCTGCATCCGACGGTACCGAGACTTCGAAAGAGTGCGTCGGCGTCGGTGGTACCGGGACCCCCGCTGGTGCTGATGTCGTCGGACAGTGGTGCTTCATCTGGAGTGCAGGTGAGGGCTGTCCATTCCCCTGCTGGTGGCGATGAGCCTTCAGGTAGGTCTCCTCCTGCCCTGAGGGCTCCTGCGGTACAGCCCCCCCGGGATCGACCATCTTCGGACCCGGCCCTGAGGAAGCGATGTCTGGATTCAATGTCCTCCTCATTGGTACTGGGGAGCTCCGGTGATATGCTTCGCTCGAAGAAGTCGAAGAAGCATCGTCACCGGTCACCTTCCCGACTTGGTACCGGGAGCTCTGGGTCGCCGAGGGAGTCGGCACCCAGCAGGCATCGGCAGCGAGAGGACCGCTCACCCTCCATCCAGGAGGTGTCGGTGCGCTCTACCCCGGACAGCCCGGTACCGCCTCCGTGCCCGGAACAGATTTTGACCTTGACGTCTGCACCGGCTTCTCAGTCTTTCTCCACAGCCACTCTGCACGAGAGTCTCCGGGCCGTTCTTCCAGGCCTCCTGGAAGAGCTGTTATGCCCTTCTCCTCCGGTACCGGGGGTGCCTGTGCCACCAGTACCGTCGAGTGAGGCGACGGCTGGCCCTTTGCCCGGGGTGAGGTCCCCGGCTTCGGCCGCCTCCCAGGTGGACTCCCCGACAACGTCGGGGGAGGGAGCTTCGCCGCTGCCGGCCAGGGAGTCCACCTCTCGACGCTCCTACCGTGGCCGTGTTTCCACGGAGTCGGAACGGGCGCGGCTTCAGACACAGGTTCGTGAACTTGTGTCTGATACCGATGGTGAGGCCTCGTGGGAGGCGGAGGAGGACATCAGATATTTTTCTGACGAGGAGTCTGATGGCCTTCCTTCTGACCCCACTCCCTCCCCTGAAAGGCAGCTTTCTCCTCCCAAGAGTCTGTCTTTCTCGGCCTTTGTCCGGGAGATGTCTACGGCCATCCCCTTCCCGGTGGTCGCAGAGGATGAGCCAAGGGCTGAGATGTTTGAGCTCTTGGACTATCCTTCTCCACCTAAGGAAGCGTCCACAGTACCCATGCATCATGTCCTAAAAAAGACATTGCTGGCGAACTGGACCAAGCCACTAACTAATCCCCACATTCCCAAGAAGATAGAATCCCAGTATCGGATCCATGGGGACCCAGAGCTGATGCGCACTCAGTTGCCTCACGACTCTGGTGTGGTGGATCTGGCCCTGAAGAAGGCTAAGAGTTCTAGGGAGCATGCTTCGGCGCCCCCGGGCAAAGACCCCAGAACCTTAGACTCCTTTGGGAGGAAGGCCTATCATTCTTCCATGCTCGTGGCCAAGATTCAATCATACCAGCTCTACACGAGCATCCATATGCGGAACAATGTGCGGCAGCTGGCGGACTTGGTGGACAAGCTCCCTTCTGAGCAAGCCAAGCCGTTTCAGGAGGTGGTCAGGCAGCTGAAGGCGTGTAGGAAATTCCTGGCCAGAGGGGTATATGATACCTTCGATGTTGCGTCCAGGGCCGCTGCTCAAGGTGTGGTGATGCGCAGACTCTCATGGCTGCGTGCCTCCGGCCTGGAGAATAGAATCCAGCAGCGGATTTCGGACTCCCCTTGCCGAGCGGACAACATTTTTGGAGAAAAAGTCGAACAGGTGGTAGAACAGCTCCACCAGCGGGATAACGCTTTCGACAAATTCTCCCGCCGGCAGCCTTCAGCATCTACCTCTTCAGGTAGACGTTTTTACGGGGGAAGGAGGACTGTTCCCTACTCTTTGGTAAGCGTAGGTACAATCCTCCCTCTCGACAGCCTGCGGCCCAGGCTAAGCCCCAGCGCGCTCGCTCTCGTCAGCAGCGTGCGCCTCAGCAAGGCCCCACGGCTCCCCAGCAAAAGCAGGGGGCGAGCTTTTGACTGGCTCCAGAAGAGCATAGCCGATGTCAAGGTGTCCGTGCCGGGCAATCTGCCGGTCGGGGGGAGGTTGAAAGTTTTTCACCAAATGTGGCCTCTCATAACCTCCGACCAGTGGGTTCTCCAAATAGTCCGACAAGGATACACCCTCAATTTGGCCTCGAAGCCTCCAAATTGCCCACCGGGAGCTCAGTCCTTCAGCTTCCAGCACAAGCAGGTACTTGCAGAGGAACTCTCCGCCCTTCTCAGCGCCAATGCGGTCGAGCCAGTGCCACCGGGGCAAGAAGGGCTGGGATTCTATTCCAGGTACTTCCTTGTGGAAAAGAAAACAGGGGGGATGCGTCCCATCCTAGACTTAAGGGCCCTGAACAAATATCTGGTCAAGGAAAAGTTCAGGATGCTTTCCCTGGGCACCCTTCTTCCCATGATTCAGCAAAACGATTGGCTATGCTCTCTGGACTTAAAGGATGCTTATACACACATCCCGATACTGCCAGCTCACAGACAGTATCTTCGATTTCGTCTGGGATCACGTCACTTCCAGTACTGTGTGCTACCCTTTGGGCTCGCCTCTGCGCCCAGAGTGTTCACAAAGTGCCTAGCTGTGTTAGCAGCAGCGCTTCGCAGGCTCGGAGTGCACGTGTTCCCTTATCTCGACGATTGGCTGGTGAAGAACACTTCCGAGACAGGAGCTCTACAGTCCATGCAGATGACTATTCGACTCCTGGAGCTACTAGGGTTTGTGATAAATTACCCAAAGTCCCACCTTCTCCCAGTACAGAGACTCGAATTCATAGGAGCTCTGCTGGATTCTCGGACGGCTTGTGCCTATCTCCCGGAGACAAGGGCCAGCAATTTGCTGTCCCTCGTCTCCCGGGTACGAGCGTCCCAGCAGATCACAGCTCGGCAGATGTTGAGATTGCTTGGCCACATGGCCTCCACAGTCCATGTGACTCCCATGGCTCGTCTTCACATGAGATCTGCTCAGTGGACCCTAGCTTCCCAGTGGTTACAGGCTGCTGGGGATCTAGAGAACGTGATCCACCTGTCCACGAGTTTTCTCAAATCCCTGTACTGGTGGACGATTTGGGCCAATTTGACTCTGGGACGCCCCTTCCAAATTCCTCAGCCACAAAAGGTGCTGACTACGGATGCGTCTCTCCTGGGGTGGGGAGCTCATGTTGATGGACTTCACACCCAAGGAAGCTGGTCCCTCCAGGAACGTGATCTGCAGATCAATCTCCTGGAGTTACGAGCGGTCTGGAACGCTCTGAAGGCTTTCAGAGATCGGCTGTCCCACCAAATTATCCAAATTCAGACAGACAACCAGGTTGCCATGTATTACATCAACAAGCAGGGGGGCACCGGATCTTGCTCCCTGTGTTAGGAAGCCGTCAGCATGTGGCTCTGGGCTCGCCGTTACGGCATGGTGCTCCAAGCCACATATCTGGCAGGCGTAAACAACAGTCTGGCAGACAGGTTGAGCAGGATTATGCAACCTCACGAGTGGTCGCTCAATTCTGGAGTAGTGCGCCAGATCTTCCAAGTGTGGGGCACCCCCTTGGTAGATCTCTTCGCATCTCGAGCCAACCACAAGGTCCCTCAGTTCTGTTCCAGACTTCAGGCCCACGGTCGACTGGCATCGGATGCCTTCCTCCTGGATTGGGGGGAAGGTCTGCTGTATGCTTATCCTCCCATACCTCTGGTGGGGAAGACTTTGTTGGAACTCAAACAAGACCGGGGCACCATGATTCTGATTGCTCCCTTTTGTCCGCGTCAGATCTGGTTCCCTCTTCTTCTGGAGTTGTCCTCCGAGGAACCGTGGAGATTGGAGTGTTTTCCGACCCTCATCACACAGGACCAAGGGGCGCTTCTGTATCCCAACCTCCAGTCTCTGGCTCTCACGGCCTGGATGTTGAGAGAGTAGACTTTGCCTCTTTGGGTCTGTCAGAGAGTGTCTCCCGTGTCTTGCTTCCAGGAAAGATTCCACTAAGAGGAGTTACTTCTTTTTATGGAGGAGGTTTGCCGTCTGGTGTGACAGCAAGGCCTTAGATCCTTGCTCTTGTCCTACACAGACCCTGCTTGACTACCTTCTGCATTTGTCTGAGTCTGGTCTCAAGACCAACTCTGTAAGGGTTCACCTTAGCGCAATCAGTGCATACCATTACTGTGTGGAAGGTAAGCCGATCTCAGGACAGCCTTTAGTTGTTCGCTTCATGAGAGGTTTGCTTTTGTCAAAGCTTTTGTCATGGGATCTCAATGTCGTTCTCACCCAGCTGATGAAACCTCCTTTTGAGCCACTGAACTCCTGCCATCTGAAGTACTTGACCTGGAAGGTCATTTTCTTGGTGGCAGTTACTTCAGCTCGTAGAGTCAGTGAGCTTCAGGCCCTGGTAGCCCAGGCTCCTTACACCAAATTTCATCATAATAGAGTAGTCCTCCGCACTCACCCTAAGTTCTTGCCGAAGGTAGTGTCGGAGTTCCATCTGAACCAGTCAATTGTCTTGCCAACATTTTTTCCCCGTCCTCATTCCTGCCCTGCTCAACGTCAGCTGCACACATTGGACTGCAAAAGAGCATTGGCCTTCTATCTGGAGCGGACACAGCCCAACAGACAGTCCGCCCAATTGTTTTTCTTTTGATCCCAACAGGAGGGAAGAGGCTGTGGGGAAACGCACCATATCCAATTGGCTAGCAGATTGCATTTCCTTCACTTACGCCCAGGCTGGGCTGGCTCTTGAGGGTCATGTCACGGCTCACAATGTCAGATCCATGGCTGCGTCGGTGGCCCACTTGAAGTCAGCCACTATTGAAGAGATCTGGAAAGCTGCGACGTGGTCATCTGTCCACACATTCACATCTCATTACTGCCTGCAGCAGGATTCCCGACGCGACAGTCGGTTCAGGCAGTCAGTGCTTTAGAATCCAACTCCACCCCCCTAGGCCCATGTTTATTCTGTTCCAGGCTACACACTCAGTTAGTTGGATAAGTTTTTAGGTCAATCTCAGTTATGTCCTCGCCGTTGCGAGGCCCAATTGACCATGTTTGTTGTTTTGAGTGAGCCTGGGGGCTAGGGATACCCCATCAGTGAGAACAAGCAGCCTGCTTGTCCTCGGAGAAAGCAAATGCTACATACCTGTAGAAGGTATTCTCCGAGGACAGCAGGCTGATTGTTCTCACAAACCTGCCCGCCTCCCCTTTGGAGTTGTGTCTTCCCTTGTCTTTGTCTTGCTACTTACGGGACTGACAAACACGAGCCGGTTCGGGCGGGAAGAGGGCCGCGCATGCGCATGGGCGCGCGAGAGCTAGCAAAGGCCTTTGCTAGTGAAGTTTCCGATTGGAGGGGCTGCCGTGGACGTCACCCATCAGTGAGAACAATCAGCGTGCTGTCCTTGGAGAATACCTTCTACAGGTATGTAGCATTCGCTTTGGTCTGGGCACCTTCCTCATCAAAAGCCATACATTTTCCAAACTTTCCCTCTCCTGAGGATTTCCCCCCCCCCCCCCCCAACCCATTGTCTCCACAAAATGTTGAATCTGTATATAGGGAAAATTGTCTCCCCCCAGCAAACTGTACATGGAACACAGTGTATCGAAACTCACCCTCCCCCCCCCCCCCCCCCCCCCCCCCCTGCAGCACAGCCTGGAAATTCACAATGCCTGCTTGCTCCCACCGCACAAAGCTAGCATTTTCTCTCCCCGCCCCAAATTTTGACTCCCATCTCAAAGACGCCAGTGTCTACACCCCATCAGACTGTCCCCATATCCTCCTCACTCCTCCCCACAATTCCACCAAATGCTTCACATATGGATTCTGTATCCCTGCCAAGATCAATCTCACTCCTTCAGTAGTCCATAAATAAGAGCTCATCGACCTGTGCGGGGCTATACGATTGTTCCAATTGGCTAGCAGGCTTAGTCATCCCCCTCTCCCAGTCCAAAATCATCCTCAACTGGGCAGCAACGTAATACCATTCAATATTGGGCACTGCTGTACCCCCCCCCTCTCCGGGGCACCCCATAACACTCATCTAGCTAAACGGGGATGCCTACCCCCCCCCCCCCCCCCCCCATATAAACTGCGACACCAAACCTTGCAGTGGTTTAAATGTCCGTTTCGGAACCGCCACTGGCAGCGCCTGGAACAAAAATAGCTATCTAGACAGCACGTTCATTTTCACCACTGCCATACACCCCCACCATGAAAGCCATAATCCCTTCCACCAGGACAACTCCTGCCGAATTTGATCTATTATCTTCCCATAATTGAGACTATACACCCTACCCAAGTCCCTAGGAATCTGAATCCCCAGATACCTAATGTGGTGCTTGGCCCACTTAAACGCAAACAATGCTCTCAATCTACTTTTTACCCCCTATTTCAAAGAAATCCCCAATAGCTCACTCTTATCCATGTTGACCCTTAAGCCAGCATATCGTTCAAATTCTTTAACAATCTCCAACACCACAGGTAGTGTTCTCTCGGGGTCCACCACATAAAGTAGCACATCATCATAAAGTAGCACATCATCCGCAAACAATGCAATTCGATGTTCCAGCCCCCCAACCCTAATGCCCTGAAAATCTGGATGCTGCCATATCAGTTCCGCCAACGGGACATCCCTGCCTAGTCCCTCTGCCTATTGGGGAAAAAGGAAGTATATCTTCCATTAATATTAAGGCGCACCTTCGGTGTTTTGTACAAAGCTGCCAGCCAAGCCCCAAAATTGTCTCCCAAGCCCATGTGACTCATCACTGCACGCAAGAACCCCCCATTCACCCTGTCAAAAGCCTTCTCAACATCTATAGCCAACAACACTGTACTAACCCGAGATCTTTGTGCCTCCCGTATCAAATGAAGAGTACGCCTAATGTTATCCCCTACCTGTCTCCTCAGGATAAATCCCGATTGATCAATATCAACCAGTTTCGGCAGCACTCTAACCAGCCTGTTTGCCAGGACCTTAGCCACTATCTTTGCATCCACATTCAGAAGTGAAATAGGTCTGCAGGCACCACATACCACAGGATCTTTACCAGGCTTAGACAGAACCGTTATCCTAGCCTCAGATATGGATACCGGTAGTCCACTACCCTCCAATGCCCCATTGCCCACCCGTACCAGAAGGTCTCCCAACTCCCCCACAAAGCATTTATAAAACCTCGCCGAGTAACCATCTAAGCCTGGTGCTTTACCATTAGGGAGCCGCTTTATCACACCCTGTACCTCCCCTATTCTAATAGGCTCCCCAAGCTGAGCTCGTTCAGACTCATCCAAACGTGGTAATGGGATCTGATCCAAAAACCGAGCCATATCTACCTCCAATGGCTCCTCAGGAGCCCCATAAAGTTCTTGATAATATTTTATAAAACAATTTCCAATATCTGAGTCAGCATAGTTCCGTCCTCCCCTCTCATTCTTCAACTTCTGAATATGAGAGCGTACTCTCCGCGCCTGCAAATAACGGGCCAACATCGCACTAGATTTATTGGCAAACTCGAAATATTGTTGCTTAAGCTTGGTTCTCATAAATTCCACCTCTGCCATCTGCAATTGTGCTATTTCCCCTCTCACTTGCTTAAGGTCTGCCCACACCTGTGACGAAGGGTTTCTTTTCTGCATTTGCTCTAAATGCAACAACCTGTTCTGTAAAGTCAGCGAGTGCTGCCCTTTTTCCCTTTTCTTACGTGCCCCCCACTTAATCAAAACACCCCTCACCACCACTTTCAATGCATCCCATAACACCCCATCTGTTACTTCCCCATTATCATTAAAGCAGCGAAATTCTTGAATAGTTCGCTGAATATCTTCCCGCACTTGCTCATCCTCCAGCAGTGATTCATTGAGTCTCCAGACTTCTTGTCTCCTACATTGCCCCAACCCAGTTAGTTTAATCCACATTGGCGCATGATCGGAAACATTAATGGTCTCTATCTCAGCAGCCCCCACCATATGCCATCCATTGCGATGCACCCAAAGCCCATCTATCTGGGAATACATCTGTGCTGCATGGGAGTAATAGGTGTAGTCCCGCGGCACCCCATGTAACAACCTCCAACAATCCACCACATCCAACCCCTTCAAAAATTGTAGCAATGCCTTCCTCCCCTGGCCACTCTGCTGCCCCCCTCCTGTCGAATGATCTAGCCTTGCATCCGGAGCAATGTTAAAATCCCCTCCTACCAAAACTTGCCCTCTCACAAATCCCAGGATTTATTCCTTTAATGTTTGAAAAAATTCCCTCTGTCCCACGTTCGGAGCATATATATTAATCAATGTCAGCTCCTTCCCCTGCAACCACCCTCTAATGCCCACACAATGCCCACTAGTATCTCAAAATACCTCTTTAATCACAAAACCACAAGTTTGCCTAATCAAAATAGCCACTCTCCCCATCTTTTTTGGCCCTGCTCCCTGATGTACCACCACTTCCCGAAAAGGCCTATGACGCAGCAAGTAAGTGTCCCTCGGCCTTAAGTGTGTTTCTTGCAGGTACGTTATTTCCCACTTTAGCCTACCCAACTCCTTAAATACTCGGCTGCATTTCCCATGATTATTCAGCCCATTTACATTCCAGGTACCCACCAGCAGCGTCTCTCCCCTTCCCCACCCCTTCCCTCCCCCACAACCATTCTCTGCCATTCCCCCGTCCCAAACCCGCATCAGTAAGTCAGCCATCCCACGAGGAAGCAACGCAATTTCCCGGGACTTTAACCTCTTCCAAAGCTAATCTCTGTTCCTCCCATCACCCTACTTACACCCCCCTTCATCACATTCAAGCATCCTACACTCTGCCACCCAATCTCCCCACTGCGCCAAGCAATTCACCACAAGTCCACTCTAGTCCTTGCTCTCTTAGAAAGTCTGCTTGATTGAAGTCTTCCGCCAATCCACCACCTTCTGCCATGCCGAATCCGCTCTAGGATTCCCAGCGGCTTGCCGTATCTCCTTCTGAGCTGGAACATCTCTGCACCCCAAAGAACGCAACGCTGACCATACCTCTGGGGTCTTAACTTTACGCGATTTTCCGTCGACTGTTAACCACATTCCAAACGGGAAAAGCCACTTGTACCTAATCCCCTTTGACCTCATATATATCGTGGCTTCTCGGAAGGATAGATGCTTGTGCAGCATAGTCCTGGCTAGATCCTGAAACACTCCAATCTTGCAATTTTTCCAAATGATTTCTTTTTGCTGCTTTGCTTTGATCAATATCTTCTCCTTCATGGGAAAATCTGCAAAACACACCACAATGTCCCTCTGGCGAGTTTCCCTCTGCGGACCAGCCACTCTGTGTGCTTTCTGGATTCCAAGATCCGGTAGGTGACCTCCTTCCTCCGCATTCAGAATGAACCCACACATTTCTCTAATGACTGCTTCACGGTTACTAAAGATAACCAATTCAGGGATTCCCTTAAATCTCAGATTATTACGGTGCAACCTGTTCTCCAGGTCTTCCACCTGCTCCCGGAGTTGTTGCAATTCAGCGTGTCCGCATTAACCACTTTATGCAATTTCCTCATGTCCTGTTTAACAGTCTTCATTCCCTCCTCCATTTTTCCGCGAATTTTGGACCTGATTTCTCTCAGGGCAGTTTGTATATCCTTTCAGACCCCCGCCAGATCCACCTTCAGGTCCTGAAACCAGGCCATTATATCCATTTTTGCAGTTTCTCCAGACTCGGGGGCCCTCCTCAACATGCTCCTCCCCAGCTGCCGCCGGACTAGCCGCCATCCTTGCTCCACTCCGTTCAGGCCCCGCTGCCGCCACCTGCGTTTTCTTGCCTTGTTCCTCCGAAAAACGAAATCTCTCCAGTCCCTTCTTTGGTGGCATTCCTCAGGGATCTGTCCCCTTTGATTCACACTTCGGGATGCACACTGCATTCTATAGGATTAGCTCATTGAAAAACCATGTCCCGATGGAGTTCCAATCTTAAGCTACCATCACAGTCCACGACATCACTTTCTTTCAGATCTTAACTTCTTATCAATCAGGTTTAATCTGATCTGAGTACACTGTCCCAGCCCAGAGTTCTACAAGTTGTCACCACCAACCCCTCCCAATGTCCACAACCTACGATGTCTTCACTGCACTCTTAGTCACAGGCCCCCAGGATCGAAACTCCACCGCAGCCACCATTGTCACCACACTCCACTCTCTTTAAGGAATCCCCCGGAGCAGGGTCGGCCTCCCCCCGGTGCTCTGTCCACGTTCCTACGATCTAGACTGCCTGTAGGGATCTCAAGCAACCAGCGCTTCCAGACCTGTCTTTAACACAGAAAGCCCCGCTCCTTGCTCGCCTCCTGCTATCGCCGCCTGGGTCTTCTCCACGGCCTACCCGACCGCCACGTGCTCTGCTCAGTCGGTGTTCAGCCGCGATCACCGCCGCCGTCCGGTAAACTCCTTCGGCGCCAAACAACACCCCAAACAACAGCTCCGCTGAGCACCGGAAAGTGGCCCAGATCCTCCGGGGCACCCGATCACTCCCACCGGTACAGTCTTTTTAAGTTTTAATGATGGCTTATGCGGAGCCTCAGCCCCGAGCCGCCATTCCTGGAGCTGACGTCACTTCCCCCGTCTGTTCTCTACTTCTTGAATGGAAATGACCAAGCCCTCACATTAATTCAACTCTGTTTCTTAGGAGGTAAATCTCAGTTCAAAATTCTGTTGTGTTTATTATCTGCGACAGGGTAAGCTCTGAAAGGTGTGGAAACATGAAGAGGGAACTTAATAGGCAGTGTGGATGGGAGGACTACATAGGTCTATGGTTTATTTGCCATTATTTTCTCTGTTTTGATGTTTGTGTCATCATGAAGCTGAAATTGTAATAAAATATTGATTTGACTTGACAAAGCATGCTAAAATAATAAAATATTTTTAATAGTACAGTCCATGCACACATCACTTTGCATAATAATTCATATGGCTAAAAGGACCCTTCCTTGAAAGAATTTATATGTAATTGAAGCACACACTGACTTGATCAGGATCATGTGGTGAATGGTGATGGGATTCCAATCAGGACCTTTTAGATTCATCAACCCCACTACACCACAGCACCCTACAGTGATCAGGCATGTTTGGAGCTGGTAGCTACCACAGTGACACTGTATGATTTGATATTTATTTGTATTTATTATATTTATATTGTCTATCCCTTAAGATTACAATAAATTATTTAAAAATTGCATAAGGTATAAAAGAAAAAAATGTATTTAAAAGAAAGACAGATTTAACTATAAAGTAGTACTAAAAAAACACTTCAAAGAACCATGCCTTGCATTCCTTCCTAAAAGTAGTACATCAGTAATCATCTTAAGGTATAAAGTATGCGATTACAGTAGCTATCTTTGGCACGTGAAAAATGTAATGCGAGCTGGAATGTCAACTGTTGCCTGCTGAAAAGAATATAATAAGTGTAAATAACATGGCACCACACAATATTAAAAAATGTAACATTATATAAGTAAGTTTAAGATCAATTCTGTTTTGTCAGCAACCAGTGAATTGACTTCAAGATAGGTGAAATGGGATCCAGCACCTGGGCCCTTCTATTAACCTTGTTTGTTGAATTTTGTATCAAATTCATCCTCTTTTATCAATGTTAGACTACTGTAATTCCTTAGTTGTGGGTTTGTCAGTTTGTGAAATAGCGAATGTAGAATGTTAGTAAATCCTTATTACTATATTCTAGTGGTTTTCATGGCACCCATTAAAAAACCATGCAACAGCATTAAAAAAAAAGTTATCTCATTTGCTGGAGACTGCTAAAAACTAAGCACAGGTTAAAATATTTTACAAAGTATGTGGAATGGAAAAATTGAGTCAAAAGTGGTTTGTTTTGCTCGTAGCAGACTGGAAAGAAGGGATTAACTAGCTTCTGCACTGTCATACAGTGATTTCAAAAAATGTTATACAAATGTTTGACAGTACAATTCAATGTTACAGATTGTTTCCTCCAAAAGTAGTTAATTTTCAAGGCATTAAGGGGTCCTTTTACAAAGGTGCGCTAGTGCTTTTAGTGCACTTTGATGATTAGCACATGTTAAACGCTAAAGACACCCATAAAAATATATGGACATCTCTAACGTTTAGCACATGCTTATTCTTAGTGTGCGCTAAAACCGCTAGAGTGCCTTTGTAAAATGACCCCAGAATGACAGACAGTAAGCCATCCTGTACATTTTAAAACACTGGTCTCTTCCTCCTTTTGTAGAAAGCCTCTCTGCAACTGGCAACTGATGATACGGTGAATCTGAGGGAAAGCAAGGGAAAAGACAGCTGCTGCAACACATGAGCCGCCTCCTTGCTAGACAAGAAGGTTCTGAATATTCTGAAAGGGCATGTCGGAACTGACAAGGACTTGCATCTTTCTAGTCTGCTCTGCTGAAGCAAAACATTGTCGGATCATTGAATACTCAACAGTCATTCTGCCTTACCCATTCAGATCTTGTTTTCTTTTTCTTATGCATTAATGCTGTGCGTTTATTTTGTAAATCAGTTTGTTGGGGGAGACTGGGGAAGGTAGAGGAAACAAATGTAAATCATTTCTTTCACTTTGGTCTTTTTTTTCACAGCATTACCCAGTTGTCTAGTCGTTTGTCGTTTTCAATTTTTTAAGCATCTGTCACATCTTGTGTAATGCAGATAGAAAGGCTTCGGTGTAGCATCTGCAACCTGTTCATGCAAGAGCACCTCTTTTCATGCAGATACAGTATTATTCTTGCCTCTGCCCCCAAGGGTTAATAAGTTATAATTTTGATTTTCCTGTTTTGGTTCTCCCCCCCCCCCCCCCCCCCCCCAGCCATTCACTTCAGGATGGTGAGGATTTAAGTGATCAGGGCCCCACCACAGTGCCTGTGGCCTTTTCTTGGTAGAATACGACAAAGGTTTGCCATTGCCTTCTGCCACCCACAGCACCTCTTTTGTGGTACTCTCTCATCCAAAGACTAGGCAGGCCTGTGTCAATGTAGTTTCTGAAATTTAATAAGTTCAAGCTCTCCCTGGCCAGATTGGCTGAGGAAGTTGTTGTTTCTGTGAAAGTAGACCATGTTGTACAAGACTTTCAGAGAGCACAGTCCATGGGATGAGTCCTCAAAGTCCCATGAAGTTGATGGAGCCAATAACACTTTTAGGAAAGTCTTATAATTTTTAGATCCATGAATACAGTATTGAATTCACTAGCCCCTGAACTGAAATGGAGTAGGCCTTAGATATCACTATTTAATAGTGTCTATTAAGTTAAATTACTTGTATGTATGTATGTGTTGTGGGAAGAGGGCTGCTGCTTTACATTACAGAGTGAGACACGCCAGCATGCCTATATCTACTATAATAAAAAGCACCTCCACCGTTCTGAAGCTGACTCCGTGGCTTCACTGAAGAGTTCGTAAGTTCGTAACTGTGTAGCTACCTCTCTCTGCCCCGCTCTCGCGTCTAAACGTGATGACGTCGAGGGCCGGTAATCAGACAGCAGGAGTGGACACCTCCAACATTCTGAAACTGACTGTGGCTTCACTGAAGGGTTCAGATGGCATCTTAAAAGAGTGTGAGAAAAAAAAAGTCTTTCGAAAACGAGCTCCGTTTCAATAATACGGATTGTTCACCTTTACAAATGTAATAAGGTAACTTTGTTGAAGGAGAAAAGGGAGCATTTCCCAGGTGGCCTTTGCTGCTACAGCACGCTGGCTCTCAGCGCCTGACGGAGGGAGGCCCTAGAACTGGGAGGGAGGGAGGGGGCAACGACCCTGGAACTAGGAGGGAGAGGGTGCAACTGGGAGAGAGGGGGGTGACCCTGGAACTGGGAGGAAGGGGGAGAGGGCCACCCTGGAACTGGGAGTGGGGGGCCCCTAAGATACACACTCTCATTCTCACACATACACACACACACTCTCTCACACACACACTCGCACCCAGTCTCACTCTCTCTGTCACACACTCACTCTCACACACACTCTGTAAAACATCCACACTCCGAAGAAAACCTTGCTAATGCCCGTCTCATTTGTGTCAGAAAAGGGCCTTTTTTCCTAGTATTATATATTGGACAGCAATTTCAGTTCTCCTCTAATTTTCATTCAGCCTTAACTGTGTGCATATTGATACTTGATTTTGTATAGTTACATGGTGCACGTGATCTCATTTATAACAACAAAACATAATGGCTTCCAGATGAGTAGAAAAGCTACTGAATATAAATTTTAAAAGTCATTTTACTTTCAAGCAAGAGTATAAATTAGTCCTTACTGTATGTAATTTTGAAATATTACTGATGCAAAGTGTTTATAGCATAGTGTGCTGCTTGTATGAGATAAGTCTGCTTTCATTAATTTCCTGTCAGACTTTGGAGATAAGTGTAGGAATAGAGAAATGGTTGGTGTTTGTATATTTAAAATTGTCATCACACATTGTTATATGCCACTGAAATAGACTTGAACTGAAACATAGCCATGTTGGGTTTTATCTGTTAATGGGGGCTATTGTAGCTTTCCAAGTTTTATGTTTATATATGAGTGTCTTTTTTTAAATTTTTTTTAATATATAAATTGATTTTTTTTTTTTTGCCTTGCTGTGTTGTCTTTTGAAATATTGTACTGTTCCAGATCAATGGTTCTCAACCTTTTGCGTGGGACTGACTAGGCCAGTCTGGGTTTCAGAATATCCCCAATGAATATGCATAATTACAACAATAAATGTGAGCTACTTATACTCTTCTATTGTCATCAAACATTTCTTTAATACTCTCAATTACTGTAATGACTCTTACATTTTAAATTACAAACTTTATTCAATAATATGAAATAGTAATGCATCAAAAATCAGTTAAACTAATATCTCACAGCATCACTCTAACATAAAATGCATAAAAGCCACTTATCTCTATTTGGTGCTCTGTAGGTTCACTGCGCCAAGCTAATTGCGGATGTTTTTCAGTAACAGCCACCATATTGGAAAAGCAGCTTGAGTGTCCAGCAGCATGATCTCCTGATGAAATGTTTTGAGTCCATGAGAGTCCTGCATGCAATTAACAGACTAAAAGCTTTTGGGAAGTACTCTCTAAGGATCCTGTTGTAGTGTGATAAGAACACAAAACTGTTGAGAGAGAGATCAGCCCAGAAAATGTAGCAACCACTTGACTGTGGTAACATCGGAATTTTACTGATATAAGAACTTTTGCACTCAAGGATTAATCTCTATATGAGTGATCCAGAAACCATGGCCAGGAGAGAAATACTTACATTCCAGAAACCATGGGCAGGAGAGAAATACTTACATTCCATTTGGACAATTAGATTGGTGCAGTGAACCTTCAGAGCACCGAATAGAGATAATTGGCTTTTATATATTTTATGTTAGAGTGATGCTGTAAGATACAGGTTTAACTGATTTTTGATACATTACTATTTGATATTATTAAATAAAGTTTGTAATTTAAAATGTAAGAGTCATCACAGTAATTGAGTATCAGTGAGTGTACATGAGATATTTGCATGCACTGCAAACAAATCTCATACATATTCTTTGTGGATATCCTGAAAATCTGATTGACCTAGTGAAGTGGGTTTCAGAACATCCCCAATGAATATGCATTACCAAAACTAATATTGCTGGGTACAATATATTCTTTGAGGACAAGCAGGCTGCTTGTTCTCACATGTGGGTCGATGTCCGCGTCGGCCTGGGAATTGGACGGCTATTTTGCAAACAAAATATTAAAAAACCTTTCCAGAGTCTTCTGGCGCGTGAGCAACCGTCTTCCTGCCCGTCGCGTGAGCGTTCCCGCTCAGTTGTTTTTTCTCCGCGGTGAGGTACGGTCAAGTTTTCCCCGTTCCTCGCAGGCCTGGGAGAGTTTTCTGAATATTTTTTTGTTTTTCGTTCATTTCTTCTTATTTTGTAGTAGAATTAATAGTTTGTTTTTTTTTAAACTTCCGTAGTTTTCTTTACTTTTTTTTGCCCCTTTTAAAGTTTCCATTGTTTTTCAACGCGGCCGGCTTGCTCCCTTCTTTTCATGCCCTGTTTTCTTTTAACAGGCACGATCGCGTCTTTTGATTTCGCCAAAGCCGTTTTTTCTTCCATGTCATTGAAGACACCCAGCGGCTTCAAACATTGTACTCGGTGCAACCGGACTATCTCAGGTACCGATACCCACGCTTGGTGTATCCAGTGCTTTGGGCCCGACCACAGCCCAGCCGCTTGTAGTCTGTGTCTTCGCATGAAGAAACGGACCCAAGTGTCTCGAGAAGCCCAACGAGAGAAGCTTTTTGGGGCTCAGTCCGGTCCTTCGACGTCGACATCGGTACCGAGGTCAGCGGCGTCGACGTCGGGAGCTAAGGTAATGGCTGTGGAACGACCAACTCATGCTGGGAGCAGTGAGGCATCAAGTGGGTCTCTACCTGTGTTGAGGCCTCCGGTTATGCAGGCCCCCCTTCGTCGGACTTGGCCCCGAGGAGACATGAGGATTCCACGTCTTCCTCATCGGTATCGAGGAGTCTCAATGATGGGCTTCGAGCGAAGGCGAAGAAACACCGTCATCGTTCTCCTTCGACACACGGTGCCGGGAGCTCCAGGGTGTCGAAGGAATCTGCACCCAAGAAGCGTCGGTGCCAAGAGGATCGCTCTCTCTCTATACAGGAGGATTGGAATTCATTGGAGCCCTGTTGAACAGACAGCTTGAGCTTACCTTCCCGAGGCAAGGGCGGACAATCTTCTGTCCTTGGTGTCCATGGTTCGAGCGTCTCAGCAGGTAACAGCTCGGCAGATGTTGAGACTTCTGGGGCACATGGCCTCTACAGTTCATGTAACTCCCATGGCACATCTACATATGAGATCAGCTCAATGGACCCTAGCTTCCCAGTGATTTCAAGCTGCGGGGGATCTAGAAGATATAGTCCAACTGCCCACCAGCTTTCGGAATTCTCTTCAGTGGTGGACGATTCGATCCACTTTGACCTTGGGGCAGCCATTCCAAGTTCCTCAGCCACAGAAAGTGCTGATGACGGATGCATCTCTCCAGGGGTGGGGAGCTCATGTAGATGGGCTCCACACTCAGGGAGCCTGGTCCTTTCAGGAAAAAGGTCTGCAGATCAACCTCCTGGAATTAAGAGCGATCTGGAATGCTCTAAAGGCTTTCAGAGATCGGCTGTCCAACCAAGCCATCTTAATTCAGACAGACAATCAGGTTGTCATGTACTACACCAACAAGCAGGGGGGCACCGGATCTCGCCCTCAGTGTCAGGAAGCCGTTCAGATGTGGCTTTGGACTTGTCGTCATGGCATCTTTCTTCAAGCCACTTACCTGGCAGGTGTAAGCAACAGTCTGGCCGACAGACTGAGCAAGATAATGCAACCTCACGAGTGGTCTCTAAACATGGGCGTAGTCCGCAGGATCTTCCGAGCGTGGGGCACCTCCTTGGTGGATCTTTTTGCCACTCAGATCAATCACAAAGTCCCTCAGTTCTGTTCCAGGCTTCAGGCCCACGGCAGACTAGCGTCAGATGCTTTTCTCCTGCATTGGGGGACAGGCCGCCTGTATGCGTATCCTCCCATACCTCTAGTAGGGAAGACTTTTCTGAAACTCAAGCAAGACTGCGGAACCATGATCCTGATAGCACCTTTCTGGCCACATCAGATTTGGTTTCCTCCTCTTCTGGAGTTGTGCTCCGAAGATCCGTGGAGATTGGATTGTTTTCCAACCCTCATCACTCAGAACGAGGGGTCGCTTCTTCATCCCAACCTCCAGTCTCTGGCTCTCACAGCCTGGATGTTGAGAGGTTAGAATTCGCCTCCTTGGGTCTTTCAGAGGGTGTCTCCTGAGTCTTGCTGGCTTCCAGGAAAGATTCCACAAAGAGGGTGTTACTCTTTTAAATGGAGGAGGTTTGCTGTCTGGTGTGACAGCAAGGCCCTAGATCCTTTTTCTTGTCCTACACAAACCCTGCTTGAATACCTTCTACACTTATCAGAGTCTGGTCTCAAGACCAACTCCGTAAGAGTTCACCTTAGTGCGATTAGTGCTTATCGCCGTGTAGAGGGTAAGCCTATCTCTGGACAGCCTTTAGTTGTTCGCTTCATGAGAGGTTTGCTTTTGTCAAAGCCCCTATCAAACCTCCACCAGTGTCATGGGATTTCAACATTGTTCTCACCCAGCTGATGAAAGCTCTTTTTGAGCCATTGCCGTCTGAAGTACTTGACCTGGAAGGTTGTTTTCTTGGTGGCAGTTACTTCAGCTCGTAGAGTCAGTGAGCTTTAGGCCTTGGTAGTGCCTTATATCAAGTTTCATCACAACAGAGTAGTCCTCCACATGCACCCTAAGTTCCTGCCAAAAGTGGTGTCTGAGTTCCATCTGCATCAGTCAATTGTCTTGCCAACATTCTTTCCCCGTCCTCATACCCGCCCTGGCAAAAGCAGTTTGCACACCTTGGATTGCAAGAGAGCATTGGCCATTTACGTGGAGCGGACGAAACCCTTCAGACAGTCCGCCCAGTTGTTTGTTTCAATCCCAACAGGAGGGGAGTCGCCATTGGAAAACGCACAATCTCCAGTTGGCTGGCAGATTGCATATCCTTCACTTATGCCCAAGCTTGGAGGGCTATGTCACGGCTCACAATGTTAGAGCCATGGCTGCATCAGTGGCTCACTTAAAGTCAGCCTCCAATGAGGAGATTTGCAAGGCTGCAACGTGGTCATCAGTCCACACATTCACATGTCACTACTGCCTTCAGCAGTATACCCGATATGACAGTCGGTTCTGCAGAATCTGTTTGGGGTTTAGAATTCAACTCCACCCCCCCCCCCCCCCCCCCCCAGACCCATTTTTGTTCTGTTCCAGACTGCACTCTCAGTTAGTTCTTTATGATTTCAGGTCAATCTATGTTATATCCTCGCTGTTGCGAGGCCCAATTGACCAGTGTTCACTGTTTTGAGTGAGCCTGGTTGCTAGGGATACCCCACATGTGAGAACAAGCAGCCTGCTTGTCCTCGGAGAAAGCGAAGATACATACCTGTAGCAGGTATTCTCGGAGGACAGCAGGCTGATTGTTCTCACAAACCCGCCCACCTCCCCTTTGGAGTTGTTGTTTATTTGCTTTTAGATTAAACAGCGGGAACGCTCACGCGATGGGCGGGAAGACGGCCACACATGTGCAGTGCGTGCTGCTCGCGCACCAGAAGACTCTGGAACGGTTTTTTTTATATTTTGCTTGCAAAATAGCCGTCCGATTCCCTGGCCGACGTGGATGTCGACCCACATGCGAGAACAATCAGCCTGTCCTCAGAGAAAGCAAAGTTACTCACCTGTAGCAGGTGTCCTCTGAGGACAGCAGGCCAGGAATTCTCACATACCCTCCCTCCTCCCCTAGAAGTTGTATTCCTTCACTGCTAGAATTTTCTACTTGCTATATATTCTAGGCAGCGTCCACACCAGGCCCCATCGGATAATGTCATCCAGATGTGAGAATACTTGGCCTGCTGTCCTTAGAGAACATCTGCTACAGGTAAGTTCGTTATATAGGACCATAGCCAGCAATCTATGGCCCTTGAGCCACATCCAGCTCCCATGTTATTATTTTGGTAAAAGTTACTACAGCACTAACTCCTTAAGATTTAGTAAATGGGCAGTATAAGGAGAACACACAGTAAGTTCAGTGTAGGATATAATGTAGACCTGAACACCTCTTACCTTCCCTGATGTATTAATCATTATCAAAACCTTGATCTCTGGTTACACTTCAAGCTAACAACTATAATTTTAGCTATTTCTTCTCAATTTTTTCAAAGTTCATAAACTCAAGAAGCCTTCATTAGTGTTAAATGTGTTAAATATTTTTGTTGTGAAATAAAAATTGAAATATCAACAGGTGATTTTATTTTGAGATACATTAGGAGCAACATCACATAAGAGAGTATAACAAATGGTCTTTTCTCTTTCTGCAAGGATGGCTGCCTGTGCTCTCTTATCACATTGTTCAGTACATTTATGCTGACTCTCTCATGAGAGATAATGAGCTATTCTTGCATTGGTTTGCTCTATATTTGCTTCTGTTTGACTTTGGTAAAATTGTGAAAAATTACAAGAGGACCTTACGAGACTGGGAGACTGGGCGGCTAAATGGCAGATGATGTTTAATGTGAGCAAGTGCAAGGTGATGCATGTGGGAAAAAAGAACCCGAATTATAGCTACGTCATGCAAGGTTCCACGTTAGGAGTTACGGACCAAGAAAGGGATCTGGGTGTCGTCGTCGATAACACACTGAAACCTTCTGCTCAGTGTGCTGCTGCGGCTAAGAAAGCGAATAGAATGTTGGGTATTATTAGGAAAGGTATGGAAAACAGGTGTGAGGATGTTATAATGCCGTTGTATCGCTCCATGGTGCGACCGCACCTTGAGTATTGTGTTCAATTCTGGTCGCCGCATCTCAAGAAAGATATAGTAGAATTGGAAAAGGTGCAGCGAAGGGCGACTAAAATGATAGCGGGGATGGGACGACTTCCCTATGAAGAAAGACTAAGGAGGCTAGGGCTATACAGCTTGGAGAAGAGACGGCTGAGGGGAGACATGATAGAGGTATATAAAATAATGAGTGGAGTGGAACAGGTGGATGTGAAGCGTCTGTTCACGCTTTCCAAAAATACTAGGACTAGGGGGCATGCGATGAAACTACAGTATAGTAAATTTAAAACAAATCGGAGAAAATTTTTCTTCACCCAACGTGTAATTAAACTCTGGAATTCGTTGCCGGAGAAAGTGGTGAAGGCGGTTAGCTTAGCAGAGTTTAAAAAGGGGTTGGACGGATTCCTAAAGGACAAGTCCATAAACCGCTACTAAACGGACTTGGAAAAATCCAAAATTCCAGGAATAACATGTATAGAATGTTTGTATGTTTGGGAAGCTTGCCAGGTGCCCTTGGCCTGGATTGGCCGCTGTCGTGGACAGGATGCTGGGCTCGATGGACCCTTGGTCTTTTCCCAGTATGGCATTACTTATGTACTTAAGATCCTGTGATAGTGAGCTATTAACTGAAGAATGCAGCCATTGTATGTGTCATCTCTGGATTATTATCTCCATTTGAATGCTAAACCTCTTATAGCAAAATATGACTCTGGGCAAGTCACTTAACCCTCCATTGACTGCCGCATTGAGCTTGCCATGAGTGGGAAAGCGCGGGGTACAAATGTAACTAAAATAAATAAATAAAAAAATAAGGTAGCATCCAACAATCTACTTAGTATTTATCTCTTTTTGATATTGTTAATGCTTATTTTTTTCTATATGTCTACTTCATGTCCACTTGACAGTGACTGCTGTAATTTCATCTACTAGCAGTAGCAAGTTTTATGTTCTGTGCCCTTTACATGCTCAGAAAATATATAGCTTATGCCATTTTTTCACATTTGTTAAATATTCTTCACTTTTTTTTTTTTTTTGCAAGCATACTAAATTGTTTTTGTCTCCTGTAGTGGCAGAAATATATGAGGGTCAACGGGTAAGAGGTAAGCCAAAGAGACATTTCCACACATCATGTTCACCATCACAATATGGCCCTTGCCTTTAAACTGGCAATAAACGACATTACAAGAAAAAGTCTTAGAGATACTCACACATACTTTGAGATACACGTTTCAAGTCAGATGCAGAAATTCATTAGGAAGCATTGGTATATTCTTGAAGGTCATGATTGCTTTACAACAAACATTTTGTAGTCACATATTCTAGAAATAAAAATCTCAAAGAGAAGTTGGTACCATCAGCGTTTCCAGAGCCTTTGGATGACCCATATGTGGGTCATCATTTTGGACATAGATGATGTGGAAGGTGCAGTGCATGCCCACATTCTCTCCGAGCTACTACGTTTTGCCATCCACAAACTCAAAGAGAATATTTATTGAGACACTCTTCAGACTGTAATACCAGCTAAGTCATTTATATTATCATTTGCCCATGTCCACATATATACGGAGAGAAAACCAAACGTACCATCAAAACCCGCATATTCGAACACAGGAGCTGCATAAGTCGCCAAGTCACCACAGCCCCTTTAGTAGAACATTGGTATCAAGAGAATCATACCATAGCAAATTTACAGTTCCTTGTACTTAAAGTTATTAAGGGATCATGGAGAGAAGGAGATATTGATAAGTGTTTATTAAGACAAGAACAAAAAATTATTATCTTTTTAACTCCCTATCCCCACAGAGGTTAAATTCTGAATTAGAGCTGAAACATTTTCTTTAAGAACTCTCATCATACTATGAATATCCATCTGTGACTTACTTTAAGTTTTTAGACTGTCATGGGCCCTGTTTACTAATCCGTGCTAGAAGCACGTTAACATTTTTTGTGTGCGCTAAGCATTAGCACATGCTAACTGTGTAGGTGTCTATAATATTCCTATGGGCGTCTACACGGTTAGTGCGTGCTACTACTACTATTTAGCACTAGTGCACCTTAGTAAAGAGAGCCCTATCTGGCTCATTTTCGAAAGAAAAGGGCGTCCAAAGAGTGACACAAAAGGTACATGGGCATCCCTGTGAAAGAAGGTTGCCCAAATGCAATAATCAAAACCGGGCTCTAAAGGCGTCCTCAACGCGAGGACGCCCATCTATGGTCGTCCCCACAGGGGGCGTGTTATGGGTGGTGGTAAGTGATGTGCGCCCCCAGCGTATAACGGCTTGCGAAATGGTTTCGCATGGGTCAAAAAATGAGCATTCTTAATTAGAACTGAAATAAAAGCGACCAGAGTAAGGGGGAAGGCGTCTTTAGACCCATTAGCAATTTCGTGCAGTTGAGAGTGGCGAGAGCTTTGTTGGGAAAGAAAGCTGAATCGTTGTTTGCAGAGAAAGTTGAGAGTTTGTTGAGTACCTGTTACCTTTGTCTGTGTGCCGTAGTCGGAACATTTTTACCCTCACCTGCCTCATTTGTGTTTTACCTTTTCAGCTTTTTCTACCCCTTCTAGCCCCCAAACCCAGACACCACTACTCCTTCCTCTATCTCCCCCATCCCCTCCCCCTATCCCTCTCCATTCACTGTCCCCAAGTTCATATTTCATTCCCTTATCTGTTTGTAGTCTCTGTTTGTCTCTTTGTCCTGTGTACTGCTGCAGCGTGTTTGTGAAGACTGTCGTTTGCTGCTTGGAGAGTGAGTGGCTAGAGGGTGTGGCAGAAGTGCTTGCAGTGTGGTTCTGCTGTGTGTGACCGCATTATTTGTCGGTGGTGGGAGAGTGTCAGCTTCTGTTTGTTGCTGCTGTGTTTCACCAAGTTGGTAAGGAAAGGTGAGCACTGGTGGCACTGCATTGCACTTCTAGTGTGGGGAAATGAAGGTACAAAATGCACAGGTGGTTTCTATGTTTGTGCAGCGCTGTGTATGCCTTGTAGCGCTATAGAAATGCTAAATAGTAGTAGTAGTACATGTTGGAGGAAGAGGGGAGGCACTGCAGGAGGTACGCATGCCTCAGAGTTTTCAGGCCCCGTAGCAGTTTCCTAGACCTGACTGACCTGCAGTGTCTCATTAGGTACCGCTTTGATAGGGCTGCCATTCAGCACCTTTGTGACCAGCTCCAACACCTGCAGCCCAGGACCCGTAGGAACAACCCCATCCCTGTGCACCTAAAGATCACTGCTTCTCTCTCTTTTCTGGCCACTGGGAGTTTCCAGTCTGTCCTAGCTGTGAACACGGGTCTCACCCGGCCTTCCATTTCTAACTGCCTCACCCAGTTCCTTGATGCCTTCCTTACCCACACCTCTGAGTACATCACCTTCCCCACCAACCCCCAGGCCCTGCAGAACAACATGGCTGACTTCTACACCGTAACTCACTTCCCCTCGGTCATAGGCGCCATTGACTGCACACATGTCGCACTCAGACCCCCCCGGGCATGAGAGGCCACTTATAGGAACAGGAAAGCATTCCACTCCATGAATATGCAAGTTGTGTGTGACGCCCAGAGGGGGATTCTAGACGTGTGTGCCCAATACCCAGGTTCTACCCATGACGCCTATATATTGCAGCACTAAGGAATCTTCCGCAAGTTTGACAGGGGAGATCACCAGCGGATGGCTCCTTGGTAAGTGCAGCACGGATCTGCCCAAACTATACCTCCTCCAACAGGCAGCCCTCAGCATTGTCTCCCTCCAGCTCACTCCACAACCCACTATTCCCCCCCACCTCCACAAGGTACCCCTCCAAACAATACACACTCATCTTTCTCATCCTGCTTCTCTCCAAAGGTGACCGAGGCTACCCACAGCGGAGTTGGCTCATGACCCCCATAGTGCACCCACAAACAGGGTCAGAGGAGAACCACAACAGTAGACATCGGACCACCCGTGGCTACATCGATGGCACCTTTGAACAACTGAAGAACAGGTTCTGATATCTGGACCGTTCTGGGGGGGGGAGCTCCTGTACAGCCCCCAAATGGTGGCAAATATATTTCTGGCCTGCTGCATGCTACATAATTTGGCAATGTGCAGAGGAGAGGCCCTCCCAGAAGAGCCACAGCCACCACAGCAGCAGGCCCCAGATGAACAAGATGAGGAGCCCCCTCCACCTCCCGCCCACAGAGCAGAGCAGAGTGCACACCAGCTGGGGTTCAGAGCCAGGCAAAGACTGATCGAGACATGTTTTCTGTGAGAGTAAGTTGACATTTATTTATATCACACACAGTATTTACACACCAACACCCCCCCTCCCACCACCATCACCCGCTCTGTGCATATTCTCCTCCCTCCAGCCCTCACCCCCCAGTATGTCCTATCACTTTCCCTGGCCCCGTCCTCTCCTATCTATCCCTCCCACCGTGCTCCTTTGCAGCTGGTGCTGCAGGGGAACTCTATTGAGAGTCCTCTGATGAGCTCCCACTCTCCTCTGTGTTCACAAGGCAGCCTGCTGCCTTGGCTGCCCTGTGGAAGTCCGGCCACCTTGCGCTCTGTAGCTTGCCCTGCAACCTGGGCACAGGACCCAGAAGGGGAGCTGGTGTGGTGGCTGCTGGACCAGTGGCTGGGGAGGCTGAGGATCTCAAGCTCCACTTCTTAGCAGGTGGTTGCTGTGCAGTGGTGGAAGTCGACGCCAGTTGTTGCTGCATCAGGGCTGTATTAGATGCTCTCAGGTCACAGTTTAGGCCCTTGATGCTGTGCTCCAGCTGTTGGAGCTGCTGTATCACATCATGTTGGGCCTGTACCGCTTCCTGTTGGGCCTGGAGCGCTTCCCGGTGCAGCTCCAAATTCTGGCACCGGTAGTCTTCCATGTGCATATTCTGGGCCAGCAATTGTGTGACGAGGTGCAGTAGCTGCCTCCTGTGGCTGGATGGCCTCTGCTGAGGAGGTGCCTCCCCTTCTGCATCTTCACTTTCTTGTTCAGTGCAACCATCAGCAAAAGCTGCGGGTGGTGTGGGGAGAGCCCCTGCTGTGGGTGGTGGAGGGAGTGCCTTTGCTATGGGTGGTGGACGGAGATCCTCTGCTGTGGGTGGTGGAGGGAGAGCCGGCGCTGCTGCTGCTGGGTCCTGTGGTTCCACCCCATGGTCCTGTGTGGTTTCTTGTGCAGGTCCACTGGTTTGTTGCTCTGTGTGCTGGGGATGGTGGCCACTGGGGCCAGCTTCTTCCTCCGACTGGCTGTCATCACCTGCATAGCAAAAGGGGAGGAAGTGTGTTGGTCAAAATAACCCACTTTTGTTTTTCAGCATTCATATACATAGCCCCACAGGCAAAGACCCAGCAAAGAGATGGTGAGTAATGGGATTGGCAGGCAAGCCACAGATGTCATTGTGCATGGTACAGAGCTGGAGACAAGGAGCGCAGTGTACTACAGAGACTGATGTGCAAGAGAGCCACACAGGCAGGTGGGTAGACATAGAACTGTGGAAGGAGTTCAGAGAACACAGTGCCTACAGCACAGAGGTGTGGGAAGGAGATATGCAGAGTTTGGTGATGGGGAAGGCCCCCAAAGCTGTGAAACAGTGCTAACCTACACACAGTTTATTTATTTTATTTAGATTTTATATTTTAAATATATTATTTACATATATTATATACATTGCTGGAAACCCTCCCCCTTGGTACTCCCTGTGTCATGGTCTGTAATGAAAAGTGATTTGCATTGCATGTGGTGTTCTCCCCCCTTTCCCTACTGAGGAGCACCACACTGTCCCCCACTTGTGTAAAACAGAGTGTAGCATAGGCGCCCAGTATAAGAGACTTGGGGAGGTTAAGCCTCCCCAGCCAGAAGTGCAGTAAGGGCGGGGCGGGTGCAGCTCGTTAACATCTCCCTCCCAGCTCCCCCCCCCCCCCGACTGGTGCGCGACGGTCCCGATCTTTACCCCCTGTCCTCCTACGCGGGAAGCTATTCAGAGAGTGCTTCCGGGGCAGGCTGAAAGCAACGGCGCTTACATCATTGCTGATGCTACAGGAAGGAAGCCTCGTTGGAAGACGATGTGACAGGAGCGGAGGGGGAGAGCGATACGGTACCGCACTAGTCCGGGGGGGAGGGGAAGCGATGCCAGACAGACCGACCAAAGGGAAAGGGGGGTGGAGAGAGGAGGATGTGAGATGCCACATCTAAGGGGAAGAGGGAGGAAGGAAAGCAATGGCAGGGAATGGGAAAAGGGGGGGGTGGAGAAAGGAGTAAGTGATGGAAGCAAGAAGGGGAGGGAAGAGAAAGGTGGGATGCATGAGGACGCTGGAGGAGAGAGAGAGAAAGTGGAAAAGTGCAGGGGAGAGCCAGAGAGAGATGGGGAGAGAAAGAGGGGACATGGAAGAGAGCAGTGGAGAGCCAGAGAGAGATGGGGAGAGAAAAAGGGGACATGGAAGAGAGCAGGGGAGAGCCAGAGAGAAGATGCTGGATGGAAGAGGGGTACAGAGAGAGAGAGATTAGTGGAAAGATGGCGGGAGAAAGAGGGGACATGGGCAGGAGAGAGAAGCTGCTGGGGAGAAACTGGGGGAGACCCTAGCTGTCAGACGGAGAAATGCTGAATGAAAGGAGGAAGAAAGAGGGAAAAGCTGGAAGGAGGGGGCAGAAAGAGGAAAGACTGGAAGGATGGGGATAGAGAGGACATGCTGAATGGAAAAGGGTCAAGAGAACTGTTTAGAAGGAAGGAGATATAGAGGGAGACAATGGATGGAAGGAGAGGGAGACAATAGACGGAAGGGTTGGGAGAGGGTAATGGGTAGAAGGATGGAGAGAAAGAGGGATGACACTGGATGGAAGAGTAGGAGAGAAAGAGGGAAGGTGCTGGACATGGATGGATGGATGGAGGGGAGGGAAGAGATGAGAAATCTGGACATGGATGGAGGGAAGGAAAGACAAAGGAAGTACATGCACATGGATGGAGGGGATGGGAGAAATGCTGGATATGGATGGAGGAGAAATTGCTGAATTTAAGGGCTGGATCGGAACACTTGGAGGGCAGATGCTGAAACTGGAGAAAGGATAGGGATAGGGCTACAGATGGTAGACAGGACGCATAAGGACACAGGAGGATGGTGGACATGGTGAGAGAAAATATATCAAATGGAAAGAAGCATCTGCATAAAACAGATGACACTGGGACCAAAGTGAATAGAAAAACTAAATGATCAGACAACAAAGGTAAAAAAAAGTATTTTATTCAGAATTTATTAACTGGAATATGTCAGCTTTTGGAAATGTGCATCTGTGATATTTTGCATGTAAGTTTCAATTTTTATAGTATTGCTGCATGCTGAGTCTGACTTCTTGAGGTAACTTTCCAGTTTTGCCTTCATATCTGTTGTGTCATGTGTTTTTCATGTGTAATCAAGGTGCAGTATTCTACTAGTGTGTAGTATTTACAGCCCTTTTTGGGTTTTTTTTTTTTTTTTGTTTCACTAGGTTTTAGAGCCCGGTGTAATTACAGTGCTGCCTTTCCACGCTTAAGGTTGTAGCTCGTCCTGTCCTTGGAATTAGTGCTGTTATGGTTTGCTAAGGTTATGAGTGTGTTTTTGCACAAGTTTGTGTATAGTGTTTTGCAGTGGAGAGATTGTGTATTGGCCTTACTGAGGTGGCACCAAAACATCAGAAAGGGTTTTTAGAGCCTAAATCATGACACACTACCTCTTGAAGGATCTACATATAGTCATTAATAAAAGGAGCTCATTGTGAACACTATCCACCCTAAAAGGGTGTTTTGTGGCTCTACATGAGAATTGTGATATTATGATCCCTTGTTTCATATTGTTGACTGTCTGCATTTTCCATATGGGTGGTATATTGGTGTATTAGGGTCTGCCTAGTGTTATGGTACAGTAAGGTTCTGAGTGTGTTTTTGCACAAATTTGTGCATAGTGTTTTACAGTTGAGCGATTGTGGTTAGTATATGCTTTGAGCAACCACTTTATTCTTTGACATATGATATATCTAATATCTAAATTTAATAAAAGGTATTAATTGTGACTTATTTTTATTTTTTTTGTGTTATCAGACAATTATGGATTTAAGCTCCACCCCTAACTCCGCCCCCTTCAGCCTCCCCAAACAGTTGGGCCACCGACCGCCTATGGTGTAGTACAGCACAACAGATACCCCAGCTTCCTAATGGTGATCCTACCTGAGCCCTCAGGTTGTGCTGATGTGTCAAGGGACCCAATGCCATGGATCCCCTCCTGGGGCAAGAGCCCATGAATGATGCGCTCGATGGGGGTCAAGTTAGCAGTGTCATCTGCTCGGGGGTTGGCACCAGCCTTCCTGCTGACATCATGCCTCAGCCGGTGCCACTTTCGTTTGCAGTCTTCCACATCCCTGCCACAGTGGAAGACCACGTTGAGCCGGTCCCTTACTGCCTCCCATTCTTGCGCTTCGTTGTAGCAGCTAGCCTCTGGCCCATGGGAGCAAAGAGATGCATGTGCCTCCTCTGTATTTCTTGAACCAGCAGTTCAACTTCGTCAGTGAAATTACCCTTGCGCATGGGTGGCTGCTTTGGTGCCATTGTACCAATGCGATGCAAAGAATCGAAAATACAGAAAAGGGCGCTTAAATACGCTTTCAGGGACACCCATGTGAGAATGAGATGGGTGTCCCTGAGATGGGCGCCCTAATTTTGATTATCGACAAAATCCCTAAACATTCCCAGCTGCTTCACCGATTTGGATGGCCTAATTTCTATTAAAGGTAGGGAACTATGGGCGTCCCCAGCTGCACTGTGTTTTTGGTGTCCTCATTTCGATTAAGGGGTGATAATGATAAATGTCCACAGCTGCTCTTCCCATTTGAAAGTTTGCATTCCCTTTATTGGCGCCTCTTTAAAACAGTTTTCTCTGTGCTTGCACTTTAGAGGTTTTTTTTTTTATGGGGTAGTATTTCAAAGCGTTTTAGCTCCAGTTATAGTAAACCCTGTTTTTGCCACTGTATGCTTTTGTACACCTGTTTGTTTGTGGGGTGGGGGGGGGGGGGGGGGAACTGTTTTGCCAATTCTTGAAAGATAACTGTTGAGTGGGCTTTGTTTCAGACTGGGTGTTAGCTGATAGCTTAGCATATACTCTGCATTTTCTACATGTGACCAACTCTCCATTCTCTACCCTCCAGGAGCTCCTTGCTGTGTGTGATGTACTCCCTCACTGCCCCCCATTCTCTCTCTCTCTCTCTCTCTCTCTCCTGTGTTGAAGCAGGCAGCCTCTGGTCCCTTGGAGCCAACAGATTCTTGCACCACAAGTTCAAGGTAAGCTCATACCTCTCAGCCACCTCTTCCCTTTCTGCTATGTAGGTGCTAAACAAACACTTCTTGCATCTTGAAGGACAGCTGGTCAAGAGGATTTCAAGAGACAGCAGTGGACTGTAATACACTGGACTCTGAGAGCCATTATTTTTTCTACCCAATTCATTGTACAGATGTCTTGTTCTCTATTGGATACACTCAGTTGTGGCTGCCTGTGGGGTGGGGGAGGGGAAGAGGCCCTGAGAATGAATGTGTGCATCCCTCATGGTTAAGGGCTCCCCATTCTCTCTCTGTTCTCTGCATTCAAATCTTACCTCTATTTTCACCAGGTTCACGGATATCCACAGCAGGTAGTTTTTCTCCCACTTTCCACCTCATGTGTCTTCCCGCTAGTTTCTATCCTCCTTTATGTGGTGAACCCCAGTCCCCTTTTATGAAGTGCCCACCCACTCAAGGTTGCTGGGGGTGGGTAGGGGGAGAAGCATTTATACACTGAATGTCTTTTCCACATTATTCAACACAGTCCTACAATCCTCTATAGTTACGGAACAACAACATTTCTAAATTCTATCCTGCAAATTAATTTCAAGGTGGCCACAGGTGCGTGCCTACACGGCCTTGAGCCCTTAAGTCATGGTGAGGGAGAGGGGTTCTGGTTACAGTTCCTATTCTAAATTACCTGCAGGTGGCTACAGCCTGGTGCCTATATAATTCCCGTAGCCTGTGCTCTTCAGTACCTAATGTATTATATTGCAATTGTGATGAAGTAAACATCAATCTAATGCTTTAATCCTTGTTTTCCCTTTTCTCCTGAGCACTATATACTATTGCTGATACCTTCAATGTGAAAAGATGACCCAGCTGTATGTAGCTCCTTCCTGGCCCTCACCAATGTGGTTTGGTTGTGGGCAGTGCTTTTGTTGTAGAAAAAAAGATGCCGGTACTCATTATGGGCGGGGTCACCATATATGGTCCCACCCCTATGATAGCCACACCCACATTAACCACACCCCTTACACCAGCCATGGCCCTTATAAACAGACATCATTGAAAATATTATACTAGTATAGGAGAAAAAAATAACGTGATTTTTTTTTTCATTATAAATCATTTCTGTAAGCTGTTACAGCTCCAGTATACCCAGTGCAAAATAAGACAGCAGATGTAAATTCTCAAATTGGACATATTCCAAACACTAAAATGAAAATAAAATGATTTTTTCTACCTTTGTTGTCTGGTGACTTTGTTTTTCTATCCATATTGGTCCCAGTCTCTGATTCTGCTGCTCTCTATCTGTTCTCTTAACTCCGTTTCCAGGGCTTCCTTTCCATTTATTTCTTTACTTTCCTCCTTTCTTCTTAATTTCTTACCCTACATCCATAAGTTAAAGCCCCGTGGAATTGAGTGGAGGAGGTATAATGTGGATCCAGCTTTTGCCTGTTTTCTCCATCCATGTGCAGTTTTTCTCCTCTCTTCCCTTTCCCCCATCTCCATCCATGTGCAGTTTTTCTCCTCTCTTTCCTTTCCCTCATCTCCATCCATGTGCATCTTCTTCTTTTTTCTTTCCTCCCCTTCATCCATGTCCAGCATTTCTCCTCTCTTCCCTCCCCTGTATTCATATAAAGCAATAATTCTCCCCTCTCCTTCATCCAAGTTCAGCATTTCTCCTCTCTCCCCCCAAACCCCTCCATCCATCCATCCAACCATCCATCCATGTCCAGCAATTCTCCTCTCTTCCCTGCCCTCCCCTCCCATCCATGTGCATCTCCTTCCTGTCTTCCCTCCCCTCCATCCATGTCCAGCATGTTTTCTCTCTCCCCTGCCCTCCCCTCCCATGTCCAGCGATTCTCCTCTGTCCCCTGTCCTCACCTGCCATCCATGTCCAGTGATTCTCCTCTCTCCCCTTCCCTCTCCTCTCATCCATGTCCAACGATTCTCCTCTCCCCTCCCCTCCCCTTCCATCCATGTCCAGCGAATCTCTCTTCCCTGACCTCCCCTCCCATTCATGTCTAGTATGTCTCCTCTCTCCCCTGCCCTCCTCTCCCATCCATGTCCAGCGATTCTTCTCTGCCCCCTGTCCTCCCCTACCATCCATGTCCAGCGATTCTCCTCTCTCCCCTGCCCTCCCCTCCCATCCATGTCCAGCGATTATCCTTTCTTTCCTCCCATCTATGTCCAGTGATTCTCATCTCTCCCCTGCCCTTCCCTTACATCGATGTCCAGCGATTCTCCTCTCTCCCCTGCCCTCCCCTTCTATTGATTCTTCTTTCCCCAGCCTGCCCTCCTTCTCCACTGCCTGCCTGCTACGAAGCAATAAAGAAAGGCTGCTAGCGTCGGACTCGGCAGCGCGAACGGTACAGGCAGCAATTGAGAGAGTCTGGCAGCATCGGAGCTTCCCTCTGTGAGTCCCGCCTACTTTGTTTCAACTTCCTGTTTCCACATAGGCGGGACTCGCAGAGGGAAGCTCCAACGCCACCAGCCTCTCTTAATCGCTGCCTGCACTGTTCGCGCTGCCGAGTCCTAGAAAAACAGTAAGTAGGGGAGTGATCCGAGTGAGAGAGAGGGTGCAGGACTCACCGTGGGAAAAAAGGTGTCGGTACACCGTACCGGTGCGTACCGACACAAAAAAAGCCCTGGTTGTTGGTAATGGTGTCTGGTGATCTGAGAGTAAACATCGTCTATGCGCTACCTATGGTTATCTGCAAGTTTCTACTTAGCAGATCACTAGTGCTAGACAACATACCTATTATTTACACAACTCTGTGCTGTGGGGCTCTGTGGTAAGGGGGGAGAGGCTGGATGGACATTTGTGTTCCTCAACAGAAATGCCACCCAGCCTCCCCCCCTTACCATACAGCCATGCAGTTTGGAAGGAACAGGTATGGCCACACTTATGACACATATGTACCAAAGTTTCTCTGTCACACTTCACCTGTCATGCAACCCAGATTGCTGCCTCCTCTCAAATCAACCCCAGCATTTGATAATATGTAGTGCACAAAATAGAGACACACACCCTGTTATATCAAAAATATGAAACTGTTATTTAAACAGAACAAATATAACTATGTACAAATTGTTTTTCTTTACAAAAAGGTTCTCAAGGGAGGCGTTGTCCTTCACCCTGCATTGCCCTCTGCAGCAGGCTAACGAGCAGCACCAGGAGCAGCCTCTGCGCCCTGAAATGCTGCTCATTAGCCTGCCGCGTTGCCGCCATCTCCAGCCTGATCGCTGACACCTCCTGCAGCAACTGGTTTTGGCTATTCACCAGTTGCTGTAGGAGGTGCAGTGCTGGGGCTGGAGATGGGGCTGCGTCTGGGGATGAGGCTGGGGATGGGGTGGAGAGGGCGGGCGGTGTTGGGCCCTCATCCCCCTCAAGGGGAGGCATGTCATGCCATGGGTCTGCCACTTGGCTTGTTGCTGCTGCTGCCTCTGCCTCCTCCTCCTGCTGCTGCTGCTGGCACCCTGTGTATGTAAAAGGATTGTCCTTGAGATCAGCACATTCAACATGACCTGCATAGTGCAGGAGCTGGCTGGCTGGCATAAGGCAGGAATGGGGAAAGGTAGGGTCAGTGGTGAGCCCTGGGCTAGATGCATGAGATGACATGACAGGGTCCCCTGGAAGCTGGACTGAAAAAGGAATACACTATAAGATGTCTTGGCAGGGAACACTTTCAAGTCATGCTATGACAGCCACTAAGAGCAGGACATCAGGCAAGAATACCATGAAACCATATCCACCCCAGAAAGGAGGATACAGAAGTGAGGCATGTCATCTCATTCATCTCAGAGGAGGTTAGTTGTAAGTTGCAGCCACACTCATGGGAGGGTAGCTGCAACCTCAGGCCTTGATCTGGGACAGAGGTGTTATGACTTACTAGTTGCCTATAAGCCACATGGAAACTGATATTGTACAGGACATTTGCATTATTAAATAAATACATTTACAAATTAGTACAGGTGCCCTGTTTATAATACTTACGTCGAGCCGTGAGGCATCGTCTCTCTGCCCTGATTATGTCAGGGCTCTCCCTCTTGGTTCTTCAGAACCTAAATCTTCTGCAAGATATAAGTTTGTACACCAGGAGTCAGGGGATGGCCCTTCTTGCCTTCAGCACACAAATTCATTTGGAAATCAAATAGGAGAGACTCACAACACTGATTGGGGGGGGGGGGGACATTACATTGGTACAGATGGTGTCATTGAGGTGGACATGAGGACAGAGAGTACCGTTTGTGTGCAGTATTGTAGGGATGTGGGAATGTTTTTGCTTTCTAGTACATAGATTCTATTAATGAATGAATGCAGACTACAGTTTGTGCTTACATTGCTGAGGGAGCTCTTATATGTGCAGCTACAGGAGGGGGCCCTGATAGCCCCGGGGGGGGGGGGGGGGGGGTGAGCAAACACTTACCTCACCAACCTGCCCCTTATCTCAACCCAGGCTTCGATGGAGAGAGTCCTGGGAGGCAGGTGGTGGTGGTGGCAAAAAAGAATGTGCCCGTGCTTCAAGCACAGGTGCAGTAGTACATGGTTTCAGCTTGGCTTAAATTAGGCTCTCTACGCAGCGCCATGTTTCTCAGTGAACAAGCGTTGGAAAGTGTGTATCACCTTATATGGACACCCATGCACGATGGACGACCTTACATGCACAGCTCCATATATGGACAGGTCAGTACGTGCACATCTTGACATCTATAATGCAGGGGCGTATCTGCGTGGGGCCTCAGGGGCCTGGGCCCCCGCAGATTTCGCCCTGGACCCCCCTACCGCTGCCAACCCTCCCCCTCCGTTGCTCGCCTACCTTCGCTGGCGGGGGACCCCAACCCCCGCCAGCCGAGGTCCGCGTCCTCCTGCCGCTGCCGGCTGCCTTTGGTGCTTTCATTTGTCCATTGAAGCTGGCGCCAACTAAAGTTTCTTTTGAGTCTGACGTCGCTGCACGTTGTACGTGCAGGACGTCAGACTCAGAAACATTTTCTGTCTGAGTCTGACGTCCTGCACGTACAACGTGCAGCGACGTCAGAGTCAAAAGAAACTTTAGTTGGCGCCAGCTTCAATGGACAAATGAAAGCACCAAAGGCAGCCGGCAGCGGCAGGAGGACGCGGACCTCGGCTGGCGGGGGTTGGGGTCCCCCGCCAGCGAAGGTAAGCGAGCAACGGAGGGGGAGGGTTGGCAATGGTAGCGGCTGGGGGGAGGGGGATCGGCAATGGCGGCGGCGGCGGCGGGGGGGGGGGGGCTATAATGTGCCCCCTCACTCTGGCCCTGGCCCCCCCTACCGCCGCAGTTCAGATACGCCCCTGCTATAATGGCTCCACACATGGATGGCCATAACGCATGCGGGGCTTACGTGCGGAGTCTTCCTTATATGGATCATTATGAAGTGTGTGAACTTCATATACACACAATAAAATACGTATGTTCCTTATATTTCCCATAGCTGCATGTTCTGGAAGTACAGTGCATGTAGTTGCAGATATGCAGGTACGGGGAAAATATAAGGAACATTGAGAAGTGTGAACTACAGTAACAAGGACGTGTTTCTCACATAACTGCCAAAGGACATCCCTTTTACAGGGCCACCCTCCTTAGGTCGGCTTAGTAAGATGGACGTCGTTTGGCAGTTCTGTGAGAAATGTGTCCTTGTTACTGTACTAAGGACGTCTTTGCAGTATTTTTACTATACTTTGTGGGCATCCCTGATTTGGGCGTTTTCAACTGCGATAATGGAATGTCTAAGGACGTCCATACTATTTTTCCATTATACCTCCCTGATTTTGGACGACTTCATGAGGGCGTCCTCATTCAGACTTGGACGACTTTCGAAAATGCCCCGCTATGTGAGCTTACTTTTTGGGCTTTTGCCATTATTTATTTTTGTATGGTGACCACTTGTATTTTTATTATTATTTTTAGTTTTAGTTTGATCATTGCTGTATTTCCTTTTAAAGTCAATATTTATTTTTATTTTTTAGACCTTACTTTTGGCAAGACAACAGTGTGTACTGCCGGACGATATTGGTTTAATTTCAATAGAACACACCATGAATAATGTTTGGTGCATTTTTAACCAGCTTAAACAGGACTGGGTTCAGTGTTCTATGTCCGGGTTTATAATAACCGATTATCTATAGTGTACCTGGCCATGTTACATTGTTAACCAGTTAACATGTTAGCCAGTTAATCTTCTTAGCGGCTATTTTTTTGTATCAGCTAAATATATTCTTTTAGTGGTTTCCTTCTTTGACGTCCCCAATGGGCATATTTATTTTTGCTACTTAAACAAAAAAGATATTCCCCTTTCTACTCTTTAGTCCCAGAGTAAACGCTATCCTTGTTTGGAATCTAATAGTGTTTGTATTATGTTTTTATTCATCCTATCAAGACATGACATATTTGTGTTTCAAGCAATATGACTTTTATTAGCCAGTATGAGTTTCTAATCCATTCATGTTTGAGGAATGACTTATATTTTGCAACTATGTTTAATTTACCTCCTCATAGATTCTGTTGCTGTACTTACTCATCTTTTTATGTATCAACCATAAGAGCAATCTTGGCTTACAAAGATATGATTCACTTTATTCATTGTCATTTTTTCTATTTTTTTATCCTCCCTGATGCATTTCAGTACATTTTGTGATATATATATATATATATATATATATATATATATATATATTTGCCATTTTACACAGTCCACTGTCTCTAATACTATTTGCTTTATTATTATTAATGTTTTTAGCTTATTTTTGTTGTTTTTATTCTAGTATTTCTATAACTTACATATCTCTTCTTTGATAGAATTTTGGCGACCCCTGAGATAGGTGGTTGTATCCGCTGAAACACGGCCCGTGCTGGGTCCAGTGTTTGGTGCCTGCAATAAAGTTTCTTAGCAACACTTGCTGAGTTGGTTTGTCATTGGGTCAACCTCTACTTCACTTTGTTCTGACATTCTTTTTGATGGTTGTGATATATGCAAGTAACATTTAATAACTCATTTTATTTGAAAAGCCAAGTCAGAATAAGGTAACACACACAGAGAGCAAACTTCAATTAATGTTATGAATTGAAGGTTGCAACAATAAGTCTGTGTTGGCATATAACGCCCAATTGTATGCCTTATGGATGAGGATATCCTTGTGCCTAGTTGTCATAATTTCTGCTTTCATTTTTACAAGTAGTTTATGTCCTTTGCTTGAGATAGATTGAGAAGGGCAGCAGAGAATGAGAGACGAGGTAATGATAGAGAAGAAGAGAGAGAGAGAGACATACAGAGAACGGTAATGCTTGATTTGTACATAACATAAGAGTAGCCATACTGGGTCAGACCAGTGGTCCACCTAGCCCAGTATCCTGTTTCCAAACAGTGGCCAAATCAGGTCACAAGTACCTGGCAGAAACCCAAATTGTGGCAACATTCCATGCTACAAATCCCAGGGCAAGCAGTTGCTTCCCCATGTTTGTCTCAACAGCAGACTATGGACTATTCCTTGTCCAAACCTTTTTTAAACCTAGATACGCTAACCGCCGTTACCACATCCTCCGGCAAGAAGTTCCAGAGCTTAACTATTTGTTGAGTATCTCCTTGAGTGTCTCCTAGTGTTTGTACTTTTGGAACAAGTAAAAAATCGATTTACTTCTACTCATTCTACACCACTTAGGATTTTGTAGGCCTCAATCATATCACTTCTCATCCATCTCTTTTTTTATTTTTTTTTTATTTTAGGTTTAAATATGTTTATTAATTTCAAATATTAAAACAAGCATATTTGAAAAGCAAAGGTACATTCATCAATACAATTTTAAAGAAAATAGATATCAAAAGAGAAAAATAAATATTTGATTAAGTACACTCAAGTCCACAGTTTGGATCCAAGATTAACAATTTGGAGATTTATAACATTAAATTAAACTTCAAAGAAATTAAACTGGTCATTTGTCTGTGTCTATTTTCTTTTTTGAGCTTTAACCTCTAAGGGGTTCTGGCTGTTATAAATTCAGAAAGTTGTATAGATTCAAAGAAAACATATTTTACCGCCTGATAGTATACTATACATTTACAGGGATATTGTAAATAAAAAGTTGCTCCCAACTGAAGCACCCCTGGTTTTAATAGAAGAAATTGTCTTCGTTTTTTTTTTAGTATCTTTTGATACGTCAGGAAATATACGAACTTTAAGTCCCAGGAATTCTTTTTCTCTATTTTTAAAGAATTTCTTCATGATTAATGTTTTATCCATTGATAGAGCTAAAGTTATTAGCAGTGTTGCCGGTGTCGTTAAGTCTTCTGTAGGAGTTTCTAAAATTGCAGAAACATCCAAGGATTGTTCCCTTTGTTCATCAACCTTCATTTTAGGTAAATAATAGATTTGAGTCAAGGGAGGTAAAATTTCATCGGTAAATCCTAGAATTTCTTTCATGTATCTATTTATCATCTCTCTTGGAGTAACAGTAATCACCCGTGGAAAATTCAAAAATCTCAAATTATTTGATCTTTGCACGTTCTCCAAGTTTTCAATCTTCCTTTTCATGATAGAAACATCTTTTATTGTTATCATCTGTAGTTTATTTTTTGTTACATTTGTACCCCGCACTTTCCCACTCATGGCAGGCTCAATGCGGCAGGCAATGGAGGGTTAAGTGACTTGCCCAGAGTCACAAGGAGCTGCCTGTGCCGGGAATCGAACTCAGTACCTCAGTTCCCCAGGACCAAAGTCCACCACCACCCTAACCACTAGGCCACTCCTCCACTGTTCATGTATTTTTTCTTCCAGAACTGTCAAGGATTTCATTTTTACCAATGTCTCTTTCCTATTAGACTCCACGACATCGACACTTTGCTCCAGTTTTTTAACCCGAGACTCTAGTTCTTGAATTTGGGGACACAAAACTTTCCCCAAATTAGCTACTAAGGCCCAAAGACTTTCCAGGGTAATTTCTGTTGGTTTTTCTTCCAAAAAAGATAAGGAAACAGTACCTTGTTTTTGTAGTCCTGCGGTCTGTGTGACCTCCATTTTTGAACTTTCAGTCACAGTCACCAGCCCTCCCGCAGTTTGGTTCACATTCTCCAGAGTAGTTTGAGGGTTAATACCGCCCTCAACTCCTCTTCTCTCTGATAGATTTTCCCCAGCTCCCGTCGGCCCATTAACAGCACTATTTTCTAGCTGTTTCGGGGACGACGCCATTACAGGAGAGGAAACACTCTGGGGCTGCGGGGGAGGAGCTTGTTGGTCGGGGCTAAGAGTCACTTCAAGCAGGGGCAGCGTTTAAGGTCCTCCACCCGCCGTAGGCGCCGCCAATCCGCCACTCGCCGACCCTCCAGGCACATCTCCGGGTCTCCGCAAAAAGGGATCAATCGAACCTGCCAACGAAGAGGTACGTCGGTCTAAGGGAGCCGCGGCTGCCGATTTTCCTTGTCGTTTAGGCATATCAAGCACTGAATTAAAGCATGGAGACTCGCGACCAGTTCAGCCAGCCATCTTGGATCCCCTTCTCTCATCCATCTCTTTACCAAGCTGATGAGCCCCAACCTCTTTAGCCTTTCCTCTTACTAGAGGAGTTCCATCCCCTTTATCATTTTGGTTGCTCTTCTTTGAGTTTTTTCTAATTCTGCTATATCTATTTTGAGAAACAGCAACCTGAACTGAACGCAATACTCAAAGTGCAGTTGCACCATGGAGCAATACAGAGGCATTATAGTATTTTCAGTCTTACTATCCCTTTTCTAATAATTCCTAGCATTCTGTTTGCTTTTTAGGCCGCCGCCGCACACTGTGCAGAAGATTTCAGCATACTATCTACAACAACACCTAGGTCTTTTTCTTGAGTGCTGAACCCTAAGGTGGACCCTAGCATTAGGTAACTATGATTCGGATTATTCTTTCCAATGTGCATCATCTTGCATTTGTCCACATTAAATTTCATCTGCCATTTGGATGCCTAGTCTTCCAATTTCCTAAGTTCTTCCTGCAATATGTCACAGTCTGCAGGTGTTTTAACAATCTTGAATAGTTTTGTGTCATCTGCAAATTTGATCTCCTCACTCATTGTTCAGATTTCCATATCATTTATAAATATGTTAAATAGCACCAGTCCCAGTACTGATCTCTGCGGCACTCCACTGTTCACCCTCCTCCATTGAGAGAAATTACCATTTAGCCCTACCCTCTGTTTTCTATCCAATAACCAATTCCTAATCCACACCAGAACCTTGCCTCCTATCCCATGACTCTTTAATTTTCTCAGGAGTTTCTCATGAGGAATTTTATCAAAACCTTTCTGCAAATCTAGATACACTACATCAACCGGCGCACCTTTATACACATGTTTATTTACGCCATCAAAGAAATGGATCAAATTGGTGAGGCAAGACTTCCCTTGGCTGAACCCATGCTGACTCTGTCCCATTAAAATATGTTTGTCTATATGTTCTGTAATTTTATTATCGGTCTGTAATTTCTCAGATCACCCTTGGAACTCTTTTTAAAAATCAAGATCACATTGGCCACTCTCCATTCTTCAAGTACTATGGACTATTCTAACGACAGGTTACATATTACTAACACCCGATCAGCAATTTCATGCTGGAGTTCTTTTGAGTACCCTTGGATATATGCTATCTGTGATTTATTACTCTTTAATTTGTCAATTTGGTCCAGTACATCTTTCACGTTCACTGAGAATTTTTTCAGTTCCTCCGCATCATCACCCTTGAAAACCATTTCTGGCACAGGCAGATCTCTTACATCTTCTTCCGTATAGACCGAAGCAAAGAATTCATTCAGTTTCTCTGCTATAGTCTTGTCCTCCCTGAGTGCTCCTTGTGCTCCTTCATGATGTAACGGTCCCAAAGATTCCCTCCAGGCTTTCTGCTTCTAGTGTACCAGAAAAAGTTGTTACTGTGAGTTTTAGGCTCTGCGGCAAGTTTCTCTTCATATTCTCATTTAGTCTTCTTTATTAATGCTTTGCATCTGACTTGCCAGTGTTTGTTTCTTCTTATTTTCTTCATTTGGGTCCTTTTTCCATTCTTTTGACTGTAATAGCCTACTTCACCTTTTAATCCTTCTGGCTGTTTTCTCTTTCCATCTTTGCAAATACGTGGAATGCATCTGGTCCGGGCTTCCAAGATGGTAGTATTGAATAATGCTGGATGGGGCACAAGAGACACACAGATTATAGGTAGTGTTGGATAGGGAAGTATAGACATAGAAAGACAGGGTAATGCTGCATGGGGCAGAAGAGACAGAGAATGGGGTAATGCTAGATGAGGAGATGAGACTGACACACAAACATGGGGTAATGCTGGATGGGGAGAAGAAACAGAGAGATAGGGTAATGCTGGATGGGGAAGAAGAGAGAGAAATGCTGGATAGGGTAGAAAGATGGGGTAATGCTAGATGAGAAGAGAGACAGACAGACATGGGATAATGTTGGATGGGAAGAAGAGAGAGAGGGTAATGCTGGATGGGAGAGAAGAGACAGAGAAAAACAGGGTAATGCTGTTTGGGAGAGAAAGATGGGGTAATGGGGTAATGCTAGATGAGGAGGAAAATAGAGAGAGACATGGGATAACGCTGGATGGGGGAGAAGAGAGAGGCTAATGCTGGATGGGAGAGAAGAAAGAGAGAACAGGGTAATGCTGGATGGGGTAGAGAGATAGGGTAATGCCAGATGAGGAGAAAGAGAGAGACATAGGGTAACGCCAGATAGGGGGGGGGACAAGATACAGAGAGAGAGAATGGGGTAATGCTGGATGGGGGAGAAGAGAAAGATGGGGCAATGATGCAGGGGGATAGAAAGACAAAGGAGATGTTTGATGGTGGAGAAACAGATGAGTAAATGAAAGACTGGGGAATAAGAAGGGAAATGGGAGGGCCTGGATGAGGGGAAGATATGGAACGCTATAGGTAAATGCAGTGGAAAAAAGGGAGCTTGAAGACTGGATAGTAAGAATGAGTGAAATCTGAATGGATAGAGAGGCAGAAAAATAGAAAAAAGCTGAAAGAAAAAGATCAGTGCCAGAGATGGATGTAGTATTGGAACTGAAAATAGAAGGAGAGAGATAAAGAACAATTGAACAGGAGACCCTGGAAAGAAAGCTAAGAGATGACAGGAAAGCAGTATCTGGAGAATGGGAACTACACAATTAGAAAAATTATATGGCCAGATAACAAAGATAGAGAAAGTAAGTTTTTTTTTGGGGGGGGGGGAGGGGGGTTCAATTTAGGGTGAAGTAGTGTAGTAGTACTGTTAATCCAGTTTAAAGGGTAATAAATTACCATTTAGCCCTACCCTCTGTTTTCTAACAAACAAAAAGAAACCCCAGAAAATTAGGTAATACCTTTTCATTGGACTAGCTTTCAAAGGCCAAAATCTATAACATGCTATACTATTCCAGCACTTGTATCCCACTTATTTCAACTGTGGAATCAAAGAAGGTAACAAAAGCTGTCTCCCTGAAACAGTTGGATTATCATTAAGACCAAACCAGAATAGAAAAAATAATAAATTCACTAACTAATATTATAAAATTTACTAAAAAGGAAAGTTTTCAAAACTGTTTGAAATTGAAGATAATTGGATAAAAGCCAAATCTGCAAAAGTAACACATTCCAGATCTTGCTAGACAGGTAACAGAAGAAGCTATTGTGAAAACTCATCAGCTGGATATTCTTACCTAAAGGAAAGCCTAATTTAAATGTAGCACTGAAATGATAGCTCAATGTTAAAGAAGGGAAGGTTAGTAAATGAACAAGTGGAGGAGTGGCCTAGTGGTTAGGGTGGTGGACTTTGGTCCTGGGGAACTGAGGAACTGAGTTCAATTCCCACTTCAGGCACAGGCAGCTCCTTGTGACTCTGGGCAAGTCACTTAACCCTTCATTGCCCCATGTAAGCTGCATTGAGTCTGCCATGAGTGGGAAAGCACGGGGTACAAATGTAACAAAATAATAATAATGGGACCGCATTGAATTTTAATTGCCAAACCTTAGACCATTCTTCTAGCTTCCGCAGATCCTTTTTCATGTTTTCCACTCCCTCCCGGGTGTCCACTCTGTTACAAATCTTAGTATCATCTGCAAAAAGGCAAACTTTACCTTCTAACCTTTCGGCAATGTCACTCACAAATATATTGAACAGAATTGGCCCTAACACCGACACCTGATTCCACTACTCATCTTTCCCTCATCCGGGCGAATTCCATTAACCACCACCCTCTGGCGTCTGTCCATCAACCAGTTCCTAATCCAGTTCACCACGTCAGGTCCTATCTTCAGCCTGTCCAGTTTATTAAAGAGCCTCCCGTGGGGAACCGTGTCAAAAGCTTTGCTGAAATCTAAGTAGATTACGTCTATAGCACCATAGGCGCCCCTTATAAGAGGCTTGGGGAGGCTAAGCCTCCCCAGCCCGAAATAGAATGGAAAACTGCATGTTTGCAATTGCTCTAGACAGTGGAAGAAATTGTGCGTTGTTTTGGAGTTCGTTTGCTTTTAGATTACTTTTGTTAATTTGCTGATTAGGCTGGGGGAGGGGATAATTAAGCGGAGAGCAGTAATTAGATCGTCGGACGTCTGCACTGTCTCCTACTACCTAAAACAGTTGCTTCCAGGCTAAAAATGGTGTCACGCGATTCGCGTGTGTAAGGCTGCATTCTTCTTCCGCCGCCTTTGACACAACTTCCGGGTGGGACGAGTTCATGACGCGTTGAGGAAGGCCGTGGCAGAGTTGAAGCCCCAAAGGAAGTGGTTTAGTTAGTGCTGGGATGGGGATGGCGATGTAATCAAATTAACGGGACCGCAGGGAGGGAGAGGGATACACGCTGCATTGCGGGGGGGGGGGGGGGGAGACTGGCTAGACTGGAGGAGAGAAGGAGAAGTAAGAGGGAGAGACTGAGAGTGACTGGACTGGAGGAAAGGAAGAGAGAGAGATGTGGGGGTCGGGGAGAGAGAGAGAGAGAGACAGTCTGAGATTGACTGGAGGAGAAGAAGAGGGGGAAAACACTGGAGGGGGGAGCTGGAGGGGAGGGAGAGAAAGTGGAAAAGTGCAGGGGAGAGCCAGGGACATGGAAGAGAGCAGGGGACAGCCAGGGACATGGAAAAGAGCAGGGAAGAGCTACAGAGAGATGGGGAGAGAAAGAGGGGCCATGGAAAAGAGCAGGGGAGAGCCAGGGACATGGAAAAGAGCAGGGGAGAGCCAGAGAGAAGATGCTGGATGGAAGAGGGGTACAGAGAGAGAGAGAGAGATGAGTGAAAAGATGGGGAGAGAAAGAGGGGACATGGGCAGGAGAGAGAGAGAAGCTGCTGGGGAGAAACTGGGGGAGACCCTAGCTGTCAGACGGAGAAATGCTGAATGAAAGGAGGGAGAAAGAGGGAAAATGCTGGAAGGAGGGGGCAGAAAGAGGGAAGACACTGGACAGAAGGGTAGGGAGGGAAAGAGGAAAGACACTGGAAGGATGGGGAGAGAGAGGACATGCTGAATGGAAAGGGGTCGAGAGAGAGAACTGTTTAGAAGGAAGGGGAGTTAAAGGGAGACAATGGACGGAAGGATTGGGAGAGGGTAATGGGTAGAAGGATGGAGAGAGAAAGCGGGATGACACTGGATGGAAGGGTAGAAGAGAAAGAGGGAAGGTGCTGGACATGGATGGAGGGGAGGGAAGAGAGGAGAAATCTGGACATGGATGGAGTGGAGGGCAGGGAAGAGAGGAGAAATGTTGGACAAGGATGGAGGGAAGGAAAGATGAAGGAGATGCACATGGATGGAGTGGAAGGGAGAGATGAGAAATGCTTGAAATGGATGGAGGGGGGGAAGACAGGAAGTACATGGATGGAGGGGAGGGGAGAAATGCTGGATATGGATGGAGGTAAAATTGTTGAATTTAAGGGCTGGATCGGAACACTTTGAGGGCAGATGCTGAAACTGGAAGAAGGATAAGGACAGGGCTACAGATGGTAGACAGGACACATAAGGACACAGGAGGATGATGGTCATGTTGAGAGAAAAAATATCAAATGGAAAGAAGACACTGGGACCAAAGCGAATAGAAAAACTAAATGATCAGACAACAAAGGTAGAAAAAAGTATTTTATTCAGAATTTATTAACTGGAATATGTCAGCTTTTGGAAATGTGCATCTGTGATATTTTGCATGTAAGTTTCAATTTTTCTAGTATTGCTGCATGCTGAGTCTGACTTCTTGAGGTAACTTTCCAGTTCAGTTTTGCCTTCATATCTGTTGTCATGTGTTTTTCATGTGTGATCAAAGTGCAGTATCCTGCTAGCGTGTAGTATTTGCAGCCCTTTTTGTTTTGTTTTGTTTTCATGAGGTAGTGTAATGGTGTTTTAGAGCCTGGTGTAATTACAGTTCTGCCTTTCCACGCATAAGGTTGTAGCTCGTCCTGTCCTTGGAATTAGTGCTGTTATGGTTTGGTGAGGTTATGAGTTGTGTTTTTGCACAAGTTTGTGTATAGTGTTTTACAGTTGAGCGATTGTGGTTAGTATATGCTTTGGGCAACCACTTTATTCTTTGACATATGATACATATCTAATATCTAAATTGAATAAAAGGTATTGTGACTTTTATTTTTACTTATTTTTTTCTGTGTGTTGTCAATTGTGGATATAAGCTCCGCCCCCTTTAGCCTCCCCAAACAGTTGGGCCACAGACCGCCTATGTATAGTACATCCGTGATTCAATTTTCCGGTCACCCAGTCAAAGAATTCAATGAGATTCGTTTGGCACGATTTCCTTTTGGTAAAACCATGTTGTCTCGGATCTTGCAACTTACTGGCTTCCAGGAAATTCACTATCTTTTCCTTCAGCATTGCTTCCATTACTTTTCCAATAACGAAAGTGAGGCTTACTAGCCTGTAGTTTCCAGATTGTCAGGTTCTCAGGTTCAGAGCCTGCGGAGCTGGGCTCTGGAGCAAACGTGAGCCCTTGGGCTGCTGACGAGGAGCGACAGCAGCAGGCAAAACCCACCAACCAACACTGGGTAAGCACACTGGCAGGGACTGCAGGCACTGCCCAGCGAACCGGAACACATGGACTGGAATCCCCCGGACTGGAGGACACAGGACTGGAACACTGGACTGCAATCCCCCGGACTGGAACACACACCGGACCGGAACACACTGGACTGGAGCACACTGGCCTGGTCCACACACCGGACCGGAACACACTGGACTGGAGCACAATGGACTGGTCCCCCGGACTGGAGGACACCGGACTGGAACACTGGACTGGAGCACACTGGACTGGTCCACACAGCTTCACCTGCACTTAGCTACTAAGCCCCCCAGGAGTTGAGCTCATGGGTTCGAGTAGCCGGCAGGACTTACTGGATGACACAGGGACCAGGACTAGAACAAGCTGTAACTGAAGTGCACCTAACTTCTAAAGTGACCAAAAGTGTTCCTAAGCCCAGCACCAACAGAAAAGCTCCTAAGCCCTCCACTAACAGCAGTGCTCCTAACAGAAACTAACAGGGGTGCCCCTACGGCCTACACTAACAGAAGTGCAGGGAAACAACAAGGGAAAAGGAAGGGAAGACAAATGCCAGACCTAACACTGGTACTTCCTAAGCACCAAGCTGCAGCAGCTAAACATGGGTTCTCACCCTGGTGCTTCCTAAGCACCCAGCTACAGCAGCTAAACACAGGTCATGAGAAAAAGCGGGGAAAGCACAAGGAAACAAACAGGAAAGCCAAATACCCCAACAACAAAAGGTGCTTCCTAAACACTTACTAACAAGGGTGCTCCCAGCACCAAACTCCAGCACTGCACTAACAGCAGTGCTACACACCGTAGCAAAAGGGAAAGCAGAGGAGCCAAAGGGAAAAACAGGGAAATCAAACACACAAGTCTCAAGTGCACACTGCACTAAACTAACCTGGACCTAAAGCAAGAAGCCAGAAGCAAACGTTGCGAAGGCCCTGAAGGAAAGAACCCACTTCCTTATCAAGGCCCTCCCAGATGATGTCACTCTCCCTAGAGCCAGGCAGAACACATTCAAACCCCGAGAGGCCCAACCCACATCAATGCAACACCGTGAAACACTTGAAGCCAGTACACCCAAAGAGTGTTAGAGCAACTCAGACTACACCCACAGCTGCAGTGAAGAGACAATAGCCCCATGCTGCTGGAAGCTGCCAGCACAGAGAGACAGAGCCAGCTCAGAAAGGAAAGAGAAAAGAAACAGAATCCAGCTAAGAAGCTGACCCCCAGGAAAGAGGTAAGTTTGAGAGGGGTTCTGACCCCAATCATAACACAGCTTCTTCCCTATCACCACTTTTGTGAAGAGGGACCACTTCCGCCGTTCTCCAATCCCTCGGAACCTCTCCCGTCTGCAAGGATATTTTAAACAAATCTTTAAGAGGACCCGCCAGAACCTCTCTGAGCTTCCTCAATATTCTGGGGTGGATACCGTCCGGTCCCATGGCTTTGTCCACCTTTAGGTTTCCTAGTTGTTCATACACACTCTCTTCCGTGAATGGTACTATATCCACTTCATTGTCATATGTACTTTTGCCAGTCAATCGCAGTCCTTCTCCAGGATTTTCTACAGTGAAAACAGAACAAAAGTATCTATTTAGCAAATTAGCTTTTTCTTCATCATTATCTACATAGCGGTTCGCAGCATATTTCAGTTTCACAATTCCCATTTTAGTCATTTTTCTTTCACTAATATACCTCAAGAAATTTTTGTCACCCCTCCTTACCTTTCTAGCCATTTGTTCTTCCGCTTGCGCTTTCGCCAGACATAGTTCTCTCTTGGCTTCTTTCAGTATCATCCGGTATTCCTCTCCGTGTATTATCTTTCTACCTTAAGCGCTGTAAGCTGATTTCTAGATAAAATACCTTTTGAAAGCCACACTCGTGTGTTGTATTATTGTGTTACCAAACCCACTGCCTCTAAGAAGTGGACCTGGGACCAAGAAAAGGAACTCAGAACCAGACAAAACCAAAGGCTGGCATCTGACCTCTGGGGGCCATAACGGACAACTCCCTCCACAAATTAAAAAATAAATACTATGCAGTTAGCATACACAAAAGGGAAAAGTAACTGCAAAATATATTAACAGGTTTTGCAGTAAGCCTTTTTCCCACATTAAGGGGTCCTTTTACAAAGATGCACTAAAAAGTGGCCTGCACTACTTTTAGCAGCGATTTTCCCACATGCTCAGGTCACCTCTTAGCATGTCTGCCAAAATGCCAAATTTTTATTTACTTCTTAATAAATGAATGGGACTTGTATCTGTAATCCTAATATAATTCCATTTTTTTGTTGTTTTAAGGACCTCAGCAGGGATTAGAAATGACTTGTAAATTCTTGTCGCTTTAACAAAGGATCCCTATACACGGAAGAGTGTGTGAACAACTTGAAAATCTAAAGGTGGACAAAGCCGTGGGACCGGACGGGATCCACCCCAGGATATTGAGGAAGCTCAGAGAGGTTCTGGCGGGTCCTCATAAAGATTTGTTTAATAAATCCTTGGAGACGGGACAGGTTCCTTCTGATTGGAGAATAGCGGGTTGGCAATTAAAATTCAATGCGAATAAATGCAAAGTGATGCACTTAGGGAGTAGAAATCCACGTGAGACGTATGAGTTAGGTGGTGAGAGTCTGATATGTACGGACGGGGAGAGGTATCTTGGGTGATAGTATCTGAGGATCTGAAGGCGACGAAACAGTGTGACAAGGCGGTGGTCATAGCTAGAAGGTTGCTAGGCTGTATAGAGAGGTGTGACCAGCAGAAGAAAGGGAAGTGTTGATGCCCCTGTATAAGTCGCTGGTGAGGCCCCACCTGTAGTATTGTGTTCAGTTTTGGAGGCCGTATCTTGCTAAGGATGCAAAAAGAATTGAAGCAGTGCAAAGAAAAGCTACAAGAATGGTATGGGATTTGCGTTACAAGACGTATGAGGAGAAACTTGCTGACCTGAACATGTATACCCTGGAGGAAAGGAGAAACAGGGGTCATATGATACAGACGTTCAAATATTTGAAAGGTATTAATCCGCAAACCAACCTTTTCCGTAGATGGGAATGCGGTAGAACTAGAGGACATGAAATGAGATTGAAGGGGGGCAGACTCAAGAAAAATGTCAGGAAGTATTTTTTCATGGAGAGAGTGGTGGATGCTTGGAATGCCCTCCCGTGTGAGGTGGCGGAGATGAAAACGGTAACGGAATTCAAAAATGCGTGGGATAAGCATAAAGGAATCCTGTTCAGAAGGAATGGATCCTCAGAAGCTTAGCGGAGATTGGGTGGCAGAGCTGGTGGTGGGAGGTAGGGCTAGTGGTTGGGAGGCAGGGCTAGTGCTGGGCAGACTTCTACGGTCTGTGCCCTGAAATGGCAGATACAAATCAAGTCACAAAAAAGAGGGAAATCAGCATACAAAAACAACCAGACAAACAAAAAAAAAGCAAACACTGGGACTTCAGGATTGGGAAAAATGTAATCCTTTATTACAATGAAGACCCGACACGGGCCGTGTTTCGGCATACAAATGCCTGCATCAGGGGTCAAAAAACTCCTATAGGTCAGCTTATGGACTAGTAAGCAAGGATGTGAAAAGAACAATCAGGAAATATTCCCCGTTGTTGAAACAACTTGTATATGGTCAGAAAAACGCCTTCAATGTCGTAAATCAAGGTCAGGTATACACATAAAGTAGCACATATGAGTTTATCTTGTTGGGCAGACTGGATGGACTGTACAGGTCATTCTCTGCCATCATCTACTATGTTACCACGTTACTATAACAGGGAAATACCTACTGTACCTGATGTAACTGACTTCAAGCTACTTCTAAAAAAGGTGCAAACAAATCTTAAATGGATAACACAGACAGTAAGTGCTCCCACATTAATTATTTGAAGTTGCCACATATTAATGAGAACAACAGCACATGACTTGCAAATAAAATAATAAAAAATTCCCTATTTTATGCACACTAGAAATGAGCTTGGAGTGTAGGAAAGTGCCATGTTAGGAGGTGTTAAGCCCATTTAACAACGCAGCTTAGTAAAAGGACCCCCATGTGTCTTTATAAAACAGTCTCACAAAAGCTGCAGAAATCATGACTAAAATGCAGCACCTGCTCAGCGACAAGGTTTAATGTACAAGGGTGAAGGACATGTATAGATACATATTTTATTAACTTTGTGTACATTTTGTGACTTCACCCAGATTATAAGTACATAAGTAATGCCACACTGGGAAAGGACCAAGGGTCCATCGAGCCCAGCATCCTGTCCACAACAGCGGCCAATCCAGGCCAAGGGCACCTGGCAAGCTTGCTAAACAGGAAGTACTGCCAGGCTACCGCTACATTCTTGCATGTGAGTCAGATAAAAATGCAGACTTTACATATGCACTCTGTGGGGTAATTTATAAGCAACCCTTTATGCCGCAAAACAGGATTCATATGGGACAATCCTTCATAAAATTACTCCACAAAAGTGTGAAGGATGTTAATACATCTCCTGCTAGCAGTGTTCTTCTAAGGAACAATCTGCCCAAAAATAGCCTAACAATCAAAAAGGAGCAGGTTCCCCCCCCCCCCCCCCCCCCAAGCTATCTGCAGGAGTGGGTGGCATGGGGCTGTCCCCCTGAGCTATCTAAGGAGTAATTTTACCCTGTGTTTACCAAGCCGTGCGGCAATGCCAACATAGCCCATTCAAAGTGAGTGGGCTTTATCAGCTTTTTACACACGGTTGCTTAGTAAACAGAGGGGTTAGTGTTCATTATTTTGTAAAAAAAATGATTTCAAATTGTAATTTCAATTAATATTCAGTTTCTCTTCTGACTTTTTCTATCTTCCATAAGTTGAAAGTGGAAGTATGGTGTCAAACAAATATTGTTTTTTCAGGATATTCAAAATGAATATTTTGATATATCTGCTTATGATTTATAATTCTATGCACCAAGTTAATTTGCATAACTTAGGGCCCCCTTTACCAAACTGCAGCAAAAGGGCGCCTGTGTTGGCGTCAGCTTGTGTTTTTCACCTGTACCGAGGCCCCCCTTCTTACCACAGCAGGTAAAAAGGAAGTCTCTCTTTTCTGCAGGAAATGGCCACGCGGCAAACTTGTCGCATGGACATTTCAGCGGGGGGGGGGGGGGGGGAGAGCCCTTACCGCCACCCACTGAAGTGGCAGTAAGGGCTCTTCTGCTAACCTGGTTGTACAAGGGGTGGGAAGTACCACCGAGCTGCTGCGGTAGCCTGGCAGTACTTTGTTTAGAAAGTGGTAAGCCCGTGTTGGGCTAACCGCCACTTAGTAAAAGGGGCCCTTAATTACTCTAAAAACCAGAGTCAAGAATCTCTGCTTTATACAACAGAAAACAAGCCTAATTTATATATATTAAAGATCATAGCCGTTAACTAGGAACCAACCCTTAAATAAGGAAGGCACCACAAAATTCAGAATGGGAGATTTGAGGTTTATGTATGATCTATACTACTATATCTTTGCCCGTGTTATTTGATTATATTTGTTTGGGGCATTTGATTAGGAACAAGTAGAAATGTAATGCATGAAATGAAAACCTCAGTCAGTACAACTCTGCCATTTATATATATATATATATATATATATATATATATATATACACACACATAGAACTTTAAACAAAAGGAATTCAATCCAACAAAGTTCAGAGTAGGAACCTGTTGGAAGACAACTTCTTAGCTTCTGGAAACATATTATTTTTATTATTATTAGCATTTGTATAGCTGTATAGCGCTACCAGACGCACGCAGCGCTGAACAACTGACACAGAGAGACAGTCCCTGCTCAAAAGAGCTTACAATCTAAAAATACAGACAACACAATTAAGGGCAAGGGAAGTACTGGGTGAGAAGGAACAAGGGGAGGGCAATTGAGTAGGTGCTAGGAGCCAAAAGCAGTGGTGAAAAGGTGGGTTTTCAGCATAGATTTGAAAACAGGTAGAGATGGAGCTAGACGTACAGGCTCAGGAAGTCTATTCCAGGCATAAGGTGCCGGAGGGAAAAGGAACGAAGTCTGGAGTTAGCAGTGGAGGAGAAGGGGGACGACGAGAGATTTGTCCAGTGAGCGGAGTTCACGGGGAGGAATGTAGGGAGAGATGAGAATGGAAAGGTAATGGGGAGCTGCAGAATGGATGCATTTAAAGGTCAGTAAGAGAAGTTTGAACTGTATGCGGAAGCGGACAGGGAGCCAGTGAAGTGACTTGAGGAGTGGGCTAGTGTGGGTATAACGATTTTGGCGGAAAATAAGTCATGCTGCAGAATTTTGGACAGACTGGAGAGGAGAGAGATGGCCGAGTGGAAGACCAGTGAGAAGCAAATTGCAATAATCCAAGCGAGAGGTGACAAGGGTTTGGATAAGGGTTCTGGTAGCGTATTCAGAAAGGAAGGGGCGAATTTTGCTAATGTTGTAGATAAAGAAACGACAGGTTTTGGCGATCTGTTGAATATGCGCAGAAAAGAAGAGAGAGGAATCAAAGATGACTCCAAGGTTACGAGCCGAGGAGACAGGGAGGATGTGAGAGCCATTAACAGAGATAGAGAATGGGGGAAGAGGGCAGGTTATTAAGGTACAGGTTTTCAGTAATATAACAGTTTTCATAAAATAAACTTCCACATGATTTTGTTATATATTCTGTTGAACCTAAAATTTTAATGACAATTCTTGGCCAGTCTAACTGTAAGGTTCCATTAACACTGTATCTCTCCCTTGTTCTTATATCCCCTTCCCCCACACTTTCCCTCACTAAGGGCTTCTTTTATAAAGCCGCGCTAGTGATTCCCGAGTGGCAAATGAGAGGAAGCCCATAGGAATTGAATGGGCTTCCTCTCATTTACCGCTCTGAGAATAGGTAGCACTGCTTTGTAAAAGAGGCCCTATGTCACCAGTCCCTTTCCCAATCTGCCCCCCTCCCCAACTTTCACCTGCCTTTTGTCAATAGGTGCAAGTTATTGGCATGAACAATCTATTAAAGGAAATTGCCTTAGGGGGTCTTTTACTAAGCCGCAGTAGCGTTTTTGCTCGCGGTAGAAATCAGCTGGCAGTAAACACCGAGAACCCCATAGGAATATAAGAGATGTCTCTGCGTTTAGCGCCAGCTGATTTCTACCGTGAGCTAAAAATGCTACCATGGCTTAGTAAAAGGCACCCCTTAGTATCTAATGTAACCCTGTCTTCCATTGAAAATATGTCATCACTTTTTCTCTTTTAGCCGGTGTCCTGTACACCTTCCTGTCCACTGCAGCTTCCTTTTTGTCTTTTATATCCTCCTACATACCACAAACACAACTCTAGAGGCAGAACCAAGAGCGGTGGTACATATATAAGACAGTGGCTCTCGGCTGTTGGTGTAAGCATTCAAGACTCTGAGGGGCCCTTTTACTAAGCCACGTAGGCATCTAGGCACGGCCATCATGCGCCAAAATGGAGTTACTGCACAGCTACTGCATGGCCCTTGCAGTAATTGTATTTTTGGCACGCGTCCGCTACGCGCGCCTGAAAAATACTTTTATTTTCTGGTACACGTCAGGTATGCACGCCAAGTGGCATTTGCACCCATAGGTCATTAACACCCGGCTACCACATGAGACTTTACCGCCAAGTCAATGGCTGGCAATAAGGGCTCAGACCCAAAATGGATGCGCAGCAATTTTCATTTTGCCGCACGTCCATTTTCGGCAAAAATTTTAAAAAGGTATTTTTTAGAGGTGTGCTGAAAAATGGATTGGCACGCGCCCAAAACCCACGGCTACACTACCACAAGGCATTTTTCAGTGCGCCTTAGTAAAAGGACCCCTGAATGATGCACCTTAGAGTGATGTGTATTTCTGATGCAGAGGTTAGGAAAACTACTGGCTACAAAAAGGCAGCAGAGAATGACATACAGACTTATCTATCTTTATGTTTCAATGTTTTTATTAATGACAGCATAAAGAATACACCTGTACCCTAAAAATGCGTGAACAATCAAACAGAGTCAACTACCTTCAACAAATATTCCGATACATTCCGTCATCAATCTTTTAACTTTATCCTCCCCACCCCATTATATTATTTCAGCGTTGTTTATTGATGATGTATTACAAGAGGACCTTACGAGACTGGGCGGCTAAATGGCAGATGATGTTTAATGTGAGCAAGTGCAAGGTGATGCATGTGGGAAAAAAGAACCCGAATTATAGCTACGTCATGCAAGGTTCCACGTTAGGAGTTACGGACCAAGAAAGGGATCTGGGTGTCGTCGTCGATAACACACTGAAACCTTCTGCTCAGTGTGCTGCTGCGGCTAAGAAAGCGAATAGAATGCTGGGTATTATTTGGAAAGGTATGGAAAACAGGTGTGAGGATGTTATAATGCCGTTGTATCGCTCCATGGTGCGACCGCACCTTGAGTATTGTGTTCAATTCTGGTTGCCGCATCTCAAGAAAGATATAGTAGAATTGGAAAAGGTGCAGCGAAGGGCGACTAAAATGATAGCGGGGATGGGACGACTTCCCTATGAAGAAAGACTAAGGAGGCTAGGGCTATACAGCTTGGAGAAGAGACGGCTGAGGGGAGACATGATAGAGGTATATAAAATAATGAGTGGAGTGGAACAGGTGGATGTGAAGCTTCTGTTCACGCTTTCCAAAAATACTAGGACTAGGGGGCATGCGATGAAACTACAGTGTAGTAAATTTAAAACAAATCGGAGAAAATATTTCTTCACCCAACGTGTAATTAAACTCTGGAATTCGTTGCCGGAGAAAGTGGTGAAGGCGGTTAGCTTAGCAGAGTTTAAAAAGGGGTTGGACGGTTTCCTAAAGGACAAGTCCATAAACCGCTACTAAATGGAGTTGGAAAAATCCAAAATTCCAGGAATAACATGTATAGAATGTTTGTACGTTTGGGAAGCTTGCCAGGTGCCCTTGGCCTGGATTGACCGCTGTCGTGGACAGGATGCTGGGCTCGATGGACCCTTGGTCTTTTCCCAGTATGGCATTACTTATGTACTTATGTACTTATATCACTTTGAATAGTATCAATAACATCAAACATTTAGTTAATATTCTAATATGTCATTCTATACATATACATCTTATCTACCATCATCAACATTAACATCATTTTCATCCCCATATCCGGCCCCCTATTTTAAATCTGTTAAGAACTTCGAGTTTAACCAATTCAAACGCAAAAATACAACCAGATAATATAACTAATACAGCCAACATTTATCATTTCTTCATCCATCTTCATCTGATTCCTCCTCTCTTTTAGCCCCCTTTTGCACCCTCCCCCTCCCTCTCCCCCATTCTTCTTTCAAATCAAGCTCATTATAATGATATCCAGGCTATAGTATCTCATGTGTCATCACATCAGTCATTATCTCAAATCTATACGTGTGTACTATTTATCGCTAAACTATGAATTCGATAATTAAGGGTTTGAATATAAGGTTCCCATATTGCCCAGAACTCCTTGGTCCGTCGTAGCGAACCTCTACTATCTTTCGCTTCCCATAGGACCAACATATGTAGACTATTTTGCCATTGCCAATAGGATGGAGCCTCCGTTGTCAGCCAACGTTGCATGATACAATGTTTCCCTATTATACAAACGTTATATAGAAATTTACTTTCCCAACGTCGAAGAGCAGGCCCAGATCCTCTATTACCCAATAAACTATCTGAAGGTGTCAAACGAATTTGCTTATTCAGCAGTTATGCACAATATTTCTGTATATGTCGCCAAAATCGTTCCACCTCCCAACATTCCCATAGCATATGGATTAAAGACGGATCTATATGATCACATTTAGGGCATTTACATTCCAAAATCAGTCCTGCATGGAATGCCTGTTTAGGCGAAAAGTATGCTCTTGTAATTATTCTATATTGGGTCTCTCTATGTCGGGCACTTTGTATATGATCTTTAATTGCTCTTATATTTGCTAAAATCCCTGTTGCACTAATTGCCGTTCCCAAGTCCCATGTCCATCTTTGCGCCACCTCAGAACACTGTTTAGGCGGCATCATCTTAGTGAGTTCCCTGTATATTCCATAAACTGTTACCTTTTGATATCCTAGGGGTAGGAAGAACTGCTCTAACATCTGATACATTTCCTTAGTGTAACCTCTTATTGTTAGTCTGGCTGTGTATGTCTTCACCTGTAAATATGAGTACCAATCAATGTTTTGTTCCCCCACTATCCTCCCTAATTCTTCACATGTTCTCAACTCTCCTGTGTCATGATATAGGTCTGCCACCACTATTACCCCCGATTTGGCCCAAAGATCATATCTGCCCAATGTGAGTCCCGGTGCAAATTCTACATTCCCTATTAAGGGTAGTAGGTCAGTGTATCCGGGGTTACCTCCCAGCAATTTCACCAAATATTGCCAGGTTCGTCTCATTGGTTCTAATAATACATGCTTCCTCCATTGGGACGGGATTTTCTTGGTGGCCGCATGTAACAAATAGTATGGATGGTATTGTTTAAACAGAGTTCGTTCCAGCTGCCACGGTGTGTAGTCATCCGATGCTAATATCCAGTCTGCCAGGTGTCTCATCAAACACGCCCAATTATACCCTCTGAGGTTTGGCACTCCCAATCCTCCCAGTCTCAAGTTTCCCATCAATTTCTCTAATGCAATTTTAGGTTTTTCCCCCCCTCCCCCAACAAAAGTGAGATAGCATCTTTCATAGATGTCTTATATCACTATTTTGTATGTATAATGGCAATTGTCGCAACACATATAACCACCGAGGGAAGGTGACCATGCCGTAAAGGCTGATTCTACCACTCAGCGTTAGCGGTAAGTTCTGCCATTGAGTCAGTGTATGCTTAGTATGTTGTAGCAGTCTATCTATATTCTCCCAATATATTTTTTGGGGATCCGCGGTTAATATGATTCCTAAATATTTAAGACTTCCCATAGTCCACCGTAACGGAAACTCCTCTTCCCACCTCTCTGGGAGCGTTGTATTAGTAGGCATACTTTCTGATTTTGTCATATTCAGCAGGAATCCCGAAAAGGATCCATATTCTTTGAATCTCTCCAGCAGTACTGGTAATGCTTCCCTAGGTCTAGTCACATGTACTAAGAGATCATCCGCAAAGGCAGAAATTTTGAATTCCCGATCTCCAATGTATACTCCTGTGATCTCTGTATCTGTTAGAATCATCCGGATCAGGGGGTCTAATGTCAAAGCAAAAAGTAAAGGAGATAATGGGCATCCCTGCCTTGTTCCCCTATGAATCTCTACTGCCGATGTATAATCTCCATTAATAAATAGCCTAGCTGATGGTGTATTATATAACGTGGCTATGGCTTGTACAAACTGTCCTTCAAACCCATATGCTCCCAATGTACTAAACATAAACCCCCAGTCCACTCTATGAAACGCCTTTTCGGCATCAAAGTTTATAACCAGTGAGTCTGCCTTCTATGTTTTAACCACTTCTAGCGAAGCTAATATTTGCCTTATGTTCTTAACTACTTGCCTGCCTTTTATGAATCCTCCCTGTGGTGTCGCTATCAAGTCTGGTAGTAGCCTTGCCAACTTATTGGCATAGATCCCTGTGAATAATTTCGCTTCATAATTGATTAGGGAGATCGGTCTATAGGATTTCGGTCTACTAGGGTCCTTCCCGGGTTTTGGGAATACCACTATATCTGCCGACTTCAGTGTCTCTGGGAGTCCTTCCTGTTCCACTGCCCTATGGAATGAACGCATGAGTGGTTGTGCTATTTCTGGTTCAAGCAATTTATAAAATTTGGCTCGATATCCATCAGGTCCTGGGGCTCTATGGAGGGCACTTTGTTTAATTGCTCTAGTGAGTTCATCTATTTCAATGGGTTTATTAATCCTCACCTTTTGAATCTCTATTATCTGGGGCATGGTTATGTTGCATAAGTACATAGCTGGATCTAGCAGTTTATCGCTGTCTGGATTGTATAATTTAGTATAATAGGTTAAAAATATCTGTCTAATTTCCTCATCTGAGTGGACCACTTTCCCAGAAGGTTGTTGTAGCGCCAAAACTTTCTGGGGTCCCTTCTTTCTCCTAATTAATCCTGCTAGAAATTTTCCTTGTTTGTTGCCAAATTTATGTGGTATAGATAATATATAGCAGATTTCGTCGCCCTTTGATGTATTAATGTATTCAATTGTATCTGTGTGGCCATCAGTTGTTCTCTAATCGCTCTCTGATCTTTAGATCTATATGTCCTCCTTAACTTGATTAATTGCTTCCCCAAGCGCATTATTTCTTTTTCTCTACTTTGTTTCTTGTGACTGCTATAGGAAATTATGAAGCCCCTAAGCACCGCCTTAGCAGCTTCCCAATATAATATGGGGTTCGAGGCATGTTCCTCATTATGTATCTTGTATTCTTTCCATTTTTCTCTAATATAGGGAAGAAAATCCCTGTCATAATATAAGTCTAAGGGGAACATCCATTTACGTGTTTGATTTTGTGTTCCTGTGATGTGAAGTGTTACATATATTGGTGCATGATCAGAGATGATAGTGGGATCTATGCCCACTTCTCGAACTTCAGTAACCCCATCTTCATCTATCAATATATAGTCAATCCGAGATTGTGTTTGGTGTGCTCGGGAATAATGAGTATAATCTTGAATATCAGGATTTAATATTCGCCAGATATCAACTACTGCCAGCGCGTCACAGAGAAGTGGTATCCCCTTTGTGTGATCCCCTTGTTTTGTACCCAGATTCCCCGTTCTATCCATCCCTGGCTCCGCTACTGTATTAAAATCGCCTCCTATAATGGTTGGAACCTGTTGATCTTGTAGTTCGACCCGTTGTATATTGTTAAGTAACTTCCCAAAAAAACTTTTATTATATACATTAGGGGCATAGACATTGACCATTATCATCCTAAATCCATTAACATTTACCTTAGCTATGATGTATCTGCCCTCTGGATCACAGTACACATGTTCTTGTTCCACCTGCAGTGATTTGTGAAAAAGTATTACCACCCCCGCTCTTTTCCCCACTGCTGCCGCCTCTATCACTGTACCAACCCACCAGGACTTAAGCTTTTGATGTTCCTGTGCTGTGAGGTGTGTTTCTTGTAACATAGCAATTGACGCTCCTTTTTTTTTTTCAACGCTCCTAATATTTTCTTTCTCTTTATAGGAGAGTTAATTCCTCCCACATTCCATGAATTTAATGTTAATCCCTTCAGGTTTCTCCATTAGACTGAATTTCTACTCGCAGACATTCCCCTCTGTACATTACGGGTCGCTGTCCCAGCTGCAGCCAACCCGCATATATTTTCCCTCCATCATTATATAAATCTCTTACAGCATATATCTACTATAATAAAACTCACCCTCAATGTTCTGAGGACACTGACGTCAGTGAAGCCAAGCTCTGACTTCCTTCAAAAAGGTTTGAAGGTTCGTGGTGGTGAAGCCACCAAAATCGCTCCGGGCCCCGCCCTCGAGGGCGGAGCAATGGCAGAACAACAAAGGGGTTGGCAGGGAGGGAGGCAGGGAGGCGGGGGAATCGCTCTGGGCCCCGCCCTCGAGGGCGGAGCAATGGCAGAACAACAAAGGGGTTGGCAGGGAGGCGGGGGGAAAATCGCTCCGGGCCCCACCTTCGCGTCAAACGTCATGACGTTGGGGGCGGAGCAATGCCAGAACAACGAAGGGGTTGCCCAGGGATGGAGGGGGGTGTTGGCGACGAAAACCTTGCTAGCGCCCATTTCATTTGCTCTGAAACGGGCTTCTTTTACTAGTATATACATAATTCCTAGACATCACATTATGGCAAACATTTCTTTCTCTTATCTGATCTATACTATAGCCCATCCGCCCTTCTCCCCCTCCCCCACCCCCCACCCTCTCCCCCCTCCCTCCCCCCTACCCCTCCCTCTAAACCATATCCCAACCATCCTACTCGTTGGAGGATCACTTCATATCACCATCATTCCCCCCCCCCCCCCCCCATCATGGTTCTGCCTCCTCTATATTCCCCTAGTTATTTCTCAGTCCCCATTCTATGATCTGTTTGTATTCTGTTACTTCTCGCACTCTTCAAAAATAAGGTCCTAACACATATGCCACACAGGTCCTGCTGCTGTGCAAATGTACAAACCATTAGATGTCTCAGGTAGCTTCTCTACTGCTCTCTCCCATCTGGCCTGCCAATAGCTTCTGCACATATTCCTTCGCTGCTATCACCTGCTCAAATATCTTGGTAACCCCATTCTCACTGATTTTAAGTTTGTCAGGGTAGAGCAGTGCAAATCTGATTTTTTTCTGATAGAGTTCCGTGCATAGCGGGGAAAATGCCTTCCGCAGTTGTTGTACATGTTGGGAGTAGTCCTGGAAACATAATATCTTTTTGCCTTGATATTGAAGTTGGCCTCCTTTCCTTAGTTCGCCCAATATTTGCTGTTTGTGGCGAAAATTTAGGCTTTTGAAGATTATTATTCGCGGTCTTGACCCAGCAGTCCTTTGTGGGCCGATTCTGTGTGCCCTCTCCATGCAGTAAGACTGCTTTCTAGTTGAAGGAGTGGCCTAGTGGTTAGGGTGGTGGACTTTGGTCCTGGGGAACTGAGGAACTGAGTTTGATTCCCGGCACAGGCAGCTCCTTGTGACTCTGGACAAGTCACTTAACCCTCCATTGCCTGCCGCATTGAGCCTGCCATGAGTGGGAAAGCGCGGGGTACAAACGTAACAACAACAAAAAAAAGTTCTCTGGGTATCCATTCCTCCAGGAAGCGTGGCAGATCTTTTTCCAAAATACCTTCCGGCAGCCCCACCAGCCTCAGATTATTCCGGCGACTGCGATTTTCAAGATCATCAATATGAGATTCCAAGTCCTTCATTTTCCGTTCCAGGGCAGTGTTATCTGTTCGAAGTGTCGCCACCTGATCCTCCAGGTCGGAGGTACGCTGTAGGCCCGCATCCAGTTCCAGACTTACGGAATCTATTCTTTCATGCGCTTCCTCCATTCGATCGTAAATTTGTTGTAGCTTGCTATCCAGAGCCGCTTCAACAGCCGCTTTAATTTCGGCAGTGATTTCAGCGACCCAGGCTGATCCCGCCGACGCCTCTCCTGGACTGCTAGGCTCCGCCATTTTGTTCGCCGGCGGTTTCATTTTCTCCCGGTCCTTTTTGAACCGTTTTTGTCGCCATCCTCTCAAGCTGGTGACTCGAATTTCAGAGAAGACCTCTAGGGATAGTTACACTATCTCTCTGTAAGTTCCCCGTGTCTTGGGAGGTGTTTTGAGGTTCGTTTGCTGGGCTTTTGAGGGAATGAGCACGGAGCTTAGCTTTTCAGCGTCTGCCCCGCAGCATGGCGACACGTGACCCCCCAGACTTATCTATCTTAAAAATTATCTTCCTGAAACTAACCCTTTAGAGAAAGCGTAGATGTCAACAGAGGCTTTTTTAAAATCCAAAAATCCTGTTTTGGGTTTTTTTTTAAGAGACTGACATAGACACAAAATGAGAGAAGCCCTTAAAAAATGGTGTGTGTTTCATTCTGCATCAGTAATTAATATAAAATTATTGGATGTTGTGGGGTTGCCACGTTAGACCTCTTAGATATGAAGAAATAAACATCACATATACGTTAACTGTCCAATAAAAAATACATCCTCTTGCAACTTATTCATTTGTACAGTAAACTAATTTGGTTTCATGTTTTTCTAATTTTCTTTTTTAGCTGTTGTTTTTGTTTTCTTTCATTTCTGTATATTACTTTTAAAGTGGACTGACATGGCAACTACAGACTACTTTAAACCATAAAGTTACTATCCAGGAGATGGCAGCATTGAGGCCCAACTGCACTTCTGTTTCTTACTGATATCATCAACATATGTTTTCAGATATTCAAGACAGCAACCAAGGGAGAAATAAAATCATGTAATCATAGGTGCAGTTTCCCTACTTAGTTTGGGGAAGGGGAGCAAGGAGTAGGAAGGTCATTCTAGCAGAGGGGGGAGCAGAGCCAATTTAGCACCAGCAGCCAGTATCTGGTGACTCTGAGCCTCATTCCCCTTCCTATGCCTATGATTGTGATTTTTATGATATTTGTGAACAAGAGTTATCATCATATATAGCTACATTTAAAGCATATTTCCCCCTTCACAAACCGTAGAAATATCAACAAAGTGGAAAAGAGATCCCTTGTTTTTAGTTTCTTGAAACTTCTTTGTCAGAACATTATTCTTGCTATCAATAGTGTAAAGTGCAAGAAGTAATTCGTGAAACATTAGTTTATATTGCCTTTCCTTTCTTATAAAGTAACTCTTGTCCTGACTGAAAGTTGTCTGGTCACACCACAGGGGTTACTTTCAGTTAGTGGATCGAAGGAAGGGGGGGGGGGGGAGGCACTTGCCCCAAAGCCCTCACTGCCTCACTTGCAAAACACCAAAAATGATTCCACACCATTCCAAAGTTCACAAGCTCTATGCTTATTAATAAAATGCAGACCTGATATTCAGTCCAGAGCAGCGGGCTGAATTAATCCCAGATATTCAATACCGGCTCATGTCCAGGCTCTGGGATTGAATATGCAATCACCCGAAAGTTAACTAATATTTAGACCGGTGCTCAGATAGCTTGGTAGATAAAGTTACAATAGTCTTTTTGCTGTCCTAACTTTACGTATGCATTTAACATGTTAGTGGACTAAATATCCCCACTAATTGGTTGTGTTGGCTCCACCCCAGCTCCATCCCTGGACCACTCCTGCACTAACTAGACAGTAATGTGGCAGTCTGAGACAATATTCACTACCTGCTTAAGTGCTGCTGAATGGCCAGCTCAGCAGGGTTTAACCAGGCAGGAGCCTGCATCCTAGTATCTTTATCTCTTCCTTGTTTCATGGATCCTGGGCTGCGTACCCTACCTCTTTTCTTTCACTTACTCCCTAAAAGACATCTATCAGGATATAGTTCTACAAAATGTCACAGATTTGAGTCACCTGCGTAGCTATAAGGGGCCTGGGTCCCATCACTTTGGGCTTGAGCCCCCTCCAGAACTGTAGCACGCTTTCACCTTTGCCGGCGGCAATGCTGAAGCCTCACCAGCCAAATAAATACAGTACCGCTGCTCCCCTCCTCTTCGTGCTGCTTCCTTAATACAGAAGTGATGCACTTGTGAGGAGTCCCGCATAGGTGACTGAAGGCATTCATGAAGTAGCGGGAGGAAGGGAGCAGCTTCCCTGCTAGCAATGGTATATTTAGCGCATGCGTGTGGGGGTGGTGGAGAAAGGAGGAGGAAGGAATGCATTGCTCCTCTGACTATCCCTGGGAGCCCCCAAAATTGAAGAGGGCTGGCTATGCCCCTGGGTTGAATACATTGTCCCTGTGCTTGGACGTCTGAGAAGAAAAATCAGCTTGCCCTGGGATTGGGTATAAAAACTACTACTAATAATCATTTCTATAGCGCTACTAGATGTACACAGTGCTGTACACATTATATGCAGGTACTTTCTCTGTCCCTAGAGGGCTCACAATCTAAGTTTTTGTACTTGGGGCAATGGAGGGTTAAATGACTTTTCCAAGGTCACAAGGAGCTGCAGTGGGAATTGAACCCAGGCTGCCAGGATCAAAGTCCTCTGCACTAACCATTAGGCCATTCTGTCCAAAAGGTTTGGACAAGTTCCTGGAGGAAAAGTCCACAGACTGTTATTAAGATAGACATGGGGGGAAGCCACTGCTTGCACTGGGATTGATAGCATGGAACGTAGCTACTAATTAGGTTTCTGTCAGGTACGTATGATCTGGACTGGCCACTGTTGGAAGCAGGATACTGGGCTAGATGGACCATTGGTCTGACCCAGTATGGCTATTTCTATGTTCTTAAGAACCCCCAAGGAAGGCACCAAAGGAAAACTACCCTGTGTCCCCAAAGAATAAAACACTGCAAAATACTCAATTTTTCCTTATTTTGTGCTTGGGTTTTCTCTATCACATCACAATCTGGACTACTTAAGATATTCAGTAGGATGCACCCTCCAGGTTACACCAGCCTTTCAAGGCACAGGACAAAATCTTGCAGCTTGAATCCTTCCTGAACCTCTAGCTGAGTCAGTGGAATAGCCCAAAAGCAAATTTTAGGTGGGCCAACAGGTAGGTTGAGTGGGCACACATTTCCTCTCTCTCCCTCCCTCCCTCCCTCCCTCTCACTTGATCCCCCCTCCCGACTTAAAATACCTTAGCTGGCAGGGATCCCCAAACCTGAAACACAGTTGGGTAATGGAGGTACCTGCTCCTCTTAGAGGACACTGACAGCCCACACTGTCAGCCCCCTCCCACAGAATAATAAGAATGCAAGGAAAAAGTCCCATGTGCATTACATCCCACACCCTGCTTCTACAACTGAGGGGACAGGGGATTGGATGCCTGTGCAGCAAGGAATGTCAGGTGACACCTTCCACTTGTGCCTGGCTGATGAGATGTATCCAGGTCACCTATGCCCTACACTGCATCTTCAGCAATTTGTCATGCAGTTTAATTGCCTAAGAAGCCAATTAGCACTGATAATTGGGTGCTATCAGTTATCAGCGCTAATTTGCAATTGTTAGAATTTACACGTATATTTTAATTGCTATTCTATAAAGATGTGCATGTACATTTTTACGTGAAGATTGAAAAAGGGGGTGTGGCCATAAGAGGGTTATAGGTGGGTCAGGGGCATCCCTCAAATTTGCTCACAGTGTTACAGAATTAGGCAGATCCACGCTTAATTGGCCTTACACCAGGTTTCAGTGTATCTGGGTTTTAAAAAGTTTGGACAATTCCCTGGAGGAAAAGACCATAGTCTGGTATTGAGATAGACATGGAGAACCCACTGCTTGCACTGAGATTGGTAGCATGGAATGTGACTACTATTTGGGATTTTGCCAGGAACTTGTGACCTGGATTGGCCACTGTTGGAACTAGGATACTGGGCTAAATGGACCATTGGTCTGACCCAACATGGCTATTCTTATGTTCTTATGATCCTGGCACCAAACATTATTCTATAAACAGTGCCCAACTCGGAGTACCGTTAATAGAGTAGCATTTAGCGCTCATTTGTTTCAGTGCTGATTTTTTGGGTGACATACAGAATTTAGTTATATATGTGTATGCCTGCCATTTTGCAATCAGCTTCTAAACGTCTTGACATATGCACATGTTTTTCACAAAATAGGCATTATAGTTAGACTGTCACAGAACCCAGGATGGTGAGCCCTTGGGCTGTAGCAGACAAGTCCTCTGGGGAGGCGCAGAGCAGAGGCAAACCAGGCACTGAATACAAACAGGATACCAGACATGGCAAATAGACAGCACACTCAAGCACTCAAGACAAGCAACAAGCAGCACCAGAAAAGGGAGATAGACCACTCAGGTGGGCCTCACGGCCGATCCGGAACCCACTCGTACAGAGTCCAAGCTTGCGGGCCTCACAGCCAAACTGGAACCGAATCATACCAGAGGGAAGGGAAAAGAAACAGAATGGAATTTCTTGAGCAAGTACTACTCAAGCAGTGCACACACACTGCACTAAACACAGCCACAATCAAGGGGTCAAAAGACCCTACACACAGGCACAAAGAAACTGAAGGGGAAAAGACAACACCACTTAGACTCACATGGTAAAAACCACAAGTAAAAGATAAAACCACACAGGAAGGCAGCACAGGACTGGGCTTAGAACCCTAGCTATAAATGAACAGTCCTAACCAAGTCAAACAGATATCACACAGAGAGGTAGCACAGGGCTGGGCTAGTAGTCCCAGCTAAACAGAACCACCACCCACTCAAGCACAAACAGAACCAAACAGAGAGGACACTCAGGGCTGTGCTAGATCCACAGCTATAAACGAATAATCCTAACCAAGTCAAACAGAAATCACACACAGAGGTAGCTCAAGGCTGAGCTAGTAGTCCCAGCTTAATGGAAGAGCTGTCCACTCGTACCACACAGAGCCAGCTCAAGGCTGAGCTAGTAGTCACAGCAAACAAAAGAACCACCCACTCAAACAGAATCAAACAGAGGGGGATGCACAGGACTGTGCTAGTAGACACAGCTAACCGGGAGAACGGCCCATTCGTGCCATACAGAGAGACCGCTCAAGGCTGCGCTAGTTGTCACAGCTAAATGAAAAAGCAATCCACTCAAACACAACCAGAAACCTCACAAAGAGAACTCAAACAGAAAGCACACAGGAAAAACTCAAGACAAGGCCACACAGAGGAACACTCATGGCTATGCCATACAGAACTCAAAGAGTTCCAGGGCAGAGGGAGCACAGAACGAATGTAGTGGACAGGCGCGCGTCACCCCCCCCCCCCCCCCCAGCGGCGTGCACCCGGGCGGACCGCACCCACCGCCCCCCCCCCCCCCCCCTGGCCTAGGAATGCCACTCACTGGAGGATCCTGGAGTGATAGAAATAAATGCAGGCTGAGTAAAGGAGTAGTTGCAGTTCCTCAGTGGCAACTGAAGAGGAGACAGAGCTTCAGCTGGATTAGGGGAAGCAGGAACCAGAGCAAAAAGGAAGGCCGTTCAAGGCTGGGGTGCAGTCCTGTGAGGTTCATCGCTGGAAGAAGGACAGCCTAAAGGATCTATGCCTGAAAGAGTCTGGCTTGGTATCAGGAGTAACAGAAACAGCCTTGGATTTATTCCTGTCACAAAAGGATGGGTGAAGGGCAGGTGTCTGTGTAAATATGTACAACATTGACTTAAATCAAAAAGTGAAGGGAAGTGGGCAAGATTTCTACGGATGGTCTTGGATGTATAATGTATATAAAGAGTTCTGAAGAGTTTAACTGCCGGATGCTGAAGTTACAGTAAAGTTATTTTGCATTGAATAAAAGACTCCTGGAGTGCAGAGTGGTTTGTGGCGTGATCGAGAACGGTTGCTCTCAGACTGAGAAAACCACTAAGGTTCTCTTAAGTTCCAAACACCCCGGATCTCTATTCCGGACCATTGACCCACTCCCAACCTTATCTGCAGGCAAATTGGGACATGAGTGCAGTAAGTGTGTGATCCCCTATAAAAGCATCCAGAGAGAAAAATGTGTGATTTATCCCTGTGACCCAGGTTGGTGTTTTGGGCCTCAGCTAGTAACGGCAAGACCCGTGTTACATGTATAATAATCTATCAATCTGCTAAATGCATATTTTGGGATCCTACACATTTGTCATCTTTTTTTGGCTGCTAAAAGAGGGATTGAATAGCCTCTTCTGGCTATATTAAGTGGGCTATTTGGCAAGGTGCTTTTACCTTTCTATTTGTGTGTTTCTTTTGTCCTTTTCAGGAAATTGTCTACTTTTCTTCTTTAATATTATTGGATCTTTTATTGTGGACTAACAGTGGAAAATGTTAAGTTTTTTTTTCCCTTTTTATTCCTTTTAACTAATGCTGCAATTTTGCAGATTAATTTTATTTATTTATTTTAGTTAAAAAATTTTATTGAATTTTTATAACAAACAAAATACAACTGAGAACTATTTAAAACTTTGTGTACAAGTCACCTGTAGCCAGCTTTTCTGTACAAGTTGATTTGTTGATGATATATATTTTGAACTTCTTGCAAATAAAAAGTTGTTTGTTTTTTTTAAAGAAGGGATTGTTCCTCCGGATGTTCCTGCATTTGCTTGAGGTCTCGGGCCACACCAAAGATTCTGTAAGATATGAGGTAATGCCACACACTTTATTCCATTGCTGATGTGTGAACAATTCTGCTAACATGCTTTCAGGATCTCCCTATACAGGGGCCACTGGAGCTTCTGGAGTATCCACCGTGTGTGTGTGTGTTAGTTATATTTATGTTTTTTATTTATTATATGGCCCATTTATCAGCCTTTCTTAGTGGTTTACAATAAAATATTAAAACAATAAAAACAACAAGCAATACAATAACTAATAGGACAGTAAAACAAAATGCAATAGCAACAGAACCAGCCATAACCCCCGCCAGTCCTCCCCAGGAGCACAAATACAGGAGCGGAGAGAACCTAAGGTAGCAAAAAGAAAGACATATCAAATGCATCGTGAAATAGCAGAGCCTTTAGTTTCTTTATGCATATAGCCCTGGCAAAAAAGGTGTCTATTGGAATGATGCCCCCTGGTTAATGCTGCCTAGGAGTGGCAAACATGGGCCGACACATGGGGGTTGTTGTTGCTGTCAGGGCCATCTGTCAGACATCCCCAGAGTGAGCTATCATAAATGGTGGATTTTATGGTGGTGGAGAAGGGGAAGATGGAGGTGTGAGAAGGTAATCTGCCCATTGTGGGCAGTCCTGGCAAGGCTGATTGGTGCAGGTGGATGTAGTGGACAGTTCTGTTTGGCAAAGTAGTTGCACTCCCTGTAGGAAACCTAGAGGGGCATAATCGAACGGGGTGCCCAAGTTTTCCTGAGGACATCCTCGCAGGACGTCCCGGCGAAGGGGCGGGGAAACCCGTATTATCGAAACAAGATGGGCGTCTATCTTTCATTTTGATAATACGGTCGGGGACGCCCAAATCTCAACATTTAGGTCGACCTTAGAGATGGTCGTCCCCGGTTTTCTGCGATAATGGAAACCAAGGACGCCCATCTCAGAAACGACCAAATGCAAGCCCTTTGGTCATGGGAAGAGCCAGCATTCGTAGTGAACTGGTCCCCCTGACATGCCAAGACACCATCCGGGCACCCTAGGGGGCACTGCAGTGGACTTCACAAATTGCTCCCAGGTGCATAGCTCCCTTACCTTGGGTGCTGAGCCCCCCCAAAACCCACTCCCCACAACTGTACAACACTACTATAGCCCTAAGGGGTGAAAGGGGGCACTTGCATGTGGGTGCAGTGGGTTTTGAAGGGCGCACATTTACCACCACAAGTGTAACAGGTATGGGGGGGATGGGCCTGGGTCCGCCTGCCTGAAGTGCACTGCAGTACCCACTAAAACTGCTCCAGGGACCTGCATACTGCTGTCAGGGAGCTGGGTAAGACATTTAAGGCTGTCATAGAGACTGTCAAAAAATATTTTTAAAGTTTTTTTGAGGGTGGGAGGGGGTTAGTGACCACTGGAGGAGTAAGGGGAGGTCATCTGGTCAGTTCGGGCACCTTTTTGAGGCTTGGTCGCAAGAAAAAATGAACCAAGTAAAGTCGGCCAAGTGCTTGTCAGGGACGCCCTTCTTTTTCCATTATCGGCCGAGGACACCCATGTGTTAAGCACGTCCCAGTCCCACCTTTGCTATGCTTCCAGCACGCCCCCGGGAACTTTGATCGTCCCCGTGATGGAAAGCAGTTGGGGACGCCCAAAATCGGCTTTCGATTATGTCAATGTGGGCGACCCTGGGAGAAGGATGCACATCTCCCAATTTGTGTCAAAAGATGGGCACCCTTCTCTTTCAAAAATAAGCCTGCTAGTATGTCATTTAGAAAGTTCGTTAGTGTCATTATCAAATTTGTGGACTGTTTTTTTTTAAACGTGCTATACTAAAGTGTTCTTCTTATATAAAAGATATTACCCATTTTGAATTCATTATCTAATGTGGATTCTGAAGAGCTCCCTTTTTTAATGGTGACATTAGATGTAGCCTGATTATATACTTCTGTATCACAGAACAAGGCACTAGAAGTCATAGAAGAAGTATTAGAAGCATATCCAAGACCACATATGGTACCCGCGGGCTTTTTGTTACAACTAGCTAGATTGGCAAAAAAGGAAAAAGATTTTCTATTCAACAATGTTCTATATTTACAGAAATCAGGTGTTGCCATGGGAGCAACATTTGCTCCATCTGTCGCAAATCTGTACATAGGAACGTTTGAAAAAGAATAGGTGTATTGTTCCCTATTCAAAGAAAAAAATATTTTGTTGGTATAGATGCATAGCCTATGTTTTCCTTTTGTGCAAAGGAACAGGGGAAGAGTTATCAAAGTTTGTACTCCACGTGTATTGTTAGAATTCAACCATTCAGTTTACAAAGCAAAGATCGGCAGAGGGAACACATTTCTTAGATATTGAAATTTCCCAAATAGGTAATTCTTTTGTGACCAGAATATATGAAAAGCCCACGGACAGGAACACATTTTTGCCGTGTATGAGCTGACATTCTGTGAAACTAAAAGATAGTTTGCCATATTCTCAGATCCTTAGGGTAAGATGTAATTGTTCCAATCTACAGGATTTTAAACAGCATGCAAAAAGATTGCCAACAAAATTAAAAGTGAGAGGCTACGCTGACAAAGTATTAAAAAGACTATAAAAAGGCCAGATATATCAACCGAGATTTCCTGTTAGCCCCACAATCTAACACACATACAAATGACAATGCATATTGAGATTTTGCACACAAGGATCAGAAATAGCAAACATCATTAGAAAAAGATGGGACATTATGTAATTACATCCCTTATTCCCATGTTCTCTAGGAACAGGAAGTTAAAAGACATTTTATGTCCTGCTGAATAAAAAAAATCAAGCAAACGTTATAAAAGATTTAGTACAACATTTTAAATGTGGAAAATACAACATATGTGGGGGTCAATCTACAAGTAGTCTATGAGCGTCTTGAACAATATGGAGTGGAGGAGTGGCCTAGTGGTTAGGGTGGTGGACTTTGGGCCTGAGGAACTGAGTTTGATTCCCACTTCAGGCACAGGCAGCTCCTTGTGACTCTGGGCAAGTCACTTAACCCTCCATTGCCCCATGTAAGCCGCATTGAGCCTGCCATGAGTGGGAAAACGCAGGATACAAATGTAACAAAAAATTTAAAAAAAATGTCCCATGGCTGATAGAGTTCTCCCTACTACATTTTGATTGATTTACTGAGATTGGTCTTGACAAAAAATTTGTTTCAAAACCAATATTACTTGAAAATAAAGGGGACAGCAATGGGCACGTCAGTTGCTCCAGATGTTGCTAATCTTTACGTAGGATATTTTGATTAGCTGCAATTACAGAATTCTTCATTTTTTTGGTATATTAAATTTTGGCATCATTTTATTGATGACATGTTTTTGTTGTGGTCCGGTACCACAGAACAGTTGTCAGCTTTTCTTCAATGGCTAAACACTGATCCTAATTTAAGATTTGTATATACTTCAGATTCAGTTAAAATTAATTTTTTGAACTTACAAGTGGAAAGATCAGAATCTGACTTTGCGTACACCTTGTACTAGAAATCCACTGATGGAATACTCTTTTTTGTATTTCTCAAGTTGTCATCCACATAAACTTTGTGGGAATATACCAGTGGGCCAGTTCCTATGTTTAAGATGTATTTGTTCAGTTATTCAGGAATTTAAAATTAAAGTGTCTGTTCTGTACAAAAAAAATTTAAACAGTGTGGATATCCTGAGCTTACAAGAGAGCCTGGTGGGCTAAAAGAGGATACCTGTTATTACCCACCTGTCGGGAATCCTCTAATGAAGCGGTATGTGTTCTTCCGTATTAATCTCTAGCCAGTACTGTGAGCTCCTTAATTCTAAAGCACTGGAATATTATACAGCTGCACCAGTCCTGTCAAGAGACTCCCTTGTTTGCATTTAAATGTGGACGTGTTTGAGAGACTTATTGGTGCCCTCAGATTTCAGGAAAAGAAAAAAGCAAAATAGGACCTCCAAGCCTGGAACAATCAAGAGTCGTTTATTCATAAAGACCTGACACGGGCCATGTTTCGGCATAACAATGCCTGTTTCAGGTGTCTAACAAAAAACATAAAACATATCATAAACAACATATGAAATAGAATACATATATATGTGCTTGTATCCATACAGATAAATTACATACATGTGTACCATTTTAAATGTGCTGAAAACATGACCAGGAATACATATTGTAACCAGGTGCCTCTAGGTGCAGCCAAGGATAGAACAATCTCCTCCAGCCCTGTGCTCCCGGTACAATGAAGAAATGGATGTCCACCAGTAACTTCAATCTTAAGGACTTTTATTCCAGGCAGGTTTCTAGTACACAGTTCCAACAGCAGCATTCACCTTCAATCTTAAGCACATATAAGCCACCTGAAAGTGTGTGGCCAATAGTCCCCTTTAAGCAGCAGGCTATCAGCACATACCAGGATTCAATACAGGCTTACAGTCAGCTCCAGTCTGGGCTCTTTATCCAGTGCACCATAAACAGTAGTTCAATTCCCAAAACAAACAGTTCTTTCAGTTCATCATCACAGTTCAGTCACCAAGCAGCAGTTTCTACCTTCTATCGTCTTTACCTTCAGGAGAGTTCAATATTTTAGGGACTCCCTCTACCCAAGGGTTTTCCCCTGCATCAGCTTCGCAGTGAATTCAATACTTTTGGGACTTCCTCTCACCCAAGGAATTTCAGCCTGCTTCAGTACTTTAGGGACCTCCCTGCCCAAGGGTTTTCAGCCTGCAACTGCCAGTACTTTAGGGACCTCCCTGCCCAAGGGTTTTCAGCCTGCAACTGCTTCTCTCCTTCTGCTTCTCTCTCCTGAACCGAACTGCTGGGACTCCTTCCCACCTGCCTAATCAATCCCTGGCTTCAGCTACCACAACCAATCATTCTCCTTCCATTAGCTTCCCCACACCCATACCAGCTGAGTTAAGCATTAGACTAATGAGACCCATGATGAGCTCCTACACCCAGGGTTTCCTAACTCTCTTTCCGCCTAGTGGCAGCCACTCTACACAACCTGCCAGCTTACACCCATGTCTTCCCCGATTGCAGCTAGGAGTCCAATCCGGGTTCTTCATCTCACCCTCTGGCTCCTTGCCTGCAATGCCTTCTGGGACTTGTATTTCAGACTGAAACTGCCTTAACCCAACTATCCTGGATGTGACTTTATCACAATATAAAGTACAAAGCAATACTACTACTACTACTAATAGCATTTATATAGTGCTACATGCAAAAAATTAATATGCCATAACAATTTACATGAAAAATACATCCAAACTTATATTAATACAATAATAGTACATTATAGTATATAAATACAAAATATTACAGAAATGTCTCACGCATTAACCGGGTGGTAATCATCAGTGCATGTACACTGCTGATTACCGCCCTGTTAGCACTGCATGCCAGAAATGTTCTGGCATGCGTAGCGGACGCATGTCAAAAATGAAATTACCGCCCGGGCCATGCGGTAGCCGGGTGGTAGTTCCAAATTGGCTTGCGTTGGGCGCGCATAGGCACCTACATGGCTTAGTAAAAGGGCCCCAAAGTGACAACAGATAAAGACCTGAAGGGTCCATCCAGTCTGCCCAACAGTCATACTCATTATGTGGCTAGTCTACTAAGGGGCCCTTTTACTAAGCTGCATAGGCGCCTGCACACTCTCAACGCACATCAATTTGGAGTTACCACTTGGCTACCATGTGGCCCTTGTGGTAATTTCATTTTTGATGCATGTCTGCTACGCGCGCCGGAAAATAATTTTTATTTTCTGGCACGTGGTAGAAACTGGACGGTAATTATCATTCTATGCACGTAGATGATTACTGCATGGTTAACGTGTGAGACCTTACCACTAAGTGTCACGTCTATGGTCGTGACCCCTCAGGCTTACCTTATTTCTGGCGGTCAGCTTCTAAGCTGGCTTCTGTCTGGTCTTTCTGAGTTAGTTCTGTCTCTGTGTGCTGGCTGCTTCCAGCATGGCTCTGATTACTCTACTATACTGCACCTGTGTGTGTTAAGCCTCTCTGTGCTTCAGTATGCTTTCTGCCTGCTTCTTGGTCTGTGCTCCCCTCGCCCTCTGGTGGCTAGTACCAGTGGCTGCCATAGACTGTCTTGCTGTCCCTACCCATTCCAGGCTTCAGCCCAGTCCGGTCCGGATCTTCCAGGCTGCCAGACTTGTCTTTCTTGTTTGTGCCTGAACAGCACCCATAGTTGCCTTGAGATTGCTGCAGCTGAGCCTCAGGTGCTGATGGGCTTTATTAATCACCTAGAAACTTCTTTGTTTGCCTTTGCATCGTCTAAGGTCCCTGGTATGTGAGTGTGTTTTGTGCAGTTCTGCCTAGTCCAGTTCTAGTCTGAGTTCCTTGTCTGGTTCTAGTTTGTTTGTGTGTGTTTAGCTTAGGTTTTATTGCTTAGTTCTTAGTCTTGTTTCTGGTCTGCCTTTCCTTGTCTTGTGTCTGTGTTTCTTTCTTAGTGGCTGCTTGGCAGCTTTCAGTCCTGACTCTTTTCTGTCAGTATTTGTTCCCTGTTTCAGTGGCTGCTTGTAAGCTTTCAGTTCCTGACCCTTAAGCCTGTCCATTTCCTACTTTGTGTAGTATTGTCTGTCTGTGAGACCTAGCCCAGTTTCCTGCCTTGCTGCTCATGTATATTCCTTTCCCCTCTGACCCTCAGTCCCTGTTCAGCCTAGTTGGTGTCCAGTGCCTGCCCTGTCCGGTAAGCCCTGCTGGCCGCCTGCACCCAGGGGTTCAACACCTGGGGAAGGGTGGTCAAGCGCAGGTGAAGTCTAGCTGTCCCTGTCTGAGTTCTGGTGTGGGGTGGTTTTGCCTGCCGCTGCCGCTCCTTGGCAGTGGTCCAAGGGCTCACAAACCTAGTTTCAGCCTTGACAACGTGACACTAAGTCAATGGCTGACAGTGTCTCAGACCCAAAATGGATGCGTGCCAATTATTATTTTGCCGCACGTCCATTTTTTGGCAAAAATTTAAAAAGGCCTTTTTTACAGGTGCGCTGAAAAATGGATCTGTGCATGCCCAAAACATGTGTCTACACTAGCGCAGCCCATTTTTCAGCGCACCTTAATAAAAGAGCCCCTAAAAATTATGGCTCCATCTGCATCCCAATGGCTTCCTGCGTTTCTCACTTGGACTTTTTTTTTTTTCGATAATGGTCCAAAAAGTTAGACGCACTGAGCACTACAATGCCTAGCAAATGGCCATCTTCGAAACAAAAAGATAGATGTTGTTCTCTTTTGAAAATGGCCATGCTCACTACTGGATTTTGAATGTTTTACACAAAACGTCCAAAGTCAGATTTACACATCATATTGAAAATGCCCCTCCACATCAGTGAAAGATCAGTTTCAAGAGGTTTCAAAATATTATACATTTTATGGTATCTATTGTTTTTATAAATAAGACAAATTGTATTCCATCAAAAGGTATCAGTCAGAGTTGTGGCAGTCTTCCAACAACCAAGAATCATTTGGATTGCATAAAGATTGCATATCATCTAGTTGTAAAGAAGGATGTGCTGAATGTAGGATGATGATGACTACTGAAATCAAATTGGATAGTTACCATATCTTTTGCCAGAAAGTATTAATACATGAGCAGTCGAAGATCATGTGAGCTAGGGTGCCATCATTTTGTTTACAATGCCAGCAAAGTTTGGTACTGGCAATGTTCGCCCTCCATTTACTAACCAGAGTCCATATTACCCTATGGGCTTGAAAATATAGAGATTGGAATAGGCTAACTAATTGTGTAGGTCTGTTGATATTATACCAAAAGTATTCCCAGTTTACAGTTTGCTCAGTAATTTTCAAATCTTGTTCTCAGAAGTCCATGATGTGCATGAAAAGAGAAATTTATTAACAATTATATAGATGGGAGAGACAAACTTGCTTGCCACTAATAATGATCTGTGTAAAAAATTAATAGGTTTCTTTTAAGTTTTCAAAATTTATGGAGCTCTTTTTTATTATTTGTATAAGGTGTTGCCAATTAAAGTATTGATTTTTAGGTAAGTTATATTTTTGTGAAAGTTCTTCAAAAGTAAAAGATAGAACCAGGCACACCCGTTAAAGGGGGGCCGACCACAACCGGGCTGAAGGCCAGCGAAGACAGAAGTGTGGGGGAGGGTACAGGGAAGGCCAGCTAGAGAGCAGAGTGGGAGAGAAACAAGGGGTAGCAAGGGGTGGGGGCAGGAAAGAAGGGGAGGAGCAAGGGAGGAGGAGAGAGGAATTCAAACTGCACAGGAAGTCCTTTTGAATTTGGAGGCAGGAGAAGAGTGTGTGCCGAATGCCCGAGTTGATGGCTAGAGCAAAGTTGTTTTAAACACCAAATACTATGAGAATGCTAAATGGGCCAAAATATAATTGAGGGCCCCTTTTAACTCCCATACATGACAAAACATTTTGCCTGTCACAGAATCCATATCAGAAAACTGCTGACGCTCCAAAGAGGCTTGCTGAATCACCAGGGATCTCCACTGTGCCAGGGTAGGTGGATCTGCAGACGACCACTGTTGCAATATATATTTCTTGCCCAGTAATAAAGCTTGCTTTACAAAACCTACATATCCCTGTAGAGCAGGACGAGAGCAACCTTAACTGATCAAAAAGCAGAGGTGCAGCAGGATACCACATCCAGTGCCAGAGAGCAGACACTTGCCCAGTCATTATTTGCCAAAAGGCTTGCACTTTTGAGCAACCCCAAAACATATGGCCCAGGGTTCCATCCCGCTGTCTTCAAACTGCTGTGATCACTCTTCTCCTTAAGAAAACCTCAGTGAAATCTACCTGCCTGCTATCATCCCTTTCACATCCAAATGACTTGAATATATTGCTCAGTTTCATTGCTTTGACTTTCTTTAATTTTAAGCTATTTCAGGTCCACTCCAGTCTAACTTTCCCTTCTATAACCCAAAGAACTGCTGTTCACAAAATTTCCAGTAATTTCTTCATGGCCAAGGCCCTTTACGGTACCAGTAGGAGTGAAGGAGTAGCCTAATGGTTAATGCAGTGGCCTGTGAATCAGGGGAACTGGGTTCAAGTCCTACGGCAGCTCCTTGTGATTCTGGGTAAGTCACTTAATCCTCTATGGCCCAAGGTATAAAATAAGTATCTGTATGTAATATGTAAACTGCTTTTGATTGTAACCACAGAAAGGCAGTGTAAGAAATCCCATTTTCTTGGACCTAACTGCTGCTTTTGAAATTATAAATTCTGACACCCCTCAAATTTCAGGATTCTATTTTACTTTGGTTCTCTTCTAACTGTTCAGTGTATTCCCCTCCATTACTATTCCACTATCAGTTGGTGTGCCTTAAGGCTCTGTCCTGGGCCTTCTTCTCTTCTCTCTATACATTAATTCCTTTGCTGCTTTGATCTCCTTCCATGGTTTTCAGTACTGCCTTTATGCTGATGACTCTCAAAGCTGCCTCTCTATACTAAAACTTTAATTCGAAATCTCAGCCTGTTTGTCTGACCTTGTTGTGTGGACATCCCACTCCCACTGCCAAAAGCAAAGAATGACTTGACTTCCTTATTTTTCTCCCTAAACCTCAATCCCCGTTTCTGTTTCTGTGGATAACACTCTCATACTCTCAGCCTTTAATTGCTCCCTTTCCTCCACACATATATAAAACACTGCTATAACATCATCAAAATTTGTTCCATCCTTTTTGAACATATTATCCAAATCCTGATTCACTGCAATCTGCTCCTCACTGAACATCTATCTTCACCACAGTCTATTCAGACTTAAGACTTACTGTCCTTCAATACTGCTACAACCAAGTAACCCCTTTTCTCAAGTGACTACATTGCTTTCTAGTTTCAAGTATCTCCTACTCACCTACAGGTACATTCACTCTGAGAGGACCTTATGGTCTCTCCTACAACCCTTCTCATGAGCTATATTCATTGAGAAAGATTTCACCCAGTGGTGTTCCTTGGTCGGCTGACACCCAGGACGGATCACTGTTGCGCCTTTCCCCCTGATGTAGCATCCCCCCCCAATGCACCATTCTCCCCCCGGCGCATCACCTCAAAACACACACCCCCGGGTGCATTACTCTTACCTCCTGGTTTCTGTCAGCTCCGCTGGTTCCCTGCTCTTTGTGCCCCAGAACAGGAAGTAACACCAGAGGGAGCAGGGAACCGGCGGAGCCGACAACCACGCGGCTGCTCCCTGCACCCCCTCTGTAGCATGCACCCAGGGTGGACCATCCCCACCGCCCCACCTTCAGTACACTGCTGATTTCACCATTTCCAACTTCATACTTCAAGCTTTCAACCTTGTTGCACTGTGGGGTCCTTTTACTAAGCTGCGGTAAAAGGTGGCCCGTGCTAGCGTCAGCGTGTGTTTTTGATGCGTGTTGAGGCCCCCTTTTACCACGACAGGTAAACGGATATCTTTTTTTTACAAAAAGAAATGGTCATGTAGTAAGTGAACCACTTACCGCGTGGCCATTTTGGGGTGGGGGGAGCACTTATCGCCACTCTTTGAGATGGCGGTAAGGGCTCCCATGCTAACCCAACGGTGACTGGTCAGAGCCACAGATAAGCACTGGCACTACAAAAATAGAAAATATTTTTGTAGTGCCAGAAATGGTGCACTCTGGGGATGGGAACTACTGCCAGGCTCCTGCAGTAGTTCCAGATTGGTGCATGGCAAGCCTGTTGCTGAATGCCAATCCTTTAGTAAAAGGGCTCCTGTATGCCTAGAATAGATGAGTTCATGAGTAATGCTCACTTTTTCTGGCCTTATGCAAATCCAGCCTTAAACCCCACTTTTTTTAGTCTGCTTACTGATTTTAACCATTTTTATGCTTTCCAGAACACAGAATGTTGTAAAGAATGATGTAAAAAGGATCTCTGTTTGTTTGTCTGTCTGTGGATACAATAACTCTCTAAAAAAGGAATAGAAATTCACCAAATTTGGCATGGTGAATATCTCAGAAGAACTTGAAAACTAGAAACACTGGGTCAGTATTTTTAGAGAATGAAGGCTCCAAAAAGCAATCTTCATTACTTTCTATGGGAAACTGAGGTTGTAAAAGGTTGATGAATGTGCCATTCCAACTCCCCCACCAGCACTTTGCCACAAAATAATGTTTTCCATTTTTCACACTTATAAATAACATTTTTTTCCCAAAAGGAGGATGTGAAGTGATATACACTTTCAGACAATAAAAAAAATCAGTATAACATAAGTAGAGGAAGCTCCTTAATAGAGACTGCTGTACACCTTACTTTCACTAGAGAAATTAACAGATTGCATCATATAATACAATAACACTTCCATTCACACTACAAAAAAAACTCTCTTTCGTCCCACTTTCCCCTTTATTAAGGGCCTCAAGAAGCTAACAGTCTAACAGAATATATAATAAGAAGCATAATATCCAATTAAGTACATAAAAGCAAATTTTATTAAAAATTTTATAGACCACACAATCCACCATTCTTGGTGAAGTACAAAATCACACATATAAAATAAAGTACATAAATGAACATCCAACAAATTATATATTAATAAAACTTAAGAGATTGTCTCAAAAATATGATAAACAACTCCTAAAATAACCAAATAATAAAAACATCAAAATATAAAATGCCCCCAACCCATTGAAAGTAAAGCTAAATGTAAGCTATATAGAATCTTTCTGAATGTAATCCTGTTCATTAACTGTAAGCTGCATTGAACTGAAATTAATGTTTAGATAATGTGGGATATAAGAACAAATAAATTAATAAAGCCTCAAAAACTGATATAGAAATTTACCCACCCATACATTCTAATTGCTCCTGATGAAACCCTCAGAAGGGGTGAAACCCCTTTGGTTCACCCTTTCAGGAGTGAGAGACTTCTCAATAAATATTGCTGGTAAAGATGACATCACTTAGAGAAAATGGGTCAACAGGCATACTAGAACTGCAATGGAAGCCCTGTAGTATACCCCAACTTGAAGCAGCTGTCAAAGCCACTACATTTCCAAAAATCACACAGACCGCCTATCCTCCTCACCATATACACATAAACCTCAAATGCACATACCAGCACCACTACACCTCTCAACATAAACCTTTCACACACACAACCCATCCCCATCATGCACCTCCCCCACCTGCTAAGATACACAGCTACACATTACCCATATCCTCTCATACTCATACCTACACATCATATACCCATACACCCCATAATCTCCCATGTAGAGGTCATGCATTTGATATACTGCCTTTCTCCTGTGGTACAACCAAAATGACTTACATATATTATATACAGGTACTTTCTCTGAGCTCACAATCTATTCTTAGGGCCCCTTTTACTAAACCACACTAGTGATTCCTAGTGTGCCAAATGCGACAAAAGTCCATTCAGTTCCTAAGGGCTTTGTCACATTTGCCACGCAGAAATCACTACCGTGGCTTAGCAAAAGGAACCCTAAGTATTTTGTACCTGTACTACATGACTCTCACTAAGTACCTTCCCACACACTATCCCCAAATACTACCATAATGTCCTTCATTTTTGTGGAAACATTCCCAAAGCTATGCCACTGTATTCTTCCCCTACTTGTTATATGATTAATATATTTCCTGGGGCCTCTTATTATTCCAGTACAGGTAATTTAACTAGATTGTAAGCTCCACAGAGCTGCCTCTTATCTGCAACTGTACAGAGTTGAATTGTGTCTAGTAAGATTGTAGAAATAAGTAATATTAATAGTAGTGACTTTTTTCAAATCCTGTGTTTATGAGGAGAAAGTTTATTTGATAATGCTCTTAATAAATATTTAATTTTGCAATACATTATTATAAAAAAGAAATTTAAAAATGTACATGCTGCACAGTTTTCAGTTGGGAAAGTTTCAAGGAGGGCGATAAAGGAAATTTTGTATATGTTTCAGTGCAAAACCTTTTCATCAGAATCAGAAATAGTAGCGTTTTGTTTTTTTTACAGAGATTCTCTCCTGCTTCTGCCCTCCTCTACCAGGTCTCTGAGAATGACTATCTCTATCCCCCCTAGACTCCCCAACTCAGAGACTTTCTCTTCTTCCCCCTCTTTTCTCCCAGCCTCCAAAGCTCACTCCACTCTGTTTTTCTCCTGGGCTCTGGGACTTTACCCCTCTCTCTTGGTCTCAGAGACTCACTCTCTTCCTCCCTTCTTCATTCACTAATTTTTAAGCTTCTCTTTTCTTTCTCCATTTTCTGAGCTTCAGTTTCCCTCCCTCCTTCTCTCCAGGACTCTCTCCTGAGGCAAGATGGCATCTGAGTAGGAAGTGCCGCTGGCTGCTCCTCTCCCACCTTAACTTTGTGAAACTTATCTTACATATTTGCCTCTTACCTATGCCTAAACGAAGGGTAAGGCAGAGGGCTTATCCTGATGATCCTGCTCTTCTCTTGGTGGGACCAATGGATCGTGTTGTGCTAAGCATGAGTTCTTTGCTGCAGGTTGGAGCGGTGGGAGGTGAACCGCTCCCTTGGTTGAAGCAGACACCTCTTTCAGCCCAGAGATGCTGAGTCCTCCAATGATGCTGGCAACCTTGCTCCATGACGACCCTGGATCAGCATGTCCCGAGGAGGTTAGGTCTGTTTTGGATGCAGGGGCAGTCCAGAGCAGTGGAATGCCGAGTGTAGCAGTGCGGGAAAATGCTGCTCAACCTTCCATCAGAGCTTTTGGAGCTGAAACGAGGGAGATAGCTGTGCAGGGCAGTGAAGGTGGGCAGGCAGAGTCGATGCTGCAAAGTAATCCCCTGCTGACTGCAAGACCAGAGGTGATTATTCTTGAGACGATTTGGGAAGGCTTGGTGAGTTTAGAGATTACTTTTTCTAATAAGATTTCAACTCTGATGACTCAAACCCAATTACTTCCTGGTAAAGTTGCTGAATTGGAACTTAAGGTACAGCATTTGGAGTCTTCCGAGACATCAACTAAGTCCGATACTATTAAACTTCAAGAGGGACAATGTGCTTTAATTAAGGAGAATTTGTTATTTTAGAGGAAAATAGAAAATCAAGAAAGATTGAAGACATACCAAGTAAAATCAAATTCTATCACCGCCGTGGAAAGCAGACTGCGGTGTACCTCAAGGTTCACCACTATCTCCAATACTCTTCAACATAATGATGATCCCACTGGCCAAAGCCTTATCCAACCATGGCCTCAACCCGTTCATTTACACAGACGATGACACAATCTACATTCCCTTCAGACACAACCTGACAGAAATCACCAACGAAATCAAGCTCAGCTTGAACACCATGGACTCATGAGCAAATTCATTCCAACTGAAACTGAACACTGAAAAAACCCACTGCCTCATCCTCTCATCACAATACAATAAATACAATCCCACAACCATAAACATCCCAGACACACCCTCCCTATCTCTCACAGCTTAAAAATACTCGGCGTCATAATCTACTGCAACCTTACTCTTGAGAGCCAAGTAAACTCCACAACAAAGAAAATGTTCCATTCAATGTGGAAAGTTAAAATGCCTAAAACCTTTCTTCCCGAGGGAACCATTTCGTAAATTAATACAATCAATGGTACTAAGCCATGCATATTACTGCAACGGAATCTACGCTGGATGTAAAGAACAACTCACAAAGAAACTCCAGACCGCCCAGAACACAGCAGCCAGGCTGATATTCGGTAAAACACGATTCAAAAGTGCTAAACCCCTCCAAGAAAAACTGCATTGGCTCCCAATTAATGAACGCATTACCTTCAAAATTTGTACCCCGATCCACAAAATTATCTACGGCGCAGTCCCAGGATACATGATAGACCTTATAGATCTACCAAACAGAAACAGAACCGGATCATCTCGAACATACCTAAACCTCCATTACCCAAACTGCAAAGGACTCAAATACAAAGCAACCTATGCATCGAGCTTCTCCTATATAAACACACAACTACGGAATGCACTGCCAAAAGCAGTGAAAACAATCTACGACCACCTAAACTTCAGGAAATCATTAAAAACTTACCTGTTCAAAAAGACCTATCCTACTGACCCTACATAGATGTCTACACTCTGCAACACAGCATACCCAATGATCGTACTGGACATTATATAACCTTCCCTCTCTTCGACCCCCATTGTAACTGAATCAAATGTACTTTTAGTCGACCACAATATCACCTTGTACTTTTCTCTACCGGTCTTGACAAACGCCTTACAGTACTATGGAAGCCACATTGAGCCTGCAAATGGGTGGGAAAATGTGAGGTATAAATGTAACAAATAATAATAATTATTATTATTATTATTTTTCCTAAACAACCAACTGTTGCTCCTCTGATTACTTTCAAAAGGTGTCTTGCAGAAATTTTGAAAATTCCAGAAGAATCATACCCTCCTGTTTCCAGAATTTATTATTTGTTGCCTTATACTAAGAAATCTTCTGATCAACCGCTTGTGGAGGGTTCTGAAGTACCTTTTTGATCATTTAAATTTAACTCAGATGATAGAAGATGAAACCATTGGAGTCCAGGCTGCAACTTTAATTGTGGATTTTGTTTTGTAAACAGATCATGAATGGATTTTGAGGATGTTTTTTCATCATAGACAAGAATTATTCTTGAACTATAAAGTTAGAGTTTTTCCTGATATTTCTAGACAAACTCAACGGAGGCGTCAATCTTTTTTGAAATTGTGTCCATGTGTTTTGTTTAATTTTCCTTGTAAATGTGTGATTAAACTACAGTCAGTCAAATATATTTTCTTTGAACCGGTTCATTTAATGACCTTCTTGGACTCTAAACAGGCCTCAACTCCTCCTCCTCCGGTGTCGGCACCTATGACCTCTACTCCATAATATATAAATAGCTTGGTGTAGTCTTTCCACCTTTTTCCTTATTAACAATATTTCTTTGAATTGTGTCTTGCCTTCTATCCTTAATTGTGAATTTTAGATACAATTATCACTTTGTTGATTTCTTTTTCCTTATTTTCCTGTTTTTATGAAGAGTATTAAGATGGAATCTTAAGTATAAGAAGAATATTTCATTTTCTTTCTTTGAGTTTAATGTAACTCATTGTTAGTTGTGATATTGTCTCTTTTCTGTTCAAGAGTTTTCTTTTAACTTGTATGAATTGTTTTAAAAATAAATTTAAAAAGGACTCTCTCCCTCCCTTCTTCTCTCTTCCCCTTGTTTACTTCTTGCCTTGCCTCTGAGACAGAAGTAACCTTCTGGAGGTCTCCTGGAGGGTGCCTTGAATAAATCTTTTCTCCCCCAGGCAGAACTTCAGGCAAGAAAATCTCTAGCTACTAAATAAGTATTAGACATAATAAATGTTTATTCAAATTGTCAAAGAAGCCAATCAGTAATTATTGAAATATTAACAAAACATCCCAATACAGTATAATAGGTAGCAAATAAAAAAAGAGTTTTCCCTGGGAGCTGTCAATATGTTCACCTGCTAGTGGACACACTGAGGCTCGCCATCCTCAGTTCAGTTTCCTCTTAAATACTTTTTTCTTCCTTTCTTCATTATCTTAATTATAATTACCCTTCCTACCTAATGAATATGCATCTTTCCAGAATATTCTGTTTCCTGTTATGAATCATGTTCCAACATGTTCCATCAAATTCTATCATTTAGTCCCTTATTATATTGGCAGTTAGGTCCTGTCATGCATATAAGCATACGTTTTCATTAGATAATGGGTAAAGCTACTTTGTTACTACCCCCCACCCTCTTGCTAAGGCTATAATTTTACTCACACCCACTTACTTCTCCTTTTGATTGTTTATCTGGATACAGCAGATGTCCTTAGTCATAGGAGTCTCTGTCTTAGTTGCTGACCAACAACTTATCACAAGTTAGCATAGGCCAAATGTCAAACCACAGCATTAGAAGGGTAGCTTTCAGAAAAAGCACATTTATAGCTCTCTTGAAACTCTTAAGTCTGCTCCCAGTAAAAAAAAGCTATATTAAAATAAAAACTAGAAATATGTATGGTTTGCACCTTTTCATGGCCTCTGTGATATACACCCTCTTCTCCTCAGCTCAAAAAATCCCTTTGCTTTCCTCCTAGTCCTCTCCCTGCAGTGTTACTACCTCTTCCTCTTCCCTTCTGGGCTTCAGTGCTTTTTTTTCCCCCTCTTCCTCCTTCCCTGGATTTTTTCCCTGTTCCTCTTCCCCTTTTTCTCCAGGCTATGGGACCCTTCTTAAATTTGGAATGCTCTCCCTATTCCTCCAGCCCTGAAACCAAGGACACTTTCTGTCTCCTCCTGTCCTTGCACCCTGGGACTCTATTCCTCTTTCCAGCTCTCCTAGGCTCAGGTATTTTCTTCCAGTTCGGGGACTCTGTCTCACTATCAACCCCCCCCCCCCCCCACACACACACACATACGCATCATTGCCCTCTTCCTGTTTCAGAAATTCTCTCTCTTACCTTATTTGTAAAACGTGCATATCACCATTCCTTCTGGTTACCATGCAGTGTATTTAAACAAAGAGTTCTCTTTTTGATCTCCAGGGTTCTCTTTTTCCCTCCTATTCATTCATCTTCCCCTTCTCCTGGATACTGAGAATCTCTCCCAGGTTCTAGGATTCTGTGGCCATAGTAGTAGTCCTTGAACGTTTTCAGAGAACTGTGTTTGAAAGCAGCTGGCTAAACTAAAGGTGGACAAAGTGATGGGGCCAGAGGGCATATATTCGAGGGTACTGAGGGAAATTCTAACAGCTCCTCTGGCTGACCTTTTCAAAGCTTCTTAAGTCAGGAGGGGTCCCTGAGGATTGGAGAACAGCAGATATGGTCCCTCTCCACAAAAGCAGAAGTGTAACGCCCCTGAACTGGGAACACTTGGATTCAAGGTCTTACCCAGTTGGAGTCTCCCAAGTGCATTCTCCATCGGTCCCTTACTTGCTTGGCGCTCATTGCCTCCACCTGGGGAAAGAAGCATTAGCGGGTGGGATCACCCTCTTTTCTCCCAACACATGCACACTCCAAATAAACAGTAGGGAATATGATTGACTGTTAGATTGTCAGGCTTGGTAGACACTTATATTCTCTGAAGTCCAATGAACACACTGAAGTCAGCAGCTCTTGCAAACTCAAACAGTTTATTCTTCAACTCTACAACATAAATCTATTCCAACTTTCCAGCATTGAATGCAAAGCTTTAAAACTCCGATCCTTCTGGTGTTCCCTGTATTCCTCTCCCCTGGATATATTTACAGACACTTTAAGCAGGACTATATACACTTTTTACAGACTCCTATCCATGCCTATCCCAGAGAAAAGTGTCCTCAAAGGCTGTGCTCCTCTCATATTCTTAGGTCCAGACCCCTTGTGGTCTGACCTCCCTCCAAGGGGACCTTTGCTTTGGTCCACCTTGGTCTTGGGATGGGCATTCCCTGGCTCCAATCCCATGCTCCTGGGCTGGGTCTCTCCTCTGTCCACCCGTAGCTCTCCTTCACAGCTGTTGCTTTTCTGAGCCATAACTCCCCATTACAACCAGTGGTCATACTTCTCCTATTGGGGATTCCCCTTATTCCTCCAGGTCAGTGGCAGGAGACCAACAGGCAACTAAAGCCCCCCCTAGAGGGCAAATACTCCTCTTTATCTCTTTCCAATCTCTTCCCGCCGAACAGAGACAGCTCTCATCAGGGCCAAAGACATAGCCTGGGATCTACAATCATCTTCTCCAATCCCATTGAAGATGTTAAGTCTTTTTAAGAATTTTCTTCAAGAACAGCAACAGCAGCAAACAGCTCCTCAGCTGCAATCCACAGCATGCAAACATGCATTATTGGCTTCAGCAACATATTTGCCATGTCCTTCACCAAAATCACACAAACATTACTGGTCACTGTCAACATCAGCCTCTATGGAGGCAGAACTTTTATCAGACTATGATTTGCAGCTTCCATCTCCAGGGGATGGAACGCAGTGTAGCTGGGTCACCCTTCCAGGACCCAGCCAGGCTCGACCCTGCTTAGCTGCCTTCTCCTTCACACAGCTGTTGCCTCGCTCCACAGCAATCTGGCTGCTCTGAGCTTCAGCTCCAGGCCCTGAGAACTTCCAGGACTTCTTCCTCCCTCCCTTCCTTTCACAGAGGCACATTCAAAGCACAACGTTTATAAGTAAGAGCTTTTATTTTCTTGCTTCAAGTCAACATAAACGCCCAGGAACACCTTAACTCCAGGTTGTTTAGGGCTTGCTGCCCAAAGCACAAGTCAGATTCAAAACAGTCCATATCACTTCACTTCACTTTACCCAAGATTACTTCTCTTAGGGAACAGTACATTATCAGAAAGAAAACACAGTAGCTTGGTAGGTTGCAGCACAGACCTTTTCAGTATGAAACAGTTTACACAGTCTTTCTTGAACCTTCTTACAGCACAGTTACACAGCTTCATTCCCACCTGGTTCAGGCTGGGGTTTCAATTGTGCCCAGCCCTCTTTCTCTCCCAGGGGCTGCACCTGTTTCCTCTTTAGTAGAGATCTCCCCCAGCGCCTCAGCCTCTCTCCTCCGGTCTTCCACCAGTCTCTCCAAGGCACGGCTAGCCACCTTCTTACAGCAGCTTTTCGGGTTTGAGCCAGAGCTCCAATCTCCATCTGTTCCTCCTCTAGTCCTTCAGTAATCTCCATTTTATCCTCCTCTTCAACTTCCCCTGCCCCCAACCTCTCCAGCTGGTCCTCACCACCTTCCTCAGAGACCATTTCCCAATCTTCTATCTCCTCCCCTAACTCTTGCACAGCCGGGTGGAGAAGAGAAGGATTCTGGGACTGGTAGTTCCTCCCCTTCTTCCTTAACCCGGCCAACCTCAATACCTCCAGTAGCCCAGCTTTCTGAATGTGGGTGTTGTGCACATGAAATCTGCCCCATTGGGGTTCCCTGGCTCCCTGCACCCCCTTTCTTCGTGCCTTCCTGGATCCCCTTTCACCTGCACTCTCACAGCAGGAATGCGTACTCCTTCTCCAGAATCCACTTACTCAGGGGAATATCAAGTCTTCCATCAGACCCTTCCCCTCCTGAGCTGGTAAAGATGGACCCATCTGAGAACACATTGAGGCTCATTTTCAAAGCACTTAGCCTCCCAAAGTTCCATAGAAACCTATGGAACTTAGCCTCCCAAAGTGCTTTGAAAATATGCCTCATTGTATCTGAAGTTTCTCCTTAAAATTGCAAAATCTTTGGACTTATCGTCTACATCCAAGCCCACTTGTACTCAAGTATTTAAATGACCCATGGGAAATTATTTCTCTGCCGATTCATGATGTCCTCTTGGAGGATCACAAGACAATTTGGATGATGCCTTTTACATCTTGCCCAGTCAAAAAGAGTTCAGAGACCAAATACAAGGTACAAGAGATTTATGACCAAGGAAAACCTCAACTATCTCACAACTCAATTGTGGTCCATTCCGTCATGTGGAAGCACAAGAGTAGTAGAGATTTTTCTCATTTTCCGCCTTCCAAGGACCATAAGGTCAAGAATAGGATGGGAAAGTGCATGTACCAAAATACCATGCTCAATGCGAGGATATCTGTTTATCTCTTTTACTACACTGAATATTTGTACAAAGTAATGGATAGTCTGTATACCATGGTGGAATTGCTCTCATCACCAGAAAAAAAAAAAAGCTTTCTTTCCAATTTTGGATGATTTTGAGGATTATGTAAAGGATTTAATCCGTGCTTCTAATAATGCATATGATACTGCCATCAGAGGAGCAGTGGTAGCCATAGTGATGTGTTGCTTGGCCTGGCTCAAATTATCGGCACTTAAGGAAGACATTCATAACAAAGTGGCGGATGCCCCATGCATGGGAGATAATCTATTTAGTGATTGGGTCCAGAAGATTACCAATTCTGCTCTCACACCAGGGGCGTAGCTACGGGTGGGCCTGGGTGGGCCCAGGCCCACCCAATCTCAGCTCAGGCCCACCAATTTGGTTGTCCAATTGAATTGATGCACCGGGACTCCGGGAGTGCACTGCACATTTTAGGGCAGCCGGCAGCAAAAACAGCTTTAGAGTGAGCCGGCTGCCTAAATGCACTGCAATAACCTTCCTAGTTTTTTACCGGGTTGGGAACAGCCGCTGTAGTGCTTCAACGCACCAGTCTATGCTCTGCTGCTCTTCGACGGGCTTATTCGGTGCCTTTTTTTGCCTTGACTCCCACTGCCCCCCTGCAACGTGATTTTTTTTTAAGTGCGCGGGTCCAGGTTCGGTTGGGAATGGCCGCGGCAGCCGCTGTAGTGCTGTGCTCTGCTGCTCTTCGACGGGCCTCTTTGGTGCCTTTCTTGCCTTGTCTCCCACTGCCCCTGCAATGTGATTTTTTTTTTTTTTAAGTGCGTGGGTCCGGGTTGGAGACGGCCGCTGTAGTGCTTCGACACACCACTGCTGTCAACGTGCTGTGCTCCTCTGCTCTTCGACGGGCCTATTCTCAAGTGCCTTTCTTGCCTTGTCCCCCACTGCCCCTGCAACGTCCACAGATGCCAACACAGAAACAGAGAATTTATTGGGCACTCGCTTCGACATTCTCCCTGTTCGATCTGCCCCAGATAGGCACAGAGCCAGCACATGGAACACACTGCAGTGCTCTTTGAGTCTGCACCTGCCCAGGTAAAACAAATGTTTTTTTTTTCTTTTTTAAAGTATCTACAGTATAATGCTGGTTCTGAGCTTCTGGGTGGGGATGGACTCTTCAATACCTAGGGGAAAAAGGTATATTTATTTAATAATTAAATATACTTTTTTTTCTCTAGACAGTGAAAAGCCAACCCTCACTCAGAAACCCATCAACAATAAATTTTAATCTTGGGTTTATTGGTGGGGGTAGGATCAGTACCTAGTTTAAAATGAAAACAAAAGTTGTATATTTGTTCATATTGGTGGGTTTTTGGATGGGGATGGTCTTCAGTGCCTAGGTTAAAAAATATTTTTTAACCATTTAATGTAGGTGGGATGTTCATGGAAGACTGGCTGGGATGGGCAGAGGAGATGCCAGACTATAGGAGGATAGGTAGAGAGTAGGACAGATGGTAGGGAAGGGAAAGCTATGGGGATGGATGGTGAGGAAGGGAAGGGTAGGGCAGGGCTGATGCCGATCTATGGGGCAGTTTATAATTTTTGGTCCTTATTCGGTAATTGTGTCTGTGTTCTGCCTGTGATCGAGCAGGTGAGAGATTCTGCTGCTATGTGGTTTCTGTGGGGATCTATGAGTCTGACGTCTAGCTTTTCCAATGGGATGCGCATTGCTGTTGTGTATAGTCACTGCTGTCTTTTTAAAGGTAAAGTTATTGGTATTCGTGTTCAGAATTGGTGTTAAGGTTTGCGATACAGGCTCTAAGAAGCTTCTTTTTAGGATTTAGTGTTACTTCACAATGTACTGTACCTGGCAGTGAAGGGATTAGGTGCTACCAGAATTTCAATATATTTTCCCTATGGAAAGCTGTAAAAGGAAACATTCTAGCTATATTCTTTATGCTACAGATTCCACAGCAGATGGAAAAAAAATCTTGATGTTGACAGTAGGATTTTTCTTCTCATCAGTGAGAAATTGGGGGCTTTGCTTCATGCGTTTTTTTTTTATGTGTTGAAGAATAGACAAAGATTAACATTTTTGAAAAATGTAAGGTATTTACCTGTTTTGCTTAATCAGGCGTTTACATTTGTTTTAGAGCAAAGTTTGAAGGATATATGCCATTGCTGTAATTATATTGCAGGATCCTGTCACATGTGTTGAGATGTTTGCCATTATAGTAGACATATATTTGGTCAAGTTTAAGATATGGGATAATGTAACTATATTTATCATTTTTTCCTTTTAAGTATGTATGTGGTTTATGTTGATGCAGGGCTATTTTGTAGTATCCCACGAAACACTACTCACACCTATATACATAGTGCCCACCCATATTAGCTCTGGGCCCACCCAAAAATTCAGATCTGGCTACGCCACTGTCTCACACTCACTTTCCTTTTCTGCTAATGTTCTCTCTCTCTCTTTCACTCTTTTTCCTTTCCCCTTTCCTGTTAATGTTCTTCTGCTCTCACACTCACTCTTTCCTTTTCTGCTAATGTTCTCTCTCACTTTTTTCCTTTTCCCTTCCCTGTTAATGTTCTTCTGCACTCACACTGTCCTTTTCTGCTAATGTTCTCTCTCTCTCACTCTTTTTCCTTTTCCCTTCCCTGCTACTGTTCTCTCCCGGGCTCGCCCCCCTCCTCCCGAGCTCCGGGACTCTTTCCCTCTCCGTGTTGGGAGGGGGGAGGGAAGGCGGGCACGAGGAGCTGCGCAGGCGTCGTCCCGGCCCCCGGGGATTACTCAGTGCTGCTGGCGCGGGGATGGCGTTTCCTGCTCGCTGCAGGACAGCAGCTGGAGCGGGAGCTGGCGGTCGGGGACGGCGGAAGCGGCAGGAGCAGGTGGCGGACGCCCGGAGGAAGAGGAGGAGAAGCGGCGGCAGCAGCAGCATGTCCCGGGGCGGCTGAGTGAGGAGCCCCGGTCTCGGGCCCGAGCATGGAGCCGCTGCTGGCGGCGCTGAGGGAGGTGCACTGGGGCGCGGCCTCCTTCCCCCTGGACGCGCTCGTCAGCAGCTACCGGCTGCCCCAGGTCGCTCGACTGGACAGTGGTGAGTGGCGGCCGCTAACGGGTTAATATCGGGGTGCAGACCCGGCTGGCTGGCAGGAGGTGTTGGGAAAGTGCTTCCCAGGCGTCACTGCACTTAGCAAAAGGGGACGATCGGGTTCCTTAGCTCCCATTTAGAGTACCAAAAATATACAGGACTTGTAAATAAAGTGTTTGTGGCGCAGGAATGCCAGACTAAGGTAGCTTGTCAGGATCCTGGAGACGCAAGATAACCTGATTTCTTTAATGTCACAGAGCCGGTGATAACAGAAGTCTCGGTACTTTTTCTTAGCTCGTTGCACTGACTACTAGACCCCCCTCCTCCGCTGCCCTTCATGAATTCTACAAGCCAGTATATTATGAGTAGATTTGGGTGGTTGTTCTTAAGGTTAATTATTAGGTTTGGTAACTGATTAGGTAATAGTATCAGGGACAAACGTGCTATTGTGTAATGCTGAGTTAAAATGTTTGAAATTTCTGGACATTAGTAATGGTTCTGTTTTACTGTTTGTTGATGCCCTCATGAACTTGCAAACAGTTGACTGGTTGTGTAGAAAGCTGGTCAGAGATTTGGCTGAATGCAGCCGATGGTGTAGAAGGTCTTTTATCATATTTTCAGCTCCTTGTCACAGTATTTCAGACTTTTACAGATTAGGTACCTCTGTTACAGTACCAAGACCTTTTCTTTAAGTGCTTCAGGTGTAGTTCATGGCCTGAAAACATTATGGTCAGTTCTCCAAACAAGGTAATCTGTAAACAAACACCCCCCCCCCCCCCCCAAAAAAAAAAAAAAAAAAAAAAAAAGTCAGAACAAAACAAAAAAGCTTTAAGGATGTTTGCAGGAGTTTTGATTTAATTCAGCAGTCATATTTTCTCTTCCAACTTTGAGAGTCCTGATCCTTGCAATGGCAAAAGAGTTATAACAAAGTAAAATCCATTTTTATTTTTTAATCACAAGAAACAAGTGGCCGATCCAGGGGCTCTGACAGGACAACAATATCAGAAACTAGGTTAGCAAAGAAGCCTCCAGCTTTTAGGCCAAAGCATTACAGAGCAAGAGAGTGTGAGAGACATTCTTTAACTCAGGTTGAAAGAGTTATGGAAAAACAAACGAACAAGCAAAAGTGTGTCATTGAACCTTTATAGCAGCTTTCACACACAGAGGTATGGTTTTATACCTACATCCTTTCTCTTTTGCTCCCCTATTCCCAGCACACTCATGACTTCTTAGATTTTCACTTAGAAGTCTTCATGTTCTCTTAATGCTTCTGGGAGGGTGCAGTATGTGCCGGTGCGTGGGTGCAGGATTGGGATTATACCAGAAATAATTGGCTCAGAAGGAAAGGTTAAAACAAGTGAAGATTCCATGTCTCCTGCTTGGACTGGCCCCAGTTCCTTTAGTCACTGCCTTAAGGTGGTGAGAGCCCTACTTGGCACATTGTCAAACCGAGGAAGTTCTGTAGCCTGAATACAAATATAAAGAGCACTCCACTGCAAAATGACTTTGCTGTGTTAGGACATGGTCGTCTGGCTGCTTGCATTTCAGATTCTTCTTTGTAGTTCCGTACTGTGTTGACTAAAAATGATATTTTTTTTGTCTTATGCATTCATTTACAGTTTAGTTGAATAGATTATGAAACCCAGCATGTTTTCTCTCTGGAGTGGATGTCATATGACAGAGTCAGTATGTGTAATGACATCAAATAATCATTTGTTGACAGTTTCAGAGAGATTGCGGCTTGAACTATGCATTATGTTTTGTGGACCACCAACCAGCAATACAATAAAAATAATCATTGCTACTGAAGTGAGAGTTAAAATACAAGCAAAAGGTCTCCAATTCTAGCTGTAATCAGCCCCTGCACTGCTTTTAGCAAGTTAGTTCACAGACCGAGAGTGAGCACAATTACCAAAAATACATAGAGGGGGAGATTCTATATATAGCGCCTAAAAAATTGGCACTGAAATACGGTTAGTCGATATCTTAGAGCCTAAAACTACACACATGCGTTTACACCAATGAAAATGTGGCATAAATCCCAGCGTGTTGATTTACATGCCCTGGGCCATATTCTGTAATTTTATAATTCTGTAATCTATGCACGTAAATTTCAGAATGCCCACGAAACAACCATTTCCCTGCCTATAACCACGCCCCCTTTTGCAATCGCACATTAGAAGTTTGGCGCACTTCGTTACAGAATATGCTTAGTGAGTTGTGTGCGTAAATTCTAATCAGTGCCAATTAATGCTCATTATTGCTTGTTAAGTGCCGTTATCAGCACTCGGCTTGTTAAGTTACACGTATTGTTATAGAATTGGCGTGGATCTCTAGGCGCACTATATAGAATCTGGGGGAGGATGTTTATAATCAAAACATAAAAATAACTCAGACATATCTAATAAAAGATTTTATCCTGGGTAAGTTGTTTACATTTTTTTTTTTACAGTCTGGTAGCAATGGTAAACAGCAGGTTGTAGCTATTTTAACTCTGTCAGCCCTTTAAGGTACTGTTGGCCCTCAGTTGCAGGTTATTAGGATTTTTAGCTCTGTTGCTTTCTATTGCTTCCCTCCTCATCCTCCCCCACCTCTAACCTGGCAGTTTTGGTTCTGACTTGTGTCAGGCAGTAGGTGTCACTCCTAAGAGTTGTCACCTTTCCTAGCTGACCAGCCCAGGGAGCCACTGCTGCAATCAAAACTGAATTTGGGATTCTTGAGGGATGGTGCTCAGCACTGCCATCCAGCCATTTCCTTAATATAAAGTGGTGGTTCTGAAGCCAGTTCTCAGAAGCAGCTTAATTGGACTATGATTTTCAGTGTATCTGTACTGGATAAACATGGACTATACTAGCATCTATAGGGTCTCTTAAGAGTCTAGTTTATTCATGCATTTGCTATATTGCCCTTTGTCCCAGGGCTTCATAGCAGTTAGCAAATATACATTATAGTTAAAAACAAATTGCAATATAAAACGATAAACTATTATATAAGAATAATCAACAAGTACCATGTCAAAGCACTTACCTAGTAGATGGAGAGAAAAAAGACAGACAAAAGGCAAGGTGAGCACATCAATTCCCTGGGCCCACAGAATTGGTTTCCAGAATGGAAATATAATTAATACATATTAGCCTGAGAACCAGCTAGGGTGCTGTTGAAGATTGGGTCAAGAGTGACATATCTAAAGAAAAGGTATGAAATCCCATGTTTTGAAAACAGTTAACTCACTAATCCAATGCGTTTCACAGGATAGCATGTCCTATATTGTCTCCGCCCCTGATAAAGGATTGGGCGGGCAATTTTCAAAAGCCATTTACCTGTGTAAAATGACGTCTGAAAATTGTCCCACCTCAATCTGAGAGTTGCACGTACTTTTAGCTGTGTTAGGGGGAGGTGCTCTGGGAGCATACCTAGATCTGGGGAACAGCCATACTGGACTAGACTGATGGTCCATCTAGCCAAGTATCCTACTTCTAACAGAGGCCAATCCAGGTACATAAGTACTTAATTACATAAGTAATGCCATACTGGGAAAAGACCAAAAGTCCATCGAGCCCAGCATCTTGTCCCCGACAGCGGCCAATCCAGGTCAAGGGCACCTGGCAATCTACCCAAACGTACAAACATTTTATACATGTTATCCCCGAAATTGTGGATTTTTCCCTAGGCCATTTAATAGCGGTCTATGGACTTGTCCTTTAGGAAACCGTCCAACCCCTTTTTAAACCCTGCCAAGCTAACCGCCTTCACTACGTTCTCCGGCAACAAATTCCAGAGTTTAATTACACGTTGGGTGAAGAAAAATTTTCTCCTATTTGTTTTAAATGTTCTACACTGTAGTTTCATCGCATGCCCCCTAGTCCTAGTATTTTTGGAAAGCATGAACGGACGCTTCACATCCACCTGTTCCACTCCACTCACTATTTTATATACCTCTATCATGTCTCCCCTCAGCCGTCTCTTCTCCAAGCTGAAAAGCCCTAGCCTCCTTAGTCTTTCTTCATAGGGAAGTCGTCCCATCCCCGCTATCATTTTCGTTGCCCTTCGCTGTACCTTTTCCATTTCTGCTATATCTTTCTTGAGATGCGGCGAGAAAGATATCTGGTGATCCCAAAGAGTAGCAAGAAAATAATAAATGGAAAGAAGTATCCAGATAAAGCAGGTGCAGTCATCATTTTATTAGTGCCAAAGTGCAAGTGGACCTTGAGGCAACACTGATGGTTTCAAAATTGCCCAATTTTTTTTCAGGTTCCTACTGATCCTGTCCCTCTTAAAGTTGTACATGTGCTATAATATCTAGGCAGTATAACCTTAGCACATCATCACACACAAGAAGTCTCTGTTCTTTTCTGAATATTTACTTTATTGAATAAAGTGTAGCTGATTTACTCACTGTTTGTAGATTCTCAGAAGCTTGTTGCCCTAAGGCAAGAGGAGATGTAGTTTTGAATGCTGCAGCAGTGGGTGGAGGTGGAATTTTGAAGAGAAAAAAGTTTTATAGCAGGAGTGGGAGAATTGGCAGGTAGATGAAGGTAGTTTCAGAGGTGAGGTACTGAGTTGTGCAGTATTGGTAGAAGGCAAGTTCACTCCAGGAGAGCAGAAAAGCACATGCTTCTGAGGCAAGATGGAAGTGTCTGAGCTCACATGGAAAGAAGAACACCCACAAGACCAGAGGGTGAGGTAAAGGGACCAACAGGGACAGAGCCTGAGACCAGGCTGCAGAGGTCATAAAGGATAGTCCTTGATTGGAGAGAGAGGTCATAACCATGCTGACCCATCAGAGCAAAGGTAGTAGAAATGATCAGGAATTAACAGCAGGTAGACAAAGGACTCGGGCCTTTGCAGGAGAGAAAAGACCACTAGTGGTAAAGCTTATATAGGTAAGCAGGGGTGGCTGCAATACGTGTGAAACTACATTACGCACAACGCATTGCTCGCATACCACGGCAGGAAGTGACTGCAGCACTAAAAACCCTAAGAAGTGAGAATGGCATTAAACATATTTTCGAGCTACGCTATAAAAACCATAAGACTGCCAGGGGCAGAACACCTACAGAAAAGAACAGATTGTTTCTCTTCCATGAATTTCACTGTAACAATTGGCCACCTACGTTGTGTTTATCACATAGCTCTTTTTATTTACATATTACTTGTTGTTGTAGAGTATTATGATGCGGCATAACAGACATTATCGTTACACAGGTATGATGAAATCACCTTGTGTGCTGTTGTTTTCCTTATATTCTGTGACCAGTGAAAGTACACTCTCCTTGCTGAACTCAGGTCTGTGTTCTTAGCCACCAGAAGATAGCTGCTGTCTGGCTTCTCTGTGTTTCTGTGCTGCCTCTTTAGGCTTCTGATGTGTCTCTTCTAGCCCCATCAACTGAAGGATCGTAAAAGTGTGTAGGCTTCCCCTTAAAAGTTTGAGTTGTCTGTAGAACATGTCTTCAACAACCAAATACAGTAGCCAGTTTGTGAAGAAAAAAGGCAATATGTTTGCACAAGGTTTCCAAGAGAGATCTGGTTCCTAAAATTAGCTGATGTCTGGGTTTTAATATAGGTATAATCACATGTTTTGCAAATTAGATGCTCTCTTACATATATGATACCACTATTAAAGCATACTTGAAATAAGGTTTTATACACCCAACCTGCACTTAAAATATGTTTTTATCCTTCTGAATTCATCCCTCCTCGAAACATTTTTATACATTCTTCCTTACTCACAACACATTACCCCAACTTTCACCCTCTCCCTGTTACCTACCTCTATTCACCTTTCTCCCTTTTCCTTTTTATTGTCCACCTCTTTATATACTATGTTTAGATGTTTTATTCATTTTGTTTTATCTTGTAAATTAGCTATATTATGTAAGCCGCATTGAGCCTGCTGACAAGTGGGAAAGTGCGGGCTATAAATGTTACAATACAATACTAAAAAGTCTGATCTACTTAAGAGATGCATGTTCTCTGATTGCTAACATACGGGGTCTTTTACAAAGGCGTGGTAGTGGTTTTAGTGCTTGCTAAACACTAGAGACGCTCATAGAAATATATATGGAACCTCTAGCATTTAGCGCACGCTTATTTTTAGCGCATGTTAAAAACACTAGCGTGCCTTTGTAAAAGGCCCATATAATTCACTTTGGATAAAACTTTGGCTTTTACATAACATTCCCTCCTTTATAAGTGAGTTTAATTATCCTTTTTATTATATCTATTCCATCCTTGTGCAGCGTGTCTTAAGAGTGATTACTTGATACGTTTGTTTGTCCTAATTAGATTGTAAGCTCTGTCGAACAGGGACTGTCTTTTCATGTTCAGGTCTACAGCGCTGCGTACGTCTGGTAGCGCTATAGAAATGATGAGTAGTAGTAGTGATGGTATAGGAATGCTGTGATGATATTCAAAGACACTTATCTGATTAGCAGCACCTGCTAACCGGATAAGTACTTTTGAAGGAAGGTAAAGAGGTGTTTTGAGTGGAGACATGTGAGATTTAAAATCATGAGACAGGGTCCAGTTACCTAAGGGATAAATTTGTTGTGTACTTACCAAGATGTCAACTTTGCTAACACAAAAAGAACTTTTTGGAACCCTGGGTATATTAGTTGCTGATTTAGAGAAGAAGTGACAAATATCACATGATCCTTCGGGCCTATATCTAACAGTCCAGACTTCATGTGATGGGCGGTATTGATACCCCTCTGTGTCTCAAATGCAGAGAGCATCCCAATAACTTTTATTTTGCTTTTTGGGGAGTGTAAGCTTATTAAGTCCTTCATGAGGTCTTTGGTACGTTACACAGAATGAATTTTACGTCACAATATTTATTTTCTCCCTGCTGGTGCTCTTTTGGGCCAGGTTTTCACCTTGGGCTTTAGCGCTAAAAATCAGAAGGCCTGGTAAATGAAGGCCTGTATAGTGGGGAAGAAGTGTATCTTGCAATATTGGACCAAATCGGAATCTTTGCAGTACTGATGGTTTGCTTTTGATGAAGCTTACAGCAATGTAGTTTACGTGTAAATCCCAGCATCAGTTTTATTCTGTTTGGGGGAGCTATGTATTCTTTGACTCCTTGTTCCCATAGTCATATTTTGAGTCAATTTGGTACCCTTTCCAGTCCTCTTGGGTGAGGGTTTTTTTTCTTTGCGGATGATGGGTGTGTTTTGATTTGTTTTTTTTCCTGGTATTCGGTGTGTCTCATGATGGGGGCTCATAAGAGTCCAGACCTTCCATGATGGGTGGTTTTTGATCAGGTTTGGGTGGAGAGGGGTAGGTGGGATTGTGGGTTCTTTGCAGCAGGGGTCTGGACGGGGGGGGGGGGGGGGCAATAATATTCAGAAAAAAGGTTTGATATTGGGTTGCCTTTTTTCTGTCCTAATCGAGTATGTTTGGACGCTCAACTTCATGCTTTTTGTTTTCCCTTGTTGTACCCTGCATTGCTGTTTGTGTTTTCTTGCCTTTTCATCAGTAAAATTATTGAAACTTAGAGAAAAAATGAAGAAGAGCTTTTTCCTTCATGGATCTGAAAATGTGAAATAGTGTTTCAAAGTAGCTGCATCTACAAAGAGAGAGGTTACAGTTTAGAAAAATGCAAAAGCATGGTTATTTAGATAGGTTTACCCAGGCAGTCCTCAGTAGGTTTTGATAGGGCAAGGATGACCCTGATCTTTACAGTTGATGTATGTCAAGAAATTAAAGTGGATTTTATGTGAATTGAGCACTGGTTCTAGATAAGGAAAAATATAGGTGTGATGTTTAGAAGGGCTAGCACGTCACAGTGGGAAAATTTTGAGTTCATGAGAGAGTAGTAGCCCTTAGAGGGATTCAAACCCTTAAGATGGCTCTGCCTTTGGAATTGAAATTTCCTTTCACATTGTACCAGCCAGTAAGGAGCAGACTTATCCAGCAGTAGCATCTTTAAATGGTGCTTGAAATGCAACAACACATAACTGTGCCTTTTCTTTTTCAGGTCCTAAATTGTGAAATACTCTGCCAGCCAATCTTAGAGAATTAAAGGATATATTTGATTTTAGAAAGAAAGTAATGACCTGTTCCTTGCCAAATCCAGAGGCCACTACTCCATCCTCATCCTCCTTGATCTATCCGCTGCTTTTGATACTGTCAATCATGATTTACTTCTTGCCACACTGTCCTCATTTGGGTTCCAGGGTTCTGTCCTCTCCTGGTTCTCCTCCTATCTCTCCCACCGCACCTTCAGAGTACACTCTCATGGATCTTCCTCCACCCCCATCCCGCTCTCTGTTGGAGTTCCCCAGGGATCTGTCCTTGGACCCCTTCTTTTTTCAATCTACACCTCTTCCCTGGGCTCACTGATCTCATCTCATGGTTGCCAGTATCATCTTTATGCTGATGAAACCCAGCTATATCTCTCCACACCAGACATCACCGCGGAGACCCAGGCCAAGGTATCGGCCTGCTTATCCGAAATTGCTGAATGGATGTCCAACCGCCACCTGAAACTGAACATGTCCAAGACCGAGCTTATCGTCTTTCCACCAAAACCCACTTCTCCTCTTCCTCCACTCTCTATCTCAGTTGATGGCACCCTCATCCTCCCCGTTTCATCTGCCCACAACCTCGGAGTCATCTTCGACTCCTCCCTCTCCTTCTCTGCGCATATCCAGCAGATAGCCAAGTCCTGTCGCTTCTTTCTCTTTAACATCAGCAAAATTCGCCCTTTCCTCTCTGAGCACACCACCCGTACTCTCGTCCACGCTCTCATTACCTCTCGCCTTGACTACTGCAACCTACTCCTTACTGGCCTCCCACTTAGCCATCTATCCCCCCTTCAATCTGTTCAGAACTCTGCTGCACGTCTTATATTCCGCCTGAACCGATATACTCATATCACCCCTCTTCTCAGGTCACTTCACTGGCTTCCAATCAGATACCGCATACAGATCAAGCTTCTCCTTCTTACCTACAAATGCACTCAGTCTGCAGCCCCTCATTACCTCTCTACCCTCTTTTCCCCTTACGTTCCTGCCCGTAACCTCCGCTCACAGGACAAATCCCTCCTCTCAGTACCCTTCTCCACCACCGCCAACTCCAGGCTCCGCTCATTCTGCCTCGCCTCACCCTATGCTTGGAATCAACTTCCTGAGCCCTTATGCCAAGCCCCCTCCCTACCCATCTTCAAATCCTTGCTCAAAGCCCACCTCTTCAATGTTGCTTTCAGCACCTAACCTTTATACCTTTCAGGAAATCTAGACTGCCCCTATTTGACTGACTGTACATTTGTCCTTTAGATTGTAAGCTCCTTTGAGCAGGGGCTGTCCTTCTATGTTAAATTGTACAGCGCTGCGTAACCCTAGTAGCGCTTTAGAAATGTCAAGTAGTAGTAGTAGTAAGTATAGACATTACTTTCTGAAAAAAAAAGTCTGTTTGAGATTCTTTGCTTTATTTTTGTGCTGATTTTGTAACACTACTTTGTATTGATTAATTCTGTATGTTCAGTTGTTAGCCACCAAGCACTTTGGATTGGTGGAATTTAAATACATTTTAGCTAAACCAAATAACTAACGAGGCACTGAGGTGACCTTGGAGAGAACCAGTAAGTGTCTTCAGGGTGCTGAGAAGGGGTTGGTTTTAGCGGGGAGATTGAGGAATAGGAGCTGATACAGTTTGAGGCAAAGAGTTGTCAGCAACTGCAAGAACTTTACCTGATGATAGTAGGGAGCAAACATCCTGCGTGAACACATGAACAACCAGAAGCATGTGTGTGTTTATCTGTGAAGGGCAAGAGGGTGTGTGTGTATATCTGTATATTTCACTACTACAGTCAGTATCATAATATCATAACACGCTCCCAAAATCTATTAGGTTTCAGCCTAACTGCTTACAATTCTGAAAATTGCTAAAAACTAATTTCTTCACTGATTCATTCCAGAATTCATTAGATTAGTTAATATAACAATAACTAGTTGATAATCTTGTCTCTTTTCCGTATTGCAAATCTATCAATATGTCCACTATTTGTAGTTTATTTGCTAATCTGTTACTCTGAACCACTTCATGATACTACTTCACTATTGTTGAAATTCAAACTCTGTATTTTTAATCTAAACTGTAAGCCACATTGAACTTAAGCTTGTTTTCGGGATAATGTGGGATATAAATAAAAAAATAATAATTTCCCTTTGAAAATTCAGGCTGGAGAAGTGCACTGCTACAAATATACTGAAAACCAACCTATTCAAGAAGGCATACCATAACGATCCATCCTAAATACTAGACAACTAGACTTTACATGAACTAGACAAAACCGAACTCCTTACACTAGACTGGTAACCTTTGCTGTTGCTAATGAAAGTTACGCAATTCTCACTACCACTTTTTCTTTTTTTTTTTTTTTTTTATAATTTTTTATTTATAACCATTTAAATTTTTACAAGCGATAAAACAACTTGCCGGAAATACAGAGAGAGTAATACATAGAAATTATTTCAGTCACATAATTCTTTTCTCTTCCTTAGACCACTAAATAGGGAGAGTGAAACAAGACAAGGAGATCAATTAAACAGTAAACAGAGAAAAAAAGTGATAAAGTGATATTAACCTGATTATCCCCAGATATTACTCGTCTTATTCATTATTCCACATTGATCATCTGGTTGGTTTCTTCAAGGCCAATACAGTGTATAGTCAAATCATTTCATTGAAAACATACTTATTATCCAATATTAGTTAGAAATAATACATCTGATTACATTCTTTCTCTTTTAAAAACCAGAAGTTATTTAACAATACATATACTTAAGTCTCTAATTCAAATCCCACTGATTAAAGTAATCCCAGTTTTCATAGGCTTCACTCCTTTTAAAGTAATAATTGAGGAAATATTTCTGAGGAAAACTTTAGGAGTCATACCCGGAACTCTTGGAAAAACAATAATCTCGATATTAATCTATAATAATGTTCATTTTATTATTCAAAGTTTCTGGTCTAGTATCATTTTTAAAATCATAACCACTTCTTGCTCGTGTAGAATCATTTGTTATATCAATTTTTCACTCGAGGTGGCAATCGTAAATTAATGTTACAAAGAAGGGAAGCCAAGTAGATTTTTGATTTGAAAACTACAGAGCCAACTGGTTTGAATAATTCAATAGGTTGGTATCACATATTTAGTAAAAAAATATACCAAACACTGATTCAGTCAATTTAAGTAATTTGCGAGCAGTTAATCAAGAAGCCTATTTAAACAAGGTGTTCATTCAGTGACGCCGAGGCGCCATTTTGAAAACTGGAATGCTTCCGCTAGAAGTGAGTGAACCTTCGGGTTGGTACAGCATGGGGCTCATTTTCAAAGTATTTAGCCTTCCAAAGTTCCATAGAAACCTATGGAATTTAGCCTCCCAAAGTGCTTTGAAAATATGCCTCCATGTGCGTTTACAACTTCCAAGTTTGAAACATTCTAAAGTTGTTTTGTGTCATTTTAGACTCTTAGCATCTAGACTCAGCACTCTGTTCCTGAAGAAGCCTTTTCTCTGGGGTGAAACGGTGGCCCCCATCGAACATAAAAGACAATGCTGCATACAGCATTTCTAAGCTAAGTGCAGATGTATTTATATTTACACAGTTTGCCGCTGACCGGGTTTACCTTTAATGTAGAAGTTGATTTGAATATCTACTAAGAGTTAAAATCATTCTCAACCATACTTTGAAGTTTTTACGCCTGATGATAGAAATCCAGCGTTTGTTATGCATAACAAGTACATAGCATAGCAATGCCCAAAACTTTAGGCTTGACAGCCTCTGGTTTCTGAGGGCTTTTCTCCAAAGCTTGGGATAAGCACAATATGTTAAACTGATTTGCTAGAGTTAGCCCCGTCTCTTCCTCTGCAAACTTCGGTTACTGCAGCCTCTCAGTCTTTCCTACCAAAACGTCCCCAGGTGCAGATTTTGGATCCCGAGGAGCTATCTGACACAGATGGCCCGGTTTTTTCTCCGGGCTGTCCCTCAGAATCTTTGGATTTGACAGACGAGGTCACCCTGCCCTTTGAAGAGGGGGATGATCTGACGGCTGCCTGCCTTTTTTGCAGGGAAGAACTTCCCTCCCTGATTGATAGGGCTTTTGAGGTTTTGGCCATTTCCCCCCTTAATCATCAGGGGGAACAGGTCCGGTGCCCTCTATTATGTCTGGCACCAAATGTCCACCTCGTTCCTTTCATGTGCATGAGGCCATGAAGATCCTTATTTCGGCACAGTGGGATATGCTGGACAGTGGGCTTAAGGTTGTTTAGAGCTATGTCGCGTCTTTATGCGCTACCTGCTCCTGACTTAGACTTGCGGACACTAAGAAAACCACTCTCCTTGTGGAGGGTGGCACGGCGCTCAAGGACCCTCAGGATCCAGAGTTGGAGACTTGCTTGAAGCTGTCCTTTGAAGTAGCGGCCCTTTCCCTGCAGGCCTCAGTTTGTGGCTCCTATGCAGCGCGGGCATGCTTATCATGGGTACAGAAAGCCTCCTCTCCGGAAGATCTCGTGGCTGTTTTTCCGGCCTTGGAGTCCGGTTTAGCCTTCCTTATGGATCTTCTTTATGATCTTTTGAGGGCTTCGGCGAAGGAGGTTTCCCTAGTGGTCACTGCGTGTCGCTGGCTGTGGTTGCAGCATTGGGCTGCAGACATGGCCTCTAAGTCATGTTTAGCAAGGCTTCCTTTTAGGGGAAAGCTTTTGTTTGGACAGACTTAGAACAGATTGTGAAGGACCTCGGTGACTCTTAAGGGCCAGCGCCTCCCGGAGGATAGGTCCAAGTTTGTATGACCGGCGGGACCTAGACCTAAGTTTAGGGATACACGACGTTACCGTCCAGGTCGCGGGGCCTCTTTTCAGAGAGTGAGGTCTTTTCAGAGGCCTCAGCCCTTTCGAGGTGACAGGCGGGGGCCTTTCTTTCCGGTAACAGAAATCAGCCTGCAGCCAGGTCCGCCCAATGATGGGGCCCTGGTCCATATCCAGCTAGTTATTGGGGGGGGGGGGGGCAGACTGGCCCTATTCCTGGTGGAGTGGACCAGGGAAACATCCGACGAATGGGTCTTGGAGGTTATCAGAGACGGCTACAAGTTAGAATTGGCTAGCCGGATAGTAGACTCTTTTCTTGAATCTCCTTGCAAATGTCCTGCCAAGGTGCGGGCCCTCCTCAACTTATAATGGCTGGGTTCCGTCCAGCCCGTACCTACAGAAAGAGGGTGCGGTCGATACTCCATTTATTTTGTGGTGCCAAAAAAGGGCGGTTCTTGGTGACCCGTCTTAGATCTCAAGTGCGTCAACAGGTCCTTACGGGTTCGGCTTTTCCGTATGGAAACACTCCGATCGGTGATCGTAGCGTTACAGCCAGGGGAGTTTTTGACCTCTCTTGATCTCAAAGAGGCCTATTTACACATTCCAATCTGGTGTCCCCACAGGCGCTTTCTTCGCTTTGCAGTGCTCGGTCGTCATTTTCAATTCAAAGCGATGCCCTTCGGCCTAGCCACAGCGCCTTGGACCTTTTCCAAGGTCCTGGTAGTAGTAGTGGTGGCCTATCTCAGGACGGAAGGAATTCAGGTCCATCCCTATCTAGACGACTGGCTTGTGCGGGAGTCTTCTTTTGACTACTACTACTACTACTACTTAGCATTTCTATAGCGCTACTAGGGTTACGCAGCGCTGTACAAGTTAAAACATGGGGAAGGACAGTCCCTGCTCAAGAGAGCTTACAATCTAAAGGTAACAAACTATGTAGTCAGTGTAGTCAGTGTATCATGAATGGGGAAGGTGGTTAGGCGTCAAAAGCAAGGGAGAAGAGATGGGTTTTAAGTAAGGACTTAAAGATGGGCAGGGAGGGCGCATGGCGTATGGGCTCGGGGAGTCTGTTCCAGGCATAAGGTGATGCGAGGCAGAAGGGACGGAGTCTGGAGTTAGCGGTGGTGGAGAAGGGTACAGATAGGAGTGATTTGTCCTGAGAGCGGAGGTTACGGGTGGGGACATAGGGGGAGAGGAGGGTAGAGAGGTAATGGGGGGGGCTGCAGATTGAGTGCATTTGAAGGTCATTAGGAGAAGCTTGAACTGAATACGGTAGCGAATCGGGAGCCAGTGAAGCGACTTGAGGAGAGGGGTGATATGAGAGTATCGGTTCACGCAGTAGATAAGACGTGCAGCGGAATTTTGGACAGATTGAAGGGGGGATAGGTGGCTAAGCGGGAGACCAGCAAGGAGAAGGTTGCAATAGTCAAGACGAGAGGTAACGAGTGAATGGACGAGGGTTCGGGTGGTCTGTTCAGAGAGGAATGGGCGGATTTTGCTAATATTATAGAGGAAGAAGCGACAGGTCTTAGCTGTCTGCTGGATATGGGCAGAGAAGGAGAGGGAGGAGTCGAAAATGACTCCGAGATTGCGGGCTGACGAGACGGGGAGGATGAGGGCGTTGTCAACAGAGACAGAGAGTGGGGGGAGAGGAGAGGAGAGTTTGGGTGGGAAGACAAGGAGCTCAGTCTTTGCCATGTTCAGTTTCAGATGACGGTTGGACATCCAGGCGGCGATATCTGAGAGGCAGGCCGAGACTTTGGCCTGGGTTTCGACTGTGATGTCGGGAGTGGAGAGGTAGAGCTGGGTGTCATCGGCATAGAGATGGTACTGGAAACCATGAGATGAGATCAGTGAGCCCAGGGAAGAGGTGTATTTTGAGAAAAGAAGCGGTCCAAGGACAGATCCTTGGGGAACCCCAACAGAGAGCGGGACCGGGGTGGAAGAAGAGCCATTAGAAAATACTCTGAAGGTGCGTTGGGAAAGATACGAAGAGAACCAGGAGAGGACGGGGCCCTGGAATCCAAATGAGGACAGTGTGTCAAGAAGTAAATTATGATTGACGGTGTTGAAGGCGGCAGATAAGTCGAGGAGGATAAGGATGGAGTAGTGACCTTTGGATTTGGCAAGGAACAAGTCATTGCAGACTTTGGAGAGAGCTGTTTCTGTTGAGTGTAGTGGGTGAAAGCCGGATTGAAGCGGATCAAGGATGGCCTGAGAGGAGAGGAAATCAAGGCAGCGGCTGTGGACAGCGCGTTCAAGTAATTTGGAGAGGAAGGGTAGAAGGGAGATGGGGTGGTAATTGGAGGGACAGGTGGGGTCAAGTGATGGTTTTTTAAGAAGTGGAGTGACTACAGCGTGCTTGAAGGTGTCAGGGACAGTAGCAGTGGAGAGAGAGAAGTTGAGGATGTGACAGATTGAGGGGTTAACTGTAGGAGAGATGTTGGTAAGCAGAGTGGTGGGAATGGGGTCAGAGGAACAGGTGGTGCACTTAGAGGAAGAAAGAAGGCGAGCAGTTTCCTCTTCGGTGATCTCAGGGAAGGAGGAGAAGGAGGATAGGTTAGGTTGGTTGAGGGAGTGGGTTAAGAAGTCACAGGGAGGAGAAGGCTTGGAGGTGAATTCAAGGTTTATCTTCTGCACTTTATCGCGGAAGTAGTCAGCTAATGTTTGAGGAGAGAGTGGGGGGTGGGGGGTGGGAGCGGAGGGCACTTTAAGTAGGGAGTTGAGGGTTGCGAAGAGGCGACGAGGGTTGGAGCCAAGAGAATTGGTTAATTGAGAATAATATTCCTGTTTGGCAAGGAATAGGGAGGACTGGAAGGAGGATAGCATGAATTTGTAATGGGTGAATTCTGACAGGGTGTGAGATTTCCTCCAGAGTCGTTCAGCAGATCGGGTGCAGGAGCGAAGGTAATGGATGCATGGGGTTAACCAGGGCTGAGGATTAATGCGCTTAGTGGGGCGAGAGACAGATGGTGCTAGGGTATCCAGAGCAGTGGAGAGAATTTCATTGTAGGTAGAGACAGCCGTGTCGACAGATTCAGAAGACGAGATGGACGGGAAGAGATTGGAGATGTGAGAGGATAGGGTAAGGGGGTCGACAGCTTGGAGATTCCTGAAGGTAGTGGTTATAGTTGGGCGAGGTTGAGGGGGAGGGTGATGAAGTGTGAGGGTGATTAGGTGATGATCTGAGATAGGAAGGACTGAGGTGCAGAAATTAGAAAGGTGAGCAGGAAGAGAAGAGAACGAGGTCGAGACAATGGCCATCACGGTGAGTAGGGGCGGTAGAGGATAGTCTGAGGTTAAAGGAGGATATCAGAGTGAGGAATTTAGAAGCGTAAGAGTTGGATGGGTTGTCAACGTGAATGTTAAAATCACCAAGAATGAGGGATGGAGATGCGGGATCAAGAAAGACGGTGAGCCAGGCGTCGAAGTCAGTAAGGAATGAAGAGAGGGGCTTATCAGGGGGGCGGTAGATGACCGCAACTCTGAGTGGTAATGGGTGGAATAGTCGGATGGAGTGAGCTTCAAAGGACGAGAAGCAGTGAGACTGCGGCAGGAGGAGGGGTTGGAAACTACAGGAGGGCGAGAGAAGTAGCCCGACGCCTCCGCCGCGGCCATCTGGGCGGGGAGTGTGGGAGAAGAGAGAACCTCCATGACAAAGGGCGGCGACTGAGGCAGAGTTGTCAGGGGAGAGCCAGGTTTCGGTTAGGGCGAGTAGTTGAAGGGAGCGAGAGATGAAGAGATCGTGGATGAAGGGCAGTTTGTTGCAGACCGAGTGGGCATTCCACAAGGCACATGAGAAGGGGAGGAGGGGAATAGAGACGAGATTGGAGGCGTCACGGAATCGTTTCTGTGGATAGGAGGAGGACAGGTGAGGGGGGCCTGGATTAGGATTAATGTCTCCCGCGGATAGCAGGAGGAGGAGCAGGAGAGTGCGGAGGAGGGTGGGGGAGGTCAGGCGACGAAGACGGGGTGCACTTAGGAGGAATGGTGAAGGGTTAATGGTAGGAAGGAGGTGTTGAAGATTAAGGGCTTGGAAGGAGGAGGGGGACAAGAGAGGTGGTGAGGGATGGGGGTGGATAGGGTATTGCCATAGTGGGCAGGTTGGGAGGGAACACAGGTGGGTAATGAGTTCCAGCAGTGGACAGCGGTAAGGGGAGGGGAAAAAGATTAGGAAGGGATAGGGCAAGGAAGAGGATGTGGACAGGGGCCATAAGTAGTGATTTGAGGAGAGTTGGCGGGTAACCGACAAAGTGGTCGGGTTGCTTCTGTCGCTTGGTTGGGTGATCAACTTCCCGAAGTGCAGCCTAACGCCTTCCCAAACGCTGGAATACTTGGGGGTGTGTTTCGATACCCGAACAGGGATAGTTTCTCTTCCTTCAGCTCGAGCACAGTGATTACAGGCTCAGTTTTGAGCGCTGTTTCAAACTCCGAACCCGCGGACTTGGGACTATGTACAAGTTCTAGGTTCCATGGCCTCCACCTTGGACGTGGTAAAGTGGGCCAGAGCTCACATGCGCCCCCTCCAGTGGCACCTTCTGAGCCGTTGGTCTCCGCTCTCGAAGGATTACGAGGTTCGGGTGCCATGTTCGGCCTGTCTTCACACAATCATGCACTGGTGGTTCATTCAAAAGAATCTGGTGTCGGGCATTTTTCTGGCAACCCCAGACTAGAAGATAGTGACCACGGATGCGTCACTGTCTGGGGGGCTCATTGCCTGCAACAGATGGCCCAGGGCGTTTGGACTTCAACGGAGGCATCATGGTCCATCAACTGCTTGAAGTTGCAGACGATTCATCTGGCCCTTTGGGAGTTTCTGTCTCTTCTCCGCGGTTGCCGAGTTCGAGTTCTTTCGGACAATGCAACGGCGATCGCCTATGTAAACTGTCGGGGGCACCAGCAGTGCATCTCTAGCGCACGAGGCGGCTCTGATCTGCTGTTGGGCAGAGACTCATCTCTCTTTCTTGACAGCGGCTCATATAGCGGACTTTCTCAATCGCCACCAGTTGGAGCTGGGGGAGTGGACGCTCTCCCCTCTGGCCTTCAATCAGGTAACTGTCCATTGGGGGATGCCAGGGAGAACCTGTTTCAGGGTCCAGCATAGGACCGGAACTTCCAGGCACAGAAAGTGCAGCAAGCACGTCTTGCCATACTTTCATAGAGGCTGGGGGGGATGAACTGGGATGGAAGGAGCCTGGAAAATGGCTGGTGTATGGCCTGGGCTGCTGGAGCTCTGGCACATGTGTGATTTTTGGCTTGGAGCTCCCGTAGGCCTTTGCTGAAGTCGGGGCCTCAAATTTTGTTGCTGTCCAGAAGGTTGTCGCTAAATATTGCGGGCAGCCATTGACAGTGAGAAAGGTTGATCTGGAGCAGCTTTGTTGGTGGTGACCATCTGAAGAACATCTGGGGGTCAAGGTAAGAGGTCCTTTGGGCCTCCTGGTTTATTATTTTAATTTTAAATTGTGAATTTCGGAGCTGATGAGTTCTGGCACCGGGAGTTAATTTTTAAATTTTATTTTTGGTAGTTAAAGGGTCTGGAGGTCCTCAGGATATGGGCTAGGGTGGTGAGGTTCTTGAAAAAATTCATTTATATGGTCAAAATTATGGTTTATGGTATGGGCTGGTTTTGAAGCTTCTAATCATTTGTTTTGGTCTGACGTCACTTGGAAACATCTTTGATATGGTACTGTATTCAGTTTGAGTGAGGAGACATTGGTGGGTTTTGGTGATTTTATAGGAAATTTGGGTGAAAAGCTTGTTTAAACATGTTTTAAAACATGGGAGAAAATATGGTGTCTGTGGTTTGAACAGATTAGGGGGTTTAGGTCACTTTGATTTCATCAATAATTTTTGAGATAATTCTATTATAAGTATGACTTTCCCATTATAGTCTATGGAAAAATTGATTTTCGAAATGGATTGTTTAGGTTACAGTTAAGTTCCATAACTAGAAACAAACTGAAAGTTCTGTGTTTTGAGACATGATTGGTTGTTAGAGGTCAACTAGTGTAAACAGAGCCACCTTCTTCCTTAGCAACAGTTTGGCTGGCTGTTGTCAGAGGGGCTGAAGACACTGGAGAGAGCATGTGTGAATGGGAGCGCTGCATGAGAGAGAATTTTGTCCTTAAAGTGGCTGAAAGTTGGCTCAGTGTTCGCAAATATCTAATATAATAATTTGCTCCTGCAACGTTCCAATGTGTCTACCTGCGTTCGTAACCATCTCCTGACGTCACTCTCCTGAAGTAGAAGCCTGCTTGCCTGACGTCAGGAGATGGTTACGAACGCAGGTAGACACATTGGAACGTTGCAGGAGCAAATTATTATAGTAGATCTGAACTTGGGTGGAGGGACAAATCGCGTTTTTCCCAAGTGGAGAGCAAGCTGGAGCTTGCAACCGAGCAGGGAAGAATGTGGAAGTAGCCGAGCTTCACCGTCTGCGCTATCCCCGGGACCCTGGCACCGATAGTACAGCACAAACACACCATCACGACCATCACCAGGTACGTGGCAGGAAAGAGCACCGAAGGCCGGTAACAGGCTGCCCCCCCTCCTCCTCATCTCTGAGCCACTTATTTTAACCAGTTTGTGCACCTTGCAAGTTTCCACGCATAGCCCCTAGACATTTCCATCCCCTCGGGGTAAGCAGGACCTGGCAGGCGCCCCTTCAACTAAGTGAGAGTGAGTGGCGGCCCGGAACCGGCTCCACACTTCGACCCCTGTGCCCAGGCCTGGAACCGCAGGCCCCACTTCCTCCCCGCTCACCCGGACACGGCGCTCTCAAGCTTGAGCGTCAGGGTCTCTTTGATGATGCGGTTGTTCACCTCCAGCAGGATCATGGCGGCAGCGGCGGGGAGAGACCGAGCGAGAGAAACGGGGGAAGAATCGCCGACACTCCGGGTCCGCCCTGCACCAGCCGCTCCTCGCCCATACACAATTTCCGCCCCGCACTTGCTTTCCATCACATACCCACCCCTACCAGTCAAACCCCAGATCCCACTCCCCCCAAACTAGCCCATTCTCATGCACACCCCCCTCTGCTTCCTCTCGCTGCGGCCTCCCTGAGGTGGAGGGGGTGCTGAGACCAAGGGGGGAATGGGGGGGGGGGTAGGGGGTCCTGAGACCAGGGCAGGGAGGAGGGGGAGGGTCCTGAGACCAGGGCAGGGAGGAGGGGGGTGCCGTCTCTTATACACTCGCACCTAGTCTCACTCTCTCTCTCTCTCTGTCACACACACACACTCGCACATTCACTCTCTCTTTCTCACACAGTCACTCTCACACACACTCTCTCAAACATGCACACTCCGAGGAAAACCTTGCTAGCGCTCATTTGTGTCAGAAACAGGCCTTTTTTACTAGTAATTATTTAATTGAAGAGAGAGAGTTAAAGTCATTGGTGCCAAAGAACTAGATTTTTTAAATTTTATTTTCTTACCCAGTGTGCTTGAGTGCTTGAGCTGAGATTGTGAATGATAGTGAAAAGTGGCTGAGTGTTTGCTCAGGGTAGTTTAGATCAGAGAAGTTCCCTTTTAAAAAATAAATCTGGTATTGTGTTCTGACAAGTCAAGGCTTTTAGGGCCTATCTATGTAAGCTGGCTTCGTAAGGCTAACTTGTGCCTCTCATTAGTACAGGGAAGCAGTAAAATAATAGGAACTCCATAGATAAGGATCTTAATTATTCATTTATTTAAGTGTCTTCTTAAATTAATAATAACCTGGGACAAATAGTGTCTCTTTGTCCCAGAAACCAGAAACTATGTGTAGTTAGGGAGACAGATTTTTCTCCTTTCATTTATTAAAGAATAGGGGCCCTGTTTACTAATGTGCATGCTAAACACTAGAGACACCTATATGTTCCTGTGGATGTCTCCAGTGTTTAGTGCGTGCTACAAATGCTAGTGCAGCTTAGTAAACGGGCCTAGGATAGTGGGTGACAGCATCCAGCTGGGCCCCAACGTATACAAGTAAAAGAGATGAAGAAACAAGAGAGACTAAAGGCATGCACAGATAAATGAACATTCATACCTGAGAAAAGGACACCAATAAACTACAGAAAAAAAATGTTGATAGGTTATCCAAATGTGTTTGAAAGGAAAAATTTGTGCATTACACAGAAATGTATTCAATATTATACAGTGAGAAAAGGAGAAGTTGTGTTAACTGAAATTTGTGAAAAACATAAGGATTTGTACTTAATTTCACTCTAATAACATTTTGTTACCTCTTAATTGGAACCCAAATAAAATCTGTTAAAAGTTTGTAACACCTGTTTGGTTCCTGGACTCAAAATGTAATTAGCTTCTTATTCCTTTTTTCAGTTTTGAACTGAAAGAACAAGGTTAGTATAATTGTACATCTCTGTTGAGTTTTTTTCTGAGGACTTGAGATATGAAGTATTCAGATGGATGGCTACAAAAAGACAACTTTAGAAGAGTCCCCAGTTTATGCCTGAATCGGAGGTGTTTTATTCTGGGTGACGACTGCTGACGAGAGAGAGAGAGAAGGGGGGGGGGGGGGGGGGGGTTAAGCCTTTTCCTTTATTTCCCTTTTCTCTCTCTTTTTATCTTACAATTTTTATTTGTAAACCACATCAGTATCTATTTATTTAGAAGTGGATATAAAGTGTACCAATTAACAACAAACAGATTGAGAAAAGAGCCTATATAAATTATTTTCTAAAGGAGCTGATGATGATCTTGGAGGAGATCCTCCCCCCCCCTTGCGCCCCACATGAACTTCATTGTAGACAACGTTGGGTGTGAGATGGAGAAGCAAAAGTTTTCCACCACTGGCTCATAAGTATTTTTGTGCTGGCTATTAGATTCATGAAAATTTGTCACGGTCTGATATAAACTGTAGAGGAAAAAGAGATGAGGGACATAAAACAGAGATTTCAATATCTGAAAGGTACTAATGTCTGAGAAACAAATCTTTTTCAACGGGAAGAGGTCATGAAATGAAGCTTCAAAGTGTTAGACTCAGGGATGTTAGAAAATAGTTTTTCTTGGAAAGAGTGTTGGTTGCCTGGAATGCCCTCTTGAAGGAAGCGATTGAGAGAAAACCAGTAATAGAGTTCAAAAAAGCATGAAATATACACAGATTTGATTTACTTTTTGTGGCAAGTCTATGGGAATGAAGCAGTGGAGCAGTGATTATTGTCAAAAAGCAGCATTGGCAGTATGCACTGTGCTTCTAAGAAGGCACTGGGTCTTCAGTATGCTATGGGATGGCATAATGGTACTACCACTGGTCCCCTGAGCAGATTGTAAGTCATATTTAAACACTAGTAAAAAAGGCCCGTTTCTGACACAAATGAAACGGGCGATAGCAAGGTTTTCCTCGGAGTGTGTATGTTTGAGAGAGTGTGTGTGTTAGAGTGACTGTGTGTGAGAGAGAGAGTGAATGTGAGAGTGTGTGAGAAAGAGAGTGAGTCTGGGTGCGAGTGTGTCTGTGAGAGAGAGAGTGTGTGTGTGAGAATGAGAGTGTGTTCAAGTGCATATGTGAGACACAGTGTGAGAGAGTGTGTGTTTCACACAGGTACAGTGTGTGCGAGAGAGAGTGTGTGTGAGACACAGACTTTCTGTGAGACTGAGTGTATGAGATCAAGAGAGTGTGTGAGTGACGGTGTGACACACAGAGAGTGAATGTGATACAGTGTGAGACATAGAGTGTGTGAGAGACAGTGTGTGAGAGTGAGAGAGACATTGACTGTGAGAGAGAGAGTGTGTGTGAGAGAGAGAGTGTGTGTGACAGAGATACCTCCCCCACCCTCTGGTGTCAGGCCACCCCTCTCTCCCTATCTCTGGTGTCAGCCCCCCCCCCCCCCCCTCTCTCTCTCTGGTGTCTGAGCGTTACTGTGCAGGACGCTGAACTCTGGCTGTGCTTCAAGGAACTGACCAATCCTATTTAATAGAATGCACCTCCAACATTCTGAAGCCGAGAAACCTCATGTGGTTGGTCACTTCTGCTTGTGACGAACCCGGAAGTACGTGATGTCAATTCAGGAGATGGATACAGAGAGCAGGAATGCCTCAGCCATGCAGTCAGCTTCAGAATGTTGGAGGTTCATTATATAGGATGATGAAACTGCGTGAATTTTGCTTTGATTGTGCATTAGGTTAACCATACCTGTTTGTTTTCATTATTATCTAGGTAACAAGGAGTAAAAGTACACAGTTTTTTTTTAAATATAAAGCTTAATGCAAAAAAGTTATAATGCACATGTTACTCTGTTTAGCATGTTTGTTGACTTATGCTGAACATCACATTTAGAAATGGGAAGCAAATGTTAAAAAAAGATAAGAATTTGCTTCTGTTATGTTCTTTTCCAGATGCATATTTGCTGCTGTTGTTCCTGCAGCCTTTTTAGTATTGTTTAAGGGTGCCCTGCTGATTGGTTCGGTTAGGTACCAATTCCCCTTTTAGCATCCATTCATGCAGTTATAATAGCACACAGTAATTATGTTGCACTTTACTGAAAGTGGCAGGTTGTCCCATTAAAATGACAGCTCTTTCGACAACTGACCATTTATTGTAAAAGAAAAATGGTTCAGTGCTGGTTGACCTTGCTTTCAATTTGCTGTAACAAAAGTTGCATTAGGGTTGTTGTATTTACATGTCTTGCTGTGGTAAGTGGTTTGAAAAATTTCTGCTCTGCACAAGACCCCGTGATGGTTTTTGAGGAGGTGCTGGGTTCCAGTGTGAAGAAGACTGTGCTAGTCGATAGGGTAGACTCTCTTTCCTTTCCCATTTTTATTACCTGAGCAATTTGGCGTTCAGGGAACTCGGTTGGAGCAGCAGTAAAGATATGAAATGAGAGACTGGAATTTGATGAAACATTGTATTCAAGAATAACACTGCGACCTAACTTGCTTCAGAGTTATTAGCAAGAGCTCTGGAGACTACTAGCATTCAGTTCTCCGAAAAGGAACAGGTGAATCATTCTTGAAGTTGGCATCATTCCTATGAATTTAAAGCAGTAGGGTGTCTCAGTGAAAAACAGACAAGAGTAGGGGCATGAAGTGGCAACCAAGGCAGCAGTGTGTGCTAAATATGCTAGGGGAACCCAGCAAACATTCATTAAAACCAGACCTTAAAATACTTGTTCATAAAACAGCCAGTTTGCGACTGATCATATGCTGAGCATAAGTACATAAGTACATAAGTAGTGCCATACTGGGAAAGACCAAAGGTCCATCTAGCCCAGCATCCTGTCACCGACAGTGGCCAATCCAGGTCAAGGGCACCTGGCACGCTCCCCAAACGTAAAAACATTCCAGACAAGTTATACCTAAAAATGCGGAATTTTTCCAAGTCCATTTAATAGCGGTCTATGGACTTGTCCTTTAGGAATCTATCTAACCCCTTTTTAAACTCCGTCAAGCTAACCGCCCGTACCACGTTCTCCGGCAACGAATTCCAGAGTCTAATTACACGTTGGGTGAAGAAAACTTTTCTCCGATTCGTTTTAAATTTACCACACTGTAGCTTCAACTCATGCCCTCTAGTCCTAGTATTTTTGGATAGCGTGAACAGTCGCTTCACATCCACCCGATCCATTCCACTCATTATTTTATACACTTCTATCATATCTCCCCTCAGCCGTCTCTTCTCCAAGCTGAAAAGCTCTAGCCTTCTCAGCCTCTCTTCATAGGAAAGTCGTCCCATCCCCACTATCATTTTCGTCGCCCTTCGCTGTACCTTTTCCAATTCTACTATATCTTTTTTGAGATACGGGGACCAGTACTGAACACAATACTCCAGGTGCGGTCGCACCATGGAGCGATACAACGGCATTATAACATCCGCACACCTGGACTCCATACCCTTCCTAATAACACCCAACATTCTATTCGCTTTCCTAGCCGCAGCAGCACACTGAGCAGAAGGTTTCAGCGTATCATCGACGACGACACCCATATCCCTTTCTTGATCCGTAACTCCTAACGCGGAACCTTGCAAGACGTAGCTATAATTCGGGTTCCTCTTACCCACATGCATCACTTTGCACTTGTCAACATTGAACTTCATCTGCCACTTGCACGCCCATTCTCCCAGTCTCGCAAGGTCCTCCTGTAATCGTTCACATTCCTCCTGCGACTTGACGACCCTGAATAATTTTGTGTCATCGGCGAATTTAATTACCTCACTAGTTATTCCCATCTCTAGGTCATTTATAAATACATTAAAAAGCAACGGACCCAGCACAGACCCCTGCGGGACCCCACTAACTACCCTCCTCCACTGAGAATACTGGCCACGCAATCCTACTCTCTGCTTCCTATCTTTCAACCAGTTCTTAATCCATAATAATACCCTACCTCCGATTCCATGACTCTGCAATTTCTTCAGGAGTCTTTCGTGCGGCACTTTGTCAAACGCCTTCTGAAAATCCAGATATACAATATCAACCGGCTCCACATTGTCCACATGTTTGCTTACCCCCTCAAAAAAATGCATTAGATTGGTGAGGCAAGACTTCCCTTCACTAAATCCGTGCTGACTTTGTCTCATCAGTCCATGTTTTTGTATATGCTCTGCAATTTTGTTCTTAATAATAGCCTCCACCATCTTGCCCGGCACCGACGTCAGACTCACCGGTCTATAATTTCCCGGATCTCCTCTGGAACCCTTCTTAAAAATCGGAGTAACATTGGCTACCCTCCAGTCTTCCGGTACTACACTCGATTTTAGGGACAGATTGCATATTTCTAACAGTAGCTCCGCAAGTTCATTTTTTAGTTCTATTAATACTCTGGGATGAATACCATCAGGTCCCGGTGATTTACTACTCTTCAGCTTGCTGAACTGACCCATTACATCCTCCAAGGTTACAGAGAATTCTCCGAGGACAAGCAGGCTACTTGTTCTCACTGATGGGTGACGTCCACGGCAGCCCTTCCAATTGGAAACTTCACTAGCAAAGTCGTTTGCTAGTCCTCGCGCGCCCGCGCGCACCGCGCATGCGCGGCCGTCTTCCCGCCCGAAACCGGCTCGAGCCGGCCAGTCTTCTTTTGTCCGCACTCGGTACGGTCGTTTTTTCGCCGTGTCGAGCCCCGGAAAGTCGACCTCGCGCGTCCAAAGTTTTTTTGAGCATGTTTTTTCTTCGGAAAAGCTTTGTTCTAGTGCGGGAAGTGCTCCGGAAACCCTCCCCGGTTTTCGTGTCAATCCTCCCCGTACTTCCAGCTTTTTGCCCCGATAAGTTTTTTTTCGTCGTCGGGGTAGGCCTCTTTCGGCCTCGGTCGAGATTTTTCTCCCTCTAAATTTTGGTGCTTCAATTTTCGCCATTTCGGCTTTTGATTTCGCCGGCGTGATTTTTCCGCCCATGACATCGAAGCCTTCCAGCGGCTTCAAGAAGTGCACCCAGTGCGCCCGGGTTATCTCGCTCACTGATCGACACTCGTCGTGTCTTCAGTGTCTGGGGGCTGAGCACCGCCCTCAGAACTGCAGTCTGTGTTCCCTGCTTCAAAGGCGGACTCAGGTAGCGAGACTAGCCCAGTGGAACGTGTTGTTCTCGGGCTCTTCGTCGGCATCGGCACCGGGATCTTCGAGTGCATCGACGTCGTCAGCGTCCAGACCATCTTCCTCGGCCGCCCTTGCATCGAGTGCATCGAGGCATCGGGCCTCTGCATCGGCGCCGAGACATCGGATAGCTGCATCGACGTCGGTGGTACCGGGACCTCGTCTCCTGATGTCGTCGGACGGTGGTGCATCGAGTGGAGTGCAGGTGAGGGCTGTCCATTCCCCTGCTGGTGGCGGTGAGCCCTCGGGTGGGTCTCCTCCTACCCTGAGGGCTCCTGCGGTACAGCCCCCCCGAGATCGACCCTCTTCGGTCTCGGCCCCGAGGAAGCGACGGATGGATTCTACGTCCTCCTCGTCGGTGCCGGGGAGCTCCGGTGACATGCTTCGGAAGAAATCGAAGAAGCATCGACACCGGTCTCCTCCCCGTGTCGGCACCGAGAGCTCTGGGTCGCCGAGGGATTCGGCACCCAGCAGGCATCGGCACCGAGAGGACCGCTCACCCTCTGTTCAAGAGGTGTCGATGCGCTCCACTCTGGACAGCCCGGAACAGCCTCCTCGCCCGGAACAGGTTCTGACGTCGACGCCTGCATCGACCTCTCAGCCTTTTTCTGCAGCCACTCTGAACGAGAGCCTCCGGGCCGTTCTCCCAGAGATTCTGGGAGAGCTGTTGCGCCCTACCCCTCCGGTACCGGCGGTGCTTGCGCCTCCGGTACCGTCGAGCGTGGCGCCGGCTGGCCCATCGCCCAGGTTGAGGTCCCCGACGTCGGTACCGCGTGCGGTGCCGACCGCGGCCACCTCCCAGGAGGGCTCCCCGACTACGTCGGCGGAGGGAGCTTCGCCGATGCGGGCGAGGGAGTCTTCCTCTCGACGCCCCCGTCGTGGACGTGGTTCCACTGAGTTGAGCAGGGCGAGGTTGCAGACACAGGTTCGGGAACTTGTGTCTGACACCGAGGGTGAGGCCTCGTGGGAGGAAGAGGAAGACCCCAGATATTTCTCTGACGAGGAGTCTGAGGGTCTTCCGTCTGATCCCACTCCCTCTCCTGAAAGGCAGCTTTCTCCTCCTGAGAGCCTGTCTTTCGCTTCCTTTGTCCGGGAGATGTCTACGGCCATCCCCTTCCCGGTGGTTGTGGAGGACGAGCCCAGGGCTGAAATGTTTGAGCTCCTGGACTATCCTTCTCCACCTAAGGAAGCGTCCACTGTTCCCTTGCACCATGTCCTAAAAAAGACATTGCTTGCGAACTGGACAAAACCCTTAACTAATCCCCACATTCCCAAGAAGATCGAGTCCCAGTACTGGATCCATGGGGACCCAGAGCTGATGCGCACTCAGTTGCCTCATGACTCTGGAGTTGTGGATTTGGCCCTAAAGAAGGCTAAGAGTTCTAGGGAACATGCTTCGGCGCCCCCGGGCAAGGACGCTAGAACCTTAGACTCCTTTGGGAGGAAGGCCTACCATTCCTCTATGCTCGTGTCCAAGATCCAGTCTTACCAGCTCTACACGAGCATACACATGCGGAACAATGTGCGGCAGTTGGCGGGCTTGGTTGATGCTCTTCCCCCCGAGCAAGCCAAGCCTTTTCAGGAGGTGGTCAGGCAGCTGAAGGCGTGCAGAAAATTCCTGGCCAGAGGAGTTTATGACACTTTTGATGTTGCGTCCAGGGCCGCTGCTCAAGGTGTGGTGATGCGCAGGCTCTCATGGCTGCGTGCCGCCGACCTGGAGAATAGACTCCAGCAGCGGATTGCGGACTCGCCTTGCCGTGCGGACAATATTTTTGGCGAAAAAGTTGAACAGGTGGTAGAGTCTCTCCACCAGCGGGACACCGCATTCGACAAATTCGCCCGCCGGCAGCCTTCAGCCTCTACCTCTACAGGTAGACGATTTTTCGGGGGAAGGAAGACTGTTCCCTACTCTTCTGGCAAGCGTAGGTACAATCCTCCTTCCCGACAGCCTGCGGCCCAGGCTAAGCCCCAGCGCGCTCGCTCTCGTCAGCAGCGTGCGACTCAGCAAGGCCCCGCGGCTCCCCAGCAAAAGCAAGGGGCGAGCTTTTGACTGGCTCCAGCAGAGCATAGCCGACATCCAAGTGTCCGTGCCGGGCGACCTGCCAGTCGGAGGGAGGTTGAAAGCTTTTCACCAAAGGTGGCCTCTCATAACCTCCGATCAGTGGGTTCTGCAAATAGTCCGGCAGGGATACACCCTCAATTTGACATCGAAACCTCCAAATTGTCCACCGGGAGCTCAGTCTTACAGCTTCCAACACAAGAAGGTACTTGCAGAGGAACTCTCCGCCCTTCTCAGCGCCAATGCGGTCGAGCCCGTGCCATCCGGGCAAGAAGGGCTGGGATTCTATTCCAGGTACTTCCTTGTGGAAAAGAAAACAGGGGGGATGCGTCCCATCCTAGACCTAAGGGCCCTGAACAAATATCTCGAAAAAGAAAAGTTCAGGATGCTTTCCCTGGGCACCCTTCTCCCCATGATTCAGCAAAACGATTGGCTATGCTCTCTGGACTTGAAGGATGCCTACACACACATCCCGATACTGCCAGCTCACAGACAGTATCTGCGATTTCAGGTGGGCACACGCCACTTCCAGTACTGTGTGCTACCCTTTGGGCTCGCCTCTGCGCCCAGGGTGTTCACAAAGTGCCTAGCTGTGGTAGCAGCGGCACTCCGCAGGCTGGGGGTGCACGTGTTCCCATATCTCGACGATTGGCTGGTAAAGAACACATCAGAGGCAGGAGCCCTGCAGTCCATGCAGATGACTATTCGCCTACTGGAGCTACTGGGGTTTGTGATAAATTATCCAAAGTCCCACCTTCTCCCAGCGCAGAGACTCGAATTCATAGGAGCTCTGCTGGATTCTCGGACGGCTCGCGCCTATCTCCCAGAGACGAGAGCCAACAACTTGTTGTCCCTCGTCTCGCGGGTGCGAGCGTCCCAGCAGATCACAGCTCGGCAGATGTTGAGTTTGCTGGGCCACATGGCCTCCACAGTTCATGTGACTCCCATGGCCCGCCTTCACATGAGATCTGCTCAATGGACCCTGGCCTCTCAGTGGTATCAGGCCGCCGGAGGTCTAGAGGACGTGATCCACCTGTCCACGAGTTTTCTCGACTCCCTGTATTGGTGGACGATTTGCTCCAATTTGACTCTGGGACGTCCCTTCCAAATTCCTCAGCCACAAAAAGTGCTGACCACGGATGCGTCCCTCCTGGGATGGGGAGCTCATGTCGATGGGCTCCACACCCAAGGAAGCTGGTCCCTCCAGGAACGCGATCTGCAGATCAATCTTCTGGAGTTACGAGCGATCTGGAACGCTCTGAAGGCTTTCAGAGATCGGCTGTCCCACCAAATTATCCAAATTCAGACAGACAACCAGGTTGCCATGTACTATGTCAACAAGCAGGGGGGCACCGGATCTCGCCCCCTGTGTCAGGAAGCCGTCAGCATGTGGCTCTGGGCTTGCCGTCAAGGCATGGTGCTCCAAGCCACATATCTGGCAGGCGTAAACAACAGTCTGGCCGACAGGTTGAGCAGGATTATGCAACCTCACGAGTGGTCGCTCAACTCCCGAGTGGTGCGCCAGGTCTTCCAAGCGTGGGGCACCCCCTTGGTAGATCTCTTCGCATCTCGAGTGAACCACAAAGTCCCTCAGTTCTGTTCCAGGCTTCAGGCCCACGGCAGACTGGCATCGGATGCCTTCCTCCTGGATTGGGGGGAGGGCCTGCTGTATGCTTATCCTCCCATCCCTCTGGTGGGGAAGACTTTGTTGAAACTCAAGCAAGACCGAGGCACCATGATTCTGATTGCTCCCTTTTGGCCGCGTCAGATCTGGTTCCCTCTTCTTCTGGAGTTGTCCTCCGAAGAACCGTGGAGATTGGAGTGTTTTCCGACCCTCATCACACAGGACGAAGGGGCTCTTCTGCATCCCAACCTCCAGTCGCTGGCTCTTACGGCCTGGATGTTGAGGGCGTAGACTTTGCCTCTTTGGGTCTGTCAGAGGGTGTCTCCCGCATCTTGCTTGCTTCCAGGAAAGATTCCACTAAGAGGAGTTACTTCTTCCATTGGAGGAGGTTTGCCGTCTGGTGTGACAGCAAGGCCTTAGATCCTCGCTCTTGTCCTACACAGACCCTGCTTGATTACCTTCTGCACTTGTCTGAGTCTGGTCTCAAGACCAACTCCGTAAGGGTTCACCTTAGTGCGATTAGTGCATACCATTACCGTGTGGAAGGTAAGCCGATCTCAGGACAGCCTTTAGTTGTTCGCTTCATGAGAGGTTTGCTTTTGTCAAAGCCCCCTGTCAAGCCTCCTACAGTGTCATGGGATCTCAATGTCGTTCTCACCCAGCTGATGAAACCTCCTTTTGAGCCACTGAATTCCTGCCATCCGAAGTACTTGACCTGGAAGGTCATTTTCTTGGTGGCAGTTACTTCGGCTCGTAGAGTCAGTGAGCTTCAGGCCCTGGTAGCCCAGGCCCCTTACACCAAATTTCATCACAACAGAGTAGTCCTCCGCACTCACCCTAAGTTTCTGCCAAAGGTCGTGTCGGAGTTCCATCTGAACCAGTCAATTGTCTTGCCAACATTCTTTCCCCGTCCTCATTCCTGCCCTGCTGAGCGTCAGCTGCACACATTGGACTGCAAGAGAGCATTGGCCTTCTATCTTGAGCGGACACAGCCCCACAGACAGTCCGCCCAATTGTTTGTTTCTTTTGATCCCAATAGGAGGGGAGTGGCTGTAGGAAAACGCACCATATCCAATTGGCTAGCAGATTGCATTTCCTTCACCTACGCCCAGGCGGGGCTGGCTCTTGAGGGTCATGTCACGGCTCATAATGTTCGAGCCATGGCTGCGTCGGTAGCCCACTTGAAGTCAGCCTCCATTGAAGAAATTTGCAAAGCTGCGACGTGGTCATCTGTCCACACATTCACATCTCATTACTGCCTGCAGCAGGATACCCGACGCGACAGTCGGTTCGGGCAGTCAGTTCTTCAGAACCTGTTTGGGCTTTAGGATCCAACTCCACCCCCCGAGGGCCCTGTTTGTTCTGTTCCAGGCTACACTCTCAGTTAGTTGGTAAATTTTTTAGGTCAATCTCCGTTATGTCCTCGCCGTTGCGAGGCCCAATTGACCATGGTTGTTGTTTTGAGTGAGCCTGGGGGCTAGGGATACCCCATCAGTGAGAACAAGCAGCCTGCTTGTCCTCGGAGAAAGCGAATGCTACATACCTGTAGAAGGTATTCTCCGAGGACAGCAGGCTGATTGTTCTCACAAACCCGCCCGCCTCCCCTTTGGAGTTGTGTCTTCCCTTGAAGTGTATTGTCTTGCTACATACTGGACTGGCCGGCTCGAGCCGGTTTCGGGCGGGAAGACGGCCGCGCATGCGCGGTGCGCGCGAGGACTAGCAAACGACTTTGCTAGTGAAGTTTCCGATTGGAAGGGCTGCCGTGGACGTCACCCATCAGTGAGAACAATCAGCCTGCTGTCCTCGGAGAATACCTTCTACAGGTATGTAGCATTCGCTTTTGTTTAGTTTCTCCGACTCCCCCGCTTCAAATATTCTTTCCGGCACCGGTGTCCCCCCCAAATCCTCCTCGGTGAAGACCGAAGCAAAGAATTCATTTAATTTCTCCGCTACGGCTTTGTCCTCCTTGATCGCCCCTTTAACACCGTTTTCGTCCAGCGGCCCAACCGACTCTTTGGCCGGTTTCCTGCTTTTAATGTATCTAAAAAAATTTTTACTATGTATTTTTGCTTCCAACGCTAATTTCTTCTCAAAGTCCTTTTTTGCCCTCCTTATCTCCGCTTTGCATTTGGCTTGGCATTCCTTATGATCTATCCTGTTACTTTCAGTTGGTTCTCTTTTCCACTTTCTGTATGTTAAAAAGCACGTGTCCAGGTGACATGGGGCTTCTGAGCCTCCAGACATTTCAGAAATAGTGTCCTGGTCCAACTCTGGGAGTGTGGTACTTTTTCATTGAGTTGTTTCATCTGCTTCATTCTGCTCAGTCACTGACGTATGGACATGTAGTAACTCCAGGTTCATTTTTACTGTGCACTGTTTTCTTAGGGCTGTTCCTTAGCAACAAAACCTGCTGCCTCCCCTCTCCCAACAACAGTAATAGTTTGACCTTGTTGAAAATCTCACTCTGCCCCTTTCTTCTCTGTATAGCTAAGCCTTACAGTTTATCATATGCCAAACGTCACACAAAAACTTCTACTATGGAAGGCTAAAGATTAGGGCTAGACGAACCTCTCCTCGTTTGGGATCTTATTTAACTTTGGTATGGTTTATTGTAGTACTTATTTTATATCACTATTAGACTTATGCAGTTCTGTACAATTATGATAATAACTATGTTGGGCCAGACCAAAGGTCCATCAAGCCCAGTATTCTGTTTCTAGCAGTACCCAGTGCAGTTAGATTCCATGCTGTTTACCCTCAGGGATATGCAGTGTCTTTCCCCAGGTCTACTTTAATAAGTCTGTTGAAAGTTTCTCCAAAAACTTGTCCAAACCTTTTTTTTTTTAAATTCAGCTACGCTAAGTGCTTGCAGGGGGGCAGGGGGGACAAAATTCCCCTGGCCTGGGCCTCCAAGGGGGGCCCAGCGCCGCAGTCCCCTCCACCCGCCCCCCTCCGTCCACCACCGGGCTGGGCCCCCCCCCCCCCGAATTCAAATCATAGCGCCTCACCTCGACCTCACTCCATGTGAAAGAAGCACAGCAGCGGCAGTCTGCAGATGGCCTCCCTTCGGACCTTCCAAGTTACGTCAGACGAGGGCGGGACACAGGGAGGGAAGGCCCGAAGGGAGGCAATCTGTAGACTGGCGCTGCTGCGCTTCTTTCACATGGAGCGAGGTCGAGGTGAGGCGCTATGATTTGAATTCGGGGGGGGGGGGGGGCCAGCCCTGTGGTGGACGGAGGGGGGCCTGCGATGATGACGACCCTGGGGGGCGGGGCCCAGCCCATTCTCTTGGCGGCCCTGAGTGCTTGTATGACATCTTGTTGCAACAAAGTTCCAAAGCTTAACTAGTGCTGAGTGAAAAATATTTTCTCCTATTAGTTTTAAATGTACTGCTTTGTAACTTCATGTCACGTCCCCCTAGTTTTTGTATTTTTTTTTGGAAAGACCAAATTGATTTTCATTTACTGATCCCACACCACTCAAGGTTTTGTAGACCTCTATCATATCTTCCTCAGCTATCTCTTCTCCAAGCTGAAGAGGAAAGCAGGATATTTTGACCCTGCCAGTTTGGTCCCATCAGAATTAGGAATTAAAATCAGTTTATTAAATTCTGATATCTTATTATCTTTTTTGGTGGTTCTGTGCCAACTATAAATGCCACATATTTTTGATCTTATGTGTGCTCATTAACAACTTGATCACTTCATATAATTTAAAAGTAATCCGCTTAACCAATAACAGCTGTAGGTGGATTACATCAACAAAAAAATAAATACAACATACAAACAATATCCAAAATAAATCCACTGAAGTGTGCAATGCACATTTGTCGCAATTCTAAAACTTTATGGTTTGATTATGGATGAGTTTTGAATTTCAGTAGAAGTATCCATCATAACCATATTTCTCATGCTTGTGCTTTGATGTAATACTTCCACAATAAACAGTGGTTGTTGATCAGTTTTTTGGTGTGAATAAAGTTTTTTTATTTGAAGTGTTGATATACTTGTCATTTTGATCATTATGGTTTAGAACCAACAGACTGCTTATCTACTATAATAATTTTCACCTCCAACGTTCTGAAGCTGACTGCCAGGAAGTTGAAGCCCGGTTCGTAATGTCTGAAGCCTTCCGGTGATGTCACCGTGTTGCCTGGGAAACCCGCGATGCGTTTTGTAATTCCATTTAGAACGCTAAAAAGAACTGAAAAGAAAACATGAAAAAGATGCGTGTGCGCTGGTGCAAGTGAGTGGGAGGGAGCAGCAGCAAAAAGAGGCACAACAAGGCACACTGGGAAGAAGGCCCTCCCTCTTCGTCCTCACACACCCACCTCCGTCAAACTCATACCTGAAGTCGCCTACTAACAAGCCCACAGATTTCCTTCTCCGGTGCCCCGTCCCCTATGATACACAACTTCCCTACTTCTCTCCCTCTGGCCTCTGTATCCGCCTTGCCGGAACCAGGAAATTGCATCAGATGGGAGCGCAGCGTGTCCGAAATCGAAACTGGAGGAGTCGGTTAACTAAGTAACGTCCAATGTCGATGCAGTAATGCTCCATAAAAATAAGCAGGGATACCCATGTTAGCTGCTTTACAGATATTTATTGGGGGGGGGGGGGGGGGGGGAGGAAAGCTCTGTGAAGGTGAGCTTTTGTACTAACTAGCTGTAGTCTGATGGCGATGAGCAGTGTCATGAGGATTCTGCGTGTTTTCAGTAGAAAAAAAGATACAAACTGCTATCCTGAGTGCCTGGGGATATTGTGCCCGGGGGAGTTAAATAAATGTTACATGCTCGCGCACAATCTAAAGTATGCAGTTGATTTTGATTAGTATCAGTATGAGCAGGTGGACAATACTGGAAGTATGATGGATTGATTTAAAAGAAATAGAGACACCACCTTAGTAAGAAATTTTTGGGTGTGCTGTGGACGGAAGTATCTTATTATGCAAAATAGGGGAAGGGAGAGGAGGATGGGGGGGAGGGGAAGGGGTAGGAGGTGGAGGGGAGGGGCGTCTGGATATCTGAGGATGGAGGGAGGGAGGGGGCCCTGGAACCTTGCTAGCGCCCGTTTCCTTTCTGTTGGAAACGGGCCTCTTTTACTAGTATTAGATATGTTTGGGATATAACTTGCAGGGTCAAAAAGTACTGTACTGCTGGACAGCCTTAACCTCATAGCCTTTCTTACTTGAGAGTGGTTCCATCCCCTTTATCAGTTTGTTCACCCTTCTCTGTACCTTTTCTAATTTTTCTATATCTTTTTTTGAGATGGGACAAGCAAATTGCACACAATTGTCAAGGTATGGTCTCACCATGGAGTGCAATTATATTGCATCTTCTTTGGTTTATTCTCTATTCCTTTCCAAATTATTACCAAATTTTGGTTTGCTTTTTTGTCTGCTGCTCATCAGAAAATGTCAACATGTTATCCATGATGATGCCTAGATCCTTTTCATGGGTGGTGACTTCTAATTTGGAACTTAGCATTGGATTTTTCTCCCCAGTGTACATTACTTTGCATTTTTCTACATTAAATGTGATCTGCCATTTGAATTCCCAGTTTTCCAGTCTTGCAAGGTCTTCCTGCAATTTCTCATAATCCGCATGTGATTTAGTAACTTTGAATAATCTACAGATTTGATGACTTCACTTTATTTTTCCAGATCTTTTATAAATGTGTTAAAAAGCACCAGCCCTAGTATTTCAGTTTTTACCTATTTCTGTTAAGAAAATAAGCTACATAACCATATTTTCTATTTCCTATCTTTTAACCAGTTCCCACTCCACAATAGGATGTTGCTTTCTATCTCATGGCTGTTTAACTTCCTCAGAAATCTTTCATGATATACTTTGTTTTTGCAGAAAGCATTACCATAGCTAAATGAGAGCTTTCTGGAGTGTGAGATGCGCTCCACCGTGCATTCACAAGTTCTTTCCTGCCTGCTGGAAGAACACTGTCTCCCTTTTCCACGTGATGATCATCTCCTCTTGTTGCTCGGTTTTAGAGAGCTTCCGGCTATTTTTTCGATTCTTTTTCACCCTCTATTTGTGTTCCTATTTTTGGAGCCTCCATTTTTTTCTTCCTTTAATCTTCTTATTTTTTTGCCCGGTTTTAAGTTTTGTTTGTTTTTCCGTCGTCATCAGGCTGCTTTTAGGCTTTGACTTTGGCCGGGACTTTTCCTTTTTATTGTGCCTTGCCCCTTTTTCAGGCACCATTGCATCATTTAATTTACCTGATGAATTTTTTTCATCCATATCCACGAAGATTTCTATTGGCTTGAAACGCTGTACCCATTGCAATTGGACAATCTCTGGGAAAGACACCCATTCTTGGTGTCTGCAGTGTCTTGGGCCCGACCATAGCCCTGCTAACTGTGTTCTCAGTCTTCGCAGGAAGAAGAGGACCCAGATTTCCAGAGAAGCTCAGCGAGAGAGGATTTTTGGAGCCAAGTCAGGTTCCTCGATATCTGCATCAGCATCGAGGTCAGAGGTGTTGGTATTGATGTTGAGCATCGCACCGGCATTGGGAGTGTCGGTAAGTATGATTGCTACTAGACCCTTAGACACTGGGAGCAGTGAAGCATCGAGTGAGCCTTCACCTGCCTCGAGGCCTCCTGCTGTGAGGGCCCGACCCCAAGGTGACGTATGAATTCGACGTCGTCCTCATCGGCACCGAGGAGCCTTTGTGACACGCTTCGGGCGAAGGCCAAGAAGCATCATCGGTCATCCTCGATACATGGTGCCAGGAGCTTCGGGGTGTCGAAGGATTTGGCATCTGAGAAGTGTCAGCACCGGGAGGACCGCTCCCCCTCCATACCGGAGGTACCAATGTGCATGTCTCCTAGCAGCCAAGATCCAGCTCCTGTGTTTACCCCAGTGGCTCTGCAACCTGCACCTCAGCTGGCACCCCAGCTTTTCCCGGTGTCAGCTGTCGATGCAGCTCAGGGTCCTTGCTCCCTGAGTTGCTGGATGGCCTTATGCAACAGTGTGCATCAGCATCGGGGGTACGTGCGCCTACCCGCCTGCTGTTGCGGCCTCGCTTGGCCCTCAGCCTATGGTGTGGCCTTTGACGCTGGTGCCTCATGCAGTCCTGGTGTAGACTGCCACCATAGCCGGCACTCTCTCAACGTTATTGGAGGAAGCTTCGCCGGTTGAGATGGGAGTCGACGTCTCGACACTAGTCTTGAGGACATGGTTCCTCAGCACCAAGGTAGGTTCAGTCACGACACTTCCATCGGGAGGTACTATCTGACACTGAAGAGGAGCGCTCATGGGAATTCAGAGGAGGATCCCAGGTACTTTTCCTCGGATGAGTCCTATGGGATTCCCTCTGAACCCTCCCCTCCACCTGAAAGGAGAAAGTCTCCTCTGGAGACCCTTTAATTTTTTGTAAAGCAAATGACTGATGCTGTTCCATTTCCTTTAGAGGTAGAGGATGAGCCCAGGGCCAAGATGATTGAGGTCCTGGACTACACATCTCCTCCTAAGGAGCTTGTGACTGCAGCTCTCCATGAGTACTCCAGTAAGTCCTTGTCAGGAACTGGGAGTCCTCTCTGTTGGTTCCTGTCATGCCCAAGAAGATTGACACCCAGTATCGGCTCCATAGTGTGCTCAGTTTTGATAGGCCTCAGTTGCCTCACAATTCCATGGTGATGGAATCCACTGTCAAAAGAGCCAGGAATTCTAGGGACTAAGCTAGAACCTTGAATTTTTTTTGAAGGAAGATGTACCAGGCTTAAGTGCTCATTCTCTGAGGACAAGCAGGCTGCTTGTTCTCACATGTGGGTCGACGTCCGCGGCGGCCCAGGAATAGGCAAAAAATTTTGCAAGCAAAATAAAACCAAAGTCTTTCGAGAGAGTTCTGTTGCGCGGGCAGCACAAATGACTTCCCGCCCACCGTGCGAACGTGCCTTTTCAGTTCTTTTTTCTCCGCGGTGAGGTGCGGTTCGTTTTTTCTAATCGCTCCTCTCAGGCCCAGGAAGAACTTCTGTGAAACTGGTCCGCCCCTCTGTCTGGCCCTGTGGTTCCCAAGAAAGCTGAGTCCCAATACGGGATCCACGATGAACCTCGATTGATGAGGTCCCAATTACCCCACAATTCCATGGTGGTGGATTCCGCTCTCAAGAGAGCTAGGAGTACTAGAGACTATGCTTCGTTGCCCCCAGGCAGAGAAGCTAGGACTCTTGACTCTTTTGGGAGAAAGACGTATCAGGCCGCTATGCTTGCTGCCGAGATCCAGTCATACCAGCTCTTCACGAGCGTACATTTGCGGGACTCAATACATCAACTGTCCAGCTTGGTTGAGACACTCCCTACGGAGCTGGCTGAGCCTTTTCACCAGGTGGAGCAGAAGGCGTGTCACAAGTTCCCGGCCAGGGGTACTTTTGACGTGACATCCAGAATCGCTGCTCAAGGTATAGTGATGCACAGACTCTCATGGCTGCGTGTCTTTGACCTGGATCATTCTGTCCAGCAGCGTATGGTGGATGTTCCTTGGGGGGGAGGGGACAATTTTTTTGTGAAAAAGTAGAGGATCTAGTTGATCAGATCAAGAAGCATAATGATGCTATGGATTCTGTCTCCCACCGGGCGCCTTCTGCTACTGCCTCCTCATCTAGGAGGTTTTTTGGAGGGAGGAGGAGTGCCCCTATACCTACTCTAGGCGTAGGTACACTCCTGGTTCTCGGCAGCCTACCCAAGCTCAGCCCCAGTGCGCTCGTTCTCATCAACAGCGTGCCACTAGGGCCCATTCTGCTCCCCAGCAAAAGCAAGGGACGGGCTTTTGACTGGCTCCAGTTCAGCATAGCGTCTGTAAAAGTATCCATACCGGACGACTTGCCGGTAGGGGGGAGGTTGATGTTTTTTCACCAAAGGTGGCCTCTCATAACCTCCGACTGGTGGGTTCTTCAAATAGTCCGGTTAGGATACACTCTCAATCTGGAATCCAAACCTCCATGTTGCCCACCAGGAGCTCATTCTTACAGCTCCCAGCACAGGCAGGTACTTGCAGAGGAACTCTCCGCCCTTCTAAAGGCCAGTGTGGTTGAACCCGTTCCACCAGGGGAAGAAGGGCTGGGATTCTATTTCAGGTACTTCCTTGTGTAAAAGAAAACAGGGGGGATGCGTCCCATCCTAGATCTAAGGGGCCTGAACAAATATCTGGTTCGAGAAAAGTTCAGGATGGTTTCCCTGGGCACCCTTGTTCCCATGATTCAAGAGAACGATTGGCTATGCTCTCTGGACTTAAAGGATGTTTATACTGCCAGCTCACAGGAGGTATCTTCGATTTTGGCTGGGAACTCAGCACTTTCAGTACTGTGTACTGCCCTTTGGTCTGGTGTCTGCACCCAGAGTGTTCACAAAGTGCCTAGCAGTAGTCGCAGCATCGCTACGCAGACTGGGAGTGCATGTGTTCCCTTATCTTGATGATTTGCTGGTGAAGAGCACCTCGGAGGCAGGTGCTCTACACTCCATGCGAATGACTATTCAGGTGCTAGAACTACTGGGGTTTGTGATCAATTATTCCAAATCCCATCCCACCCCAGTTCAAAAATTGGAATTCATTGGAGCACTGTTGAACACACAGACAGCTCGGGCTTATCTTCCCGAGGTGAGGGCAGATAACCTCCTGTCCCTAGTGTCTATGGTTTGAGCGTCTCAACAGATCACGGCTCGGCAGATGTTGAGACTTCTGGGGCACATGGCCTCCACGGTTCATGTGACTCCCATGGCACGCCTACACATGAGATCAGCTCAGTGGACCTTAGCTTCCCAGTGGTATCAAGCTGCGGGAAGTCTAGAGTATGTGATCCAACTGTCCATCAACTTTCAGAATTCCTTGCAGTGGTGGACGATTCGATCCAATTTGACCTTGGGATGTCCATTCCAAATTCCTCAACCACAAAAAGTGCTGACGGATGCATCCCTCCTGGGGAGGGGAGCTCATGTAGATGGACTTCACACTCAAGGAGCTTGGTCCTTTCAGGAAAAAGGTCTTCAGATCAATCTGGATTTGCAAGCAATCTGGAACGCTCTAAAAGCTTTCAGAGACTGGCTGTCCAACCAAATCATATTGATTCAGACAGACAATCAGGTTGCCATGTATTACACCAACAAGCAGGGGGGCACCGGATCTTGCCCTCTGTGTAAGGAAGTCGTCCAGATGTGGCTTTGGGTACGCCGTCATGGCATGTTTCTCAAAGCCACTTATCTGGCAGGCGTAAGCAACAGTGTGGCCGACAGACTGAGCAGGGTAATGCAATCTCACGAGTGGTCTGTCTTTACGGAAGAAGATGTAAGAGATCTGCCTGTATTGGAAATGGTTTTCAAGAGTGATGATGAGGAGGAACTGAAAGAAATCTCTGTGAACGTAGAAGACGTACTGAGCCAAATTGACAAATTAAAGAGTAGTAAATCACCTTGACTGAATGGCATACATCCAAGGGTACTCAAAGAACTCAAGCATGAAATTGCTGATCTGCTGTTAGTAATTTGTAACCTGTTGTTAAAATCATCTATAGTACCTGAAGATTGGAGGGTGGCCAATGTGACGCCAATTTTTAAAAAGGGTTCTGGGGTGATCTGAGAAATTATAGACTGGTAAGCCTGACATCAGTGCTGTGCAAAATAGTGGAAACTATTATAAAGAATAAAATTACAGAACACATAGACAAACATGGTTTAATGGGTCAGTGCCAGCATGGGTTCAGCCAAGGGAAGTCTTGCTTCACCAATTTGCTTCATTTCTTTGAAGGCGTGAATAAACTTGTGGATAAAGGTGAGCTGGTTGATGTAGTGTATCTAGATTTTCAGAAAGGTTTTGATAAAGTTCCTCATGAGAGACTACTGAGAAAATCAGAGTCATGGGATAGGAGACAAGGTTCTGGTGTGAATTAGGAATTGGTTATTGGACAGAAAACAGAGAATAGAGTTAAATGGTCATTTCTCTCAATGGAGGAGGGTGAACAGTGGAGTGCTGCAGGAATCTGTACTGGGACCAGTACTATTTAACATATTTATTAATGATATGGAAATTGGAATGATGACTGAGGTGATCAAATTTGCAGATGATACAAAACTATTCAAGGTTGTTAAAACACGTGTGGACTGTGAAATATTGCAGGAAGACCTTAGGAAATTGGAATACTGGGCATTCAAATGGCAGATGAAATTTAATGTAGACAAATGCAAGGTGATACACATTGGAAAGAATAATCTGAATCAAAGTTACCTGATGCTAGGGTCCAGCTTGGGGGTCAGCTCTCAAGAAAAAGATCTGGGTTTCATTGTAGATAATAAGCTGAAATCTTCTGCTTAGTGTGTGGCGGCAGCCAAAAAATCAAATAGGTTGCTAGGAATTCTTAGGAAAGGGATTGTGAATAAGACCGAAAACACTATAATGCCTTTGCATCACTCCATGGTGCATCTGCACCGTGAGTATTGCATTCAGTTCTGGTTGCTGTATCTCAAAAAAGATATAGCAGAATTAGAAAAGGTTCAAAGAAGAGCGACCAAAATGATAAATGGGATGGAACTCCTCTCGTATGAGGAAAGGCTAAAGAGGTTAGGACTGTTCAGCTTGGAAAAGAGACGGATAAGGGGAAATATGATTGAGGTGTACAAAATCCTGAGTGGTGTAGAACGAGTAGAAGTAAATCAATTTTTTTACTCATTCGAAAAGTACAAAGACTATAGGGGACACTCGAGAAACTTACATGGAAATACTTTTAAAACAAATAGGAGGAAATGTTTTTTCACTCAATGAATAGTTAAGCTCTGCAACTCTTTGCCGGAGGATGTGGTAATAGTGGTTAACATATCTGGGTTTAAAAAAGGTTTGGATACATTCCTGGAGGAAAAGTCCATAGTCTTCTATTGAGACAGGCATGGGAAGCAACTGCTTACCCTGGGATTTGTAGTATGGAGTGTTGCCATGGTTTGGGTTTCTGCCAGGTACTTGTGACCTGGCTTGGCCACTGTTTGGAAAACAGGATACTGGGCTAGATGGACCATTGGTCTGACTCAGTATGGGTACTCTTATGTTCTTAAGAAAATCAAAGTGGTTTACAATAATAATAAAAACACACAAAAAACAGTAAAGAAAGGAACTCCGTTAATATATAGGAAAGATACAAACATTAAAGATCTAACATAATTAACAACCAAAACATTACGATTTCCTGGGAGACATATCTATAAAGTCGTAAAGTTTAAAGCTCACAACATATCTAAATCACAAACCTTCCAACCCAAATGCTAAAGAAAAATATGATTTCAACAAAATTTCTTAAAACATGGAAAAGAAAATAAGATGATACCTTTTTTATTGGACATAACTTAATACATTTCTTGATTAGCTTTCGAAGGTTCCCCTTCTTCGTCAGATCGGAAATAAGCAAATGTGCTAGCTGACAGTGTATATAAGTGAAAACATTCAAGCATTACTATGACAGTCTGACAGGGTGGGAGGATGGGGGTGGGTAGGAGGTATGCATGGGTATCCATCCCCACCAGTACTAGCCTTCCGACAGCCACCCAACTTAAAACACAAGCTAATCAGAAGTAAACTTCCATCACAGACTGAAAAGGAACAGAAGGGCACACTTCCCTGTAATTTATCCAGTTGCAAACTATGCCAAAACATATCAAAGGACCCCACAGTCAACCACAAAGGAAAGATATTTAACATAAAGGAATCTTTCACTTGCTCATCTTCCAGTGTGGTATATATCATTCAGTGTAAAAAATGTAACGAAGGATGCTATATTGGAGAAACAGGCCAGATGCTTAAGACAAGATTCAATTTACATAGACATCACATGAACAATACTGGTGCCAGTAGGGTTCCCACCCCAGTTGGTCAGCATTTTACAGGACCAGGACACTGTACCAGTGACTTCACAGTGAGAATCCTGAAAGGTTACTTTAAAACCATACAAGAACGTAAGACCTTTGAAGCCAGAATGATTGAATATTTTAACACCCAACAGAAAGGACTTGACAAGGATCTGGGGTTCCTAGCCCATTATAAACCATAAAGCTGTATTTCTCTGTTGATCACCCTCCCCTCACCTATCCACTCCTATCCTGTTAGAATATCAATGATATGCTTTGATGTCCCCATGCATACCTCCTACCCACCCCCATCCTCCCACCCTGTCAGACTGTCATAGTAATGCTTGAATGTTTTCACTTATATACACTGTCAGCTAGCACATTTGCTTTTTTCCGATCTGACGAAGAAGGGCAACCTTTTGAAAGCTAATCAAGAATTGTATTAAGTTATGTCCAATAAAAAAGGTATCATCTTATTTTCTTTTCCATGTTTTATTTTGTTTGATTTCTATTGATAACCTTAAGAGTGGACTAACACGGCTACCACACTCCTCAACAAAATTTCTTGAAATAACATTCTGCCCTAATATATTAATAGGTAATTGATTCCACAAAAAAGGGACTAACCAATAAATGCTTTTTCTCTTGTGGATTCCCAGTGTGCCCTAGTAAGAGGAGGTACTCTTAGTCTATGAGCCAATATTGATCTAAGAGCCCTCCCAGGAACATAGGGCAATACCATTTATGCAATATATGTTGGTACTTCTGTATATAAGGCTTTATGAGCTAGAGTTAATTTAAACTGTGGTCTATATTGTACTGACAATCAATGGTAATGCAAGTATAGAGGAGTCGGTCAAATGTATGTGTGGTGACAACATTCTGCAATGTTTGAAAATGTTTAAAGTTAGATGAAGATAGACCTGTATATACTACCTTGCCATAATCCAGTTTAGAATTTACAAAAGCATGTATCAAGGTGTGTAATATTGCCTCATCAAACAATTGCCTAAATGCCCTAAGTCAGCACATAGATGAAAAGCCTTTAGTCACTTCATTGGTAATTTGATCTTGAAATGTGAGATAAGAATTTATAATAACCACTAAATATTTGAAACTGTGTCACTGGGACTCCAAAGAGAATTGGGACTAAAGATAGACAATTCAGAGTGTCAACAAGCAATAGTCTTTGATGTATTTCAAACAAGCTTATGCGTAACAGTGAAAAAGCAATCCTGCAGTATAGTAAGATCTAAGAGTAGGACAAGCTGTAAGAAATAACAAAATATCTTCATATACATGAAAACTAACACCAAAAATCCTGAATTAATGTGAGAAATGGGCTGAAAAAAATATTAAAACAAATGGGTGATCAGGTGTCTCTCAGGGATCCACATTATCTAAATATATATGTACTGAGTTATTAGGTCTCATTACTACCTCCAAGGTGTGTTCAGATATAAACGAAGAGAACCATTCCAAAGCTGTACCCCCAAGATCTATCGAGCACAATATTTTAAAGAAAAGGTGATGATCAACCAGATCAGGTGTAGAACTGAAATCTTATGATACAGCTAAACCAATTTTACCAGTGTACAGTATACTTCATTCAAGAAAGCCATCAATGTGACTAGCATGAAAACACCAGATTGTCTTGGGTGCAGTATATTAGTAGTGTTCAGATCAGGGGTGCTTCATCTCGGTCCTCAAGGTCCGCAACTCTGTTGGGTTTTCAGGTTTTCTCCAATGAATATGCATTCAATATTCATACAATAGGGACTAATAAATTTTCTTATATATACCAAATAACAAACTTAATATGTACTTGTTCCACAATTTAGTAATATTTTATCATATTTGCATAAGCATACAAACATTGCAAACACATTATTCACAGTTACAAAAAATAAATAATTTAAACATACAACCATTTGCATACAGTGGAGGCAGTGGACGCAGATACATTTCATGCATATTCCCTGAGGAAATCCTGAAAACCTGACTGGGTTGCAGACCTCGAGGACTGACATTGAGCACCCCTAATTTACGTGCCTGGTGAGTCTGTGCAGACGCCAAGTTACAGGTTTGCCGTTCATGAGTACCTGACTTGCCTGAAGTCACAAGGAGTGTCAGTTGCAGAAACAGGAGCTGAATGAACGAACTAATTAGCATTGATAATTGGGTGCTAACAATTATTGGCGCTAATTTGCAATCACATCTTCATAGTTGCTATTCTATAAAAATGTGCACGTAAATTTTTCTCCACGGATCTGAAAAAGGGACATGGCCATGGGAGGGGCATAGGCGGACCAGTGGTGTTTCCAGGATTTGTGCACAGTGTTATAGAGTTCAGGAGATCCAAGCCTAATTTAGGCACAGGAACTCGGTGCTATTCTATAAACAGTGCCCAACTTAGTTAGCCGTTTATAGAATAGCCCTTAGCGCACATTTTTTTTGGCGCCTGTGTTTGGGAGCCATTACAAAATTGAGTTTTATCTCTCCATATCTACATCAAGTATTGATGTCAGGCGTGGGAACTCTGGCAGCTAGTTATTAAACTTGCTAGGGGAGGGTGTATATATATATTTTTGGTAGGTTTCCAAGGGTAGGCGGAGCTGCCTTGATGCTGCTGGACCCGTTTTCCAGAATATGGGAGAGGTAGTGAGTGCAGCACTGGCTAGTTAATTGCAGGGTGGAGAACAATGATAGCAGGAAGTACACAGTGCTTAGTAGCATAAGTAGAAGGTTCTAGACATACAAACTAAATGATGTGTTTTCTCACTAGTATGAGGGTGGGAAGGAGAGCAATAGTTGACAGCTGTGTTTATAATTCAGCACTTGAGACAATCTGCTGCTGCTTCTTTCTGAAGAAGTTTAAAGCAGCCATATACTTGCCGTGAGTAGGATTCCTGTGGTGGTGGGTGAGGAAGAAATGAAGTGGGAAACGAATAATTCAGTTTCTTTTTTTTTTTTTAATGGATTATTGAGAAGGTATGGCAGAGCTCCAGTTAACAATTATATAACTAGTCTTTAAATGCAAACAGGCAGAGAGTGGGCCACAACATCTCTCTCCCCCCACCCCCCACAAACACACTTTCTTAGAGGCTTGTTGGAACCTGAACCACCATTTGGAAGAGAAGCAGATGATGAGTAACTGAGGGCAAGGAAAACCTGCAACAGAAAAATAAACTATACTAAGTAAATGGAGCTTATGTTGCTTTAGGCAACCCAGTGGAAGAAGTGAATATAATTTTTTCTGTATGCTCTGTGAATGGATACTGTGGCTGCTTCAGATTTCAGCGTGATGGCTGCCAGTCCTTGATCTGCACCATGTGTGGGGAGTAGGCACTGGTGTTCAGCTTGCAAGTGACTGCTTCAGGCACGCTGCAAACTACGGGGCACTTTTACTTATCAGTACTAAAAAATGGCTTACGCTATCCCCAGCGTGGGTCTGTCCCATGCGCTAAGGCCACTTTTAGCGCTGCTGGGAAATGGCCGGTTATAGTATTTCTAAAATAATGGCCACGTACTAATTTTCCCATTACCACGTGAGCACTTTTACCAACGCCTATTTTGTAGGCGGTAAGGGCTCACATGTTAACCACGCGCTAATTTGTTAGCACACAACAATCTAGCTGATTAGCGCAGAACACACTTACTCTCTGCCCACAGACCCACCCCCAGTGCTAAAGAATAAAAACTATTTTTTAGTGCATGGGTAGGACATGCAACAGCTTCTGTGGGACGCCTGAGGGCACCTCCGTAGTAGTGCATTTTTAACCTGCAGTAAACACACAGTGCTTACTACAGCGTAATAAAAGGACTCCTACAAACTGTTTCACTCTCCACTGGGAGCTAGTATGACCTATTCATGCTCTCGCTAGCAAATTGCTGTCTTGTAAGGAATATGTTTGTAGTTTCTCTATATAGAAACAACTTAGGCTGAAGAGTGGTACAACTGTTACCTAATTTTTAAAAGTATGAGACAAAAATGTTTCAGAAATATAGTTTAATTTTAAATATATGTTCTTATGCATAATGTAGTTTTAAAACAGCTGATCTAAGTGCAGTAAAAAACCTGTAGGTGACACTTACAATATAACCTGTTTTACTGTCTTTTATGTGCTCTGGATTGATCACATACGATAACCACCGGCTTTGTTAATAATGATTTCACAAGTTTGACAGGAACAGAGTTGGCATGCTTGGTTTGGTTTAACACTGAAGGGTTGATCCTTGATACAGGCGCTTGGCAGTGAAACATTATTCAAGTTGGACCAAATAGCTCTCCGCAGCCGACATTCAGTAAGCTAAGTATTGCTTGATATATAAGTACCATAGAGGTTTGGAAGTTTCTAAAGATGAAATAACTGAAATGAAATGGCACATATATAAATTATAAAACAATTGAAAAATTGCAGAAAAAAATTACAAAAATTTGTGGTTGGATCAGTATCGATATTGGGATCTTTTATTTAGAGTGACTAAGAAAGCATGAGTTGTTTTAAATCTCCGTGAGGTCCTTTTTGAAAAAACAATTTTTGTTCAATCAGCCATCAAAAGAGTATGTTCTCTCAAATTATCCTATTCCTCTTCTATATTCATCACAATATCATCCATATCAATTTTATAAAAGGATATCTGAAAAATTGAGAGGAAAAAGCCTCGACTGACTCTTCATTGGCTCAACGGCCAGTCAGTTTCTTGGAGTTCATGAAGTCATTATTGGCCCCCCAAAAAAACTTTCAAAAAATCTTTTATTATTCAAAATTCAAATGCCCATAAATAATGTTACTTAGCTTTTAAGAGCTTGATATTTCTTCACACTGTGCAAACTCCAGCACCATTACCTCCTACACCAGATCATGTGCTCCACTAAGGACTAGGTCTAGAATTTTCCCTCCTCTTTTTGGCTCCTGTACCAGCTGCTTCATAAAGCAGTCTTTGATTTCATTAAGGAATTTTACCTCCCTGGCATTCCCTGATGTTACATTTACCCAGTCAATATCGGGGTAATTGAAATCACCCGTTATTATTGGGTTGCCCAGTTTGTTAGCCTCCCTAATTTCTGATAACATCTGTCTGTTCATCCTGACCAGGTGGACACTCTTATCGCTACCCTGTGCCCATTTACACATGGAATTTCAGTCCATAGGGATTCCAAGATGTGTTTTGTTTCCAGCAGAATTTTCAATCTATTTGATTCAAGGCCGTCCTTAACATACAATGCTGCCCCTTCACCAGTTCGATCTACCCTATCACTACGATATAATTTGTACCCTGGTATGACAGTGTCCCACTGGTTATCTTCCTTCCATCAGGTCTCGGAGATGTCTATTATATCAAATTTTTTTATTTAGTTCAATATATTCTAACTCTCCCTTCTTATTTCTTAGGCTTTTAGTATTTGCATATAGACATTTCAAACTACGTCTTGTTGTACATCTTGCTCAGCAGTTGACAGTGTTAATTTGCAGTCTTTTGTCTTCTTTTATTTAAAGACACCTGGAGGCATATTTTCAAAGCACTTAGCCTTCCAAAGTTCCATAGGTTTCTATGGAACTTTGGAAGGCTAAGTGCTTTGAAAATATGCCAACTGGTCTACTATGGTGTCTATTGCAACCTCACTATTGGGATGTCCTATCTTCCCTGTTTTGGAGATATCTTTGAAAGATACCTTGTTCCGGACCATACGTTTTTGAACGACTGTTGGCCTTTCTCCAGTTTCTGGTTTAAAAGCTGCTCTATCTCCTTTTTAAATCCCGATGCCAGCAGCCTGGTCCCACCCTGTTTAAGGTAGAGCCCATCATTCTGGAATAGGCTCCCCCTTCCCCAGAGAGTAGCCCATCTCCTTACAAATGTAACCCCTCCCCTCCCCCAGCACCAACACCTCATCCACACATTAAGACTTGGGAGCTCTGCCTGTCTCTTGGGCTCTGCGTGTGGAATTGGTAGCACTTCAGAAAATGCTACCCTGGAGGTTCTGGATTTTCTACCTAAGAGCCTAAATTTTGCTTCCAGAACCTCTCTCCCACGTTTTCCTAAGTCATTAGTACCCACATGTACCATGACAGCTGGCTCCACCCTAGCACTATCTAAAATCCTAATTAGGTGACGCGTGAGGTCTACCACCTTTGCACCAGGCAGGCAAGTGACCAGGCAATCCTGACATCCACCAGCCACCCAGCTATCTTCATACCTAATAATCAAATCACCAACTGCAACAGCTGTCCTATCCCTTCCCTCCTGAGCAGTTGCTCCTGGAGACACATCCTCGGTGTGAGAGGCTGTTGCATCCCCTGGTGGGCTGGTCCTGGCTACAGGATTACTTCTAGCTTCACCAGGGCGATGCCCTCCTTTTAGAAGACCTCCCTCCTTCAAGGCAGTACAGGGGCTGCCAGACTGGAGGTTGGACTTTTCTACAGTGTTCCTGTAGGCCTCCTCTATGTACCTCTCTGTCTCCCTCAGCTTCTCCAAGTCTGCTACTCTAGTTTCAAGAGAACGAACTCGTTCTCTGAGAGCTAGGAGCTCTTTGCATTTAGCACACATATATGATCTCTCACCAACTGGGAGATAATCATGCATGTGACACTCAATGTCTGTCTGTTCCTTCTGTCCGGGCAGACGGTAGTACAGCCCTACAAGAATACCAATTCTATCCATAATGATTCCACGCTGTTATCTGTTTTATGTGGAATGCTAATTTTATTTGACTCAATTCCCTCTTTAACATATAGTGCAACCCCCCTCCAATTTGATGTCTCTATCATTGTGATACAATTTGTAATCTGTTAGCGCAGTGTCCATTGATTGTCCTCTTTCCACCAAGTCTCTGAGATGCCTATTATATCTACTTCATCATTTAGTGCTATATACTCTTTCTCCCCCTTCTTATTTTATGGGCTTCTAGCATTTGTATACAGGCACTTCAAATTGTGTTTTTTCCTTTGATCTACAAGCTGCTTTATCCTGCTCTCTCATTAAGTACACATGGCTTACTTTTAACATTGTTGACACCTCTCTAGTGGGATTGCCTAGTGTCCTGTTTCAATAGTGCCCTTCAAGGATACTCCACGTTGAACCATGCGCTCCTGGGTGACTGTCGACTTTCCCCTTCATTCTAGTTTAAAAGCTTCTCTATCTCCTTTTTAAAAGTTAACGCCAGCAGCCTGGTTCCATCCTGGTTGAGCTCATCCTTTCAGAACAGTCTCTCCCCTTTCCCAGAATGTAGCCCAGTTCCTAACAAATCTAAATCCCTCATCCCTGCATCATCATCTCAACCATGCATTGAGACTTTGGAGCTCTGCCTGCCTTTTAGATCCTGCGCATGGAACGGGGAGCATCTCTGAAAATGCTATCCTGGAGGATTTGGACTTCAGCTTTCTACCTAAGAGCCTAAATTTGGCTTCCAGAACCTCCCTCTTATATTTTGCTATGTCATTGGTACCCACATGTACCAAGACAGCTAGCTCCTCCGCAGCACTATCTAAGATCCTATCTAGGTGACACGTGAAGTCCACCACCTTTGTACCAGGGTCCTCGCGTCTGCCAGCCACTGGGAAAGCTTATATTTAAGTGCAGAAAACAGGTGCCAATGTGTGCTTCCACTTTCAGTTTTGCTCGGACTCTCACACATTTGTTCCTCACTACTGGTGCTCAAATGGCTTGCACAGGCTTCTTTCCTCCTTCATTTCCTCCTTCAAACAAAATTACCTCTAGCACCGTTTTGAACATTGGCCCATCTGTATTTTTTCCAAGGGTGAGGGGGGTGGCTGGAGGCTGCGGGATACCAGGAGTGAAGGTGGAGGAGGAGGGTGTAGGTGTGTAGTAAGGCAAGGAAGAGGCCAATTAGTTGTGGGGCTTATTTTTTTGAAAGGGTAGGGTTTGATGAGGGGGCATGTGGGGGGGGGGGGGGGGGTAAAGGTTAATGGGATTTGATATACCACCTTTCTGTGGTACTGTCAAAGCGGTTTACAAATATTAGGTACTTTCTCTGTCCCTACTGGACTCACAATCTTAAGTGGTTGGGACCAGTGTTCCCTCTAAGGTGAGCATGTGACCAATCGCTCATACAAATCGGGAGCATCGTTCACTTAAGATAAATGTGCTCTCACTTCAGAGAGATGCGGGAACAAAACTTTTTACTTCCCTGCTGGAACGGTAAAAGGTTTTGTTCCTGCAGTAAAGAAATCCTTTCCTCCCTTCCCACTTTCTCCCCGAAGGTCTCTCTTACAGGATCCTGCATCTGACAGCAATTCACAGTAAGTGACTGTCTCTATGGCCTTCCTTCTGCATCCCACCATCCAGGGCCGTGCCGACACGGTAAGCGAGGTAAGCAACGCAGGGGGGCGCCGACCTCTAGAAGGCGCCACTCACTTGCAAAATCTTTTACCTGAAGTTGTGATTCTCCTCTCTCCCCTGCCCTTCCCACATCAGGAAGTGAAGGTAGCCCAGCAGTGCTGAGGCAGACACACTGCTCTGCTAAAGCTGCTTCAAAGAGTACAACCAGCAGCTATTTATGGCTTTGGTGTGTGAACAACTTTCATTCAGGGTGAGCTGGAACAACATTCAAATTAAAGAGAACAGGTTTGGAGGCAGGTGTGCAAGTGAGACTGGGGAGAAATAAAAAATAAATAGTGTAATTGTTATCTGTAAGTGGTTCAAAGTTTTTGTTTTTTGAGCATGTACACTGAGAGGAGGGCATGACTGCAATGATGTGTACATAATTATCATAGCTACACCTAAAATCCATTTAATTGGCTGAGGTTCAAAGAGGAAGTTTAGCTGACGTATAGTGTAGAATAGTTGGTAAGTAAAAATCTGATTGCTTTTTTTGTGTGTTTGTTTTTATATAAAACATTCTGCTTGGATAGGGAGAGTTTGTGATATTTGAAAATACATTTTGCTTTAATGAAATTGCTAAACTTTAGAGTCAGAGACTTATCAATGAGGGATACATACAGTGGAAAGGAAGCCCTGGAAACAGAGTTAAGAGGACAGATACCAGCAACAGAATCAGATATTGGGCCAGCATAATCAGAAAAAGAAAGTCACCAGCCAACAAAGGTAGAAAAAAATTGTTTTATTTTCATTTTAGTGTTTGGAATATGTCCACTTTGAGAATTTACATCTGCTATCTTATTTTGCAATGTATAGCAGTCTCCAAGAGACTGGGCTCCCAGTGAGCCAGGGAGGTCAGACTGTGTAAATGAGATGAAGAGACCCGACCCCCCCCCCCCCCCCCCCCCCCCACACTGTAACAAAGACAGGAACATGCATAATCAAAGCTTAGGTCTCTGCAGTTACAAGGGCTGGCCGTTCCTAATTATGCTAATAGTTTTTAATAGGCTAAGTCCCACTGAAAAGCCTCTTTATAAAGGCAGTGCTTTCTCTGGAGAGCAGTGTTAAGAAACAGCAGGAATTGTGTTTATTTTATTAAACTGCTTTCCTGTGTAAGCAAATTTACAGTTTTCTAGTATATGCTTGACATTGAAGGGTGTGGTAGACCCTTTTGTCAGGTCTGGCTGGGCCTGTAGTTTTCAGTCTAAAGGAAAGACAGGTAGCAATGGAGAAACATCTAATGAAGAAGCGAGACGGGGGGGGGGGGGCACCAACTGATAGTCTGCAGGGGGGCACCAGAGACCCTTGTCACGGCCCTGCCACCATCTACTGCTATTTCCTGTTTAGCGTCAAAACAGGAAGTTGCAGTAGAGAGGGCGGGATGCGGCAGAAGGAAAGCAACAGAGACTGCCTCTGACTGTGAATTGCTGCTGGCTGCAGGTACCCAAAGAGGTTGGATAAAAACAGGAGACGGGCTGATGTATCCTTGTTGTTGTTCTTTACTGCTGGTAGCATTTTTATTTACTCTGTTATATTTTTAAACATTTCGGCTTGTGCAGCATACGGATGTACATAGAGGAAGTATTGTATTATAAAAATGCATCTAATATTGTTTATTACCATTAGCTAATATACTGGTTGATATACAGCAAAAGTTAATCAAGTCGACTTCATGCTTTCTAATATAATTTTTTAACAGCATTTTCTCAGTTATTACCACATATGAACACAATTATGTTAGTAAGTTTTGGATGTTACTGAATTCTGTTATTCTGTATCACTGTATTTCCAGTTTTGGCAGAGTATAAGTCATCATAAGGACAAAATATAAGAAACTGCATTAGGGGCGTATAGCCCATTTAGTTATTTTTAAACAAATGCATGAAAAAAATATTTATTTTTATTATTTTGACTTATGAAAACCATTTGTACCTGAAACATGCTCAAAACAGAATAATCCATTTGTACAAAAGAGATGAGGTGAAGATATGATTCCAATTGCCCCAATGAAAGGAGAGTTTAATTTTACTTCCAATCTTTATAACACCAGACTTCCCAGGGCAGATTATAACAACAGTTAAGATGGAACCATCAGTAAACAGAATATCCTCACTGAGGTTTGGCCATGTATTACTGTTTGAAGCTGTTTTAGTGATATTCAGTTTTTTATTTCATGATATTTATATCTACATATGGGAAGCTTTCAAATAAATTAAAAAGCTGTTGAATAAGTAAAAAAAAAAAAAAAAAAAATCTTTTATCCTCCACACTTTTTAAAGCACTGCCTAGCCAACTGGAACAGCTTTTGACTTTTTACAGGTGGACCATGCAGATAGCTTGGGGGGGATTCCCCCCCCCCCCCCCCCACCCCGCTCTTTTTTGGCTGTCGGGCTATTTTCAACGCTTACTCGAAAGCATTTTTGCACGCAGCAGGTCACTCCTTAGAGGGAACACTGGATGGGACTAGTGCAGAAATGGAGGTGGTGGCTGGAGTTTGATCTGAGAGATCATGAATCTGATATACCACATTTCTGTGGTACAACCAAAGCAGTTTACATATTATATGCAGGTACTCTCTCTCTCTGTCCCTAGTGGACTCGCAATATAAGTTTTTGTACCTGGGGCAATGGCAGGTTAAGTGACTTGCTCAGAGTCACAAGGAGCTGCAGTGGGAACTGAACCCCGTTCCCCAGGTTCTCAGTCCACTGCACTAACCATTAAACCGCTCCTCCACCCCCAAGTGATGGAGTGGGTAGAGAGGAGAGGTGTGGTTTGAAGGAGGAAGTTCAGGTTGATCCAGCCTTGTTGGTGGAGGAAGGGACGCACACTAGGAGATGGCTCAGCGCCCCACTCCTGTGAGGCAGCATCCATGAAACATGTATTGTCGAGGGAGGCTGTAGAGATTGTGCCAGAGGGGCTAACAAATGATAAAGGGGCATTGCTGTAGGAGTAGGCCAAAATTAGGGAGGTGCACACATGAGCTAAACAAAAAGGGCCGTTTCTATATAGGGCATGACAACATGCACAAAGCCTAGAACACTTGACTGCATTGGCCTCAGAATCCATCAGCATTTGCACTTGTGCAAGCAAAACATGCAGGCTTTAGTGCTGCTTAGTAAACCTGTTATCACATCTCCCCTACTCTGTACTCACTGTGGGCAGCCATACCAGTTTATTAACATAATGTCCAATTATTCCTGTCAACCCTTTTGCAGTCAGTTGTTTTCTTTTTTTTTTTCTGATCTGGGGTGATGAGCACACTGGATCGCATACTTCATCCAACATCTGATTCCTCACATTATCTTGCATCAGAGTACTTTAATCATCTAAGCAACAACCTAGAGAGGCTGTTAAACACAGTTATTCTTGTGTATAGCAGAAATCTATCTCAGCTGTAAGCTTTGGAAGCATAATTGAATATTATCACTTTTTATCCATGTCAGCTTTTGTTTTCTTTTCTCCTTGGTGTTTTGTACCTGTGTGGCTAGGTCAGTGTACAGATTACAAATAGAAATGCCACCTCTTAAAGCCCAGAACAATTACCTTTTTATGTTAAACTGCTTAGCCACCATACTCTTGCTCTGCAAAGGTTTTCTTACAGTGGTTATAGTTGCAGATTTCAGATTATTTTTTTAAACTGATTTACATGTTGTATTTGTGGTTTCATGTCAAGGAAGCAGGATACATGTGTAGCAAATTCTGTGGTGCATTTTCAGTATTCTGTTTTTCTTGGTGGTAGTATATTGTGATTCCAAGTGCATTTGGTTCTTTTTGAGGTCTTTTAGAACTAAATGAAAATCGCTGTCTGGTAAAGACAACTCGAGGTGTCTTAATTAGAGGCTGGAGCTAAAATAACTGTCAGCTGATGTTTAACATATCTCGTCCTCTATAATTGAATGTCTTGGCAATATAGCATTACTTCTGTTCAAAACAGTATTAGCAGATTTTAAAGTGATTCAGTTAGTAGTTAACAGAAGTAAAAAAAAATTAAGATTTCGGAAAAATTTGTTCTTTGGACCATGGTATTTCAGATCTTTAAATGCACCTCTTAGGGGAAAAAAAATTACAGATGTTATATGGCCATAGGGAAGGTGCACATCTTTTATTCTGCAAATTATTTAAAAAATAGAAAAAAAAGTTTGCATTCCTGAGAGGAATTGTACACAACTGCACAATGCAGAAATTGCACAGAATTCTCTTCATGTACAGAATTCTGGAAGAGGCAGCATCAGTGGCAGCTCCTGTGGTTCATTGCCTCCCTCTCTCCATCTGTCCCAGCTGGAGAGCTCACTAATCATTGCAAGAAGAGAAGAGCTGTTCACCTCAGGCTGGGTTTTCCTCTTCTGGCAGCATTGCCAAGTGATAATATCAGCCCTAGAGTGCTTTACAGTAGAATCCGTGTAGGTTTGGTTCTGGCCTTGTGCACACTAAAGGTTGGTCATGCTGTAACCCTGCAGAACCATACTGGACCCCTTACAGCTGTGTAATTCAAATCAGCAGTTATGAGTGTTGGGTGGCAGAGGAAGAGATGGTGGCCTGAGGTGTATCTGCTCTCTACCTGTTGCAACCATTACCAACGAACTAGCTATTAAAGGAGAAGGGAGAGGAGAAAAGCTATGGGTGAATGCCATGTGATGCGGAAGGAGAAAAAGCTGTAGGTGAGTGCCTTGGGCGGTGGAAAGAGGAGAAGTGTACCATAGGCCTTGAGCACCTCCAACATATGCCATATTGCAAAGGCTCTGTGCTTGCTTTTGATTTTCAATTTTCTAGCTCCTCAACCATCCCCCTCAGGTTGGCGCCTGGAGACATGGCCTTCGCTTGAGCCTCATTCCTTGAGTACTCCACTGAGTGCCCTGGAAGGATGAGAAAAAGCTGGTAGGGTAGCAAGAGCATCTTGAGAAGTGTGAGTTTTGGTTGGGGGCTAGGGAGACAGAGCAAGGAAGGGCAGAAAGGGGGAAAGAAATCTTGAGTGAGTAGTGAAGACAAAAATTAAGATGTAGAGAGAGAAAGCTAAGGGTGTGCACCCTGAAGAGGTTACAGAGAAAGCTAGGGGTTGAACCTTTCTGGTGGTGGTGGGAGGCAAGGAAAGGAGATCAAGTTCGGGGGGAGAGAGTAGGGGAAGGTTGAACCTGAGGAGAGAGAGAACTTTTTTTTGGGAGGGGGGGGGGTGAAGCCTAGATTGGGGGGGGGCAGGCCTTACGATAGGGGAATGCTGTGCAAAACAAATGTTAAAAGCATCCACAATTTGAAAATATTGTGCAAAATTCTCCCAAGATTAGGCCACAGACTAAAGACCCAAGACACTAACGCTGGGATTTACTAAGCCGCTAGCGCCAACACAACCCATTCACTTTGAATGGGTTGTGCGGGCAATGCTGCACAGAAGCCACTTGCGTGGCTTAGTAAGCAGACCCCTAAGAAAAAGAAAAAAGGCAGCAGCCAAAAATTTCTCAGGTAGTTTGGAGTTGTTGTTTTTTATATTCAAGAAAGCATAAGTCATACGTCAAGGTTACATGGAAAGTAGGGATAAAACGGAGATCAATTAATGTCCTAAGTAGAGAAAACAGATTAGATACCCTGGAGGTTATTGTTAACTTTTCTGATACTGTGCTGCTTGTAAGTAATAAGCAGGCATTACTTGTTTTAAGGTCTCACAGCAATTTTTTTAAAGCGCTATTTTTGGAATCCAGTTCTTTTATTAACGAGATATATATATATATATATATATATATATATATATATATATATATATATATATATATATATAGTGTACAACTGATGATAGTTTGCTTGATCTTAACGACTGAAAAACATCACTGAATTTCTTACCTAGGGATTCCCACTAAAACAGTCTTTACTAGGAGTACAGTAATGGTACTGTGTCTTCTAAACGTCTTCACACCCTTGTACATTTTTTCATAGTTGCTGTCAAAAAAATACAATTCAGAATGCATTAAGGCAGGAGTTTGTTTCACTGATCTATATAACATATTATAGAAATATTTTGTCAGGTTCTCAGGTTCAGAGCCTGCGGGACTGGGCTCTGGAGCAAACGTGAGCCCTTGGGCTGCTGACGAGGAGCGACAGCAGCAGGCAAAACCCACCAACCAACACTGGGTAAGCACACCGGCAGGGACTGCAGGCACTGCCCAGCGAACCGGAACACATGGATTGGAATCCCCCAGACTGGAGGACACAGGACTGGAACACTGGACTGCAATCCCCCGGACTGGAACACACACCGGACCGGAACACACTGGACTGGTCCCCCGGACTGGAGGACACAGGACTGGAACATGGGACTGGAGCACACTGGACTGGTCCACACAGCTTCACCTGCACTTAGCTACTAAGCCCCCCAGGAGTTGAGCTCCTGGGTTCGAGTAGCCGGCAGGACTTACTGGATACCGGATGACACAGTGGCACGGCAGAGGTCACAAGTACCTGGCAGAAACCCAAATAGTAGCAACATTCCATGCTACCAGTCACAGGGCAGGTAGTAGCTTCCCCCATGTCTATCTCAATAACATACTATGGACTTTTCCTCTAGGAACTTGTCCAAACTTTTTTTATAAACCCAGATACACTAACTGCCTAGCTGGCAAAGATTACCCTCACACCTTCCTTCTTCCTGTCTGGAGCTCTGAGAGGGCCCCCTGCTGTTCACTATCTTCGGCAGCATCTTAAATTTTTCACCAGGGGCCCATTTCAGTCTTAGCTATATCACTGATGAAGTGAACTTGGAAGTAAAAATTATTGTGAACATGGAGCTGCAGAAAGAACTTCAGGATAAAATTATTACAATGTACCAATTGAGGGAGGGCTATAAGAAAATTTTAATGTGATAGAATATCAGGTGCTGTCAGGTTCATTAGTGTATAGTATAGATTGGAAGGACAGATGACAGCTTAAGTCAGGACATGTGGGTAAGGAAGCTGATGAGGAAGTTCACCATGAGACCTAAGATTATTTTAAAACAGCTACAGAGATCTATGGCTGAGAATAGGGAAACACTGACTGTTCAAGTGTACTCTGTAAATTTGGCCTATATAAGAGGGTAGCAAAACCATATGAGGTTCTGCACAGCATTTGAAAAGGAACACTTAAGGGGCACTGCACTCAGGAGCATTTTGGTCTCAGTGGTAAGCTATGTAGGCTACTTTTATAAGGAGCCACTTAGGTTTAGGCCCCAAGAATGAATGTAAATGCCAGTATTGTGTCATTTACCCCCAGATTCTATAAAGGTTGTTCAAAATTGGGCTTGGATACCAGATTGGTGCCAAAATAATTAGTTAATGGGCTCCAGTCATTTAATTATTGGATCAAACAAGCACTTGAGAACATAAGAATAGCCATACTGGGTCAGACAAATGGTTCATGCAGCCCAGTATTTTGCTTCCAACAGTGGCCAATCCAAGTCACAAGTACCTGGTAGAAACCCATATAGTAGCAGCATTCCATGTTACCAATCCCAGTGCAAGCAGTGACTACCCCCATGTCTATCTCAATAACATACTATGGACCTTTCCTCTAGGAACTTGCCCAACCAATTTTTTAAATCCAGATACAGTAACCATTGTTACCACATCCTCCGGCAGCAAGTTCCAGAGCTTAACTATTCTTTGAGCAAAAAAATATTTCTTCCTATTTGTTTTAAAATTATTTCCATTTAATAATTTTTTTTGTTACATTTGTACCCCGCGCTTTCCCACTCATGGCAGGCTCAATGCGGCTTACATGGGGCAATGGAGGGTTAAGTGACTTGCCCAGAGTCACAAGGAGCTGCCTGTGCCTGAAGTGGGAATCGAACTCAGTTCCTCAGTTCCCCAGGACCAAAGTCCACCACCCTAACCACTAGGCCAATCCTAATTTCGAGTGTCCCCTAGTCTTTGTATGGTTCACGTTTACCAGTTCTACACCACTTAGGTTTTTATAAATCTCAATCATATCACCCCATAGTCGTTCCTTTTCCAAGCTGAAGAGCCCTAACCTCTTTAACCTTTTCTCATATGAGAAGAGTTCCATCCCCTCTATCATTTTGGTCACTTTTCTTTGAACCTTTTCTAATTCTGCTATATATTTTTTTGAGATACGGTGACCAGACTTGAACGTAATACTGAAGGTGAGGTCACACCAGTGGCGTACCAAGGTGGCGGCGGTCCGCCCTGGGTGCATGCCGCTGGGGGGTGCCGCGGAGCGCGCCTGCTCTGAGTTCGCTGACTTTGCGCGTTCGCCGCAGCTCCCTCTGCCCGGGTCAGAGGGAGCTCCAGCGAACACGCGAAGTCAGGGAACTCTGAGCAGGCGCGCGCTGCGGCACCCCCTCCCCCAGCGGCGTGCACCCGGGGGGGTTTCTGCGCTGCATGGGGGGGGGGTGGGTGCTGCACCCGGGGGGGTCCGCGCGGCACCCGGGGGGGGGCCGGGCGCCGCATCGGGGGGGGGTGCTTCACCCGGGGGGGGCGAGGCGCCGCCCTGGGTGTCCGCCCCCCTAGGAACGCCACTGGGTCACACCATGGTAATGGGAGGGGTGTGGTCAATGGGCATTGTCAAAAGATGCATGTAGTATTACAGAAGATCGGAGATCCGTGCTCAATTTGTACACCAGGATTTACACCGTTTCAGCTGGCGTAAGTCCTCACACCCAAAGTTGAGTGATGAATTCTGTGCCCAACACTATTCTATAAAGAGTGCTGATCCTGAATCACACTGTATAGAATACTGTTGAGCACCTGTTTTTGCACCATAAAGGTGTTTACTGCAGTGTTTTAAATCAGCTGTATGTGCTGTATTTATGTTAACCAAATTGCTTTAAAAGATGTAGTAATCTAAATGTGCGATCAATAGTGAGTGTACCAAAATATAAGGTACTTTTTGGGAAAGCAATATTGTAACTGAAGGAATAAATTACCTTTTAATTTGGAAAAAAAAAAGCCCACTTGTTAAATGAGATACTTGTGTACTGAAAGACAGGTTGGAATCATCCCACTTTCTTAGTCTTTCCTTTCTCCCATTTCTTTTATCAGTCCTTACTACAGCAAGCTGCCCATTCACCTTCATTTCTCCCATACATCACTCACTTCCATGCTTCACTGAGTAGCTGGCCTCATCTACTCCTCCTACCAAGCTACCAGTCATCTTCTGTCTTACTTCCCCTTGATCTACTGTAGCTTTAGTGGCATCCCCCCCTTCCAATATAGGCACTGGCTTCCCCCTCTCTATTCTCTCTCTCACCCTTATAGCTTCTCCTTTTCTCCACCCCATCCAGTACAATGCAGCATTTCCTCCTTTCTTTTCAGATAGCCTCCCCTCTCTTCAACCTCTGTCTCTGAAGAAAGATGTAGCCTCCAAACCACCCTGTTCACACAGATACCAGCTGTCTTTCCCCATGACACACTGCACACCACCTTTCTTTAAACCCCACTTCCCCCCTCTCCCCCCCATACACTGTCCTCCCCCTTGCTTTCCTCTGTGTAAGCAGCTATGCTTCTTGAAACAAATAGCAACCTCTGATGTAAGTCCGTTCATTATGAGGAGTGGTTTTTTTTTTGTTTTTATCAGCACTAGCGCCACACTTTTTATTTATTATTTTATTTTAGTGCATTTCTATCCCACATTTTCCCACAAGCGCAGGCACAATGTGGCGTACAGTAGTTCAAGAAAAATTACAATAAAAGAAGGAAAGGTAGAAACATAGGATGACAGAGCTGGGATGAATTCACAGAAAAGACATGGGAAGGAAAAACTGTCTAACAAGTGCAATTGGGTTAGAGACCCACTTCAAACTACAACGGAAGAGTCAAAAGGAGGAGTTCGTTATGGAGTACGCTTGCGTAAATAGGAATGTCTTTAAGAACTTTTTTTGCAATAAAAACTCATGCAGTGCAAGAAGAGGTTTGGGAAAATAGCAATAAGCGCCACCACTAATAAAAGCCAGCAACTAAGGCACAAGGGGATGAGAAGACAGTTTTGTGCAATTTTATGGCAAAAGGGAAAGTATGTGACATTGGCTGGCATTGTGAGAAATTAGGGGCTTTGCCTACAATGTATCATGAAAAGTATTTTGAGGAATAAAATGTCTCTTTCTCTAACATGGAAATATGCTGCCTAACTACCTTGAGATGATTTCTGAACTATTTTTTTCTGAATGTTTTTCATTCTTCGTCTTACAAATGTCTATCTAGTCTGTATTTTTCTGTTTCCTAGACTCTTCGGCAGATAAGAGGACTATCAGGCCAATCTGTTGTGCCCAGTATATTTTTTTGGGTAAATACCATAGACCCTCGATCTCTGATGTTCCTTTCACTTCTTCACCACTTTAGATCCTCTGTGCTTATCCTAGCCTTTCTTGAATTCCATTAACTGTTTTTGCCTTCTTCCACTCCCTTTCCTTGAAGACATATTGTTTAATGCTGCTACTAATTTTGTCCCTTGGAGCCTCCAATTATGAACTCTTGTTCTAGGACTTCCAGTTTGCTGACAGAGGGTTTGTGTTTTGTATGATCCACCAGTAAAATCCTACCTGCTTGAATGATTGTGGTGAGCTCAGTTTGACTGAGTAAGACTGCTTTCCTCTGAGGCTTTAATATACTTCCCCACTACACTTTAATATACTTTTGCCCACTACACTTGACAGAAACAGCACTCTGTAAAGTCTGCAATGACCTGTTCCTTGCCAGATCCAAAGGTCACTATTCCATCCTCATCCTCCTCGACCTATCTGCCGCCTTTGACACCGTCAATCATAATTTACTTCTTGACACACTGTCCTCATTCGGGTTCCAGGGCTCCGTCCTCTCCTGGTTCTCTTCGTATCTTTCCCAACGCACCTTCAGAGTATTTTCTAATGGCTCTTCTTCCACCCTTGTCCCGCTCTCTGTTGGGGTTCCTCAAGGATCTGTCCTTGGACCGCTTCTTTTCTCGATATACACCTCTTCCCTGGGCTCGCTGATCTCATCACATGGTTTCCAGTACCATCTCTATGCTGATGACACCCATCTTTACCTCTCCACTCCCGACATCACAGTTGAAACCCAGGCCAACGTTTCGGCCTGCCTTTCAGACATCGCTGCCTGGATGTCCAACTGGCATCTGAAACTGAACATGGCAAAGACTGAGCTCCCTTGTCTTTCCACCCAAACCCCCTTCTCCTCTTCCCCCACTTTCTGTCTCTTTTGACAACGCCCTCATCCTCCCCGTCTCTTCAGCCCGCAATCTCGGAGTCATTTTCGACTCCTCCCTCTCCTCTGCCCATATCCAGCAGACAGCTAAGACCTGTCGCTTCTTCCTCTATAATATTAGCAAAATTTGCCCATTCCTCTCTGAACAGACCACCCGAACCCTCGTCCACTCACTCGTTACCTCTCGTCTTGACTATTGCAACCTTCTCCTCACTGGCCTCCCGCTTAGCCACCTATCCCCCTTCAATCTGTCCAAAATTCCGCCGCACGTCTTATCTACCGCGTGAACTGATACTCTCATATCACCCCTCTCCTCAAGTCACTTCACTGGCTCCCGATCCGCTACCGTATACAGTTCAAGCTTCTCCTATTGACCTTCAAGTGCACTCAATCTGCAGCCCCCCATTACCTCTCTACCCTCCTCTCCCCATATGTTCCCACCCATAACCTCTGCTCTCAGGACAAATCACTCCTATCTGCACCCTTCTCCACCACCGCTAACTCCAGACTCCGCCCCTTCTGCCTCGCATCACCTTATGCCTGGAACAGACTTCCCGAGCCCATACGACATGCGCCCTCCCTGCCCATTTTCAAGTCCTTACTCAAAGCCCATCTCTTCTCCCTTGCTTTTGGCGCCTAACCACCTTCCCCATTCATGATACCTACACTGACTACATAGTTTGTTACCTTTAGATTGTAAGCTCTCTTGAGCAGGGACTGTCCTTCCCCATGTTTAAACTTGTACAGCGCTGCGTAACCCTGGCAGCGCTATAGAAATGCTAAGTTGTAGTAGTAGTAGTACTTCACCCATCAACCACTGTCTGTCATATGGGAGGAAAGTCTATGGGAAGGGCAAAGGCTCCATTTTTAAGTAGCTGAGCTTGTACTGTAGATTGACGGGATTATAAGCATGTTTTAGAGTGACAGGGGACTTGATGATTGCTTCTGGTTACTGCTTTCAGAATTGTCAGTAGGAATTTGAGAAGGGTTACCAAGGCTTCAGAAATCCTCCAGGTGCTTATGTCTTTTCGACAGCCTAAAATGAAATTCACTTATCTAGGGTATTAAGATGCAAGAAGTGAATTTCATTTTAATAGGAGAAAAAAAAGGTCATAAAAATATAAAAGATATAAAATAGATATTAGCATAAAGTGATTTAAGATACTTTTTCCAAAAATATTTGCACTGATAATGATATAAAGTGATGAACTTCCAGCAGCAATTGATGGAATATCATTTCTAATGGTCCAATAGCTCTACATGAAATTGGTTAAAGTTATTTGATAGCAGGTGTTGTATATATTATGGGAACAATATAAGTGATATCCTGCAATTTTAAACAGTGAGTAGATATTAGCCAATTGATATATTTCTAAATCTTGCTACCACTGCACTGTAGTGGATTTACATACATGCTTTACCTGCGTGTAGGGCTTACCATTGCTGTCTTAAAAAAACAGAGTTGTAATATTAAGTTCATTAGTCTGATTCATTTATTGTACCCTAAGCTAAGTCACAATGGATACATTGAGTATTCTTCGGTTTACAATCACTCTAGCTCTTCAAATAATGCTCAAAATTCAAGAGAGTTTCTAGGTAACAGCAAGTCAAAGCAGTGGGATGTTTTCCTTCACATTTCAACAGTTTCTCTTGAAATCAATCATAGTTAGCCTTTCCATTTTAACTAGATAAAATAGACATCTAATCTCAACAGCTGTCACATATTTATTGCTGTCACTTAACATGTTGATGTACATGCATTATTCCGAAGACCTGGTATTATTGATGCATATATTGGACATTCATATTTTGAAATACCCTATTAAGGGGTGTAATTATCAAAGCGGGCTACTGTTAAGTCATGTTATTTTACCAGTAATTTGTGCTATTTTAGGACAGGTCCTATTTTATGCAATGAGACCTACTAATTAAAAACTTAAGAATAAAATAGCTCATCTTAACGGTAACCCACGTTGATTACTCCGCCGCCCATGGGCTTGTAATATAAATTTGATCTCTTTTCCGTGTGTATATATTGTATACAAGGGAAGATTTTCATAAAATTTACAAAATTAAATTAGTTAGATAAGGGTGTCTTAAAAGAAACCAGTCAAACAATATAGCAACAAAAAAGAATCCAAAACAAATTAACTATATAATAAATTATACCATGACCTATCCATGTGATTGAGAACATGTCCACATCAATTTTTATTTAAAGAAAATCAAAGTTAAAAGACACATCTTTACCCATCCCCCAACCACTTCCTTTGGATCAAGTCAACAAAACCCAATTATTAATCATTTTTATCTTGAAGAAAAACTCCTAATTGAATCATATCAAAGAAGGTATACCTATTTCCCAAATAGCCCGTTAGACTCTTGCAGGGAAACTTGAGAATAAAGGATCTTCCAACCCTAACACCAGTGCTTGAGCTTGAGAAAGGGTTTCTTTCTCATTTGTAGCCCTGGCTACATTGAGAAAAGGGACACATTCTGTCCCCAAAAGGAAACATCTTTTAATGTTTAAGTCTTTTTATTGTCAAAAATAACAGTTAATACATGCAGAATTTGGTCACTTAAGGAACAATTCAGTTTCACCAACATTTATCTCTTCTGCTATCAACAAATAACTTTTCTTTTCGTATTTCCCCCCTACCCTCCCCCCCTTTCCCTCCTTCCCCCCCTTTTTTTTATCCCTCTTTATTCTTATTGTATTGAACTTTAACAACTTAGAACAAACTGTTACACTAATCCAATATATAGGCGTTTTTAAACTCTGGATCAACCATTTAATCCTTGTCTCTCAAAGATTACTTAAGCTGACATTGTGTGGTCAGTCTCTCCAAGGTAACTATGCCTTCCGATGTGGTCTATACCACGGTACCAGCAGCCTCCGCCCATATCTGGCCGAGGCCACCACCCCATAGACTGATATCCATAATCGAGTGAGAGGTGTTTGTTTCTTATCACCTCCCATTCCACCACTTTTGTGCATGGATTCAGGATTTATCCCACTTGGCCTCTATGGCCTACTTGTTACTTAACAGAACCTCCAAAACTAGAAGAGGAGAGAGAGGGAGAAAAAAAAAAACCAACAAAAACAAACTATAAACCCTTTAATACTAAACTTCGCGCACGTGAGGACAAGGCTTGAATGTAAGGTCTCCAGATCTCCAAAAAATGTGTTCTTTTCTTCTGGGAGAGTCCCACCGCCCTGCGCTCATGCAGCAGTAAGTCATGGAATCTGTTCCTCCAATTCCAAAAGTCTGGTGGGTCCACACTCAACCACCCATTCATGATCAGCTTTTTCCCCATCAGGCAAGCTTTATGGACCAGTTCTTTCTGGCCTCCCCTTTGGAGGGCAAAAAGTTCATATTTATCAAATAACAATTCCAACAGGGCGGCTAAGGAATTCTTGGGGTCTGTGAGGTGCACCAAAATATCATCCGCATACGCGGAGATCTTGAACTCAGCCGAACCCCATGTCACTCCTGTGATTTCCGGGTGGGACACTATTTCTCTGATCAATGGGTCAAGTGCCAGTACAAACAATAGCGGGGATAGCAGACACCCCTGCCGCACTCCACTCCTTATCGAAAATGTTGATGACCATTCCCCATTGATCCATATGAACGCTTGTGGGCTCAGATAAAGGGCCTCCACCGCCTTCCTAAAAAAACCCTCTATTCCTACTCTCCGCATAACTTCAAACATGAACTGCCACACCACCTGGTCGAAGGCCTTCTCTGCATCAAAACTTACGAGCAGAGAAGGCTGTTTCTGTTCTTCCACTCTCTCTAAGGAAGCAATAAGAGCTCATACATTGCTTACTACTGATCTTCCCTTTACAAACCCAATTTATGGGGTTTTGTTACACTATAGAAGATCTGTGATTATTTGTGACAAAAGTGGATTTTTTTCACAAGTGTTTGAAAGGATGCCTTGTATTATAGTCTGAATAAGGTACAAGATCATATCACTTACAATAAAAAAAAACTACAGCAATTCGAACCAGAAAGCTTAGCACATGGATCATAAATATGTCTCACTACTGAAAGGACACAAATGAGCTAAAAACAAACCCACAATTTCCATAGTGAGCAAGTGAAGATAGCAGTATAACCTTCAAATTCTTAAAATGTTTTTATTTCCCAAAACAAACAAAAAAATCAGGGGGGGGGGTATTAAAATGATTTACCTTCCTCTCCTCTCTCACTTCTCTTTCTCTCTCTTTATCCCCTCTGCTCTGCATGATTTTCTGTTTTTTTGTTTCTCCCCCTCACACCACCTGTGATCCACTTTCAGCCTTTTTCACTGTATTCCAAGCCTCATTCTGATGCTCCAGGAGTCTCTCTGTGTATTCCAAGCTTCATTCTGGTGCTCTGGTAACCTCTCTCAGTGTGTTCCAAGCCTCACTCTGGCATTGTCAGGTACTTGTGACCTGGATTGGCCATTGTTGGAAACAGGATACTGGGCTAGATGGACCATTGGTCTGACCAGTATGGCTATTCTTATGTTGATGTCTTCCATCCTCTCAGGAAACTTGTGACAATGTCCTATCCTCACGGAGTCCTTCAAATTAGGAAGTCATACCTGCGGGATTCCTGCTGACTCCCAGGGATTCCCGCAATCCCTGTTCCCATACAGCTCTCTAGTCCATTCCCCCTTCCTCCTCATCCTCCTGTCTCCCTGCAAGTAGATAAAAAATCTTTGAGACTTTGTAAACAATGTGGTATCTTCAGGGCATCTCTCAAGTACATCTTCCACAGTTCCTGAAGTAAAAAGTCTAATTTTGTGAAAATTGATCAGTTTTAGATTAGAGTTCCTAGATACAGTTCTCCAAAATCTTCATCTTGTTATGGAAAACTGGTCATATAGATTGAGAGGGAAGAAGGCTCATATTTCTAGCCTATTGAAAAAGACACATAAACACCTTGTGTGCTTATAAAAAGTACTAAGTGTAAACAGGCAGTAATAGTGACTAGATTGAAGCTGCAGGCATTTATGCCTGCCCTGGAGCAGATGTAAATGATAATCCAGTACAAAATTTCATCCTGCTTGTCTAACATTGCTGCTTGGATGTCTCTTCGCTATCTGAAGCTAAACATGACTAAAACTGAACTTCTCATTTTTCCCCCTAAACCCACCTCCCCTCTTCCTCCATTCTCTATCTCTGTTAATGGCTCTCACATCTTCCCTGTCTCCTCGGCTCGTAATCTTGGTGTCATCTTTGATTCCTCTCTCTCCTTCTCTGCACATATTCAACAGATCGCCAAAACCTGTCGTTTCTTTATCTACAACATTAGCAAAATTCGCCCCTTCCTTTCTGAATACACTGCCAAAACCCTTATCCACACCCTTGTCACCTCTCGCTTGGATTATTGCAATTTACTTCTTACTGGTCTTCCGCTCAGTCATCTCTCTCCTCTCCAGTCTGTCCAAAATTCTGCAGCATGGCTTATTTTCCACCAAAATTGTTATTCCCACACTAGCCCACTCCTCAAGTCACTTCACTGGCTCCCTGTCCGCTTCCGTATACAGTTCAGACTTCTCTTACTGACCTTTAAATGCATCCATTCTGCAGCTCCCATTACCTCTCCACTCTCAGCTCTCCCTACATTCCTCCCCGTGACCTCCGTTCGCTGGACAAATCTCTCTTGTCGCCCCCCTTCTCCTCTACTGCTAACTCCAGGCTTCGTTCCTTTTCTCTCGCGGCACCTTATGCCTGGAATAAACTTCCTGAGCCTGTACGTCTAGCTCCATCTCTACCTGTTTTCAAATCTACCTTTTCATTGCTGCTTTTGGCTCCTAGCCACTACTCATTTGCCTCCCCCTTGTTCCTTCTCACCCAGTACTTCCCTCTCCCTTATTGTCTTGTCTGTCTGTCTATGTTTTAGATTGTAAGCTCTATTGAGCAGGGACTGTCTCTCTGTGTCAAGTGTTCAGCGCTGCGTGCGTCTGGTAGCGCTATACAAATGCTAATAATAATGATAGCATGTAAAGTGTTGTGTGTATAAACTGGAACTCTGCTCAAACTCCACCCCCAGAACATTCCTACATGTGAGTCATATAAATGTGTGCGCATTCTTGTGCATGTTCCACTTGGAAACCCTAATACATGCATAAAACAGGATTTTATGGGTGAAATATATATATTTAAAAAATCACTGATGTAAGCAGGAGTTACATGTACTAAATTTTCTTTGAAAGGAGGAAAAGACCTCAGAAGCTCGGCATTTTAACAGTATTATTGGTGACTGAAATAGCTGTGCGAACGTCCTCATAGGTCTAAACCTTCTCTGTTTTTTGGGGTTTTTTTAAACCATTTTTTTAAATGTATGGTTCATAATTTTAATTTTCAGTACATTATATTGGTAGTTTCTAATTCAAAAGTGAAAACGTGAACACACTTATCCTCAGCATAGTAGTCAGTGTTTTGCTTGATCGGGTTGCTCAACAGTGCACCTGTTTTCACGATACGCTTCTTCAGGAACAAAGACCGTCAATTTTGCCTTTTTGATCCTAGTCACAGAAAAAGATTTATTAATACCAGCAGCTACATGGACTTATTACTGTAGCCTTTGACTTTATTAACATCTTTGTTTGGAATAAACATTTTTCAAGATACAGTGTCTTCACATGTTTTGCCTCTGTGCTGCCAAAATTGAAATATATATATTTATTTTTATTTATTGCATTTGTATCCCACATTATCCCACCTCTTTGCAGGCTCAATGTGGCTTACAATGTATCATGGATAGTGGAAATGAAAGGAGAATTGACATTTAGTGTTACAGAAGTATTTTGGGTTGCATGGTAATGGAAAACATGATAATGATATAATGTAAGGTATTCTTAACATTATTAGATATATGTGGGGATTTCACATGTTTTGGTCTTTGTGGTATGTCTTGTTGAAGAGATGGGTCTTCAGCAGTTTGCGGAAGTTGGTCAGTTCATAGGTCGCTTTTAGGTTGCGTGGCAATGCGTTCCAGAATTGCATGCTTTTATAGGAAAAGGTTGATGCGTGCATTAGTTTATATTTTAGGCCTTTGCAGTTGGGGAAATGAAGATTAAGGAATGTGCGAGATGATCTTTTGGCTTTCCTGGGTGGTATCTATAAAATTGTCCCCAATATATGTAGTCCCTGGTAATCATAGAGCTTGAACTTGAGTCTACAGCCTCAATTGCTGTTCAGGGTAGCCTAATTTACACTCTTGGTTCTTCAGTTTTCATACTGTAACCTTAGAAAAGTCACATGTCTGCACACTAGGATACAGGAATCCATTCTGTCCATTACTTCCCAGATATCTGCAAAGGATGTCCTCCTAATAGGGCATAACTCCTCTCTCTATAGGAATCATGTAGATCTTGCTTTAGTTTTCTAACCTGAGGAGTAAACTTGCCACCCTGAGCCATCGTCTGTTCCACATACTGACTATTCTACACATAGGATCTCACCGTTGCTTTCCTTTGTCTGTTCTTTCAAATTCAGAGTCTCAACATCTCTTCCAGGATCTCAATGTAGGTCCAGGTCACACTTCAATGGGAGAGATGCTAACATTAGGCGTCTATGGGGCAGAGGGAGGGAATTTACTGTTAGAGCTGAGATTGATCTTAAAGTATATGGGGGCAGACACAGAGTCCTCCTCTAAAACAGCAACATGGATGTACCATTTGCCCGTGGACCACTGCAGGCATTTCTGCAGGATATGTTATCTTTTTACAGGTATTGCATATTAATCTATAAATCTCTTTTGTGTTGAAAGGCTATTAATGAGGTTCAGATTCAGTAGGATGTTTTGATAGTTTTAATTTGACAATCTAAAATATATCTACATTATTGATCATAAAAGTAATGAAATATTATGTAATGCCTCTGACTATTAACTTTATTGTGGTACAGAGTAATTTCTTGTTGTCAGGCATCACAAAACGAATGATTTAAGAATATGACTCATTCTACGGCATCAGCTAAAGCAGATGTTCATGGAGGCAGGGTATATTGTGATGTATATTTAATATGAGTATTATCTGTATTCAGTAGCATTGTTATGTACAGTTAGCACTGTGTTTTAGGGCTGTTTTTCCTAGTTTGCAATGTCCTCTGATTTACTCTTGTGAGCTTTCCCTATTGGCTGTTAGCTCTGAGTTAAGGCCAGCCCTCCCTCTCTGCCCTCGCGGGCTCTATGAGAGAGCCCAGTCTTGCTAGCTTGCCTTTGTGATAAGCAGCTGTTCTAGGGGCTGATCCCTCCTTAATTTACTGTAATTCAATCATTTTTCAGCATTCCCCTAAGTCAATCCCCATTTATTTTCACTGAGTTTCTCCCCCTTATTTTCCTCTGAGTGTTGCAGCTTTTCCTCTCAGCTGGGCTGAGGTTCTGGCCATCTCCTTGCCTCTGGGGTGGCTAGATACAGACTCTATGTGCAGAAGGCAACAATTCTCTTTTAAGCAACTGAACTGTAATTTGGATTTTCTTTGTTATGAGTGCTACAATAAAGATTTGTTTAAGAATTGAGAATCTACTAGTAAAGCTTCTACTTGGGGATTGTTTGAACTGGCTGTTTAGCTACACCATACTTTGCCTAGAACAGTACAGCTTGAATTTGCTTGACTATGTCTTATAAGAAATTGACCCAAGGGGTCTTATAAAAACACAACTCCTTTCATGTATACATTGAGCAAATAATGTTAGACTAGCATGGGCAGAGAATTTCACAGCCACTAACATCTTTTGCATTCTTAAAGTACCTTTTGAACTCTGTACCTGTGTTTATGTAGCTTTTTATGTAACCATACAAGTTTCTGGACTGGGCCAGGCCCCTCCTACATATGACACACTTCCACAGTGCAGCAGGTTCATGTTTGAACCTTCTGTTTGACTGAGCCAATAAGGTTTGGGCGCACACTGGGGACATATATTTCAGCCTATGAAGGGAAGAATGCCTCTAGCATGGCAGCACTTTGTGTCTGTAGAGTAATATTAAGCAAATGTCTTGCAGGAGAGCATTTTAGCCCTTGGGGTTGGCAAGGATGAAAGTAATTTAGGTATGCTGTTTAAGGTGTGGGTTGGGATACGGGTCTTAATATAATGGAGGAAATGGGACATTTTAAAATACAAAATTTTGTCATCAGTTGTTTACATAGTAATAAGGTTTGAGAGGGGGTGCTGTTGAGCCGATGAACAAGATGGACACCTGAGATCTTTGCTCCTCCTGCTTAACTTAGATTATCACTTCAAGTGCACATTTTACCCAGTGATTCACACTGAATTATTTGATACTGAATCCTCCTCTAGTCCATCTATAATGTCAGCGCAAAACTGGGAGAAGCAGAAGCACAAAACCTGCTGCCAGCAGGTTCAAACAGGGGTGACCCAAGGCAATCTGACGCCCGAGGCAGGGATGAAATGGCCCCCCAGCATCACCACCCTGCCACTCCTTTCTGTCACCCCAGCCATGGTCTAGCATCTCTCCCCCACCCCCCCCCCCCCCCCCCCCCCCAACGAGCCTATCTTCTTTTTTTTGTTTTTCAAAAGTTGGCAACAATCCCCATACGCTGCCCTGCCACCAGCACTGGCGTCTCCTCTGTACTGCAACCCACGTCTGAGGAAACGGGAAGTTACGTCAGAGAGGCAGGCCACAGTACAGAGGAGATGCCAGTGCCGGCGGCATTTAGCGTATGGGGATCGCTGCTGCCACCTACTTTTGAAAAACAAACTAAGAAGGTAGGCTACAGGCCAAGAAGGCGGCTATCAGTTTCATATCTTGATTCAGAAGGGAGATGGATCGATAGGACCCAACCTGCTCGGGATCCTTGCCTGGTTTAGGAAGCTAGACCACACAGGCCACGTTGTCTGGTATTCCTGTGTCCTCCCCCCGCAACAGCATTACATATTGTGCTTAAAGATGGAACTACCAAGTCTTGAAATATCTTATAGTATTCTAGGCCTAGCCCATCAGGCCTTGGTGCTTTCATGAGTTTAAGAGATTTAGCTCTGGTAAGCAATTGTACTGCAGTAAAGGGTACACTGAGGGCCCATAATTGATCCTCCATGAATTGTTGTAATGCCAAACCTCGGAAAAAGTCATCCAAGTCAGCAGAGTCGAAGTCCCATTTACTGTACAAATTTAGTATAATATTGAACAAATTGTTCCATCACTTGTGCTTCCGTATCATATTCCCCCCTCTTCCCATCCTTGATAGAAGTAACCAGCTGCTTCTTTTTCGGGGACGAACCAAGATAGCCATGAGTTTGCCTGTGTTTCCTCCTCACTAGTGAAGCTTATATCTTTGATAATATAAAGACTGCTCTTCTATTTTGTTCAAAAGGGCCTCAGTCTTCCTCCGGATGTCCTGATATGCCAGTTTAGAGCTATCAAGATGATTAAGGTGGGTGCGCCTAAAGGCCTGGTGGTGTTGGGTCAGACTAAGCAACTCCCTTTCCCACACCCTTTTCTGGTGGGAAACATATGTTATGATGTATCTCCAGGGCATTTCCTTCGATGCGTGCCAAAAACTTACTGGGCCCACATCAGAGGTAGTGTGCATAATAGTCAAGCCATTTGGCTGTTTAAAAAAAATCCTAAAGTCTGGATCATCATATAGGTGGTGGGTCAGATGCCAAGTCCTAATGGCCTGTTTCTGGGTAAAGTTCAAAGACATCCCCACCGGGCGTGGTCCAAGACAGTGGAAGTATGGATCTCAATCTCCTGGGTGTTGGGAAAAAAGGCAATTATCTACTGAAATGTATTCTAATCTTGCATAAACATTATGGGCATGGATTAAAAAGTATAATCCTTGACATACAGGTGCAAAACCCTACAGGCATCTAACAGCTCAAGCTGCTGGGTAGGAAATTCACTCCCTTATCATGATCAAAGAGTCTTTTCTTGGGGGGCTTACAGTCTAGGATAGGATCAGCTATTATGTTAAAATCCCCTCCCAGGATCACCTTACATTTTGGGTACCCTGCTAGACTAGCTGCCAGGTTAGAAAAAAATGTATGATTATACACATGGGGAGCATATATGTTATATAGAAGCACCTTCATGCCTCAAAGGTCTCCCAGTACAATAATAAATCTACCATCCCTGTTTTGAATCTACTTGTGAAAGTGGAATGGCAGTTGTTTATACACCAAGATGGCCACCCCCATTTTTCTGCCACTAAAGGCTGAAAAATAGACCTCCCCCACCCAATATCTTCTGAGTGTTAGATGTTCCCCACTAGTGAGGTGTGTCTCTTGTAGGTATGTAATGTCAGCATGTAATTTTTTCAAACAGGTAAACATACTTGTGCGTTTAATTGGGGATTTAATGCCATCTACATTTAAAGTAACAAATCAGCCATAGACCCCATGCATATATGAAGTCCCTGCGTGGCACTCAAATAATTGGCTTCTGACAGGCCCCCCTCAGCCTTATTCAGATTGTCTAGAAATGGCTTCGCCTCCTCTGTGGAGTGCAGAGTCTCTGTTTTACCTGCACACTAAATCCGCAGCCTAGCAGGAAAGATCAAAGCAAATTGCTCCTTTCTCCAGTGCAGTTCAGAGCAGTGCAGGGACATAAGCTTTCTCTAGGCCACCACCCGCATTGAATGATCGTTCAAAGGACCTGCTCTCTGGTAAATCCTCAGCAGAACTTCTTTCTCCTGCCAGTTGAGATCCTGGTCTGGCTCTGGACTTCTCTTTCTACTTGGCCCCAATCAGGTGCGTCGCTCACAGCCATACTGCATGCCTTCTACCGGGAGCCTGAGCTGCTCCGGGAGCCATTTGGCAAAAATATGGCACAAGCTGGCTTCCTGCACCGACTCAAGGAGGCCGACAAGGTGCAAATTATTCCTCTGTTGACAATTTTCCTGCTCCTTCAACCTATTATGCAGCTTTGTAACTAACTCAGTGCGCTGTTGCACCATGTGAGTGCTGGCATCCTCCTGGGCTGATGCTCTCTGCACCATCTCCGCTAAACTCCTATTGGTGTCCGACTTTTCATTGAGTTCATCAGCTGCCGATTGCAGTTTATTCAAGCTGTCTGCTAAGGCTGCTGAGATGGCGCAGATAATTTTCTGTACCCAGTCCCCTGCTTGAAAGGCCGCCTATTCTGTTGCCATCTTAATCACTGGGGATCGCGCCTTATCTTGAGGTACCCTTGTCTATTTCATCGGCATACCTCAATCTCTGACTCATAAACAAGGCAGTATGGCAGTGCAGTAGCTTAATTATTGTCACCACCAAAGTCAGTGACAGGTTTTGAAAGGAAAATGCAGTTAAAAGCAGGATTTTAGAAGGTCTCCAACAAAGCTCCATGGTCCCCTGTCTGCTGAGGTAGGCTGCATCACGTGACCATCCTCTACTATCTCTCTTTATTTCCTATCATAGATTTGCCTTTGTTTTCTGTGGGCTGCAAATTTTAGCAAGCAGACTAATCTGTCTATTTATGGCAATATGCTAGTATGGCCATATTATGTATGTTTTCTCAATTGGAAGAAGTCACACATTTCTTTGCCAGTGGAAATACTGAACTTCTATGCCTGCATGGTGCCCTTATGAGGCAAATCACATGGAACTATTTTGTTTTCTCTGTTGAGCAGGGACTGTCTCTTCATGTTCAAGTGTACAGCGCTGTGTACGTCTAGTAGCGCTATAGAAATGATAAATAGTAGTAGTAGTAACATAGTAGATGACGGCAGAAAAAGACCTGTACGGTCCATCCAGTCTGCCCAACAAGACAACTCATGTGTGCTAGTAGTTTTGCTGTATCCATCTGCTGGTTGATGGACACAACCCACAGGTTCTGGACTGGTCTGGTGGGACTAAAGGAAAGAAAATTATCCAGTAAGGTATCATTTTTCCTTTTTGTGTAATTTGCCAGAGAACTATTCTCTCTTTTCCTTCTCTCTTTTTTTAAAAAATGTTTGTTTATATCCAACAAGACACAACTTAGTGTAGCAATTCCTACAATGCCATTTTTACAGAATTAACCATCAACCAATTTGGCCTTGTTTTTCCTGTGCATCTGCTAATTCTTGTTTTGGGGATTCTTCCAGATAGCCTCTTTGTTGTGCCCAGCTGTGCTTCTCTTAGCATCTTCAGTGCCCTTTCAACGCTCACATTCTCTTCTTAGCTTTCACTCCTTGACTACTTGAAATTGGCTTGAACATATATAAAGAGTGCCTCATTTGGGGGCCCCTTTTATCAAGTGGCAGTAGGGCTACCGCAAGGGTAGCACACAGCAAAACAGCACTAGTGCTAGGTGCACCCAGGTGCCCGGCGGTAGTTCTAAGTTTGCCGTGCACCATTTCCTGCGCTAGACAATTTTTTAGTTTGTAGCATGGGGGGGGGAGATAGGTGTTCCCGGCGGTAATCAGGCAGCAGACATTGCCATACGCTGCCTGATTACTGATGGGTTAGTGTGTGAGCCCTTACTGCTTACTAAATAGGTGGCGGTAAGGGCTCAGGCGGTAAATGGCCACACACTAATTTTGATACTAGCGCACAGTCATTAAAACAAATAATGCCCTTTTCCTGCTGCGGCAGTGTCATAGCCAGACCTGAAATTTTGGGTGGGCTCAGAGCTAATATAGGTGGACATTATGTATATAGGTATGAGTATTGCTTCTTGGGATTCTAGTAAATAATGCCTTAGAGTGCACTTGCTAACGGATTTCTAAGTAAATCGTCTGCCCAACAGCTGCCTTACATCAACATAAACCACATACATACTTAATGGAAGCACTGACATTTTTAAATATAGTTATATTGTCCCATATCTTAAACTTGACCATATATAAGTTTACTACTTCTTGGAGTGGAGTTAAGGAGTGGCCTAGTGGTAAGGTGCAGTGTGCCGTGGACCTGCGGAACTGGATTTGATTCCTGCTGTCTGAAAACGGGGGCAGTGGGTTGATCGCTTGGGGAACTGGGTTTGATTCCCACTGCAGCTCCTTGTGATCCTGAGCAAGTCACTTAATCCTCCATTGCCCCAGGTACAAATGATACTTAGATTGTGAGCCCAATTGTATTTGGGTCTGTAAACTGCATAGTCCCCAATGGGGGGGTCACTTGTGATATATCGAGTGCCATAAATAAATACTATAATGGCAAACCTTGCAACACACATGACATTATTCTGTACAGTAATGGCACGTATCCTTCAGACTTTGCCTTATAACAAATGTAAATGCCTGATTAAGCTGTATTCATAAAACAGGTAAAATACCTTTGAAGTCTTTTCTCTTCCCTCCCCCATCCATGCATCCCTGTAGCCCAGCATCAGCCCTACCCTTCCATTCTCTACCCCCCTCATCCACCCCTGTATCCTAACGTTAGCCCTGCCCTACTCCCTACCCCCATGGTCTGGCATCAGCCCTGCTCCCCCCCACACCAGCATGAAATCTACAACCTTTATTTTTTTGTAAACATTCTGGGCACTGCAGAGCCCACCCCCACCTAGAAACCCACCAACATTTAAATATTAAACATCTATTTTTTGTCCTGGATACTGCAGAACTCATCCCCACCCAAAAACCCAACATGAATAAAGTGTTAAAAACAAAACAAAACCCTGCGCACTCCAAAGCTCACCCCCACCTAGAAGCCCACCAGTATTACAAAAAACTTTTTTTTTAAACCTTAAACCTGGGCTTGAGCGTCTATGTCCTTCGATGAGGCCCTGATCGCTGTGGTCAGTGTGCACGTGGTGCTGAAAAGGAGGCCCAAGCTGGCTCCTTCTATGAGGGAATGGGGCTTCTGAATGCCCAGATTTCATCTGCACCGGTCAACTCCCTGCAGATTCTCATCAGGTCAGGTTTTCTGGGTTTGCGGAGACTGGAGGGAGACCTGTGCTATGGCAGACTGATGACCGCGGGCCACGGAGTCACAGGGCAGGCCTCATCAGTGAGCAGAATCAGCCATGTAAATACAGAGGTGGAGCCTGCAGTGGTATGCCGCCGGAGCAGATCACTGCCCCGGTGCCTAACTTCTGATTGACTCCCAATCCCACGCAGCAAAAAAGAGCAGCAGGACTGCTGACTTGTTGAGCTCAGAGGCTGCCTTGCACGACCGCACGTGGTTGAATGCAGCTGTACAGACAGGCACCAAAAAGACTGGGTGGGCCAGAGCTGAGATTGCGTGGGTCTGGGTCCACCCAAGCCCACCCTTAGCTATGCCCCTGTGCCGTGGTAAAAAGTGGCCTGACATTTGGCAATCCCACGTGCTAACACTACTGCGGAACACTTTTTACTGTAGCTTGGTAAAAAGGCCCCTTTATCAATTATATGTTTAAAAAAAAAAATAAAAAATGTTCTTTCACCATGAAAGAACAAAATAAAAGCAAATGAAAAAAAAAATTGGTGTGACACGTTAATTTTATGTAGCATGCAAGATAGTGGCATCTTAGTAAAATTAATAGTTTGGGCTGATAGTGTTGACAGGTGCCATTAAATCCTAGCATGGGTGATTCAGCCTGTCATACTCCCAGGAAGGTAGTACAAGTAGCAGTTGTAATTGAGAGATAATTGTACTTTCTCTTTGTAAAGTGCTTTGGACAATAGCACACTGTAAGCAGAATATTATCCTTTCATTTCACATGGTAAAAGTGAAATGTAGAATTTTTTTTTTGTTTACTGCTAGCCACAGTGAAATAAGAAAGATGGATTTGTGAAGCTGTTGGCAGCTGCTAGACTCAGTGCCCTGATTGTGTTACACTTTGCAGGTTCTTTCATAAAGAGAAGTATTAGATTATGGGGTTGGATGTTACAAAAGAGGGTTTTGTTGCTAAGATTTTAGGCTGGACTGCACACATGAAAGGCAATTATGTGGGTTTGCTCTCTAAGGAAATACTGAAATTCCTCCACCTCTTATGCTGTTTTCTTTCCAACCCAATAGAAGTTGGCAAGAATGATATAAAATAGATCAACAGTATCTGTCCATCTAGGGGGGTGGGGGTGGAGGCAAAATAACTCTCCAAAAATGTAACAGGGTAGGAGCAAGTGGGGTTCACTCCTGCCTTGATGATTCAGCCAACCACCAGGGACCTAAAGGTAGGCCCAGGGGTGTAGCTATGGGCAGGCGCGGTTTAATTAAAGCGCACAGAGCAAAGCCAAAGCAGCAGCCTTTCACTAATTCATTTCTACTGTCGTCGCACCGCAACTCGCTCAGCTAATCTCCTAGTCCCACCTACCTTTTGGGCAGACTCGGCAGAGCAGTGAGTCGACTCGGCACTGAATAAACATGGTTGCAGCTCTTGACTTTGTGGTGACCTGCAGCGTGCATGACGTCCTCTTCCTTCTCAGCCCTCTGTGTGCTGATGACTCATGTATCCCACATTTTCCCACCTATTTGCAGGCTCAATGTTCCATCCCGCGCGGTGTGCTGAGCCTCGTTCTCGCGGCTCGTCATCTTCTCAGGCTAAAGAATAGCTCCACGCTCAGCTGCAGGCGCCAGGAGTTGGGACCACGCAGCACTGTCTGCTTCTCTTCCCCCCCCCCCCCCCCCCCCCCGGGCCCAGACCGCAGTGTCACTGCCAGATGGAAAGGCTGGTGCCGCCTAGGTGTGTAGCAGCAGGCGTGGCTTCTTAGCGCTCTTACATTGTGCCTTAGTGCAGTAGCATTCCCCAGTGTCCCAGTAGTGCCCCATGGTGTGCCACAACACACTCTGCAGCTACAGGAGCCAGGGTGTTCTGTACCACGTGGCAGTTGCAACTTTACTGCAAGCAGCTACCCAGCACTGCAGGTAATAAAATTTGAAATACTTTTTTTTTTTTTAACATCATCATGTAGGTTTGTTTGGTTTTTTTTTGTACTCGAAATGCTGGCTGGTGGTGTTGGGATTCTGGGTGGGGTAAGCACTTCACTGCCTAGGGCAAAAAATGTATATTTAATGATTAAAATATACCTTTTTTTTGCCCTAGGCAGGCATTGAAGAGCCCACCCCCACCCAGAAGCCCACCACTGTGACCAGCCAGCGTTTTGATAGCTCGTGTAATCAAAATGATGGCTCGATTCTGGTCTGGTGGTCAGCTTCTGGGGGTAGGGGTTGACGCTTCACTGCCTAGGGCAAAAAAAAAAAAAGATGTGCAGATGGGGGGAGCCCAGTGACCCTTAACTGCCCGGGGGCCCAGAGCACTTTCAGTCCGCCCCTATACTCTTTCTATCACTCCCTTAGAGATCCTATGTACTTGTCCCAAGCTCTCTTGAATTCAAATAATGTTTTTGTGTCTACCACTTCCATGAATTCACCACTCTTTCCGTGAAGAAGTATTTTCTCAGGTTACTTCTGAGTCTGTCTCCTATCAACTTCATCCTATGCCCTCTTGTTCCAGAGCTTCCTTTCAATTGAAAGAGACTCTCCTCTTGTGCATTTATGCTGCATTGTTATTTAAATGTCTCTATTATATCTCCCCTCTCCCACCTTTCTTCCAAAGTATGCATATTTGAAGTCTGTCCCCGTACGCTTTATGACGAAGACCACTGACCATTTTAGTAGCCGCTCTCTGGGCCGATTCCCTACTGTTTATATCCTTAGGGCTGGATACTGTAAAGTTCCATGCCCAAATTTCTGACTAGATAAAAAAGTTGGGCTCACAAATTATATATAGACTGTTGCCCACTATGCACCTAACTTATTTGTTAAGTTAGGCGCCAGTTGTCCTTAAGTACTAATAATAGCCTTTAAATGGTGTTTTGGTATTGATTAGCACAAGTTTTTAGTTAAGGTGTGTAACTGCACTGTGTCACTGTTCAATAAAGTTAGCGCCTAAATGCTATAACATACAACTACATAGGGGGTGTGCACATGGGCAGATCAGGGGTGTGTCTTGCAGATGTGTATGTACATTATAGCATACTATCTCAACTACCTACCTTAGGTGCCAGCCTTGCACCAGTCTTTGACATGGCGTAAGTGTTTTTGCCTAAAGTTAGGTGTGGAAGATGACATATATTCTATATACAGAAATTTTGTGTGCAATTGCCAGTATAATTGGTAAATATGGGTGAATTCTGTATATGGCATTGAAAAAATCAGCATAGAAAAAAGTTTTATTCTGTAAGCCGTGCTTAAACTTAGACGCAGTTTATAGAATAACACTTATGTCTGGGAATCACGCCTAACTTTAGGTGTGGCCATTTGCACCAATTGAAATGTACACACCTAAATTAGGCGCATATCACCCGTATTTTGTAAGAAAATGCGTAAATGCTAGGAATGTACCCATTCTGCCCATGACCCTCCCGTTTCTGCACCCCCTTATTTTTTACTTGTGTGTAAAATCCAATTAACTAGTGCCAATATCTGCTTGTTAAAAAGCCAATTATTGGCACTAATTAGCTTGTTTCTCAATGTTCACGCAAATTGGGCACATGTCCAAATTTGCGCACACAATTTTTGGTAACTTACATAGAGGAGTGTGGTAGCTGTGTTAGTCGACTCTTAAGGTTATCAATAGAAATCAAACAAAATAAAACATGGAAAAGAAAATAAGATGATACCTTTTTTATTGGACATAACTTATTCCTGCTAATGATCCTTCCAACTCTTATATTTCCAAGTTACTTGCTTTAACGTCCTCCTTTAATCTCCAACTATGCTCCACCTCCCCCACTCATCAAAATGGTCACTGTCTTGATCTCATCTTCTCCTCCAACTGTTCACCTTCTAGTTTCCTTGCCTCTGATCATCCCTCCTCTGATCACCATCTTATAACTTTCACACTTAAATCTCCTCCCTCCCAGTCCCGTCCTATCCTATCTAATTTATCTAGGAATCTTCACGATATTGACCCTTCATCTCTATCCTCCCATGTTTCAAACCTCCTCTCTACTGTGGCACCATCCACGTCTGTCAACGAGGCTGTTTCTTCTTACAACAATACTCTATCCTCTGCCTTAGACACTCTTGCACCTTTGATGACCCGCCCTGTAAGGCGTACAAAACCCCAACCTTGGCTGACTTCTAATATCTGCTACCTACGTTCCTTTACCCGCTTCGCCGAACGCCTCTGGCGGAAATCTCGGGCCCTTGCTGATTTCTTACACTTTAAGTTCATGCTGACCTCCTTCCAATCTGCTCTTTTACGTGCCAAACAGGATTATTATATCCAACTGACCAACTCTCTTGGCTCTAATCCTCGACTTCTCTTCACCACATTGAACTCTCTCCTCAAGGTGCCCCCTCCCCCAACTCCCCCTTCATTATCTCCTCAGACCCTTGCTGAATTCTTTCACAACAAGGTTCAAAAGATAAACCTTGCTTTCTCTACCTCACCAGCTCTCCCTCCACTAGTCCGTTCCCCTCTCTCTCCTTCCCCTCATTCCCTTTCCTCCTTTCCTGAAGTTACTATTGAGGAAACTACACTTCTCCTTTCTTCCTCAAAATGTACCACCTGTTCCTCTGATCCCATTCCCACCCACCTTCTTAATGCCATCTCTCCTGCTCTTATTCCTTTTATCTGTCACATTCTCAACCTCTCACTTTCCACTGCGACTGTCCCTGCTGCCTTTAAACATGCTGTGGTCACACCTCTCCTTAAGAAGCCTTCACTTGACCCTACTTGTCCCTCTAATTACCGACCCATCTCCCTCCTTCCTTTTCTCTCCAAATTACTTGAGCGTGCTGTTCACCGCCGCTGCCTTGATTTTCTCTCCTCACATGCTATTCTTGACCCATTACAATCTGGTTTTCGCCCTCTCCACTCAACCGAAACTGCGCTTACTAAAGTCTCCAATGACCTATTACTGGCTAAATCCAGAGGTCAATATTCCATCCTCATTCTTCTTGATCTTTCCGCTGCTTTTGACACTGTCGATCACAGCATACTTCTCGATACCCTGTCCTCACTTGGATTCCAGGGCTCTGTCCTTTCCTGGTTCTCTTCCTACCTCTCCCTCCGCACCTTTAGTGTTCACTCTGGTGGATCCTCTTCTACTTCTATCCCTCTGCCTGCGGCGTACCTCAGGGTTCTGTTCTTGGTCCCCTCCTGTTTTCTATCTACACTTCTTCCCTTGGTTCATTAATCTCATCCCATGGCTTTTCCTACCATCTCTATGCTGATGACTCCCAAATCTACCTTTCTACCCCTGATATCTCACCTTGCATCCAAACCAAAGTTTCAGCGTGCTTGTCTGACATTGCTGCCTGGATGTCTCAACGCCACCTGAAATTAAATATGACCAAAACCGAGCTTCTCATTTTCCCCCCCAAACCCACCTCCCCGCTCCCCCCGTTTTCTATTTCTGTTGATGGCTCTCTCATTCTCCCTGTCTCCTCAGCTCGAAACCTTGGGGTCATCTTTGACTCTTCTCTCTCCTTCTCTGCTCATATCCAGCAGACTGCCAAGACCTGTCGTTTCTTTCTTTACAACATCCGTGTAATCCGCCCCTTTCTTTCCGAGCACTCTACCAAAACCCTCGTCCACACCCTTGTCACCTCTCGTTTAGACTACTGCAATCTGCTTCTTGCTGGCCTCCCACTTAGTCACCTCTCCCCTCTCCAGTCGGTTCAAAACTCTGCTGCCCGTCTCATCTTCCGCCAGGGTCGCTTTACTCATACTACCCCTCTCCTCAAGACCCTTCACTGGCTCCCTATCCGTTTTCGCATCCTGTTCAAACTTCTTCTACTAACCTATAAATGTATTCACTCTGCTGCTCCCCAGTATCTCTCCACACTCGTCCTTCCCTACACCCCTTCCCGTGCACTCCGCTCCATGGATAAATCCTTCTTATCTGTTCCCTTCTCCACTACTGCCAACTCCAGACTTCGCGCCTTCTGTCTCGCTGCACCCTACGCCTGGAATAAACTTTCTGAGCCCCTACGTCTTGCCCCATCCTTGGCCACCTTTAAATCTAGACTGAAAGCCCACCTCTTTAACATTGCTTTTGACTCGTACCCACTTGTAACCACTCGCCTCCACCTACCCTCCTCTCTTCCTTCCCGTTCACATTAATTGATTTGATTTGCTTACTTTATTTATTTTTTGTCTATTAGATTGTAAGCTCTTTGAGCAGGGACTGTCTTTTTTCTATGTTTGTGCAGTGCTGCGTATGCCTTGTAGCGCTATAGAAATGCTAAATAGTAGTAGTAGTAGTAGTAGTAGTAGTAATAATACATTTCTTGATTAGCTTTCGAAGGTTGCCCTTCTTCGTCAGATCGGAAATAAGCAAATGTGCTAGCTGACAGTGTATATAAGTGAAAACATTTAAGCATTACTATGACAGTCTGACAGGGTGGGAGGATGGGGGTGGGTCAATGATATGCTTTGATGTCCCCATGCATACCTCCGACCCACCCCATCCTCCCACCCTGTCAGACTGTCATAGTAATGCTTGAATGTTTTCACTTATATACACTGTCAGCTAGCACATTTGCTTATTTCCGATCTGACGAAGAAGGGCAACCTTCGAAAGCTAATCAAGAAATGTATTAAGTTATGTCCAATAAAAAAGGTATCATCTTATTTTCTTTTCCATGTTTTATTTTGTTTGGTAACTTACAGAATTAGGGGGGTTAGTGCCCTTTTGGTTCACACCTAATTTCTGGCACAATTTCTTGAATCTACCACACAGCATACAGCTTCAAAGGGGGTGTACACATAGATGGAGCATGGGAGTGTCACCAAATGGTGGCACAACTTATAGAATACTGTTGGTTGGTGTGTGTATTGCATGGTGCACTTAGGTACATCAACTTACATCAGCCATTGATATAAGTTGGCACGCCTAACTTTCGGTGCACCAATGCGGCTGTGTGCTCATATTCTATACTGGCTTAGGCACGTCCAGTATCCACTATACAACTGGTGCTAAGTGTGCCCCATTATAGTTCTAAATCTTGGTGCCAGCTTATAGAATTGCTCCATATCCCCAGATCCTATATAATGTGACCGAAATTGTGAGCGCAAATCCGGTCATATTCTGGATTTAACAAACCAATCGCACCAGTAATGGCCACTTAACAAGCAATTATTGACACTAATTGGCAGAATTTATGCGCACAACTTACTAGGTGTATTCTGTAAAGTGGTGTGCGTAAATTCTAATGTGCACTGCCAAAAAGGAGGCGTGGCCATGGGCATTCCAAAGATCTGTGTGCACGGTTATAGAATACGCCTGCTTTACTTAGTGTAAATGGATACGCCTAGAGTTAGGTGCAGGCATCGCCACTAAGCATATTCTATAAACCAGATAGGCATATCTATAAACTGCGCCTACATCTAGGCACGGTTTACAGAATACACCTAGGTGGAATTATTTTTGGTGCTGAGTTTTCAGCTGCCATAAATAGAATCTAGTCCATATTGTATTAACCTGATAGTGTGCCCTGTGACACGTCCTTCTGGTGTAATATTTTGGGTAATTTATTGTATCCATGAGCTTTTCTTCTCTGAAGGATTTATTGCCTCAATGAACAGAAGAGTGTCAGGTTAGAAGCGGTAAATGGTGCATAAGGAAAAATTAGATGGTAGTTTTAATCTGCTCCTTGGCTGAAAAATTACATACCAGCTTTAAACATTCTGTATAAGACCAAACTGTTTACACAGAATTAACTGCTGTAGAATTTTCTAGTATTTTTTTTCTTCTGCTGTTCTAAATCTGACAGCCATGAAAGTTACTATTTGTTTATGCTTTGGGTCATCTCCTGGGCAACTGATGTGGGTAGGCAGCCTTGAATTTCAGCTTTTTCATCTTTTTTTCTTTACATTTTCTGTTGAATATAATGGGTTGTATTCCAGTTCATGTATACAACAAAATTCTTGTTAAAAATTTCTCTCTGCAGCAGTGCAAAAATCGTTTGCACAGGTCATATTGAATACTTTTTAAGTGCCAAGAATTGGTCACTCACTTGAGGGGACGTTAAAGGAGGAGCATGGTACACAGTATGCTCGGAGACATGTATATCAAATTTTTGTGTGTTCAAAATCATGTCTATATTGTCATCAAAACTAGCTACTGAATTCTTCTGTTAAGATATTGACTCGGAGATCATTATGTTGTTGGAGTATTTGGATTTTAGATATGATCTCTTGGTGAGCATTAAGGTTGCCATAGTGTGTAACATTTACGGGCAAGACCCCATTGAAAAAAATGGGAGAATAATCTCTTGGTGCTTGCTGTATCCATTATAAGTGTTAGTAGATTTTCAGAGCCAATAAGTTACCATAAATGATAGTTTAAAGAGCTCTCTATACACCTGTTCCTTTACTGTGGAAAAGTGCTTCTCTTTAGTCTTCAGTTATCTGAGGAAATCTAATGTGTTGTTACAGGAGAATCCATAGAAGGACTTCGGGAGAACGACTATCTACTGATTCATTCATGCCGGCAGTGGACAACCATCACAGCTCACAGTCTGGAGGAGGGGCATTATGTCATTGGGCCAAAGATAGAAATTCCCGTGCATTATGGAGGTAAGCCCCTTTTCTTAAGGAAATACTTCAAGGTCAGCCTCTATGGTTTTGTTTTCCTCTAGTTTCAGATCTCTGAGGATGGAGGTGAATGGTACTGTTATCTAGGAGAGAATGAACTGCATCAATGTTGAGCTTATTTCCTGTTTTATTGGCCTGGCAGGACATGGGAGGAAGGAAAAATATGAATTACATTACATTAGGGGCTTATATCTCGCTAACACCTATTCAGTTCTAAGCAGTTTACAAACATCTTAAAGGGTTATAGAAATCAGAACATTCCTCTGAGAATTACAGTGGATTGCTTTGGGGTAAGTAGGATTCTGAGTATAATACATATTTCCTAAATAAGAGAATTTTAGTCTTTTTTTTTTTTTTTTTTTTTTTTCCAAAACATGAGGTATGATTGTGAAGGGGAGAATGTTCCAGCAATATCTTTCCACAGCCTGGCTGTTTGGATGGCAAGAGATTTGTTGAAGAACTCTAGTCTCTTCTGACCCTTAGAAGAGGGGAAGGTGAAAACGTTAGCGTTTTCTTGTCTCCTGGCTCTTGCAGAGGTTGTAAATTGTTAAAGGGGTGGCCATCCCTTCTTCAGTCCCCAGCTGAATCTGTGGCATCAGTTAATAATTTACTACTTAACTGCATGTCTTCAGTTTACTGAAACTTTTTTTCCCCTCAGTGCTTGTTCACGCCTAGAAAATGAACAGAACCGCAGAAGCTGAATCAGTTAAGCTAGTGTAGTTTGTCAATAAGTACCTAAAGGCATTAGGTCTTAAAGCAGCAGTGCTATAAAACAATAAATATCATTTCACTCTTTCTTGATTCTAGTTAATGCTAGTTTTATTCCTATGTTTTCCATTTTTGCTATAGAAAATGTATTTTTTTAAAAGAAATCTGTTCTTTCTGTTTGTGGAGCAGTACTGACTGGAAAGCACAACCAACTATTGGCTAGTGTTCATTGCTTCAGTGATGGGCAGACTGGATAGCCATATGTTCTTTATCTGCCTTCATTTTTCTTTGTTTCTTTGAAAAGATATATTTAAAGAAAGAGTACAACTGTTATTAATTAGAAGATTTTCTGCCAAGTTTTTGGGTACCAAGATAAAACCTCTTTAAATGCAGGATTTTGTTCTTGAATGCGGCAGAATCTCAAATTTGTTGGTAAGTAACATGAGAATGCCAACAGGTTTTGCTGATTCAGATTTTCGGCAGCTGAAGTAAAATGTGAAGACTTGGATATTTCTTTTATGTGGGTTATCTAGCTAACATTCAGTTCTACACAGTTCTTTAATTCTTCCACATCAGTTTTGTTGGTTTTCAATTTTCCTCAATACTGAAGTCATGTCAGATTTCGTCCAGACTTGATCTGTACATTCATGGGGAGTCGCAGTATTTCTGAACCAGGTTGTACAGAATGCACTGTTTGGTATGTGTTCTTGATAAGAGTTCATTGTTTGTTATCCTTTTGAGTATCTGCAGATTGGAAGTCTTCCACCTGTAATTGCTTCCATCTGCATGAGCTTTGTAAGCTAGACTTAATGATGATTTTTAAATTAAAATGCAAACCAATATCAAAATGAAGATAAGTTTCACTGCCCTCCCCCCCTGCACACACACACACACACACTCTCTCTCTCTCTCTCTCTCTCTCTCTCTCTCTCTCTCTCGATAAACACAGAAATAGTTCTTTTTGGCTATATACCATATATTCCATACCCATACTTCTGCTGACATTCCTCTTTCATGGGGAAGCTCCTCCCAAATCAGTACTTTTTATGTCATTATTGTTCCTCTACTACTACTACTATTTAGCATTTATATAGCGCTACAAAGCATACGCAGCGCTGCACAAACATAGAAGAAAGACAGTCCCTGCTCAAAGATCTCCCTCACCTCTGATAACCTGTGCTAAATTGGCCAACTGCTGACATGGAGAACTATTATATTCTTAATTAGAAAGGTCTTAAAACAACTTACATCTGACTGACCACTGATGAAGTTAATACCTTCTGTAAATTTCTTCAGTATTGGTGAAAGTTGGCTCAGATTTCTTGCCATTGCTACCTGCCTTGTTTCTTGCACCATACATCCTTTTCTATTTTGTAGTTTCTATAATTAGGTTTTTAGTAAGCCTCACAAGAGATTTCCAAAGTAAAGCAATATGTGTGATTTATTATTGTAAAACCTAACTGAACAGGTCTAACATTATACTTTGAGATTGTTGAAGTTCAGTTTTCAGGGGCTGCAAACAAGTCAAATTTTCAGGATATCCCTAATGAATATGCATATCTAAACTGCATGTATGAAATACAGGAGAGATTTGCATGTCTGCTATATTCTTTGTATGCAGATCTCTCTTATACAAATTCAATAGAGATATCCTGAAAATCTGGCCTGTTACAGCTGTCAAGGACTGAACTTGGACAAACCTGTTTTACCTCTCTGTTCTCCAAGGGTTAATATATATATATATATATATATATATATATATATATATATATATATATATAAAATTTTTATTAACGATCAATATGTCACATACAACTGACAAGAAAATGTTGTGTATTCCATCATAATAAAACATTTATAACATGCTATTAATAATCAAACTACCATCTGATCTTTAACTTTTATAACCAAATTAGAACTTTCCTAGACAGAGCCTAAACCTATATTCCTCCCCCCCCCCCCCCCCCAAAGTTACACTCCTCTCCAACCTCCCCCCCCCCCCATATCTATAACTACCCAAAGAGAACAACAAGAAATTCCTCAAGGAAGATCCATCAATAGTTCCAAGGGTACCCACAATGTGGGACTTGGATTCTGATAACCCCCCTAAAGCAAGAACAAACGTATCTTACCCATTGGGTCACTCACACCATCAATTGATCTATCACCCCCATTCACTGCCGCACTCACCCATTCCCCCCCCCCCCCACCAGCAAACCCAAAACCCCCGCTTAAAGCTTTACATATGGGACTGATTCATGAGAAGACTGCATACTCTAGGGGATAGGTCCAACAGATGTGGTTCACAAATAGACCAAAGGTTTTTCCTACGCTTTGGGGTCAGCCACACTTTTCTTGCTTCCATAAGTAGCAGAGCATGAAATGTACTTTTCCAAAACCAAAAATTAGGGGCAAACTCCTGAGTCCAACATTGAAGAATACACTTCTTTCCCACCACAGCGGCCTTATATATAAATGCCCTTTCTTTGCTAGTCAAAGAAACACCTCGTCCCCCCAGCCCAAGAACAATCTGTGCAGGTGTAACATCTATATTTCTATGCAATATACGCTCCCAATATCTAATCAAGGAGATCCAATAATGTTGTGTAGCGGGACAACTCCACAAAGCATGAGCCAATGAGGCCCTTGGGTCCCCACACTTAGCACAATTCCGTGTCTCTCGACATCCTGCATGATATGCCTGTCGGGGAGAGAAGTATGACCTAGTAAGAATCCGAAACTGACATTCTCTATAGTTAGCACTATAGATATATTTTGGAATCTGTTGTAATAAATATAGAATGTCCTTCTCCTGTATAGTACAGTCCAGGTCCCTATGCCACCAAGCCGCCAACAAAGCAAAGTCTTTACCAGGAAGAAGCAAAAGGATACTCTTATGGAGATTTGTTACCGAAATACAAGATTGAGTCACCGTTCGAAAAAAGTTGTCCAACAACACAAAAATCCCCTTCGAACAGCGCACCCGAAAGTTTTGACAATAGTGGGCAGCCTGCATATAAGCAAAGGAATTTAAGGGGTGTGGTCGGAGTTTCCTCAACATCTCTTCACATGTTTGTAGTGTGCCATCCTCCCGCAGCAAATCGGCTACATAAAAAAAATCCCCTGTTCTGCCCACTTATGAAATATAGCTTTGTATTGACCCGGTCCAAAATCCAAATTCCCTACTAGAGGTAAAAAATCTGTGCACCGGGGATCCTGCTGCAAAGCCCGCAATAAAAAATTCCTTGCATAACGCATAGAATGCAAAAGAACATGCCCTTTCAAGCTGGAAGGCAGGCTTTGCTGCGAGGCGTGCAAGAGATAGTGAGGATGAGACGAAAGGAATAGCTCCCTTTCTAGTGACCAATTTATATAAGCTGTACCTAACACCTAGTCCGCCAAGTGCCTTAACAGGCACGCCAAGCTATATAATCTCATATTGGGCAATTCCAATCCTCCAGTGGCCATATAGACTTTCTAAGGGAAGTTTAGGCTTTCTCCCTCCCCAACAGAAATGCACAAGAAGATGTCTATGAGTCCTAAGATCTTTTTGTAGCAAACATAGGGATAAATGTCTCAATACATATAACCGAGGAAATAGAACCATGCAATATAAACTGATTCTTCCACTAAGAGAGATTGGCAAAGCCTGCCAAATAGCAAGTTGTTGACATGTGACACTAAGTAACTGATCCACATTAATTCTATAAAGATTAGAAGGATTATCTGGCAATAGAATGCCTAGATTTCAAAATCTAACCGTGGCCCATTTCAATGAGAATGTGTCTTTCCACTTATTATGGACCTCCGGAGAAGTCGGATGCCCCTCCGATTTATTCATGTTAAGATGAAATCAAGAGAAGGAGCCATACTCTGCAAAGCTCTCCAAGAGAACCAGTAATGAGCTATCAGGCGAAGACAAGTGCACTAATAAATCATCTGCAAAAGCGGAGATTTTAAATTCAAGTGATCCCAATGTCACTCCCCTAATCGTTGGATTACAGACAATTTCTCTAACCAAAGGGTCCAGAGTCAAAGCGAACAATAATGGGCAGCCCTGATGTGTACCTCCTAGAATTGGGAATGATTCAGAAATCTGTCCATTAACCATTACTCTGGCTTCTGGTGCCGCATACAATGTCCGTACAGCTTGCGCAAAGAAACCTTCTATCCCATAAGTTCGTAGCACTGCAAACAAAAATCTCCAGACCACCCTATCAAAGGCTTTTTCAGCATCAAAACTAACCAGCAAGGTAGGCAGATTGGCCCTCTGCACCTGCTCTGATGATGCCAAAATAGTACGTGCTAGCCTGTTAGCTAAAATACCCGCCAATATCTTCGCCTCATATCCAATCAGAGATATAGGTCTATACGATTCTGGATAGCTTGGGTCCTTCCCCGGTTTTGCAAACACCACAATCTCCGCCGTTCTAAGGGACCTCAGCAGCTGTTGATTCCCCACTATAATATTAAACAGCTTTACTAAAAGATACTGAATATCTGGTAACATTAATTTATAAAATTCCGTCCTGTATCCATCAGGCCCAGGGGCTTTATGAAGCGCACTCCTCCCAACCGCCCACACCACCTCATCTAGACTTATTGGAGTATTAAGAGCCGTAACCCGAGTCTCCGACACCTTAGAGAGATCCAAATTTTCTAAATATAAATCCGGGTCCATTTCATTATTTGAGTCTGGTGTGTAGAAAGTCTGATAAAATGATCTAAAAATCTGCACAACCTCACTATTACTATGTACCAGTTTTCCTGATACCTCACGCAAGGCAACACCTTTCTAGGTCCCCTACTCTGTCGTACCAAACGTGCCAACAGTTGGCCTGCTTTATTTCCATATTTATGTAATTGATATTGATAATACAGGGCCGACCTTTTAGCTCTCTGGTGTATCAGCTCATTCAGTGAACTCTGTGCAGCCAGATACTGGTCTCGATTTTCCCCCGAGGGACAATTCCCATAACGCTTTCGATAAAATGTCACTTCCTTCTCCAAATGCAATATGGCTTCATCTCGTCTCTTCCGCTTGTTACTGCTATACGCAATCTGAAAATCCGGATCTTGGTATAAATCTAATGGGAATGCCCATCTTCTAAACTGTGAACCGGTTTGCCCTCCCTCTAACTCCACCCAAATCCGGGGCATGATCTGATATTGCTGTAGGGTCGATTGTAGCTGATCGGATACATGAGAAATGACCTTCCCCTAACAAGATACAGTCTACACAAGACTGAGTGTGATGAGCCCGTGACAGGTGTGTGAAATCTTTCTCACTTGGATGTAGCAGCCACCACACATCTACCAGCCCTAAAGTAGTACAAAGTAGTGGTATCCCCTTAGTACCATCATAGCGAGCTCCTCCCGGAGGATGTGATTTATCCAAAAGTGGATCCACCACAACATTAAAGTCGCCCCCTATAAACATCGGCTCACCTACATAAGGTTGGAGCTTTTGTATAATCTATATAAATAATTCTCAACTCAAACATTCTGAAGCTCACTCTGTGGCAGGGAAACACTGAAGCCTTGCACTGTTGGTAGGCTAGGCTGTCAGCACCACTCACTATCACTCATGCACCACTCACTGTCACTCATAGACCCGCCCTCAGCCACGCCCCTTCCGCACATAATTCGCAACCCCAACGTTCTAATGAAGCTGCAACTTCCAAGGTGGCATAGATCAGAATTTTTCCCCATGAGTGTCTGCCCCGCCCTCGCGTCACAACGTGATGACGTCGAGGGCGGGGCTATAACACTCAGCGAATCGCATCGCTCAGCCCTACACCCCCCTCCCCACACTGCCACCGCTACCACCCTCCACCCCCCCCCCAAGGTCGCCGCACCCACTACTCAACCCTCCACCTATAATAACAAGCACCTCCAACGTTCTGAAGCTGACAGCGTGGACAAAAACATTGAAGCATTCGTGCTTCTATATCCATCTGCTAACAAGATGACGTCTCCCACTTCCAGCAGCATCAGCAGCGACAGTGCCCAATCAAACCATACTAGCTGCAGGCTTCCTCCGACTATGCCAAGCATGGATGTCCCCAGAGAGAAAGAATCGCGGATGTGACAGAAAAAAAGTGCCTAGGTGTCTGCCTTCTCTTCAGTCAGCTCTGCCGAAGAAAGCAACTGAGCCATCTGTGTGCCGTTTTTTTGCTTTTAAACCTGCCAGATTGTATATCACCGTTAATCAGCTAATCATGCAGCTGCTGTCCTTCCCTGTATTTGCCCCCTTTTCTCTCTTTTCCCCTTAGTGTCTCTTCCCTTCTGTCTTTTCCTTCCTCTCTCCCTTCCCATGTCTCTTCCTAGGATGCTTAGTTCTGCACGCTGAACCTACTTAGTGCCTGCAGCAGTTAGTGATCACAGTCAAGCAAACAAAAGAGCAGATTAGTAAAGACAAGATTGCTCCAAGCTGCCTATTCTGTTATCTAAAACAAGATTACATGAATTAATCATTTTTTAATGGTCATCTAGACACTCTTCTTTGATAAATCATGTTGTATATCCCTGAAGAAACAGCACAAGTTGAGAGGAGGGGGGAGGGGAAACATAGGTAGGGGGAGGGGTCCTGCGACCACAGAGGGGGAGGGGGGAGGTATCTCTGGCGCACACACACAGTGTCTCTCTCACTCTCATACACTGTCTACCACATGCTCTGTCTCACACTGTATTACATTCACTCTCTATATATCACACAGTCACTCTCTCAATCTCATACACTCTCGCTCTCACAGAGAGTCTGTGTATCGCACACATACTCTCTCACACTCGATCCGTCTCACACAAACACTCTCTCTCACACACACTGTATCTGTGTGAAACACACTCACACACTCACTGTGGCTCACATATGCACTCGCACACACTCTTTCTCACACACACACTCTCTCACAGACACAGTCGTACCCACACTCACTCTCTCTCTCACACACACACATTCACTCTCTCTGTCTCTCACACACACTCTCTCAAACATACACACTCTGAGGAAAACCTTGCTAGCGCCCGTTTCATTTGTGTCAGAAACGGGCCTTTTTTACTAGTTTTACAACAAAACTTTTTATCATAGACATTGGGAGCATAAACATTACACAAAACATAAGAAGAGCCATCAATCTTCAACCGTTCTATAATGTAGCGCCCCTCTGGGTCCACTTCCACTGATTATTTTCTCAACCTGCAATTTTTTATGAAATAGTATAATGACCCCTGCTTTTTTTCCCCTTAGCTGGAGCTTCAATATAATCCCCCACCCACCAGGTATTTAATTTACAATGTTCAGAAGAATTTAGGGGAGTCTCCTGAAGTAGTCTCTTTTCGATGCAGACTATGCAATATCTTCTTCCTCTTTATCGGAGACGTTATACCTCCTACATTCCATGAATATATCTTCCAATTTTTCATGTGACACTCCCCAGGTCTGTTAAGTAAAAAGAGTCTGTCTTCCTTAAAACCCAGGTATGTCGTCCCAGCCACCGACATACCCTGCTATACCAACTGTGTCTTCTCATTAGCCCCTGATTCTCACAAATCCCCCATAACAATTGAGTGTCAACCAGTCCACCCCCCCCATCACCCCCACACCGTATCATAATCTCTCCCCCTTCTATCTGAACCCTGTCCCCCATCTCCTGACCCTTATATTCCTTTAAGCCCTCCTCCCCCAATTCCTAACCCCTACTGCTCCGAAGAGTTGTCACGTTTTAATCACCCCCTCCCCCTTGTATATACTCTGGTCCCAATAATTCAATCCCTAAGCCACTAAACATCATCTTCCATACCAATAGCAGAATCTGTTAAACTTACAACCTCACAACAACCCCATCCCAATCATTCACCCGGTACATTCCCAACTGATGTACCACTATTGCCTCCATAGGACCCAAAAACCCGATAAACACCCATCTCTCCTTTTACCCAGTCACCAACCAAACAACATTCATAACATATGACATTCCCCTTATAAGTCACTCATAATACTGTGTGTGTATATATATATATATATATATATATATAAAATGGGGGGGAGGGTAAAGGGGTAAAGATGGGAGAAGGTATTCAACAGTGCAAACAAAATTAACAATAATAGGTGGACATCCTCCTAGTTATCTTCCTCGTCCTTCCATAGCTAGATCAAAGATTTCTTTCATATCCTCATATTTAGTGATCTATAAGCAACAAGTTGATCATACTATAGCTAATGCATCAGCAATATATATACACATAGCCATTGGAACCTGAGCTGGTGGAAAGAAGGAAGGAAGGAAGGGGGGAATGCCAACAATACAAATCTGTCATGATCATACTTCAGCCCAATGGAGCACATATGAGGTCAGCTCTGATCAGGTCTCTAGGCATAATCTAAACAACTTAAATAGACATCTTATACAGCCCCACCCATCTCACCACCAGCAATAGGATTACAAGTCCCATACCAACAGCAGAGTTAGTGTCATATGTCTCTTTCTTCAGTGAAGAGGAGTTAAGACAAAATAAAATTGTTTCCATATAAAGCAGAACTTCTCCAAACGTGGTAGATAGGATAGTTTTATCTTCACATTTGGTCCTGTTTTTGTCAAATAAGGAAAGGCAAAGCGAGTTCCCTTCTCAAATAAAATGGTACATAGCAGAACAAAAACCTTCCTTTACTATTGAGTTTGCATTGAATAGTAATACATTGCTTCTTAATATCCTGTTGTTATAATGCTGTTCCTCCTCCAAGGCTAGCTCAATTTGTCCCACAGTTATAATGAACATATCGGAGCAGCATTCTGCTAGCCATGACCAGATGCGCTAAATGAGATCAAAGGAAAGTCGTAGGAAACTAAACTAATAAAAAGGGGGGGGGAGGGGAGGGGAGCGCTTGGTAAAGGGGAAAGGGGACACAAAGGAATGTATTAATAGGTAAAGAAAAGTACCATGGTATACCAGAATGTTAGTAGTCTAACAGTAGTCTGTTATGACTTTTATCGAGTCCTCACTGGAATGAAGTTTATCCATGAACAGAGTGCTTTGTTTCAACCATACAGTGGGGGAAATAAGTATTTGATCCCTTGCTGATTTTGTAAGTTTGCCCACTGACAAAGACATGAGCAGCCCATAATTGAAGGGTAGGTTATTGGTAACAGTGAGAGATAGCACATCACAAATTAAATCCGGAAAATCACATTGTGGAAAGTATATGAATTTATTTGCATTCTGCAGAGGGAAATAAGTATTTGATCCCCCACCAACCAGTAAGAGATCTGGCCCCTACAGACCAGGTAGATGCTCCAAATCAACTCGTTACCTGCATGACAGACAGCTGTCGGCAATGGTCACCTGTATGAAAGACACCTGTCCACAGACTCAGTGAATCAGTCAGACTCTAACCTCTACAAAATGGCCAAGAGCAAGGAGCTGTCTAAGGATGTCAGGGACAAGATCATACACCTGCACAAGGCTGGAATGGGCTACAAAACCATCAGTAAGACGCTGGGCGAGAAGGAGACAACTGTTGGTGCCATAGTAAGAAAATGGAAGAAGTACAAAATGACTGTCAATCGACAAAGATCTGGGGCTCCACGCAAAATCTCACCTCGTGGGGTATCCTTGATCATGAGGAAGGTTAGAAATCAGCCTACAACTACAAGGGGGGAACTTGTCAATGATCTCAAGGCAGCTGGGACCACTGTCACCACGAAAACCATTGGTAACACATTACGACATAACGGATTGCAATCCTGCAGTGCCCGCAAGGTCCCCCTGCTCCGGAAGGCACATGTGACGGCCCGTCTGAAGTTTGCCAGTGAACACCTGGATGATGCCGAGAGTGATTGGGAGAAGGTGCTGTGGTCAGATGAGACAAAAATTGAGCTCTGGCATGAACTCAACTCGCCGTGTTTGGAGGAAGAGAAATGCTGCCTATGACCCAAAGAACACCGTCCCCACTGTCAAGCATGGAGGTGGAAATGTTATGTTTTGGGGGTGTTTCTCTGCTAAGGGCACAGGACTACTTCACCGCATCAATGGGAGAATGGATGGGGCCATGTACCGTACAATTCTGAGTGACAACCTCCTTCCCTCCGCCAGGGCCTTAAAAATGGGTCGTGGCTGGGTCTTCCAGCACGACAATGACCCAAAACATACAGCCAAGGCAACAAAGGAGTGGCTCAGGAAGAAGCACATTAGGGTCATGGAGTGGCCTAGCCAGTCACCAGACCTTAATCCCATTGAAAACTTATGGAGGGAGCTGAAGCTGCGAGTTGCCAAGCGACAGCCCAGAACTCTTAATGATTTAGAGATGATCTGCAAAGAGGAGTGGACCAAAATTCCTCCTGACATGTGTGCAAACCTCATCATCAACTACAGAAGACGTCTGACCGCTGTGCTTGCCAACAAGGGTTTTGCCACCAAGTATTAGGTCTTGTTTGCCAGAGGGATTAAATACTTATTTCCCTCTGCAGAATGCAAATAAATTCATATACTTTCCACAATGTGATTTTCCGGATTTAATTTGTGATGTGCTATCTCTCACTGTTACCAATAACCTACCCTTCAATTATGGGCTGCTCATGTCTTTGTCAGTGGGCAAACTTACAAAATCAGCAAGGGATCAAATACTTATTTCCCCCACTGTATCTACATAGCAATGAACACAACCTCCACACCCAGGTTCCCGCACAGGTCTCATGGGGCCATCTCCGGCGAGGAGGAGACCTGAGGCATGGATTCCACATAAGCAAGAGCCTCGCCCGGTGTGGTAAAAAAGATGATTTTACCCTCGTGAACGACCCTAAGTTTAGCCGGGTAAAGTAAGGCAAATCATATTTTCAGCTTAAATAAGGTAGAACAGACCGAAGCAAAAACCTTTCTTTGCTGTTGAACCTGTATGGGGTAGTCTTGAAAACATACCTTAACATTTTGATGTTTCAGTGGCATTCCTCCTCGAATTGCACTTAAAATCATTTGCTTTTGTGTATAATTCAATACTTTTAGAATCACCACTCGTGGTTTTTCTCTCGAGGAGTTGAAGGGACCCAACCTATAAGCCCTTTCAATCCGAAATGGAAACATCTTGTCTTTCAGATTTAGCGCTGACGGCAGCCATGTCTCTAGGAATCCCACGAGGTCTGACACCCCCACCAGCTTGGGCAAGCCAACCAAACGCAGATTATTTCGTCGTGACCGGTTTTCCAAGTCATCTATCTTGCTCTCTAAATCTGCCACCTTTTTCTTTAACCGATCTTGTTCACCTGCCATAGCTTGCGTCTGTTCCTCCAACACTGAAGTTCTACTCAGTCCGGCTTCAAGTTCCAAGCATATGCTGTCCAGACGCTCTTGTGCCTCCTCAGTTCTATCCAGCAAAGTTTGTAATTTAGAATCTAACGCTTCCTCCACCGCTGTTTTCACCTCCGCTACCAGTTCAGCTGTCTACATGTTGTTCTCCTGAGGACTCGAGGTACCGCGTGAATCTGCCATCTTTGTTTCTACAGTCCGGAGCTTATCTCGTTCCCTACGTGGTTGTTTCGAGGCCATACAAAGACGTTCAATAATTCTTTTTAAAAGCCCCTCCATAGTGTGATCTCCCAGCACGAAATTTGGGTCAATTTTGTCTGGAAATAAGCAGATTAGTCGTACTTCAACGGGGAGGTCTAGGGAGCTAGCACAGCTTGCTTCTGCTCCCAGCCATGGCGATCACGTGACCCCCTCCAAGGGTTAATATATTTTTGAAGGCTTATAGATTTGAATGCATAACTTTTCGAGTATAATGATTTTCACATTCCCATAGTGTGTTGCATGGGTGCAGAACTTCAGTTCTTGAGGGTCATAAAGGTGGTCAAGTTTTTGGGATATCTCTAGTGAATTTGCATGCCAGAGATTTGCATACAAATCCCTAATGAATATGCATGAGCTAGATCTGCATGCATACTACCTCCCTTGTATGCACACCTCTAGTGTGTATTCATTACATACAATCTGTTACCACAACTATGACTTATTTCAAAATCTTTATTACATACTGCAAAATTTATATTAAAATCCTGTGAAAATATAAAATCACATATATGTAGGTCTGTTAGCCACAGCTCATAAACATATATCATGACTAAACATATAACACCAAATACCCTTTACATTATACCAGATCAAGCCTGCAACCCTTCTGCTTAACGGGATAGATAAAAGTGTTAGCGAGAGATGATGTACTTATCTCAAAAGTTCTCTAACGATTGTTCGTGTGAAGTCCACGTTGCTCTGCACCAAACTGATGCGATGCAGCATTATATATCCAAGATATACTCCATAGTCAGTATATTACTCAGTTGAGTCACTTTCAAAAGTGTAAGAATGTTCAGAGTGTTGTACACAGTTGGGTGCCATAGCGTTATGTTTGACTGTAAAACAAGGGCAATAATGCTGGCACTTGAGCCTGTCTCTGAAATTGCCAAACTCAACACGGTCTGTATTTTGCTCATCAAGGTGTCATCAGGGGTCAGATATCTAAATTAAAAATAACAGTCACTACAGATTTTGGACTCAGTCTCGCCCAGAATTGAGTATCTAGCTATGCCCACGGTCAGCAGTATTCAAGCACTCTCCTAATGAGATGATTGCCACTTTGACCACCAGTTTGGCCTCTCTGTCCTTATCCAGCCTATCTCTGTCTGCAGCAAGTGGGGTCCGTGGGTATAGATGCCAACCCCTGGGGTGGGGAGCACTGGAAAAGCAGCCAGAACTTGGCAAAGAAGTAGTACAAAACAATAAATAAGTGCTGGATCTTTGAGACCACATGCTGTGAAGGCCCCGCTTCATCCTCCACCTCTCAGAGACAGTTAACCTGTGTCAAAGGGAGTTGTGAAGCGGAAGGACCTTGAGCATGCATATGGGCTTAAAGACCCCATATTTACTTTTTTTATTTTAGTGCTGCTGTTGCTTCAGGCTCAGAGAGATGCAGCTGGGGGTGGGGGGGGAGGCTAGACATCAGGCCATGGAGAATGGAAGGTAGAGGAAAGGAAGCGAGATACTGCACTATAAGGCAGGGGAGAGGAGGAAAGAGAAGGGGAGATTTAAATTTTATTTATTTAGAATATATAACCAGCTAATTACTATCGGTTCTAGGTGGCTTACATCTGAATTATTGGCAATACTAACATAATATAGACCAATATGTACGAGTCAAAAACATGACATTTTGGAAGAGAATGAAAAATAATCTTTTGTCAAAATTCATAAATCATTTTTTCCTTTAAAAGTGTACACACAAAAAAAAAGTCTTTACTCTTTTCGTCTCTAATTTTTTGGTACTTGCTGTATCTGCCTCTAATTGCGACCATCAGTATTTCATAAATTTGAACTTACTATAGATACTGCTGTACTATACATCCCCACTCTGAGAGCAAGCCACAGGGGAATGCATATTCAAGTCACCCTGATCCTGGGAGTGCAAGACCTGCCCTGACTGATCAAAACATGTAGCTGTACTGAGTGACAATAGTAATGGAAGCGTCAGGGCTTTAATCAGTGAGTTAAGACTCTTAAATTGTATTTCCTGAAATTAATCTTTAATCAATGTTTTGAATTGTTTGCCGTGCCTTTAATGAAGAAGCAGCAAACCCCAAAAATATCACATTACAGTAGTCTTAACCAATTGTTGTAAGCAAGTACCAGTTGTTGGATAATGATTCTGATATCATTCTGGTCAACATAGGGCTTTAATTTTTGTCAAAACCACAATCTGTATAAAGATTTCCATGCAACTTACCAATCCATTAAGACTCGTATTTAGACATTGGATTGGATTGTGAAACTGTTGCTTTTTCACTTCTGTCATTGTGGGAATTCCCAGATCTTGGTTCCGGTTAATGACCATTGATTTTAAGTTTTTTTCAAATTTAGACAGCCCATTCACTTTTAACCAGATCAACACAGATCCTATACAATCAACCATATGGCTTGAACATAATTTTCCTTCGCCTGACATGTGGCAATGGAGATAGAAGAAAAAATGCTGCACAGTGGGATTGGAGGAAGGGAAGATAGAGAAGAGATGCTGCTCCATGGAGGAGGGGTAGGAGAAGGGATGAGAGAAGGGGAGATGTTGGACATGGGGGGGCAGAGATTGAAAGAGGAGGTGTTAGTCAAGGGGAAGTAAAGAGAGTGGACATATTCTTCTTGGGGGTAGGGGGGAGATGCAGCATGGAGCACCATGAGGCATATTTTCAAAGAACTTTGGGAGGCTAAGTTCCATAGGTTTCTATGGAACTTTGGGAGGCTAAGTGCTTTGAAAATATGCCTCCATATTGCCTAAACGGTTGACTTTAGAGATAACATTCTCTCTATGAAAAAAGGGGAGGCACCGTAGGCAGGAGTTAATTAGAAAAGCACTGGGCCTACTGTGCCACCTTCTGCACACTCCTGCTGTCAGCTGGGATTAGCTGGCTATGGGAAGGGACGCAAATGCAAACATTACCCTTTCTAGGACTGGAGACCCCTGCAAAACCAATGCTTAGTCTGCCACCCTGTCCCTCTCCCTTGTGACTTACCCTGTTCACACCAGTTTCTTAATCTCTCTGTGCCCCACCCTGATCCCCACCAGTTTCCCTCTTCTAGTTATCTCCCATGCTACCAGGATTCTCCTCTCCACACTCCCCCTCTCCCAACCGTCAGGATCTTTTTTTCCCTCTCAACTGTCCTCATCAAATCCCCCCTCTTTAATCTCCCAATTCTCTAACCAACCTGTCACTTCTGTAGCCAGCCGCCACTCCTCATAGTCAGTGACTTGTCCAGCAAGCATGCCCCAGTCACCCCTACCTCTGCCTCTACATCTGCCTCTATCCAGCAGACTTGACCCATCCTCCACCGTCCAGTGATTCCTGTCTCCCCCTCAACTTGTTGCCTGTGGCTGCTGTCGGAACTGCTCTTCTCCTGTGTGGTGCTGTACAGCTTTTGGTAAATCTGAGTTGCGAGTTGTTCAAACTTCCACACTGATCTGTAGTCTCAAGAGTTCAGTTTAGGAATTTGTGCAACACATAGCTCAAACTTACCAAGATAAAGAAGAAATGAGGTGGCGAAATAGTAATGGCAAAAACTACTGCTGCAGAAAGGGACACTGCTCGGGACTCAAAAATCCTGGGTACCACAGCAAAATTTCCATGTGCTGTAGTGAGCTGGTGCCTGATATTTGTGTAGTCCTGCTTTCCTTGCTTAAGAATTCTCTTCTTGTGCCATTGGTTAGTTTCTCTTTGGTTCCAGTTTAGTTTGTGCTGTTTGCTTCATGTGGGTGTATAGCTAGACGTATGTTTATTCCAGAGGTTACTTTTATTGCTGTTTTCCTTTAGTATGTTTTAAAATGTACTTATTAACATCATCTAATACATAAACTGTTTGTTTGATTTTGGGTAAAGTGGTAGGGTAGCTGTGTTCATTTTTAAAGGTGATAAATAGAAACAAGACAAAGAAAAGAAAATAAGATGATACCTTTTTTTATTGAACTAACTTAATAAATTTTTTTGATGAGCTTTCAAAGGTACATAGGCTAAAATGCTTCCTAATGCTTATTGCTGGTGCTTCATTCATTGCTTTTGTGGGCTAAGGGAGTAATAGAAGGTAGGAGAGATCAGTCTGGGCCCTGTGATCCAATGTCCTATTTATTTATTTATTTGGATTTATTAACCACCTTTGTGAAGAAATTCACCCAAGGCGGTGTACAGTAACATAGTAAATGACGGCAGAAAAAGACCTGCACGGTCCATCCAGTCTGCCCAACAAGATAAACTCATATGTGCTACTTTTTGTGTATACCTTACCTTGATTTGTACCTGTCCTTTTCAGGGCACAGACCGTGTAAGTCTGCCCAGCACTATCCCCGCCTCCGGCTGTGCCACCCAATCTCGGCTAAGCTCCTTAGGATCTATTCCTTCTGAACAGGATTCCTTTATGTTTATCCCACGCGTGCTTGAATTCTGTTACCGTTTTCATTTCCACCACCTCCCGCGGGAGGGCATTCCAAGCATCCACCACTCTCTAAGTGAAAAAATACTTCCTGACATTTTTCTTGTCTGCCTCCCTTCAATCTCATTTCATGTCCTCTCGTTCTACCACCTTCGCACCTCCGGAACAGTTTAACATCAAACGTACAATTTTAACAGCATAACAATACTAAAATGGACATTTGTAAACATAAATACAATAAATACAGCAAACTGCAACCTAATAGGACTACCATGAAACAGGATAAAAAATATACACATTTAACAGCACTGAATTCAAATAACAGATATAATGCGATGTAAGCATAATACTAATGAAATATCTAATAAGTACACAATTAGAACATTCAAATAACATAGCTACATTTATGTATTATTTATTATGTTTATATTTGTTTAAATCAAGCACATCTTAAAACACAAGTTATTTATGATGCCTAAAAAATCGATGCCAAAAACAAAATACACCTAGTCATATTCTGTAAACTGGGTGGCTTATAGAATACGCCCAAAATCTAGATGTTTATGGAATACACCCAGCATCCGTTTCCTGCAACTATGTTTAGTCGCAGCCATTTACACCAGCTAAAACCTGGTGTAAATGCTGACACCTCAGTTAGGCACGGAATGGACATATTCTAGAACACTGCGTAAAAGCAAGGAATGCCCATGCCCCTCCCATGGTCACACCCCCTTTTCAGATCTGTGTCTTAGAATTTACTCATCGCTTGTCAATTAGTGGCAATAATTGCTTGTTAAGTGGCAATTATTAGCTCTGATTGGCTTGTTAAGCCAGTTAAGTTATTACTACTTCTTAGAGCCAGCGCAATAGGTACAAGTGGTCATGGCAGCTTTTGGCAGTCCTAAATGTCAGCACCCCTCCTGCCATACATACATACCCTGCTTACTAGGTAGCAGTGCCCCCACACAGAGTCCCTCAGAGCCTGCCTGCCCTATGCAGTTTACACTGTGAGATTGTTACCCTGCTGAAAAAACATGGGACACAGACCCCTGCACATCTTAGAGGGAACATTGTCCTGGCATGTCTGGTTGTCCCATGAACAAAGGGTGCAGTGGGATTGGCCTTTTAATGCTTTTGTGTTTGGACCTTTTTCTTTTTTTTTTTTTAATGCAAATGGGCTTGGGAAGGAGAGAGGAATTACATCTGATCCATTCAGCCAGTAGTCCAATTTTCCTATGCTGGTCTACTCAAAACAGTATGCAAGGTTTCAGTGTGTTCACTTGTGTGAGATTTTATACAGAAAATGTTTTAAATCTGTAATTATTAGTATCTGTCTTGGGCAAAGGCACTATAAAATACAGTATATTTCTGTCTCAGTGTGAATAGTCATATTAACACTAGAGTATTTCTCCTTGTTTAACAAGCACATATAATTTAATTGGACTTGTCAGTACTGAATGCAGTTTGGTAACCATTGTGGATGGGAGGTTGTAAGTCCAGCTCTGAGAGCAGCAATGCCACCTCACAACCATCAGGTTGCCTGAGCAACTAAAAAACCTAATTATAGAAACTACAAAATAGAAAAGGATGTACTTATTATGCCCTCATTCTTGCAGGGGCTCTCTCTGCAGCAGCTTTGAGGCCCAAGGCAGCACAGGGAAGGTGCATTGCCACTGCCTGTGCTAAGCATTTGTTTGAAAGATGGGGAGTGTGGACAAACAAAAAGTAAAAAAAAATGAAAACAACAACAAAGAAACAAAACAGAGTGCCTTAGTCTTTTGTTTTTTTTCATTGCTTTTTGTTTGTGTACATTGTTCCTCTTTCTGGTTTTTGCTATGCTGCACTTACCCCTCTTTTTTCCTGTTCGTTTTCTTTTCATTCATGGAGGGTTCTGGTTTCCAGTGCTATCAATCCTCAAGTACTACATTCATTAGTAAAAGTAAAATGTGGGACCAGGAGTTTGCTGGAATCTTGATCACATATACTGAATTTTTATATGCTAAGAAATGCCCATAGGTGTTAAACCAGGTCTCTGGTGACTGCTTATCTTAAACAGTTAGAAATCAAAAGGCTCAGCCACTGCTATACTATATCTAATGCCTAGACCAGATTTAGGTCAACAATAAGGCTGTTGCCTATTCTTCAAATCCAGGAACACACTTGCAAAATTTTTTTTTAGTTTTTTTATATTGTTTTAATTAGATATCAGTTGCACTTTCTGATTTTTAAATATCAGAGGCAGTAACTGACTCCAGATAGCACTGATATGAACGATTTTTTTCTTCTACAGTATCTGCAAGCAGATTTTGGGACACATCCTAGTCTTTCTTCTCCAGTGCTCTACTGCTGTATCTTTTAATGCTATCAGCATATGTGAGCTGTGTGAGATCCATGGCCACATCACTTACTTAGGAAAGGAATATCTGCCAATATAAGCTGTCGTGACTAGTTTTCGAATCCTTTGGAGCCTCTTTGTGAAGTCTTTTGTGCTCAAGTTCTTCCTGCAGATGAAGAGCGGAACTTTACCAGCCCTGAAAGACAATGCCTGGCTCTATTTCTGTCCCTGCCACTTGTGTGTGTGAGCCAAATGTCCAGAATGAAAATGACTTGACCCATTGATACTTGAGGGGAGCCCATTAATGAAAGGTTTCCTCTACAGCCACTGTTTTGTTTCTGTGTCTGAAGAAGTGAAAGCTTTGTTTGGTGAGTTTAAAATCCCAGAAGATCAATTGAGAAAAAAATGAGAGTGAGTTGGATGCCTGTGTTGGAGACTGGAACAATGCACGCTAACATATGTGTGGCGAGGTCAGAATGCAGAACACTGAACTTCTTCTGGCGTTTGACATGCATGTTTACTGTACATGGTGGATGTTTGTAATATAGGCGTATAGGGCTTTTGGTGTATGTATTATACACTTGTATGTTAAGTCATAACAGCAATACTTGGCACACACATCGCCATCTCCTGGCTATTATATTTAGGCTAACATGTATAGAATGTTGTAGAATACGTAATTTGCAGCAAATTCATATGGTGTTTTTAGCTGAAACATTAATTTATGTCTTGAATAAATATTGCCTTTGCTGCACATCTAGTATGCATTTTGTCAAAATCTATTCCTGAGAACATTCTAGTTCTATCTGTGCAGAAACTAAATATTTTGTAATAAAAGTGGGGGACTAGCTAGAGTCATCAAAATGTCATCCTACCGATTTTGTCTGTTTATTATTTCTTCTTTTGGTCTTCTTTGTGGGTCTCTTTTCTTTGTAGTCCTATAGGACTAAATTCTACAAATGTTGTCTAAAACATCAACGCCAAAAAAAAATAGCATTTAGCGCTATTCTATAAATGGCGCTTAAAGTTAGGCACCGTTTATAGAATAGAGCTTAGCTCTGGGAACTGTGACAACATTTAGGAATGACCATTTACACCAGTGAAACCTTGGTGTAAATCTCCACGTCTGAATTAGGCGTAGAGCTCCATTATTCTATAACAACGCGCATAAATTGTGGGAACATTCCTGATCTGCCCACGACCCTCCATAGCCGTGCCCCCTTTTTGGACTTGTGCCTACCTTTTAATTCGATTAGCACCATTAATTGGCACTAATTGACTCATTCAATTAAATTGTGTGCACAAATGTACATGTGAAATTTTTATTGACTTTCGGGGATTATATTTTGTAGGTAATGTTAGAAAGGCTTTCATTGTATAAAACTTTATTTTACAAATGGAAAGAACTGTTTCTAAAATGATGTGTCTCATGCAAATAGAAAAGTGTGCCCAGGCAGCAATCCTACACGTACTTCGAAACATTGAGTCCTGAGCAGGTTTCCCTTCTACAGTAGTTGTTTAATATAGAGTTTAGGATTTGTTTACAAATATTTGCATTATGCTGAGTTTACGTATAAATCATAATAGGTACACATATATACATTTGTTTGCTCCAGAGCAGATGTAAATGTACACATGTGCCTGTTGTCTCTACTGTTGATAAACATGTAAATGGGAATTTTACAGGTACTTTGCATTTCTAAAACTGCCTGCCATTTATAGAATTTGGTCTTATACTTGTAAATATAAGACCAAATTCTATAAATGGCGCTCTGAGTTGGCTACTGTTTATAGAGTAGTGCTTAGCACCGGGATCTGCGCCTAACTTTTAGGCCAGAGGATTTATACCAGCTGAAACCTGGTGTAAATTCTTGTGCCTAAATTAGGCGCGGATCAGGCATATGTCCCCTTTTCAGATTTGCGCGTAAGAATTTTATTAGCACATCTTCCTATATAATAATTCTCACCTCCAACATTCTATGCGTCTGCCTGCCTGGGTCCGTAACTTTCTTCACAGATGGGCACCGAAGCCCTAGCTGATGTCACTAGACCCATTATGACGCTTCATATATAATTCTCACACCCAACGTTTTATGCGTCTGCCTGCCTGTGTCCGTAACTTTCTTCACAGATGGGCTCCAAAGCCCCGAGGGTTGGCGGTGGGAAGGGGGGCTCGAGAGGGTCGCGGCAGGGGTTCAGGGGTCAGGAACTCCGAGGGGGGGTTGGGAAATCGGAAGAAGGGGGGGGGGTCTGCAAATCGGAGGGAGGGAGGCAGGGAGGTGGGGTCTGGAACTCGGAGGGGGGGTCTGGAATTCGGAGGGGTGGAGGGAGGGGGGTCTGGAACTCGGGGAGAGGGAGGGGGTCTGGAACTTGGAGGAGGGGAGGAGGGGGGGAATGCACCACCTGTACAAAAACTAAAAAAAAAAAAAACGGGGGGACGACCCTGGAACTCTGAGGGAGGGAGGGGGAACGACGACCCTGGAACACAGAGGAAGGGGGGACACTGGAACTGGGTGGGAGGGAGGAGCCCCAGGCACACACACTCTCACAGACACACTCGCACCCAGTCTCACGCTCTCTGTCACACACACACACTCGCAGATTCACTCTCTCTTTGTCACACAGTCACTCTCACACACACTTTCTCAAACATACACACTCCAGGGAAAACCTTGCTAGCGCCCGTTTCAATTGTGTCAGAAACGGGCCTTTTTTACTAGTTATAAAATAATACCTTGCAAGATGCGTGTGTAAATTCTAATTGTTGCCAATTAGTACTAATAATTGCTTATTAGCACCCAATTATTGGTGCTAATTGGTTTGTTCAAATAAATTTTACATGGAAATTGGGTGCACAACCAAATTTACAAGCGTAATTTTCAGCGTTTTATATAGAATCCGAGGGATAGGAGGTAATTCTATAGAAGAGGTATTAGAAATTACACACCAGTTCTACATACAAATGTTTAGAATATTAGCATATCTCTGATAGTGTATAGTTTGCAGGAAGACTTACATATGGGTGGAATCTGGAACGTAAATGCATACACTTACACCAGCTGTATGGCTAAAATGCTCATGCCTAAGCACAGGTACACACCTAGCAAAGAAAAACATTGATTCCAGCACAAAAATGCAAGAATATACATGGCAAACCTGTAAAAGTGGGGGACTAGCTCAAAATCTTTGCAAAATAATGCCAAAATGAACCTAGCTAGGTAGTTTTCAAAAATCACATATTACCTAAATAGTTTTAAAGTTGATCACTTTTTACAAATTACAAAAATGTTTGTCTGACGTTGTTTGAATTGTACAAACATTTAATGAAAAACTTGCAATTTTAAAAACCACCTATTATACTCACTGTTTACAAATACAAAATTTTGGGAAATATGCAACATTTAATGAAACTACAATAAAATATCACAGAGAAGATATAGACTAGCAAAGAAAAATGCTCTGATTCCAGCACAAAAAAACAAGAATATACTTGGCAAACCTGAATTCAACAAAACATTCAATGAAAAACTTGCAGTTTTCGAGTATGTTTTGTGACTTCTCACCACCAACACTTATTACTGTCACACAAGTTACACAAACTGGTTTATTAAATTCAGCAAGCCTCAACTTTTCAAGTGAGATTTCTTTTTTAATTCCTTAAACATTTATAGTGTAATTTCTCTTTTTACTCAAGCTCCTCACCTTTTAACATTTACCTCCAGGTTTGCTAAGTATATTCTTGTTTTTTGTGCTGGAATCAAACGTGTAAGTTTCAATAACGTGATATAATTTTGCAAAGATTTTTGAGCTAGACCCCACTTTTACAGGTTTGCTAAGTATATTCTTGTTTTTTCGTGCTGCAGTTGGGAGCATTTTTCTTCACTGGATCTGTATTCCTTTCCTAATAATCCTTAACATTCTGTTTGCTTTACTGGCTGCTGCTGCTGAACACTGAACAGAAGATTTCAACATATTATGGACAGTGATGCCTACATCCTTTTCCTGGTATCTGACTTCTAATGTGGAACCTAGCATTGTTTAGCTATAATGTGGGGTAATTGTTACCAATGTGCATCACTTCATATTTCATCTGGCATTTGAATGCCTAGTCTATCAGTTCTGCAAGGTACTCCTGCAGTTTCTCACAATCTGTATGCAGTTTAACAACTTTAAATAATGTGGTGTCATCTGTAAATTTGATGACCTCAATCACTGTTCCCATTTCCAGATGATGTATAACTATGTAAAAAAAACACTGGTCCTGTACAGATAACTGGGGTACTCTACTATTTACCTTCCTGCTTTGAAGAAGTTGAGTTTTTAACCCTACATTCTGTTGCCTTCTATTTTGTGGCTTTTTATTTTCTTCAGTGCACTCCACTCATTATTTTATAGACCTCTATCATATCTCCCCTCAGCTGTCTTTTTTTCCAAGCTGAAAAGCCCTAGCCGCTTTAGCCTTTTCTCATAGAGAAGTCATCCTATCCCCTTTACCATTTTCGTCACCCTTCTCTGTACCTTTTCTAATTCCACTATATCTTTTTTGAGATGTGGTGACCATAATTGCACACAGTATTTGAGGTGTGGTTGCACTATGGAACGATACAAAGGCATTATAACGTCCTCACTTTTGTTTTCCATTCCTTTCCTAATAATGCCTAACATTCTATTTGCTTTCTTAGCCGCCGCCGCCACACACTTATCAGAGGGTTTCAACGTATCATCAACTATGAAGCCTAGATCCCTTTCCTGGTTGGTGACTCCTAATGTGGAACCTTGCATTACATAACTATAATTCGGGTTCCTCTTTCCCACATGCATCACTTTGCACTTGCTCACATTAAACGTCATCTGCCTTTTGGATGCCCAGCCTCCCAGTCTCCTAAGGCCCTCTTGTAATTTTTCTCAATCCTTTTGCGATTTAACAACTTTGAATAACTTTGTGTCGTCAGCAAATTTAATTACCTCACTAGTTACTCCCATCTCTAGATTGTTTATAAATATGTTAAAAGGCAGCGGTCCCAGCACAGACCCCTGGGGAACCCCACTATCTACACTTCTCCATTCCATGTAACCTTACTCTCTGTTTTCTATCTTTTAACCAGTTTTTAATCCACAATAGGACACTACCTCGTATCCCATGCCTCTCCAGTTTCCTCTGTAGTCTTTCATGAGGTACTTTGCCAAACGTCTTCTGAAAATCCAGATACACAATATCGACCAGCTCACCTTTATCCACATGTTTGTTCACCCCTTCAAGGAAATGTGATAGATTGGTGAGGCAAGATTTCCTTTCACTAAATCCATGTTGGTTTTGTCTCATTAATCCATGCTTTTGAATATGCTCTGTAATTTTGTTCTTTATAATAGTCTCTACCATTTTGCCGGCACCAACGTCAGGCTCCCGGATCCCCTCTGGAACCTTTTTAAAATATTGGCGTTACATTGGCCACCCTCCTATAATTTCCGGGATCTCGTCTGGAACCTTTTTTAAAAATCGTCATTAGATTGGCCACCTTCCAATCTTTCTTTACCATGCTTGATTTTAAAGATAAATTACGTATTACTAACAATAGTTCTGCAAGTTAATTTTTCAATTCTATCAGTACTCTGGGATAAATACCATCCAGTCCAGGACATTTGCTACTCTTTAATTTGTCAAATTGCACCATTACATCCTCCAGTTTTATAGAGATTTCATTCTGAATCAGCTTTGAATACCATTTCTGGCACCAGTATCACTCCCAAGTCTTCCTCGGTGAAGACTGAAGCAAAGAATTCCTTTTATCTCTCTGCTATGACTTTGTCTTCACTGAGTTCCCCTTTTACCCCTCGGTCGTCTACCAGTCCAACCTATTCTTTTGCTGGCTTCTTACTTTTAATATACCTAAAAAGGTTTTATTATGTGTTTTTGCCGCCAGCCCAATCATTTTTTCAAAGTCCCTCTTTGCCTTCCTTTTCAGCGCTTTGCATTTGACTGCCATGAGTGGGAAAAACGCGGGGTACAAATGTAAAAAAAAAAAAAAAAAAAGATGAAGAGGTAAAAGCAAGATAGAAGTTGCTGACCCTTAACATGTTTATTTTGACTATCAGCCAATTGACAGCCTAGGTAAACCAGGAAATTCCTAAACTCCAGAACTTTATGGTCGCGAGTAATTATAAAAGTCTCTGTGGTTCCATTATCAGCCATCTATCTCAGCTGAAGAGACATTCAGCCCCTCAATCAGATAAGTAGATTTCACTTCAACATTTTATAATATTGAAATCAAGACGGGTGCAATGATTGAATGAGGGGTTAACAGTCTCAATAGCATTTTATTGCTATATTAGCTGTGACCACTGGTGATCACTGAGCACCTTTCACACATATATACATGTATTTCTTTGATCAATAATTGATAAATGCAAGATGGTGTTTATTACTGAAAAGTAGTCTCTTCATTTTGTATTTAAATATTCATTCACAGGAAGAGACAATTAGATTTATATTCCTCATTTATTATTAATATTTGCTATTACAAGGTTTGGCAAAAGAATGAGAAATCTTTGGGTAACAATATTTTGACAATATAACAGGAATATAATGTCAGAAATTGGCCTAAAGGAACCCCCCCTCCCTCCCTCAAAGAAACTGGGTTACTTGTCAGTTCTGTGGAAATAGTGTTTTTTCATTGATTGATTGTTATAATCTGTAAAATCTTAGGATCTTACTTGCCAAAGGCTTTATCGTGCTCTATTGCTCAGACTGAAACTCCTTCTACCAGTTTCTCAAGCAGCTGCACCTGCAGTAGCTGATCATCTTAGCTGGCAATTTACATGCTCCGTATCTTCCCTAGAAAGCTTTTTAAGGGTGGAGGTAGGAAGTGAATAAGCGCTGCAAAACTGTTCATAATAAATAATGTTTGGTACGCATTGTAGCACAATAGACAGACTTCAGAAAGATAGGTTCCAATCTGTACTAATTACAACAGTCAAGGATGATAAAGATAGTTTGGTTAGGAATAAAAAATGAGGCTGTGTTGAGACATACAGTTTGTCTGCCGTCATCTACTATGTTAGTATGTTACAAGGGTAGTGTCAATAATGGATAGAGATGTATAACTCTTGTTTATCTACAAAAATAGATGCTTGCTTTTTCTTGTTACCTTTTTTAATGGAATTTACTGACAACTAAATTATGATGAAATACATTCTGAAACGCTCAGTGAGATTTGGAGCAGTTGTATGCCGTGCATAATGAGTTGACCATTGTAAAACATCAAACATTTCTTATTAGTTTTGGCAGCCAATTCAGTCTGTCATCATCAGATCATTGCTAGCTGTCAGAAATTTGGTTATGGGATCCAAATATTGTAATTGATCTACTTTGCCATCGAAATCACATACCACTTTGCTGGCATACTCATGTATTCCAAGTGGGCGTGAGAATAAGTTTTCTGCATTTTTGTAATTTTATACTTCGGCTTCTCTTTCTTTTCAGATGTTAAACACGGTCAACTCTTGACACTTTAGTGCTATGTTCAAAAAAATATTGCTATTCATCTTCAAATGACTCCATTTTGCTTATCTTCCCTTGAGTTCTTTTCTTAAGTATTAGATCTGTATTTGGTAAAATGTTAAAGTTGCTGCATTGGTTCATATGAATGTATGGAAACAAAGGCCAACAAACAAATATAAGAAGATATCTTGTCCTTGGTATATCGGCATGCATTTTTTGAATATAGGGCTAAATTCTATATATGGCGCCTGAAAATTCTACGCAGAAAAAAATATGCCTAGCCATATTCTGCAAAGTATGCTTAAATTTTATAGAATAGGCTTAAATTCCCGCACAGTATATAGAATAATGCCAACCACCTCTCCAGGCGGCCATTTAAGCCATATTTTACTTGGCATAAATCCCAACGCTTAAATTAGGCGCAGAGCAGGTGCATTTTATAACACGTGCATAGATTTTAGGAATGCCCATGGCCATGCCACCTTTTCAACTATGCAACTTAGGTTTTAGGCGCATCACATTACAGAATATGCTTAGCAAGTTGTGCACGTAAATTTTAATGCCAGTTAGTGCTGGTAATTGTTAACATCCAATTAATAGTGCTGATTAGCGAGTTAACCATTTAAGTTACGTGCATTGTTATAGAATATGCTTTGATTTCTGTGTGGAAATTAAGGCACCATATATAGAATCCTGGGGATAGCGGGTAGTTTTTATAAAGGTTTTCTATGTGTAAAGCCTGTTTTACACGGCCTGTATTGGCCTCGGCACTCTTCCCTACCCCCAATGCCACTGGTAGCAATTCAAAAGCAGATCTACTCCTGACTATAAACATTTGTGTTCAAGTGGGTTTTCACAGTACATACTGGGCTTTCTTAAGCTGCTTGGCAAGATCTTGAATGTAATGTTATCATCAAGCAGGACCCTCAAACCTCTCTGGAGCACACGACTAAACTGCAACAAGGCTACATTTTCTTATAAGCAGAACTTGGATTAGACTGGTAGCTCAGTGGTTTCAGTGGGCTTTGTTTACTGCGTCAGAAACGTGAATACAACTGCTTACAGGATCTGGCAACCGATTTTTTTCAAAACATCCAAATCGCTATTTTTGAAACCCATTTTAAGATTTTTTTTTTTATGCAGTTTGTAAGCAGTGCATCAAAATCACAAGGGTGCATGTCAGGAGTGTGTTGGGGGCGGGATTTGGGCATTCCTGAAAATTGAACTTTTTTCTGCCATAATGGAACAAAGTAAAAACACCCAGGGCTAAAAGTTAGACCTGTTTCAATCATGGCTAATTCACAACAAGATGACCTAAATGACCACTGGTGGGATTAAGGCATGACTCTCCCTTACTCCCCAGTGGGACCCCCTTCCACACCCCAAAGATGTGAAAGAAAGAGTACATACCAGCCTCTATGACAGCTTTAGATATTATGACCAGGCCTATTAGAGTAAGGGCTATTGTTGTGGTGTACATTTAGGTACAGTAGGTTTTTGGTGGGATTTGGAGGGCTCACCATATAGTATAAGGGGTAACTTTGAGATGTGTACCTTTTATGTGAAGTCCACTGCCGTGCTCCCTAGAGTTCTCTGCTGGATGTTTGTGTGGCCAGTCTACTCAAAATGCTACCAAGTAGCTTGCTTTTGTGCGTTTTCTCCTTTGATGTGTTCTCCTCCTCTCCCTCCCCCGAAAATGGTCCTAAAAGATAGATACACTGAACAAAAACCCATCTAGCAGATGACCATTTTCGTAACAAAAAGTTGGACATTTTTCTGGTTTGAAAATGGCCATGTTCACTACTGGATTTTAAAATCGGATTTAGAAGTCATATCAAAAATGCCCCTATATATCTAGTGTCTGCTGTGGAACATTTTAAAGAAACAGTGGATGGGAGGCTTTCTAACATGAAACTGGGTGTAAAAAAAAAATCTCAGGGAATTAAGATCCTGCAGGGGTTCTTGTGCCCTGCCACACAAAATAGAGAGTTTGGAAAATTAGATGTGAGTATATAATTTGCGATTTCTGAATTTCCCAAAAATTCAGATGATGTCCGCTAGAGAACTTTTTAGAAGGTATATGTTAGAAGTATTGAAAATGTCTGAAGAGACCTTACCTCCCATTAGTAAGCTGTACTATTTGCCAATTAAGAAATAGAAGACTGGGTCCACCAGGGCAATTTCTAATGATGAGGAGGAACTAACATCTCTGGACAGTCTTAATGTGACTGAGATATTAGAATCATCAGTAGAAGTAGTAGTTACTTCTGCTACCCTCCTTGTTTCCTTTGTTTACGAAGTTGATAAAAATGTGATGAAAATGTATTTCAGAAATTGTATGTCTTTACTTTTAGATCATAAACTTTCCAGATATGTCTAGGGAAAATTATCATAGGCGTAAACGTTTTGTGGGTCTTCATTCTAGAGTATTTAAAGCTGGATTTTTAATAGTTTACGGAACTTTCTTAACTATCTTGTTACGGAAGTTCTGTAAGCTATTAAAAACCAAGCTTGTGGAATGGGCTACCTATGGAAATTCAATTGGAATAAGATAGTTCCAATAAATTTTCCATAGGGAGCCCATTCCACAAGCTTGAAGCAACTGAATTAAAAAGATGTTTTTGAGGAGATATTAATTGCTTGACTGGTGTTTCAAACTTGTTAATATGAACGATGTGTTTTAAAGAGGGATCATATCTAGGCAGTATGCATATAAATTATAGAATTCTATGTGCTCTGCCTAAGCTCCACTACTACAACTACTAATTTCTATAGCGCTACTAGACGTACGCAGCGTTGTACACATTATATACAGGTGCTTTCTCTGTCCCTACGGGGCTCACAATCTAAGTTTTTTGTACTAGGACAATGGAGGGTTAAGTGACTTGCCCAAGGTCACAAGGAGCTGCAGTGGGAATCGAACCCGGGTTGTCAGGATCAAAGCACGCTTCACTAACCATTAAGCTACTCCCCCACCAAACTTCTGTCCATGCACATACCCACCAACAAAGTGTGTGCCTCAATCATGGCACACGGTTTCCCACTGGTCAGGTGTTTGACTTTTAGTCAAATATCTAGGACAATTACCATACAGGCTTTAGTAAGTAAGCGAGAAAATGTTAAATCCAATCTGAGCTGTCACAGGCTGCCAGTGGAATGCCTCTAAAAGTGGAGTAACTCTGGATTTTGAGTTATTAAAAACGATTGTGGCAGCAGTATTCTGTAATGATTGTAGTCATCTTGAGAAAAATTAAGCACATATTTGGTGGAAGGAAAATGTGGGATACAAATGTTACGAATAAATAAATCTTAATTTTCTAATACAACTGTCACTATGTGATTAACATGGGCCTCTCCATCCAAGGTAGAATTAATCTAGACACCTAAATTATGAATGGTTGTTGGAATGGAGTATTCTTACCATCCAATTCAGGATAGTAAGGGAGGAGGGTTTTCATTCTTCTTGGTTGACTGAGCTACTGTTGAAGTGATAGTCTGTGGCCTTTTAAATGCAACTTTCAGCAACTTATCAATTTCCTGAATAGTTCTACAGTGCAGCACTGAGAAATCAATTTTGTATTTTCTAATTGCTGACAAATGTGACTAAATTTCTCTTTTTAGGGTTCATTTTCTAAATTAACTTCTGAGTTTGTTAGATATGAGAATAAGGCATTATTAGTCTGTCTGCACAAGCATTAAGTGGTTTCCCTGTGCCACTTAGAAATACTTACTGGTAATGAAGAGATGTCATGAATTTTAGCTAGTACAAAGATTTACTAGTTCCAATTTTGCACATTCTGAATGCTGCAAGTTTGTTAAAGGGATGTGGTTATGATTGGTACAGTGGTATTTATTTAAGGTTGCATTAGAGATGATACACAAATTGAAACAGAAATGCAGCTGTGATCTCTGAAAGTGGTTTATCCCAATAAGTTTATCTTTTAGTTTTTGTTTCTTGTTTGCAATTAATTTACCAACTCTTGCTCTTCTTTAAATCTTTAAAATAATTAAAAAAAAAAAAAAAAGAATCTTATTGATATGTTACAGGATCCTAGACAATATGGATTCACAAAGCGGATATTGTGTCAAACAAGGCTGCCACTACCACTACTACCAGCAGCAAAGTCTTCATTTCTCTGTTCCCTGTCTCCTGCAGGATCACCGCTTGCCAGCAGGATGAGTCAGCAAGCAGCATGTCTTACATGCCACTGCTGTCATCTTCTTTGCCAGCTTTCCTCTGAAATTGAAAATTTGCTGGGCCAGCAGGTCTCCTAAGACTGTAGAGCCCATGAAATTCTAACCTCAGAGGTAGATTGTCAGAGGAGGAGATGGCAGTAGATAAGAAGCACAGCTTGCCTTATATCTTCTGTTCACTAGATGTAAGCCTGAGAGGGAAAAGAAAGTGATTCTGGGCCAATAGGATTTTCTCTCCTCCCTGCACGTAGAGACAGAGCAGATTTGTTCATCATCTTTACAAGTGCAGGTACAGCAGGGGAACTGATCAGTATTGCTCTGTCTACAGCAGGTAGGAATAGGGAATAGTCTCTGATGTAACAAAACTGAAGAGATTCCATAGCATCCCACAGATCAATCCAGAGACTTGTGGGTTATGTCCCTCTACCAGCAGGTGGAGATAGAGAGAACTTCAGAGGTTTACTATATGTGGTCATATGCAGTCACCTTAATTTCAGTATTCTCTCTATCTAGCAGGTGGATAGTCATATCTGTGCAGCTCTGGATTGATTGGCTCCTGGCCTGGTCCCCTGGGCCTAGTTGAACTTCTGGGGTCTGAGGTGTCCCGGTCCTGGAACTTGGGTGCACACCTGGTGGTGCCAGGTCTCTCCCTTCCTCCCCCATCAACCCCTCCTCTCTGCCTCACTACTACTACTTAACATTTCTAGAGCGCTACTAGGGTTACGCAGCGCTGTACAAAACTGGGGTTTGTGGTTCTCACTCTTCTGACTTTAATAGGAGTCTGAGGTTTCTTTTGTTCCGGCATCCTCTCCTGCCTTAAAAAAAAAAAAAAATGCCGTTTGAGCACCGTTTAAAAAGAAAAAATCTCCTCAGTCTGATTTGTCCAGTGTGGCAAGCTTATGCTGGCTTGCAGTACCGGCTGAATGGTGTGAGGACCAACTTGGCATGCGACGGCGATTCCCAAGGGGGTGAGTAGTCATTATCCTATCTGCGCCAGTGGGTCAGAGCAGAAGCAGCTGCCAGTGTGGGAGCCACTGGGCTGCTGCAGTTTCCCGTGCTGGAGATCCACTGTACAGCCCAACTCCGTTTTCTTGGGTGTGCATGCACACTTGAGGGCACCATCTTTCTTGCCGCGCCATATGGCAATGCTGAAGCGCCGGCACTCCCCTGGGGCCTGATTTGCTTGCGATTCAGGTAGTTTTATATGTAGGCTTTTCAGAAATGTGACTGGGGAACTGGGGTGGATCACTCCCAGTTTCTTCATATTTGATATTTAAGGGCTTCTAAGAAAGGAGGCCTGGGGAGGTTTGCAGACTCCTGTGGGAGTCCTCGGGTCTCTCACAGCTTTCAGTCTCCCGCAGCTTTCCAGAGAAGAGGTCAAGACCCATTAGACCACTGCAGCTGTTGTGTGGCAGCGAGAGCCTTAAGCTGAAGCTTGGAAAGTACTGACTATCTGAAAGTCTTCTGGTAGAGATTCCTGTGCTTCACTAGGTGATTTACACTAAGAATATTTCTGGACCCTCCTTGAGGAGGTTCAGGGCGTGTGCACATGATTAATGGAAGGGAGAAAGGGATCTGGATTAGGGATAACTCTACGTTTTCCACTCTCCCTTTTCCCCTTTCTCAGAGCATGGCAGTACAGTTTGTTTAGTTAGGCTTAGGGCTGTTGACTCCATGTTTCTGTGAGAAATGTTACATTTTGAGGCTAGTGCAGGCCTCTCAGGTTTCTCTCGGTTTCCATGGTAATCCTGCACCCTCTGTGCTGCCCTGGTGACATTTGCTCTTTGTGTACTGTTTACATCAAACTAGTTTTATTCAGGAGGGTGGCTGGCCTTTCAGCCTGAAGGTTACAGGTTCAAGGCTGGTTTTATCCATCCTATTAGAAACTATGGGCTCAGCTAGGTTTCCAGTGGGGCATATTTTATTTCATTCTCTCTAATTTCTTGCCTGGCTAAGTAGTTCTTACATGACTGGAACAGTTATCAGAACTCTACAGTACTAAAGATTTCCTTTCTTTCTCTCTTTGCACACTGATACTGGCCACACCTTTGCATACTAGCCTCAGCTACCCCGGTTTCTGCAGCGTACCCGGTACCTCTTAATTGCTTCTATGGTATTTTTGGCATCTTTTCATGGTATGGGGTACCTACATTTCATGAGGAGTGGTCCAGGAGCTACTTCAGTGTAGAGGTAGCTTAATAGTTGCTGCAATCAGCTGAGAGTAAGCACAGAGCGCTAGGGGTGCTGCTTCATAACCCACTACAGCTTACTATCTGTAGTGTGCAATGGTGCAACAGTCATATTCTGCTACGCCATCTGTCTCTGGTTCTTATCCGCACTTGTTAGCTCCAATGCGCAGCATTTATAGTGCACAGTCACACCAGCCAATTCTTGTCCCTATCTGCAAGAAGTTAGCATTGGCTTAGGCATCAGACCACTGATGTGGCTTCCAAGTCACATTTGGCAACCTGCCTTTTGGAAGTAATCTTGGGACTGGAGAAGATCTAGGGCAGTTTGGTAAAGACCTGAGGGACTTCCAAGTCTCGGAGATTGCCAGGGGACGAGTTTAAGGATGATTTTTAATCTGCTTGGTTTTGTGGGGCCAGGAAAACCACTTTCAGGGTTTCCACTTCGATAAGCCTTGCTGCTGGTAGAATGAGCTCTGTTTCAACTCCAGGTCAACCTATGCCTGCTGCATCTTCCAATGATGGAGTCTCAGTTCACTCCTCAGGCAGGACTCCTGTACTGGTTTCAGGAGGAGTGAACCAAGGTTACCTCAGCTCAAATGTGTCTTAGTTTTTCTATCACACAGTTACAACCTGGACTTCACTACAGATTTTTCTTGTAGTCTACATGTAAGCTCAAACACTGTCAGGCAGTTCTTGCCACCTTGTCAACGTTTCTTCCTTTAGGCACAGTTGAGTCTGTCCCCAGTTGCAATTGGGGAATGGGAAGTTGTTCCCTTTATTTTGTAGTTCCAACCAGGGAGCTTCCTTCCATCTGAGTTTGGACATCATAAGAGTCTAGGGTGTTTACAGTTCAACTTTTCACAATGGGAACCTTGCAGTGTGTAATCAAGGAAACGTTATTTTCATACTTTAATATTCCCAGTGCTCCTTGCTGCAGAGGGATCTTAGCAATTTATGACCATGTCATTCAGCCTTTCCATGTTGCCGAGGACATTTTTGCAAGGTCTTGGGTGGTAGTGGCATCTTTCCTTCGTGAGGATGGATTGCAGGTTCATCCATACCTCATGACTGGCTGATTTGTGGCGCTCTTTATCAAGAGGGATGAAGGTAAGATATGGAAGGAAAGGTATGGAAAACAGGTGTGAGGATGTTATAATGCCGTTATATCGCTCCATGGTGCGACCACACCTTGAGTATTGTGTTCAATTCTGGTCGCCGCATCTCAAGAAAGATATAGTGGAATTGGAAAAGGTGCAGCGAAGGGCGACTAAAATGATAGCGGGGATGGGACGACTTCCCTATGAAGAAAGACTAAGGAGGCTAGGGCTTTTCAGCTTGGAGAAGAGACGGCTGAGGGGCGACATGATAGAGGTATATAAAATAACGAGTGGAGTGGAACAGGTGGATGTGAAGCATCTGTTCACGCTTTCCAAAAATACTAGGACTAGGGGGCATGCGATGAAACTACAGTGTAGTAAATGTAAAACAAATTGGAGAAAATTTTTCTTCACCCAACGCATAATTAAACTCTGGAATTCGTTGCTGGAGAACGTGGTGAAGGCGGTTAGCTTGGCAGAGTTTAAAAAGGGGTTAGACGGTTTCCTAAAGGACAAGTCCATAAACCGCTACTAAATGGACTTGGGAAAAATCCACAATTCCAGGAATAACATGTATAGAATGTTTGTACGTTTGGCAAGCTTGCCAGGTGCCCTTGGCCTGGATTGGCCGCTGTCGTGGACAGGATGCTGGGCTCGATGGACCCTTGGTCTTTCCCAGTGTGGCATTACTTATGTACTTATGTAAGATACCTACTTGTCTTCAGTCCTTAGGATTGGTAATCAGTGTCACCAAGAGTCAGTTGTTTCCCTCACAAGTCTTGGCTTTTCAGGGAGTGCTGTTCCATATAGGCTTGGGAAGTCCTTTCTTTCTTTTGCTCCTCAGCAACAGATGCCAACCCAAGTCAGATTTTACTTTTCCTACCAGGTCCAGGATATGGGAATAGGATCAAGTTGTGGGCACAAGGTTCTGTTTCTTGGACATTCCCCCATGGGCCTGAGTCCGTATCAGACCACTTCAAGGGTTCCTTCTCTGCTCTGGTCCCCATCTCTATGGTTCCCTTCAAGCCAACTTAGTCTCAATGGGTGATTTCTGCTGATATTTCAGTTCTCTCTCCCTGGAGGTGGCTATGCAGCTTGTAGGGTGCTAGGGTGTGCTGTAGCTGGCGGCAACGGATTTCGGATCCCTTCCAGAAGGCAGATGTTTGACCGCCTTTTCCCTTGCCACATGTAGAGTCAAGGCCAGCTTAATTGCCAGTTTTCTTCTATGATTTATTTCGGGCGTCAAATAGATGTTTTTGGCGGTCACAGCCTGTCATTTGATGTGGTTGCGCTGCTGGGTGGTGAATGCAGCTTCTAACGATGGCTGGTTCAGCTCACTTTTCAAAGCAGCTATCATGAAGTTGGTGGAAGACCTGGGTGACTTATAGACTCGGTGTCTTCCTGAGGACATGTCTACAAGTTCTTTTCGGTCGGGTTAGGCTCGCCCTTATCTTTACGACACCAGGGCTATTGTCATGGGCAGCCTAGTTTTCTTTAGCAATCCAGTCCAGGCAGGTTCTCAGAACTCCCGACTTCATCTGTTTGAGATCCCCTGGATTTCTACTGGTGACGGGCGCACAGTCCTGTTTTTTCTGCATACGGTGGTTTCTGCCTTCCATCCCATTCCACCTTTTTCTCTTCCCTATACTATTTGGAAGTGACCAGCGAGTTCCGTTGGTCAACTCTTTGCTTCATGCATTGCTCAGGACCATAGGAAGGTACCATAGAAAGGCTCGCCATTTTTAGATTGGCAAATGTGGGCATAGTGTTTTTGGTGTCAGGAGGAGCAGACCTTTTGTAGAATAGGTGTCAGTGTGATGCTGAAGAGCTGTTCCGCATAAGTGCCATTTTATTCAAACTCCTTTTAGGGGAGCAACTGCTCCCCTTGTACCCCACCTAGCTACGCCTCTACATAGTGGGGCAGTTCCTGGGATGACCCACTGAGCAGAAGTGACTTCCTACATAGCCGTATGCACTGCTAAAGACTGTAGCGGTCTTCTAGTGCTCACCATTTTAAGATTAGCAGATGTAGCTGTGGCAGGATCAGAAGCAGACATATTCAGAACCTGGAGAGCCCTAGGTATATAGGAAGGTGGCGACTCCTTACAAAACACCCACACTGTGGTAGGATCATCAGATTCCTGACCTGCTGAGCAGAAATGTCTCCCGGCATACCCTGTTGTTGTCCTCTGGCTGGTCACAAGAAAGGGGATCTGGTTTCAAGAGCCACAGTGGCTGTTGGCTGAGAGAGGCAATTTCATCTGGCCTCTGTATGGGACAGTCTCTCCCGTTGGGGGTGGCAGCACTTTCTTCCAGAGTGCAGTTGACTTTCTTTCCGTGTCCCGTCTGGCTTCTGTGGCTGCCCTTTGTAATTTGGCCATTTGGTCCTCTGTCCTGCCGTGGATGGCTTTTTGCAGATCACCCACTTGATCTGCTGTCCTTCCCTTGCCAGGCTTTGCAGGCTTGGCATGGCAGCCCTGGGCATTCCAGATTTGACGTGGCAGCACATGTAACCGCAGCCTGTGGATCATTGTTCCAGTCTGCTGAGGTTGTAGTACTCCTCCCCACTTGAGGACTGCTTTGGTACATCCCACAAGCCTCTGGATTGATCTGTGGGACTCTATGGAAGGTAAAATTAGTTATTACCTGATAATTTTCTTTCCATTAGTCCCAACAGATCAATCCAGAGGCCCGCCCTTTGTTGTTCTGGGTTGAGTGTTTTCTTCTAGTTGCCTCAGTTTCATCAGATTTCTTCATTTGATTTTTGGCTACAAAAAAAAAAAGGCAAAATAAACCAAAACATAAAGGAAACCTTCTGTTACCCTCCCGCAGGAGCGGTTGAGGAGCTTATGCGGGCTTTATGCAGGCAGGAGAGGACTTCCTCTTTCGTCTTCCACTGCTTCGGTATCGACAATACTGAAGTTAAGATGACTGCCCATGACCACATATAGTAAACCTCTGAAGTTCTCTCTATCGCCACCTGCTGGTAGAGGGACATAACCCACAAGTCTCTGAATTGATCTGTTGGGACTAATGGAAAGAAAATTATCAGGTAAGAACTAATTTCATCTTCTTGCAGGGCAGGCCAGCTAGCAATGCAGGCCCTGCAGATGTTGGTATAAGTACAACATACTTGGACAGACTGAAGGTCCATCAAGCTCAGCATCCTGTTTCCAGCAATGGCCAATCTAGGTCACAGGTAAGTGGCAAGTTCCCCAAACAGTACAATACAAGGAAAATATCTCACGTGTTCTCCAAGCTTGTTCTGTAGGTTTTTCCAGCTCTTTAGGAAGTGTCCCCTCCCTTAAAGATACAGACCTTTCTACCAGTTACAGTAGTAACCAATTACATAAAATTTACTGCACAGCCAGTATAGAAATTCAACAACAGCTGTTAAAACTAACTTGCCCTATTTTACATTCAGTCAAGGCTTCTCTCTCGTATCTCCTCTCCAGGCTTTCCATCCTTCCCCAGACTCCTGTGCCTTGCTCTATTTTTCACCCACTTTCTAGTCTTTCATTTTCATCTAATGTACTCGTCCCTTTCCCAGCCCTCATTTTAGTTCTGCCTGTCATGCCTTCACCAGATCAAGCTCCTTCCCTGTTGGTCGGCTTATCCAATTTGACATCTGTGGTCCTGTCTCATGTCCTCATCTTGATACTCCTCTCCCTGTCCCCTTCATTCCATCCTACCCTTCCCATCTTAGGTAGAGTCTAATTCTCACTCTCCCTAGCTCCCTTCGTAGTTACATAATGTCCACTTCTGTCTTGCCTCTGATTGTGATATACAATATGGCTGTAGGTCAACAGGGGAAGAGTCAACCGGGGAAGTCTGAGTCAGAATGTCGGTGCTCTAGATGACTGCCTACTAGTTCACATACTGCAGCAGGACATGTTTATCCAGTCCTACCCTAGCTGAGATAATTGTTTAATCACTTCCCTGACATCAAGTGCAATGTTCCATCTTTGCTTATACCTTATGCTGTCTATTAAAATGTTTTATTACTTATTGTGTTGACATTGTAAGTAGTATACTATGCCATATTTTGTATTATTGTTTGAATATTTTTACTGCTTTAATTGTCTATTGCTTATGTTTGACTTATTCTTAATATATATACACCGCCTTGAGTGAATTCTTTCAAAACAGCGGTAAATAAATAGGCAGCCTTAGCTTGACCATGAGGATCTGTAATGATCTAAATAGCAATATTAGCATGGCTATGGATACCTAGGTCCTTGCATAACCTGTCAGATAGTCCTGGCTGCATGAGTGCAAGGTTTTTTTTTGACAATTATTATCCAAAGTGTCTTGGCATAAGTACAGGCACTATCATAGAGATGTGACCAGTTAGCCTAATAACTCTTTCCATATATGAACTGTGTTAAAAATTAAAGTATAATATCAGTATGGCAACTAGATAATCATTAGAAGTATATATGTTGTGTGTGTGTATGTATATATATATATATATATAAATATATATATATATATATATATATATATATATACAATGTTAACTTATAGGTTTAAATCTTTAATTGGTTGCATTACACATGCATTTAATATTGAAGACAACCGTTTTCTTATTAAATCTAAAACAAACTTTATTATCTCAAAATTTTTTTTATATCTAATATAATAAAAGGCACCCTCAACGTTCTGAGGACAACGTTCTGAAGTCACTCAGACTCCCAGAACGGTTCGTAAGTTCGTGGTGGTGAAGCCACTGAACGACTTGCTGCCCCGCCCTCGCGTCAAACGTCATGACGTCGAGGGCGGAAAACCAACAGAAAAATTAAAGCAGAGACCGCATCAAGGAAGGGGGAGGAGTCCCTACTCCTCCCCCTGCCAAGGAAACGCTGGCTACCAACCGCGCGCGCCTCAGGTAGCCCCGCCCCGACCGCCCGAGCACCACTCTCCCTCCCTCCCAAGTTCAGCAACGCGCGACGGCGACGTGGTGGGGGCGCTCCGCCCCAGATGTCAGCGGGTGGGGGGTGCTGCGAGTCCGCTCCCGGCGCTGTCCTGCCTTTAAAACCCAATTTGAAGCGCTGGAGTAACAGGCAGCAGCGCCTCGCGTCTGCCCTTCTACTAAAAATCTCTTCGACGACGTCATTGGGCCTTCCCACATTGAGTCCCGCCCTCCTCTCAGGTAACTTCCAATTACCGCGAGGGCGGGTGGGACTCAATGTGGGGAGGCCCAATGACGTCGTGGAAGAGATTTTTAGTAGAAGGGCAGACGCGAGGCGCTGCTGCCTGTTACTCCAGTGCTTCAAATTGGGGTTTTTTTTAAGGCAGTGAGGGTGGTGGGCCTGGGCGGCAGGAGAATGGAGCTGGTAGGTGGGGAGGGACTCAGATGGGAGAAGGGTGGGGGGGGAGGGGGTTCTCAAATGGGAAGGAGACTGAGGTGGGAGGGGTTCATGGATGGGAGAAGCAGAAGGGGGTGGGGAGGGGGTTCTTGGATAGTTGAAGGGGACGGGTGGGGAGGGGACTGGGGTTCTTGGATGGGAGAGACTGGGGAGGGGGTTCTCGGATGGGAGAAGGGGACGGATGGGGAGAGGACTGGGATTCTTGAATGGGAGTAGGGGACTGAGGTGGGGAGGGGGTTCTTGGATACTTGAAGAGGACGAGTGGGGAGGGGACTGGGGTTTTTGGATGCAAGAGACTGGGGAGGGGGTTCTTGAATGGGAGAAGGAGACAGGTGGGGAGGGGGTTCTTGGATGCTTGAAGGGGACGGGTGGGAAGGGCACTGGGGTTTTTGGATGGGAGAGACTGGGGAGGGGGTTCTCGGATTGGAGAAGGGGACGGGTGGGGAGGGGACTGGGGTTTTTGGATGGGAGAGACTGGGGAGGGGGTTCTTGAATGAGAGAAGGGGACTGAGGTGGGGAGGGGGTTCAAGGATGGGAGCGCTTCATGAAACCCCATACACACACACTCACTCTCTCATCTGGCAGCGCTTCCTGTACCCCCTGCCCCCCCCCCCCCCCCCACACACACACACACTCCCTCACTCTGTCATCTGCCATTGCTTCCTGAACCCCCCCCCCCCCCCCCACACACACACACACATACTCACTTACTTTCATCTGGCAGCGCATCCAGAATCCCCCACACCCCTCTTCTTCCAAGCTGAACCCCTCCAACACATCCCCCCCACCCCACACACACACTCTCTCTCTCTCTTCCTCTCCTCCAGCACACCAATTGCTTAGGTGCAGTGGCAGCAATCTCAGACACCAGAGAAAGAGGGGGGCCTGACACCATAGAGAGAGAGGGAGGGAGGTATCTCTGTCACACACACACACACTCTCTCTCTCACAGACAATGTGTTTCTGTCTCTCACTCTCATACACTCTATGTCTCACATTGTATCACATTCACTCTCTATGTGTCACACAGTCACTTATATACTCGCTTGGTCTCATACACTCAGTCTCACAGACAATCTGTGCCTCATACACACTCTCATTCACGCACACACTGTATCTGTGTGAAACACACTCTCTCTCTCTCTATCACACTGTGTCTCCCATACGCAATTGCACACACTCTCATTCTCACACACATACTCTCTCACAGACACGCTCACACCCAGACTCACTCTCTCTCTCACACACACACACACTCTCACACTTTCACTCTCTCTATCACACACAGTCACTCTCACATACACTCTCCAAAACACACACATTATGAGGAAAACCTTGCTAGCGCCCGTTTCATATGTGTCAGAAACGGGCCTTTTTTACTAGTATTTATGTATCACAAATCCAATAAAATGGATCACTTGCACACTCAATCTTTCATTCATCCACATCAATTTAGTATACTTAACTAATAAATCGTTAAAACATCTTATTACACATATTGGATCATCACACATCAACTGGACCTTCTTATATAACTATCTTAACATGTCCTATCATATATCATGTTTATTGTCCCATATTAATCTTAAATAGTGTAGATATTGTCCATCATTGCTGATTTTCCACCAGATGTCATATGGATTATCTTTCACTATATTGGGACACCAGAACACTTCTGACTTGTTATAGTTATATAGAAGGTCCAGTTGATGTGTGATGATCCAATATGTGTAATAATAAGATGTTTTAACGATTTATTAGTTAAGTATACTAAATTGATGTGGATGAATGAAAGATTGAGTGTGCAAGTGATCCATTTTATTGGATTTGTGATATATAAATATATAAAAAAATTTTGAGATAATAAAGTTTGTTTTAGATTTAATAAGAAAACGGTTGTCTTCAATATTAAATATATATATATATATATATATATATATATATATATAGTTGATGTATTAGTCTGTCTTAAAACTTTTCCCCAAATGTTATGTATAGTAAGCACATTTCCTTAAGTCATGAATGAATTTGAAGGCATTTCTGGAGAACAAAGGAGTGTTTTGAAGGTAATCTTTTACTGGAGTCTGGTTGTAAAAGCTTACTGGGAGCTACAAAGTCTAGTTGTGGCAGAGTTAATTCCTTACAAATAAGCTCCCTGTAGCGATTAGTATGTGAAGAATTGTGCCACCCACTCGTTGTACCAAGCTTTCCAACTAAAGTAGTCCTAACAAAAAGGCTTTAGTTGACCAGGTTTCAGTACATTCTTCAGATGCCTGCTATTTTGATTAGATATTTCTTCCTAGTCCTCTCTCCCACTCCTTTGAACACTACTACTCTAGTATTTTCTGTCATAGCCTGGTCTGAATGTTGTTCATGTTAGAATGAGCATTTATACTGTACTGTGTGGAAAAACCATAGTTGTCAGCAGTAATTGTTAACTCTGTTACCTGAAATTAATTGTATTTGTCTAAAGAGTTTCCTTCTTTGTAGGAGGGAGTCAACATTTTCTTCTTTTCTAGTGACTTTAGAGTATCCATTCCCAACCCAGTCCTTGGGGCACACCTAGTCCCATCGAGTTTTCATGATATCCACAATGAATATGCATTAGATAGATTTGCATGCGCTGCCTCACTTGCATGCAAATTTAACTCATGAATATTTATTATGGATATCCTGAAAACCTGATCGGACTAAGTGTGTCCCAGGGACTGGGTTGGAAATGGCTGCTTTAGAGTCTCCTCAGGCATTGAAAGTAGTGAGGTCAGTTTAGGAGAAGAGGTTCATGATGCTCTCCAAGAGGAGTTATCATGGAAGGGGACATTTTATCAGAACATAAGAAAAGCCATACTGAGTCAGACCAATGGTCCATCTAGCCCAGTATCCTGTTTCCCACAATGGCCAAACCAGGTCACAAGTACCTGGGAGAAAACCAAATAGTAACAAGATTCCATGCTACCAATTCCAGGGCAGGCAGTAGTTCCCCCATGTTTGTCTCAATAGCAGACTATGGACTTTTCGTCCAGGACTTGTCCAAACCTTTTTTAAACCCAGATACACTAACCGCTGTTACCACATCCTCCAGCAATGGGTTCCAGAGCTTAACTACTCATTGAGTGAAAAAAATATTTCCTCCTATTTGTTTTAAAAGTATGTCCGTGTAACTTCATTGAGTTTCTCCTAGCTTTGTACTTTTTGAAAGAGAAAAAAATTGATTCACTTCTACTCATTCTACCACTCAGGATTTTGTAGACCTCAAACATATCTCCCCTGAGCCATCTCTTTTCCAAGCTGAAGAGCCCTAACCTCTTTAACCTTTCCTCATATGAGAGGAGTTCCATCCCCTTTATCATTTTGGTTTGCTTTTCTTTGATCCTTTTCTAATTCCACCATATCTTTTTTGAGATCTGGCAACTAGAACTGAACACAATACTCAAGGTGAGGTTGCATCATGGAGCAATACAGAAGCATTATAGTATTCTTGGTTTTATTTACCATCCCTTTCCTAATAATTCCTAGCATCCTATTTTCTTCTTTGGCCACTGTTGCGCATTGGGCAGATGATTTCAGCGTATTGTCTACAATGACACCTAGATCTTTTTATTGGGTGCTGACTCCTAAGGTAGACCTTAGCGTCAGAAAACTATGATTTGGATTTTTTTTCCCAATGTGCATCGCTTTGCATTTGTCCACATTACATTTTTATTCCTAAAGTCTTCCTGCAATATTTTACAGTCTGCATGTGTTTTAACAACCTTGAATAGTTTTGTGTTGTCTACAAATTTAATCACCTCGTTCCATTCCAATATCCAAATCATTTATAAATATGCTAAATGTTAAATAACACCACTGGTCCTGGGACACTCCATTATTCACCCTCCTCCATTGAGAGAAATGGCCATTTAACCCTACCCTCTGTTTTCTGTCCAATAACTAATTCCTTATCATCAACAGCAGATGAATCCATTAACTGATGGGTTGTATCCACCTGCCAGCAGGTGGAGATAGAGAACACTGAAAGCACATGGTGTTCCTGGACGCCCAGCCCCCCCCCCCCCCCCCCCTGCCTTCAGTATGTCTCTGTCTCCCAGCAGGTGTGGATGTTGCTTTCTCAACTCCTGGATTTCTGCCTGGGGTGGCTCCTGTGCTTTGCCAGTAGAGCGGGGGGTGTTGTGGCTGGTGGTGCCCACTTTAAAGGCATACTTGATTTTCCCTGTCCCTGCCTTACCGCATTCTCCCTCCTCCCGGAGTTCCTCTGTTGCTGCCTGCCTCTAACTTTCCTCACAAAAAAAAAAAAGAGAGAGGCTCACTTATTCCAGAGCTCCTGGTTTGGTGCAGCTTCACCGAAGCTCATTTGACTTGGTCTCCTGAGGTGAGAGTGGTGCCCAGCTCTTCCGGGGAGGTTCCCGCTGACAGCCCTCAGTGCGGGGTACGTTTTGGCGCGAAGGCGCCATTTTGTGTTCTGTATTTGATGGCTGCTGAAGGAGTTAAGTTCTGCTCCCACTGTGGGAAACGCAGATCAGCAGCGGGGCTTTGCAGCACATGCTGCCTTGATGCTAATGCTGGCATGAGCATTGCAGGCTGCGATTCTTCCCGCCTGACGGAGTTGGCAGCGGGCGCCATCTTGGAGGAGCCGCGTGACTCGACCCTCGCAGTTGCGGAGGGGGTCTGAGTGCAGGGGGACACCTTGTTTCGAGATTTCTAGACGAGCTATTGCCTCCGCTTCCCCCAATGTGGGGGCGGATGTACAGGGTGAGTGTTTCTCCCTTGAATTTGTGCTGCTGATGTATAAGGCTTTTATGTTAAAAAGAGCACTGCCTGAGGCTCCTGACAGTTCCTTTTGGACTGGGTTGCCTCCAGTTCTTGATAGCCCTACTTTTGCTGGAGACTTTATTTCTTCCCCCGAGCTTTTGGCTGACGCTATGTGTAGATGAATGAATACCCTGTCTGAGGGGGACTCTTCACTCTGTTCTCCCCCGTGGTCTAGTTTCGGGGAGTCTGAGAGGTCTGGCAGGCCCTTACGGACTGATGATCCAGACGAGGGTGGCTGCTTGCCTTGATAGGCCGAGTACTACTTCGGATTTGCCTGCACCGAGGATTGGTGATTCTAATCGCCCCGGATTGGCCAAGGTGTCCGTGGTACGCGGATCTCCGGCAGATGCTGGTGGACGCGCCTCTTCCTTTGCCTCGGGTTCCGAACTTGTTAGTTCAGGGTCCGGTGACTGTGGAAGATCCTTGCCGCTGTGGTCTTAGGGCCTGGCTCTTGATAGGGCACAATTGAGGGACAAGGGCTATTCTGATAAGGTTATTGCCACGCTCTTGCAGGCTCACAAGCAGTCTACCTCTGCGACTTATGCTTGGATCTGGCACACTTTTGAGGCGTGGTGTACTCCAAAGTCTATCTTGCCGACTCTGGCAACAGTCTTGCTTTTGCTGGACTTTTTGCAGGACGGACTACAAAAGGGCCTGGCCTACAATTCCCTTCAAGTTCAAGTGGCAGCATTGGCCTGCTTCCGGGGGAAAGTCTCCGGCTTGTCCCTTGCTGCGCATCTGGATATTGATTTCTCAGAGCGGCGCTTCATCTCCGTCCTCCTTTGCGGTTGCCGTGTCCGGCTTGGAACCTGGGGCTTGTGTTGAAGTCACTCCAGCGATCTCCGTTTGAGCCTCTTAAACGGGCTTCTGAGAAGGATGTGACTCTCAAGACAGTTTTTTTTAGTGGCAATGACGTCGGCAAGAAGAGTGTCTGAGCTTCAGGCTTTTTCCTGTCGGGATCCTTTTCTACAGTTCTCGGAATCCGGGGTGACTGTTCGTACAGTGCCTTTCTTTCTGCCTAAGGTGGTTTCAGCTTTTCACCTGAACCAGCTCATTTTTCTTTCTTCCTTTTGTAAGGAGGAATTTCCGGACTCCTTTGGGCAATTGCGCCTTTTGGATGTCCGCAGGGCTCTGTAGCAGTATCTGCAGATGTCAAATGAGTTTAGGAATTCTGATCATTTATTTGTTCTGTTGGCAGGTCACGGATGGGGGTTTCCGGCGTTGAAGGCCACTATAGCCCTCTGGCTTAAGGAACTCATTTATTCTGCTTATCTGCTTTCAGGGCGGTCGCCGCCTGAAGCGTTTAAAGCGCACTGTACGAGGGCAATGTCCTCTTCATGGGCTGAAACGGGTGCCTTTTCTCTTCAAGAGATCTATCATGCGGCTACCTGGGCTTCTCAGCTCTCGTTTGTGCGGCATTACAGGGTGGATGTGGCAGCGCGGCAGGATGCGCATTTTGGAGCACAAGTGCTTGCTCGCGGAGTTGCATGTTCCCACCCTACTTAGGGAGTGCTTTGGTACATCCCATCAGTTAATGGATTCATCTGCTGTTGATGACAAGGAAGGGAAAATTAGGTTCTTACCTTGATAATTTTCTTTCCTTTAGTCACAGCAGATGAATCCATGATCCCTCCCTGTCTGACTTTAGTTTTTGTACAGATGTTGCATACAGACATTGTGCCTCATTAGGAGTACTTGAAGACAAGCTATCAGAGTTACTACATGCTGTTTTTATTGCAGGAGGTTGATAACGTCCCTCCTTTGTTTTGTTATTGCTCCGGTTCAGGGGCGTTTGTTCTCTGTGAGGAAAGTTTATGTTATTTTGCCTTTCTTATTCACTCTGCTTTGGAAATTTCATATACTGAAGGCAGAGGGGGCTGGGCGTCCAAGAACACCATGTGCTTTCAGTGCTCTCTATCTCCACCTGCTGGTAGGCGGATACAACCCATCAGTTAATGGATTCATCTGCTGTGACTAAAGGAAAGAAAATTATCAAGGTAAGAACCCAATTTTCCCTTACCTTACTAGTTACTCCCATCTCTTGATCATTTATAAATATGTTAAGAAGCAACGGTCCCAGCACAGAACCCGGCAGTTGACTTTGTGGAGAACCGGTACTATAATCTCGTAATGACAGGACAAAGAATAATGAAATTTGTTACACTGTATATTCTCAAATGCCATATATTATGTAGGAACAACAGCAATTGACATTGTGGAGCACCATTGCTATACAGTGGGGGAAATAAGTATTTGATCCCTTGCTGATTTTGTAAGTGTGCCCACTGACAAAGACATGAGCAGCCCATAATTGAAGGGTAGGTTATTGGTAACAGTGAGAGATAGCACATCACAAATTAAATCCGGAAAATCACATTGTGGAAAGTATATGAATTTATTTGCATTCTGCAGAGGGAAATAAGTATTTAATCCCTCTGGCAAACAAGACCTAGTACTTGGTGGCAAAACCCTTGTTGGCAAGCACAGCGGTCAGACGTCTTCTGTAGTTGATGATGAGGTTTGCACACATGTCAGGAGGAATTTTGGTCCACTCCTCTTTGCAGATCATCTCTAAATCATTAAGAGTTCTGGGCTGTCGCTTGGCAACTCGCAGCTTCAGCTCCCTCCATAAGTTTTCAATGGGATTAAGGTCTGGTGACTGGCTAGGCCACTCCATGACCCTAATGTGCTTCTTCCTGAGCCACTCCTTTGTTGCCTTGGCTGTATGTTTTGGGTCATTGTCGTGCTGGAAGACCCAGCCACGACCCATTTTTAAGGCCCTGGCGGAGGAAAGGAGGTTGTCACTCAGAATTGTACGGTACATGGCCCCATCCATTCTCCCATTGATGCGGTGAAGTAGTCCTGTGCCCTTAGCAGAGAAACACCCCCAAAACATAACATTTCCACCTCCATGCTTGACAGTGGGGACGGTGTTCTTTGGGTCATAGGCAGCATTTCTCTTCCTCCAAACACGGCGAGTTGAGTTCATGCCAAAGAGCTCAATTTTTGTCTCATCTGACCACAGCACCTTCTCCCAATCACTCTCGGCATCATCCAGGTGTTCACTGGCAAACTTCAGACGGGCCGTCACATGTGCCTTCCGGAGCAGGGGGACCTTGCGGGCACTGCAGGATTGCAATCCGTTATGTCGTAATGTGTTACCAATGGTTTTCGTGGTGACAGTGGTCCCAGCTGCCTTGAGATCATTGACAAGTTCCCCCCTTGTAGTTGTAGGCTGATTTCTAACCTTCCTCATGATCAAGGATACCCCACGAGGTGAGATTTTGCGTGGAGCCCCAGATCTTTGTCGATTGACAGTCATTTTGTACTTCTTCCATTTTCTTACTATGGCACCAACAGTTGTCTCCTTCTCGCCCAGCGTCTTACTGATGGTTTTGTAGCCCATTCCAGCCTTGTGCAGGTGTATGATCTTGTCCCTGACAACCTTAGACAGCTCCTTGCTCTTGGCCATTTTGTAGAGGTTAGAGTCTGACTAATTCACTGAGTCTGTGGACAGGTGTCTTTCATACAGGTGACCATTGCCGACAGCTGTCTGTCATGCAGGTAACGAGTTGATTTGGAGCATCTACCTGGTCTGTAGGGGCCAGATCTCTTACTGGTTGGTGGGGGATCAAATACTTATTTCCCTCTGCAGAATGCAAATAAATTCATATACTTTCCACAATGTGATTTTCCGGATTTAATTTGTGATGTGCTATCTCTCACTGTTACCAATAACCTACCCTTCAATTATGGGCTGCTCATGTCTTTGTCAGTGGGCACACTTACAAAATCAGCAAGGGATCAAATACTTATTTCCCCCACTGTAACTATGTAAGGAAAGGATCAAGAATAATGGCATTTGCTTCACTGACTTTCATCAAATGTCTTATATTATGTGGAATAGTCGCTTTAACATCCGAGCATGTTTAGCGAAAATGCCTGAACCTCTAATTATAGTGAAAGAAGCACTCACCTCAAATAACACTCCCTCAAACAGAATGGTTGACAGCGAATCTGCCTAAAAGCCAACAATGAATTAGAAATGCGGCAGGATCTGTGTGCAAGTGCATTGGACAATAGATTATTATCTAGCAGATTGTTCCTGAAAGAAGCCGTCTCTATTTTTGTTGCCTCTGTGTGTCAAGCGCTTGCATGAGCAGATGTGTAGGGATGACAGAAGTTGTAATTCCACGTACAATATAATATCAGTAGGAACTAGCGAGCGGGGTGGATATGCAGCAAGGCACGTGCCTTATCACTGTGCTGTGAGTAGAGCGTGATGGAGCAGCTGGGGTTTCTGTCAGAGAAATAACAATCCTAATAAATAAATCCTAATAAAAAATAGGATCACTGTGGGTCCATTGAGTTAAAACAAGTGCTGTGGAGTGGGAAAGCAGTGGCATGAAATTCTGTGCGAGCATGACAAGGCATCATTCAAGTTGCTGAGAATACTTCTGTTTCCCAGTCTGTTCTTATGAGTAATTCTTAAATCTAGATAGACAAAAATGTAGTAATAAATACATTTAATAATTAATAATTAGATGAATAGCTTGATGAATAAATTAAATAAGTTAAATTAATTGGAAAATAAGTACAAACTATCAAATCACATGTAAAAGATTGATAAAATGGCAACAAATTTCTATAAAAATGCACAAAATAGATCTTCAGATTAAACAAAATAGATGTTCCAGAGATATGTGACCGCAGACTAAATACACTTAAAGCTGAGCATATTCAGACATGTTAAAAATTCAGGGAAGAATATTGAATATGATTAAAATACCCAAAGAGAAAATCCAAGAAGTAGGGGTGGACCAAAGAATCATCGCAGCCTGGAATCAATAAAAACAACTTTATTCAGCACCACACAAGTGTATGACCCAACACGGGGCCATGTTTCGATGGAACAGCTGTGTGCTTCAGGGGTCTGACACTCATTGTTGGAAATCACAAAATATGGGTGCAGAGTAATACAGTGGATAGTCTAAAAGCCGCATCTGTAGCCGTCTTCAGCTCTCACCTCTCGGGTCATACACTTGTGTGGTGCTGAATAAAGTTGTTTTTATTGATTCCAGGCTGTGAATATTCTTTGGTCCACCCCCTACTTTCTGGATTTTCAGTTTGAACTACACGTAGGGTGCTTTGACCTTTACCTTTGGGTTTTGGTTGTTGTACTAAAATACTCAAAAACATAAACGATATATGTGACAAATTTGAATTCCATGCAAAAGCAAAAGAAATAAAAAGCTATCTAGTGTATTAAAAAAAACTTAGAAACCAGAAAAAAGGACATACCTGATCGATGTTGCATCAAATAAAGTATGGGTGCTTGAGTGCAAGGTCTAATGTTTAAACAAAGGCCTCAATGGTGGCAGCAGTAAACTAATAGGTATAAAATCTAAACAAAAACATATCATAACCGTACAAAACATATGCTCTCATAATATAAATATGAATAACCATCAAATCTGTCCCCAATAAATGAATAAAAAAAATAACATAAAAAATGTCACCAAAAAGGGAAAAGACAAATAGTGTAGTAAAAGATACCCTGAAACAAAAATGAAGTGTAATAATCTGTGTAGTACACTCTTAGGGGCCCTTTTACTAAAGCTTAGTGCGTACTAATGGAAGCCCATAAGTTTAAAACAGGCTTCTTATCATTTAGGGGGTCTTTTACTAAAGCTAAGCTCGAGCTATCTGCAGAAGGGCCCATAGGAATAACATGGTCCCTGCTGCAGATAACTCGTGCTAAGCTTTAGTAAAAGACCCTCTTAGTGTGTGCTAATTCTGTTAGCTCGTGCTAAGCTTTAATAAAAGGGCCCCTATTGGGCTCATTTTCGAAAGAGAAGGACACCCATCTTGCAACATAAATCGGAAGGTGTGCGTTCTTCTCACAGGGTCGTCCAAATAGGTATAATCGAAAGCTGATTTTGGACGTTCCCAACTGCTTTCCGTCGCAGGGACGGCCAAAGTTCAAGGGGGCATATCGGAGGCGTAGCGAAAGCGGCATGCCTAACACTAGGACATTCTCGACCCATAATCAAACAAGGACGTGTTTTTTTTACGACCAAGGCACAAAAATGTGCCCGAAATGACCAGATGACCATCAGAGAGAATCGGGGATGACTTCCCCTTACTCCCCCAGTGGTCACTAACCCCCTCCCACCCTCAAAAAAACATCTTTAAAAATATTGATTGCCAGTCTCAGATGTCATACTCAGGTCCATCACAGCAGTATGCAGGTACCTGGAGCAGTTTTAGTGGGTGCAGGCCCATTCCCCCCCTCCCACCTGTTACGTTTGTGGAGGAAACAGCAAGCCCTCCAAAACCCACCAGAAACCCACTGTACCCATATCTATGTGCCCCCTTTCACCCATAAGGGCTATGGTAATGGTGTACAGTTGGGGGTAGTGGGTTTTGGGGAGCTCAGCACACAAGGTAAGAGAGCTATGTTCCTGGGAGCAATTTATGAAGTCCACTGCAGTGCCCTCTAGGGTGCCCAGTTGGTGTCCTGGCATGTCAGGGGGACCAGTGCACTACAAATGCTGGCTCCCCCACGACCAAATGGCTTGCATTTGGTCGTTTCTGAGAAGGATGTCCTTGGTTTCCATTATCGCCGCAAACCAGAAACGACCAAGGCTAGGGACGACCATCTCTAAGGATGACCACATTTCAGGATTTCGGCATCCCTGACTATTATCGAAACGAAAGATGGACGTCCATCTTGTTTTGAAAATACCGGTTTCCCCACCCCTAGATGGGGACGTTTTGCGAGGAAGTCCAAATTGAAACGAGGACGGCCCTTTCAATTATGCCCCTCCACGTGTGCTAATTAAATGAATAGACTTGAAAAACATGAGGTGATATACAGCCTAATATGACAAGAAACCCAATCAAAAGGGAAAATAACTAAACGAGTGAAACCTCTCATAAATATTTAATCTAAGGACAGTATAAATGACTAATTATATGAATAAATAGTCTCAAGAAACAATGTAAGTTGATGGATGTCCATATTGCCTAAGTCACTAAAATCTTAATTAAAAATGAAATGTGTACTTAACTAACTAATAATACATTTTTTGTCTAAAAATAGAAATGCACAAAAAAGTGAGCTAAGTAAGATCTAAACTGTCAAACAAACACTAATGACCAGTCCATGATTCCAAATCAGAAAGACACCAATGCTAATAAAAAAATGAAATGTGGAAATAAAGATGAAAAGCAGCAATTATTAATGGAGAATTGAAGGTAAGGAAACCACAAATGTATAAAGGGACAAAAATAAAATAAAAAAATTTACTACTCACAGGAAACAAATTGCCCTGTTATAGACACGTTAACATTTTTAACACACATTAGCCATGTATGCGCGTTAACCATATATATGCCTACAATATCCCTATAAGTGCCTACATGGTTAGCATGTATGCTAAGTGAGGTGAGCTAAAAACAGTAACACACCTTAGTAAACAGGGCCCAAAGGCACAGAGTATGTACATAAAAAGCGTGGTAAAGCAAAAATGCCAAGTATGTGCTCACCTTATGAAGTGCTGAATACCACGGGTTGGAATGATTGACAGCCAATAATATACAGCAATAAAAACGGAATTAAATATGTGAAGAAACACATTCATCTCAAGAAAAATGAAATGCTAAAAGCCACAAGTTGGAATTATTAGCAGCCAATTGTATACAGCACTAAAAACGTGATTAAATATATAAAAGGCACAATCATGTCTAGAAAAAGTGAAGAAATAGCCTAAAATGCAGACATTCATAAATCTTAGACCATGTAGCATGTTGTCTAAAGATGAAAGGAAACTGTCTAAATCAAGGCTCAACAAATCCTAAGCGCCAGGACCTTACGAGACTGGGAGACTGGGCGACTGGGCGTCTAAATGGCAGATGACATTTAATGTGAGCAAGTGCAAAGTGATGCATGTGGGAAAAAGGAACCCGAATTATAGCTACATCATACAAGGTTCCATGTTAGGAGTCACGGACCAAGAAAAAGGGATCTAGGTGTCATCGTCGATGATACGTTGAAACCTTCTGCTCAGTGTGCTGCTGCGGCTACGAAAGCAAATAGAATGTTAGGTATTATTAGGAAAGGAATGGAAAACAAAAATGAGGATGTTATAATGCCTTTGTATCGCTCCATGGTGCGACCGCACCTCGAATATTGTGTTCAGTTCTAGTCGCTGCATCTCAAAAAAGATATAGTGGAATTAGAAAAGGTGCAGAGAAGGGTGACGAAAATGGTAAAGGGGATGGGATGACTTTCCTATGAGGAGAGGCTAAAGCAGCTAGGGCTCTTCAGTTTGGAGATAAGCCGGCTGAGGGGGGAGATATGATAGAGGTCTATAAAGTAATGAGTGGAGTTGAATGGATAGATGTGAAGCGTCTGTTTACGCTTTCCAAAAATACTAGGACTAAGGGGCATGCGATGAAGCTACGATGTGGTAAATTTAAAACGAATCGGAGGAAACGTTTCTTCACTCAACGTGTAATTAAACTTGAATTCATTGCCAGAGAATATGGTAAAGGTGGTTAGCTTAGCGGAGTTTAAAAAAGGTTTGGACGGCTTCCTAAAGGAAAAGTCTATAGACCATTATTAAATGGACTTGGGGAAAATCTACTATTTCTGGGATAAGCAGTATAAAATGTTTTGTACTTTTTTGGGATCTTGCCAGGTATTTGTGACCTGGATTGGCCACTGTTGGAAACAGGATGCTGGGCTTGATGGACCTTTGGTCTTTCCCAGTATGGCAATACTTATGTACTTATGCTGTGGCGACTAAAAAAATCACACCTGGCGCCTAAGGTTTGCAACCGGGATGAAAAACATACCTTTTCTTCCTGGCAGGCAACCTTTCCAGGCAGGCGTCCTCTGTCTTTTCATCCAATGTGATGCTGCTTTCCTTGCCCGGGAAAGAAAGCAGCATCTCATCGACTGGCAAAACAAGCTGCTCTCATTTGCCGGCAAGGCAGCCAATGAAGCATTCATAAGGAGCCACTCTAGCCCACGTGGAGCACTCAACAATAGCAGTTTTGCAGCAGCAGCGACACCAGCGAGGTCAAGAGAGTTGAGCAGCAGACTGGGACACTAGTCAGAAGAGAAGATAGGAGTAGAGGTTTTGCAGTAGCAGCAACCCGACCCATCTACGAGGAGAGAGGAGCAGCAGACTGGGGCACCAGCCACTGGAGCACTGAGGAGAAGAGAGGGAACCAGCCAGCGAAGCTTTGAGGAGAAGAGGCACGGCGGTTTTGCAGTGGCAGTGATCCAACCATGAGAGGAGAGAGGAGCATGAAGGAGAAGAGAGGAGCAGCAGTTTTGCAGTGACCCAACCGCAAGGAGAGAGGAGCAGCAGACCAGGGCACTGGTAGAGCAGAGTTGGAGCAGCCAGAGGAGCATCCGGGGACCTCAGGTAAGACTCTTAAAAAAAAAAAACTTTGAGTCTCTGGTTTGTTCTTTGGGGGGGGTTATGAGAAACTACTGTGGAATTTGGTGGTTAGGGGGTTGAGAGAGACCACTATGTGGGATAGGGGGCTGCGCCATGAGAGAGATTAGGGGGGGAGGGGACCATGAGACTGCTGTGTCAACATTTGGAGCTCCTTTCCTTTTTCTTTATGTTTTAGTTATATACACTGCTCTGCTCTGCCCTGGCAGCTACAGCGATTTAGCAAATCCAATAAACTATAAATATATGCTAGAAGTAAAGTTTTTAGGTGCTGTAGATGACTGCTTCATGAGCATGTACTTCAGTACCCTGTCAGCATATAAAAAGTCACATATATCATTATTACTTCCCATAATGTATGGCTTCAAATAAGATAAGAATCCTAACCATATAGAGCCTTTATTTAAATAAAATTCTCAGTAATGATATTCATATTATATGACTCATAGGGTGGAAACAATGCTAACCATATGGACAGTGACTTATCGTTTTAACTTAACACATAAGTATATAATCCAGCAGATTACCACTGTCCCAAAAATTGGTGACGGAAGGACTCCAAAATAAAAGTCTTAATGCAATTCAAAATAAAACATCAGACCAAGGGATATAATATAAATGTATAAATAATAAAGGTCCTCCATGTAAAATAATTATATCACACACAAAAAAAGAGAGGCAATAATGGCACTAGATCTATTTGCATTTCTACATGAACGATCAAAAAAGTGACATTGCTTCAGTTGACTTTTTTGTTTTTAAAGTCACCTGAAGTGATGTCACTTTTTGATAATACGTGTAGATATGCAAATAGATCTAGTGCCATTATTGCCACCCTCTTTAATTAGATATAATTATTTTATATTGAGGCTCTATATGGTTAGGATTTTATCTTATTTCATGCTGTACTGTATGGGCAGTAATAATGATATTTATGCGATTTTTTTTATTTTTATTTTTATTTTTTTATATGTTGACAGGGTATTATTGCAGTACATGCTTTGAAAATGTGAATGTAATGTAGAAACCTATGTGGTAAAGTTTGCATTCTTACTATTATTTTCATTTTTATATAATTCATTTTAACAATGATGTTTCTTATACTTTTATTGATTTTATTATGTTTATTGTACGTAGACCCCTGACGAAGGTTTTTCAGAAACTTGGCCAGGTTGGGTCCTGTTTCCATTAAGTTGACATTTGGATAAACTCTTGCTGTGTTTGGCCTTCCTTGGATTGCTGCGCCGTTTGGTTGTCAAGTCATTATTAAAATCAGGTCTAGACCAAAACATCCAACTTTTAGCTCTGGACATTTTTGTTTTGTTTCACCCTTAACACGCCCCCGATGCCTCCTTGTGATTTAGATACACTGCTAACGGACTGCATAGAAAAAGTTCTAAAAATGGGTTATGAAAATAGTGATTTGGATGTTTTGGGAAGAAAAATGTCCAAATGGCACTTTATGCTATATTTTTTAGAAGGTTTTCTCTTTTGAAAATGAGCCCCATAGTGTCCTATGTAACTGTGTAAGTCTATGTGCTTTGAAAATGAGCCTCAAAGTATTTTTTCACTCAGTGTGCAGAGAACCTGTAGACCTTGATATTAGAAGATGTGGCCAAAGCAATTAGCATAACTGGGTTTAGATAAGTTCCTGGAAGAAAAGTACATAAGCTATTATTTGCCACGTAGGCTTAGGAAAGCGAATGCTTCAGACATGCCAAGTCACACTCATTGGTGCCTTGCTCCTTGCCCTTGTGGTATGGCAGCTCTCTTCCTTCCCTTGCAACTTCCTTCCCCGGTTTTGCATCAGTATCTCACCCTCCCCCCCCCCCCCCCCCCCCCCCCCCACCATCCCTGGGTCGTTAGATTGCTGGCAGCAGCAGTAGCAGCAGCACTGAAAATAGGTTGTCTCTTGCCAGCCTATGGGACCTTCCCTTTGCTGATCCCACTGATTCTATTTTCTGTTTCTAGTGGGGTAGGCCCAGCAGAGTGAAGGTCCCACGAGATGGCTGACGCAGCCCATTTTCATTGCTACTGTTAACTACCGCTACTGGCAATCTAGGGTAAGAAGTTTAAAGGACCCAGGGGGGGAGGGGTGGTGAGTGAGCAAGAGAGAGATGCCAAACCAGGGAGGAGAGGTGTAAGGGAAGGGAAAGAGAAATGTTATTTTAAATCTGTGGATTTCATTGACATTTTCCTAAGTTGGATCATGTATGTAATTTTTTCATTGTGGCATGGTGGGACCCTTCCCACTCTGTTGAATTTATGTACCCAGTAGTGTGTACCCTTACAAATCATTGGAAGAGTTACCTGGTTTCCTTTCTGCCTAAAGAGTTTTGATTAGGGGGAAAAAACACATTGAGAAGGTCAGTAATATTTTTCTAAATACAACTTGCAAACAAACTTTTTGATAAGCATATTTTCAGAAGCAATACACTTGTCAGTATATGTTAGGGAGATCAATTCTACTGCTGAGCTGTGATAGACACCATGAGATCAACTTCCCTTTCCATCCCCCTCCAACCGCCTACGACATTCTGCAAAAGACCCTTTTGTTTATACAGTTTTCCTGGCACATAATCTGTCCACAGAATGCCATGCAACAGATTTCTTAACCAAATACAGTAGCTCCTTCTCTATCAACCTTTCCACTTCCACATCTTTGACCTCTGGTGCCTTTCCAAGATAATGTCTATCTGCATGTAATTGCAAGGCACGTTAATTCTGCCTGTGTGAAATGAGGGGTTCATACTAAATAGATTCACTCTTTGATTTCTAACTCCATAACCAGGCTGGCTACAGAATTCCCAGAGGTGATAGTTTAAAGGATTGCATTCTTAATGCTCTACTTCATTCCCTGTGGGGGTATTAATATAATTGCTTCATTAGATTTGCATAAGATATGTTTGTTTAGGATTTTTATCTGGCATAATACAGTGAGGAAAAATACTAAGCTAAAAGAGGTAAATGTAATGAAACAGTAAAGTTCTTCCATTTTTCTGAGTCACAATCTATTAGTCAAAAACTTTTTCTTTTTTAGTTTAGTCTGGCCTTGGCATTCCATGTTATAGTACAGTGATGCATATTCATTGTTTATCTGCAGACCCTTGTGGGAAGCAGGTGAGGATGGGTTTAGAAGAATGGAGGTTAATGTTTTTACCATCTTTCTATTTCCTCGTTATTGCTTCTTTGCTCGCTCCATGATGTGGACTTAATCGTTTTTCTTTAATGCATTGTGGTTATATGAATTTTAAATGTCAATTAAAAAGAGAAAAAAATGTTTTACCACCTTGGATTTTGGTAAAGAGGTTATTGAAGGTCATTTTAGAAAGCTTGAAATGGAATTTGCATGCATATCTGGTAAGTTTATATGAGTAAATGGCAAAACTTGTCTAAATACAATTTTTGAAAAGCTGGCACTTATTTTTGACTGCAGTACGCTCAGTTTTTGAGGTCATGTTTTACAGTTGCTTTGTGATACACCGGGATCTTGAATCACTCTGGCGCCAGTTCAGGTGTATCCAGCGAGAAGATCCTGCCCTAATCTGACGCATCCGGAAAGCACCTCAGGTCCCGACTTAAGTACCAAAGACATAGCACTCCTACAACAGTTCTGACCCCGATCAAGACCTGAGTATGCAGCTACCCACACTACAGTGTGCCCACAATCCCTATATCTACTAGAATGTCTTGTAGCCAAACTCCAACGTATGAGATGACATAGAAAAGAAGGGGGGAAGCTCTTTGGTCAGCATCCTCCAGCAACCAATACAAAAGTGTCCAGCGTGTCACACATTCTTACCTAGCACATGCAGCTGTTATGGCAGGGGAAATAAAACAGCAACTCCAAACACCCACAGTGGAAATCAAACCCATGTCCCTGCGTTCAAGGTCCTCCAGCAGGCGCAGAACCCATCCTGCTTGCCCATAGCCAGACAACTCTCTCATTGGCTCTACAACTCCCTTCTGTGTGATCTTGTTGGTGCTACTCCTCAGACATATCCCCTAGGTAGCAAGCTGCACCACTGTACAAGCCATGTAGGATGTGTTGATCTCAATTGCAAACCTTTGACACACATAAGGCATCCTCCAGCTGCGGGACCAACCTGCCCCAGAAGAGTCTGCTCAGGACCAGCCCACCTTGGATCAGCCTGCCCAGGACCAGTCTGTTCCCAAGAGAACATGTGAGGAAGTTGAACTGGATCCTGGGAAGTGCCACTCCCACCACAACCTGTGGAGACTCCTGGAGGGGAAAAGGGGTGCAGGAACAGCCACCCCTGGCAGCTACACTGGAGGGCACAGCAGCTGTGGGCTCCTATGAAACGGTATCCATGCCAACTGGTGAGCACCCAAGACACCCAAGTCCAGCTCCTGCTGGAAGTCTTGGTCATGAACAGAGACTTGCAGCAGGAGCTGGTGGCCCAATATAACCTTCTGAGCCAGATTGTGGCTGATTTGAGGATGCTTCATCAGGAGCGGCGGCAGCCTTAATGAGGCCAACGAACAATGACCAGCTTGTATATAGTTTTCAGTGTTTATTTGTTAGATATACAATGCTTACAGTTTTTGGCATACAAAAGTCACTCCACTCTGTAAAAAATGTGTTGATTTCCTAATATGTAAGGCTGACAGTTGCTGTGGTGGCAACACTACTAGGCAAGCCCTGGGAAAGGGAGACTGCAGAAACGAGGTGTGTGTGGATGGTTGTGGGGGGTGGGGGGAGTGACAGATGGGGAGAGAAGTTTCCAGAATTGGAGCAGCTCCCCTATCAAGTTCTCGACCAGAGGACCGCTAATGGAGAGAGATCTAATGGGTTCTTTAGTAGAAGAAGGCCCTGTGGGACTCAAACCTGCCCCCCCAACCCAAGGATCCCAGGCCATACCCCAAACCATCATGCTGTGCCTCAAGTAGGCAAAAATTAGGTGACTGCAAATGTCTTAGGGCCTGTCACAGCCAGCGATAAAAGTAGAATAAAGGTTGCCCACCACAGCACTTGACACAGATGTAAGGTCTATATAAGCTTCTCTGAGGGGGGAGGACACGCAGGACTGCAGTCTCCCTTTCCTCTCCCTTCTCCCAGATCATGGCTGAATGGCAGCTGGGAGTAGGGCCATTCCCAAGCTGACTTATGAGGTCAGATATTGCCCTGCCAGCTCCTGGGGCCAGGCTAGCCCCTCAGTTGGTGAGAAGATGGCCAAGACACATGCCTGAGAGACATGTGCAGGGAATGTGGCCTTTGCATGCACATGTTCCTCTGACAGATTCCTGGGCCAGCTCCTTACTAGCTGAGGAGCCGGCTTGCCCCCAGGACCTTTCAGGGCAATATCTGGACTTGGCTTGGGAAGGGCCCCATTTTCAGATACCCTACAGCCATAAGCTCAGTCAGTGTCCCTGTGGGGATCAGGAGAGGTTTTGAAGGTGAAATGAGCAACTGAGATTATCCCCTAATGTAGCAACAGTTACCTAGACATGGGAATAAAAAGCAGGTCACAGTATGGTGCAGACTGCCCACCTACATCACCATTGCACTCTGCAGTCATCTGTCCCCTAGGGGTTCACAAACTGCCCGTTATCCTTTACTGATGCTTCTTAGGGATAGCTGGGTTGATGGGGCTGTGTGGTCCGTGACATTAACATTGGTGTAAACCTAGTATGCTGGTCTCCCAATCCAGGGCTGTAGAACCAAGCAAGGCCACAGAGAAGCGGGGGGGGGGGGGGCAATATTCCCCGGGCCTGTCGCCAGGGTCTCTTTCTCTCTCCCCTGATCCTGACAGGACCCAGGTGATTGCGTCCTGACAGGAGCAGAAGGGAGAAAACTCGGGCCCCCCTTGCATTGAAACTGAGTATGCGCGATGTGAGAGAAAAGCAGCCGCAAGGGCAGGCAAATCGGCAGAGGAAAGACCAGCACTGGAGGAAGACTTAATTTGCTGGCGGGTCTCGGGATCCCCGCCAGCCAAGGTACTGCGATCCTGGGGGAAGGGGGGGCGATCCAGTGGGAGCGACGGCCCTGACTCGGGCCCGGCAGTGGCAGCCCCTGTCCCGGGCCCGGCTTAGTCTTTCGGCAGTCCTGGAACCGAGTTCCCATCACAGGTGTCCCTTAACAAAGATCGTAAGTAGCCATTTGCACTGCTGGCCCCAGGTAGAAGGCCACATCTACTGATGTTGGCCACAATTCCCCTACTTTAAGCATTTCCATGTCTGTTCCTGACAGCTTGCAGCAGGAGACCAGCCCCATAGCCCCCCTTCACCCTGCAGCCCCACACCCTTTTGGCAGACTCAAAGTAAAGGTGTGTTGTCTCCAGGGCTTTTTTTGAGGAGGTACTTGGGGGTACTGAGTACCGGCACCTTTTCCATTGTGTGCTGAAATTGGCCCATGGTCTCCAAGTTTTAATGAAAGAGCTCAGGCTCTACACACCAATTCTGCCTTGTCATAGATTCTGTGACTGGTTGCAGGGGTCCTGGCTATTGTGGGGTGAGTCCCTCAGTGATCACCTCATCCCTGAAGGGTGGCCTGACATTTGAGTACCAGCACCTTTTTTGCTAGAAGAAACATACTGGTTGTCTCACACCAGCCATCCCGCTGGTACTAACCAGCAGGTGTGCATAGACAGTGGCTAGATTATACTTTACTGTCTGTTCTGCATGCTTGGTGAGAATGAGTCTTTTGTCTGGCATGGACCCCCAGCTGGTATGCTCCTGGTCAGTTCTGTGTGTGTGTATGGGGGGGGGGGGGGTCTGGCGGCATCTGCTTCTGTAGTTGCTGTCTCTCCTTTGGCAGGGCCTATCTTCTTCAGGCAACCAGATCATTCAGCAGGCCATGAAAAATTTGGCAACCTATTCAGAGCTGTAGAGGAGGCTCCCCTCCTGAACATTCCAGACATTTGAATCAATTCTTGATCTAGCCAAAGGTCTATTCTATGATGGTACAGGTGCTCTTATGCCTCTTGTTGTACTCCTCCTCCGCCTCATTTTGGAGGTGGACTGTGGGAATTATGAGCCAGGCTCACTGGGGGTAACCTCTGTCACCTGTGGAGGGCAGCAGAATTGCAGACATGGGTGTGTATTGGCTGGTATGGTGACCTTGTGGAGGTGGGGTAATGTTTGTGGATTGTGGGAGTATCTAGACAGAAGGAAGTGTATTGAAGGTTAGGGAGAGAGGAGTAGGGTTTGGGAATTCCTGTCCTGCTTACCTAGGAGCCTCGGTCAAACCTGCGGTAGATTCCTAAATGTTGGACGATGTAGGCATTATGGGTGTAGCCTGGGTAGTGGGCATACACATCCACAGTCTCCCCCTGGGTATCACACATGACCTGCATGTTCATGGACTGAAATGATTTTCTATTCCTGTAGGTCTCCTTGTATGCTTGGAGGGGTCTGTGTGTGACAGGTGTGCAGTCAGTAACGGCTATGACTGAGGGGAAGTGGTCTATGGTGTAGAACTGACCAATGATGATCTGGAGTGCCTCTGTGGTAGTGGGGAAGGTAATATACTTTGAGGTGGGTGAGGAACTGGCCAGACAGTTGGAAATGGCAGGCTGGGTGAGGCATGCACTGATTGGAAGGTGCTGGTGGCTAGGAAGGCAAGGGAGGCAGTGACTTTAAGGTGGACTGGCACAGAATTATTCCTGTGTGTCCTGGGCTGGAGGATGGATTGCAGCTGGTCACAGAGGTGCTGTGTGGCAGGCCTGTCAAAGTGGAACCTAAAAAGTCATCCCTGGTCAGTGAGGTCCAGGAAGTGGGTGTGGGGCTTGAAGACTCTCCCGATAGGGATATCTTCTCCTGGGCCTCTCCTCCAAACTCTCATCCATCTCCAGCAAAATGTGAGCCACCAAAGCATGCGGGACATCCATGATTGCCATGCAGGTGTCCCACCACCACAGATGCAACCCACTGACCCCAGAAACACCACTGTGCACACCTCCACCTACTGCACCTTGTGAGACCCAGCATCTGCATCCTCGCCAGCACACAGTCGTGAGATAAACCAGCTGCCCAAAACAGCCACCCACCACCAACAAACAATCCAGACATACAGCGGCAGCACAAAGCACTCACTCTCCCAGGAACAGCACACAGCCCTCATACAAACAGAAGCAGCAGCACAGAACAAGTGACAAACTGGGAGTAGACAAACAGAGGAACAATGAGAGACAGGAGACAAGCAGGTAGGGATGTAGAAAGGGAGGTGTGGGGTTTGGGGACAGTGAGGGTTTGGTGGGAGAAGGGGGTGAGATACAGAAGAAGGGATGGATGTAGCTGGAGGGAGGGGCTAGCAGGTGTGGGCTAGGAGTTGAGGAGGTGACACACAGAGGAAGCAAATCAGGAAATGTAAGAGTCAAAATGTTCATACTGGTGCAAACACACAACGGTGGTAAAGCACTCACCAGCTGTCCACTATTTCTCACAAATGACCACTTCCACCTCTCTAGTCTCCAACTCAGTAAAATCACAAATGGGCCTAAAGACAGGTTTAACCTTACCCTAGATGCTTTTAAAGCAGGTCTAATTCTGGATGTTTTTCCTTCCACCCCCAGGAAGTCATTTTGCTATTCATTATTGGCAATAAGCATTCATCACATAACACCACTCATGTCACACCCACTTAATACCTCCTCTGGGAATGTCTTCTTTTCGGTGGCTAGTGGACTGGGCGTTTTTTTTTTAATGCTGCATTGATTATATGCTTTAGATGTTTTTCTGTGAAAAATACTTTTATATCTGCATGTTAATGCCATTTTTTGGATGTTTTTCTGTTTTGAAAATGAGCCCCTTAATAAAGGATAAATGATAGAATTTCTATGAAATCATCAATGCCTTGTGAAAACCATTTCATGTGCCTCCATTCTCCAATTTAGTTCAAAGGGTTATCAAAAATTCATGAATTTTGTTAGGTGCTGTTTTACTATACATATATAGGGGAGGACAATGTTTGATTTATATATTGGAGGAACCACAGAAGGCTTCATATGGTAGCTAGCTGTGCTGAAATGCACCTGTTTGATATATCTCGTGTACACCAGAAGCCAAAGAAAACATATCAAACTAGGAGCAAGCAACATTGGAACATGGCATCCAGTCAAAAAAAATTTAAACACCAGTTATCAATAGCACTAAGAGTGCAAAAACATGCCTACCAATTTTAATGCAACAAAGTTTGTTTGTATTAAGCAGTTAAAAAAAACAACATAAGAGAGGTATCCTAAATTTAACTGATCTCACATAAGCATCTTCCAGTGCTGAATAGCCTAGAGACTTAGGGTCTTTTTACTAAGCTGCGATAAAAAGTGGCCTTAGCACACATTTGCATGGGTTTCTCCTGCAAGCTAAGGCCATTTTTAGCACAGCAGTAAAACGGCCAATTTGCCATTTTTTGAATTAATAGCCATGTGCTAATGCTGCCATTTAAAAAATTGCATGTGAGCACTTGACTAACACCTGTTTTGTAAGTGGTAAGGGCTCATGTGGTAACCCTACCCTTAACCCCTTACTCCCAGATTCTATATAGCACGCCTAGAGTTATTTGTGGTTCGTGTAATCTAGGTGTATTCTATAACTACGCACGTAGATTAATTGTTAAGCTGTTAAGTGCTGTTAACAGTTCGTAACAAGCAATAATGAGTACTGATTGGCAAAAATTAGAATTTAAGCGCATACATTTCTAACAGTATTCTGTAATGTACTGCACGTAAATTCTAACGCGCACAGGCAAAAGGGGGCATGGTTAGGGGTGTGGAAATGGGCGTTTCATGGGTGTTTCAAAATCTGTGCACATTGTTGTAAAATATGGGCCAGTACGCATAAATCTACGCACATGGATTTACACCAACTTTTCGTCGGTGTAAATGGACGTGTGTAGATTTAATCGCATGAACTATGCCTAAGCATATTCTAAATACCACACGTGCGGTATTTAGAATACGCTTAGGTGTGATTGCCTAAAGTGTTAATTTTAGGCACCATATATAGAATCAGGCCCTTAGTGCATGGTAAGATAGCCCACACTCTGCCCCTCTGACATGCCTCCTCCCATAGGAGCTGACGCTGTGGGTGCTTGAGCACCCCCAATATTGAGAAAATTCTTTGTGTGTGTCAAGGGAGGAGTTATTTCTATTGGGCTTAGCACCCCCAATAATTTTGAAAAGTTGGCTTCTATGCCGACTCCAACAAAATTCTAAAAATATCTTTTCGCATGTGCCAATTTGGAACTTACCATAGGACGCCTGAGCATGTCCTGTGGGTAAACCATTTTAAGCCATAGTAAATATGAGCTAGTGCTGATCACAGCTTAGTAAAAGTGCCCCTTAGAACCTTAAATCATATCCACCTCAACAGTCCCCCCTCGCCCATAAAACAAAACACTGCAGACATATTTCTTATTAGAGAGTCTAAATAAATATGTTTAACTGTACCTGTGTAAAATGACTTTTAATCACCAAAAGATATCTTTCTCTAAGGATTTCAAAACCAAATACTAAACACTTTCTGCCTATCAAAGTTTTCACAAAGCACAGCAAAAGTTAAACTTGTTTTTGTACCCTTCAGATTTTTTGAAGCAAATGGTGGAGAGAGCAAAAGGAAGAGGGGTAAGTGGGAGACACAAAAGAGGGCACTTTTTGGGACATACTGTGCCAGAAGATGTCATCAGTAGGCAAGTGTGCTTTAATACAGCACAGTACCACCAGCATGGTGGGTCTCCTTCACCTCACCTTGGCGGCTTTTAGCTTATATAATGATTTATGTCAGTATCATGTGCATCAGAAAAGGCTGATTGAATTTCCTCCTCTCCTGCTTGTTTGTTAATCTCAAGTTAAACAAATCTGGGAAGTGTACAATCTTTTGCTAATGCACCTGGCATTGAAATTTCCTGCCCTTTCTTGGGAAGTATCATTCTTGTATCTGTAGATTACCACAGCAGGCATTTTCAGGTTTTAGTTATACTTGATACTGTAGTTCATACAAGTCATAGGACATTTGAACCAAGTGACATGGATTGCCTTTCATAACTAAGGCCTGTGATAACTATTTTTTTTCACCTTGCAAGTAATTGAGCGCAAATGGAAGCAGGAGACATCAGCACTCCAAGCAGCTCTGAAGTTCTGTTGCAGAGTGAAAATCCTCAGTTATCTTAAGACTCTGTGTGTCAAATGACATTGATTCACAATTCATTTCATCTGTGTTGGGCTCATTGAGACAAAATGGGTACAGCATTTCATCATTACTTAAGCACATCTACAAAGACCTTAAGATCAGCTCATAATAGGCTTTTACGTGTACTTTCTCTGAAGGAGATTATATACATCTCTCAACATCAGTGGGCATTCTTGGGAGTGGCTCCATATCTATGGAACCTGCTTCTCAGGAAAACATAGCTGATGGATGATCACCTGAAGCTCAGAGAGTCATCCAAGACATTCTCATAACCAAGTTTTACTTCAGAAATGTTTTTTGGTTTCATTTATCTTTCTGATCCAATTATGGATTCAAAAGTTTCTTTTTAGTATTGTTTTTAGTTTGATTACACCTGCCTGGATGTAACATGGATCTAGTTGTTTTTATGTTGGTAATTATGCACTTATGTGTAGTCCGATTTGTAAACTGTTTGGTCCCTGTTTTTATTTTGTTTACTGATAGGTACATGTTGAATTTCTTTTTTTTTTTAAATATTTTTCTGCAGTTGATTGTATTGTGATGATGTAATGAAGTTCCAATTTTGTTGTACCTCACCTTGAGCATTTGGAAAGGTGAGCCATAAATCAAATAATGTACAAAAGATACGGTAGAATGCCAGAACAGTTTTACTGTCTGAAGCAACCCAAATAGCAGTAGCACAAATTGGAAATAAAACTTAAGGATGTAAATAGCTTTTAAGCCTAGCTCCTACTGTACTGGCCAGTCTAATCAATGAGACTCGTAGATCGTAGAGATAGGAATAGTGGACAACACCTACATGGACAGTAGTTCTATCATCTCTTTTTAAGGTGAAACATATCGCTTCTTCCTTTCCTCAGGCCCATGCCATTTCATTCACTGAGATATCATTTCTCACATACAGAGCTACTCCTCCACCTTTACGACCATCTCTATGCTTCCTGAATAGATTATAGCCTGGTATGTTTGCATTCCATTCATGGGAACCATTGAACCATGTCTCTGTGACTGCAACAACGTCTAAGTCTGCCTCTAACATCAGGGCTCGCAGGTCATGAACTTTATTGCTTAGACTGTGAGCATTTGTGGTCATCGCTTTCCATCTACATTTCAGTGGCATTTTTATTTTCTGTTTAGTTTTTTGTTTAGTCTCACTTCCTGTTGTGTTGGTAAGAAGTGATTTCCTAAGATTGTTGATTTCATTGCTTTCTTTTCTACTGACGCATCTTGTCTTTAGCTTTGGCTGGGGGTGACTACTTGAAGTGAACTGCCTCCATATGCCACCCCCACCTTCTAGTTTAAGTGCCTAGAAGTATATTGTCTGAATTTCTCCCCAAGGATTTTTTTCCTGCCACAGTGAGATACAGCCCATCGTTACAATATAGTGTTTTGTTTTTCCATGTATTGCCCCATCCTCCTATGTACCTAAATCCTTCTTGGTGACACCAGGCTTTGTGCCAGCTATTGAAATTTTCAGTACTTTGCAATCTTTTCTCTCCCTTTCCAAAGGTAGGTAGTACTTCAGAGAAAGCTATTTGTATCAAAGGTTTTAACCCCTCTCCCAGCTCCTGAAAAGCTCTCTGCACAGCAAGTGGGGTATTACCGAACAACTCATTTGTTCCCAGGTGGATAACAACATCAGTGTTTGACTCCATAGTTTCTTCTCTGATTATAGAGATTATTTGCTTGGTACTCCTGGTAGCTGAGGAACCTGGAAGGCATTTCACTTTGCATGGCCCCTTGAACTGTGTTTCAAAGTTAATGCCTCTGATAATGAAATCCCCTAGTAGCAACAGTTTCATGGTATGAGTTTCAATATTAGTGCTTTGGGGGTGTCTTTTCTCTTTGAGCACACACCTTCATATCTTTTTGTTCCACCTTCGTTGCTTTTTGTTCCGCCTCAGTTCTATTTTCAGGGACATCACAGTGCTGTAATGGAGCAAAAGAATTCTGTAGGGGGCAACAGTTGTGAGGGCGGATGCTTCTGTGCCACATAACATAGTCTGCCTGAGCCTTCCGTGAACCACCTATTCTTAGGTGGTTTTATCCTTTGAGGCAGTGTTGAGAATTTGGTTTGATTCTGTGCAGTCATAGAAGCTGCTTTAAGTGCATCCAATTCCTGCTTTACTGAGCTCCTGTTTTAAACTAACAAGCTGAAGACAGATAGGACAAGCCTTAAGTCTCCAGATGATTGGCCTTGAAACTAAAGCACCACAATTATTACAGAGAATAAAAGTCATCCTGATTGGTTGAAATGGGTATGAACAGGTGTGCTATGATGGGGTTAACAGTCTGCAAGATTGCCTGTGTATGACTGAGGAGTAAAGTTAATGAGTTTTGGCTTGTCTGTATATGACTGGAAAACCCTGAGGTGGGTGGGATGTGGGGATGGTGGGTAGGATTATAAGTCCCAGTGAGTCAGCCAAGTACTGTATCAAAAAAAGTTCTCTAGGTATGAGCAGAACTGACTAAGTTTTTGTTTTTTTGCCTAGGACTGGCAGAACCTTTCCACAAAGTTAGAATGCTACAGGACCAGAAGCAGTTAGAAAAGCCTATCCACTATCAGAGCTAGGCAGGAAAGGAAAGAGGGTATTATTTTTGTTGTTGTTGTTTTTGTCTTTTTGGGAGGGGGGGCAGGGTTAGAAGACAGAGAAGTGCACCATAATACAGATTCACAGGACAAATTAATTAAGCAATAAGCATTAAATTCCAGAGAATAAATATATCAGGTAGCTAAACCTATAGCCAAAAAGTTGAGAAATTAGAATAAAGTAATCAGAAATCACTTTTATCAGTGATCCTGCTGGCTCCTTCACCACTACCATGGGAGGCTGCCATTTTTTATATTGGCAGGTTTAGAGACTTTGTTTGGTATACTGGTTCCTTTTGGGAGGCTAGTGTACTGCTGATTCCAAGGCTGCCTCTTCTACTGCTGAGGGTTGGGTCTCTGCTGCTGTATGATGCGTATTCACACATCACATCACTAACCACATTGGCCTCAGTTGTAGCTTCAGCATGGAAGAAGATACCTGAAGGGTCTGTGTCTTAGGTCCTTCCTTGGCTTCCTTGCCAACTCAGTCTTGGAGACAGAAAATATAGGATGGTATTCCATCCAGGGCAGAATTAAAACATAAGCAAACCAGACATGTGCCTAGGGCTAAAATATTTGGGAGAGGCCTTTTCAAATATACTAATTCAATGGCTTTCAAGGCAGATTTTTGTCCTGGTAAGTCAGCTACTTGCGGAAAGAAGAGTAAGGGAGGCCTGAGGCACCACTACCTGTAAATGTCTATTCTTCCTAGATCATGTGCACTTGCCTCCAGTCAACAGGGTCAGCGAGCAGCGCTTCTTCCCTGCTGCTGCTTCTTCCTCTGCTTGTTTTCATCTGTAGTCAGAATAGAGCCCCATTTGTGGGAGTATTTACATTGTGGTCATGGCTTATGATTTTAGGGTTTAACTGATTAAACACCAATAAAAACACTACTATGAAAAAAAGGTATTTTATAAACACAAGAAAAAATCACTTCCTCTAGTACTCCCTCAACCCTTCCCTTGCTTATCTTGTATCCTCCACTCAGTGTTTTGTGTCTTTGCTGTGCTGACAGCTCTTAATTGACAGAAATGTACATATTTGATTCAGCTTAGCAATAGTTTGCTAAAAAAGCACCAATAAATACCAACGCTGCCTAGCTGGAAAATAAAACACCTAAATTTACAATTTATAAAACATCTAAGAATAAAAGCTGTAATTATGATGGGAGGCCCAACCTACTTTTTTGCCTAGGATCCACCAAAAGGGTTAATCTGACCTGATTCCAGATGCACCAACTTGTATAGGGGAAGCAAGCAGTTCTGTTCTGTCTCCATCTGCTGGCATGAGAGGTATAACCCATTCATCTGGACTAGTCTGTCAGAACTCAAGGAAAGAAATTTATCAGGTAAGAATAATTTCCCTTTGCAAAAGCTAAATTGAAAGTCCTAACTGAGGTGTTAAAATTTAGCTTCTTCAGGCATGTTTATATATAGTGCACTAATAACTAATGAAGTCATTAATGTGCAGTGAAACTATTTAGCATGTTAAGCTTTATCATTATTATTATTATTTATTGCATTTGTATCCCACATTTTCCCACCTTTTTGCGGGCTCAGTGTGGCTTACAGTACATTATGATTGGTGGAAATACAATATGTTACAATTCAGGTTATGGATTACATTGAGGAATTAAACGTGGCAAAATCAATAAGGAATAAATCAATTGAAAAGCACATTGGGACATTGGAAGGGAACAACAGGAAATTAAGGGCGTTTTCTGTGAGTAGAGGTGTGAATGTGGTGAGATTAGGGGTTGAGGGTTATAAGTGGATATGTTGATGTATTAATGAGCAGTGAGTGTGAGCTTTAGGTGTTTTGGTTCTTTCCGTAGATTTTGTCAAAAAGATGTGTCTTCAATGACTTACGGAAGTTGGTTTGTTCATAGATCGTTTTCAAGTTCCGCGGCAGTTCGTTCCAGAACTGCGTGCTCATGTAAGAAAAGGTTGATGCGTGCAGCTTCTTGTATTTCAGGCCCTTGCAGTTAGGGAAGTGGAGGTTGAGGAAGGTTCGGGATGATCTTCTAGCGTTTCTGGGTGGTAAGTCAATTAGCTCAGACATGTAGGTTGGGGCTTCGCCGTGGATGATTTTGTGGACTAATGTGCATATTTTGAAGGTAATACGTTCCTTGAGTGGAAGCCAGTGTAGCTTCTTTCATAAGGGTTCAGCACTTTCATACTTTGGTAATCCGAAGATGAGTCTGGCTGCTGTATTCTGGGCTGTTTGAAGTTTCCTCAGGATGTGTTCTTTGCAGCCTGCGTACATTAACTAAACAACACTCTTTTTTTTTTTTTTTTTTGGTTAAGAAGCTGGGGGATCTTTTGGATTAATTTTAATTCCTGTTTAATACATCAGCCTCATAGGCAGTCCTAATGAAAACCAAGTAAAATAGTTGCTTTTTTTTTTCAAAAATATAAATATGTAACAATATCTGTCTGTTTTCTATCCCTAATCACTAACATTCATGATTGACATTTTGTGTAAACAAAAAAGCCTAATAAAATTAGTTTTGCTGAAGAATTATAAAATCTGGACATAGATGTATATAGCAAAGCAAAGAAGGTGATATTTCATTAAAGTGGACAAGACTCAATCAATTTAACATGAGCTAAAGCAGCTGAGAAGGCAGAGGGGAGGAACAGAGTGTAATAATGTAATATGGGGAAGGTGCATTAAAAGGCCAGTTTTATCACACCTTTATTTACCATGGGACCCACCAATCAGCCTGTAGCTAGGAGCAGTGCCAGACAGAGAAGGAGCGATTCAGAATCTCTCCTGTCTGGAGAACCCCTAGACCACGAAAGACTAGTACAGGTAGGCTGTTGGAGGTCATTTGGTGGGTGGTGCTTTTGTGCAAGGAGTTAGGCTTTTGAGGGAGTAAGGTGCAGGTTCTGATTAGGTGGTCGAGATCTTGTACGGGTTGGAGTGTCGGGATCTTTTGTGGGTGAAGTGATTGGGATCTTGTATGGGTGGGGTGCAGGTACTGATTGAGGGGTCGGGATCTTGTACGGGTGGGGTGCGGCTGCTGATTGAGGGGTCGGGATCTTGTATGGGTGGGGTGCAGGTTCTGATTGAGGGGTCGGGATCTTGTGTGGGAGGGGTTAGGATCGCCTGTGGCTGGGGTGCAGGTGTTGATTGGGGGTTGGGATCTTGTGCAGGTGGGGTGAGGCGGGGCTTCAGATCAGGGAGTCAAGATCTTGGGCAGGGTGGGAGTGCGGGTGATGATCAGGGGAGTGGTGGGTAGCAGCAGAACCCCTTTAAGGTGCAATCCAGAATGATTGGGCCACACTTTGAGACTTGATGCTCCTGAGACAGTAAAATAACCTCAGCTTTTCAGTCAAATGGCAAATGTCTAGTACATATTTGAATATTTTGTAATTCCCCTTTCTCTCCTGTGTTTTAAGAATACATCTTAAGTAATTTAATTTTCTCTAGGTATGCACCATTCTGGTGACCCTCCTTTGAGTTTTCTCTACAGTATTGGCCTTTTTTAGATGTAGTCTCCAAGCATATTGCTTCCTTCTTTCTACTAATAATAGCTCTCTTTATGCACCAAAGTATACTACTGTCTTTCCCAACTGCTTTGTCACACTGTCTGACTTTCTTGTTGTCATAGGGTGAGAGTAAGGTCAAAAATGGTCAGGGTATTGGTGAATTGATGGGGCAAGAATCTGGTGGCTCTGATAAGATTAAGACTGAGTAAGCTAGAAGGGTTTTCACAGAGTCCAAGGCTTAGACCTGCAGTCCCACCCCTAGAAACATAGAAAAAGGTAGGCAGATAAAGACTATATGGCCTATCCAGTCTGCCCATCCATTCCATCTACTCTCCCTATCACTCTTAAGCTCTCTTGATTTCAGATACTGTTTTCATCTCCACCACTTCCGCCGGGAGGCTGTCCCACGAATTCACTACCCCTTTCATGAAGAAGTATTTCCACAGGTTACATCTGAGTCCATCTCCTTTCACCTTCATCCTGTGCCCCCTTGTTTCAGAGCTTCCTTTAAGTTCAAAGAGGCTTGCATCCCCTTAGGAACTGTGATGAATTGAATTGATTCTCAAAGCTTACAAAAGGAACCTCTGGGAATACCTTGGTCCCAGTATTTCAAGGTCTGTTGAGCTGTGCAGTAAACTAGGTGGGAGATTGTGTCATCTTGTTGTTGAAGTAAATTGTACATTTGTTGGCTGAAGTGAAGGAACCAGATTCCTGAAATATCTGAGCTTGGATCAGATCCATGGATCTGATACGAGCTAGATTTGAATATATTTGCTCAGAACTTAAACCCAGTTTTTTTTTTTTAAAAGATCTTTGTCATGACGTTATTTATGCTGCTGTCTTGAATAAAGCCACGCTTGCAACATTAGCATACTGTGGTTTTCATCAGCAGAGGCTCGAAAAGCTGATATTGGGGATGAATCTCAAACCTTTATCTTGTTGGGTGACTTCTAGCTCTTTCCCTCCAAAATGAACATTTTGAGTTGACTTTTTTCCTTCACATTTACAGAACTTTCTAAATGCATCAGGTTTTGGACTGCAAGGTAGTGAGTTTATATCACTCTGCTACTAAGTCAGGGTCAAAGTCATCATGAAGAATGAAGGAATCAATTCTGCTGCTACTTATGTGTAATGTGAGAACACTGTCAATTCTTCCCTTGACATAGGTCATTTCAAGTACAGTTGAACTTGTAATCCCGTAAGGTGGTGTGTTCCTCAAATTAATACACAACTGTCTCAGCTTTTGATTACGACTACAGAAGACTACCATATTGAAAAGACTTTTTACCAGATTGTTTACCTAGAAATATAGGAAGAATGAAACTTCCACTCCATGTTATGTAGGACAGTTTTCAAAAGAGGACACATGTTTGCCCACATAAAAATGACATTTAAAAATTGTTTCCCTCCTATGGGCTGATACAATAAAGTGCACTAGACTTTGTGCAGAGAGTAGCTTGGCTTTAGTGCATAATCCTGTTTGGTCAGGCCCCATCATATATGAATAATCTTATTGAATTACCCCCTCATAATGCTGTTTCATCATCTAGAGGATATCATGTCTTCACATTTCCCTATCTGTAAGAATGTGATATATGACACAATTCACTCTACTAATTTCTCCTATCAAGGCACCAAAATTTGGAATTCTCTTTCTAAATCAATCAAGTTTACAAATGATTACCTAGCTTTTAGAAGTCTTCTAAAAACACATTTCTTCAGTCTGGCCTTTCTGAATACAGAGAACTCTATTTGAATTTTACCCACACCCCATTCTTAGTCTCGTTTTCCATCTAGTCCTGCCTAATTATGCTCTCACCTATTCACCCTTAATTATTTGTTTGTCCTTGAGATAGTCTAAATCCCTGGTTACTTACTGCACATGTATTCATTTGCTTCTTGAAGTTATTGTACTTTGTGTTATGTTTTCTACATTATTATGTTTTATTCACTTTATTGTTTGTTCATAAGCCACATTGAACTTGAGTCTATTTTGGGCTAATGTGGGGAATAAATGCCATAAATAAATAAAAAAGGAGTATATCGCACAAGTTAACTGCGCAAAGGCACTGCACATATGAAGCCTATGGTAATAAAGATGTTAGGTATTCAGTGCAGATGCAGAGAAGTGTGCAGAACACCCAAAGGTTTTCTAACATTGGAGTTGGAATGCAAGCCCTGAGGAGGTATAAAGCTTGTTCTGTAGTCAGTGCTAGTGAGGTTTGTATGCCACCTCCTTCTCTTGACTGGCAAGTATACAGGACTTGCAAATTTTTCTGGCTTTCTTAGAGGAATGAGGGGGCCGGCATGCTAGAGCAAACAAACAAAATGCTAGACTGGACAAATATTTGCAAAAATTGTATTTTGGCACTTTGACTTGTATGGTTGTAATCAGCACATAAACAGTAGTATTGCAAAACTGTGTGCAATAGCATTCCATCACCTGTGGATATATGCACATACAGCTCCAGAGGTGATACAGTCTTCTGTGCCAAAATTACAGCTGCTGATAGTGTAGGTTCATGTGTGCATATATCCAGAATGCTCTTCCATATTACCACACATGCTTTGCACACAGATTATATGCGTTCGTTTTGCTTTCTTCTACATGTGCATTAGGAAACCCTGCTCAGAGCCCTACTGCATGGCTTTCTGCATCTGTCTCCTAGTGTAAGTAAAAATATACACCCTGGTTCACAGTGTGTGTATTTGCAGGAAAAGGAGACAAGATTGCATACATTTTGGTGAGTATGCCTAGTGTGTGCCATTGGGTTTCAAAAATCCAACTCTGTGGGGAGTTTTCCTTTGAAATTAATTTGCAGGTCTACCCACAGATGTGGGAGAAAGTTGCATTTTAGCTAAAGAGCCTGAGAATAATTCATTAAGGGGCCCTTTTACTAAGTTGTATTAGGTAATAATGTGCACCTAACGCAGGACGTGCTAAAGCATTAGTTTTGTCATCGACGTGCACTGGTTGTATGGTATTTTTTGGAGGGGGGAAGATGGCATGTCAGGGATGGAGAATAGATGTAGATGCACCATCTGCTAGCTCGCTGATATTACCACTGGGCTAACTGGTTATTGTGTCCATAGCATAAGAGCCTTTAGTGCCTCCTAATAGGGGGTGGTAAATACTCCCACGGGTAATTTTTTTTTTTCAGTGGTCATGTACTAATGCTGAAAATTAATATGTATCAGATAGATTTGCATGCCCTACCCCTATCATATGCAAATCTATCCCGTGCATTCAGTGTAAATATCCTGAAAACCTGACTAGCTCCTGAGGACTGAGTTGAGAATCCTTGTTGTAAAGGGAACCTTTGCACATTGTGCAGAGTCCATGGGTGAAAGATACATATGGACAGTTTGAAAATGTCCTCCTGTAAGTGCATTTCTTATGCCTTAGGTATGCCCCACACTTGTCTAATTGTACTTTTTGAAGGAAAGATTGAAAGAAACTGTTTCTTCTAAATATATTAGACATGTCTTTATGTTCATTGTCAAATAAAAATAAATTTCAGGCGACATCCAAATGTTAATTTACAGTTAATATCGAGCTTTCAGAAAAATAATGTGGAAAACCTCTTACAACATTTATCATCTTTTCAAATCTCAGTATATTATAATATGCTTTTCTTCTGCAGATATTCTTGCAGAGATGCTTTCTTTCAGCTGTTACCTCATGATAGAACTATTATTAAATTCAATAGTGTGTAGTCTTGTTGAAATAATGTCATACTCAATATGCCACATAAAATTTGGGTGACTACTGGATTTTGCAAATATTATTCTGTAAGAAATAGTGTGTTCTGCTGAATCTCATAAATTCAGACACAATGAATGTACCCAGTGCTGAGTAATTCATGTAATATCAACCATTGATATCTTTCTTCAAGTTTATGGCTGTTCTCTACAGCCCTTGTTGATTGTTTCCTGCCTTTTAGTGGTCTGTAGTTTGTTTTTTCATAAGTAGATATGGGACAAATTCTAACAGATGTAGCGTGTAATTCAGTGTTTGAGCTACAAGAACTGGCATGCAAGTTCAGATGTCCTCTCTATCATTGATACTGTTTGTAAAGAAGGTCATGGAGAAAGCAGTTTTCAGAAGCAATTAGAAGAGGGAGTCTATTTCAAGTCTATTTTATAAAGGCAACAGAGATTCCTATGTGCTTTTTAAAAAGAAATAGCATCCCAGAACCAGCCTCAATAGCGTACAAATACCAAAGTTGGGGTAAATCATAAGAGCCAACTTTTAGAATGAGTGGGGGTGCTAATCCCATTACAAATTATATCTTTGGGCTGACTGAATAAATGTATTGTTTTAATATTGGGGGTGCTGAAGCACCCACAGAGCTGGCACCTATGTTGTAAATTATTCTACATGTTTACGTGCATATTTTATTGCAAGCAAACACAGCGAAGATGACAACGAAACCATACGGTCAGAAAATGGTGCTGTAAAACGTTAATAAAAGCGAGGCACGACTTGACACAGGCCTGTGTTTCAGCCACCTTGACTGCATCAGGAGTCAAGTGTCACCAAAGTATTTAATGCAAATGCTCTATGCAACATAAACACTATAAGTAATTAATGTTGGTGATCCTGCTAAAGGTTCACTTGTCTAGACGCTTGTCTAGCTTCAGTGTAGCACTCCGATTGAGCTGGTGTGCCAAGACTGTTTCTTCTGTATTTCTATCTTGCATATTTTATAAAATATACACACATGTTGCAATTCTTGCTCTTGTCCAGCCATAAACGTCCTTTGAAACACCTATCCATGGAGCAGCACTGGGTTTCTTGTTCCCTGTGGATAACCAGTTAAATTCTTTCCAGGATTCAGTCCACTTGACGTTTTACTCCACTCCACCATTTGGATTTTGCTTTCAGAGCACTATGTTTGAATACTAAACAAATTTCCACATTCTTTATTCACAGCAGCAAATTTATTCAGGTTCAAAATAAACACAAATAGCTGCCTTTAATTTCAGTGCAACATTTATACATTTTCGTTAGTCACTTTGGCCTTGATGTTCAAAAGTAAACGCAGGTGCTAGAGGCCATTAGTGCCGTACCAGCGCCCGTATTTACCTGCGCATAATGTTTATAGGCCCAGAGCGCGGGCATTAATAGCCAGAAAGAACAAATGAGATCATTTTGTATTATTCCCTAATGCTCAGAAAAGAGTGCCCGAAACAAAACTGCCTTATCGCTGCAAAAAATAGTGCCAGGTCGGAGCAGGCGTTAGGGTGTTGAAAAGAGGATTTCTCATGATTCTCATGCTTCTTTCTTGATTCTTTCTGCAAACTCTGTTGGTTTTGATCGCTTTTGGAAACAGAAGGAAGCCCATGCAAGCCCTTAAGCACTGGTCTTGAATAACAGCAGAGCCAAGCGAAAGCGCATATTGGTGTCTGTTTCCTGCATCTAATTTTAAAGTGTCCATACTAAAAAAAATTTTTTTTAATGCCTAGTGAAAGTACACATTCATCTGTTTCCTGCATCTAAATATAAGTGTCCAAGTTAAAAAAAAAATTAACATTTATATTTAGGCCGCAGAAAACACGCCAATGTGTACTTCATGTTCGAGTTTTACTAGGCGCATGCACACAGGAGCAGAGCTTACCGCAAAACTGTTCTGAACATACACCAAGCACAATCTTCCCACCGACATCCCTAATGCTCAGCACTGTGAGCATGCCTATATTTGCATCTCATTAGCGTTGAGCGTTAAGGTGGTGTTTTGCGCTGTTCCAACAGTATTTTTACGGCACTATTTGGAACAGCGCTGGAGTTTTGAGCATCGGGGCCTTTACCAGGCATTTGATAACTCCTCAAATGGTTCACAGCAGCTCAACTTCCTTTTACCTGGAGCACAGCCCATCCCTATTCACTCAGATTTTTACCTCAAACACCACAAGGCTTTCTCCCCAGCTCAGTGCTAACACAAATCTAAAGTACAAAAACAATATCATCTTCCATTTGGTCTAGCAAAGGCTCCAAGGCTTTATCAGCAAGAATCACCTTCTTGGCAGTTTTCTTTCACTACTGTTCATTAGCTGCTGTCTCCCGCAATGTACACACGGAAACATACACAGGTATCTTTTACTTTATCCTGTTCACACATGCCAACAGCTTTTCTGTTTTGAGCTCATCTGGCATTGTTTTCTAGTCCTCCCTGAGACTGTCAGCTTCTTGTTTGGGACCCAGTGGCTATGGACGCCTCTGTTTTCCTCCCTTCCCAATGTCTTGCATGGTCCTTATATACTGGAGGAATGGTGCCTGCTCTTTGCCACTCTGGCTTTCCTCCTTATAGGAGTTTATTTGGATTTTCCTCACACCTTTTTCAGTAGCAGCTCAAGGTGAGTAACATTCAGATACGCTAGATATTTCCCTGTCCCTGGAGGAGATATGGAGGTAATGGAGGATTAAATCACTTGCCTAAGATCACAAGGAGCAGCAGTGGGATTTGAACCAGGCACCCCTGGATTCAAGCCTGATGCTCTAATAATTAGGATACTCCTCCACTCTACTTATCTCTCAGGGCTCCAGAATGTCCTCCACTCTGTGGGATACTAGTCTGGGTTTTCCATCCCACAAGGACTCAAATCATATCCTACATTTCTGCTAAGCTATGTTGATGATGAGGAGGCAGCATGGGTGATGAGGGGCAACAGGGATGGAAATACCAGTCTTACTCATCTTAAGATGTGCCTGCATTTACATACATAAGCAGTCACACATAAAATTAACTTTCTGGGTTGAAAAACCTTTATATATTATCCCAAAATTGCATAAATACTGATTTACTTGGGTACATTAGCTGATAGAAAATCTTCCACTTCTTACCCAGCTAAAAGCATATGGGGGTAAAAAGTAAGTATTCTTAGGAGAGAGTTTAGGTTGAAGGAAGGAAATAACACACACAGATTACTGTTCAATGAAAAGCATACTTGGAGAAAAGTAGGTGCAAATGACTGAGAGTACTTTTTTCCTGTGACAGATGTCAAAAGAAAATATTATGCCCACACATTCACTTTAAGAAATTGTTACAGAGTCAATGGAAAAAAGTATCGGAGGACTGCATATGGGTCATGGAGCAAGTAAGAAAACCTGCCTGTTTTAAAGGACTCATTGATATGTAGTCTACACTTGCTGTCCTCTTGTTTTTGGGAGTGTGTGTGGGGGGGGGGGGGGGGGGGTGGTGGTCAGGCATCTATACAGTGAAAGTACACTTTACCTAAATAATAAACCTTGATGATTAATGGAATTACTGTAACGTGTTTAATAGCAAATGGGGTCCTACCAGAAGGTGCTATGAAGTATGTAGAAGACTAGGCTGGGAAAAGTGAAAGTAGAAGTTATTACAAAAAAATGCAGGTTGGGAAATCACAGGATAGCTGAGAACAGTATTGACCATTAAACCATGATTCAAAAAGGGATAACATAAAACTGAGTTCCTTTCTTAGGACCAAGCACTAAGTCAAGTGTATCGGATAGGGTTCTCAATCAGTCCTTGGGGGCATACTCACCTACTCAGATTTTCAGGATATCCACAATGAATATGCATATGAGAGATTTGCATGCACTGCCTTCTTGGTGTGGGCCTTCCATAGAGAAGGAAAATGCCTAGGATAAAAATTGGCAAAATCCTGGTATGTATGTAACAGATGTGGCCATTGTCCTTGACATGATTCAGAAAATCGGTTAGGAGTGTTTGAGGACAAGTCTAAGATAAAGCAAAAGTCAAGTCTAAGATAAAGCAAAACCCACCTCCCCGCTCCCCCCATTTTCTATTTCTGTTGATGGCTCTCTCATTCTCCCTGTCTCCTCAGCTCGAAACCTTGGGGTCATCTTTGACTCTTCTCTCTCCTTCTCTGCTCATATCTAGCAGACCGCCAAGACCTGTCGTTTCTTTCTTTACAACATCCGTAAAATCCGCCCCTTTCTTTCCGAGCACTCTACCAAAACCCTCATCCACACCCTTGTCACCTCTCGTTTAGACTACTGTAATCTGCTTCTTGCTGGCCTCCCACTTAACCTCTCCCCTCTCCAGTCGGTTCAAAACTCTGCTGCCCATCTCATCTTCCGCCAGGGTCGCTTTACTCATACTACCCCTCTCCTCAAGACCCTTCACTGGCTCCCTATCCGTTTTCGCATCCTGTTCAAACTTCTTCTACTAACCTATAAATGTATTCACTCTGCTGCTCCCCAGTATCTCTCCACACTCGTCCTTCCCTACACCCCTTCCCGTGCACTCCGCTCCATGGATAAATCCTTCTTATCTGTTCCCTTCTCCACTACTGCCAACTCCAGACTTCGCGCCTTCTGTCTCGCTGCACCCTACGCCTGGAATAAACTTCCTGAGCCCCTACGTCTTGCCCCATCCTTGGCCACCTTTAAATCTAGACTGAAAGCCCACCTCTTTAACATTGCTTTTGACTCGTAACCACTTGTAACCACTCACCTCCACCTACACTCCTCTCTTCCTTCCCGTTCACATTAATTATTTGATTTGCTTACTTTATTTATTTTTTGTCTATTAGATTGTAAGCTCTTTGAGCAGGGACTGTCTTTCTTCTATGTTTGTGCAGCGCTGCGTATGCCTTGTAGCGCTATAGAAATGCTAAATAGTAGTAGTAGTAGTAGTATAGAGTGCACTGAAAGACTGAAGCTTCCAGGTCAGAATCTGTACAAGGGAGATTAATGAATTAATATGTGTATGCTAAAACTGGACTGAATTAACAGCAGGATTTTGAATTTGCTGGAGTGTTTGTCATAGTAGTCAATTTGTTAATTAGGTCCTTCAGTGTACATAATGTTCAAAATTTCCATAACTGTACCTGTTTCACTAAGCACAGTGTCCATTATTCCCCTATGAATATGACTCGTTTGCTTCTCAGGCAAATTGGAGAGACCTTCTGCCAGGGCTGAGATCAACTGTTCCATGGGTAACATAACAGGCATATTCAGGGTTTCTGCAAGACATTAAGACACCATCAAAAGAATTGTTAATAAACAGCAATGCATGCAACAGCTATGTTGAAAACGTTTTGTCTCACTGTGGCTTAACTTATATTCGTAGCCTGGTAACTGACGCGGGATCCATGAAGTTCTTTGAACAGCATTCTGGGGACTGGCTTGCTTACGGTCAGGTGCACCACTATTTGAGTGCGCGGGATGCTTCTACTTTGAATGAGCTTTTTATCAGCTTGGCTTGCTTGCTCTGGCTGATGTTTGGAATCTAACTTTATTGATGAAGGAACGAGTTACAAGTGATCAGCTGTGGTTGCTAATGAAACACCTTACACATTCATTGTCTGTTCAAGAGCAACAATGTAAGTTTCTGTTTCGCCTCTACATTTTCCCTCACTGGGCATTTTTGGCTCGTGTTGAAGCAACTCAGAATGCCCGTGTTGTAGGGCTGAGCTGGCCTTATTGCTGCATATGTTCTGGACATGCTCTTTAATAATACCTTTCTGGATGTGGGTGCTGATGTATCTATCTGCAGTACTGGGTTGACACCTGCCTTTCCGGGTGGATATTCAATTATTTTTGAGTTTTGTTTCATTAGGCCTGAGATCGTTGCCCAACCTTCTTCTCCATAAGGCAGTTTTTCTGGCCAGAAAGTGTATTTTGATGTGCTGGAAACAGGCTGCTACCCCATCAGTCGCTACCTGGAGGAATGAACTTTTTAGTTTAATGAAGATGGAGAGATTGGATGCTAGTCGGCGGTCTCCTAGGGCTTTGAAAACATTTCAACAAATTTGGTCCCCAGTGTAGGATCGTAGTTACCTGTTGAACTTATAACTTGAAGTACTGATTTTAGGGAGGAGGGGTGACAAGATTTTGGTTTGCTGCTGTTTGCGGATCAGAGTGCCATGCAGAAACAACATGTGCGGTCTGGACTAATGTTGTGTCTGTTTGGGTGGTGGGTAGAGGGGGGGGGGGGGGGATGAAACTTGAAAAATCACCACAATGTACTGTTATATTTTTTCTTTTTGGTGTCTATCTTGGTATAGTGTAGTTTCTCTCTCTCTCTCCCTCTCTCTCTCTCAACAAAACTGTGGCATAGATGAAAACCTGAGCCCCAATGTTTTGCATTTTCAAAGATGATGTTACTTCACTATCTTTTTAATCTTTTCTAGCAAGGTTTCAGTTAAGGTACATCTCAATGCTAGTTTGGCTTACCATCAGTAAGGCTTCGATTGCTAAATATCCTATGAATACAAGATTTATGATATGCCTTCTGCATTCTAAACTGCTTATTCAAAACCACAAGTTCCATGGGACATCATGTGGGTTTTTTAACACAATAGATGAAACCACTATTTGAGCCAATGGGTTCATCCTCTCTTAAGCACTTTTCTTGGAAAATGTATTTTCCAATTATCAATCAGCTTATCAAAAAGAGTCAGTGAGCTTCAAGCCCTAATGCTTCATCCGCATTATACACAGTTCTCCCTGAACAAATTTTGATAAGAACTCACTCTAAATTGCTTCCAAAGATCCTGGAAACCTGATTTTTTAGGTATGTCCAAGGTCTGGGTTGAGAGCCCCTGTGATAGAGCCATGTCAGTATCCAAAACCCATTTGAAGATTAAGCTCCATACAACAATCCATAAAGCTTCTATGTGGCCATTGCTGCATACTTTTATGTCATATTATAACTCGTTTCAGGCTTCAATAATAAATAATGCAGTGGAGCAAGGAGAATGAAAGAATCTTTTTGCTTAGGAGGCATCAACTCTTGAGATCTACAGAGATCTCAGGTTGCTTCAAATCTGCCATTCCTAAAGTGTCCCTCCCTCAGTTCTCCAAGGATGTACACTTGCTCATGCAACCCTTAGCTAGGGAGAGCACATTTCTTCCTGTTTGTCAATGGAGAAAGCAAATTTGCTGACCTAAAACAGATGTTCTCCGTAGACAGCAGGATCAATCAGCTGCACAATCCCACCTGTCTTCCAGAGACTTGATGGACTATGCGGAATGCCGCCACAAGGTCATAATGCATGAGAAGCTATGATCATGCTCAGGGTTTTTGTAGTTGTTTCTAAGCTTCCAGTGCCACTAGATAATGTCACCCATTCATGTGGCTGATTTATCCTGCTGTTCATGGAGCATATAGGAAAACATCTTGGCTATTTGTGCAGCCTCTTAAAGTAGGACAAAGTCAGGTTTGGGTTTTTTCCATGTTTAAAAATATCAGTGTAAGTGAGAATGTTTATTGCTTAGCGGAGGAGGCTGTGAGTTGGAAATGGCATCTGTTCTAATTATCAGCCCTTCTTTTATATTTTTAATTTGGGACTGCAATTGCAAGAACCTGCCTTTCAGTGTCACAAGGTTCCTGTGCTGGTATCACACTGAAGAACTAAGGTGAATGGAATTTTAACAGTTCTCTAAAATAAAACAAAAGGTTGATATTGTACTAATGATTTCATGGAGCTCTTTTGAAATCTAGTTCTTACATGGCTTTTTTTGTGGGGGAAAGGGGGGGTGGAAGAGGGAAGAAACTCATGTAAAGTTAGCAGACTGAAATCTCCCAGCTGGAGCAGGAGGTGTCTCCTCCTGAAGATTGTGTAAATCAGATCTATGATATAGGAGTCAACTTTTTCAAATGATTGGGGATGCTAAAGTCTACTCAAATTATCCTTCCCTGAACACAGTTAAGAAATTTGATAAGTATTGGGGGTACTCAAGCACCTACTGCAGACACAAAGATGGCATTATTAATCCTTTGTGCACCAAAAGACCCTCTGATCCATCAAACAGGAGCCCTGATGTTTGAAGTCCTTGCTGTGCTACTGCTAGCGGGACATGGAATTTGTAAGAAATCAATTCTCCCCCTAATTCTATAAAATTGGGCATCCAGTTTTATGCTTAGCATGCAAAGCTGTATATGCAATTTATAGAATAAGGCCAGTTGTGCATGCAACTTAATTTAATAATTTGCTGTTAATTGGAGTTAAGAAGCCAATTGCCTTAAATTGGTATTAGCATTAATTGACATCAATTGGCAGTTGTGTGTGCGACTAACCTTAGTTGCTATTCTAGAAGCTGCACCTGCAATTTCTGTAGCGCGTAACTTCTAGGGAGGGGCATGGATTGGTCAGGAGTGTACCTATGAGTTATGCACACGTTATAGAATACTGTGGTTTACGCATCTAACTTCCAACAGGCACAAGCACTTGCACCAGTCTTTGACATGGCATAAGTGCTCGCACCTAAGGTTAGGCATGAACCATGGATTTATACTATTATTTTAAATAAAAACCTAGCTCTTGGCGTGGAAGAACAGCACTTGAGAAGAGAGGAAGATTTTGATGATTGGATTTCCCACTTCTGATACAGATAGGAAACATGATCATGTCGAAGAGGGAATTCATACAGAGAAGTAGTTTTTGAAGTTTGAACTTTAGAGACCTATTGAAGATTGATAAGCTTTTTGAATTATGAAATTTATGAAAAGAATAATAAGACACACTGCACTTTTTAACACTTTCATTGTAATGGATAAGTGATAACAATTGGATGTCATTGTTGAAGTCCATGGGGTGTGTAAGCTGGGCATATTGAGGTCTATATATATATATATATATATATATATATATATATATATATATATATATATATATATAAGTTATTGAAACAATATTGTTTAAAGACTTACATATTAAATACTTTTTGAGCTCTGGGCTTGACAAATTACATTATTTGACCTTCAATATATTATTCTAGAGTGGCAGTTCCATGCAAAACTGTTATACAATTCACACTTGGCAGACTTCATCCAAGCACCTAAAGTTTGGTGACCTTTTGAGAATTTACCCCTGTATGCCCCTTCATGGTCTGGTCTTCATTATGATTATTATTATTATTATCATTAATATTATTTTTTCGAGTTCAAAATGGCCGCCGAGTAGAGCAGACGTGTTACAGACGCTCCTGCGATTTTTTCCTTTCTAAAGGCTTCTTGTGTTAGCCATACCTTAAAAATGCCTAAGAGAAGGGGGAAAGCTGCTGCTACAGCCTCCCAGCGGCTTAGTACCCCAACTCGAAGCGGTCCGATAGATTCTTTTTTGCAGCGAGTTTTGGACGCCAGAACGCCGGTGAGCGGCTCGCTGTTGTCTCCTGTGCTGGTTGAAGGAGCGCAGGAGACCTTAGAGCTGGAAGTTTCTCTAAGCCCCGACGCTCGAACACCCCCTCCCCCTCCAATGCCGTGTGAGATTGAAGTTCTAGATATGGCATCTCCGAGTCTTACCCTAGAACGGGGGATAGACGACGGACGACGGGAGACACATGAAGATCATCAAAGAGCTGAATTGAACTCACAGGCTGGAACATCAATTGAGGAGCAAAATGCCTCGACTATGGAAGGAATTTCCTTACAACAAACGGGGGTACGTGACTTTCCACTTGCAGTTTTTCAAGTTAAACCTCCCGAAGTTACGTTAGACTGTTTGTGGACACTTATTGCAGATTTGGGCAAAGCACTAATTCCTCAGATTCAAAAAGTGAAACAGGAAGTTGTCTGTATAGAGGAGAAGGTAAAGCAATTGAATGTTAAAGTTGAGAAACAAGATAAAGAAGTACAACGACTGCAAAAAGTTCAAAATAATATGGTGAAAGACTTAATTAATTTAAGAAGAAAGGCAGAGACAATGGAAAATTTTTCAAAAAGTAATAACTTGCGATTTATAAATTTTCCTTTGTTGGATAATGTGGCTCCTAGAGAGATGCTGAAAACATACTTTAAAGATATCTTACAGATCAGTGAAGAAAACATACCTCCTTTAGCGCAAGTTTTTTATCTTCCATCTAGACAGCAACAAATATTACAAAATCAACCTTTGGATGTTACAGCTTTCTTAGAAACCTCAGATTCTGAACAAGTAATACCAGCCACGTTATTGGCTACAGTTGTTTTGTCTTCTGACAAACTATGGATATTAAAATTGTTTTATAAAAATCGTGAAAAAATTTTCAAAGGGTTAAAAATTAGTGTATATCCTGATATATCAAAGGACACACAAGTGCGCCGGAAAAGATTTCTTCAAAAAAAGCAGGAAACGATTCAGCTGGGAGCGACTTTCTTTTTAAAATTTCCGTGCAAGTGTCTGGTCACATACCACTCTGAAAAATTTGTGTTTTATGATCCATCCCAACTCGAGACATTTATTACATCTAGGAAGACTGTTGGAATAGTAATTCCAACTAATGATGTTGTTTGAAATTGGAATATAATGTCCTCTGTACACTTCTGCCACTCTTTTTGAAATTGTTTATTTCCTATTAATATATCTTCAATGATGTTCGTATTTTGAACTCCCCACTTGTGGACTTGTATTGGTTTGAGGGAATTTTCATGTATAATACATTTTCTTATATTGTAACCTCATTATATCCAATTTTTCTAAACAAGTTTGTAAACTTGAAAAGTTGAAAATCAATAAACAAATTAAACATAATATTATTTTTTCAGAGTCATCTCCCACAATTACATTGTGATGCAGACTTCAGTGCTTCAGAATTGCTGTTTTAAGTGTAGTATTTAGCTTATTTGGAAGAAAAACAACTTATTACCTTGTTCTGTAAATGACTTTTCTTCCAGAGGAGCTAAGTGCTACATAAATCAAGGTCCTCTTAATTTGTCATTTACTGTTGTTATCAATAGAAATCAAACAAAATAAAACATGGAAAAGAAAATAAGATGATACCTTTTTTATTGGACATAACTTAATACATTTCTTGATTAGCTTTCGAAGGTCGCCCTTCTTCCTCAGATCGGAAATAAGCAAATGTGCTAGCTGACAGTGTATATAAGTGAAAACATTCAAGCATTACTATGACAGTCTGACAGGGTGGGAGGAGGGGAGTGGGTAGGAAGTATGCATGGGGACATCAAAGCATATCATTGATATTCTAACAGGATAGGTGAGGGGAGGGTGATCAACAGAGACATACAGCTTTATGGTTTATAATGGGCTAGGAACCCCAGATCCTTGTTAAGTTCTTTCTGTTGGGTGTTAAAATATTCAGTCATTCTGACTTATTTCCGATCTGAGGAAGAAGGGCAACCTTCGAAAGCTAATCAAGAAATGTATTAAGTTATGTCCAATAAAAAAGGTATCATCTTATTTTCTTTTCCATGTTTTATTTTGTTTGATTTCTATTGATAACCTTAAGAGTGGACTAACACGGCTACCACACTCCTCATTTACTGTTGAAAATCCCTGTTCATGTGGTTCAGTACCTCTGAATATTTGACGGTGTATTTTAAGTATTTTTGATGTGAAAAAGGTTTTCTATCCATGGGGTTTCCCACTACATGTTGGTTCACTGCAGTGGCGTAGCTATTGGGGGGGCGCAGGGGGAGAGGTCGCTACCCCAAATGGATTTTAAAAAAATGGCGCCTATGTAGTTACCAGCATGGCCGGCACACCGCAGCAAGGATATATTTTTTAAATTTGCAGTAACTTTCTCCCTTTCTTTCCCTTCCCACCCCACCATGTCCCCAACACCACTTTCTGTTGTCCCTCTTCCACCCCCCCCACCTCCCCTCCCAGACTGTCGAGCCTGCTTTGTTTGGCAGCTCCTGCAGCGATGACACACTGCCTTGTTTGAGCGCCTTGTTGGATCCTTCCCTGCCCCACCCTTGCGTAAACAGGCGTCGAGGCGCAGATCCAGCACCGGCTTACTCAGGCAGCGTGTTATCGCTGTAGGACAGTTAGACAGAATGGGCTTGCGGTTCGGAGGGGGGGCGGTGGTGGCGGCAGCGGGGGGCGAAAGAGAGGAAACAGGGTGCTGGACTCGGGGAGGGGGATTGATGGCAGTGGAGAGAGAGGGGAAACAGAGGGTGCTGGACTCAGGGGAGGGGTTGAAATCATGGAGGTTAGACAAAACAGGAGAGTGGGTGAGGCTATCTAGCCTTTTGACACAAAGCAATAGCAAAAACTGATTATTAGAAGTAAGGGACTGCCTATGCATGGTCCATCCTAAAACGTTTAAGCTGTTCCAGGTGGATAGGCAGTACCTTAAAAGGTGAAGGACTATATATATATATATATATATATATATTTTTTTTTTTTTTTTTTAACTTGACAGCTTTTTAATTTATTTGAAAACTTCCCATATGTAGATACAAATATCATGAAATGGCTATTGACTATCACTAAACAGCACAAAAAATTATTGTAGCTGGTAGAAACAGCATTATGAACTGTATTTTGTGCTCATTTTTCAATATTGTTCTATATAATACAGTTGGCCAAATTTCAGTGAGGATATCCTGTTTCCTGATGGATTCAACTTTATGTTAACTGTTGTAATCTGCTTTGGGAAGCCTGGTGTTATAAAGATGGAAAGCGGGAAGAGAAGAGGAAGATAGCGGACCAAAGGAGGAGGAGGGAGAGAGTGAGTAAGAGAAAGGGAGGAGAGATCATGATGTTGGACCCACAGGAGATGCAGCTACACAAACCCTGATGGCTTGGTTCCTTCCTGGATTGTGTACACTTAGCAGGCTTTCACTTCTGGTGTGGTTTGCTGTCTATACAACCTGGAAGGCACATGACATTGGGAATTTGTGCAGCCATGTCTCCTGGCAAAATAAGGAGGAAAGCGGGAGAGAGGGGACAGGGAAATGCTGGACCTTAGGGGTGAAGGAGATGCTGGGCTACAAGGGTATATAAAGGGAGAGGGAGGGGAGATATTGGCATGGTGGAACAATGTTGGGAGAGGCAATGAAGGTTCTCAAGGAGAGATGAGTGAGAGGAAGATATTAAGTACAGAGGGTAGAATTGTATAATGGGAAGCGGGTGAAAAAGAAGGGAATATGAGGCTAGTGAAGGAGTGAGACAGGAGAGGTAGGGTTGAGAGGAGAAGATGGAAAGTTGATAGGTACTGGTAAGTGAAATATAGGTGGAGGACTGAAGAGTGAAGATAAAATCTGAGGGGACAGACAGAAAACAGAGAAAGAGGAAATGTGTCCGAGACAGATATAGTGAGGGAATAGAAGAAGATAAGAATGAAATGGAGAAAGGACAAATGGACCGAACCCACTGGAAAGATAGCAGAAGACAGACAGAAAAACAGAAAAGAAGGAACTGGGAAACAACATGCTTGAAAAAATAAAATACCCAGACAACAAAGGTAGAAAAAAGTAATTTATTTTGAATTTATTTGATGGAATATGTTAGCTTTGGGAAATGTGCATCACAGATGTCTTTTGCAATTTTTTTTTCTTCAGTACAAGAAAAAATAAATTTGTGTTTTCATTTCTCCCATGTTATGGAACATGCCTAGTTTGAATTCTTGGGGTTCTCAATTCAATTTTTATCTTTATATTTCTGGCTTGTGATCCCTTGTTCTGTATTTGGTGTATGACCAAGGTATGGTATTCTGTGGGCAAATAGTTTCTACGTAGAACTGTTTAGCAGTCTCACTTGTTCTGTTTTACCAGTAGTAAATGTGTTGGTGTTCTAGGGCTCCGTGTAATATTTGTAGTGCAGGTATATTGGTGCTCTAGGGCCCAGTGTAATATTTATAGTACTAGCTTTTCATAGGTGAATATGGTGTGGTAAGTTTTCTGTATAGGTTTTAGTGTCTTTAGTGTGTTTTTGTATGATTTTATAAACTAACTGACTCTATTTGAAAGTAGGCTCTGGGGCAAGGACTGCCTTTGGTGGCCCTTGTCACCAAAAATAAAAATGCTCAGGACTATTGGGCTCCACATCCTGTAGAGTCACCACATAAACAAAACCCCATCTAATTTAAACAGTTTCTACTAGTTGAACGAGTGTTCCTAAAATGATGGTCACAATTTGAATAATTTTACTTGTAGTTAAGAAGACAGGCTGCCTACTCTGGCCAGTCCTGGGACCTCTGCTACCTCCCACCTCCTGATGTAACTTCCAGGTTTCCAGTAGGTGGGATGCAGCCCCGAGGCAGCCTGTGTTAATCATTGCCAGCCACAGTCTGCACCTAAGCGACAATACCGGCACTGCTGCCTGGCCGACACTGACTAGCGCCTAATTTACAAAAGCTTGCTCCCCCTGATGTCAAAACGTGGCTGCGCCTCTGGTTCACTGTTACCTGTAGCAACAACAGTAGTTATGAACCATAGATTCCTGTCTTGGTACCTGCTATTAAGAATCCTTGTAATTAACACGGAGACCCACAATTCAAGTGTGTTTCATACTCTTACTGTTATTTGCATTGATGAGGATGATTGAATTGAATGAATAGGTTCATATTGCCAACACATACAGGATCTGAAACATAAACACATGGAAAAAAAGGTCAAGAGACAAGAAAATATTTATAAGGGGAAACAACTTAAGTGGACTAACATGGCAACCACAATATTTCATCAGAAGCAGAGAGAGAGAAAATCTTTAGTAAACAAGGCTCTTAGTGTTTGTAAAGATGTAGAAATGAGGACACTAGTACATGACTACAGGATCATTGTTCTGGGTTTAGCTCTTGGTTTTTAGTTTAATTTCTGTTATATGTGTGCTTAGTACATAGTGCTGTATCTGTTCGTGGTATTTTTATGTTGACATTCAGTACTCCATATTGAAGATATACTAAGCCAAGGGTGTCAGTCAGTTAACAAGTGTTAAGTTCCAGCTGGCATTAGCTGAGGCAGTCTGATAACCTAGTAGCAATTATGTTGTTTAAAAACATTTGCTGCATGTAAAGATTGCATGGGGGCATAGTCGGCATGGAGCTAGGGTGGAGTTGCAGTATGTGCATATATTTTATAAAATTCACTTGTACACGCACACATTTACACTACTTTCCAAGCAGAAATAAATTTGTGCACCACTGGGGTGAGGGTTCATTGTACCAGCTTATTTTATATGAGCACAAAGGCTCTAGTTTGCCTGTATAAAATTGGACATATTGGATAGATGCTGCTTATTTATTTAATTATCTTATAAGCTGCTTCTTCTAACAAAGGCGCAATGTACACAAAAATGAAACAGTAATTAAAACAATTTTTTTTACTAACAAAAATAATACAGAGTAAAACAAACAATACAAAAACAAATCAATCCTATGCGCTCTTGTAAACAGCTATGTCTTTAGAAAGTGTTTGAAATTAAAGTAAAGCTTAAGTTTTTTTCCAGCTAATAAGCCCTCTATAAGAGAATGCACATTGTCTGGTTCCTGTCAGCCTCACTTCACCAGGAACGACCACGTTATGCAGAGTGTAAAACACTGACTGGTACATATTGAAATAACAGATTGATACAGTGACGTGTGACCCCGAATAATTTTATAAATCCAAGAGGATCTTAAATTTTAGTCTCCATTGGGATGGTAACTGATGGAGGGTTTATATGCACTGGTTGAATATGATCTTGTAAACTCTTATTAGCTAAGATAAACTCCACAGTGTTTTGCACTCTCTGGAGCAGAACTTCCCAAACTGTGAGTCAGGTCCTTACATGGGGTCACAAAATCCACATTCAGGGTCAAATCATGGATAGTCTGTCATAGATGCATTATTTTCTGCTCCTGTCAGGGTCACACAATTCTGTTTGGCCACGATCGAGAGGTCATGGCCACAAAACTGACAAGCACTGCTCTGCAGCCTTCACAGTTGGCACATAAGAAGACCCATGTAAAAGGGCATTACAGTAGTCCAAGTGGACTACTGTAATGCCCTGAAGTTACTAAGACATGAACCACTGTAGCCAGATCTGCAAGTAACTAATTATTTATTTATTTATAGCTTTTTCAATATAATCAAGTATATAATAATCATAAACTTGAAAGGATTAGAAATCAGAATTATAAAATCAAATCAAAATACATATAGGAAAAAGAAATGCTTATTATTTAGTCTACATTATGCAAGAGACAAGAAAGGAAAGATGAAAACAAAATAATTAGAAATAATCAAAGGAGCAGAAATAAACTGCAATGAACCATAGCCAGTCGCGTCATTCCCAGGGCTTTACTTCAGGGCCTATTACAACTCCAGTTCTTCTCTAGCCACAATAAATTCAATCAGCTGTTTAGGTAAAAAAAAAAACAGAAAGATTTTGTTTTGATAAGAAATACAACATTTCACAGGAAATTTCAAAATAAATGATGCTCCCAAAGCCAGGACCCTCAGCCGAAGGGCCAGGAACTCTCTTTTCACTTTTGAGTTGCTTGAGATAAATTAGGAAGTATATGTACATTTGAATCCAAGAACTGTTCCTTAATATGACATTAATATAGTTTCAAAACATAATCTCTATCCAAAGCGAAAGTCACAAGTTAAGTTCTAGATATTACAACCTCCAGTGAACTCTCCAAAAGTGCTGTTAATTCTAACTCAGTTGGAGGGTCTCCCTTTGCTCCAACTGGAGTTGAATTTCCAGGAATGCCCCCAAGAGTCAGATACTGGGTTCTCACTAGAGGTGGAATATTCTCTACGGGGATGAGTGATATCTCATGGAAGTACCTATGTACCATTTCAACCGGAGATAAAATCGGTGACCTAGGAAAATTCAAAAATCTCAGTTTGTTCTTTCTCGATTGATTCTCCATACGCTCTAACTTCCAAGCAAAGTTCTTTCTTTCAACAAAGTAAGTTCTGCCTGTTTCAATTCATTTATCTGTTCAGCTTGTTTCTCCAGTTGTTCCCCATGAGAAGTTAACAATAATCTGTGATCTTCCATCTTGGAAATTATGGTCCTAAAATCAGTTTTAAATTCTTTAAATGCCACTTTAATATTGGAGTCCATGGCCCTAATAGCTTGACACAGGGAGTCTAAAGTCACTGTGGCCGGTTGAACAATATCCACAAACAGAGCTCCGTTACCTCCAGAAGGTTCCACTTCTCCTCTCACAGCGGCACAGGTACCTAATTTAATGAAATTACCTCTTAGATGTCCAGTTTCTCAGATGTTTTATCATTTTTTTTCTGTAGTGCTGAACACCTGACATAGAGAGACAGTCCCTGCTCAATAGAGCTTATAATCTAAAAATCCTTGTTGCTCAGATACGACTGTTGCCTTCCTTCCAAGGGAGGAGGGGTCCTTTGGCATGAGTATCTCTTGCTGCTTCTTTTGCTACTCTCGGGACAGGGGTACGTAATTTTTCTTTTGCTCAGGACGTTTGTTTTACTACGTCCTACGGCTTTAGTTCCTTTTCTAGCATCTAACTCTGTTCCATTTTGGTAGCCTGCTGGTTTGGATATTCAAATCCTTTTCTGCTGATCAGTTTTTTGCGTGTGTATATCTTTGTTGATTTTTCAACCTTCTGCATTCTTCTTTTCTCCACCCCCCCCCCCCCCCCCCCCCCCCCCATCTTTGGGAACTGCTTTGCTACATCCCATTAGTCTGAACTGGTCTGATATAGATGACAAGGAAGGAAAAATTATGTTCTTACCTGATAATTTTCTTTCCTTTAATCATACCAGACCAGTCCAGATGCCCTCCCTGGCTAAAGTCTGTCAGAGTGTTGTTTCCTTTAGGTATCCCTGGCTGTTCCACAACTCTTCAATACGGTGGGATGTCTTGCAGCACTGCCTACTTCATCTTCTCTATTCAATCTCCTGCCACTTGTTGTTGTGCCAGCTCTGTATGACTCCTGTTACTTGGGATCACGGAGTTCTTTCCCTGGATTCAAGGGTAGATCTCTATGTGCTTGGGCAAGCTCAGTATGGACCATTCCCCCCCCCCCCCCCCCCCCCCGCTTACTTTACTGTGAGGGGAGGTTGCAGTTGCCTTTGGCCAAGCAGGAACAGTGTGGTTCTGCATATTGGCTCCAAGAGTTTGCCAGTTTGGTATTAACTGTGTTTTCTTCTAGACTTCAGAGCACCATTGCTTGGCTATTCGAAATACTGAACATTCCAGGCTGCACGATACCCTTAAGGGATGGTTTACTTGGAACTATTTTCTCTGTCTCCTTCCGCTGGTAGATGGACACAGCCCATTAGTCTGGACTGGTCTGGTATGATTAAAGGAAAGAAAATTATCAGGTAAGAACATAATTTTTCCTTTTTAAATGTATATTTGGTTGTAACCCACTTTGGTGCAAAGCGGGTTATAAATATAGAAAATTAATTATACACCACTTTGATGGACTTCCCTAAGCAGATAATCAAATAAAATGAACCTTGAGCTTGGGTGCCCAGGTTCTGTTATAGAATAGGTGCCTTCCAAGTGGTCTCAGGGTGCATAAATGGAGGTGCCTGGTTATACAATTGCTTCTTCATTTAACCCTAAGGAGCCGACTCTATGGGTGCTGTAGGTGCTTGAGCACCCCCAATATTGAGAAAATTCCTTGTATGTGTCCAGGGAGAGGTTATTGCCATTGGGCTTAGCACCCCCAATAATTTTGAAAAGTTGGCTCCTAGCCAATAGATAGTGTCAAATTACGGAGATGAGAGAAATCTTTAGGTTTCTGATCTCTAGCAGTAGGTAAGTATAAGATTCTAACACCCACATCGATGTCAGATCATGCATGCTACAATGTGAAACTAGATGAATTTTTTTTTTATAGAGCACAGACAATAGCCAGTGCTACCTGACACAACTGGTTCTTTTAAGAACGGGTGAACCAACTATCATCTGTTTCAAAGTTCGTTTCAGTATCAGCTACAACCTGGTTTGGGACAAAATCTGTTTTTAAGGGTAAAACTTACTGATTTCACATTTTCAAGAAGTGGAGTTACATTTAAACAGCTCATCAGCTGGTGAGTTGTCAGGCATATTTCTCATGATTTAATCAACTCTTGTCACGTAACCTACAGCTGCTGGCAGCAGTCTTGAAACTATGAAATGCCAAGGGATTATTCAAAGCCAAAACTAGCATTGTCTTAGTTAAACAAGAATGGGAGTCTGAGCCAGGTGGCATTTGGTGTGGAATTTGGAAGATAAGTCATGTAAGTTCAGATTCATTCTGCAGCCAGTGCCTTGAGGGTCTGCAACTCAGATTATGTTAACTGAGCCAAATCTTTCTTCCTGTCCCACTGTCTGTAGGAGGTTCCATTGCAATCCGCTTAAAGCAAAAACTGAGGTAGTAATATTTTCAGCTTCAACTGTGACTGAGCTCATATCAAAATTGCACAATAGTTATGAATGTAATGACTCCAACTCTAGCTTCAAAATAACTTACATTATAATATATGGTAAATTTATCATTTATACTTAGACTAGTAAAAAAGGCCCATTTCCGAAACCAATGAAACGGGCGATAGCATGTGGTTTTTTTTGTGTGTGTGTGTATGTGTCACAGAGTTATTTTGTGTGTGTGTGTGTGTGTGTGTGTGTGTGTGTGTGTGTGTGTGAGGGTGCGGTGTGTGTGCAGGTTGTTGACGGCTGCAGGGGAATGCTGGAACATTTATGCACTGCAGGAATCAGCGCCGTCTTTTTCCGGGTGCTCGGGGAATCCCCGAGGTGGGAGACAGCTTGCCTGAGGCTGGGAATGGTTGGGCACATCCTTGGCCGCTTCGGCAAAAGGGGAAGAGGAAGGGGGTGGGGAGTTACCTGCAGCCGCCTGAGAAACCATGTATTCTTTGTTTGTTTTTTATTATTAGTTTGCATTTCTGTTGAAGAAAGAGTGGATGCCTTTCGAATGTTGGAGGTGGTGCGTCGGTGTGCGGTTGTTTCGTTAGTTTGGCAGCCAGTCTGCAGCGATTCCTAGGCAGGGAAGGAGTACTCCTCCCCCTTCCTTGGTCGCTGTTTGCTGCTGGTTGGGTCGCGGGTAATCCTTCCAGCTGGGCCGCAGCTTGTCCTGTTCGCCCACGTCCCAGATGGTGACGGGCACGTTGTTTTCCGGCTCCTCTGACTCCAAGTCAAGCGATCCCAAATATAGTCTGTGCTGTAGGCCCTCTGGCACTCTTCAGTACTGGCATTAGGCATTTAAAAATTTCTCCCCCCCCCCCCCCCCGGTCTATTTTTGCACATACCCACAGCAGGTATATTCTTCTCTCGTTCCAGCGGTGGTTCTGTGCTCTCCGTGCTGCCCAGATAATGAGCCATTCTGCTGGGGAATGCTCCTCCCTTATTGTCACGTAGTTTCCTCTGATTGGTCCGTCTTACGTTGCCTAGTGTTGCCTGGGAACGGTGTTGTGATGGTCCTTTGTGTTTCAGAATGTTGAGTGTGTTTTTTCTGATTGGTCCGTCATGCGAGGGCGGGGCAGAGAGATATGGTCAGTGTTGTGGCTTCACCACCATGAATCCATGAACCCTTCAGTGAGTGACTGAGTGACTTCAGAACGTTGTCTTCAGAACGTTGAGGGTGAGTTTTATTATAGTAGATATGTATGTATATTTGTGTCCTGGATCTAAAGTGCTGGTAATTATATTTACCAATACTTTAGATACAGAACAAAAAATTTAAAGCCTAATATCAGTAGAAGTAGGAGTCCGAGTCAGATGGTAGAAAAATAGAGGTGTCAGAGTCAAAGGTTTGGTGTACCAACTCCACAGCCCTAGTTTCCACACACAATATAAAAACAAAATACAAAACCAAAAATGTTCTGGGTCCCAATCTCTAGTTCAGGATATTTTAAGACACAGTTATGTAAAGTGACATACAGCAGAGCTGACACAGATTGAGATTTGACTTTGGATTTAAGTCTAAGTGGTAATTTCTACAGCTAACAAGACTCTTCCATATGCATTGGCAGTATTGTGGTGATGATTTCTTGCTGTTTGAGGTTTTGATTTCATCACCTAGGGTTAACGCAGTTGCAGCATTTCTTGCTAGATTTGCATCTCCTTAAGAACTAATGCATCACCAAAAGATACACTGGGAACAAAAAAAAAAAGATGACGTTCCACATAAGCTTTGAGAATACAAGTTGCTCTTTGAGCTGTCTTCAGTATATAGTTGCTATATTAGGGGTTCTTTTACTAAGGTGCACTGAAAAATGGCCTCTGCTGGTGTAGACGTGTGTATTGGATGCGCGCAGGTCCATTTTTCAGCGAGTCTGGCCGAAATTGGGCATGTATATTGACGATTACAACCGGTTTCTGCCACATTCCAGAAAATAAAAATTATTTTCCGGCACACGTGTTGGACGTGCGCCAAAAATGAAATTACTGCACCGGTCATGCGGTAGATGGGTGGTAACTCTGAATTGACACGCGTTGGGCGCCCCTAGGCTTCCTGCACAGTAAAAGGGCCCCTTAGTCCTGGAAAAAACTGAATTCTGAAGCCTGTGAGGCCTTTTTACTCTTTCCTTCCAACAAAAAACTGTAGAGCAAAAATGAAACCATGGTGTCAAAGCATTGATGTTTGGAAGTACTGAGTTACACAATAGAGGAACACTTTTTGACAAGTTTATCCAGGGAAGAAAACATGTGAGCTAGAAATCGAACCTTGTTCAACTATGTCCTATCTTACTATTGAAAATGTAGTGGGATTTTTATGAGGAAGCAAATGGTATAACCATTCATCTCTTAACAAGCATTAAGAGACAAACAAGCATTTTTGAATGAATACAGTCTGAAAAGTTGTTTCCAAATAAAAGTATAATTCAAGGATTAAAAAGACTAGAGGGATTAATTTCTTTTTTTTTTTTTTTTTTTTTTGCAGTGGTAAGAAGTTTCAACTGATGTTTTTTTTTTTAATCATAGCAGATTTTTTTTTCTGTATAATCTCAGCAGAATGCAGAACTCTGGATTCATTTTTCAAGAGCTAAACATAATGGGGGCAATTATATATAGCATTTTCCATGTGTTTGTCTTGGTTGATGTGTGGAAAAGGGCTCTTACAGAACTGCACTGCTGAATAAGCGCATATAAATGCACAATCTGACCAGATCTTTCGTAGACCTGCCCAGAGGCAAAGTTTGGGCAGAGCAGGGGTGAAGTTGAGATATACTCACACATTTTATGAAGTGCAAGTGTACACACACAAGGCCAGATTCTATATATGGTGCTTTAAAAAATCCATGCAGAAAACATTTCCGCGTAAGCGTATTCTATAAGCGGCACCTAGATTTAGGCATGGTATATAGAATACGCTTAGTTGATACTCTAGCGCCTAAAACTACACATATCCATTTACACCAGCGAAAACGTGGACGTAAATCCCAGTGCAGAGAGCCATATTCTATAACAATGTGTATACATTTTGGAAAGCCCACAAAATGCCCATGTCCCTGCACATAATCACACTCCTTTTTGCTTACGCGCATTAAGGTATGGGTGCAGTGCATTACAGAATACACTTAGGGAGTTGTTCATGTAAATTCTAATTATTGCCACTTAGTGCTCATTATTGCTTAAGTGCTGTTAACGCTGATTAGCTTATTAAGCCGCCTTAGGGCCTCTTTTGCGGGGCCACTCTGGCAATTCCCAGTGTGGCAAACGCACAACAGCGCGTTCATTTTGAATAGGCTGTGTCGCATTTGCGCATGGGGTTCCTGGTGCGGTTTAGTAAAAGAGGCCTTAACTGAGCCCGGTACTGACCATCAGAAGTGCCTGGATAACTTCCTGGTCTGCCTCAACTCTTCTGCCCAGTTAAATCACTCCAGTTATCAACCCCATTATCTTTCATCCAAAGTGAATCCAGTGGCTTTACAATGTACCACTGTGGATTAAATGTGCAGCCACCTCTGGGCAGAAAACCAACTTATTCTTTTGGCGCATAGTATGTAACAAAAGGAAAAGGAGAGGGGCATTAAGGGATAATATTATGCACTTAACTGGCCAAATGCTGACTCCACCCTCTGGAAAGCCCCGAAATAGCCGGCTTTGAGTTCAGCACTAATTGGTTGTGATTTTTTATTATGTATGTTATATTTATTGTATCTAAATTTGTATTTGGTTATTTTACTATTGTGACAATGTTAATAAAATTGTAAGTTTTATGTTAAACTGGAGAAAATGTTTCTTCACCCAACGCGTAATTAAACTCTGGAATTCGTTGTGGAGAACGTAGTGAAGGCGGTTAGCTTGGCAGAGTTTAAAAAGGGGTTGGACAGTTTCCTAAAGGACAAGTCCATAGACCGCTACTATTGGGAAAAATCCACAATTTCGGGAATAACTTGTATAAAATGTTTGTACGTTTGGGTAGCTTGCCAGGTGCCCTTAACCTGGATTGGCCGCTGTTGGGGACAGGATGCTGGGCTCGATGGACCTTTGGTCTTTTCCCAGTATGGCATTACTTATGTACTTATGCTGTACACCGCCTTGGGTGAACCTGTTCATAAAGGCAGTTAATAAATCCCAATAAATAAATATGCCAGTTAAGTTATGCGCGTTGTTGTAGAATACCCTTGGATTTTGGCGCAGAACACTAGGCATGCCATATAGAATTCAGAGGATAGGGTCTAATTATCTATAGATTGCCTAAACATAGGCGCTGGTATGAAGTGTGCTAAGCACAAATTCTATAAAATCAATTACACACTCAATTGCAGTTACAGAATATTAACATAAGTCCACAGTTGTGCGCCTGACTTTAGGCACGAGCACCTACACCAGCTCAAAAGCTGGTGAAAATAATCACGCCTAACTGTATGTCCAACAATCAAAACACTTGGCCCAGCATCTTATAGTTTATAACAAATTCTTTATTTTCCACAGTTGCTTGAAGAATTACAGTGGGGGAAATAAGTATTTGATCCCTTGCTGATTTTGTAAGTTTGCCCACTGACAAAGACATGAGCAGCCCATAATTGAAGGGTAGGTTATTGGTAACAGTGAGAGATAGCACATCACAAATTAAATCCGGAAAATCACATTGTGGAAAGTATATGAATTTATTTGCATTCTGCAGAGGGAAATAAGTATTTGATCCCCCACCAACCAGTAAGAGATCTGGCCCCTACAGACCAGGTAGATGCTCCAAATCAACTCGTTACCTGCATGACAGACAGCTGTCGGCAATGGTCACCTGTATGAAAGACACCTGTCCACAGACTCAGTGAATCAGTCAGACTCTAACCTCTACAAAATGGCCAAGAGCAAGGAGCTGTCTAAGGATGTCAGGGACAAGATCATACACCTGCACAAGGCTGGAATGGGCTACAAAACCATCAGTAAGACGCTGGGCGAGAAGGAGACAACTGTTGGTGCCATAGTAAGAAAATGGAAGAAGTACAAAATGACTGTCAATCGACAAAGATCTGGGGCTCCACGCAAAATCTCACCTCGTGGGGTATCCTTGATCATGAGGAAGGTTAGAAATCAGCCTACAACTACAAGGGGGGAACTTGTCAATGATCTCAAGGCAGCTGGGACCACTGTCACCACGAAAACCATTGGTAACACATTACGACATAACGGATTGCAATCCTGCAGTGCCCGCAAGGTCCCCCTGCTCCGGAAGGCACATGTGACGGCCCGTCTGAAGTTTGCCAGTGAACACCTGGATGATGCCGAGAGTGATTGGGAGAAGGTGCTGTGGTCAGATGAGACAAAAATTGAGCTCTTTGGCATGAACTCAACTCGCCGTGTTTGGAGGAAGAGAAATGCTGCCTATGACCCAAAGAACACCGTCCCCACTGTCAAGCATGGAGGTGGAAATGTTATGTTTTGGGGGTGTTTCTCTGCTAAGGGCACAGGACTACTTCACCGCATCAATGGGAGAATGGATGGGGCCATGTACCGTACAATTCTGAGTGACAACCTCCTTCCCTCCGCCAGGGCCTTAAAAATGGGTCGTGGCTGGGTCTTCCAGCACGACAATGACCCAAAACATACAGCCAAGGCAACAAAGGAGTGGCTCAGGAAGAAGCACATTAGGGTCATGGAGTGGCCTAGCCAGTCACCAGACCTTAATCCCATTGAAAACTTATGGAGGGAGCTGAAGCTGCGAGTTGCCAAGCGACAGCCCAGAACTCTTAATGATTTAGAGATGATCTGCAAAGAGGAGTGGACCAAAATTCCTCCTGACGTGTGCAAACCTCATCATCAACTACAGAAGACGTCTGACCGCTGTGCTTGCCAACAAGGGTTTTGCCACCAAGTATTAGGTCGTTTGCCAGAGGGATTAAATACTTATTTCCCTCTGCAGAATGCAAATAAATTCATATACTTTCCACAATGTGATTTTCCGGATTTAATTTGTGATGTGCTATCTCTCACTGTTACCAATAACCTACCCTTCAATTATGGGCTGCTCATGTCTTTGTCAGTGGGCAAACTTACAAAATCAGCAAGGGATCAAATACTTATTTCCCCCACTGTATATATAAAACATTTTTTGTTTGCTAAACTTAGCCTTGTGAAATCAATTTAATAACTCTATGTAAGGACCGTTGGCTGACCTGGTTATGGTGCTCAGTGAATGGATCGAACCCTGACGCAGCATTAGCGAAATATGCTTCATGTCGGCCAACGGTCCTTACATAGAGTTATTAAATTGATTTCACAAGGCTAAGTTTAGCAAAAAAAATTCTTCCAGCAACTGTGGAAAATAAAGAATTTGTTATAAACTATAAGATACTCGGCCAAGTGTTTTGATTGTTGGACATACAATTGCCCCCGTCTTGCCAATGAGATGGATCTTTAAGTGTTTCTGTTTAAAGTTGATTTATCATGCCTAACTGTAGACAGACCCAAAATTGATTGCATTCTATAACCTGCATGCAGAAGTGCTAAGCACACCCCTGACTCGCCCATGCCTTCCCCCCCATCCATGTCCCTTTGTAGTTTCACGCTATGAATTTTGCACATGCAATTTGCCTGATCATGACTGAGTAGTTATGCACTTAACTGCTAATTAGTGCGTTTACACAAATTATAGCCAATAATTAATAGTTAACACCAATTAGCTAATTATATTAAGTTAAGGGCACAACTGACAAATTTTTATAACTTGCAAGTGCAACTATGCACACTGACCCCTGGATTTTATGTAGGATGCCCAAATTTGTACACAAATTAGTTAACGAGCCAATTAGGCTTGCATCTGCCTACATGCTATTCTGTAACATTACGCACCCAAAGTGTTTCCTTTGGCCGTGCCCCGGGCAGGTCAGGGGCGTTCCAGATATTTAGGTGCAGTATTATAGAATGCTAGGGTTGTATGCTAACATTTGCACCTGCTTTCAGCAGATGTAAGTCTTCGTGCCCAAAGTTGAGCACGGGAACTGGCACTAAGTGTTATCCAGAGTGGAGCAGTAGCCTAATGGTTAGTGCAGTGGTCTGAGAACCAGGGGAACTGGATTCAGTTCCCACTGCAGCTCCTTGTGACTCTGAGCATGTCACTTAACCCTTTGGTACCCCAGGTACAAAATAAGTACCTGTATATAATATGTAAACCACTTTGATTATAACTACAGAAAGGCATATATATGTCTCTAAAGGGAAATCTTTCCTCACCAATCTATTATGTTTCTTTGAAGGGGTGAACAAACATGTGGATAAAGGTGAGCCGGTCGATATTGTGTATCTGGATTTTCAAAAGGCGTTTGACAAAGTACCTCATGAAAGACTCCAGAAGAAATTGGAGAGTCATGGGATAGGAGGTTGTGTTCTGTTGTGGATTAAAAACAGGTTAAAAGATAGAAAACATGGAGTAGAGTTAAATGGTCAGTATTCTCAATGGAGAAGGGTAGTTAGTGGGGTTCCCAGGGGTCTGTGCTGGAACTGCTGCTTTTTAACATATTTATAAATGATCTAGAGGTGGGTTTAACTAGTGACGTAATTAAATTTGCTGACAACGCAGTTATTCAAAATTGTTAAATCATAAGCAGATTGTGAAAAATTACAAGAGGACCTTAGGTGACTGGGCATCCAAATGGCAGATGACGTTTAATGTGAACAAGTGCAAAGTGATGCATGTGGGAAAGAGGAACCTGATCTATAGCTATGTAATACAAGGTTCCATTTTAGGAGTGACCGACCACCAGGAAAGGGATCTAGGTGTCATCGATGATGTGTTGAAAAGCTCTGCTCAATGTGCAGCAGCTAAGAAAGCAAATAGAATGTTAGGTATTATTAGGAATAGGAATAGAAAACAAAATTGAGGACATTATAATGCCTTTGTATCGCTCCATGGTGCGACCGCACTTTGAATATTGTGTGCAGTTCTGGCCACCGCATCTCAAAAAAGATATAGTGAAATTAGAAAAAGTACAGAGAAGGGCTATGAAAATGATAAAGGGGAGAGGATGACTTCCCTATGAGGAAAGGCTAAAGTGGCTAGGGCTCTTCAGCTTGGAGAAAAGACGGCTGAGGGGAGATATAATAAAGGTCTATAAAATAACGAGTGGAGTGGAACAGGTAGACTTGAATCCACTTGCTTACGCTTTCCAAAAATACTAGGTCTAGGGGGCATGCAATGAAGCTACAAAGTAGTAAATTTAAAACAAATTGGAGAAAATGTTTCTTCACTCAACGTGTAATTAAACTATCGAATTTGTTGCCAGAGAATGTAGTAAAAGCAGTTAGCTTAGTGGGGTTTACAAAAGGTTTGGATAGCTTCCTAAAGGAAAAGTCCGTAAGCCATTATTAAAATGGATTTGGGGAAAATCCATTGCTTATTTCTAAGATAAGCAGCATAAAATGTACTGTTTTGGGATCTTGCCAGGTACTTGTAACCTAGATTGACCACTGTTAGAATCAGGATGCTGGGCTTGATGGAACTTTGGTCTGTCCCAGTCTGGCAATACTTATGCACTTTAAGAATACGAGGTTAGGGTGGATCTTTCCGGCGCCTAAATTTAGGTGTAATTTACTGAATCCATCCGTAAGTGTAAAATTGTATGTGCAAGTTTAGAGAATTAAAGGGACAGAGTATTTGCATACATTTACATCTGTGGAGCAGGTATACATTTCTACATGAGAATTTGTGCACTATTAGGGTTAATTCTAGGTGCCTATGTTGTCATTACAAAATACGCACTTTCTTAAAAACTTTGATACAAATGCCTTTTTGCGATTACCCCCATGATGAAGTGCCTTGTAAAAGTCTTAAACATTTTTCACATTCTACTGTGTACAAATAGTAGAATTCAGAATGCTTTGAAGTAGGAATTTGTTTCACTGGTCTACATAGCATACTCTATACTTTCAGCTTGAAAGAATAATTATAGATCTGTTCAAAAAGAAGTTCAAAATCAGAAATCAAAATGTCTTGATTACATAAGCCCCTTTTGCAGCTTTAACAGTAATGAGTCATTTAATATAGGTGTCTAATCAGCTTTGTACGGTGGGGTGATGCAGTTTTTGCTTATTCTTTTGACAGAATAGCTGAAGTTTCTTCAGATTGGCTGGGGATCATCTGTGTACTGCAGTCTTCAAGTCTTAGATTTGGGCTTTGACTGAACCTCTCAAGGATCTTCACGTTCTTTTTTTTGCTGATCCACTCCATTGTTGCTTTTGCTTTATGCTTAGAATTATTATCCTACTGAAAAGCAAATTTTCCTGTCTTATGTTTATTAAAAAACATAAACTATATATACTGCCAAACTTCCATGGTGGTGGACTCCGCCCTCAAGAGAGCCAGGAGTACTAGAGACTATGCTTCGGCGCCCCCAGGCAGAGAGGCTAGAATTCTTGACTCTTTTGGGAGGAAGACGTACCAGGCCGCTATGCTTGCCGCCAAGATACAGTCTTACCAGCTCTTCATGAGCGTGCACTTGCGGGACTCAATATGGCAACTGTCAGGCTTGGTTGATGCACTCCTTACGGAGCTGGCCGAGCCTTTTCGCCAGGTGGTCAGGCAGCAGAAGGCGTGTCGAAAGTTCCTGGCCAGGGGTACATTTGACACTTTTGACGTGGCATCCAGAGTTGCTGCTCAAGGTATAGTGATGCGCAGACTCTCATGGCTGCATGTCTCTGACCTGGATCATTCTGTCCAGCAGCGAATGGCGGATGTTCCTTGCCAGGTGAAAAAGTAGAGGATCTAGTTGATCAGATCAAGAAGCATAATGTTGCTGTGGATTCTCAATCCCACCGGGTGTCTTCTGCAACTGCCTCCTCATCTAGGAGGTTTTTTGGTGGGAGGAGGAGTGCTCCCTATTCCTATTCTAGGCGTAGGTACACTCCTGCTTCTCGGCAGCCTGCCGAGGCTCAACCCCAGCGCGCTCGTTCTCGTCAACAGCGTGTGACTAAGGCCCATACTTCTCCCCAGCAAAAGCAAGAGATGGGCTTTTGACTGGCTCCAGTTGAGCATAGCCTCAATAAAACTGTCTGTACCGGACGACTTACCGGTTGGAGGGAGGTTGATATTTTTTCACCAGTGGTGGCCTCTTATAACCTCTGATCAGTGGGTTTTTCAAATAGTCCGGTTAGGATACACTCTCAATCTGGAATCCAAACCTCCAAATTGTCCACCGGGAGCTGAATCTTACAGTTCCTAGCACAAGCGGGTACTTGCAGAGGAACTCTCCGCCCTTTTAAAGGCCAGTGCGGTCGAACCCCTTCCACCAGGGGAAGAAGGGCTGGGATTCTATTCCAGGTACTTCCTTGTGCAGAAGAAAACAGGAGGGATGCATCCCATTCTAGATCTAAGGGGCCTGAACAGATTTCTAGTTCGAGAAAAGTTCAGGATGGTTTCCCTGGGCAACCTTCTTCCCATGATTCAAGAGAACGATTGGCTATGCTCTCTGGACTTAAAGGATGCTTACACACATATCTCGATCCTTCCAGCTCACAGGAAGTATCTTTGATTTCGGCTGGGAACTCAACACTTTCAGTACTCTGTGCTGCCTTTTGGTCTGGCGCCTGCGCCCAGAGTATTCACAAAGTGCCTGGCAGTAGTCGCAGCGTCACTACGCAGACTGGGAGTGCATGTGTTCCCTTATCTCGACGATTGGCTGGTGAAGAGCACCTCGAAGGCAGGCGCTCAGCAGTCCATTCGAATGACTATTCAGGTGCTAGAACTACTGGGGTTCATAATCAATTACCCCAAGTCCCATCTCACTCCAGTGCAAAAGTTGGAATTCATTGGAGCTCTGTTGAACACAAAGACAGTTCAAGTTTATCTTCCCGAGACAAGGCCAGACAACCAGGGTTGCCAGGTGGAAAATTTTTTTCCAGCCTAAAGGAGCCCAAAATCCAGCCCAAAACCCGCCCAAACTCAAACCCCGCCCCTGACACCCCCGCCCCCGCGTCATCACCCCCGCCCCCGCCGTCATCAACCCCGCCCCCGCCGTCATCGGACCCGCCTCCCCGTCATCGGCCCCGCCTCCCCCGTCACTAACCCCGCCTCCCACGTCACTAACCCCGCCTCCCACGTCACTAACCCCGCCTCCCACGTCACTAACCCCGCCCAGAAACGTCATTAACCCCGCCCACCGCGGCCGAAAAAGCCAGCGAAAAACCCGCAAAAGCCGGCGAAAAAACCGCCCCGAAGCCAAAAAGGAGCCCAAAAAACCGCAACCCGCCGCGGGCAAAAATTTCCCGCGGCGGGTCGCGGAAAACCGCCCAATTGGGCGGTAAAACCGCCCACCTGGCAACACTGCAGACAACCTCCTGTCCCTGGTGTCCATAGTTCAAGCGTCTCAACAGATCATGGCTCGGCAGATGTTGAGACTTCTGGGGCACATGGCCTCCACAGTTCATGTGACTCCCATGGCACGTCTACACATGCGATTGACTCAGTGGACCCTAGCTTCCCAGTGGTATCAAGCTGCGGGGAGTCTAGAGGATGTAATCCAACTGTCCACCGACTTCCGGAATTCTCTGCAGTGGTGGGCGATTCGATCCAATCTGACCTTGGGGCGTGCATTCCAAATTCCTCAGCCACAAAAAGTGCTGACGACGGATGCATCCCTCCTGGGGTGGTGAGCTCATGTAGATGGGCTTCACATTCAAGGAGCCTCACCTGAACTCTCGTCCACGCTCTCATTACCTCTCGTCTCGACTACTGCAACTTGCTCCTCACTGGCCTCCCACTCAGCCATCTATCCCCCCTTCAATCCATTCAGAACTCTGCCGCACGTCTCATATTCCGCCAGAACCGATATACTCATATCACCCCTCTCCTCAAGTCGCTTCACTGGCTTCCGATCAGATACCGCATCCAATTCAAGCTTCTCCTCCTTACTTACAAATGCACTCACTCTGCTGCTCCTCACTACCTCTCTACCCTCATCTCCCCCTACGTTCCTGCCCGTAACCTCCGCTCACATGACAAATCGCTCCTCTCAGTACCCTTCTCCACCATTACCAACTCCAGGCTCCACTCATTTTGCCTTGCCTCACCCTATGCCTGGGACAGTCTTCCTGAATCCCTACGCCAAGCCCCCTCCCTACCCATCTTCAAATCCTTGCTTAAAGCTCACCTCTTCAATGCTGCATTCAGAACCTAACCTTTCGAACATATAGGTTGCCCCAATCTGTCTGACCTATCAGATTAATTGTACATTTGTCTTTTAGATTGTAAGCTCTTCGAGCAGGGACTGTCCTTCCATGTTAAATTGTACAGTGCTGCGTAACCCTAGTAGTGCTTTAGAAATGTTAAGTAGTAGTAGTAGTAGTAGTAGTAGTAGTAGTAGTAAAAAGGTCTTCAGCTCAATCTCCTCGAATTGCAAGCAATCTGGAATGCTCTAAAGGCTTTCAGAGACTGGCTGTCCAACCAAATCATATTGATTCAGACAGGCAATCAGGTTGCCATGTAATACACCAACAAGCAGGGGGGCACCGGATCTCGCCCTCTGTCAGGAAGCCGTCCAGATGTGGCTTTGGGCATGCTGTCATGGCATTCTCTCCAAGCCACATACCTGGCAGGCGTAAACAACAGTCTGGCCGACAGGTTGAGCAGGATAATGCAACCTCACGAGTGGTTGCTGAACATGGGCGTAGCCCGCAAGATCTTCCAAGCGTGGGGCACCCCCTCGGTGGATCTTTTTGCCACTCAATCCAATCACAAGGTCCCTCAGTTCTGTTCCAGGCTTCAGGCCCACGACAGATTAGTGTCAGATTCCTTTCTCCTACATTGGGGAACAGACCTCCTGTATGCATATCTTCCCATACCTCTAGTAGGGAAGGCTTTGCTGAAGCTCAAACAAGACTGCGGAACCATAATTCTGATTGCTCCCTTCTGGCCGCGTCAGATTTGGAAGATTGGAATGTTTTCCAACCCTCATCACTGAGAACGAAGGGTTGCTTCTACATCCCAACCTCCAGTTTCTGGCTCTCACAGCCTGGATGTTGAGAGCTTAGAATTTGCCTCCTTGTGTCTGTCAGAGGGTGTCTCCTTAGTCTTGCTTGCTTCCAGAAAAGATTCCACAAAGATGTGTTACTCTTTCAAATGGAGGAGGTTTGCCTTCTGGTGTGACAGCAAGGCCCTAGATCCTTTTTCTTGTCCTACACAGACCCTGCTTGAATACCTTCTACACTTATCAGAGTCTGGCCTCAAAACCAACTTTGTAAGAGTTCACCTTAGTACGATTAGTGCTTATCATTGCTGTGTAGAGGGTAAGCCTATTTCTGGACAGCCTTTAGTTGTTTGCTTCATGAGAGGTTTGCTTTTGTCAAAGCCCTCTATCAAACCTCCACCAGTGTCATGGGATCTCCACTTCGTCGTCACCCAGCTGATGAAAGCTCCTTTTGAGCCACTGAATTCCTGCCATCTGAAGTACTTGACCTGGAAGGTCATTTTCTTAGTGGCTGTTACTTCAGCTCGTAGGGTCAGTGAGCTTCAGGCCTTGGTAGTGCATGCAACTTATATAAAATTTCATCACAACAGAGTAGTCCTCCGCACGCACCCTAAGTTCCTGCCAAAGGTGGTGTTGGAGTTCCATCTGAACCAGTCAGTTGTCTTGCCAGCATTCTTTCCTCGTCCTCATACCCGCCCTGGCGAAAGCAGTTTGCATACCTTGGACTGCAAGAGAGCATCGGCTTTTTACATGGTGAGGACAAAGCCCATCAGACAGACCGCCCAGTTGTTTGTTTCTTTCAATCCCAACAGGATGGGAGTCGCCATCGGGAAAACGCACAATCTCCAGTTGGCTAGCAGATAGCATTTCCTTCACTTATGCCCAAGCTGGGCTATCTTTAGAGGGCCATGTCACGGCTCATAATGTTAGAGCCATGGCTGCATCAGTGGCTCACTTAAAGTCAGCCTCTATTGAGGAGATTTGCAAGGCTGCAATGTGGTCATCAGTCCACACATTCACTTCTCACTACTGCCTTCTGCCCAACGCGACAGTTGGTTTGGGCTGTCAGTGCTGCAGAATCTGTTTGGAGTTTAGAATCCAACTCCACCCCCCTAGACCGAATTTTGTTCTGTTCCAGGCTGTACTCTGTTAGTTGTTTATGGTTTCAGATCAATCTATGTTACGTCCTCGCCGTTGTGAGGCCCAATTGACCAGTGTTCATTTTTTTGAGTGAGCCTGGTTGCTAGGGATACCCCACATGTGAGAACAAGCAGCCTGCTTTTCCTCGGAGAAAGCGAAGATACTTACCTGTAGCAGGTATTCTCCAAGGACAGCAGGCTGATTGTTCTCACAAAACCACCCTCCTCCCCTTTGGAGTTGTTCTTTTTGTTTGTTGCTTCTATTCTTTTTGATTATACTGAGGAAGCACGCTCACACGTAGTACAAGTAAGTTGGCCGCATGGACAATTTAATTCACGTTACTCGCTATGCCTTATATAGAATCCTGGAGATTGTACTTGGGTTTTTTCTTCCATATTTGATTTGGCTTTCTGTGCTTTGGATTCCCTCTTTGCTGCTTACTGTTACGAGTGCAAAATTTCTTTCCCTAATGACTTTAAAGGATCTGAATAATTCAGAATCCAAAAATGAACTCAATGGGGGGTTTCACGTGAATATGAATCGGACTAAAACGTTTGCATTGCACATCCCTAATTCGTTCTTTTATAGAAGACTGGCCAAGTCTTAGCAAAGAACTTTCCAATATATTATCCCTGCGTTTTGGAGTTCTGTCCCAAAGGAAACTGTTCTGGAGATCTTGCCAGGTACTTGTGACCTGGATTGACCACTGCTGGAAACAGGATACTGGCTGATAACAACCAAATATCACTAATTGTCGATAAATGGAATTTATGCTTGCTTCTTTTTAGGAATTTCCTAAAAACGCGCACATAAATTCCAATGCACATAGCTGAAAGGAGTCATGGGAGGAGTATGGGTGTGTCGGGGTGTCAATCACATTTACATGTGTTATAATAGAATTCGGGGGAATGTGCGTACATTTAGGCGCAGGCATTTACACCAGGTTTTCAGTGGCATAAACAGCTGTGCCTAAATGTATGTGCATTTCCCCAGCGTATGCGCTAGTCTGTAAACCATGTCTTACTGTAGATCAGTTTATAGAATAGCACTAGCACGTTATTCCAATGCGCCTACATTTTGGACGCCATATACAGAATCTAGTCCTATATGCAGATACTTTCTCTGTCCCTAGTGGGCTCACAATCTAATTTATTTTTTGTACCTAGGGCAGTGGAGGGTTAAGTGACTTGTCTAGGGTCACAAGGAGCTACAGTGGGAATCGAACCCAGGTCACCAGGATCTCAGCTTACTGCACTCTAAAGCAAAAGTGGCATTGCAACAACATATTTTTCAATTTCATCCTTCATCAATAACATGATAGTTATGTCTTAGGATGAATATCAAAGAGAGAACAATATTACACTAGAGTTTAACGATTTTTTACTTATCCCTCTGAAAGCAGATCTTTAGCTTGTCTGTCTGGCAGCAAGCTCTAAAGCACTACATGAAGACATCTAACAGTGTGAATACACATGAGCTGTAAGCCACAGAATAACCTCAAATGAGGACCAGGAAGGTTTCATTTTTCTAGTGACGTTTGTTTCTACAGTAAGTCCTGCTTTGAAATGTTTGGATTTTCATCTGTGAGGGAAATGCTGTTGCTTCTGGTTTTCAAATTTCCTTTAAATAAATGAATTGTACTGTATGATAAACTGCTTTGGAGAATGTGGAATCCAGTAACTAGACTGTTGCATTTCTTATAATCAAAGTCCTGGAAGTTGTATATTCCATTTTTAAGCTTTGAAAATGAGTCATACTGTTTCAGAAATGATTTCCTCCACCTCCAGATTCTTCTGTTGCTAACTTATGGAGGTCTCAAACATGTTCTGACTGCAGCTGACCTCTTTCTTCCTGGATCTATTGTGCAACTACAGACTTCACATGCTGCATCTTCAAGATGGCTGTGAAATAGAGACTTGCACGGGAACGGGGTTCGCAGGAATCCCGCGGGGACGGAAGCAGTTCTGTGGGATTCCCGTGGGAACTGAAACCATTCCTGCGGGGTTACCGTGGGGATGGAAACAATTCCTGTGGGGTTCCCATGAAAGTGTATGCTGCACTTGCGCCTGCCTCTCTCACTTACCGAGTACCAAGTTCTTTGAGTGCTGTCTCCTCCTCCTCCTCCTTGCTTTAACAGCATAGATACAGATGAACACAGGGGGGGGTCTCAAATTAAAAAATGGAAGTTATAAGAAATCTAAACTTAAATGGCTGCATGTGTGTGGATGTGTTGAGTGATGCTTAGATGGCGACTCCGGCTGCGATGAACTAGGGCCGATACCGGGCAGACTTGTAATGTCTGTGTCTCATATATGGCAGTCTGGTTTAGGATGGGCTGGGTTAGGTGTGCTATTTGAGGTTTAGAAAACTGGTTAAATCTTACTTGTTTAGAAAGTTGGGTTTTTTTTATGTACTTGCCTTGAGTTTAGCCACCCATCTGATTATCCCAACTGACTCTATACCATGTATCTTGTCCCCATCTATATATCTGCACTTGGCCCCTCAGCTATATGGTAAGCTGTAGTATCATAGCTATGTTGTTTGAATATTCTAATGTGTACTTATTAGATGTTTCATTAGTATTATGCTGACATTGAATTATATCTCTGTTGTTTGAATTTCAGTGCTGTTAAATAATATTACCAATATATTTATTTATTGGGATTTATAATCGCCTTTATGAAGAGATTCACCCAAGGCGGTGTACAGCAGATACAGTTTTACATAAAACTTAGAATTTTGTTAACAGAGTAATAATAGTAAAATGATCAAGTATAAACATAAATACAATAAATAGGTAAACTTGCAAACAGCAAATTGAAACCTAATAATAGAACTACCATGAAACAGGATCAAAAATATACACTTTCCTCTCTTATTGGTTATGTAATTCGCTAGATATAGCTAGCCTTAATTGTTGTCTGCACTGAGCTATTTTGATTTGCAGTGGCATGCAAACATTTATTGTATTGTATCAGTTTACTAAGAAGATTTGAGCAATTTAACTTGTAAAACTACAATATCACCTGTCAGTTTTAGTACAAGGAAATCTTGTGATGTGTAAATTTGGAAGGCGTACAGAGGCTTGAGATTTGTGGAATTATGTCAAACGTCATAGAACTCTCTGTAGAGAGGCCTAGATGTGAAAAGATAACAAATAACATCAGTCCTCAGGTTGACAGATGTGGATTGCTTTTGGTTTAGCTTATTATGACAGGACATGGATGTCATCACAGGGCATGTCAGACCAAATAAAAGCAAGGTGTGATACAGTAAAGAAAATACATTGCACACACTTAAAAAAACGTAAGCCTCAGCACGGGTAATGTTTAAACTAGATATTAACCCTGTAGTGACACAGTAGATGTGAGCAGATAAGGATTAATTGGTCTAGCTAGTCTGCCTAATTATTGCCTGTGACTCTGCTGTCACTGTTCTTGTGCTTAACACAGGGGGAGGTGATAAGGGCTTCAAGCAGTGTTAGCCCAATATACTTTACTACCTGCAGGAGATCATTCTTTATCCAGGTCAGTTTTTTCTCCTGTTATGGGTCCTCTACTGAAAAAAACACAACGAAAACGGTAGATGCACAGGAAGACCAAACTAAAATCACAAATGTAAAAAAGCCAATATCATTTATTAAGACCCTACACGGTCCGTGTTTCGGCCAGAGAGGCCTTCTTCAGAGGTCTAAGACAAAACAAAAATACAACACATATATCATAAAAGTTAATAATAAAACATTTCCATTGTTGCAAGCTATGGGTCCTCTACTGACCACAGTGCACTTCCCATTGTATTTGTCTATAACATGCATTAAATTTGGTCATTGTTCTAGTTTTCTCCATCTCTGCTGATAGAATATTCCGGTATATTGGAACTCTAAGGGGGTAATTCTGTAAGGTGATGCCTAGTTTTACAAGGTGCATAAATGACTTTTTATAAAGTACCACCTCATAGAAAAGTATGCACCAGGATTTGATGATGCATACTTTGCCAATGGGCATGTACTTGGGCAGGAGTTTGGATGGCGGGTGGGCAGAGCATACATATACATGAGTAAATTAAAAAATTCTATCATTTATATGTGTAAATGTTAACATTTAGGCGCAATCAAATAAGTAGGACTAAATCTTCATGTGAAAGGACATTATAAACTTCAAAAATCTACTCCCAGCAACATAGAGATTTCACATTGTTTTATAACAGCGTTGCTTAAGTGATTCTGCAGCGCTTGTGTTGTAAGATCTGAAGTTCCAGCTTTCACAAAAATATTTAGGCGCAGGCATTCATACCAACTATAAGGGAGTTTCTTGCATATTTTTGACCATTTGTGCTAATATTCTATAAAGAAAAGTAGTCATTTACTTTTCCTTAGGGAACAGACATGAAATAGGCGCCAATACTAGCGCCTCCAGTGAGCATCCTGCTACAGAATTACCCTCTAAAAGAGCAATTCTTTACAAAGAACTCAAGACAATCACTTGAGAAATACAATTTATTTTATTTATTTATTTTATTTTTGTTACATTTGTACCCCGCGCTTTCCCACTCATGGCAGGCTCAATGCAGCAGGCAATGGAGGGTTAAGTGACTTGCCCAGAGTCACAAGGAGCTGCCTGTGCTGGGAATCGAACTCAGTTCCTCAGTTCCCCAGGACCAAAGTCCACCACCCTAACAACTAGGCCACTCTTCCACTCAGATGGCCAAAACCTCATTCTTGATTAAGAAAAAACTTTTTTAAAAAGCAACGTTTTCAACATCTTCCTAAAAGAAGTGTTTCCAGAATTATTGATAAAACGTAAAGAATACTTGTGCCAAATTTTGGGTGCTTGATAAGCAACGAAGTCTATCACAATTCTTAAATCACTTAAAACCCTTGACTAAAGGGAAAGTAAAAGGAGAATGGGTAACAGTCCTACTAGAAACTAAAAATTCAAAATGAGAGAATAGATATTCAGGACAATCACTGTTGAAAACTCGATCAAAATACAGGAAATTTTAAACAAGATCCTGGCCTCAATTGGGAGCCATTGAAGCTCTATATAAAATTTTAAAATTCTATCATGCTTAAACAAAGAAAAGATCAATCTAACTACAATATTTTGAATTGTCTACAGTCAGTGAAGAATGTATCTAGGGGGCACCAAGATATATCAAGTTAGAATAATCTAGCTTTGACAAAAGCAGAGATTGAACGAGTAATCTAAATTGTTCAACCTCAAAGAACTTTCTAATTCTTTGTAATTTTCTCATAAAAAAGAGCTTTTAATCAGAGAATTGACCTGTGGTTCAAGGGAAAGAGATTACATAAGTACATAAGTACATAAGTAGTGCCATACTGGGAAAGACCAAAGGTCCATCTAGCCCAGCATCCTGTCACCGACAGTGGCCAATCCAGGTCAAGGGCACCTGGCACGCTCCCCAAACGTAAAAACATTCCAGACAAGTTATACCTAAAAATGAGGAATTTTTCCAGTCCATTTAATAGCGGTCTATGGACTTGTCCTTTAGGAATCTATCTAACCCCTTTTTAAACTCCGTCAAGCTAACCGCCCGTACCACGTTCTCCGGCAATGAATTCCAGAGTCTAATTACACGTTGGGTGAAGAAAAATTTTCTCCGATTCGTTTTAAATTTACCACACTGTAGCTTCAACTCATGCCCTCTAGTCCTAGTTTTTTTGGATAGCGTGAACAGTCGCTTCACATCCACCCGATCCATTCCACTCATTATTTTATACACTTCTATCATATCTCCCCTCAGCCGTCTCTTCTCCAAGCTGAAAAGCCCTAGCCTTCTCAGCCTCTCTTCATAGGAAAGTCGTCCCATCCCCACTATCATTTTCGTCGCCCTTCGCTGTACCTTTTCCAATTCTACTATATCTTTTTTGAGATACGGAGACAAATTTGTAATTACGGGAGAGAGGATACTTAATTTGATCTATAAATATGTGATCGGTCAATGGGTCAGGATTATTATCCAAAAATAGAGGAGTGTGGTAGCCGTGTTAGTCCACTCTTAAGGTTATCAATAGAAATCAAACAAAATAAAACATGGAAAAGAAAATAAGATGATACCTTTTTTATTGGACATAACTTAATACATTACAATGTATTAAGTTATGTCCAATAAAAAAGGTATCATCTTATTTTCTTTTCCATGTTTTATTTTGTTTGATTTCTATTGATATCCAAAAATAAAAACTTGGTTTTCTCAGTGTTCAATTTAATCTTATAATTTGACATCCATACACTTATTATTGACATACAGCTTTGAATAACTGACAATATTTGCATTAATGACAGACTGGGATCAAAAAAATGATATCATCCGCAAAATTGTGGATGAAAAAGCCCTTGTGTAATTGCCACTCCAAAGTATATAAAAATACATTAAAACATGTAGGTGAAAGAGGAGATCTCTGTGGGGATAAAACTCCATTCTGCTTCATTCTGTACAATCTGGTGGACAAAAACCCTCTAAACCAATCTAACACTTTATCAGTGATACCAATGTTACCTAACTCAGAGAGTAAGATGTCATGATCCACCGGATCAAATGCAGAGGAGACATCAAATTGCAGAATGAGAGCTTTTTTACATAACAGGGACCTAGTTCAGCTGTATCAAGAATTGATAAACTATGTGCCTGCATATACACACCTTTTGTGCATGCACAAATCTAGAATTCTAACACGAATGTGCACAAATATATACTTATCCCTGAAAGCACTAGCAAGGTATCTGAACTGTATTTTGTAATGGTGTGTAACGTACACACAAGGGGGAGAGGGACATAAGCATGGGTGGGGCTCCCACTTTTTGATTCTTCTTAGGTTCTTGAGTTTTAAAGATTTTTAAGAAATGTTATTTTATTGTTGTGTTGATACAAATTTGTTTTGTTCTCTCTTGATGAGAAGAGCCTTTCTTATTGTGAACTACCTAGAAGTCCTTTTTTGGATAATTTATTCGATATACAAAACAGAATAGCATAGCATGATAAGGGAGGAGCTATTGTAGTGTAGAGTAGACATGATTATTTGCAAGAAATCTGTAGACAGAACAAGATACACAGACATATATTAAATTAGATATAGATCCTACTGAAATGTTTCAAGATAAGATTAAGCATCTCGCACTTTTAGATAAGGATGCAGGTTTTATATTTATGAATTAATTTAGGGCCTCTTTTATCAAGTTGTGTGGCAATGCCAATGGAGCCTTTTAAATTGAATGAGCTTTGTCAGCATTTCTGCACTGGGTACCTCTAGCATGTCTTGATAAAAGAGACCCTTAAATTCTTAAATCCAGGTTATCCTAAACTTCCAATTTTTTTTACACGGTGCCTAAAATTATGGAAAGATTATGTATATATGTCAGTGTTTTTGATGCAACAGACAGATTCATATTTTTGCAGTTGTTGGATCAGATTGATGGTGATTTGGAACATTGTCTTTTAATTAATTTAGATATGTGTTCCTTGTACACCTGTATCTCAAGATGAAACATTGGCCATCATTTTTTCAGCTTTGGAGTGTCGTCCTCGACCTTATGACGTCCCTTCTTGGTTCCTGATGGATTTGACTTCTATTACTTTACACGGCAATCATTTTGTGTTTGATAATGATATCTATCAGCAATTCGCAAGGGTGACTATGGGAGCTTCTTATGCTCCGGCCATTACTAATTTATGTATGACAGATTTTGAAAGGAAATGAGTTTGACTCCTCTAGCTATAAAAATGTTAAGTTTTTGCACAAGTTTATTGAAGATATTTTTTAATATATACTGACACCCAAGCAGAACTTATGGCCTTTGTTGATTATCTTAATGGTTGTCATGCAACTATCAGATTTCAATGTAATTGCCAGACATCTGAGATTTCATTTTTGGATGTCAAGAGTGTGTTAAAAAAAAAAAAAAAGGATAAATTGTCCATTGCTGTATTTAGGAAATCTACAGATAGGAATTTCTGCACTATAGTAGTATTTATTTATTTATATAATTTATTTGTAACATTTGTAACCCACATTTTCCTACCTATTTGCAAGCTCAGTGTGGCTTACATAGTACCATAAAGGCGTTCGCCAATTCCGATATAAACAGTTACACAGTGATGTTATGGTAGAATAAGGTTCATGTGGAACAAACATATTAGGGAATCGTAAGTTATGTCCATTACGTTCTTTGGTTTCGTAGTGTTGCAGGGTTCAGGCATTTAAGTAGGGTTGGTAGGGTATGCCTTTTTGAACAGGTAAGTTTTTAATGATTTCCGGAAGTTTAGGTGGTTATAAGTTGTTGTCACGGCTTTTGGTAGTGCGTTTCATAGTTGTGTGCTTATGTAAGAAAAGCTAGATGCATAAGTTGAATTTGTATTTGAGTCCTTTGCAGCTTGGGTAGTGGAGATTTAGATATATTTGTGTTGATCCGGTTGTATTTCTGATTGGTAGGTCGATGAGGTCTGTCATGTATCCCGGGGCCTCGCCGTAGATAATCTTATGAACCAGGGTGCAGATTTTGAAAGCAATACGTTCTTTGATTGGGAGCCAGTGCAGTTTTTCGCGGAGGGGCTTGCCGCTTTTGAATCGCGTTTTTCCAAATATAAGCCTGGCTGCTGTGTTTTGAGCGGTGTGAAGTTTTTTTATGAGTTGTTCTTTGCATCCTGCATAAATTCCATTGCAGTAATCTAGGTGGCTTAGTACCATTGATTGTATCAGGTTGCGAAATGTTTCCATTGGGAAGAATGGTTTAATGCGTTTGAGTTTCCACATTGAGTGGAACATTTCCTTAGTTGTGGATTTCACGTGGCTCTCTAGTGTTAGGTTGCGCTCGATTGTAACGCCAAGGAGTTTCAGGCTGTCTGAGATGGGAAGGGTGTAATCTGGGGTGTTTATATTTTTGGGGTTGTTCACGTTGTATTGGGATGAGAGGATGAAGCAGTGTGTTTTTTTCTGTATTGAGTTTTAGTTGAAATGCATTTGCCCATGAATCCATGATGTTCAAGCCGAGCTTAATTTTGTTGGTGATTTCTGTAGGATCGTGTTTGTAAAGAATGTATATTGTGACATCGTCTGCATAGATGAAAGGGTTAAGACCTTGGTCGGATAAGGACTTGTCTAGTGTGGTCATCATTAGGTTGAAGAGGATCGGTGATAGTGGTGATCCTTGAGGTACTCCGCAGTCTGCTTTCCACGGTGATGATATGTTTGAATTTGATTTCACTTGATATGTTCTAGTGGTTAGGAAACCCTTGATCCAACTAAGTATATTTCCTCCGATTCTGAAGTAGTCTAGGAGTCTTAGTAGTATATTGTGGTTTACCATATCGAATGCACTGGACATGTCGAATTGGAGGAGGAGTATGCTTTTACCTGTTGCTATTTCTTGCTTGAATTTCACTAAGAGAGTGATTAGTACTGTTTCAGTGCTATAGAGGGGGCGAAATCCTGATTGTGATTAATGTAATAATTGAGAATTTGTTTAGATAGTCAGTAAGTTGCTTGGTTACCATACTTTCCATCAATTTGATTACCAGTGGGATAGATGCTACTGGTCTGTAGTTGGTGATTTCATTTGTATTTTTCTTGGTGTCTTTTGGTATTGGGGTGAGTAGGATGTTGCCGTTTTCCTTAGGGAAGAGACCTTGTTGAAGCAGGTAGTTTAGGTGGGATGTGAGGTCAGTTATGAAGCGGTCAGGGGCGGATTTTATTAGGCAGCTGGGGCAGGTATCCAATTTACAGTGGGTGTTAGAGAACCTTTTGATTGCCTGGGTGACTTTCGACGGTGAGGAGAGTGAAGTTTGACCAAGTTCGGTCAGCTGGGTATTCTTCGGGGGTTGGATCCAGACTACTGATGAAGTTTTCGATATCGGTAGTGTCCTGAGGTAGCGTGTTGCGTAGGTTTGTAATTTTTTCATTGAAATATTTAGCAAGTATGTCTACAGATGGAATGTCTGTATTGGTTGTTGTGACCGCCATAGTGTCTAGTAGTTTGTTCACAAGTTGGTATAGTTTCTTCGTGTCTTTGTGATCAGGCCCTATTTTAATTTTATAGTATGTCCTTTTGGTTTGTCTTATTGCGCATTTGTATTTTCTTTGTATCTGTTTCCATGCATTGAGTGTGTGTTCATCTTTTATTTTTTTCCATGCTTGTTCGAGTTTCCTGGATTGTGTTTTTAATGATTTCAGTTCATCGTTGAACCATGGTATAGAATTATGCCTACATGAGGTTGTTGTTCGTAAGGGTGCTATTTCATCTAGTATACTTCTGCATCTTTTATCCCATTCTGTGAGATAGTGTGTGGAGTCTGTTTGTGCTGTCCATTCGTTATTGTATATCTGTAGCTAGAATGTTTTCGGGTCTGTTTGGCCTCTGGTGCTATAGGTTGTGTGTTCTTGTGTGCGGTTTGAGCCCTTCTTCCGCCATTTGCATGCATCCGATATGTTTGAAAAAGTCTCCCTTCTTCACAATTTTTAAAATATAGATGTATCTGTGTTACCACCACAGAATATATGTAGGCTTCCAAATTGTTGAGAGCTCATCTGGTGGTTGAGTTTATCGATCTGTCCCAGTATGGCAGTGCTTATGTTCTTATTTATTGAATGCCACTGTCAACCTAGGAAGCTCTTCTTGTAGTGATGGTCACTCTACTGCTGATGGGTTTGCTACCCTCTTGGCTCAGATATCAGCTTCAAACACCAACTTCACGCTTTTCTACTTGCTTAGGGTCAATTCCAATAATTTCCTGTGACTCTGGTACCTTGCCCAGACCTGGGCTAATTTTACCCCAATTTCATCCTTTTCTTTGTCTAAATCTGTAGCATTCATGAGAAATTTCTCTACTCGTGGTGACCTGTTTCCTGATTATATATATATATAATCAGGAAACAGGTCACCACGAGTAGAGGAATTTCTCATGAATGCTACAGATTTAGACAAAGAAAAGGATGAAATTGGGGTAAAATATATAAATATATATATATATATTTTTTTTTTTGTCCTGGGTCTCCTTCCCTTTCTGATAGGTATGATCAATTCAGTTTTGTGCTTGGGTCTGTTTTCTAGTCCCTGAAATATACAACAGTGCTCCCCTTTGAAATCATCTAATGTGGATAGCACATTTGCTTTTAATTATCGCCTATTATCTAACCTTCTCTTTGTATCCAAGTTACAAAAGAAGGTAATCCATGGGCAGCCATGTAAATTCTTGTAGAAACCTTAGACAGGTTGGCTTTTGCTCAGGGCACAGCACAGAAACCTTGCTGTTGTCCCTCTTGAATGAGGTAAGATGTAAGGCAGAGGTAGGTAAGACTGCAGTAATTGTTCTCTTGCCCACCGTAATCTTAATTTCATGCTTGATTGACCTGGGTGTGGGTGGCTGACCTCAGCTGGTTCTGATCATATTTAATGGATTGTACTTTTTTTTAACATCTGTTGAATCTCGCCTAAGTATCATTCAGTGTACACTGGGTATTTCCCTGTCCCTGGAGGGTTCACAATCAAAGTTTGTATGTGAGGTAATGGAGGGTTAAGTGACTTGCCCAAGATCACAAGGAGCAGCAGTGGGATTTAAACCAGCCACCTCTGGCTGTCAAGCCCAGTGCTCTAACCACTAGGTCACACCTCCATGCCACTTTGTATTGTACTTTGGAACTTACTGCCCCTGCTATAGGACTGAGACTTCAGGGTTAAATTACATGTGATACTGAAAACTTTTTTTTCTTTACTAAGCCTTGTCTATTTTATTTATTTATTTATTTATTTATTTATTACATTTGTATCCCACATTTTCCCACCTATTTGCGGGCTCAGTGTGGCTTACAATACATTATGAATTATGGAAATACAGTTTGTTACATTGCGATTCTGGGTTACATTGTGAAGCGTTATGGAAGACAAAGTCAAGTATGAGTGGGGTGAGTTGCCAGTGCCGTCCCCAGCTATCTCGAGGCAATTGGGGGGGGGATTAGTTAAGTGATTTGCCCTAGGCCACAAGAAGCCACTGTGGGATTTGAACCTGGGCTGTCTCTTTCTATATAAATATATAATTGGAGGATAAGACGACATTCTACTTGAGAAGTTACTAGTTTCATACAACGCAGCTATTGACAGTATTTGAGTGAGCCCAGTCTTGCTGTGAGCTCTGTGGACTAGAAATAATATTTTTGTTTTGACATGTTGTTGTTACCCTTAGATGCTAGTTATGTTGTGGGTATAGCTCATGCGTTTCTCAATAGTTAACGAAGTTACGTTCAAGTACAGTAGGTATTTTCTCTGTCCCTGGAGAGTTAAGTGACTTGTTTAAGATAGCAAAGAATGGTAGTAGGAATTCAACCTGACTTCCCTGATCCTCCACCCACTGTATATATTTAGTAATTATTGATTTCTGTAACTAATTTGTTGCTTTCCTGTGTATCTCATTCATTTTGCATGTGCTTGTTGATTTTATGTAAACTGTTTTGTATTATATTGATTTTATGTAAATTGTCTTGTTTTGCTTTGAAAGGTGGTATATGAAGTATTGGAATAAACTAAAACTAAACTACTTTTTACCCTCACTTTGAAAATGTGCTGTAGGCACACAGTACTTACAGACATTTGCACTTTGTGTGCAGGTACTTTCTTCAAGGAAAATCCAATCTCTGTATGTTATTTCCCTACTCTAACCTAAATACACACAGTAACATAGTAACATACATAGTAGATGACGGCAGAAAAAGACCTGCACGGTCCATCCAGTCTGCCCAACAAGATAACTCATATGTGCTACTTTTTAGGAATGCATCCTCTAAATGCAGCAAAAAGCATGCCTGTCATGTAATACTGTGCGCCCTTGCAGCCACTTGTTTTGAAAATTGTCCTCTTAAAAGGATACTGGCAGTTAGCAGTTTAACTACAGCAAACTTTCAAACATGTGTTCAAGAGTGAAGGCAGCATTTCCCATGGCAAACAAATTACTTTATGATAAAGTTGCCAAAGGCAATTTGAGCAACTGAGAAGTACGCATGTGTGGTTGCAAAAAAATTGTAGAATACTGACAGGATTTTCAGTTAAGAAAAACAGTTGAAATACCAGATGGTACTCTGGAGTGGGAGGCTGAACAAATTCTTTTCAACGATTTATGTCGTAGGAAGGTTAAACGCCTACACAAGCAGAGTTTGTACTCCAGGTGTGGTGTCTTGAGGGAACAGCATGACGTGAGAGGCTGCTGCACATAATCTAGAAGGGCTCTCAGCTTAAAATCTGAAATAAAACTGCAAACTACAGTGCAAAATCCTGACCATTATTTTGTAAATTCCCTATCTAGTTTATAACCTTGTTAACATAGCTTACAGTTTTCCTGTTCGTTTTTTTTATTGCTTGTTTTGCCTATACCAGTCTCCTTTCTTCTGTTTGTATAGTATTTTGTACTTTAAGAATTTAAATGGTGCAGATCTTTGGGACAACTACTGTATCAAGTTTGTGTGGATATATAATACATACAGCAGCTCTCTGAGAGAGGGATGCTGGGTTATAAATGTATTTATAATTGTATTTGTGGAGTGTTTTAAATCATTACAAAGCTTCTTAATTTATTATGAGGGCCTTTTACAAAGGCGTGCTAGTGGTTTTAGGACGTGCTAATCAGTGTGTGCTAAATTCTAACGACACCCATAGAAATATATGGGCGACTAACGTTTAGCATGTGCTTATTCTAGCACATGCTAAAAAAGCTAGCGTGACTTTATAAAAGGACCCCTATGTTTTTAACTGATCTGATTAACATAACCTAAATATGTGTTATTAAGATGCTTTGTAATTTCTATGTTGTATTGACATATGAACATTAACAAATTTCTAAGTATTGCAGGCATCCATTACCCTATCACATAGTGCCTCTTTTTATATATCTATAGGGTTTGTGTGTGTTTTCATATTTTTATATCATAACTTGTACTGAGCATAATAGATTCCTGGAATAATATACCAATGTTTAAATCATAAGAATAAATGTATATTTGGGGCTGTGAGGATATTTGGTTCCTTAACAAACTGGGGTGAATTCTACAAATGGCACCTAAAAAATTGGCGCTGAAAAAACTTAATGAAAACCTAAGTGAACTAATAAAGCAATTCTAAAGGGAACAAGTTCTTACAACAACAGTGCCTTGTGATCAAATAAGTGATAAGGTAACAATAAGAAATGCAAACAGCAAGTGCAACAAGTGTTATATAATGTTGGACACAACCCCAACTAAGTATGATGTCATGCATGCATGTATGCCTACCTGTGACCTAAGGGTATGTTTACTAAGGTGTGTTAGCGTTTTTAACTTGCCTGTAAATTTAAGGCGCGTTAAACGCTTACGTGCCTATACATTTCTATGTCACCACCAATCAGGCTATAGTGTGAGCCAGGCACTTTTTATGGTGGGCAGATACTCCTCATTTGATCCTGAGTTTTAATTTTAATTTTCTTAAACAAAACCGTCTTAAACTTCATATAATCCTTTAATCCAAATAGTACTTAGCTTAAAATGTAGTAGCACTTCCCTCGTTTTTCTATGGAGAAAAGTATGAAAATGTCTTCGGGCTTGATAAAGGAGATATGCCTTGATACAGCATTAAATGCGAAACATGAGTTCATGTCGGATTGAGTGGTCTCCGAGATGAGTGATCGTTTTTTTTTTTTTTTTTTTTTAAATAGAACAACAGGGATTAAGGCAGCAGTAGATAAATTGCTTTGACTGCATTTCAATTACTTGACGTCTGGCACGTGTCCCTGCATCATTTCCATGTTCCCTCAAACCCTCTTTTTTTCCCCTCAAATGTGTTCTTCAAAGCCTCTCACTCTTGTCCTGATTTTCCCGTCTATTTCTAATCTGTCTTTCCTTCCTGTTAACAGCGCTTTGATTTTTCCATTTGTGTTCCTGCTTCCTATATTCCTCCTTTTCCTCTCTTCTCTCCCCAAAGGTAAAAAGGGAGGCAAAACCACAGCTATTTCTCTGCACTCCCCACCTCGGGTCAAACTTTCTCCCTCGTCTTTTCTCTCCAAACCCTCCGCCCCCTAGATCAAGCTCTCTCCCTCTCTCTTTCTCTGCCCCCCCCCTCCCCCCGGTCTACCTTAAACCACAAACTGCATCTTGAGTGGAGGAGTAGCCTAGTGGTTAGTGCAGTGGACTTTGATCCTGGGGAACTGAGTTCGATTCCCACTGCAGCTCCTTGTGACCCTTGGCAAGTCACTTAACCCTCCATTGCCCCTGGTACAAAAATAAGTACTTGAATATATGTAAACCACTTTGAATGTAGTTGCAAAAACCTCAGAAAGGCGGTATATCAAGTCCCATTTCCCTTTCCCCTTTCAAGGAAAGCAATAATTCACCTCCACAGCTTGCAGCCTCTCTTCTGCTACCCACCCCCTTCTGATGCAACTTCCTGTTTACTCAGGGGTGGACCAGGGCAGAAGAGACACTCCAAGCAGGCTGCAAGCAGTGGCAGTGAAAGGCTTAAGGTACACCGGGGTGGGGGGGAGTGAGTGAGGGAGGTATTGGGTCCTCTGCTGCCCTGGGTCCTCGGTTGCCAGAACAGTCAGTCTTCTGCCCACAATACACCTGACGAGCAGCTGCGGCACATGGGTTGAAAAACGCTGACATGAAAAAAGCGTCATCGCTGATTGAGATATAACGTGAAGTCCCCATTTTTTCCTTTGATGTGTTTCCAAGTAAACTCTGGATGAGTTGAATATGGACATGGACACAGACATGGACATTTAAACGGGGGAATCCCTTGGTGATTTGAATAGAACTTGATTTTGAATATGCATATACCATGTTATGATATCAAGGTGTGGGGGATAGTAATTAAGCTTGATGCAGGATATAATATTAGAGGCTATGGGTGTGTGTGAGTGAGCTGGGGGTTAGGTCTAGGAATACTGGGGTTACTTTGTGTTTTATTAGTGGGATATATGTATCTACCTACTACCGGAATAAAGGTCATTTATAAAGTATGATGTTTTGAATAATGAATAGTGAGTACAGAGCGGATTGGGTTGAATAATTGTACTCTAGTTAATAGGATTTCCCTTGTATGTTAAATAGTTGTTACTCAAATTTTATTGCCACAAGGAAAGTCTGCATTCAGCGTGAAGATAATGCTAGATTCATACTCCTGCTGCAAAAGTAAAAGTTGCCAAATGCAGCTCTTTTTTTAAGAGACAGCAGTTTTCTCCTTTGCCTAAGAACCTCCAGTTCAAATGGAACCATATGTGGGTTCCAGACACCTTAGGCCTTCAATTAATGTTACCTGAAGGTTTTACTTTATTTTTAACCCCCCCCCCCCCCCCCAGCTTTCCCCCACCAACATACCTAGTTTAGTTGTTCCAGGGACAATCCTCAGCCATGAGCCAGGGTCCTTTTGGAACCGTGGAATTATGGGCATGAAGTCCAGTCACTCTGTGTCACCCATGAGTAATGAACATGATTTGGATGATGGAGCAAACAAGGGAGTGGAAGACAAAGTCGAGGTTCAAACTGAGGACCATCTGAATTACTGGGCTGGTCCAAGCACCATTTTTGATAGAATAGCTATTGAATGTATCATAAATCAACTTATGTTACTACAATTTGATGTACTGCTTCTTGTATCACCCTAAAGTGATTCACATTAATTATATAGTACAAATTAAAAATTACAGATAACACCCCATCCTAACTCGCATCTCTTATGCTATCTGCAAAGCAACATTTAAGAAGGTTTTCTCCTTATTTGTTCTACTTGCAGGCATTGTTATTTCACAACAAAGTTCTGTCATGTTTTATTGAAGGATAATATTAACTCAGGTCTCTAAATTATCTTTCAAATGTTTCAAAAATCTGAGTGATCATTTAGTAAGTAGTAAGCATAGGGAAAGGAATTAAGCAGAAGAATTTCAGTTTCATGCATTACTTTTGGGGTGATTTGGAGGAGTAGCCTGAGAACCATTCCCACTGCATCTCATTGTGACTCTGGGTAAGCCACCTAACCCTTCGTTGCCCTAGGTACAAAAAAAAAAAATATATATATATATAATGTAAACTGCTTTGATTGTAACCACAGAAAGGAGGTATATCAAATCTCATTCCCTTTCCCCCATATCCCATCTTTACAAATATGTCTTTTTGTGCTCTTTAAAATCTCAGATCTTTCAATACAGGACAAAACTAGATTATTTGTAGATGGTCTGCCCATGTTTAGCTCTCTGTGGGGTTCTTCTACTAAGCTACAATAAAAGTTGGCCTTAGCATGGCCTTACATGGGTCTGTCCTGTGCACTAAGACTGTTTGTACCACTGCTATTAAAAAAAAAACCCTGATTTTCTATTAATTTCATCAGAAATCAAACAAAATAAAACATGGAAAAGAAAATAAGATGATACCTTTTTTATTGGACATAACTTAATACATTTCTTGATTAGCTTTCGAAGGTGGGGTGGGGGGGCCGTACTGTAAAAAATGTAACGAAGGATGCTATATTGGAGAAACAGGCCAGATGCTTAAGACAAGATTCAATTTACATAGACATCACATGAACAATACAGCCAGTAGGCCCCCACCCCGGTGGGACAGCACTTCACAGAACCAGGACACTGTACCAGTGATTTCACAGTGAGAATACTGAAAGGTAACTTTAAAACCATACAAGAACGTAAGACCTTTGAAGTCAGAATGATTGAATATTTTAACACCCAACAGAAAGGACTTAACAAAGATCTGGGGTTCCTAGCCCATTATAAACCATAAGGCTGTATGTCTCTGTTGATCACCCCACCCCTCACCTATCCACACCCATCCTGTTAGAATATCAATGATATGCTTTGATGTCCCCATGCATACCTCCTACCCACCCTGTCAGACTGTCATAGTAATGCTTGAATGTTTTCACTTATATACACTGTCAGCTAGCACATTTACTTATTTCCGATATGACGAAGAAGGGCAACCTTCGAAAGCTAATCAAGAAGTGTATTAAGTTATGTCCAATAAAAAAGATATCATCTTATTTTCTTTTCCATGTTTTATTTTGTTTGATTTCTATTGATAACCTTAAGAGTGGACTAACACGGCTACCACACTCCTCTACTATTAATTTCATTAATGGCCATGCACTAATATTGCCATTTTGTAAGTGGTAAGGGCTCTTTCATTATCCGTGTGCTAACTCCCCACCCCTGACATGCCCCCTCAAAAATATTCAAAAATTAGCATTCGCACATCCCCAAACTAACATGGCATGCATTAGCACATCCAATGTTAGGCTTTTTTTTCTGACTTAGGTGCATGTTAACACCTAACACAGCTTGGTAAAAGGACCCCATATGAAATTTGTATCTTCCTGGAAATGCACAGTTCTATTTTACTCAGTCCAATGGCTGAAATTATGGTTTCTCTGCAGAAGGCAAGTTGCATTTTCTTCTATTTTCTGGATCATAAATAAGGTGTAGTTTCTGCTTATTTACAAGTTAATAAAGGTCATTTGAACAATAAGCTCATCTTTCTGTACTGTATAACTGTTTAGCATAAAGAGATTGCAACAGATCTGTTTTATCATCTATTTGCAGGGCAGTTTAAGTTGCTGGAGCAGGACCGAGATATTAAGGAGCCAGTGCAGTATTTTAACAGTGTCGAGGAAGTGGCTAAAGCATTTCCCGAAAGAGTTTACGTCATGGAGGAAATAACATTCAACGTTAAGGTAAAACTTAAAGAACAAATATTTATCATCATTGGAATGATTAAGTGTTTTGCCCTTTCTGTTTCTATGGCAAATGCATCACTGTTGTGTATGGGTAGAATGGTCTTTGAAGATTGTAAACCTTATAATCTTGGTAGTACATGATTTGCGAGCATGAAAAGAATTTGGAGATTAGTGCTTTTATTTTTTTTTTTTATTATTAATTTATTATGCTCCCCTACAATTTCTAGAGCCTCTACAGCTTGCAGGCTTACTTTTGACTTGAAGTCACTTCCACTCCTCCCAGAAAAGTTTGTTGGGCTGAATCAGACAGCAACACTCTCGCATTTGCTTAAAAGCACTCTGCACCAGGTTGGCCTGGGGTTACCTGCAGTATTTGCCGCTCTCTCTAGGGCCTCCTTTCACTCCTGCTGATTGAGTGGCATAATGTAAGTTGATTTATGGTGCCTATCCCCTTCTACTTTGGGGATCACTACTACTACTACTACTTAACATTTCTAGAGCGCTACTAGGGTTACGCAGCGCTGTACAAAATAAACAAAGGACGGTCCCTGCTCAAAGGAGCTTACAATCTAAAGAACGAAATGTCAAGTTGGGCAGTCTAGATTTCCTGGGTAGAGGTGTAGAGGTTAGGTGCCGAAGGCGATGTTGAAGAGGTGGGCTTTAAGCAGAGATTTGAAGATGGACAGGGAGGGGGCCTGGCTTATGGCCTCGGGGAGTTTGTTCCACGCGTTGGGTGAGGCGAGACAGAAAGGGCGGAGCCTGGAGTTGGCGGTGGTGGAGAAGGGTACTGAAAGGAGGGATTTGTCTTGAGAGCGGAGGTTACGGCAATCATCTCTCTCTCTCTGGTATCAGAAATCATGATTTCCAAGCAGCTCTCATTTCCACCACTGGCTGTTGCCTCACTGCTGGTGGGTCTGGTTCCATTCACCATGTAAGGCCCTCCTTTTTCATGGTTTAATTCCACTGGCCTCTGCAATTGATAGGACAGGTGAAACAAGAATAAATAGATTTTTAACCTCTGGATAACAGCCTGTCTTTTTACAGTCCAACACTGTTCAACACTCTGAGTAGAAGACTAAACTCTTGTGCTGGTTTCCCAGTCTTACGTTTTCTGAGACTGGCCTAGGAGTTCGAACAAAGCGTGGATCAAATTCACTGAGACAACACAAAAGGAGTGAGGCAAAAAAACCAAACAATGTCAGTATGTAGGACATTTATATTTCAACATTTTTTTATTGATGACACACCAAAGTAAAATACACCCAGTATTCGGCATACACAGAAATGTCAACATCGTAACATTCAAAGTAGAAAGGAACGTGAAAGACCGTCATCAACCTTTTTAACAAATTTTTCCTCCCTCCCCATCCTATTTTATAGTTCAACATTTTTAGGACATTTAATACAGTCGTCAATATTAGCACATCAAGGACCTGACACGGCCATGAGCATCCTTCAGGGGTCATAGAACCTGTAGCACATGTTTCTGTACAATGGTCGTATACAGTGTATGGAGCGGCAAAAAACTCAAGGTGGAGCATTCTGGCTGCAGGAGAACCAAGCAGGATTCTGTATGCAAATTCACTGAGAGCCACACAACCTGACCAAAAAAGAGAGGGAAAAGAGAGGCTATACCGGGGGGGGGGGGGGGGGGGGGTCATTGTGTCAAAAAAATCCCAGATGCTCTGGTGACCTGGTTTAGGAATAACAATATATCACACAGTATTTGTACTGGTTCTATCATTTACCTAACAGTGCATATGACCATTCTTAGTTAACTTGTGTGTTCTAGGTAGAAGCTTTTTACAAAGCATATTATTTATTTCTTAAGGAACGCTAATAATGTCTCACAAGCCACTTGTATTCATTTTAAAATGAAAAAAAGAGACTGTCAATAAATAAATAGACAGTAAATTCAGAAATGAAAATGGGCAGTTCTGTCTAAGTGCCCTTTTTACCAAGCAGTGGTAAAAGGGGCCTTGTGGTGGCGTCTGCTGGGCAGAGAGCAGAACTGTGTTGAGAAGCAGCACTGGGAGCAGTACAGGACTATGCTGAGAGCAGCACTGAGCCACAAAGAGCAGTGGTGCTGGGCAACGCCAGAGAGCCTGGAAGTGAAGCTGAGGGATGCTACATGATTGGAGTCTCAAATTTGTGAGAGAAGCCCAGTTTTAGTGTCTGTCAACGTGAATGCCTGCCCTGTGAAGAAGAAGCCTGTCCTGGAGAGGAAGAAGCTCCACTCAGAAGAAATAGAGTGCCTACACCTGAAGAGAGCCTGCATTGGAGTGTCTGTCAGTGTGAGTGCTTGTCCTAAATAGAAGAAGCCTGCCGTGCAACTGCCTGCACCTGAAGGCCCACTGTGTGTAATCTCATCACATGGCTTTTTCTACCATCTCTATGCTGATGACTCCCAAATCTACCTTTCTACCCCTGATATCTCACCTTCCATCCAGACCAAAGTTTCAGCGTGCTTGTCTGACATTGCTGTCTGGATGTCTCAACGCCACCTGAAATTAAATATGACCAAAACCGAGCTTCTCATTTTTCCCCCTAAACCCACCCCCATGCTCCCCCCGATTTCTATTTCTGTTGATGGCTCTCTCATTCTCCCTGTCTCCTCAGCTCGAAACCTTGGGGTCATCTTTGACTCTTCTCTCTCCTTCTCTACTCATATCCAGCAGATTGCCAAGACCTGTCGTTTCTTTCTTTACAACATCCGTCTTTACAACATCCGTAAAATCCACCCCTTTCTTTCCGAGCACTCTACCAAAACCCTCATCCACACCCTTTTCACCTCTCGTTTGGACTACTGCAGTCTGCTTCTTGCTGGCCTCCCACTTAGTCACCTCTCCTCTCTCCAGTCGGTTCAAAACCCTGCTGCCCATCTCGTCTTCCGCCAGGGCCGCTTTACTCATACTACCCCTCTCCTCAAGTCGCTTCACTTGCTCCCTATCCGTTTTCGCATCCTGTTAAAACTTCTTCTACTAGGAGAGGAGGAAGTGACGTCACCAACTAAAATGGACGTCTGAGAGCGGAGCTCCCGCTACCCCGCAAGAAGTTTGATAATAAAACCGAGCGAGCAGCTGCAAACGAAGCTCAGTGGGTCTGGATACCCGCCTCCTCAATCGGCAATTTTGCTAAAATGAGTCGGAAAACGACGGGGGTGGATCTAGCTCGCTTTGCCTACCCGAGCGGAGACGGCGCACCAAGCTCCAAGATGGCGACGGCCCGCGGAGAGCAAGAGAAATGGGAGGAGAAACACCAGCGCCGAAGCGAGGGATCGCCTGAGCGCCCTGTTTTGGAGGAGGCAGACGGAGAGATCGCTCCAGCGCTAAAAAACTGGCTGCAGGAAATCAGCTCAAACTTGAAAGCGCTACGAGCAGAAGTGGCCACGCTTGGAGCTGACCTTAGAGGTGAAATATGGAAGCTGGGGGCGCGCCTAGAGGAAACAGAGAACCAGGTGGAAGGCCACAGTGAAGCTCTGGGTCAGATGGAACAACAATTTACAGACCTGCACAAAGAACAACAGCAACTATGGTCCAAAGTTGAGGATTTAGAAAATAGGGGCCGACGGAACAACCTGCGTTTTCGTGGGCTGCCAGAGACGCCCATATATCAAGACAGCACAGCGGTGATCCAAAAGCTGATGGCAGAGCTAATGGCAGCGAATAATACGGCTATTGAAGCAGAGGCAGTCCAAATAGAAAGGGCCCATAGAGCGCTGGGCCCGAGTCGCAATAACACATCAAAAGATATAATAGCCTGCTTCACGAGCTTTAAGTTCAAAGAACAAGTCCTAAAAGCAGCACGTCAAGTCACAGATTTTAAATGGGACTCATATAGAATTGAAATTTACCAAGACGTGGCAGCAGCGACGTTAAAGAGGAGAAATGAACTGAAACCTTTTACAAGAAGGCTGCGTGACCTAAACATACAATATAGATGGCGATATCCCTTTGCCTTGGCATTCTACAAGGATGGCAAGCTGCATCAAGTGAGATCACTAGAGGAGGCCAGACTGACCTGCCCGGAAATGGAAATGGAAGCGGACTTGGCTGCTCCCAGCGGGGATAAGAGAAATGCAACGCAATCTGCACCAACAAAATGGAAAAGAGTGGGAAAAGGCCCTCGGAGACTGCAGCGACAACAATCTGCTGCTAAAATCACATGAGACTGTGGGACGAGACGACCCAGAATCAATAGAAGGTGAAAAGCCGCTGGATGCCAGAGTAGCGGCTCGGGACCAAGACGAAAGACATGTTTAAGTACTGTTAGTTTGCTCATGTTACGTTAATTGCTGTTTAAGGGGTATGCGGTAAATGATTGGTGAGTCACTTTCTCTTTACTTGGGTGCCTGTCGATATTGAGAGACACCCAACTTGCAGAGGGGGGGGGAAGGGTGGGAAGTGGGAGGGAGAGGGGAGAAGGGAGAGGAATGAAGACGATATAGTAAGAGAGGCGCATGGTGTGCATCAGGGTACAGATGAAGTGAAGAGGCGAGGAATGACAACTTGGGGTAATTATGGCTGATATAACATGGCTGTCCTTAAATGTAAAGGGGCTAAACATTCCCAGAAAGCGACAATTGTTATTCAGGGAGCTTTGCCGCCTACAGGTGGATGTGGCTTTAATCCAGGAAACCCACCTTAAGCCCAGATATGAGAGACTCTGCACGCATAGACAATACCCCCATATATATTTTGCTTCTTCCAGTGCGAACACAAAAAGCAAAGGGGTTCTGATAGCACTTAGTAATTCCAAGCCCTGGGTGGTGCGGAAAGTAATACAGGACAAAGATGGGCGATACCTGATTGTGAACCTGCAACTAGCTGGAAAGGTTTACACGGTTTTAAACATTTATGGGCCCAATGCCAACCAGGAGCAATTTTTTCTAGAATTAGACCGACAAATCACACAACACATTGAGGGATCCCTATTAATAGGAGGAGACTTCAATATCACTTTGCACCCACATTTAGATAATTCCACAATGGGAGTCACATATGGCCAACAGGGTAGACGCCAATTTAGAGAGCTACTCACAAGGTGGCAGTTAATAGATTTGTGGCGTAGGGATAACCCCTCAACACGCAGCTACACATTTTTCTCCTCAGTACATCACAGCTTTTCTCGAATAGACATGTGGCTGGGAGACGTAACGATATCGAGTATGGGGACCACATCCCAGATACTACCGCGTACATGGTCGGATCACTCCCCAGTGCTGTTGCGCTTTTCTAACGTGGGGGTGCCACGGAAAGAACGCATATGGTGCCTAGATGACACATTATTAATGAGCCCAGATAATCTACTCTCAATTGAACAATATATTAAAGAGTATCTCACCCATAATGACAATGGGGAGATATCCCCGGCTACACTCTGGGAGGGGCTTAAGGCAGTGCTGCGAGGCCAACTGATAGCGTTGCGCTCACATTGCTGGAAAAAGAGAGTTGCGGAGGAACAGAAATTGCGGGAGGAATTGCTGTGGGTGGAGGGGGAAGTGCAGCAGAGGGGTGCACAGCCCGGTTCAACATTGTTGAAACAGGCACAGGAGATAAGAAACCAGATCCTAGACCTGGAATTGGCAGACTTGTCGGTGCAAATGCAGAGGGTGGGTCAAACACATTTTGAATTTGGTAATAAGCCCAGTCGGTTATTAGCATATAAATTAAAGCAAAGAGCTGCTAGAAATGGAGTAGGAAGCTTAATTGATGAACAGGGTGAGCTCCACTCAGATTTGGAATCAGTAAAGTCCATTTTTAGATCCTTTTATCAACAACTGTACACCCCAGAGACGACCCCAAACCTAGAAAATATAACGGAGTTTTTAGCGGGAGTTGAGCTGCCATCTCTGTCTGAGGATGCTCAGCAAATACTATCAAAGCCCATCACGCTAGAGGAGGTCCAATACACAATTAAAGCGCTGGCTCCCCACAAGGCGCCGGGCCCCGATGGATATACAAATCGATTTTATAAAATCTTTGGAGGGTTGTTGGCCCCCATTTTGGTGAGGGTCTTCAACTCTATAGATACAACCACGGGGTTGCCGCCGACTTGGGATCTTGCTACGATAACTGTGATTCCCAAAGCAGGCAAGGACCCACAGAAATGTGGCTCATATAGGCCTATCTCCCTACTAGGGGTGGACTACAAAATATTTACTAAAACACTGGCAACCAGATTACAAAAGTATCTTCCGAAATTGGTTCATGAAGATCAGGCTGGGTTTGTAGAAGGTCGACAGACTTTTGACAATATCAGAAGAGCCATTTTTATGGTTCAGAATGCACAACTTCATAACAGCACCCTATGTATATTATCCCTGGACGCCGAAAAAGCGTTTGACAGGGTGAGCTGGCCCTTTTTATTTGAAGTATTAAGGCAGGTAGGCATTGGAGGGCGGTTTGGGTCCTGGCTACATACAATATACAAATCCCCAAAGGCGGCTGTGCGGGTTAATGGCCATCTTTCTCAAACATTCCAGCTGTATAGGGGCACTAGGCAGGGCTGCGCGCTATCCCCGCTATTATTCGCCCTAGTAATGGAACCGTTGGCTATTCAAATTAGAGCCCAAAGAGAGATCAGGGGCCCAAGATGGGGAGGAATAGAGACCAAAGTTCTCATGTTTGCTGATGATATATTACTCACACTAGTGGAACCCTTGGTCTCCTTTCCAAAAATAAATGAGATTATACAAAGATATGGGAAGGTGTCCGGGTTTAAAATTAATTTTGACAAATCTGAAGCATTGGAGGTGGGGATCCCTGGAGTACAGCTAACACAGCTCCAACAGCAATTTCAGTATAGGTGGGCGACCAAATACATTCGCTACTTAGGGGTCAATATTCCACGTAGAATAGAAGAAATTTTCAAATACAACTTCCCGGATAAGGTGCAACATCTCTTTTTGGAGATGGAACGTTGGGAGGGCCTGACTCTGTCATGGATGGGAAGAATCAGTGCAATAAAAATGATAGTTCTCCCCAAACTTCTATATCTTTTCATGGCGCTGCCAATTGCTCTCCCAGAGGGCTTTCTGCGAAATTTGCAGAGGAAGGCATTTGCGTTCATCTGGAAGAAGAAACCTCCGAGAGTGCGGAGAGAGGTGTTATATCAATCGCGTAGAAGGGGCGGGATGGGGGTCCCCTCTTTTAAGACATATTATCAGGCGGCGCACTTAAAAATATTAGCCGCATGGCAGCAGAATCCGGTAAAGATAGGCATTAAAATGGAACAGAGATGGGTAGATCCCATACCCTTGAGAGCGGTGCCGTGGCTGCCGACACATCAATTAGACGAAATAATTAAGAGAAGCCCCCCAGTGCTGCAGTGGCCCCTTATGACCTGGAGAAAGATACGGAAACAGCACTTCCCAGAAAGGACATACTTTACGCACATGTTCCTTAGATTCGCTCCACAATTTGGGCCGGGTCAATTAGACGGGGCATACTTAGAATGGGAAGAGCGAGGCTTGTGTGAACTGGGACAAATGTGGGAACAGGGGGTAGTGGCCTCATACACAGAATTATGCCAAGAACATGGACTCTCCCCCCGGCAAGCTTTCCAATTCTACCAAGTTCGTGACTTTATAAAGAAGAGAGTGGCAGAAGAGCTTAGCCTAACGGAGACACTACTGGAACAAAGTCTGACAAAGGGGGGTAGTAAAGGGGGGATAACTAGAATCTATGGGGCCCTTCTAGCTAAGGATAACCCGATAGAACATTACACTACAAAATGGGAGACAGCAATGGGTTCCACCTATGACCCCTCTCAATGGGCGCAGGCCTTTCGATCACTACTAAAGGTATCAATCTCTAGTGCCATGATAGAAAATGGGCACAAGATGCTATATTGGTGGTACTACACCCCTCATCGGCTAGCCACAATGTATAAAAAGGGCTCTGGTAACTGTTGGAGGCAATGTGAGGTAAAAGGGGATATGTTTCACGTGTGGTGGGCCTGTAGACATGCTCAAAAGTTTTGGACCGAGGTGGTGGATTTCCTGTGTGAAGTGACGAATCAGATATATCCCATGGAGGTGGAAAGCTGTCTGCTTCACTTTAAACCTCCAGGGATTAAAAAAATTACACACAGCTTAGCCACTCAGCTTTTTGTGGCAGGCAAATTGGTCATGGCTTCAGCTTGGAAGAAGCCCACGATTCCGGGGGTACACACAGTCCGAGAAAGATTGGATAGAATACAACTAATGTCAAAACTTACAGCCATGAGAAACGGTCGAATCATACATTACCATAAAATATGGGATCCATATATTAAATGGAAAGCAACTACTGTAATATACAGTGGGGGAAATAAGTATTTGATCCCTTGCTGATTTTGTAAGTTTGCCCACTGACAAAGACATGAGCAGCCCATAATTGAAGGGTAGGTTATTGGTAACAGTGAGAGATAGCACATCACAAATTAAATCCGGAAAATCACATTGTGGAAAGTATATGAATTTATTTGCATTCTGCAGAGGGAAATAAGTATTTGATCCCTCTGGCAAACAAGACCTAATACTTGGTGGCAAAACCCTTGTTGGCAAGCACAGCGGTCATACGTCTTCTGTAGTTGATGATGAGGTTTGCACACATGTCAGGAGGAATTTTGGTCCACTCCTCTTTGCAGATCATCTCTAAATCATTAAGAGTTCTGGGCTGTCGCTTGGCAACTCGCAGCTTCAGCTCCCTCCATAAGTTTTCAATGGGATTAAGGTCTGGTGACTGGCTAGGCCACTCCATGACCCTAATGTGCTTCTTCCTGAGCCACTCCTTTGTTGCCTTGGCTGTATGTTTTGGGTCATTGTCGTGCTGGAAGACCCAGCCACGACCCATTTTTAAGGCCCTGGCGGAGGGAAGGAGGTTGTCACTCAGAATTGTACGGTACATGGCCCCATCCATTCTCCCATTGATGCGGTGAAGTAGTCCTGTGCCCTTAGCAGAGAAACACCCCCAAAACATAACATTTCCATCTCCATGCTTGACAGTGGGGACGGTGTTCTTTGGGTCATAGGCAGCATTTCTCTTCCTCCAAACACGGCGAGTTGAGTTCATGCCAAAGAGCTCAATTTTTGTCTCATCTGACCACAGCACCTTCTCCCAATCACTCTCGGCATCATCCAGGTGTTCACTGGCAAACTTCAGACGGGCCGTCACATGTGCCTTCCGGAGCAGGGGGACCTTGCGGGCACTGCAGGATTGCAATCCGTTATGTCGTAATGTGTTACCAATGGTTTTCGTGGTGACAGTGGTCCCAGCTGCCTTGAGATCATTGACAAGTTCCCCCCTTGTAGTTGTAGGCTGATTTCTAACCTTCCTCATGATCAAGGATACCCCACGAGGTGAGATTTTGCGTGGAGCCCCAGATCTTTGTCGATTGACAGTCATTTTGTACTTCTTCCATTTTCTTACTATGGCACCAACAGTTGTCTCCTTCTTGCCCAGCGTCTTACTGATGGTTTTGTAGCCCATTCCAGCCTTGTGCAGGTGTATGATCTTGTCCCTGACATCCTTAGACAGCTCCTTGCTCTTGGCCATTTTGTAGAGGTTAGAGTCTGACTGATTCACTGAGTCTGTGGACAGGTGTCTTTCATACAGGTGACCATTGCCGACAGCTGTCTGTCATGCAGGTAACGAGTTGATTTGGAGCATCTACCTGGTCTGTAGGGGCCAGATCTCTTACTGGTTGGTGGGGGATCAAATACTTATTTCCCTCTGCAGAATGCAAATAAATTCATATACTTTCCACAATGTGATTTTCCGGATTTAATTTGTGATGTGCTATCTCTCACTGTTACCAATAACCTACCCTTCAATTATGGGCTGCTCATGTCTTTGTCAGTGGGCAAACTTACAAAATCAGCAAGGGATCAAATACTTATTTCCCCCACTGTAAGACTTGTTGCACACCCAATATGACAAGGGGTGGGAGGGTTTAAAAGGAGGGGGACATGGTTAATCTAAGCAGAGGTGTATATCAGTTCAGTTGATGTATTTTGATGATGTTTGAAATCTATATGCTGTTTTTTGAAGCCAAACATCTACAGAGCTAATGTATAGTTGTATACTGTGTTTCCAAATGTTAAAACTATAAATAAATATTTGAAAAAAAAAAAAAAACTTCTTCTACTAACCTATAAATGTACTCACTCTGCTGCTCCCCAGTATCTCTCCACACTCGTCCTCCCCTACACCCCTTCCCGTGCACTCCGTTCCATGGATAAATCCTTCTTATCTGTTCCCTTCTCCACTACTGCCAACTCCAGACTTCGCTCCTTCTGTCTTGCTGCACCCTACGCCTGGAATAGACGTCCTGAGCCCCTACGTCTTGCCCCATCCTTGACCATCTTTAAATATTTTGACTTGTAACCACTCGCCCCACCTACCCTCCTCTCCTCTTTCCTCTACACATTAATTGATGTGCTTGTTTTATTTTTGTCTATTAGATTGTAAGCTCTTTGAGCAGGGACTGTCTTTCTTCTATGTTTGTGCAGTGCTGCGTACGCTTTGTAGCACTATAGAAATGCTAAATAATAGTAGTAGTGAGTGTTCGCCTGCACCTAAAGGGAAAGTGATCCTGTATCTAAATGCCTGCCTTGAAGAAAGGGAGCCTGCCCTGAGAAGAAGCAGTCTAGTCTAAGCTTCTATACCTGTGAGTGTCTATCTGTACCACAAAAAGCCTGCCATAATCAGCACTAAATAAAATACACCTAAATTTCCGCATGGTTTATAGAATACGCCAAGCACCCGTCTATGCTACTAAATGTAGTCGCAGGCATTTACCCGTAGTAAAACTTGCTGTAAATGCCAATGCCTAAATTAGGCGTGGACCACATGTATTCTATAACTACACACATAGATTTTAGAAATGCCCACGACCCACCTATTCCATGCCCCCTTTTCAACTATTAGACTTAGAATTTACACTCGTCGTCATGTTACAGAATATGCTTAGACAGTTGTGCATAGAAATTCTAAATAATGCCAATTAGTGTCAATTATAATAGGACATGGGGAGGATATCTGGCTTGCATTTTACTCTTGTGAGATTCAGGCTTAGAGCTGGCAGGACTGGCCTAACAGAAGTGATGGTGGTCATTACTGTGGTAGATGTTTGGCCTGCTTAGGAAGGATTTGGTTGGAAGTGGTGTTGGTAGGGTTTCAGAGGCCAGCTGGAAGAAATGATATCAACCCAAACCTTTGGACAGACTGGGTGGGCCATTTTGGTCTTTATCTGCCATCATGCTTCAGTTGTACTATGTTAATATCATGCAAAGAGGTGGGAAAATGTGGGATACAAGTGCAATAAATAAAAATAAATAAAAAATATATATCTTGAAAAAGTTTGTGAGATGACTGGACAATTGCATCTAATCCTATAACAGTGTTTTAATTACACGTTCCATCGTGTGTACTATACCGGTATCAAACTTCTATTTCATCTGTTTTTCTGAACAACTTTACAAAATAGACTGTCACTTTGTTTTATAGCAGAAAAATAGTTACCCCTTTTTGAAAGAGTAGTGACCTTTTTGCATATATTGAGTCTTGTTTAGGAAACAAAACTGGCAGTGAACCAACCATATGGAGAGGCATAATCGAACGGGGCGCCCAAGTTTTCCTGAGGGCGTCCTTGCAGGAAGTCCTCGGGAAGGGGCGAGGAAACCTGTATTATCGAAACAAGATGGGCGTCCATCTTTCGTTTCAATAATACGATCAGGGATGCCCAAATCTTAACATTTAGGTCGCCCTTAGAGATGTTCGTCCCCGGTTTTCAGCGATAATGGAAACCGAGGACGCCCATCTCTGAAACAACCAAATCCAAGCCCTTTGGTCGTGGGAGGAGCCAGCATTTGTAGTGCACTAGTCCCCCTCACATGCCAGGACACCAACCAGGCACCTAGGGGGCACTGCAGTGGACTTCATAAATTGCTCCCAGGTGCATAGCTCCCTTACCTTGTGTTCTGAGCCCCCCAAAACCCACTCCCCACAACTGTACACCACTACCATAGCCCTTATGGGTGAAGGGGGGCACCTACATATGGGTACAGTGGGTTTGTGGTGGGTTTTGAAGGGCTCCCATTTACCACCACAAGTGTAACAGGTAGGGGGGGATGGGCCTGGGTCCGCCTGCCTGAAGTGCACTAAACCCACTAAAACTGCTCCAGGGACCTGCATACTGCTGTCATGGAGCTGGATATGACATTTGAGGCTGGCATAAAGGCTGGCAAAAACATTTTTTTAAGTTTTTTTTTTTAAGGGTGGGAGGGGTTAGTGACCACTGGGGGAGTAAGGGGAGGTCATCCCCGATTCCCTTCGGTGGTCATCTGGTCAGTTCGGGCACCTTTTTGAGGCTTGGTCGTAAGAAAAAATGTACCAAATAAAGTTGGCCAAGTGCTCGTCAGGGACGTCCTTCTTTTTTCCATTATCAGCCGAGGACGCCCATGTGTTAAGCACGCCCCAGTCCCACCTTCGCTATGCGTCCGACACGCCCCTGTGAACTTTGGTCGTCCCTGCGATGAAAAGCAGTTGAGGACGCCCAAAATCGGCTTTCAATTATGCCGATTTGGGCGACCCTGTGAGAAGGACGCCCATCTTGCGATTTGTGTCAAAAGATGGGCGTCCTTCTCTTTCGAAAATAAGCCTGATGGTGTATCATCCCGGCAGGAGTTTAAGGTCAGAGATCGCAATGCGTCTGTCTCTTGATACAATTGTAAATACATGATACTGTGACTCGAGAACTACTACTTTCTCAATAACTGGGACACTAATGTGTAATCCATTGGCAGGACCATTGCATATGTACGGTAATGCACTGTAATTTAAACAGCTTTTAAAAACGTATCTGTTTGTGGAAGCCTTTATGTAAGGAGGGATTGGTCTAGTGGGTGCAGATTTTGTGCTAGGTATGCAATTAGCACTTTATACGGCATTATTTAAGAGAGTTAGTTTCAATGTTCTTTTGTTATATGCATTTTATGCTTTGATCCTTTTTTGTGAACTACTTTTATTTAAGTGGTATATAAAATTTGGAAAATAAATGGTGTAAAAATTCTGTCACTGAGGCAGGGAATAGCAGCCAACAATATAATAATTCTTTTTGATCAATGTTTTTCTATTTCAAAATGTCAGTTTGTGATTGATTTATGATATCTCAAAGATTAATAGGTCAATATTTGGCTGCTATGGTCAGCACTTTTTTTAAGCTGGATGTGGTTGTCAAAAAATATTTGTATATTTATTTATTTATTTATTTATTTACAGCATTTATATCCCACAATTTCCCACCCACGGGCAGGCCCAATGTGGCTTACAACAGTCTAAATAAATACACAAGTAATCAATGTCTTAGAAGTATAAGAGAGAGAGGGTAAAAGCAAGGAAGGGAAAAAGAGAAAGAGCAGGGTGATCAATATGACACCGGGACAGAGACAGTTCAGAAGTTAGTGATGCTAGGCGGGAGTGGAGCGTAAGCTTTGCCAAATAAAAAGGTCTTGAGGCACTGTTTGATCAGGAGTAAGTTTCACCAATTTAGGTAGACCATTCCACAAATGAGCGCTAGTGTAGGAGAAGGTGGATGCGTAGGTGGTTTTGTACTTAAGGCCATTATATACTGGGTAATGAAGGTTTAGGTACGATCGTGCTGATCTGTCAGAGTTCCTAGGTGGCAAGTTGATTAGGGTGTCCATGTATGCTGGGGCTTCACTGTAGATGATTTTATGCACCAGAGTGCAAATTTTAAAAGTGATTCGGTCCTTGACAGGAAGCCAGTGCAGTTTCTCACGCAGTGGTCTTGAACTTTCGAATCTGGATGCACCATAAATTAGCCTGGCAGCTGTATTCTGAGCTGTCTGTAGTTTAGATGGTGGCATTTGCTGAATATCTGGATCAGGTGGTCAGTGCTGGAACTTCTCCTGATAGTGGCAATATTCAGTCTGCTGTCCAGATAACTGTTGACAGTCTTTCTCCATTCTTTTTACAGAGCAGAAGTATTTGTGTAGTATTTTCCTTTATCCTTTCCACAGTCTTTCTTTTCTCCTCTGTGTCTTAAAATACCACCAGTGCACTTTCTCCTTTCATTGACATATTTCAAAAAAGTTGTCACCTCATTTTACTGTCTTAGCTGTCTTTCTTATATTGCCTCTCACCCTTGTCTTTAAATAAAAACATAAAAGTAGCCATACTGGGTCAGACCAATGGTCCATCTAGCCCAGTATCCTGTTTTCCAAACAGTGGCCAAGTCAGGTCACAAGTACCTGGCAGAAACACAAATCGTGGCAGCACTCCATACTGCAAATCCCAGGGCAAGCAGTTGCCTGGACTTTTCCTCCAGGAATTTGTCCAAACCTTTTTTAAACCCAGATACACTAACCACTGTTACCATATCCTCTGGTAAAGAGTTCCAGAGCTTAACTACTCGTTGAGTGAAAAAATATTTCCTCCTATTTCAGCTCAACCTGATAGTCATTCTTGTGCTGCTCTTTCTTAGATCTCCCAATCCTATTGTTTTACTTCACAAAAACCATCACTTCATTCTCCCGGTCCCTTCTTTTGGTACTTTTGTCAGTAATCCTATAGTCCAGGACTTAGACTTTTGTTTGGCCTCTCTAAGCTTTGGCTGTCCCACTAAACAAAGCCATCTGATTACTGCAGCTCAAGTGACCACCCAGCTGGAATTTGAAATCATGCATTAGATTCCATGACTATAGGCCTGAACAGAGTTCCTTGTTTAGGTTCTGTCTATCTCTAACCGATTTCACTGACAGGATGTCCTAGGCCTTATCTGGCAGATCAGAATATCCCACCAGAAGCTCTTTTGCCCTTCATTCGAATCTTATTATGTCTGACTATATCTCTATCCAACTCTTCTGAGCTATAAGGCCTGTAGTTCACTCCAGTGTAGAAGGACGGATACAAGTTTGTATACATGAAATAGAGAAATCCTGAGCTCAAAGCAAATTACCAACAAGTTATACATAGGAGCCACACTTAGGAGCCCTTTTACTAAGCCGCGTAAGCGTTGACATGTGCCTAACACACGCCAAAATGGAGTTACCGCGTGGCTCTTGTGGTAATTTCATTTTTGGTGCGTGTCTAAAGTGGCATTTGACATGCTATGGTCATTACCGCTAGGTCAATGGCTGGCAGTAAGGTCTCAGACCCAAAATGGACACGCAGCAATTTTTGTAGGTGCACTGAAAAATAATTCTGCACGCGCCCAAAACACACATCTACACTACCGCAGGCCAATTTTCAGCACACCTTAGTAAAAGGACCCCTTAGGAACTTAAGGAGAAGCATCCACATTTGAGGTTCTAGGAAGATGTACCGTGGGCATAGTTTGGGCAGAATGACAAATTATGTGTGCAGGGTGGGGTGTGGAAAGGGAGTGATAATAGCAACCTGCCCTGCACGTTTCAATACTTTCTCTTTATTCTATATCACAACACCCTCCTTCTTATATTTTCCTGTATATTTCCTCACCTCTTGGACATTAATTCATGCATCTGACGAGGTAGACTCTGGTCCTCAAAAGCTCCTACCTCAATAAATTGTTTAGTACTGAAAGAACTCAAACATGAAATTGCTGATCTGTTGCTAGTGATCTGTAACTTGTCGTTAAAATCATCCATAGTACCTAAAGATTGGTAGGTGGCCAATGTAATGCTGATTTTTAAAAAGGTTCCAGGGGTGATCAGGAAATTACAGACTGGTAAGCCTGACTTCAGTGCTGGGGAAAATAGTGGAAACTATTATAAAGAATAAAATTACAGAACACATAGACAAACATGGTTTAATGGGACAGAGTCAGCATGGGTTCAGCCAGAGGAAGTCTTGCCTCACCAATTTGCTTCATTTCTTTGAAGGCGTAAATAAACATGGATAAAGATGAGCTGGTTGATGTAGTGTATCTGGGTTTTCAGAAAGCTTTTGACAAAGTTCCTCATGAGAGGCTCCTGAGAAAATTAAAAAGTCATGGGATAGGAGACAGTGTTCTTCTGTGGATTAGGAATTGGTTATTAAACAGAAAACAGAGGGTAGAGTTAAGTGCCCATTTTTCTCAATGGATGAGGATGAATAGTGGAGTGGCGCAGGGATCTGTACTGGGACTGATGCTATTTAAACATTTATAATTGATCTGGAAAACGGAATGACGAGTGAGATGATTAACTTTGCAGATGACACAAAACTATTCAAAGTTGTCAAAACACATGTGGATTGTGAAAAATTGCAGGAAGACCTTAGGAAATTGGAAGACTGCGCATTCAAATGGCAGATGAAATTTAATGTGGACAAATGCAGTGATGCACATTGGGAAGAATAATCCGAATCATAGTTACCTGATGCTAGGGTCCACCTTAGGAGTCAGCACCCAAGAAAAAATCTTCTGCTCAGTGTTGCGGTGGTAGCCAAAATAGCAAACAGGAAGCTAAGACCAAGAATATTATAATGCCTCTGTATCGCTTCATGGTGTGATCTCACCTTGAGTATTGCATTCAATTCTGGTTGCCGTTTCTCAAAAGTGATATAGCGGAATTAGAAAAAGCTCAAAGAAGAGCGATGAAAATGATAAAGGGGATGGAACTTCTTCCATATGAAAAAAGGCTAAAGAGATTAGGGCTCCAGCTTGGAATAGAGATGGTTGAGAAGGGATATGATTGAGGTCTATAAAATCCTGAGTGGTGTAGAATGGGTAGAAGTGAATTGATTTTTCACTCTTTCAAAAAGTACAAAGACCATGAGACACTCAATGAAATTGCATGGAAATACTTTTAAAACAAATAGAAGAAAATATTTTTTCACTCAAAGAATAGTTAAGCTCTGGAACTCGCTGCTGGAGGATGTGGTAACAGCAGTTAGCGTATCTGGGTTTAAATGAGGTTTGGACAAGTTCCTGGAGGAAAAGTTGATAGTCTGTTATTGAGATGGACATGGGGAGAAGCCACTGCTTGCCCCGGGATTGGTAGCATGGAATGTTGCTACTAATTGGATTTCTGCCAGGTACTTGTGACCTGGATTGGCCACTGTGGGAAGCAGGATACTGGGCTAGATAGACTATTGGTCTGACCCAGTATGGCTATTTTTATGTTCTTATGCTCTTACAAGGTGCCCAGCTATCTGTCAATTTTAAAGCTGTCGTCATATATATCCAACTGTGTAATTGTTAGATATAGGCCAAAGTGTGGCTAACACTGAGGCAGACCATTGTGTGATAGCAGATATCATCAGATAATTCAAGGAGTGTTTAACTCTTTTTAACTGACTGACAAATTCTTGCCTAGGTGCAGTTAGCTCACTAGTCTGTGGTAACAGTGATTACAATACATGTCTCTGCTCCCCACAGCTACTTTGTCATCTTCAGTGAGAACTTAATATTTCAAACTACATACAGATTGTGAGGCTGTGTAATTTAACATACACACATTTTTGTCTCTCAGTCAAACTGTGTACCTGAAAATGCCTATGTTTTTTAAACTGTGGGTTCTCCACATGTATACTTCTAGCCAGTGAAAATTCAGTTGAATGGAGTCAGCCATTCCATCCACATAGCTTTCGATTTTACTCATGTAGATCCCATACCTGGCTGTTTTCTTACCTTTCAGACAAATACCCTCTCTTTTTCTCCCTCTCTCCATCCCAGCATATTCTGTACCTCTAGACCCCACAGTTCAGCAGCTTCCCCACTGCAGCTGTCACCTGGCCCACATGGGCCAATGAAGCATCACCTCTTTCCCTCTGTCCCACATACAGTGGTGGAAATAAGTATTTGATCCCTTGCTGATTTTGTAAGTTTGCCCACTGACAAAGACATGAGCAGCCCATAATTGAAGGGTAGGTTATTGGTAACAGTGAGAGATAGCACATCACAAATTAAATCCGGAAAATCACATTGTGGAAAGTATATGAATTTATTTGCATTCTGCAGAGGGAAATAAGTATTTGATCCCCCACCAACCAGTAAGAGATCTGGCCCCTACAGACCAGGTAGATGCTCCAAATCAACTCGTTACCTGCATGACAGACAGCTGTCAGCAATGGTCACCTGTATGAAAGACACCTGTCCACAGACTCAGTGAATCAGTCAGACTCTAACCTCTACAAAATGGCGAAGAGCAAGGAGCTGTCTAAGGATGTCAGGGACAAGATCATACACCTGCACAAGGCTGGAATGGGCTACAAAACCATCAGTAAGACGCTGGGCGAGAAGGAGACAACTGTTGGTGCCATAGTAAGAAAATGGAAGAAGTACAAAATGACTGTCAATCGACAAAGATCTGGGGCTCCACGCAAAATCTCACCTCGTGGGGTATCCTTGATCATGAGGCAGGTTAGAAATCAGCCTACAACTACAAGGGGGGAACTTGTCAATGATCTCAAGGCAGCTGGGACCACTGTCACCACGAAAACCATTGGTAACACATTACGACATAACGGATTGCAATCCTGCAGTGCCCGCAAGGTCCCCCTGCTCCGGAAGGCACATGTGACGGCCCGTCTGAAGTTTGCCAGTGAACACCTGGATGATGCCGAGAGTGATTGGGAGAAGGTGCTGTGGTCAGATGAGACAAAAATTGAGCTCTTTGGCATGAACTCAACTCGCCGTGTTTGGAGGAAGAGAAATGCTGCCTATGACCCAAAGAACACCGTCCCCACTGTCAAGCATGGAGGTGGAAATGTTATGTTTTGGGGGTGTTTCTCTGCTAAGGGCACAGGACTACTTCACCGCATCAATGGGAGAATGGATGGGGCCATGTACCGTACAATTCTGAGTGACAACCTCCTTCCCTCTGCCAGGGCCTTAAAAATGGGTCGTGGCTGGGTCTTCCAGCACGACAATGACCCAAAACATACAGCCAAGGCAACAAAGGAGTGGCTCAGGAAGAAGCACATTAGGGTCATGGAGTGGCCTAGCCAGTCACCAGACCTTAATCCCATTGAAAACTTATGGAGGGAGCTGAAGCTGCGAGTTGCCAAGCGACAGCCCAGAACTCTTAATGATTTAGAGATGATCTGCAAAGAGGAGTGGACCAAAATTCCTCCTGACATGTGTGCAAACCTCATCATCAACTACAGAAGACGTCTGACCGCTGTGCTTGCCAACAAGGGTTTTGCCACCAAGTATTAGGTCTTGTTTGCCAGAGGGATTAAATACTTATTTCCCTCTGCAGAATGCAAATAAATTCATATACTTTCCACAATGTGATTTTCCGGATTTAATTTGTGATGTGCTATCTCTCACTGTTACCAATAACCTACCCTTCAATTATGGGCTGCTCATGTCTTTGTCAGTGGGCAAACTTACAAAATCAGCAAGGGATCAAATACTTATTTCCACCACTGTAGGTGAACACGGTTCTTGCCTTGTTCTAGCCTGCAAGAGCTGACACATCCTCCTTGTACTTGCTCCCATAAGGCTAGTATTGACACCTGGAACTTTCCAGTGTTTCCCTGGAGACCTGGCAGTTTAAACAAATTACTGGAGTCTCTGGACCAGATTCCCAGGTATGGTTATAATCCAGATGTGTGTATCAAGCCTAATGCCCAGGCCACCTTTAAAAAAAAAAAATTCTTTATTAGATCAGCATTTTAAACATTTCCTTACCACTTGATGTAAGTTCTGAATGGTCGGTAGGTGCAATAATTCCCTGATACTTTCCTGGATTAGATTGCAGGAAGTGATTAAAGGTGTTTAGATAACTCAGATCTTGAATGGCTTCCTCTCCGGAAAACACTGAAATGGTAACCAAGCTTGCATAACAGAGCAGTTAGATGGAACACATTGTTCATATTAGCTGTGAAAGGCACATGGGCATGCATGAGTCAAGGCACAGAGATGAAGCAGAGGTCCATTACAGTAAATCCCTCAGTTGGCGAGAGAGGAGTTATTTATGGCATTCTTTGTTACAGACAACTACAGTCATAGAAATCAAATGGGCTTTGTACATTATGTAGTGTAATTGTAGCCATGAGTAACATCATGTTTTCAAGCACAATATTTTTGTCTTGTTCACATACACAGAAAAATACACATTCTGGATGTCTATATGGAATATAGTCAGCCCCCCTAGCTTTATATTTGTTGAAAAAATATATATAAATAATGAAGAAACAATAACAACTTGGATTCATAAAACTTACGTCTTAAGCCAGATTATAGAACTGAATCATATTAATGCAGCAGTTTTACATAATTCCAAAATTATAACAAGCAGAAAGGAGTGGCAAATATAGTATATTTTATAATAGGATTGCTCAGATATGCATGACCAGAAATCATTGACTCTGAGAATTATGACTTCTTTTAATGCAGTTAAATGCTGTATGTCAGAATGTTATGCAGTAAACTCCACTGAAATGTTATAAAAGGTAGTTATGCAGTCATATTGAAGCCAAACTGATAAAAATATTGAGGCTGATATTCAAAGTGTTTAGCTTCTGACTCATATTGGCCTAATTTTATGCTTCTAGTTTCACCAAGTTCCTATATTTGGAAGCCTAAATACTGAGGGATCCTTTTACAGAGGTGCACTAGTGTTTTTAGCATGTGCTAAAAATAATTTCACATCCACACAGTGACGATCCTAGGTCGGCTGCCACACGGGTCGGATCGCTGATGCGCACCCCTGCCCCCCTCGGGTGCATTCTTGGCTGCTGGGAGCAGCCACGCGGCTCTCGGCTCTGCTGGTTCCCTGCTCCCTCTGCCGTGGAACAGGAAGTAACCTGTTCCAGGGCAGAGGGAGCAGGGAAACAGCGGAGCCGACAGGCGTGCAGCTGCTCTCTGCACCCCTCCAGCGGCGTGCACCAGGGGTGGACCGCCCCGCCCTTGCTTCGCCGCTGCATCCACAATTTCACATCCATAAGTAGTATTTATCATGTTAGAACTTCCCCACATCAGTATAATAAGTATAACTTTTTTTTTTACTGCTTATGAATGTGAAATTGTGGATGTGAAATTATTTGACAAGTATTCCTAGGGTTAAGTGTTTGGGACATTGTATGTACACCTAGATGATATTGAGTCCCCACACAATTAATATATGGTCTTGAAAATTGGATCTTTGCATATATTTCTATGGGCATCTCTAGCATTTAACATGCGCTAATGATTAGCGTGCACTAAAAATGCTTGTGTGCCTTTGTAAAAGGACCCCTGGGTGACAACAGCAGCAGATTTGGGTTTTTTTTTTTTTGGGGGGGGGGGGGGGGGAGAAATAGGACCTTAGTACAATTTGTCAGCACTAAGGAGAGCAATGAAATAAAATGTGCTAGGTTTTGCAAGCAGCTTAGCTCGAATTTTGTGCACAATTGTTTTGTGTCCCCTAAATTAAAATATAGGGGACACAGTTCATTTAAATTCCGTGATAGTAAAGAAAGGCAGATGCAGAGAAGTGTGCAGAAACCCCAAAGAGTGAGTGCAGGGTTTTCTAAAATTGGGGCTCTAATGCAAGATATGAGGGACAGTGGCATAGTCAGACTTAGTATTATGGGTGGGTCCAGAGTTAACTTGGATGGGTCCTTCCATATCCCCCTCCTACCCCCCCCCCCCCCCAAGATATATAAAATAGGATTTTTTTTACCTTCTCCTTGGCTTCCTCCCCCCCCCCCCCCCCCTTCCCATATACAGTATCTCTCCTTCTCTTTCCAATCCCTGCCCGTGGACCAACAACTCCCACTGTCTCTGAACCCCCTCTCCGGTAGACAGGCTATTCATTTTTGTTACCTGAACTGGCCAGGCAGGCTTTCCTGTGCTGTGTTCTACCAGTAAGTAAACCAGAAGTGATGTCAGCAAGAGTAGGACATGGCAAAGGGAAGCTTGCCAAGTCGGTGCAGGCATCAAAAATGAATCGCTGTGGCTACCTCTGAGGTACACTGGGTAGGGGGTTCAGAAACAGGGGACAGATACCAGGCTGCCAGAGGAGGAGAGAGAGAGAGACAGAAAGGGGAGTGTGGTGCGGCTACTGGGTGGGCCTGAGCCAAAAATGGGTAGGCCTCTTCCCACCCAGACGTAGTTACGCCACTGCTGAGGGGGAATAAAAGGTAGTGGCATTCCAAGGAGGGTGGGGTGGTGGGGGCGGTCCACCTTGTGTGCTGGCAATGAGGGGGTACACCCTCAGTGGGTGGCAGTAAGTGCTCCACCTTGCATGGCCATGTGGTAAGAGCAATCTTACTGCATAGCCTTTCAGCCTTTTTTTACCTGCTGCAGTAAAAGGGCCGCAATGTGTGGCAAAAACAGCCTCGCCGCTAGCAAAGGGCCCTTTTTACCACAGCTTTAGTAAAAGAGAACTGTCAGAAACTAAGGACGGTGAAAAAGTTCCTTTATGTAAGAGAACCTCTTAGAATTTGCAAACTGTAGTTTTACACTGCTGTCATTTTGAGAGAGAACTGACTAAAGCTCACTTGGTAGGACACCACTACTGTAGTGAAATACTTGTTTGTACTAGCAAAATTTGCCAAAACCTGAAGGAGCGGAGGCAAATTGGGATATTAATGTGAGAGAGAATGCCAAATGTACAGTGTGAGATACTGCAAAGTTCTTTAAATAGCAGCGGGAGGGTTAGCTTAGGGGTACTTAATTTGCTGTTCTTTTTGGGGTAGCAAGTGAAAAAAAAATTATTTTGATCCAGCATTTTTACATAAAATAAATACTTCAATTAGTTAAGGTTTAGGCTTCATTTTTAGTTTGTATAATCAGAGTATTAGGTACTCCTGGACCTGTTTCCTGGCAGTGGCCAGAGGAGAGATTGGTACCCAATGAAAAAAAGACATTGAGATGTAGGAGGAACCAGCATTTTTAGTAGACTGGTCCCCCAAACATCCCAGTGAAAGCAATGGGGCACCCTAGGGGGCACTGCAGTGAACTTCATAAAATACTACCAAGTACACATCTCACCATTGCTTCCTTATCTTGTCTGCTAAGCCGCCCCCAAACCCACCACCCCCAACTGTGCACCACTACCATAGCCCTTTTGGGTTAAGGGTGCACCTATATGTGGGTACAGTGGGTTTCTGGTGAGTTTTGGAGGGTTCACAGTTTCCTCCACATGCACCGACCACTACACTGCTCCAGGGATCTGCGTTCTGCTCTAATAGATTTGAGTATTACATCTGAAGCTGGCATAGAGGCTGGTAAATAATGTTTTAAATCACATTTTTTTTTTTTTGGGGGGGGGGGGGGGATTAGTGACCACTGGGGGGAGTAAGGAGAGGTCATCCCTGATTCCCTCCAGTGGTCATCTGGTCATTCAAGGTATTCGTTATAAAAACAGGTCTAGCTCAAAAAGTGTTAGTTTTAGGCCTAGATGGTTTTGTTTTGTTCCATTATGGCTGAAAAAATCCAAGTATTTGGAACACCCAGATCCTGCCCTTAATATGCCCCTGACACGTCCCCTTGTGATTTGAATGCACTTCTGACAGACTTCATAGAAAAACGGCTAAAAATTGGTTTGGAAAATACCAATTTGCACATTTTTGTGAGAAAAACATCCAAATGCAAATTTATGTCACTTTTTGGACATTTTTCTCTTTTGAAAATGAGCTCTATAGACACTTGATCTTTTAGCATAAGGGAAACAGTCATCTTGTAAATATGAAAATAATGGAGGCAATGAAATAGGATCTAAATGATGCATATGCTTGTAGAAAGGTAAAGAAATTGAGGACCTAGGAATTAATAATAAATCTAAAATATGTCCTGCTACATGAATCAAAAAAAGAGGAGTAGCCTAGTGGTTAGTGCAGTGGACTTTGATCCTGGGGAACTGAGTTCAATTCCCACTGCAGCTCCCTGTGACTCTGGGTAAGTCACTTAACCCTCCGTTGCCCCAGGTACAAAATAAGTACCTGTATATAGTATGTAAACCACTTTGATTGTAACCACAGAATGGTGGTATATCAAGTCCCATTCCTCTTTCCCTCTTTCTCTTGCCTGCAGTTTTTAGGCTGTGGAACATGAAAAACATCTAAGTTGTGAAAATAAATTGCATAGTTCCTTTCTACTGACCCTATAGTACACAAAACTTTCATAAATGAAAGTTGCCCCTCCAGATTTTATAGCCTTTATCTCTGTTATTTGTAACCCCATTTTTGGTACTTTTTGCACAGGTCACCTATGGTGAACATTTCATATACAGCAAATTGCTCTCAAAAAGAAGATAGCCAACAACAGTCCCACAGACACATTTAAAGGTACAGTTGACTTAGGGTAGAATGGAGAAGAGGCAGACATAATCTTACAGGAAAAGCAATATAGATGGAAATGACTAGACTTCTGGAGGTGAGAAGGGATGTCCAGCAGAGATCTTGCTGAAGAATTAGGGGAAAGGGGATATTCTCCCAGAGACCTAGCTAATTGTATTGCATAAATTGAAATAACATGAAGGCTCGGTGGTGATAGGAGACATTGTGTCTGGACTACTGATGTTTCCTCCAACTGAAAGTGTCATGCTTTTGCCACCACAGGCTCAGACACATTGCATCTCTGTGAACTGGATTGCAGTCTCACACAAGGTATAATTACATGCCAAGAATTTCCAAGTTACAAGTTACCATCTCATATAGTGTGGCAAACAGTGTGCTGAACTGTAAATTTGAGTATTGGTTACCCAGGTCTGCATTCCATCTCTGTATGACAATGTCAACGGTGCTGTCTGGGACTGATCGTTTCAGTACTTTATACCAGGTAGTCAGTCTGTTTCCCTCAGCTGTCATGTTCGTAATTACGGGGTCAGCTGCCCCGTACGTCCCCCTCTCCCCATGTTTCGTTCTCACTTGCTGCCAGTAGTGTCTAGCCTGCATATATGATAACATGTGTCCATTTTGAAGGCTCCATTTCTCTTTTACCTGTGCAAAGGAAAGGAACTGGTCTGTGCCCAGCGCAAGCATGTTCCCTATACTCTCTACCAGAACTAGACAAGACCGAACTCTCTATACCCGACTGCTTCAGTCACTCTGTCACTAATGAACGTTAACGCACTACCACCTTATTTCTCATGCCGGAAATGAACTGATCATCTAACTTACTGTATAATTTACTCTATCATTTACGAACTTTAATGCAATACCACTTTGTATTTCTCATTCCGGAAATGGCGATTGCCATTACGGCATAATGTAAGCCACATTGAGCCTGCAAAAGGTGGGAAAATGTGGGATACAAATGCAACAAATAAATCATGCAGTTGCAGTGGAGAACGAGTTAGCTGTAACTTACCCCACCCCCTGTTTACTAAGCCTCTCTAGTGGCTATCGGTGCGGTAATGCCAACATAGCCTAATCACTTGGAATGGGCTGTGTCAGCATTGCTGCGCAGCAGCCGCTAGAGAGGCTTAGTAAATGGGGGGCTTAGTTGCTAGAGAAGTTAGAAACACCTCATCACAGCTAATTAAAGATTTAATTAGGGATTTTCATCCTGTGCCAACATCAGTAAAACTTCACTTCTTTCTGAATGCAAGAGAGAGCTCCCAGCTAAAAAAAAACAAAAAAAGCATTAATGGGACTATGAATATGGGCACATCTGTGCTGGGAATCTATCTCTGAGCTAGTACAGTGCCCTATTAGAATCCAACTCATAAAGACAGAATGGACCCTCCCAAGAGAATCATAAATTTAGAACAAAATAAAGGATTTCTAAACGTTTGACAGCTGTTGATGATAGCTAAATTCTCAAAGCGTTTCTGCATTATTTGATGCATCACTGAAATATTTTTTATTAAAATGTTTCTTTGAATGTTTAAAGAAAAATGCTATAACGAAAGCTTTAATTTGACCAGTACAATCCTTTCTGATGTCATACAGTGAAAATGTCCCTGATCTTTCCTTTAAATATTTGTATGACTACACTGATGTTGTCTCTGCATAAGCAAATGTAACCAACAAGCCTCCGAGTCCATAAAAACAGGACCAGCCCTGACACCCTAAGTGAATCTTCAGTCATGTACCCTCCAGCTCAAGGTCCCCCCCCACCCCACGCAAATCCAACATCTCACATTCCTTTCCCTCTCTGTAGTCCTCCACTGCTCTATCCCTAAGCGCCCCCCCCCCCCATACACATCTCTCTAATCTCTCTCATTCCCTATTCCCTTCCCTGTCCCCATGATGTCCAGCATCTCTCACCTTCTCTACTCCTTTCCTTCTTTCTTTGATTTCAGCATCTCCTTTCTGTCCCCCTCCTCCTCTTTCTGAGCTGTTCAGCAGCTTCCTTTCCTTTCTTTACCACCTCTAGAGTGGCATTGTGGCAGTCAGCATACCTGTGGAAAATATTGCAGCTGGCACGAGGCCTTGAGCATCCATGCGTTCTCAAGACCTGCTAGGTACTACCCCTTCCAAAACAGGGAGTTTGAGAGGGGTGGGAACTTTTGAACCATAAGCACATGCGGATGCATTATTTGTCATAGGTATGCTGACTACTGCATTGGTGCCGCTCCTAAATTGTGCTGCCCTAGATGGACACCTAGTCCAATGGTCAGACTGGTGCTGCCTTTCTATTCAGAACATTTTCTCTTTTTTTTTCCAAACCTAATTTTGTTCAGAATTATATTTTTATTGCAGTGGGAGATGTTCTGTTTAAATATTGTTTCTGTTGTCTGCTGGCTGCCTTGTTTTCTTTCAGATTGCGTCTGTGTCTATCTTTATATCTGGTGGGTGGTAAGCTGTGCAGCACAGCAGAAGGCGTAACATATTGGTAGAAAATATTAGTGAAGATTTTAGTGTTGGTTCCAATTAGAACCTGAAAGTGAACCATGAATTATCATCACTTGTCAAGGAAGTATTGGAAATGAGAGTGAAAGATACTGTAATACACTTTTAGAAAACTGATAAAACTATTACTATAACTACCCATTGGAAGAGTTCTAACTTTCTTATTATTAAGGCTTCAGCTAAATTTCCTTATGATCCTGCTAGACCATTCCAGACACATGGGAACTGCCCCAACTGCTGGCAGACTGGTGAAGACAATTCCCTGGCTATTTTACAAAAGGATTGATAAATGCAGAGTCTTTTGTAAAATACATACAGGCCTGTGGGAAATACATGTGTATTTTCCTGAATGTGAAGAGGGAGAAAGTGTTTTAGAAAAGTACTCGTTCACAAAACAAGTAGCTTCTTTTGTACAGATGCTGGTACTTACATATATAAATGCCAGTTTTTGTAACATACACTCACTGTATTGTGATTCTTAAATAAACATGGGTTACATAAGCATTGCTTGACGTCAGCATTGAGTGGTGCAGAAGTGGGGTTGCAAAGTTCACATGTACTTTATAAAATGTGAGGACACACATATTTTTGCATCTGTTTTGGAGTAGGCGTAAATTTGTGTGACAGCACGCTGTGGGGAGTTTCTTTAAGGCATCCTGTTACAAAATTGTCCCCTGGTTAGATAAAATCATTTACAGAACAGTGTCATGAATAACTTGTATTGTGAGACATTTACTTGTATATCAGAGGTTTCCATTTTTTCTGTGGAATTCATATTGGTGTGCACTATATGATTCTACTAAATAGCTTTATATGATTTGGAAAATTGAGTGCTGCTTCATTTGGTAAATATATAAAGGAAAAATATTTTAAAATGTATTTGCTCTTTCTGTCAACAAGCAGGACATAATCGGTCACACAAGTAGCTCAGACATATGTAGAGTTTCTAGCCTGCATGACCTTCCTGCATGCAACGGTCTCCTCAGTTTTGGTTTTTCTGTTGTGCCAAATGGACACAAAAACAAAGCTCTCCTGTATTCAGAGAGGTTTCCTTCCTCATTAGTCTCCTGACATTGTTTATTGTTTCTTTCATTTCAAAATAATAAATAATGTTTGTTTGTTTATTTTATTTTAACCTGTGGAACATGTCCCAGCCGAAGTTGGGGTTCTGGCTGTGTCTTCAATCCGGTAAAAGAATGTCTGCCCACCCTCACTTCACTCCAAGAGCTTGAAAAGGATCTCCTCAGTCAACTCTGCAATCATCATCAGGCAGGGAGGAGACTGCAGCTTGTGCAGGAAGAATAACAGAGAGAGTCTTCTGTGCAGTGATAGAGATTCTGTCCATTCGAGTAGATTCTCTTTTGGAAATGTCAGCTCTTTCTGTCTGCACTGTGGCTTCAAAGGTCCAGCCGCAAAGGAGCAGTGTCATGGATACTACAAGTTGGTGCTTTCAGCCTATAGTGCAGTTAGTTGTCTTCCATGCAGTTGCAAGCCTGAGTTTAAGGCAACTATAAATACAGGACCTAAGATTCAAAGGATTTATACTCCTACCTTTGAGAGTTATGCTTATAAATTGGCCACTTTGAAAAGGTCCTAGGGCTGAGTACATAATTCCTTGTCTTCAAGCAGATGAATCCATTACAAGTGGGTCGTGTCCATCAACCAACAGGGGGAGATAGAGAGCACTGAAAAACCATAGTGCCTCATGGCCAGCTAGCTCCATCTGCCTCTTCAGTATTCTATATCTCCCCAGCAGGGTGGTTGCAGCTTGTTCAAGCTCCTTCAGAAAATCTGCCTGGGGTGGCTCCTGTGCTTTTGCCAATTGTAGCAGGGATGTTGTGGCTGATGGTGCCCACTTTAAAGGCAAATAGGTTAGCCCTTTCCCTGCCTTACCCGGCCCCCGATGTGGAAGTAGACAAATAGGTAAGCCCTGTCCCTGTCTTTGCCCACGCTGTGGATGCAGGCACATAGGTTCGCCCTTTCCCTGCCTTTCCCACGCTACTGATCCTCCGGAGTTGGAAATTTGCCTCTTTCGCTGTTGCCTCAAACTTTCCTCACAGCGTTAAAAAAAAAGTTGCGTCGTGCTTTCGCGCTGTGATCCCAGAAAAGAGGTTTTCTTCTGATTGTGCAGCGTGACAGGAGCTCGGAGACTCGGTCTGGTGAGGTAAGAGCATTTTGTAGCTCCTCCGGGGAGGGCCCGCGTTTGGGACGATTTTGGCGCGAATCCACCAATTTGAATTTCCGCTGCTTTCGGCGATGGCTGCTGAGAAAGTAAAGCGCTGTTCCATTTGTGGCAAGCGCAAATCTGCAGCGGGGCTCTGTAAGGCGTGCTTTTCAGATGGTAGAGCCGGCCCGATCATGGTGAGCGATGTTCCTTCCCACTCTGTGGAGCTGGCAGTGGGCGCCATTTTGAAACAGCATGGTGCGACCCCCGCTGAGGCGGAGGGGTTTGAGCCTGGAGGGGCGCCTCGTGTGGAGGCTGATAAAAGAGCTGTTTCCCCCGGACTGGAATCGGGAGGCCAGGGTGAGCCGTTTTCCCCTGAATTTGTTTTATTGCTGATAATGCATACATGTTAAAAAGGGTTCTTCTGCAGGGGTCCCCTGCGGCTCTGTTTTCTGTATCCCCTCCAGTGGAGTCTGGCCTTGGATTACCGTCAGGCGCGTTTTCTCCTGACAGATGGCCGCAAGACAAGCGCAGAAGGGTGGATTCCCCTTCAGAGAGTGGCACACCCCCTTTTTTCCTCCCCGTGGTCAGGATGTGAGGACTCTGAGGGGTCTGGCAGACCTTCGTGGTCTGGAGAGCCAGAAGAAGGTGCAGGATTGCCACCGGATCCAGATAATCCTTCCACGGTGAGGATTTTCCACCGCGATGAGCTGCCAGCACTTATTACTGATGCCTTGCAGGTCCTCTCTATAGAAGACCCTGGGAGTACTGAGACCTCCTCCGGGAAACCGAGGATGGCAAGTACTAAGAAGCCTGCTCGAGCCTTTCCTTTGCATGACTCCATCCAAGAGCATATCACGGCTCAATGGGCTGACCCCGAGGGGCCTTTGAAAGTTGCCAGGGCTATGGGGCAATTATACCCTCTAAGTGAGGAGCACTTGGCGCACCTAGCAGTGCCTAAAGTGGATGCCCTGGTCACGGTTGTGACAAAGAAAACTACCCTCCCAGTGGAAGGAGGAGTTGTCCTGAAGGATATGCATGACCGTCGCCTGGAGGCAGCTATGAAACAGTCCTTTGAAATTTCAGGCCTATCCTTATGGGCATCTGCATGCAGCTGCTATGCTGCCCGAGCCTGCCTCGCTTGGTTACAACAGGCAGTGGAACAGCCCGGAGATGGAGCGGAGCCCCTTTCGGAGGTGGCACCGCAGATGGAGTCGGCCTTGTCATTTTTGGCTGACGCCCTTTATGATCTGGTCAGAGCTTCGGCTAAACAGATGGCTGTAGCGGTGGCGGCTCGCCATCTTCTGTGGCTACGGCATTGGGCAGCTGACATGGCCTCTAAGCAAAGGTTGGTGAAGTTGCCCTTTCAAGGCCTTCTCCTGTTTGGTGAGGAGTTGGAGAAAATTGTGAAAGGCCTGGGGGATGCCTAACCCCAGCGCTTACCCGAGGATAGGCCGCGGCCTTCTTCCAAGGGTCTGGCGGTTCCCTCCTCTTACAGACCTCGCTTCCGTGAAGCTAGAAGGTACTGCCCGGGGCGGTCTGCTGGGTTCACGTCGCGTGCCCGTTTTCAGCAGAGGAACTCCTTTCGCTCAGACAAACGTTCCGCAGCAGCAGGCTCAAGACCTGGAGTTCAAGGGCAACCCTTTCAATGATGGTGCGCCGGCCCCCTCCTCGATTCCTGTGATAGGAGGACGACTTTCCCTCTTTCTCGAGGAGTGGGCCAAGATTCCCTCAGATCAGTGGGTCTTGGACCTGATCAGAGAAGGCTACGGAATAGAATTCAATGCCCCGATAAGAGATGGGTTTGTGGAGTCCCGATGCGGTTCTGCCGCCAAACGGGCGGCGGTAGAGGAGACCTTGCAAGGCTTGATTCATATAGGGGCGGTTTCCCCTATGCCTCCCGCCAAATGTGGCTCTGGCTGTTACTCCATTTACTTCGTGGTGCCGCGAAAAGGAGGGTCTTTTCGGCCTATCCTAGACTTAAAAGAAGTCAACAAGTCTCTGAACGTGCGGCATTTTCTCATGGAAACCCTGTGCTCCGTCATAGCGGCGGTACAGCCAGGAGAGTTTCTCACGTCTCTGGACCTGAAAGAAGCTTACTTCCACATACCAATTTGGCCCCCGCACCAGAGGTTTCTGCATTTTGCGGTGATGGGAAAACATTTCCAGTTTCGGGCCTTGCCTTTTGGCCTCGCCACAGCTCCCCGAACCTTTTCCAAGGTAATGGTGGTAGTAGCTGCTTTTCTGAGGCGAGAGGGTATTCAGGTTCATCCGTACCTAGACGACTGGCTCATCAGAGCAGACTCTGTAGAAGAGAGTCATCAGGTTACAGCCAGAGTGGTCTCAGTACTGCAATCTCTGGGCTGGGTCGTCAATATAGCCAAAAGTCACCTGACCCCCCTCTCAATCTCTAGAATATTTGGGGGTCCTGTTCGACACAGCCTCGGGGATGGTCTTCCTACCCGAGCAAAGGCGGTGCAAGCTTCAGAACCAGGTCCGTCTGCTCCTGAGGATGCCTCGCGTGCGAGCTTGGGACATAGTCCAGCTGGAAGAGCTGCTTTGTCCTTGCAGTGTGTGATGATGTCATCCACTTGTGTGCCTCAAAAGTTGTGCTGTCTACAGACAACATCTGTTACAGGTAAGCAACTTTACTTTCTCATTGTTTGCTCCTGGCCTTTCTATATACCATCATCAATGAGAGTACAGCTGTGGTGAGAGCAGCATTTGTTTTTACAGTCCTAAGTATTCAGTTGCCAGAAATTGCTTTAACTGCTGATTTAAATTAGGTCAACATCTGTTTTCTGCAATACTGACTGGACTTTTTCTTTCTTCTGACCTTTATTTAAGTCTTATTTCTTGGTCTCCATGCTTTCTTTCATAAAGTATTTTATTTTATCTATGTTAACTACTTAACACTTTATCATTGCCAGATCCTCTTGTTTGTTTGTTTGTTTGTTTTTTTCTTTTATGTCTTGATTTTACTTTTCAGCTGTTCATTTGTGCTTTTCATTAATTAGTGTGATCTCTGCCATTGAGGCTCAGTCCACTTAACCAGCTTCATTAGCAGTGTAATAACTGAAAACAGCAAAATATGTACAGTGGGGGAAATAAGTATTTGATCCCTTGCTGATTTTGTAAGTTTGCCCACTGACAAAGACATGAGCAGCCCATAATTGAAGGGTAGGTTATTGGTAACAGTGAGAGATAGCACATCACAAATTAAATCCGGAAAATCACATTGTGGAAAGTATATGAATTTATTTGCATTCTGCAGAGGGAAATAAGTATTTGATCCCCCACCAACCAGTAAGAGATCTGGCCCCTACAGACCAGGTAGATGCTCCAAATCAACTCGTTACCTGCATGACAGACAGCTGTCGGCAATGGTCACCTGTATGAAAGACACCTGTCCACAGACTCAGTGAATCAGTCAGACTCTAACCTCTACAAAATGGCCAAGAGCAAGGAGCTGTCTAAGGATGTCAGGGACAAGATCATACACCTGCACAAGGCTGGAATGGGCTACAAAACCATCAGTAAGACGCTGGGCGAGAAGGAGACAACTGTTGGTGCCATAGTAAGAAAATGGAAGAAGTACAAAATGACTGTCAATCGACAAAGATCTGGGGCTCCACGCAAAATCTCACCTCGTGGGGTATCCTTGATCACGAGGAAGGTTAGAAATCAGCCTACAACTACAAGGGGGGAACTTGTCAATGATCTCAAGGCAGCTGGGACCACTGTCACCACGAAAACCATTGGTAACACATTACGACATAATGGATTGCAATCCTGCAGTGCCCGCAAGGTCCCCCTGCTCCGGAAGGCACATGTGACGGCCCGTCTGAAGTTTGCCAGTGAACACCTGGATGATGCCGAGAGTGATTGGGAGAAGGTGCTGTGGTCAGATGAGACAAAAATTGAGCTCTTTGGCATGAACTCAACTCGCCGTGTTTGGAGGAAGAGAAATGCTGCCTATGACCCAAAGAACACCGTCCCCACTGTCAAGCATGGAGGTGGAAATGTTATGTTTTGGGGGTGTTTCTCTACTAAGGGCACAGGACTACTTCACCGCATCAATGGGAGAATGGATGGGGCCATGTACCGTACAATTCTGAGTGACAACCTCCTTCCCTCCGCCAGGGCCTTAAAAATGGGTCGTGGCTGGGTCTTCCAGCACGACAATGACCCAAAACATACAGCCAAGGCAACAAAGGAGTGGCTCAGGAAGAAGCACATTAGGGTCATGGAGTGGCCTAGCCAGTCACCAGACCTTAATCCCATTGAAAACTTATGGAGGGAGCTGAAGCTGCGAGTTGCCAAGCGACAGCCCAGAACTCTTAATGATTTAGAGATGATCTGCAAAGAGGAGTGGACCAAAATTCCTCCTGACGTGTGCAAACCTCATCATCAACTACAGAAGATGTCTGACCGCTGTGCTTGCCAACAAGGGTTTTGCCACCAAGTATTAGGTCTTGTTTGCCAGAGGGATTAAATACTTATTTCCCTCTGCAGAATGCAAATAAATTCATATACTTTCCACAATGTGATTTTCCGGATTTAATTTGTGATGTGCTATCTCTCACTGTTACCAATAACCTACCCTTCAATTATGGGCTGCTCATGTCTTTGTCAGTGGGCAAACTTACAAAATCAGCAAGGGATCAAATACTTATTTCCCCCACTGTATTTGCAGTATTGTCTGTTGAATAGGTAGGTAGAAACACATCAGATAAGATTATATATCAACTTTTCAGTGTGTATGTATATTATTTTCTTCTTTTATCAAATTATGCTGAAAAACAGCAATATTATGAAATGTGTTCAGTGAAAAGCAAATTCAAGAGGTAGACAGGGAGTAATCAAAAAAACAAAACAAGAAAAATACCTCTACGACGGGCAAATGTAGTAAGCAAAAGTAGAGGCTGACAAAGGACGAATCACCACCAGAGATGTAAATCCAACAATCTTTATTATGCTAAAAAGAAGGACCCGACACGGGCCGTGTTTCGATGCACACAAGCGTCTACATCAGGGGTCAAACAAACTCTAAAACAAAGCGTAGGATCGCAGTCCTGCTGAGGTTTAAAATAGTAGACCATGCACAAGTACTGTTGCAATCAAGGCAAGCGAGCTTAGCTTCTTACAATAAACTGTCAGAGCCCTGAACAATTTCATAGTCCGAGAAAAGTTTAGGATGGTTTCCCTGGGCACCCTTCTTCCCATGATTCAGGAAAACGATTGGCTATGCGCTCTGGACTTAAAGGATGCCTGTACCCACTCCTCGATACTCCCAGCTCACAGGAAGTATCTTCGATTTCAGTTAGGAACTCGGCACTTTCAGTACTGTGTTCTGCCCTTTGGTCTCGCGTCTGCGCCCAGGGTTTTCACAAAGTGCCTGGCAGTTGTCGCAGCGTCGCTACGCAGACTTGGAGTGCATGTGTTCCCTTACCTCGACGATTGGCTGGTGAAGAGCACCTCGGAGGCAGGCGCTCTGGAATCCATGCGGATGACTATTCGGGTGCTAGAACTTCTGGGCTTCATGATCAATTATCCCAAGTCCCATCTTGTCCCGGTTCAAAAATTGGAGTTCATTGGAGCTCTGTTGGACACACGGACATCTCGATCTTATCTTCCCCAGGCAAGGACAGACAATCTCCTGTCCCTAGTGTCCATAGCTCGAGCGTCTTAACAGATCACAGCTCGGCAGATGTTGAGACTATTAGGACACATGGCTTCCACAGTTCATGTAATTCCCATGGCACGCCTACATATGAGATCAGCTCAATGGACTCTAGCTTCCCAGTGGTGCCAGGCCACAGGGGATCTAGAGGATGAGATCCATCTCTCCACCGATTTTTGCAGTTCCCTTCAGTGGTGGACCATTCGATCCAATTTGACCTTGGGACGTCCATTCCAAATTCCTCAGCCACAAAAAATGCTGACGACGGATGCATCCCTCCTGGGGTGGGGAGCTCATGTAGATGGACTTCACACTCAAGGAGTGTGGTCCTTTCAGGAAAAGGGTCTTCAGATCAACCTCCTGGAATTATGAGCGATCTGGAACACTCTAAAGGCTTTCAGAGACTGGCTGTCCAACCACATCATTTTGATTCAGACAGACAATCAGATTGCTATGTATTACACCAACAAGCAGGGGAGCACTGGATCTCGCCCTCTGTGTCAGGAAGCCGTTCGAATGTGGCTTTGGGCATCACAGCATGTTTCTCCAAGCCACTTATCTGGCAGGCATAAACAACAGTCTGGCCGACAGGTTGAGCAGGGTCATGCAACCTCACGAGTGTTCGCTCAACATGGGCATTGTGAGCGTGGGGCACCCCCTCGGTGGATCTTTTTGCTACTCAGATCAATCACAAAGTCCCTCAATTCTGTTCCAGACTTCAGGCCCACGGCAGACTGGCATCAGATGCTTTTCTCCTGCATTGGGGGACAGGCCTTCTGTATGCATTTCCTCCCATACCTCTAGTAGGGAAGACTTTGCTGAAACTCAAGCAAGACTGTGGAACAATGAATTCTGATTGCTCCCTTCTAGCCTCGTCAGATCTGGTTTCCTCTTCTTCTGGAGTTGTCCTTCGAAGAACCGTGGAGATTGGAGTGTTTTCTGACCCTCATCACCCAGAACGAGGGGTTGCTTCTACATCCCAACCTCCAGTCTCTGGCTCTCACGGCCTGGATGTTGAGAGCTTAGAAGTTGCCTCCTTGAGTCTTTCAGAGGGTGTCTCCCGAGTCTTGCTTGCTTCCAGAAAAGATTCCACGAAAAGGTGTTATCCTTTCAAATGGAGGAGGTTTGCTGTCTGGTGTGACAGCAAGGCCCTAGATCCTTTTTCTTGTCCTATACGGACCCTGCTTGAATACCTTCTACACTTATCAGAGTCTGGTCTCAAGATCAACTCCGTAAGAGTTCACTTTAGTGCAATTAGTGCTTATCTTCAACGTGTAAGCCTATCTCTGGACAGCCTTTAGTTGTTCGCTTCATGAGAGGTTTGCTTTTGTGAAAGCCCCCTGTCAAACCTCCACCAGTGTCATGGGATCTCAACGTCGTTCTCACCCAGCTGATGAAAGCTGCTTTTGAACTACTGAATTCCTGCCACCTGAAGTACTTGACCTGGAAGGTCATTTTCTTGGTGGCTGTTACTTCAGCTCGTAGAGTCAGTGAGCTCCAAGCCCTGGTAGTGCATGCACCTTATATCAAGTTTCATCATAACAGAGTAGTCCTCCGCACTCACCCTAAGTTCTTGCCGAAGGTGGTGTCGGAGTTCCATCTTAAGCAGTCAGTTGTCTTGCCAACATTTTTTCCCTGTCCTCATACCCACCCTGGTGAAGGCAAGTTGCACACCTTGGACTGTAAGAGAGCATTGGCCTTTTACGTGGAGCGGACAAAGCCCTACAGACAGTCTGCCTAATTGTTTGTTTCTTTCGATCCCAACAGGAGGGGAGTCGCCATCGGAAAATGCACAATCTGCAATTGGCTAGCAGATTGCATTTCCTTCACTTATGCCCAAGCTGGGTTGACTCTAGAGGGCCATGTCACGGCTCACAATGTCAGAGCCATGGCTGTGTCAGTGGCTCACTTAAAGTCAACTTCCATTGAAGAGATTTGCAAGGCTGCAACGTGGTCATCAGTCCACACATTCACATCTCACTACTGCCTTCAGCAGGATACCCGACGCGACAGTCGGTTTGGGCAGTCGGTGCTGCAGAATCTGTTCAGGGTTTAGGATACAACTTGAAACTCCTAGGCCCATTTCTGTTCTTTTTCAGGCTGCACTCTCACTTAGTTGTGTTTCTTTTAAGGTCAATCTATGTTATGTCCTCGCCGTTGCGAGGCCCAATTGACCAATGTTCATTGTTTTGAGTGAGCCTGGGGGCTAGGGATACCCCAATCGTGAGAACAAGCAGCCTGTAGCAGGTATTCTGCAAGGACAGCAGGCTGATTGTTCTCACAAACCCACCCTGCTCCCCTTTGGAGTTGTTCTACTTCTCTGTTTTGCTTTTTATTAAACTGAGGTGGGCATACTCGCACCGCGGGCGGGAAGCCGTTCGCACATGCGCGGTTCGCTCTGCCTGCACGCTGGTGCGTTCTAGAAAGTTTTTGTTTGCTTATAGATTTGCTGGTCTCCTGGGCTGTCGCGGATGAATACCCAATCGTAAGAACAATCAGCCTGCTGTCCTGGGAGAATACCTGCTACAGGTATGTATCTTCACTGTATTGAGACCAGATGTGACCCTCAAGGTGAATAGGCATTGTGGCAGAAATATCTTTAGATGAGTGTTTCCGAAGTTAGTCCTGGAGTACCCCCTTGCCAGAGAGGTTTTCAGGATATGCACAATGAATATGTATGAAATTGATTTGCATACACCGCCTCCATTATATGCAAATCTCTTTCTTGCATATTCATTGTGAATATCCTGAAAATCTGACTGTCAAAGGGGTACTCCAGGACTGGTTTGGGAAACACTGTTTTAGACAGTGTTTGGGATGCAACGAATCCCACAAGGTGGAAGAAGGATTTCTTGCAACAGTGGGAAGATAAGAGTCAAGGAAGCCTGCATTTATGCTAGCAATAGTTTAGCTGCACTGGAGCCACAAACAGTGGTTTGAGATGAGGGAGATGTTGCAGTTGTCATGTAGAACATCAGCGGGATCCATTAAAAGCAGGATCTTCATTCACAGGAAGAAATTGGCAAGTCAGGTGACTACAGATGTGGCACGGGTAGATGACCTGATGCTGAAACTGGAACTAAACAGGTTGCCCTTATGATGATGCGGGAGAACAGGGGAAAAGGTGAGAGGGCATGGTGTGAGAAGGGAAAGATAAAGGGAGAGGGCAGAGAGGTTAGAGAGGTAATGGAGAAAAAGAAGAGGAGATGAAGGAGGGGTGAGATCAGTGAGGGAGTAATGGGAGACAATATAAAAGGGAATTATGAGACAGGAGAGAGGGTGGTCTAATAGAAATACTTGCTGCAAATGTTTTGTGGGTTTCAGCTTGTTAGAATAAATTCCTTCACAGAAGAGGTGGTACATGCAACAGTACAGAACATTTCCCAAAGGAGATGCTGGAGACAAAAATAGTAACAGGATAAGCACAAAGTAGCTTTGGTTATGAGAAAATGGGATCTTTGGAATTGGAAAAGCAAATTGTGTATACTACCTGTATGGTCTTCATCTAACTTCACACTTTTTTTTTTTTTTTTTATATAATTCAGGTTCCAGTTCCAACAAAATTGTTCAGATTGCTATTTTTCTTTCTGATATGTATTACTTTTTACAGAAGATATGTTTTAGATAGTGCTGTTGATTAATCATGGTTAACGTTTACAATTATAATATGCAGATGTTAATGGTGGTTAAAATTAAAGCCATTAATGCTGACCACTGTGATCTGCACATTCACCCCTTCCCCCCAAAGACATCTGTCCTCCCGAAGAGCCCCCCCCCCCAAAAGAACATCCACACCCCTTCCGGACCCTCACCCCCTGTAGGCCCCTCCTCGGCCAGTGTTAATGATGCCCTGGTGGTCTAGGGTAAGATGGGCTGGATCAATCTCCTCTAGTCCCTACCCATGCCTGCTCTGGGTTCAAAATGGCCAGTGTAATCTGTAACAGTAGTCTTATGAGACTACCACTACAGGTCATGGCTGCCATTTTGAGACAGCTGCTGGCACAAGCAGGACCAAGTGGGAGTTGATCCTGCCTGTCCTATCCTAGACCACCAGGGCATTGTTAAGGTAAGCCTGGGGAGGGGGGGAATCTTTGGGAGAGGGTGGATGCTGTTGCTGGAGGTCTTCAGAGGCAGCTGTTTAGGAAGAGGGATGCTGTCGGGGGAAGGGGTGGATATAGAGGCCACAGCAGTCTGCATTAATACATTTGCATTTGAATCACAAACGTTAATAGCTATTAATCAACAGCAACGCTATCCTAACTTTACCTGGTTGTAGCGGACTGAATATCAGGGGAATTTCATTTTGCTGATGCCCTCCCAAAACATGTCCCTTCCCCAAGAGCATCCACCCCCACCCAAAGCTCCCAAAAGATCATCCCCCTCCCCAAAGATCCCCGCCTCTAAAAGAACCCCCCCCCCCCAATCCCACCATGAGCATCTGTTGTTGAATATCCACTCTGACCACCCACATAGTGCTGCGGCAGTCAGAGAGGATATTCAACAGCACTATCCAGGCAGAGATTAAAAATGCAAATAAGAGCATTCAAAATTTTTAATTGGGGGAATTAATTGCGATTAAAAGATTTAATTGAATAATGGCTATTGGTTGTTATTTACGTTTACCCATTTCCACTAAGATTATAAATCAGGATTATTACTGTCCCAACGCCTGGCAGAACTCCTTGCAAGCTTCTTGCTGTTCCATGTATGGTATAAATACAGCACAAATAACTGAAAAGTAGGATCAGGAAAGAGATTTTGGAAAGAATTTATAGCTTATATGTGCACAAGATTTATTCCAAAAATAGAAATAAGAAAGACTGTAGTTATAGAAAAAAATATTGTTCCTATGAATAAGACCAGAAGTGGTCAGTTAATATTGTGGTTAAATCTGCTACTTTTAATGAAGTTGTTGAGATGCATTTCAGCGTGGCTTCATTTTGCTGATTTTGCTTACTTGAAATGAGTATTATAAATCATTTAAAATGTTTAAAATAGATTTATTTTAAAGCTAATATTTTACTTGATACATTTTATGTGAATGATACTTAATATCAGTAGAGGCGCCTTCCCTCAAATGTTTTGTGGGTAGCTGGATCCAGGTGAACTACATTTAATCACATGTTTATAGACATCTTTACAGGAATATTTTAAGTAGGCAACTCTAATTGTTACCTTCTTGCTTGCTGTGGAGAGAGACAGAAGGTTGAAGTTTTGTTTTCTGTTTTTAATATCCATGCTCAGGTTGTCTTTTGGTCATCAGGTTTACTGACATATCCACAGCTACCCATAAGGTACAGCAGGAATTTTTGTCTTTTTGACCTAAGGCTTTAAATTTGTGTATGACTTTTTTTTTTAGGTACCCTAGAAAGTGCTTTGTAAAAATTTAGGGTAAAGAATATGTATTTCGGCAACCTTTACAACTGCAGCAGTTTCTTAAGAATCTTTTTCTCTCCTCCCCTCAATCCCGCATTATAATTCACTCACTTTCCTTCCCTTTTTTTCTGTCTTTTCAACCCTTTATTTTACTTGTTATTGTAAACCACCTTGACGGGGGTACTGATTGGCGGCATATCAAGACTAATAAACTTGGGGCCCTGTTTACTAGGGTGCGCTAGAATTTTTAGCATGCGCTAATTCTACAGACATGGATGTTTCTAGCGTTAGCATGTGCTAATTTTTAGTGCGTACTAAAAACGCTAGCGCATCTACAGCGCAGCTTAGTAAACAGGGCCCTTGAAAGCTTAAGAACCATGAACAATGTTTAGAGGCACATGTTGCATCAGGTGTTGTCAGTTCTGGGCCAACTAGTACAAATTAGGAGAATTAGGTTATATGGGTAAATACTGCACATTGTAAGGGCTGTACTTTTCCTTTACTTTATTTACTTATTGGGATTTATTAACCGCCTTTATGAAGAGATTCACCCAAGGCGGTATACAGCCAGTACAGTTTAACATAAAACTTACAATTTTGTCAACAGCATAATAAAATAACCAAGAATAAACATAAATACAATAAATGAGGTAAACTTGAAAAAAGTAAATTGAAACCTAATAATAGAACTACAGTACCTTGAAACAGTATCAAAAATATACACATTTAACAGCACTGGAATTCAAATACCAGAGGTATAATATAATGTTAGCGTAATACTAATGATACACCTAATAAGCATGCATTTGAACATTTAACTTTTGTTTCTATTTTTGAGCTGCCAGCTCTCTTCCAGTTTGTGAGCTCAAGGGATGAGGTACTGTATAGGATTTTGTGACTTTGTGTTTGCCTTGATTTGTTATTTTTGCAACTGTTATTTGTTGATGTATATTTTATTTTTGCTTAGTGTAGTTTTGAAATTGTAATAAAGCAAAGAAAAAAATGCTGAATTTTGGTAGCTAAAAATATATAACTGCTTACTGTAAAAATCCATCTGTTCTTTTCATGTTAATCCACGTGAATGCACAGAAATAAAATAAGAAATGAACACAAACATATAAGGTGATACCTTTTAATTGGACTAACATGACTGGATTTTGTATGCTAACACACTCTTCTTCAGTTCAGAATAGGAAAAAAAAAACCAAATGATAATGTTAACAGAAATACAAGGGATTTACGGAAATTATTTCAATACTAGTCTGACGGAGAAAGTGTATTGGGGAAAGCAGAACTGATGAGTAATCAGAAGATAACAGACAATGGAACTGTATGACTCTTAGAGGCCCTTTTACTAAAGGGTATTAACCTAACATGCATTTAGCACATGAAAAAAGGTTTACCACAAAACGTATTAAAGCGTTTTGTGATAGTTTGCCACTTTGCATTCTAAGTATGTGCTATTTTTGGGAGGGGGTGTGTCATGGGTGGAGATGGGTATGAAAGTGTTATCCAGTTAGCATGTTCCCATTCGCATGCGCTATTTGGATAATGCAGACAACGCAGAAGCACTCACTGTGTGCTTCCGCTTTAATTTTTTTGTATGTCCCATGTGCTAATGGAAAAATTAGTATGCAATAAAAAAATTTTTAAAGCCCTAAGTACCTGACACATTAAGCCTAGTTTTTAAGGTGCTTTATTAAAAGAGCTCCTTAATGAGTTTACAAAGTGTAGGTTTTTATTCAGAACTTTATTTCAGTTCCAATATATGATCATTTTAACTTTAGAAGCCTTAATGTTGCCACTGTAGGTCCTGGCTTAAATTTACAATATAAGATTTGAAGTACACATTGCCTACACAATGAAACAAAAATCTTGAGACTTTTATTATGTATTGCAGGTTGCATCAGGTGAATGCAATGAAGACACTGAAGTTTACAACATCACTCTCTGTACTGGGGATGAACTAACTCTAATGGGGCAGGCAGAAATTCTTTATGCAAAAACGTCCAAGGAAAAGTCACGACTGAACACCATTTTTAAGAAGATTGGAAAACTGAATTCCATCAGCAAGTTGGGCAGAGGCAAAATGCCTTGCCTTATCTGTATGAACCATAGAACCAATGAAAGCATTAGCCTTCCTTTCCAGTGTAAAGGGAGATTCAGCACCCGCAGTCCATTAGAAATTCAGATGCAAGAAGGGGAACACACAATTCGCAACATTGTAGAGAAAACAAGGCTGCCTGTTAATGTCATTGTGCCCAGTCCACCACCAAGAAACTCCTATGATCTTCATTTCATTCGTGAGGGACATCGCTACAAGCTTGTTAACATTCAGACCAAGACTGTTGTGGTTTGTTGTGTGCTGCGTGCAAATAAAATTATCCCAATGCATTTTCCATTGCATTTGTCTGTTCCAAAGTTCAGCCTCCCAGAAAACCTAGTGAAAGGGGAGATGTGGCATGACACTTTGGCCCAGCAGTGGTATAGTATCTGCCAAGAGCAGTTTGATATAGATGAATATTCCCGGGCTGTACGAGATGTCAAAATAGACTGGAATGAGGAATCAAAGAGCCCCAAAAAAAGTCGATGCAGTGGACATAACCATATGCCAAACTCCCTTAGCTATGCTCGAGATGAGCTCACGCAGTCGTTTCACAGACTCTCAGTTTGTGTTTATGGAAATAACTTACATGGAAACAGCGAAGTCAATCTGCACGGATGTAGAGACCTGTGCAGCGACTGGGCCATGTTTCCTTGTGATTTACCTCAGCATCAGGATTCTGGTGACAGCGGTAGCGATTATCTTTTTCCTGAAGTGACTGAAGAACCAACATGTCCCCCAGCCAAAACTGAACTTCCTTATGAAGAGCTATGGTTGGACCAAGGGATAGAAAAGTATAGCTGTCAACCTCTAACTCGCTCGCAGAGTGAGAAGAGCAAATGTGATCATTACAGAAGCTCTCTAAAGTCTAAGTCCAGCACTTCACCACTTCCTGCTCCTGGAGCTCTTACAGCCACAAAATCAACGGATAGTTCCCTACCTCCACCTCCAGTGCCTCCAAAATCTGAAGCTGTAAGTTTTTTGCCTTTTTTTATTTTGGTGTGGAAAATGGTTAACTTTAAATCGCAGTTTTGTAAATAAAGTAACTGGCATCTACTTAGAGTATCCCCTGCTTATAGCAGTCGAATCACTTGAACAAAATTACCGAACCGCATTGCTGGCTAGATTTCAAGATGACTAGAGGTGGTCTCTGAGTTCAAGCCTTTAATGATTGGCCTTTAGTGGTCTGTTAGTAGTTAAACTGCAGTACCACTATCCAATCCAACAATCAGTGTGAAAAACTTTTTTCTTTCACAACCCCAGAAGTGGATAGTAGCTTAATTTTTCCCTTAGAATCTGTTTACATTGACTCATCCCTAATCCTGTTTCCAACAATAAGAACTTGCTGTATGGTTATTTAGGGAGTAATGTTAAAACAGATTGCATACAAAGAGGGGCATTTTCGAAAAGTTGTCTAAGTCAGAATTGGGACGTCCTGCTCATAACGTCTAAAAGAAATGTCTGTCTTGCAGCCAGTTTCAAACAGTAAAAACTTCCAGCTTTTCTGATCAAAAATGGCTGTGAGATGGACGTTTTTGTGCTGAGAACATCTAAAATGAATAGCTGTTTTTCAAAATGAAACGTCCCAACTCATGAACGGCAAAAAACCAGGGGTAGGGACATCTGTCTAAAAAGTTCTGCTTCTCTTTTGTTCTCCATCTTGGATATCATAAACTGTTTGCCTTGTTGTTTTCTGAGGCCAGAATTAGGTGCCGTCACGTATGCCTTCTTTATGACAGGTGTAAATGTGTTCACTCTAAGCTGAATGGGAGTCTTCAAACTGCATTGCTCCCAGTAGGGGACAGTGCTTCAATATTGTGTTTTTTTTTTATTGCTAGGGACAGGCAGGTTCCCTGGAGTTCTGCAGAACTTTCCTGTCCCTCATTATTGAAAATGTGATAGTGAAACAGCATCTCCCACTGGCAGGACTGTAGGTGAACAACTCCTGCTCAGCTTAGAGGGAACAGTGCAGTTAGGTGCCTGACAATAGTCATTAAAGCACGCATTGAAAAAATCGAAACACCTATGACCTGCCCATGTGACCCCACCCCTTTGCAGTTAAAAGCTAGAACACTTAGGTGCCAAATTATAGAATAGCACCTAAGCACATTTAGGCACCCAACTGCCATTTCATTCCCATTAATTTCTGTTAACTTCCACTTGAGCACTAAACGTTTGGTGCCCTATATAGAATTGGCCCATGTATGCATCCCCTATGTGCATGTCTATAAAGGATCCAATTTTACACATAAAACACTCTTCTGTTGAGGGAAATGGTTTTTAAAATTAGTCTCAAAGTATCAAAAAATGTTCCAAAATGTTCATAGGTTTTAAAATGGAAGCACCTTTCATTTGAGGGTGGTGGAGGGGGGATCAGGTCCGCCCTCCCCCCCCCCCCCAGGATCGTCACTGCTGCTGCCGCCTCCCCCCCCCTCCCCCCCTCACTGCAACTATAATACCTTGGCTGGCGGGGATCCTAATGTCCTGCCAACAGAAGAGTCTTACTCCAGCTCTGCTCTTCTTAATTCTGCCACTTGGCCTGCCCCTGCGGCTGCTTTTTCTATCAGGTCGTGCATGCTCGGTTTCAAAACTGAGCATGCGCAGCCTTAGGTGAAAATCAGCCGCTTGGAAGGCAATGCGGCAGACTGTGAAGAAGAGCAGCGCTGGAGGAAGATCTCTTCTGCTGACAGGGCTCCCCACCAGCCTGCTGTGTCTGCTCCCCTGGGTCCTCCCCAGCCTCCAAGGGGGGGCCCGGTGCCAGAGTTTTCTCTCTCCTGCTCCTGTTGGAACGTGATCACCTGGGTCCCATCAGGAGCAAGAGAGAGAGAGACCCCGACGCCGGGCCCCCCTTTGAGGCCCGGGTCCTGGGAACTTTGCCCCCCTCCCTCTCGGCAGCCCTGAGGGGGATTACCTATTCACTCAGAAATTAACACCACATTGCTAGGGAGATTCCCTAACCTGATCACCTAAACAGAACAATTAATATTTTGTTAAAAACCAAGCAAATACCTCCTTTTACCTTAAAAGTATATCCTTTTTTCTTTTCATTATCCAATTTAAGCATACACTGTTGATGTATTTATTTTATTGACCTGTCAAGTATTTGTAAAAACCATAATTATTCTTGGTCGCCTCCCCTTTTGAAGCATCCTGAGGTTTGCTCATAAAGGGCCTGATTTGCTAAGCTTTTTTTTTTTTAACCTATAGACCAATAATAAGAAAAATAAAGCCTCTACTACACAGTTCATGTTTTTTTTTTTTTATGTCAACAGGTTTTCTTGTTGACTTGCTTAGTGAGGCTTCCTGTTGCTCTGATATTTTGTGTTCAGCAAGCTAATATACCGTGTAAATTAACAATACCATTCGGATAGCATGTGTGATAGAGGTGGGTGCATGGAAATAAGAGTATGTTAATTTGTACTCTGGTTTCACCATTGAGAAGCAGCATGTAATTGGCATAGAAGTGGGATTCCTTCAGACCTTTCTCTTCTGGCCTATCTTCTTGATTGTATATCTTTATGGATGTGTACCTGTGATTGAAGGGATCCTGGATTATCCATTAATTTAAGCGTGATATCTCCTGGGAGCTTCTTCCCCAGGCGGTGAAGACATCCAGCATCACAAACACCAGGGTCAGGTTTAGTCAGCATAACTACTGCTTCCTTCCATACCTCAGCTTGGGACACCTCTTCACTGTCCGAACTCCAATTAGAGAAAGCTGATCCACCAGAGTGAGCTGCATCGCCCTCGAGAATGGAAGAGGCCACTTCGGCTCCTGCTCTGCTTCCTGCAGCTCACCACGTCCCGTATTTCCAGGTCTGGGGAGAGTCTTGTTTGAACCAAATGTGAAAAATAATATTTAACCATTTTTTCAACACAAAATGTCATGCAATCAAAATCACTGTGTCCTGGATGAGTGGGTAACCTCTCCACTGCAAAGAGAGGTTACCCACTAATGTAGGACACAGTGAGGTCTCTAGAAGAAGCTTGGAGCAAAACGGGTCGGGGCCACACTGTTTTCTGCTGTCCTATTTATATTGAGCAACCATCTTTTGAACACTACACTATTCTGACAAGATAAGTGTTCTTCTTTTTGAGATTTTGCTTGCATGACATTTTGTGTTGAAGAAATGGTTAAATATTATTTTTCACATTTGGTTTGCTATTTCTAATTTTGATTGCACCTTTAAATTAGCATTAAGTGGAGGTTGTTTGACCGATGATTAATATTTTTTAACTGGGGGCATATGGTATCGTTAATTTAGCGATCTTCATTATTGTGAGTTGTGCCTTAGTTTGATGAGGTATTTTTCTTCCCTTTTTCTGTATATACAGAAGTAGTGGAAGTGTTTATATTGTGATTCACTATTTTTGCTGAGGTTGTCCTGTATTTTTTGAGTGAATCTGATCTGGTTTGTTTTTTCTTGAAGGTAACCCATATATAACACCTGGCTCGCCCTCAATCAGGGCCACTGGCTAAGCTCCCCCGGGTCAGGTACCCTGGACCAGGGGTCGCAAAACAGATGGGGGACTTCAAGTGAGCTGGGCGCAGGCCAAATCCTGGTAGGCCAAAGGGTACTCTTCTGTGGGCACTCACGAGTCCACACTCACACAAAAACAACTAGCAGTCATTGGATTAAACTTCAAACTGTTTTTTACTGAACAACTTGAAAACAGTTCAACATGCAAAATGATATGTATAGCCAGGGCATATAGCAGTTTCAGATCAGTTTCAGTTATAGTCTCCTTTTATTGCCAAACTTAACACAAACAGGGATTGTTCATCAGCAGCACGGTTTCTCTTTTACTCCTGTCCCATCCCGTTTCAGGATTCCCATCTGAACACCCATTGAATGTCCTGCCAGAAGTGAGGCTCCCCTGCTTCGACTTCTTTTACCAGGGATGTCTTTTTCCCCTGAGCACTCCTTTTCGTTCCTAAATTGGGAACTTCCCGCATGCACCCACTACTCTGTGGCAGGGGCTTCATCCACTGAATGATTCAGAAGTCTTTCCATTTGTATCCAAGGGGGACTGGGTCTCGGTGGGGATGGGCAACCAAAGACCAGAATTTTCTCATTACGACCTCTTTTATTAACTCTTCACCCTGTCCATTAGGATTGACCATTCCAAAATCCACCCACCAGGCTGGCAATCCCAGCCCCCGTTGCTTTAGTGACCTCCCTGACAATCCTCCTACCTTCTACCTGCAGCAGAATCATTTTTCAGAAGGGTGTCACATATATTTTTGAATTTCCTACCACCCTCTCCTACTCAGAAGATTATTCTAGGCTTCTACCACCTCTCCATGAAAAGGTATTTGATGATGTTAGTCCTAAGTCTGCTACCCTGCAACCTCAATTCATGTCTTCTAGTTCAACCATTTCTCCATCTCTGACGAAGATCTGTTTGTATATTAATATCTTTTAAGTATTTAAACATCTGTATCGTCTCTCGCTCTTAATCTTTCCTTTCCTCTAGGGTATACTTTTTTTTAGGTCTTCACGTCTCTTTCATCTTTTGGCACAAACCCCATACCATTTTTGATGTCTTCCTCTGGACTGCTTAAGTCATAGTCCTTGCATCCAGTGGATTACAGGACTCGAGGCAGCATGGTTTTAGTAGACATAGCTCTTGTCAGATTAAACTGATAAAATTCTTTGACTGGGTGACATTAGAATTGGATTCAAAGAGAGCACTAAATATTGCCTAATTAGATTTTAGCAAAGTTGTTGACACAGTTTTGCATAGATGACTTAAGAACACAAGAATAGCCATACTGGGTCAGACCAATGGTCCATCTAGCCCAGTATCCTACTTCCAACAGTGGTTAAGCCAGGGCACAAGTACCTGGCAGAAACCCAAATAGTAGCAATATTTCATGCTACCAATCCCGGGGCAAGCAGTGGCTTCCCCCGTGTCTGTCTCAATAACAAACTATGGACTTTTCCTCCAGGAACTTGTCCAAACCATTTTTAAACCCAGATACGCTAACCACTGTTACCACATCCTCTGTCAGCAAGTTCCAGAGCTTAACTATTCTTTGTTAACTATTCTTTGAGTGAAAAAATATGTCCTCCTATTTGTTTTAAAAATATTTCCATGTAATTTCATTGAGTGTCCCCTGGTCTTTGTAATTTTTGAAAGAGTGAAAAATCGATTCACTTCTACCTGTTCTACACCACTCAGGATTTTGTAGACCTCAGTCATATCCCCCTTCATCCATCTCTGTTCCAAGCTGAAGAGCCCTAACCTCCTCTTTAACCTTTTCTCATATGAGAGGAGTTCCATCCCCTTTATCATTTTGGTCGTTCTTCATTGAACCTTTTCTTATTTATTTATTGATGACATTTATATCCTACATTCTCCCAAGATGGCTTGAGTACAGTGTGGCTTACAATAAGGATTAAACAGTCAAGGAATGAATTACAGCAATTTTAACACAGTAAGACTTAAAGATGAGGATTAACAGATTAGCAAATAAACTGTAACAATGTACATAATAATTATGTCATAATAGAGAAGCGAGAACAAATTGTAAACCAGTTAGTTGGATCTAAATGCTTAGACTAGTGTAAAGAGATAAGTTTTTAGCGGCTTTCAAAATTGCAAATGTATAGTTAAATACCGTTTCAAAACTACGCAGTCACCTTTACTAATAGTAAGAGGGAGTGTGACAGGATAGTGTGTTTTAAGCATGTGATAATTGTTTTGATATTTTCCTGCAATGTATTTCTCTAGTTTGGCCAGCAGGTGGTGCATGTTTGTGCTTAGAGCTCTTACAGAGAACCGACCTTTCCTTCTTTAGTTAACACAGAGAAAGGAGAAGTGGCTGCAGTGATGTAGCCAGCTATTTTCAAATATTGATGTTCTGGGCTCTGATTGGCCTGGAGTTTGAAGTTAACTAGGAGTTACTGGTTTTGCCTCCAGTCTTAGCCAGGAAGAAAAGAGAGTAGGATCTCTTTGCTGAGGCTCTGTGAACGGTTATATGTCCCGACCTTCCCAGGTACTACCTAGATATAGTGTTATAATTGATCCATATTTCAGTTACCTGTTATTGTTCTGCTGATTGCACTTATTCCAAGTTTTGTGTCAATAAGCATGTTTCGGTTTATTGCCTCTGCCTGTCTGGACTCATTAAGAATCCTGGTATTTTGTGTATTGGGTCTGTGAGTGCTTTCTGGGAACTGTGGGACCACTGGGAGTGTGGCCCCAGTAACCTAGAAATCACCATGGATAACTTGATAGAGAATCGCCCAGAGGTGGTTGGGACCCAGTTGGTAGGAGGAGGGTACTAGTGTAGAGCACAAGCAGCAGGTGCAGGCGACTTGATCTGTGCTGAGGATAGACCCTCTAAGTGGCCGAGGGGTAGCCCCAGGCGGGTGGCTAGGCGTTTCATGATGGGGAGCTTTGAGGATAAATCCTGTTTAAATCCACTATATCTTTTTTGAAATACAGTTACCAGAATTGAACACAATACTCTAGGTGAGGTTGCACCATGGAGCAATACAGCGGCATTATAATATTCTTGGTCTTATTTTGCACCCCTTTCCTAATAATTCCTTGCATCCTGTTTGCTTTTTTTTGTCTGCTACCACGCATTGAGCAGAAGATTTCATCATATTGTCTACAATGACACCTAGATCTTTTTCTTGAGTGCTGACTCCTAAGATGGACCCTAGCATCAGGTAACTATGATAAGGATTATTCTTTCCAGTGTGCATCACTTTGCATTTGCCCACATTAAATTTTATCTGCCATTTGGATGCCCAGTCTTCCAGTTTCCTAAGGTCTTCCTGCAAATTTTCACAATCTGCTTTTTGACAACTCTGAATAGTTTTTTGTCATCTGCAAATTTAATCACTTCACTCACTCCGTTTTCCAGATCATTTATAAATATGTTAAATAGCACTGGTCCCAGTACAGATCACTGCAGCGCTCCACTATTCACCCTCCTCCATTCAGATAAATGGCCATTTAACCCTACCCTATTTTCTGTCCAATAAGCAATTCCTAATCCACAACAGAACATTGCCTCCTATACCATGACTCTTTAATTTTCTCAGGAGTCTCTCATGAGGAACTTTATCAGAAGCTTTCTGAAAATCTAGATACACTACATCAACCAGCTCACCTTTATCCACAAGCTAGGCAGACTTCTAAGGTCTGTGCCCTCAGAATGGCAAGGACAAATCAAACTCAGGTATACTTAGAAAGTATCACATACCATGTAAAATGAGTTTATCTTGGGTAGACTGGATGGACCGTTCAGGTCTTTATCTGCCGTCATGTACTTTATGTTATGTTACCATGTTTACCTTCAATGAAGCAAATTTGTGAGGCAAGACCTCCCAAAGCTGAACCCATGCTGTTTTTTAAATTTTATTCTTTATAATAGTTTCCACTATTTTCCCTGGCACTGAAGTCAGGCTTACCAGTCTGTAATTTCCCGGATCATCACTGGAACCGTTTTTAAAAACCAGTGTTAACATTCGCCACCCTCCAATCTTCAGGTACTGTGGATGATTTTAATGATAGGTTACAGATCACTAACAACAGATCAGCAGTTTAATGTTTGAGTTCTTTCAGTACCCTGGGGTGTATACCATCTGGTCTAGGTGATTTATCACTTTTTAACTTGTCAATTTGGCTAAGTACATCTTTCAGGTTCACAGAGATTTCAGTTCCTTTTCATCATCACCCTTGAAAACTGTTTCCGGTACAGGTAGATCTCATACATCTTGTTCCATAAAGACAGAAGCAAAGAATTCATTCAGTCTTTCCGCTATGGCCTTGTCCTCCCTGAGTGCCCCTTTTGTTCCATCATGATCTAACAGTCCCACGGATTCCCTCACAGGCTTTCTGCTTCTGATGTACCTAAAAAAGGTGTTACTATGAGTTTTAGTCTCCACGGCAAGTTTTTCTTCATATTCTCTTTTAGCTTTACAAATCAATGCTTTGCATCTAGCTTGACACTGCTTATGTTGCTTCTTATTTTCTTCATTTGGATCCTTTTTCCATCCTTTGAAGGAAGCTGTTTTGTCTCTAATACCCTCTTTCTCGTCACCTTTTCACCATGTTGGCTATCGTTTGCTCTTCTTTCCACTTTTGTTAATATCTGGAATACATCTGGTCTGGGCTTCCACAATGGTATTTTTAAACAATGTCCATGCCTGATTTAAAGCCCTAACCTTTGCGGCTGACCCTTTTAACTTCTATTTAACCATATTCCTCATTTTCAACAGAAATGAATCTCTGGATTGAGAGGCTGAAAATGATGATGAAAGTGGAACGTCTCAGGAGTAATCTAATATAATTCCCCCTAAGGAGCTTCTCTGTATTCTGGGGTCCAACCTGACAGAGCTGGGTCCAGCTCCATTGGGCCTTTATATATATGGTGCATGGTACCTCCGTCTAGGGTAAAAGGATATTAATGAGTAAGATTTTCTCTCCCCTTTCCTCAGAAAAAACACAATATACATTTCGGTGAATTTAACTCGCTTATGACTTTCCAGTGTTCTGTAATCTGCAACCTGTATTACAGGATTCACAAATTCCACAGAAACCATGCTGTATTCCCCTAACCCTCTGTGATCTGTGACCTTTATTTCTCTGATGGGATTCATAGATTCCACAAAGCTGAGATACCACTGAGCCCTCTATTGGCCAAGTCCTGTAATTTCAGTTATCCCAGCACAGAGAGAAAACCCGTCCACCTTCCCTTGAGTACATAGAAAGAGGCACAGAGATTTTCCCTCTATTTGTCTCCTTTAGAATCACAACCCCCTGGGGGCTAATCTCTGATTAGATTTCAAAAGTTATGCTTCCTTCATTGTTGAAAAAAAGAGAGCATTGACACTGGGTTTATGTAATTCTCAAATTCATTGTCTTAGAAGGGGTATATTTAGTTAGTTCAGTAAAAATAAGTTATCACCTACAGTTTGTTCTTTGACCCTTATTTCTATCTCTAAAAATAGGATTAGATATAAGATGAACCTATAAGCCTAGGAAGGATAGGAAATGGTCACTGCAAAATTTCATGGATATATGTCTTACACATAACTGAAGCTTCCTTCTGTTAAAGCGATTAAATTATAGCCATTTACGCTGAGTTAGATGAAAGCTCCGTAAAACAGCATGTGGTAATGAATTAAAGCTAATGAGTTTTGTGACTACCCAGAACAATTTTTTTTAATGAAAAGCATTCAGAAGAATCATTTACCTATAGTTCTGGTCGTGAAAAGATGTATTCACTTAGTTAACCTTGAACATGGCCTCACTGGTGTGGAGAACTAACATCTCTATAACTAAGAATAATGGAAATATATGAAGTGGAAAAATATAGAATTCTTTAATTTTATTAGTGTTTTTAAATTTAATTCTTTGCTTTTTCCTTCTCTTAAGTCTGTTCCTTCACTGATCTTATATATAAACAGGGGGAGCCCAAAAAGGATTTTTATTCATTCCAGACCAAAATGTTTAAAAGAAATTATACATAAGGGGTCAGGATAGTCTTTCTGTCTGTGGACAAAATAACTCCTAAAACATAATGGAACAGAACCAAATTTGACATCTCATACAAAAAAACAACTATCAGATCGATCTGTCTGTCTGTCTGTCTATCTATCTATCTATCTATCTATCTATCTATCTATCTATCTATCTATCTATCCACACACATTAGAGAATTGGTCCTGTCATATTGACTTTTTCCTCTTCTCTATTTTCCCAGTCACAAGCATACCTAGATCGAAAACAGGTATACGCACACAGGTATATACACATAAACAAACAGACAGATACATCTTCAGATACAAGCAAAATATGCATACATTTACACACTACAAACATGAATACACCCACAGACACAAATACATAGCACAGATGCATATATCACTATAAAACATAGTAATAACATATGGCATCCCCCCAATGCTACTAAATATTTTCTAGAACCTCTATTGAATCTGTAGGTGCTGCATGAGGACAGATAACGGCATCACATATTTCTTCAGCATCAATATTGGACTATGTCAAGAATGAGCCATCCATTTTTGTTCTTGCCGCCTGTAGAATTCATCATGAGAGAGGTTATAAGCAGGCAAATTTAGGTATCCTGTGGAAAAACCAGTCCAGGCTCACAGATTTGGACTTACATAGAAACAGAGAAAAATTAAGGCAGATAAAGACCATATGGCCTATCCAGTTCCCCATCCATGCCATCTAATATCCCTTCCTTTCCCTTAGACATCCTATGTACTTTTCCTAAACTTGCTTGAATTCAGATACAGTCTTCATCTCCACCACCTGCACCGGGAGGCTATTCCATGAATTCACCACCCTTTCCATGAAGAAGTATTTCCTCAGGTTACTCCTGAATCTGTCCCTTTACAACTTCATCCTATCCCCCCTCATTATAGAGCTTCCTTTCAATTGAGAGAGTCTTGCCAATTGTGCATTTATGCCACAGAGTTATTTAAACATCTCTATGATACCTCTCCCCTCCCACATTTCTTCTAAAGTATACGTACTGATATCTTTAAGTCCCCATGTCCTTTATGATGAAGACCACTGACCATTTTAGTAGCCGCCCTCTGGACCGATTCCACCCTGTTTATATCTTTTTGAAGGTGCAGTCTTCAGAATTGTGCACAGTACTCTAAATAAGATCTCACTAGAGACTTATGGAGAGGCATTATCACTTCCTTTTTCCTGCTGGCCATTTGTCTCCCTATACACCCAAGCATTCTTCTAGCTTTCGCCGTTGCCTTTTCTACCTGTTTGGCCACCTTAAGATCATCACATTTGATCACACCCAAGTCTTGTTCCTCCTTTATTCACAGAAGTACTTCACCCCTGAACTATACTCCCTCGAGTTTTTGCAGCCCTAATGCATGAATCTGCATTTAGCATTCATCTTAATTGCCAAATTCTGGACCATTCAAGCTTCGCTAGGTCCCTCCTTGTGCTATCCACACCATCATGGGTATCTACTGTATTGCAGATTTTGCTGCTATCTGCAAAGAGGCAAACCTTACCAGGTAGCCCTTCAGCAACATCACTTACAAAAATGTTAAGGAGAACCGGTCCAAGAACCGAGCCTTGTGGCACACCACTGGTAACATCTTTTCCTCAAAGTGGGCTTCATTTACCACTACTCTTTGTCACCTTCCACTCAACAAATTCCACTCCCCACTGAACCCGCTGCCTCCTTTGAAAGGCCAATCCCCCTGACATACCAAGCCCATCCCTGTAATAAACCCCACCCCAGAGCCCTGCCCTCCCTGACACACCCCTAGTCTTCCCCAGTGGCTTAATCAGTAATTCAGAGAATCCCAGTTGGCGCTGTTATCCAAAACAGTGCCAATGACCCCTAGCAGGGATCTCAGAATTTTTACCGTGCACTACCGCTTTTCGTGATACTGTCTTACAGCTTAACCCAGTTTAATAACCCATGTAAATGTATAAATATTTATATATTGTTTAATGAAGGTGATCTAACTAAATATGAAGGCAACGAAACAGTGTGACAAGGCGGTGACCGTGGCCAGAAGGATGCTAGGCTGCGTAGAGAGGGGCATAACCAGCAGAAGAAAGGAGGTGTTGATGCCCCTGTACAAGTCGTTGGTGAGGCCCCACCTGGAGTACTGTGTTCAGTTTTGGAGGCCATATCGCTAAGGATGTAAAAAAAAAAATTGAAGCGGTGCAAAGAAAAGCTACAAAAATGGTATGGGATTTGCGTTACAAAACGTATGAGGAGAGACTTGCTGACCTGAACATGTATACCCTGGAGGAAATGAGAAACAGGGGTGATGTGATACAGACGTTCAAATATTTGAAAGGTGTTAATCCACAAATGAACCTTTTCCGGAAATGGGAAGATGGTAGAACTAGAGAACATGAAATGAGGTTGAAGGGGGGCAGACGCAAGAAAAATGTTAGGAAGTATTTTTTTCACGGAGAGGGTTGTGGATACTTGGAATGCCTTCCCGCGGGAGGTGGTGTAGATGAAAACGGTAACGGAATTCAAAAATGTGTGGGATAAGCATAAAGGAATCCTGTTCAAAAGGAATGGATCCTCAGAAACTTAGCAGAGACTGGGTGGCAGCACCGGTGGTTGAGAAGCAGGGCTAGTACTGGGCAGACTTCTACGGTCTGTGCCCTGTAAATGGTAGATACAAATCAAGGTCAGGTATACATACAAAGTAGCGCATATGAGTTTATCTTGTTGGGCAGACTGGATGGACCGTACAGGTCTTTTTCTGCCATCTCCTACTATGTTACTATATGTTACTTGAATATAAGACAAGGTAACATTTTTATATTCAAGTATTCCTCCCCAATTGTGACCGGCATTTCTCTCCCTCGTTCCTCTCCCTCTCCCTTCTCCTCCCACAGTGACCGTCATTTCTCCATCTCCTACCTCCCGCAGTGACTGATACTTCTTTCTTCCCTCCCCTCCATTCGGCCCCTCGGGAGCTGGCAGGCCTTGATCATGTACAGATGCTTAAGGCTCTGACCAGCCCTGCCTGTAGTTACGTCTGTGTCAGTGTCAGCATCCAGACTTACCAGAAAAGAGAAATGCCAGTCCCAACTGGTGGAGGGCAGGGGAGAGAGACGTTTCCGTTCACAGGAGGGGAGGAGGAAGTAGATGTGCTGACTTGACCCAGACAGCCCAAAAATCTCAGCTTATAGTCGAGTATGTACGATAATAATAAAACTTATTTAAAATATGGTTTGTGGCAGTAAATAAACTGTAGGCAGTACTCATTGATAGAGCTAGATAAGCTTTCAAGGAATTTATATACTCTTTTACATTGACTGAGCAAAGGGAATGCAACTCTGTAAAGCCCCCAGCATACGTAGAGGAGTCTACTATGAAAAGGTATAACCTACAACTTGTTTGCTGGTTTTTAATTCTGTATATTTAATTGGACTCACTTGAAAACCATACCAATTTATTCTAGTATGATGCTAATTCTGTGGAAATGAATGCCTAAAGTCTTATAAGTGCAGACCAAATGCATATTGTAAACCAAAGCTAATTGATTTTCTAAAGGTTTTCCCCAAATTTTTCAGAAAGGTGTTAGGTTTTGTACCTCATTATGATGGTGTTTTATACAATTTCTTTTTTTTTCTAGTGTGTCAATAATTATCACTTATAGTTTGTCTCTGCTTGTTCTGCAATGTGATCAGCTCCCAAAAAAGGCTCCAAGTTGATTATAAAAGAATTAAGGGGTCCTTTTACAAAAGCATGTTAGCGTTTTTAGTGGCTCTAAACGCTAGAGACACCCAGAGAAATATATGGGTGTCCTTAACGTTTAGCGAATGCTCATTTTTATTACAAGCTAAAAACCCTAACTCGCCTTTAAAAAAGGACCCCTGAATGTATAACAGAGAAAAAGAGGGGAAAATTATGCTAATAAATGTTTCCTAAATAGGTATGGTTTTAATTTCTTTCAAAAAAGCCGAGTAAGAAAACACAGTTGTTAACTCATTTGGTAAGGCCTCTAAATCTGAACTGCCTGGTAGAGTGCTGATTTCTCCAATAATCTCTTATAGCTCTACTCCGGAAAAAGATGGGGGAAAAGTAAGCCAAGATGTCCCTGCTCAAGAAACATAAGAATGAAAAGGAAATGAAAACAAACCTACCAAATACTCTGGGCTTTAGCCATCAAATAGTTTAAATACCAAACAAGCTAACTTAAAAGTAATATGTGCCTTGAAGGGCAACGAATGCAAACAAATCAAAGAAGGTGTTGCCCTGACAAATTTCTTAAGAATGGAAAATCATTTTGGCAGCAGCATTTTGAAGGGTTTGAAGTTTAGAAGATAGCTGGATAGAAAGAGAACAATACCAGCCATTACTAGTCCACGTGTGACAGAATAAGTACTTGAACCAAGATGGAAAAATGTTTGTCTCAAAACAGAGTGTATATTTATTTATTTATTACATTTGTACCCCGCACATTTCCACACATTGCAGGCTCAATGCGGCTTACATAGTTAATGCAATTACAATAGCAAAGTCTTAGAGGAGAATATTATAAGCAGTTAAAATGAGGTTTTGACAATGAGTAAGTTGAGTACGAAGTTGTCGAAGTTTTGTTTTTAAAAAGTGTTCTTATTACTTCATTAACTTGGGGTTCTAGAGATAATGTTATTTAGACAATGCGAGTGAGAGAAATACTTTTTTAAGTATTACCCACTTTGAAAAGACTCAACTTTATAACCGGAGCTATGTGTGATTTAAAGCATTGAACAAGTTAATTGAACTTCTTACTTGATGACAACGTGGAATCAGGTCATCTTGGACATAGAAGAGATAAAAGTATCCACGTTTCAAGATAAGTGATTGTCTTGTGAATGTTAGAGTGGATCCTAGTAGATTAGTTCATTATACAATTGTGTTTCTATTTAGAAAAACTTTTTCACACTATTAAGAGGTTTTGAAGTGATTATATAAGTTCTTTTCTTCCATTTAATATTCTCTGTAGTGTTGAGCATTTATTTGGACTTCTTAATAAGAAATTGAAATACTCCACTTTCCGTTTTTTTAGTTCACAGTGCCTTTTTCTCCCCAAAGACTGGGAGTTTTTTTAACACTTGTGGGGTTTTTTTCGGAAGGCAGGAGGAGCCTATGATGCCGGCCAATTCAGTGGAGTCCTAATTTAAGGTTCCCTGGGCCATTGAGGCTACTTTATCTATACAAATTATATATCATAGTTCATTGTTTTGCATCAACCTACAGAGTATATAGCAGGAGTGAATTTTTGAGTTTTGATGTCTAAATAGATACCCCAAACTTTTGAAATTTGTTCAGTAGAAAAGTGGCCTAGTGGTTAGGGTGGTGGACTCTGGTCCTGAGGAACTGAGTTCGATTCCCACTTCAGGCACAGGCAGCTCCTTGTGACTCTGGGCAAGTCACTTAACCCTCCATTGCCCCATGTAAGCTGCATTGAGCCTGCCATGAGTGGGAAAGCGCGGGGTACAAATGTAACAAAAATAAAATAAATAAATTCTGCATGAAATGTATGGGCCCTTTTACTAAGCCACGCTAAAATGTGGCCAGTGCTGCTGTAAGCACGTGGGTTTCCCGTGTGCATGGCAGTAAAATGGCTGCATTTCCACATTTTTCTTTAATGACCATGCACTAATTTTCCAATTAGCATATAGCCATTTACCGTGGGAGCCCCTAGCGCCTATTTTGTAGGCGCTAAGGGCTCCCACGCTAAGTCTGCAGTAATTGGACAGCATGTGCCCACGCTACCCGATTAGCACAGGGCACGCCAACTCTCCGCCTATAGTCATGTCTCCCGTGTCAGTGCTTTTCACTGTGCAGCGCCTAATGCGGTTTAGTAAATGGGCCCCTTAATCTCTTGCTATCAACTGGTTAGAATAGTGAATCGAGTAAAGAGAATTAAAAAGGCAATTCTGTGACTGAGGCACCCGCATTTACTTATATGTTACGTGCATAAATGTTTGGACTATAGCACTTATGAGAGTTTATGGTCACATACTTACCTGAGTGCAAGCAGGGTGCCTAGGCGCTATTCCACAAATACCCACTCAACTTACTTAGCTACAGGGCAGAGCATGGGTGGGACTTAAATGGGGCTCGCCTTTACCCAGATAACTTCCAGAATACTGAGAGTTAGGTTCACCCCTGCTGTATTTAGACGTCCAGGCTTGCACCAGCTCTATGGCTGGTGTAGCAGTGGAACTTATTGCCAGAAGATGCGGCGGTAACAGTGGATAGCATATGCGGCTTTAAAAAAGGTTTGGACAAGTTCCTGGAATAAAGGTCCATAATCTGCTATTAAGAAGACATGGGGGAAGCCTCTGTTTGCCCCGTGATTGGTAGCATGGAATGTGGCTTCTAACTGGGTTTCTGCCAGGTACTTGTGACCTGGATTGGCCACTGTTGGAAACAGGATACTGGGCTAGATGGACCATTGGTCTGACCCAGTATGGCTTCTGTTATGTAACTACAGGCAGCTAAACGTTAGGTGCTCAGATACTATTTGTAGTCTGTTGCAGAAACTAGCAAGGGAATTCTGTATATGGCGCTGGAACATTAGGCAGTAGTTTTGTGAGAAAAAGCATTCTAACGGATGCAAGATGCCAAAATAAGGCAGGAACTGCAGATCTACTTGAAAACGCACGTGCCCATTTATTGAATTGCGCCTAAGTTTTCTGCGTGGAACTGGTTTCAGTTGGTGTAACTCCTGGTGCCCAAAGTTGAGCACGGATTCTGGCACCACTCGCTATCCTATAAAGGGCACCGATCATGGAACACCTATTATAGAATACCGTTCAGCACAGGGGCGTAGCTACGTGGGGCCACGAGGGCATGGGCCCCCCGTAGATTTGGCCCTGGCCACCAACCCCTTTGACCCCCCTCCCGCCGCTGCCGCCGGGTACCTTTGCTGGCGGGGGTCCCCAACCCCCGCCAGCCGAAGTCCTCTTCTCCGGCGTGGCCAGGTTGCTGATCTGCAAGGGTAGGCTTCTGTTTCTGTGAGGACGTCAGACTCACAGAAACAGAAGCCTGCCCTTGCAGATCAGCAACACGGCCTCGCCGGAGTAGAGGACTTTGGCTGGCGAGGGTTGGGGACCCCCGCCAGCAATGGTACCCGGCATCGGGGGAGGGTAGGCGGTGTCGAGAAGAGGGAGTCAAAAGGGTTGGCCCTGGGGGGGGTCAAAGGTCTGGTGGTGGTGGCGGCGGGGAGGTCAAAAATGGGGAGGGTCAGCAGCGCCGGGGGGGGGGCTAAAATGTGCCCCCTTACCTCGGGCTCTGGACCCCCCCCCCTCCCGCCGAAGTCTGGCTATGCCCCTGGTTCTGCATTGATATTGATTTTTTTTTGGGGGGGGGGGCGCTGAATTTTGAGCACCATTTACTGGATCCAGCCCTAGGTGCCTAATTTCCAGTACAGAATAAGCACCTACCGTGCAGCTTCAGGACACACCTAAATGGCGCTGCCTTGTTAATAGAATTACTCCATAAGTGTTAAAAAAATAATATATGCTCTGTTCCATATATAGGATGGGGGAAGGGAAGGGAATGGGACTTGATATTCCGCCTTTCTGTGTTTTTTTGTAACTACAATCAAAGCAGTGGCGTAGCTATGTGGGGCCATGGGGGCCTGGGACCCCATAAATTTGGCCCTGGACCCCCCTGCCGATGACCCTCTCGACCCGCCCTCCTGTCGCCGTCACCTATCTTTGCTGGCGGGGGACCCCAACCCCCTCCAGCCGAGGTCCTCTTCATCTGGTGCAAGGCTTCGTTCTGTTTCTGTGAGTGTGATGTCCTGCACGTACAATGTGCAGGACGGCAGACTCACAGAAACAGAACAAAGCCTTGCGCCGGAAGAAGACCTCGGCTGGCGGAGGTTGGGGTCCCCCGCCAGCAAAGGTAGACGGCAGCGGGGGGGGTCAAGAGGGTTGGCAGCGGGAGGGGGGGTCAAAAATTGGTGGTGGCGGGGGGGGGGGGCTAAAATGTGCCCCCTCACCTCGCGCTCTGGACCCCCCTCCCACCCAAGTCTGGCTATGCCCCTGATTCAAAGCGGTTTACATAGTATATACAGGTACTTATTTGTACCTGGGGCAATGGAGGGTTAAGTGACTTGCCCAGAGTCACAAGGAGCTGCAGTGGGAATCGAACCCACTTCCCCAGGATCAGAGTCCGCTGCACTAACCAATAGGCTACTCCTCCACAATATAGGATGGGTAATAATGCCGTCTGTCTGTAGGTTGGTTAATGGCATAAGAAAAATATATTAAACATCCATAATAATCAAATGCTTCCTTATTTACGGTGCATTTACGTGAGTAGCACATCTTGATTAATGGCCCTTGATATCCCCCCGGGTTTTCATCTCATAGAGACAGGCCACTAAATGGCAGTAAATGCTTTATCTACCTTTCATTATTTATACAGCAGTTGCTTTGATTGCTAAATATATTTGAAGAAATACAATAAAGTCATTTTTAACTGAATAATTGCTAGAAGGAAAAATAACATACCTGTTAAAGAGAAATTGAGTTAATGCAAGGGCTAGTCTGTCAAATGTAATTGGATATGTATGTATGTTCTTTTTTTGTTTGCAGTTTGTAGTACTTGATTTCCAGGTGAAATGTTTTATACAGCCTGTGTTTGTCAATTAGTAACAAGAGAAGCAAAAAGCTAGCATTACTTGTATTTTTTTTTTTTTCAAGTTAAAAGCAGGGAAAGAGCAACTGTTAGGATTTCAAAGAGTAAATAAATGAGTTCAGTGCTGAGGAGATTTCCAGTAAATCATTTCCATATATGCACATTGATCCCTCTTTAGCAACCTTTGACGTTATCTAATGACATCAAGGTTCCCTTTAAAAGTTTGTTTTGCTTCATGTGAATCTTGATTCATAAACTCTTTTCCCCCCTTGCCCTCCTTTTCAAGTAGGAAGCTGGCCAGCTGGAGTTTTGATTGAACTAACTGTGGCTAGTCTTTTGTTAGGTCACAGATGATGAAATGCTAAACAGGACGTTTGTTTCATTCTAGGTAAGGGAAGAGTGCAGGCTTCTGAATGCCCCACCTGTTCCACCACGATGTTCAAAGCCAGCCTCCACTAGTCCCTCCATTCCCGCTCGCACATCAAAACCAGCACGGCAACAGACTCGTTCTCCTAGTCCTACCCTGTCCTATTATTCTTCAGGACTACATAGCATGTAAGTGCAACCTCTGCTACCAGATTATGATAACAGGAAAAACACATCTTACTCTGTATATAAATATGTTTTAACAATACTTTAAATTTCATTGCCTACATTGGATGCCGTGGTTACCATGGACGTGTTTTCTATTTCAGTGATGTTACTCTCTCTCTTTCCTCCCCCCCCCCCCCCCCCCGTTATGCAGGACAAAAACTGAAACATCTTGAAGCTTGGAAGCAACTTGAGGCTGGTTCCAAAGTTGCATATCACCACATGTGACATGCAGCCTAGGGTTACCATATTTGCAGAGACAAAAAAAGGACACAGAAATAAAACATGTTGCTACCTTGCTAAAGAAATATTTAATCGTTAGCAAATGTGTAAATGGCTTTCAGTTATGAAAACACATCAAACAGTGACTGTCTGAACAGCAGTAGACAATAAACTACTTTTCAAAACATTTTAGTTTGACCGAGTGCGCGAGTCCAAGCGTACTTATCAAAAAAGTAGATATCCCTCAACAAGTTTGGCTGACTTCCGAGATACGTGTGAAAATCTTTGCCTGACATATGCTTAAAGTTGTGCTGCACAAACCAAAATTCCTTTGACAGATTCAACCAGCAGGGAAACAGAGAGGAGATCAGCAATGCCTTTCTCTCTGTGTAGCCACCCCCATGTGTCCATACTGACTAATAGGCCAGAGATGGTTTCTCTCATTATGGAGCCCTTTTACTAAGTTATGGTAAAAAGTGCCCTGTGCCATAGACGGTCGGTAGCCCAACTGTTTGGGGAGGCTAAAGGGGGCGGAGCTTACCTCCATACGCTCCGTGGCAGCGACGTCAATGAAGAAAAAGACTACAGGCTCGCCGCCAGCTTCTCCCTTTTCTCCGAGGACAAGCAGGCTGCTTGTTCTCACGACTGGGGTGACGTCCGCGGCAGCCCCCACCAAGTGCCCTGTGCCATAGACGGTCGGTAGCCCAACTGTTTGGGGAGGCTAAAGGGGGCGGAGCTTACCTCCATACGCTCCGTGGCAGCGACGTCAATGAAGAAAAAGACTACAGGCTCGCCGCCAGCTTCTCCCTTCTCTCTGCACACAGTGTCCCGCCTTCTGCGGTGATGCATTTCCTGTTTCCGCGAGAGCGGGACACTGTGTGCAGAGAGAAGGGAGAAGCTGGCGGCGAGCCTGTAGTCTTTTTCTTCATTGACGTTGCTGCCATGGAAATAAAAGATGAAAATGCGCGGGGCGGGAGGGTGGGCTGCACCACAAGCGGAAGTCGACGATTGGGCTGGGGAGGCTTAGCCTCCCCAAGCCTCTTATACGGGGCGCCTATGCCCTGTGCTAGTGGCGGGGGCTGTTTTTTCCATAGCTGAGGCCCTTTGTACCACAGCGGATAAAAAGGCCGAAAAAAGAAATGGCCTTGTGATAAGATTTCACTTACCATGTGGCCATGCAGGAGGGGGAGCACTTACCGCCATCCATTGAGGTGGCGGTAAGGGCTCCCACGCTAGCCTGGCGATAACCAGGTAGCATGCGATGCTGCCCAATTACTGCCAAGTTAGCACCTATGGAAATCTTTTTTTTTAAATATTTCCGCTAGCACAGAAATGCCGCGCACTGGAGGTAGAACTGCCGGCAGCACCCGCATTGGGCCGGCAGTAGCTCCAGATTTGCACGTGGTAAGCCCGCTACCCTGTATGAGTAGGTGTGTTGGTCATAGGCACATAAAAGAAAAAGATATTTTCCTAAAGAATTAAAAATCTGGCAGACGTATTTTAAGAAGTTCAACAGGGGGACATGTCCTCTTAAAAGAGGACGTATAGTAACCTTAATTCAGCCTGAAGCCAGAGAGCTACTTGTGATCCGTGCACCCCTGAACGTTTAGAGCAATGCATAACCAAACTGAGCTATGCTTATTTTATAATTCAAAACTCATTTTTCTGCTGAAGTGGCTACCAGCCTGGGCAAGGCCGGTCTTAGCAAATGCGGGGCCCTGTGCAGATCAGTTTGATGGGGCCCCCTGCCCCCACCTAGCCCTGCCCTTGTTGACAAGATGTGTTTTAAAATGTTTAATTTATGAAATTTCAAATAGACAAATCAAGCAAAACTTGTATAGAAAAACTAATTCAAATAAGCACAATGCTATCATAGGAAACCTATCTAGCCCATTATATGGGCTGAAGCCAGTAGGCAGAGCTTGACACCATTTTCACTCACCCAAAACAATAGCAAAAGATTATTAGAAATGAGGAACTGCCTATGCGTGGTCCATCTGTAAAAAGTCAAAAGCTCCTCCAATTGGATAGATAGTGCTTTAAAAGATGAAGGACAAAATATTTATTTTGTACTTAATTGACAGCTTTTCATTTATTCGAAAGTTTCCCATATATAGATATAAATATCATGAAATAAAATTTGAATATCATTAAAACAGCTTTAAAAAAAACCCCTAAGAGAGAAACTTCACTGGCTCCCACTCAAGGAATGCATTGTGTTCAAGATCTGCACGATTGTACACAAAATCGTTCATGCAGACGCCCTGATCTACATGCTAAAGCTCGTGGACTTGCCCCCCAGGAGCGCCATAAGATCATCCCGCAAATTTCTCAACCTGCACTTCCCCAGCTGTAAAGGACTAAAATACAAGCTGATACACGCCACCACCTTCTCTTACATGAGCATGCAGCTGTGGAATGCACTACCTACAGCCCTGAAAGCTATTAACGAAATAACCAACTTCCGCAAATCTTTGAAGACACATCTCTTCAACAAAGAGAACCCATAACCTCACAAAACTACCTCACCAATCCTTCTAATTATTAAAGTCCACCTTCCATACTATCCTGCCTAACACCTTCCTTTTCTCTTCTCTTATTTAATCTATATAGAATACTAAGTGTATCTGATATCATGGAAGCACTATGTCATAACAAACTCTGTAAGCCACATTGAGCCTGCAAATAGGTGGGAAAATGTGGGATACAAATGCAATAAATAAATAAATAAATTATAGCTGGTAGAAACAGCACTTATAAACTCTGTATTTAATGCTCATGTTTCTACACTGTGGCCGGGATGGAGGGAGAGACGCTGGATTTCAGGTAAGGAGAAAGAGAGAAAGGGACATGCCAAGGCCGCAGCGGGGGCCCCTGGTAGCATGAAGCGACTGCCCCTGTCTCCCCTGCCTAAGACCAGTCCTGAGCCTGGGAGTAGTTGTTTTTATAACTAGTTTAAAGGTAGTCAGGATAGGAGAGTGAGTCTGTGTTTTACATACAGCAGTAGAAATCCACTCTTCCATGCTTAGTGTTTGCCTGCATGAAAATCTATTAGTTAAATGCACACACTAGGGATATTTGATTTATATATTTCATCTGTCATTCAGTTATATGTTCATGCCCTGTTACTCTTGAGTGCACTCATGTGTCTGTAAACTGATGCTTTCATGAATAGATTTTGAAACTGTTGTATGAATATTGACTCTTAAGCTCCTGCAAGGGAAGAAATAGGAGGTCTTGCAGCACTGCCAACAGAGATTATAAATTATAGAAGCTGCATAATGAGGTAATGACTAAGGTTAGAGATATTGAACCTTTGAAGGTACATGCCCATGTATCATACCAAAAGCCTCCTTCTCAAGTGCAAATTGTCTTTTCTTATTTCTTAACGAAGCGGTGCTTCTTATTTTGGCCACCATCTGTCAAAGCTTATATAACCAGGATATCAGCTGTTAAAGTTATTTCTTGTTCTGTTCAGCAGATAAAGGCCATCTAGACTCTCCAGTCTGCCCATTGACACCTGCTACTAAGCTCTACATTTCCCACCCCTCCCTGCATCAACCTCCCTCCTCCCTATTTCCAATACAATATACAAAAATATAGCCCAAAATTTTTAAAAAATCACTAAACATTTTTCATCCCCCCCCCCCCCCAAACACCATAAACAAACTTCTCAACCACCATCACTCCTCTTTCCAAGGAACAGCCAACTGTATAAGGCTTTCTATAATGGTAAATCATAAGGAGTTCAGGTGGCAATTTATTCTATTTCATGGGAGCCTCCACAGAGAAGGCTAAGATGTGAGCCTCCAGTATTCCAATGTGGCTCTCAGACAGGACATCTAGTAACATCATTTGGTTATAACAAAGTGGACGCACTTGGGTGTGGCAAACTAACCCCTACTCTTTGTGTACCTACCTGAGCTAACATTTTCAACAAATATTAAGGACCTTTATCATGTAAGACATGAAAAACCTTATACCTTAAGTTGTACATGAAGTCTGGAAACCAATGCAATTTATCCACAGGAGTTTTGCTGAAGACCATAGAAGCATGCTACTGCATTTTTTTTCAACTTTAAATGTTTTATTGAGTTTCATAATATAAAGCCAACATTGCAATGCAGTGTAATCAAACATACAATTATACCTTAAGCACCGGACCTGGGCCAGGTAGCTCGTGAAATACATAGCTTATTAGTACTCTCCACTGTCACTTTGGCGATGGTCTACTTTCACTTTTTATGCTCCATGGGCGTTACATAATCCTTACATATAAAGTCAGATGTTTCAAACTTTGACACCATGCAAACTTAAACTTACTATTTTACCCACTCTAAGATAACTCCCCCTTCCCGCCCCCCCTCCCTTCACCCATCCCCAGCACTCTCTCATTCCCCCCTTCCCCCCTTCTACTGAACAAGCTCAAATCCTAACAAGTCATTACAAAAGTTGGGCTAAGCATTCTTGAAGTCGGGACCACCCCCTCTTGTGCCATAACTCTTCATCTCTACGATACACTGTGAGGTGTTCCATGACTATAAATTGTCCCAGTTTACATTTCCAGTCCCCTATTGATGGGGGATCAGTACTCCGCCATCTCCATGCTATAAGACACTTTGCTGCTGCTAGCCCCCATCTCATCAATTTGCTCCTCTACCAGGAGTCACTCTCATTATGCAGTCCCAGCAAACACACCGATGGACTGCATACCAGCGACTCCTCTATCATAGTTACTAGGGCTTTCATTATTGCATGCCAGAATGGGATCAGTCGCGGACAGGTCCACCAAATATGCACAAAGGAGCCCGTATGCAACCACATCTCCAACAAAGATCAGTAGCTTAGTGGTTAGTGCAGTGGACTTTGATCCTGGGGAACTGAGTTCGATTCCCACTGCAGCTCCTTGTGACTCTGGGCAAGTCACTTAACCCTCCATTGCCCCTGGTACAAATAAGTATCTGAATATACTATGTAAACCGCTTTGAATGTAGTTGCAAACAAACCCACAGAAAGGCAGTATATCAAGTCCCATTTCCTATTCCCTTTCCCATATTGTCACTAACCGTGACGATATGGGAAATTGATGGTTTACCGTTTCCCATGTTCCAGAAGATATGCTGGTCCGGTCCGGTCCGGATCTTCCAGCCCTCCAGATTGTTTTGGGAGTTTTTTTGAACTAAGCAGTACCCGTACCTAGTGAACTCCCTTGTGGGCTGTCTTTATTAACCACCTGGGAAGTTCCTTAGTTGCCTTGCAACAGAGGTCCTCAGAGGAGTTTCCTTTGGTGGAAGTCGTTTGCAGTGCTGCTGAGATTTTCCTGATTTAGGTTTTGACCCTGCTTGTTTTCTGACTTACTCTACTGTCTGCTGCCTGCCCCGACCCGGCTTGGTTCCTGGCTTACTCTGCTGCCTGCCCTGCTCCAGCTGGGTTTCTGGTTCCTTTATCCTGCTGGTCACTGCAGTTCTGCTTTCCTGCCCTGTCTGGTAAGCCCTGCCGACCGCCCGCACTCTGGGGCTCAACCCCTGAGGAACGGTGGTTAGGTGCAGGTGAAGTTTGGGCTATTTCCGGTCCAGTTGGTGCCAGCCTGCGCTGCCTCAGCGACGGCCTTTGTCTGAGAGTTCCAGCCCGGGGTGCCGGGAAGTCTGTTCTGCCTGTCCTGTGTTTGGGTGATTCTCCTGCCGCTGCCACTCCTCGGCAGGGGCTCACTACCTAGAAGTCCGATTGTAGCGTGAAACATATATTTTACCAGTGAGTCTACATTTGGTTTTTGCACTCTGTTGGTGAATTGTTGTCATTTGGGTTCCGACGATCCCATGAAACACCACACTCCTCAGATGTAGTGACCCCTGAAGCAGTCATATGTCCCGAAACATGGATCCAGGTTGGGTCCTTGGACTTTACAGTTGTTTCTTCTGGTGGACATTTACTTTGGATTTTATCCAGCATTAAATGTGTGTGCTGCATTCCTAATAAAGATCTTTTGCATGCTACTTTTGGCTCCCTACTTTGTGCAAATCCATTGGCCCTTCCCTACTCCAAAGGTCTTTGGTTGCTTGTTCAGTGTAGGGTTCAGATCACCTGTGTGTTATACTTGTGGATGAAAGTAGTTCCTCACAGAGTACAAAGATATAAAATTATAGAGCTAAAAATGACCTTCTGACACTGAAAGAGATCCTGAGAAAATGTACACTTCAGAGTGGAAACCAAATAATAGAGGGCATTGTTATTTAAATACTCTATTGATAATCTTCAGCAATGCAAGAGTACATAAGTTGTAACAGTCTATTGCTGAGTACAAATTTATCAATAAAAACATAGCAGGATACCAGTTGTTAAAGTCATAAAAATTACCTTAATGCCAATAACGTACCATAGATTTAATTTGTTCTACAATATACACAAATAGGAAGTATGTTAAGTATTTATAAATCCAGGAATTACATATATTCAGATATAGCATAGTATTGAACACATTCATACTAGTTTACCTGATGTTCATTTTCATACAAAATTATCTTGAAATTCTTTACAGTAATGAAGGCAGACGAGGTGAAACACCATATAATACAGCTTGGAAAGAAGGAAGACCTAAAATAAGCAGGACCATTGTTGTAAATGGAGTTTACTTACAAAGCAAGTTTTTGAACATTCACAGGGTTCCTTGCAGCATGTAAGGGTACCTTGTAAAAGTCTTCAAACCCTTGTACATTTTTCACATTCTCCTATCTAAAAAATACAATTCAGAGTGCATTAAAGCTGGATTTTGTTTCACTGATCTACCCAACTTGTACAACACTTTCAAAACGAAAAAACCATTGTGGAAATACTTTAATAGCCATGTTTGCTTCAAAGTTTTCCCAGCACATCAAGATTAGCTCCTTTTCTAAAAAGTGGTTTAGCAAAGCCCTTAATAAATAGTGCCCTTCTGTGCCCAGTCACAGTGGTACAGCTCATTTGAATACTCTCAGATGAAAAATCAAACTGTTTCTGTTGTATGATGTGAAATTTGGTGCAGAGATCTAAACACGTCGAACACAGAGCTGCTGAAAGAACTCGGGGATAAAGTTTGTCAAATGTACAGACTGCCAATGAATAGTCTCTGGAGCCCTGTCAGGTCCATCACTGTAAAGTGGAAACAGTTTTGCTTCATCAATACACTGCCCCATTGAGCCATTCCACCATAGTCAGTAGCTATGGATTAAGGAAGCTGCTGAGGTAGGTCACTGTGAGGGCTAAGATTACGTTAGAAGGATTACAGTGGGGTCTGGTTAAAACTAGGGAGAATGTTGACTATTGACAATGTCAAGATTATTCCACATGGCATGTATGGGAGGATGTCAAAAAGTGTTGCATAGCATTTGCAAAAAAGCAGACATGGTCTGACGAGACCAAAGAGAAACTGTTTGATCTCAGTGCTAAGTGATGTGTGGCATAAAACAAACACAGTATGGTTACCCTGCTAACATCATCCTTACAGTAAAGTATAATGCATGCTTATTAGATGTATAATTAGTATTATGATAACATTGTATTATATCTCTGGTATTTGAATTCCAGTGCTGTTAAATGTGTGTTTCTGATACTGTTTCACAGTAGTTCTATTATTAGGTTTCAATTTACTGTTTTCAGGTTTACCTCATTTATTGTATTTATGTTTGTTCTTGGTTATTTGTGTCAGTCACCCTTCCAACCTTTTTCCCAAGGCCATATTTCAGTAAAGGTGAACAAGCTGTCTTCATATATGGTGCAAACTAAAGATCTCAGAAAGTCCACTAGATTTTTTTTTGCCTAATAAAACTTGGAATTACAGTATTGAAAAAGGCATAATGTAGTAGATTGTATATTCTTTTCTTATGCTTAAGAGGGTCTGAACTTATAGGGGCATGCTAAGGCTTTATAATGTTGGGATATGGATGCATTAGTAGCCTATATCAGGCACACTTCCGTACAAAAGATTTGCAAAGATATGACTGGGCATTCAGTGCACTCATTCACATTTCACATCCCATTACATAGAAACAGAGAAAAATGTAGGCAATTAAAAACCATATGGCCTATCCATGCCATATACTATCCCTTTTTCTCCCTTAGAGATCCTATGTACTTGTCCCAACTAAGCTTTCTTGAATTCTGATGAAGTTTTCCTCTCCACCACCTCCTTCGGGAGCAGAGTTGGGCAGTAAGGGGGTAGTTCTTTAAGGTGGTGCCTAGTTTTAGGCGCTAACAAATGCACATAAATTTCAGTATATTAGTCATTTGCATGCATAGATAACCACTTTTGCATGTAAATGACGTCTTATAAATACTAACCAGTATAAAAGTATGGGCATTATTCAAATGGCACAGCTTGGCTGATCATTCAAATATGTTGTGTACATTATAAACATACTGTGATCCTATGTTCATTCTTGCTAACATCTTAGTATGGTGTAAAAGATTGTACCATAAATCAAGCAGAATTTGTGGCCGGTTTAACTGGTATTGTATAAAGAAAAGGAGTCAGAGATGTTTTTTTAAATAAAATAGTCACCTTAAATAACACTTTTAGTAGGCACCCTATTATAAAATTACCTGTAAGGGGGTAATTCTACAAAAAGGCACCAAAAACGCACGTAAATGGCTAGAATGCCAATATATTTGAGCAGATGCACACACAAATGCCAGTATTCTAGCTATGCTCTGTTTTGTATAATAGTGCCAAAATGCAAAGGCATGCAGTGTGAAGTGGGCATACACATGGGTGGAAGTGCACAGTTATGCACATCAATTATAGCATACAAGAATTCATACCCGATTTTAGCAATCTAGGCACTAGCATTTCATCAGCTCTCTGGCTGCTGTAAGTGGTCGTGCCTAAAACACATGTTTCCCTACATTACTATTCTGTAAAGGGAAGCAAGCATCTACTTTCCTCAAAGAATAGGTGCCCAATAGGTGCCCTTTATAGAATTGCTCTCCACATGACTGCAGGCTTTGACAGTCTATCTTTTGGGGTCTTTTTGAAGATTAGAACCTAGTTACAGCCATCTTAAGTCCATTTTTATGATTTTTTTCAAAGACAAGAATTGAAGGTCACCAAAAGCAAGTTTACTGCTCTTTGGTGATGCTACATTTTACATTTTGTCTTGTTTCCCCTGCTGAAACCAATTCTTAGCTAAGGAATCCCACATTTGCGACTGATTCTGCTTGTTTTCACAGAAAGTGTAGGTTTTTTTTAAACCTGTAACACATCCAAGCTTCCAAGTTTTATTAGTATTTACTATCCCACCTTAGAAACTCTAATTATACGAGACGAGATGAGGCAAAAAAAAAAAGTAACCACCTAGAGTTTTTTGCAGTTTTCTCAGCAACCACTTTAAATATTGTTTATGTACAATTTCTAGTTGAAATTCAATTATCTTAAGCTATGTTGATGTTCCTGACATTTTAGCATTGGTACCTAGTCACTGTTCCTTTATGGCTTAATAGTTTCAACATATAAGAAAAGCTGATAACTACTGAGTGTACACTAGGGTCATAACATATGGTTGAATAGCATATGGCTATTGATATTCTGTGTATTCTTGGTTTGACATTATTTTTGCATTGTTTTTCCCATCTTGCGTCTAGTGGCATCACAGAAAGTGAAATGTCCCATTCTGAGAACACACCTGTCTCCTGCTACCCATGCAATTGGATGAAAACAGATTCAGCGGATCCTGACAACAAATCACCTTTTGGGAGTCCATCTTCGGAAGTTCTTCCCAATCGATTGTCTTGGCCAAATCGCTTTTGCAGTGGGACAGAAGGCCTGAATGTGAACGATCTTCTGTTGGATCAGTGTCGAAGCTACTACAGCTATCCCCGGCAAAAGACACCTGGCACACCAAAGAAAAACATTCCAGCCCCTTTTGAGTGGAGTGGATGTGATGTCTCTACTGTGTGCACACAGCTGAATACAACTGAGCTTAGCAGCATCCATATCAGTTGCCCAAAGTCAGCAAGTTACTCCTTAGAGTGTTCCGGTGAAAGAATTCTTGCAGACAGCAGCACAAAGCAAAGCCAATCATGCCCCGCCTTGCCTCCACGTGCACCAAAATCAAGCGATGAGAAGCCTCTTCTGGAAGCGTTGCCTTTGCCCCTCAGAATCGATGGTGCTGAAGAGTCACAGACTCATATGTCAGATCTTTCTGAGGACTCCTATAGTGCAAAGAAAGGCTTGCAGGACATTTTCTCTATTTCTTATCCCTTTGCTTCTCCTCTTCACCTTCAGCTAGCACCAAGATCTTGTGGTGATGGTTCTCCTTGGCAGCCGCCTTCAGACCTTTCCGGACTGTCAATAGAAGAAGTGTCCAAATCTCTAAGGTTCATTGGGCTCTCAGAAGATGTCGTATCCCTGTTTGTCAATGAGAAGATTGATGGGAACTTACTTGTTCAGCTTACAGAGGAAATCCTATCAGAGGACTTTAAAATGAGCAAATTACAAGTTAAGAAAATATTACAGTTCATAAATGGTTGGCGGCCTAAAATGTAATAAAAAGGCAATAGCTAGCTCTGAACAAAGCTAAATGGCAAATATGCCTGAACTTCTGGGTCTAGTACATAATTAAATGGTTTGCACTATAGAAGCCTTTTTTGTAAATAGTTGTAGAAGAAATTCTTACTATGCATTTAAAGGTACGAGTGGTGAACAGATTTTGTACTGTATGTCAATAAAAATAATAGAATTCTAGAAGTGTGCCTTGTGCATCACTGAATACTCAGCCGCTGCTAAAAACCGATTGACATTTTAAAGGGAAGTGATTTGTATTCAAGTGGTGTTATGGCAAAAGGTGTAATATTTATTATTAAATAACTGAAGAAAACATTTTAATTATTTTTGGTTCTCAAAATAAAAGCTATGAGATGGATTTCTTTTTATCATTTGGGTTGAAGCGCCGAACTTCAAGACTTTCCTTAATTTTGCCTTTGCCTTTTTGATAATTGGAACAGTTTTGTGGTGTGGGCCATGTACTACTTTTGTATAACACTTATTTTTCTGGTGTCAAGTTTAAAAATATCACTTAATCCCTTTAAATACAATACATTATGGATAACTTTTAAATAAAATAAAATATCTTTTGAACACTCAAGTGAAGAATTATTATATTATGTTTCTTGTGTAATTTTTTTCTGATATTGAAAGGGACATCAAACAGACTAATTTACCTGCTTATTTTCGAAGGAGAAGGGTGCCCATCTTCCGACACAAATCGGGAGATGGGCGTCCTTCTAAGGTCGGCCAAATCGGCATAATCGAAAGCCGATTTTGGGCGTCCTCAACTGCTTTCCGTTGCGGGGACGATCAAAGTTCAAGGGGGCGTGTCGGCAGTGTACCGAAGGTGGGACGGGGGCGTGGTTAACAGATGGGCGTCCTCGGCCAATAATGGAAAAAAGAAGGGCGTCCCTGACGAGCATTTGGCCGACTTTACTTGGTCCATTTTTTTTCACAACCAAGCATCAAAAAGATGCCCGAAGTGACCAGATGACTACCGGAGGGAATCAGGGATGACCTCCCCTGACTTCCCCAGTGGTCACTAACCACCTCCCACCCCGAAAAAAAACCTTCAAAAACTTTTGTCTTTTTTTTTTTTTTTTTTTTTTTTTATAGAGTATGTCCTTCGCTATGCCTCCGTCCCTGTGACGGCAGTTGAGGACGTCCTTCCCTGCAACGGCAGTTGAGGACGTCCAAAATGTGGATGTTTCTGTGAGAAGGACATCCATGCCTTTGCTATGCCTCCGACACCCTCTTTATTTGGATTTTGGATCACAAGTAGCAGCAGTGGGATTTGAACCGGCCACCTCTGGATTTCAAGACCAGTGCACTAACCACTAGGCCACTCCTCCACTCCCTTGAAATTTGGGAGTATGCAGGTCCCTGGGGGGCAGTATGCAGGTCCCTGGGGGGGGGGAGGTATGTGTGTGTCAGCGGAGGCATAACGAAGGCGTGGACGTCCTTCTTTCAAACATTTTGGACGTCCTCAACTGCTCCCCACAGGGATGGCCAAATTTCAAGGGAGTGGAGTAGAGTGGCGTAGTGGTGGCCGGTTCAAATTCCACTACTGCTACTTGTGATCCAAAATCCAAATAAATAAATAGGGTGTCAGAAGCATAGCAAAGGCATGGACGTCCTTCTCACAGAAACATCCACATTTTGGACGTCCTCAACTGCCGTCACAGGGAAGGAAGTCCTCAACTGCTGTCGCTTCCCCTCCTTAGGAAGGTTATCAATAGAAATCAAACAAAATAAAACATGGAAAAGAAAATAAGATGATACCTTTTTATTGGACATAACTTAATACATTTCTTGATTACCTTTCGAAGGTTGCCCTTCTTTGTCAGATCGGAAATAAGCAAATGTGGTAGCAGATAGTATATATAAGAGAAACATCAAAGTATTACTTTGACAGTCTGACAGAGTGGGAGGGTGGGGGGTATGCATGGGGACATCAAAGCATTTCATTGAAATCGCATGCAAATGAGCTAACAGCGAGCAGCTCATTTGCATGCAATTTCCTTCATGCATGCCCGTTCCTTTCCGGATCTGTAAGGGAAGGGCTTTTTCCATTCAGTTAATGGGACCAGTGCACTATGAATGCTGGCTCCTACGACCAAATGGCTTGGATTTGGTCATTTCTGAGATGGGCGTCCTCGCTTTCCATTATCGCCGAAAACCGGGGACGACCATCTCTAAGGTCGACCTAAATTTCATGATTTGGGCATCCCCGACCATATTATCGAAATGAAAGATGGATGTCCGTCTTGTTTCGATAATACGGGTTGCCACACCCATTTACGGGACCGTCCTTAGAGATGGGCACCCCCGTTCGATTATCCCCCTCTTAGTCATTCAGTTATGAATGATGTTACAAAGGCAGTTGGTGAAAAGATCTTCAATAAAAGAGTGATGGTCACTCAAACTAAAACAGCAACATTAGAAATTAAATTACTATCAAGTTGATGAGCAAAGTTCAACAATGTGTAAACAGAGTGATATATGTGAAGCATCATTTTAAAAAGGACTTCCAAACCAGACTTTAGATGCCCACGTTGGAGCGTCTGAAGTTCCACTGGTGTCGGGATCTGCTGAGGTAGAGCCTGTTCTAAAATACTTGGTGAAATGAAAGTTCATGTGCCAGTAGTGTGCAGCATGAGCATCCATTTTAGAAGTATTGACCTCTAAAATATAAAAGGGGCAACGCAGGAACATAAATATCTCTGTGGTGCATATGAACATCTGTGTTATGAAATGGCAGCATAGACGTTTGTGTGCTGAAGCATAAATGGTTGTCAGCCATTTTAGGATCATAGATACCTATTTCTCACATACCTGCCTGTCACAAAGCCCAGTATCCCCTGCCAGTTCTCACCTTTGAGAGGGGAGATGGGGAGGAGGGACACCGACCACTGGGGGGGAGAAGGAGGTGATCTGCTCTAAACCCTCCTGTGGAGCGCTGCACGGGGGGAACACTTTTCTGAAATCTGGACATCCTAGGTAACAGATCTAACTCCAACATCCAACTTTTTTGACACAGACGTTCATTCCCCTTCTGAAATGGGGAATAAACATCTATTATTTAGGCCCGCCCTAGTCCTCCCAAACCACACATCCTTACTGTTTGGGTATTCTTTAGTTTTAGAGTTCTATATCCCGGCTTTGTAAAATCCGAAATGGCTATGCTTAATAGACGTCTAAGTGCTGGTTTATGGCAGTTGACGTAGGCATACCTGACATTTTGAATGGGCCCAGAGTTAACATGAGTGGGCACTACAAACCCCCAGAACCCACAGCCTTACAAATTTCAATAGCAGTTAGAACAGATTTTGTTTCCTTCTGGTGTTAAGCTAAATCTCCAGATTTCAATATTGCAAGGATTATATATTTCTTCCTCATGGTAAGTCTTCAATTCAATTTTATTCACCACTCTCACAATCTCAGAGACTCTCCCACTCTAAATTTTGGCAAGTTCACTAAAGCAAATGTTCTAGAAAAGTATTTTCACAAATCACTCATCCTTCCTACCCAAGCAGGATGTTTTATTCTGGAATCTGTCCTTTGGTTACACTTTCACTTGCTTTTCTTAGCACCCACACACACTTCTGTTTTTCCTTAACCAACTAAAAAGCGATCAGAATTTCACTCACCAGCTCTCTTTCCACCAAACACAGCTAAACCTAAAAGGACTTTCCTTACAGACAGTAACTTTATTTTTCCCAGCGCTCTGTCCCCCAGATCTATACCTCTCAGTTAAAATTCTTCTTTGAACGTATTACTTGAGCCATCAGCCAGTGAAATTGTTTTTAGCTATCTGCAGATCTGCTAATTGTCATGCACACGTTCCTGCAGACATGCTTTCCTTCCAGTGTACATGCTCAGCACAAACTTTCAATCAGTAACATTTATAGATTTTTAAACAATCACTGCTATTTATTTTTATCATTCCCCAGTCCCACGTGCACATCCCCTCCAAACCTCTTCTCTTTAATTTGGACACTAAGCTGCTTCCCCTAGCAAACATGTATTTAGCACTGGCTCAGGTCTCTTAAACAACTTCAGCACAGCCAGAGTCTGTCTGCTTCTATAAAGCCAACAATAGCAAAGAATGCTGTGATTTGGGTGGGCTTGAGCCCAAAATGCAGCCCACCGGGTTTATGGGCTTATAAAGCACCAATATTATGTTTAAAATAAGCACCATATTTGTTATCCATTGACTGTAGTTACAGCTTTGAACATTTGTGATCAAAACAAACTTTTCATGACCAGCATACTGATGATTATTTCAGAGGAATCAGGTCATGTGCTAAACAAATGTTTATCTTGGATTGGACATATAAAAATTAAAATAACAGATTTCACTGTAGCACTTAATGAAACATATGCAAGTATAAAACTGGTTGCCAGTAGGAGTCACTGATTCTTAATTATCAGGTAGCTGGTTGGAGAGATTATAAAAAGTTCAAATGCCTATCAAGATTCTCTGCTATCCAGAAAACAAACTGCATTCCTAGTGCTACTGTAGTATAAACAAGAGGAGAATGCATGTGGAACAACCCTTCTGCATGTATGCGCATGTGCTTCTGTGTGTGTGTGTGTGTTACCTTTGTACATATGTGCCTGTGTCTCAGTACTCTGTGTGTGTGTGTCTAAGCTCATTCCAGCTGCAGATCAATTGGCTGATTATTTTCAGAGTAAAATAAGTAAGCTTAGAATTTTGTTTCCTGATTTGGTCTCTGAACTCTTTACTTTCCCTAATAAGGATAATATATCAGTTGATCGAATATGGTCAAATTTTTCAATTCCTCTTTGGAATTATTTTATCTGTGTACAAATGTAACAAAAAAAATGTGCGAGTGTGTCTGTGAGAGAGAGAGTGTGTGTGTGTGTGAGAGAATGAGAGTGTGGGTGTTTGAATGAGAGTGTGTGCGAGTGCGTATGTGAGACACAGTGACTGTGAGAGAGAGAGTGTGTTTCACACAGATACACTGTGTGTGAGGCAGAGTGTGAGAGAGTATGTGTGCGATACACAGACTCTCTGTGAGACCGAGAGAGTGTATGAGACCGAGTGTGTGAGAGTGACTGTGTGACACATAGGGAGTGAATGTGATACAGTGTGAGACATAGTGTGAGAGACTGTGTGAGAGTGAGAGAAAGACACTGACTGTGAGAGAGTGTGTGTGAGAGAGAGAGTGTGTGTGTGACAGAGATACCTCCCCCCTCCCTCTGTGGCCTGAGGACCCCCTCCTCCCCCCCTCTGGTCTCAGGATCCCCTCCCCTGTGGTCTCCCCCCCCCCTCTGCGTGGTTGGCAGCACCGTGCGAGTGTATGTGTGTGACAGAGAGTGAGACTGGGTGCGAGTGTGTCTCTGAGAGAGAGAGAGTGTGTGTGAGTGTCCTCTCTCCCCTGCCCCCCTCCAGCCACCCAGCGATTCTCCTCTCTCCCATGACCCCCTCCCCTCCAGCCACCCAGCGATTCTCGTCTCCCCTGCCCCCCCTCCAGCCACCTAGCTGTTCTCCTGTCTGCCCTGCCCCACCTCCAGCCACCCAGTGATTCCCCTGTATCCCCTGCCCCCACTCGAGCCATGCAGCGATTCTCCTCTCTCCCCTGCCTCCCCTCCAGCCACCTAGTGATTCTGCTCTCCCCTGCCCCCCCTTCAGCCACCCTGTGATTGTCCTGTGTCCCCTGTCCCCCCTCCAGCCACCCTGCGATTCTCCTGTATCCCCTGCGCCCCCTCGAGCCATGCAGCAATTCTCTGTCCCTGCCCCCCCCCCTCCAGCCACCCAGCGATTATGCTGTCTCCTCTGGCCCCCCTCCAGCCAACCATTGTCCTGTGTCCCCTGCCCCCCCTTCAGCCACCCTGCGATTCTCCTGTATCCCCTGCGCCCCCTCGAGCCATGCAGCGATTATCCTGTGTCCCCTGCCCCCCCTCCAGCCACCCAGCGATTGTACTGTGTCCCCAGATTAGCTCCGTCGAAGCGGCGGTGTTATTGAAAGCCCTGGCCGTCCACGGAGTCAGCTTCAGAACGTTGGAGGTGAGTTCGTTCCCTCAGTCCTGCCTTCTGATTACCTGCCCTCAACGTCATCACGTTTTAACGCAAGGGCGGGGCAGAGAGAGATGTGACACTGTCACGAGCCCTTCAGTGAAGCCACGGAGTCAGCTTCAGAACATTGGAGGTGCTTTTTATTATAGTAGATTACCCGCCCTCAACGTCATCACGTTTTGACGCGAGGGTGGGGCAGACAGAGATGGTGAATCGGTTACACACCTACGAACTTACGAACCCTTCACTGAAGCCACAGAGTCAGCTTCAGAACGTTGAGGGTGCTTTTTATTATAGTAGATAATTCCCAGGAATGCCTGGCTTCTTTTTTATGTAATCCATACTAAGCTAAAAAGGTGGTTGTGGAATATAATTATTAAATAAAATTAGATTAGAAAATTGTGTGCAATGATTTGGACATATATCCGATTTGCATATGCAATTTAATTAAGTAGTAAGCCAATTAACACCAATAATTTGGCACTAACAATTGTTGGCAATAATTTGGATTTAGACGCTTATCTCGCTAAGCGCTATTCTACAAAGATGCGTGTGTAAATCTTTTAGGGCTCTGTTTACTAAGGTGCGCTAGTATTTTTAGCGCATGCACAAAATTAGGGCACGCTAACTGTGTAGGTGCCCATAGGAACATTGTGGGCGCCTACACAGCGCGTTCTAATGGTTAGTGAGAGCTAAAAGCACTAACGCGCCTCTAGCGCGTCTTAGTAAACAGGGCCCTTAATGTGCAGCTGAAATGGGGGCATGGGCAGGTCAGGGGCCTTCACTAAAGATGGGCACAGTGCTATAGAATTCAGGGGGATCGGTGCCTAATTTACATATCAGGATTTACACCAGGTTTCAGTTGGTGTAAATCCTGATCCCATTGCAACGCACTATTCTATAGACCGTGCCCAACTCAGAGTGCCATTTATAGATTAGAGCACAGCACACATTTTCTTTTGGTGCCCAAATTTGGACACCATTATAGAATACTAGCATAACTTGACATGGGCGCACCTAAGATTTCTGTTCTTGCAGTTACACCAGCCATAGACCTGGCGTAACTGTGGTCACATAAGTTAAACACACCCCTGCAGCATTTACTGTATTCTGTAAATTGCATGTGTAAGTGGGAGGCAAATTGCATGTGTAAGTGGGAGGCTCACCCATGCTCCATGCATATGTGTGTCCCCCCTTTTATGCACTATACCACTTACATGCACCCTTACAGAATAGCACTTAAGTCTTTATACATTTATCCGCAAAAATTCTAGTATTCTGTAATTTTGCACACACAAGTGGCATATAAGTGTAGGCACTCTATTATAGAATTCCCCTTTGTTCTGCCCTCTCACTGGGTGATTAGCATGCAGTATAGATCATCACTATGAGAAGACTCAGAAATCTTGAACCAAAATCTTCTTTGATGCAGCAATCAAATAAGGTACAATAACTTACAGTTCAGCTGTGCTAGACAAGAGGTTTTGCCCTGCAGACTGGGAGTCCGTTCTTAACCAGTTTATTATTATTTGTTACACTGCTTTTAATGAGCATAAATCAAAGTGGTTTACATAAATAAGATGAAAGGAACTCCAAATTAAAAATTGGAAAGTAAAAGCATACACAACATCCATCATTCAATAACTATGAGAAGGATAAAAGGTAGGGCTCCAAGGGAATAGTCAAATTTGAAAGGAAAATCTAAAATTAATTAGGGGAAGTTTGCTGTGTTTCTAAGCTCACCACCATGACAATAGAACATCAGGTCAAGAGGAAAATGAGATGAAATAAACGGGCCTTAATGGGTGTATGAAACACAATAGGAAGTCTCTGCTCTAAGGATACGTGAAAGAGAATTCCATAAAGAAGGGAATAGAAAAAAAGAAGACAGTATTCTGATTGGATTCCCTTCCGGCTTGAAATGGGGATGAGCGGACAAGACGGTGATCATTCAGCGAACGGAGATAGCAAGCTAGAGTGTAAGGAATGATGGTGAGAGAGGCTAAAGAAAACCCGGTTTACTTTCATGAATGGCTTTAAAAGTAAGAGTAAGTATTTTAAACTGAATCCTATAAGGAACTGGGAGCCAATGTAGTGATTTTAATAGAGGAGTTACATGGTTACTATTTGTAGCCTGACAATTCTGACCAATGTATTTTGTAGAGTCTGAAAGTGCTTCAAATTTGATTTGCTAACATCTGCATATACAACATTGCATTAGTCATGGTGTGAATTAATATAAGCGTAGAAAAAAAAAACCCTCAAGGCTAAGGGAGCAAGATAATTTCTAACTGCCCTGCGTTTCCGGAGAGAATAAACACCCAATGTTATAACAGAGGAAATCTGTTAGTTAAATGAAAGAACTGAATCCAACTACACTCCTAAGTATCTGAATGAGGAAACTGGTGTAATTGAATGATCAAAAAGAGAAGGTACAAGAGAAAGTAGGGGCTTAAGAACCGTAACTCAACAGGCTACTATTTTGTCAGGATTCAGCACAAGGCAATGAGTTTGTAGCCATTTAGCAACTTCACAAAGACGGTTTTGAAGAAGTAAAAGATCCGGAGATGTTGGATCAGTGTAATTAATTAAAAGAATATCATTTTAATAATAAGAATTAACAATATGAGTCTGAATTAAAAGTGTAAGTGGACTATGAAAAAGATTAAAAATGCAAGGTGAAAGAATTGAACCTTGTGGAACACCACAGGAAAGAGTGTGTGATGTTGAGCGGGGCATGGAAGTACATGCTTGGAATGTACGATCCTGCAGATAAGATGCAAAACCAGTTCAAAACTCTGCTACCAATACCAATAGAAGAAAGTCTATCTAAAAGATGAGTATGATGGACCAGATCAGTCACAGCAGAAAGATCAAGGTAATTGTGAGCCCTCCATAAACAGAAACATAGCTACTATACCTAAATATATAAACCACCTGCAAGCTTAAAGGCTATAGAAGTGGTGTACATTCAGGTAAAGCAGGTATATTGTTGTTCCTGGAGTTCTCACAATTACAAAATAAAAGAATTAAACTGGGATTTGAACCTGAGTCCCTTGGTTCACAGGCCACTGCACTAACCACTAGGCTGCCCCTCTAGTTTACATGGCCGTGTGGCCATTTTCATAGTGCTGCCATACAGACGTTCATGTCCCTTGTTTTTCCCGTTCCTAATTTGGATGTTCCAGTTTGTAAAATGGATGTTCAAGCAGGACATTTCCGATGTATGGACATCCATCTCACCTATTTTTGAACAGGAAATCCTGATGTATTTCCTGTTTGAAAATACTTGTGAAATGGACATCCATTTGGAACATTCTGACTTTTCTCGAAAATGCCCCTCTGTGTATATTTTCTGCAATTCTTTCCAGATCTAGAGCACCTGAGCCTCAGTCACTACCACACTAAGGGGTCCTTTTACTAAGCTGCCATTAGCTCACCCAGGCGTCCTGCAGTAACATAGTAAATGTTGGTAGATAAAGACCTGCACTGTCCATCCAGTCTGCCCAATGAGGTGGCTATAGTTGAATCTGGCGAGCTGCACAGGTTCCAATTCCTCATGATGGTATACTTAATCTCGGTCTCTCCCTGCTAATTTTGGGGTACAGACTGAATGTCCTGATCTGCATGTACAAACTATGCACTTAAAAGTATTATTAATTTTCTCGTGAAGGGGGCATGTCTGGGGGTGAAAAGTGGGCATTTCTGTGCTAATCAGTTAGCGAAGCTACTTTACTGCAGGATAATTGACTACAAAATAAGTGCTGGCAAGTGCTCACGCTAATTTTTTTTATGGCAGCGTACTAATAACAACACTAGTACATGGCCATTAATATGAGAAATAATCAGCCATTTTACTGCTGCATTAAAAATGGCCTTAGTGCGTAGGAAAAACCTGTGAAAGGCATGATAAGGCCATTTTTAATACCACAGCTAAATAAGAGGACCTCTAAATTCCCTTAACCATTCCTGGGCCACTATCTCTGTGCATGTATTGTACTTAGCTTCTCTGTATATACTATGCCACACTGTCGACTTGTTAAAGCTCCCATTCAATTCTTCATCTGCCTTAGTGGTTTAGTTTTGGCATCCACCCTCTGCAAGGACTCATAGTAGTGGCGTATTTGCAGAAAATATAGCAACCACCAATTGGATATATCCCATTCCTGCTTAATCTGCTCAAATTTTGGGAATCCATCCTTACTCAGCTGCAATAGATGCTTGATATGTTTACAGCCCCTCTCTCCCCACAAATGGAATCCTGAGCTTTCTACTCCTGATGCAAACCTGGGATGCCCTGCAGTGTTAAAGAAGGTGCAATACTTTGATGTCTCCCCTATCATCTTTCTCTGCCACTGCCTTTTTTAGGTGCTTAACCAACAATGGGGTGCCACTTTGACCCCCCCCCCCCTTTCCCTTTGGGTCCCCATGCATTAGTTATTAGATCATATGAGCTGGAAAGTGCTTTCAGAAAACCTGGTAAGGATCTTCTCATTCCCACGTAAGCTTCATGAATCCACTGCATTAAGGGGTATGTTTACTAGGGTGCGTTAGCGTTTTTAACGTGCCTGTAAATTTAAGGCACGTTAAACGATAATACGCCTATATGTTTCTATGAGCACATTAGTGTTCAATGTGCATAAACCATTTACACGAGTTAAAAACGCAAACGCACCCATAGCGCCACTTAGTAAACCAAGCCCTGAGATTGCTATATTGTATGTTCTGAGATTTGGTACTTCTAAAACCCTTTCTCCTTGCTCGTCAATTTAGAATGGTTTATTCTAGGGTTCCGCACTCTCCACAGAAGAACCCTCAAAATACCCCTGAAAGTTTTCTCATCTTTAGCATCACCCAAAAAAATGAACCATCTGCAGAGGGAAAAGTAAGTTAGCGAGAGCAATCATATTAAATAGTTCATTTCTTCTCATAAGGAATAGCCGCATGTCTTTCCACATCTGACATAAGTTAGATGCTGTAAATTGCTTATCTGTTATGTTCTGTTTATACATTAAGGATCTGTCTGGGCTCCATGGTATTTCTAAAGGCTTCATTATGTTGCTTGCCCACCAGATTGCAAATTGTAGACTACAGCCCCTCCCACCTCCAGTTCATAAGGTTTCAGATTCTTGTACATTTATTTTTATCAGAGCTGTGACTGCAGCAATATTTCAATGCAGGTCCCCAGGAACAGTAACATATCATCAGCAAATAAGTGTATTTTCTGATCTCAGCCCCTCAGTTTTATCCCTTTCATAGGTTGGGAGCTTCACACTTTTGCTAGTGGTCTCGTCATAATCAATAGGGGTGACAGCAGACAACCTTGCCTGGTTCTTATTTGTAATGGAAATTCATCTGTGACCCTGCTATTAAAAATAAAACGTGCTGTAGGTTCCCTATACATCAGCTTGACTCACACTGCCTCATATTGAATTGTTCTAGTATCCAAAACAGATATTCCCTATCAAAGGCTTTTTCTGCAGCTAAACTTACTAACACTAGCCTGGGCCATTAGAGAAAGTCATGCTGGTGTGGGGCAGGGACCATTTGGGAGTTCCTGGAAGAGTACTGAAGCTGCCAGGAAAGAAGTGAGATTGAAATTAAGGAATGCAGAGATGCCAAGTTACCCAGCTCCAGGACAGAGAATTCTGGCCATCCCCATCTGATGCATGGGATTTTCAGCACTGATTTCAATGGGCAAGATCAGGCACTACAAAACCCACACTGCTTTGGCAAGGCCACCGAGGGGGGGAGGGCAAGATTCCCAGGGCCCGACCTCCAAAGGGGACTTGGCGCTGGCAAGTCTTCCAGAAGCAGGCAGAAGGTTCTTCTCCCTCAGTCTGTTTCTCTCCTGCTCCTGTGTGTCGGGACCTGGGTCTGTCCCTATTGGGCTCACAGTCTAGAAACTGGATGCTCTTTTTACCTTAACACTGAATCTGTGGTTTGAGGATCTGAAAGCGTCTGCTAAATTAAATTTTGGCACATCTGACTTCAGAAGCAAGTGTCTCAGTGAGCATTGGGCCTCAAGTAGTAATACAGTTGCGTAAGTTGGGAGGATGCATATATAACAGAGATGGGCAAAGATTTTTGGTCAGGTTAACATGATAACCTGGCTTGTCTCTCGGCAGCCCTGTGCTTTGGGATGTAAGTTCAGAACCAGCCTGGAACTGGGTAACTTGGCATCTCTGGGAGTGAGGGTAGTGGTAAGAGTGATGAAGGGAAAAAGATGAGGTTAAGGGGAGGGGTGAAAGAAGCTGAGTGGGGAGGAGGAGAATAATAGTATTGCTTGGTTGATGAAAGATGGAGGGGAGGGGGAGGCCATAGAAAATAACAAAAGGACAAAGATAGAGGTTTGAACTGAAGCAAGAATAATAAAATATCAACAAAACACAGAGCAGATGGCAAGCCTAGGTAGAGGTTATCTATGGAAATGAGAACAAAGTACTGAGACATAAAGATCAGAGGGGTCATCATTGTGAAAATTAAAGTCCTCTTAGGATAATGGAGGGGTAGGATGATTTCTAGACTTCTAGACTCTAGACTTCGCGCCTTCTGTCTCGCTGCACCTACGCCTGGAATAAACTTCTTGCCCCATCCTTGGCCACCTTTAAATCTAGACTGAAAGCCCACCTCTTTAACATTGCTTTTGACTTGTAACCACTCGCCTCCACCTACCCTCCTCTCCTCCTTCCTGTACACATTAATTGATTTGATTTGCTTACTTTATTTCTTGTCTATTAGATTGTAAGCTCTTTGAGCAGGGACTGTCTTTCTTCTATGTTGTGCAGCGCTGCATACGCCTTGTAACGCTATAGAATGCTAAATAGTAGTAGTAGTAGTAGTAATTTCATGCAGTGTTTAAACAGAATCTGATTCGATTCCATTTAGTAGTGATAGAACCTCTAGGTGCATATAGTAGTTATATGTAGCCATAAATTCATCTGAGTATGATCTCCATGCCATGAAGCAAAACTTTGTTGGCTTGCTGAAGAGTCCGTTTGGCCTTGACGGGATCTGCTCTATTTTGGTATGATTGGAACATCTTTTAACCCTCTATCTTTTCGGAAGGGAAAGATAAGGGCGGTTTGACCCCAACACATTACTATAGTCCCCCCCAAAGGTATGATTAGTGGTTTATAAAGTGGCAGTCTGCATCAGAGCTACTTAAACCACTTTTTTTTGAAGCATTTAGAAAATAATCTGATGCTTCTCTACTGTAGAGGCAATGAGTTACTTTAGCATTTATTTGAAAGTCAATTAGTAGAATCTCTTGTCGGGGCATTTTTCTTTTTGAAAATATTAAGGCCATAATGCTGGTTAATAACATCAAGCTGATGAGCAAAGAAATGGCCCCTACATTTTCTGCTGATGATGTGGCAAAGATCAAGAAATTCTGCCGAGCTCATTTCAAAGTAAGCTCTAAATTGCATCAAATACTAGTTAATAGATAATGAGATTCCATTCCATTCTACTGTGTGCAATATGTTTCCTGCCTTTTTTTTGTTTGTTTTTAAATAGGATGTATTTGAACATTTAAGCAAATACTTAGCTCCCAGCCTTCATGAAATCTATTTTGTGTATACTCGTTGGAGGCAATGAGAAAGCCCTTGACAATGGAACACATATAACAGGTGACATTAATGTTTTATTAAAATGTAAGATGAAGGTGGTATATTAAGATTTGGATTATTTTTAATCTCATGTTTTGGTTCTGTGATAGTGTTGGCAAAGAAGTCTGGTTGTGAGGAAAGAATGAATTAGTATTGTGATAAGAAATGCGTAATTCCTGCTACGTTATTCCGGTTATATTCTTGCAATCCACTTTGGGTTTATACGGGATTTAGGTGTAATATAAATAAGTGGATTAGACTGGATAATGTTTCCAGTACCATACTTCCACAGTTCTTGACTCTTCCTAATGTCCTTTATTATAGAAATTGCTTTTGTTATTTCATTCATTTACATTTGAGTAAATATATACTGCTTAGAACTAAGCAGTTTACAGTTTCATCTTACAGGTACTGGGTCTGTCCCTTTTGGTCTCACAGTCTAGAAATTGAATGCTCTTTTTACCTTAAGATACACCTACTGAATCTGTGGCACGAGGATCTGAAAGCATCTGCTAAATTTTGGGACATCTGATTTCAGAAGCAAGTGTCTCAGTGAGCATTGGATGTAGCCATAGGCCTCAAGTAGTAATACAGGTGCATGATTTGGGAGGATACTTTTATAACAGAGATGGGCAAAGATTTTGGTCAGAGGGATGCATTGTAAACCACAAGTGAGTTGAAGAGGCCAGGTGCCAGGTGGGGTCTGTTCTCTGATGAGCAACCCTAGGAAAGTTTCTTCAGTTGTTACAATTAAATTAAATTTGATTTACACTTAATTTTGCCATACTGGGACAGACCTAAAATCCACCAAGCCCAGCACTCTGCTTCCAACAGCAGCCAATCCAGGTAACAAGCACCTGGCAAGATCCCAAAACAGTAAAACAGACCTCATGCATGCTGCTCATCCCAGAAACAAGCAGTGGATTTTCCTCAAGTCTACCTCAACAATGGCCCATGGACCCCCCCTCCCAGGAAGCCATCCAAGCCCCCTCTAAACCCTACCAAGTTAACTTCCACTACCACATTCTCTAGCAATGAATTCCAGAGCCCAACCACACGCCAAGTGAAGAAATACCCTCTCCGACATGCCTTAAATTCACTACCCAACATCTTCATTGCATGCACCCCAATCCCAGCACTCTTGGAAATAGCAAACGAGTGATCCATGCCTGCCCCCCACTCCACTCCACCCACTACCCCATAGACCTCCACCATAACTCCCCCCAGCGCCTCCCTTTAAGGCGAGGAGCCCCAGCCACTCCAGCCTCCTATCACAGAGAAGTTGTCCCATCCTCCCCATCTTCCCTCTCTGCACCCCCTCCAATTCCACACATCCCCCTTGAGACGTGGCGACCAGAACCGCACACAGCACCCAAGGCGTGGTCACACCATGGAATGACATAAAGACACTATAACACTCCCATCCTTGCCCTCCACTCCCCTCCCAATAACACCAACATTCCACCTGCCTCTATATCAAGGTGTCAAGATCTGGAACTTGCTTCTGATTAGTGTTAGGACACTGTATAGTTATCACTCATTTAGAAAGGCGGTTATTTTTTTTTAATTTCAAAAACATTTACTTTTAACTTCCTAATTTTAGATATTATACTTCATTTTAAATTTATAATGATTATTATATTATACTATCTTAGTAATGGCCAAGTTTACTCATATTGTGATCCGCATAGAACCTAACATTGGATGTTTGTGGAATGTAAGAATTTTTGTAATGTCATGTCTGAGAAGTGGGGGCAGAAAAGTCTCCCCAACTTTACTGGTGTTATGATGCAAATATTTGGAAGTAAAGATGCCCCCCAATTTTTTTTTTTATTTATGAATTTTTACATTTACATTCATGTCATTTCACAAATATATGAAATTCTGAAAAGAACCAAAACATTTTCCTATATTAAAGAAAAACATTAGAAAAAAGAAGTATAAGAAATTATCTATTATTTTTGTCCACAATATAGTGATCCAAGTACTAGGTAATATAATTCAAAACAAACATTCAACATTAATCCAGGAATAGAAGGAATTCAGGAATACACAGCTGAGCAGCATAAGGAATCTGGAATGACCCCAACTTATTCTTTACTATTAACAAATTCTAATCATTTTCCAGGTGTGAAAAAAAACATAATTTGTGGAATTCAAAGAGACGATACATCTACAAGGAAATTTAAGGAGGAAAATTCCTCCTAATCTAAAAATTCTTGGTTTTAATGTCAATAATTCTTTTCTTCTTTTTTGAGTGTCTCTTGACAAATCCGGAAACATTTGTATCTTTGATCCTAGAAAAAGAGCATTTATGTGACAGAAATATAGTCTTAAAATGTTATTCCGGTCAGGTTCTAGGGCAAACGATACCAACATTGTAGTTCTTTCAGAAATAACTTCCATACTTTTTAAACTGGCAATACAAGAGTAGTTCAGAGAAATGGGGAAGGGGATAAATAAAAAGATGATCTCTACAGACATGGAATATGAGACCCAGAGGGAATTAAATTAGTTAGGAATTCTGAACACCCACCTGGACTGACCCTGCTGGCACTGTCTCCACTACCGCTGACACAGAACAAGCTGGACTGCTGCAGATCCCTGCACAGAAACTACACACTGGCAAATTACCTGACCTTTGTTGCACATGCAAAACACAGACAGACCCTCAGCAAATAAAGAATAAGTGGCCATGGACTAGAAATATAATAATTCAAACAAAAACTGAACTGGAAACCACAAGAAGCCAGACTCTCCATGCAGTGCAATACTGGAGAAGTAGGAACAGAAATGTATTTCCTATTGGAGAATACAAAGGCATTGGAGACACACAATTCCCAAAACTAACAGTGAAAATCAAAAGACTTCCAACAGAAGAATGAAGAGGAAGAAACCCTGTAGAATCCTGAGTTTGTTTCATGTGGGGGGGGGGGGGGGGGGGGGGGGGGGGGAGAGAAACAGCGGCTATGGCAGTACTTTATTTGTATATTTTTTCACTCAACGAATAGTTAAGTTCTAAAACTCTTTGCCAGAGGATGTGGTAACAGCGGTTAGTTTATCTGGGTTTAAAAAAGGTTTGGACAAATTCATGGAGGAAAAGTCCATAGTCTGCTATTGAGACAGACATGGGAAGTAACTGCTTGCCCTGGTATTTGTAGTATGGAGTGTTGCCACGATTTGGGTTTCTGCCAGGTACTTGTGACCTGGCCTGGCCACTGTTTGGAAAACAGGATAGTGGGCTAGATGGACCATTGGTCTGACCCAGTATGGCTACTCTTATGTTCTTATGTTGTTATCAGGCAAGAAATGTGACCAGAAATTGGGAATTGTTCTTGTGATTGACCTTTCTGTACACTGTAATGCTATTTCACTGTTGTCACTATTACTTTATAAGTGATCTCCTTCCATCTTTTTTCCCCCTGCATATAGTAATTTATTTATTTATTTATTGTATTTGTATCCCACATTCCCCCACCTATTTGCAGGCTCAATGTGGCTTACATAGTTTTAATAACATTGTCATAACAGGATATCGGATACAATTAGTAATGTGTAGCGCTTAGGAAGGGGTGAGGGAAGAGGGAAGAGAGTTGTTAGGGTAATTATAGGAGGTGTGCGCTCATAGTTGAGTGGACTTAGTGAGGTTATAAGTTCTCATTGTAGGCCTTGTTGAAGAAGAATGTTTTCAGAGATTTCCGAAAGATAGATGTTTCTTTGATTGCTTTCAGGTCTATAGGTAATGCATTCCATATCTGCGTGCTCTTGTAAGAGAAGGTAGTGGCGTGCATCATCTTGTATTTAAGTCCTTTGCAGCTGGGGTAGTGCAGGTTGAGAAATTTACAGGATGATCTGGTGGCGTTTCTGGGAGGTAGGTCTACGAGGTTTAGCATGTAGATTGGGGCGTCTGCATGAATAATTTTGTGTACCAACGTGCAGATCTTGAACGCAATGCGTTCCTTCAGTGGAAGCCAGTGAAGTTTCTCTCTTAGTGGTTTTGCGCTTTCAAATTTGGCTTTTCCAAATATGAGTCTGGCGGCTGTATTCTGGGCAGTTTGAAGTTTTTGGATTGTCTGTTCTTTGCACCCGGCGTATAGTGCATTGCAGTAGTCCAGATGGCTTATTACCATTGACTGTACCAGGGTACGGAAGATGTATCTTGGGAAGAAAGGTTTTACTCTTTTAAGTTTCCACATGAACATCTTTTCCTCGTGTTTTTCACATGGGTATCAAGAGTGAGGTTTCGGTCAATGGTGACTCCGAGAATTTTCAAGTTTTGTGAGACCGGAAGAGAACAGTTTGGTGTGGTTATGGTGTTGAAGTTTTTTGTGTTATGTTGTGAGGTGAGTACAAGACATTGTGTTTTTTCTGCGTTAAGTTTTAGTTGGAATGCATCTGCCCAGGTGTGCATTATTTGGAGGCTTTGGTTGTACCACAGAAAGCTGGTATATCAAATCCATGACTCTTTACACTTTACCCTCTCTTTTTTCACCTTTACTGTTAAGCATAACTAGTGAGGTAATTCAATTTGTTGATGATGCAAAGTTATTCAAAGTTGTTAAATCTCAAGTATATTGTAAAAGATTGCAAGAGGACCTTACGAGACTGGGAGACTGAGCATCCAAATTGCAGATGAAATTTAGGGGTACGTTTACTAAGGTGTATTAGCATTTTTAACCCACCTGTAAATTTAAGGTGCATTAAACGCTAACATGCCTATACATTTCTATGGGTGCATTAGCGTTTAACGCGCATACACCATTTATGCGTGTAAAAAATGCTAACACGCCCATAGCGTCACTTAGGAAACTTAGCCCTTAATGTGATCAAGCACAAAGTGATGCATTTGGGAAAGGGGAACCTGAACTATAGCCTCGTGATGCAAGGTTCCATATTAGGAGCCACCTTCCAGGAAAAAGATCTGGATTTCATCTTTGATAATACCCTCTGCTCATTGTGCAGCAGTGGCAGGATAAGAAAGCAAATAGAATGTTAGGAATTATTAGAAAAGGAATGGAAAATAAAAATGAGAATGTTATGATGCCTTTGTATCGCTCTATGGTGCAACTGCACCTCGAATACTGTGTGCAAATCTGGTCACTACATCTCAAAAAAGATATAGCGGAATTAGAAAATGCACAGAGAAGGGCGACAATTATGATAAATGGGATGGGACAACTTCTCTATGAGGAAAGGCTAAAGTGGTTAGGGATCTTCAGCTTGGAGAAGAGACGGCTGAGGGGAGATATGATAGAAGTATATAAAATACTGGCTGGCTGATGCATAAAAGTCCCTGTAAAGCACTGCATCCTATTTCCACCTTGGTAAAATTAACAGAGGTGGAAATAGCTAGCAATGCTGAAAATAAAATCACATGCAAATGAGCTGCTCACAAAAACAGTGAGCAGCTCGGTAGGGAAATAGCCCGCACATGCATACAGCAGCCACCCGCTAAGCTGTACATGCACAGGACAGCTAATCATTAAGCATGGCTGCTCTGCACATGCTCAGAACAGCGTGTGCTGCGAGCATGTAGTTTTTTTTTTTTTTGCACCACAAGCTTCATTGCAACCCACGACAGCCAGAGTAGTGCTGAATAGCAAAAGAAAATAATAATAAATGGAAAAATACCTTTGGCCTTTCCTGAGAGTCCAGATCTTGTGCCACTGTTTTTTACCTGATTGGGTTCTGGACTGAAGGATTTTGTGTTAAGGGGACCATACGAGGTTGTAGTATATTGCTTTTTAACATTATATCATTCTTCATAATACTGCCGCATGTGGTCAGTTATTTCTTGCGACCCCTGATGCAGGCGCTGGGCACCAAAACATGGACCGTGTCGGGTCCATTTAAGAATTGTTTCATCAACGTATACCATTAAAGACTTGATCCCTTTTCTTTGGAGGCCCTTGATGCTTTTTGTTGTGTTTGTTGGCTTTTGCTGTGCTTTGCTCCCTCTCTCTGTTATATTTCTATTCTCTCCATGTCCACTATCTATCGTCTTCCATCTCTGTACCTCTATGTTCCTCCATGTTCAGTATCTCCCTTTCTCTGTGATCCTATATTTCCCTGTGCAGCTTCTCCACTCTCATGATCCCCAGTGCCAATATATCTCTATCCTCTATGACCCTACCCCATCCAACTTCTCTCCCTCTCACTTCCTCCACTTTCCAGCTTCTGGTTTGCTTGCTTATTACCTGCCTGCCTGCCTACCCACCAGCCCTCCCTTTCTCCCTCCTGCTGTAGGTTCAGTATTTGATCCCCTTTTTCTTTATCTCCTTGGTCTGGTATGGCTATTTCCATTCCCTCCCTGCTTGTGCCATTCCAGCAATTCTCTCCCTTCCCTACTGCTCCCCTCCTCCTCTTCCTCCCACATCCAGCAGCTCTCTCTCTTCCATCCAGATCCCCTCCTCCTCTTCCTCCCATATCCAGCAGCTCTCTCTCTTCCATCCAGATCCCCTCCTCCTCTTCCTCCCATATCCAGCAGCTCTCCCTTCCATCCAGTCCCCTCCTCCTCTTTCTCCCATGTCCAGCTGCTCTCCCTTCCCTCCAGCTCCCCTTCCTCCCATGTCCAGCTGCTCTCTCCCTTCCCTCCAGCCCCCCTTCCTCCCATGTCCAACAGCTCTCTCCCTTCCCTCCAGCCCCTTTCTCCTATGTCCAGCAGCTCTCTCCCTTCCATCCAGTTCCCTCCTCCTCTTTCTCCAATATCCAGCAGCTCTCCCTTCCATCCAGTCCCCTCCTCCTCTTTCTCCCATGTCCAGCTGCTCTCTCCCTTCCCTCCAGCTCCCCTTCCTCCCATGTCCAGCTGCTCTCTCCCTTCCCTCCAGCCCCCCTTCCTCCCATGTCCAACAGCTCTCTCCCTTCCCTCCAGCCCCTTTCTCCTATGTCCAGCAGCTCTCTCCCTTCCATCCAGTTCCCTCCTCCTCTTTCTCCCACATCCAGCAGCTCTCTCCCTTCCCTCCAGCCCTCCTAAACTCAGCAGCTCTCTCCTTTCCATCCAGATCCCCTCCTCCTCTTCCTCCCACATCCAGCATCTCTCTCTTCCCTCCAGTCCCCTTCCTCCCACAAGTACAGCAGCATTTCCCCTTCCCTCCAGCCCCCCTCCTCCCCCCACAAGTCCTGCCTTCCCCCAATCTAGCCTTCCTTCCCTCCTTGTGTCCCGCCCTCACGGAAGTTACATCAGACAAAGGCAGGACACAGGGAGGGAAGGAGGGCCGAAGGGAGGCCTTCTGCTGCCTACAGCGCTGCTTTCACGGAGGTGAGACTGCGATTTCAATGCAGGGGGCAGACGGTCGACGACGGAGGGCGGGTGGGACTGCGGCGCCGGGCCCCCCTTGGAGGCCCGGGGAATTTTGTCCCCCCTACCCCCCCCCCTCTTGGTGGCTATGGCTACGCCCCTGGTATATACTATGTAAACCGCTTTGAATGTAGTTGCAAAAACCACAGAAAGGTGGTATATCAAGTCCCCTTCCCTTTCCCCTTCAGTCTGTCCCAGTATGGCAACTCTTAGGTTCACACTCTGTCTGTTACAAGGAGAAACCCCTTTTTGTAGCTGCAACATTTTTAGGATAACCTCCAAGAATGAGTTATAAGGAATAACTCTCATCCTGAAAATCTTATTTCTTAGCAAGAAGATAATAAATATAAATAAATCAAAACATAGAAAAGAAAATAAGATGATACATTTTTTATTGGACTAACAATACATTTTTTGATAGCCCAATAAAAAAAGGTATCATCTTATTTTCTTTTCTATGTTTTGATTTATTTCTATTTATTACTTTTAAAAGTGGACTAACACGGCTGCCACACCACTTTTAGCAAGAAGAAAAACAGTGTATGAACACACATGCTCTAACATTAGCCATTTACTTTTATTGTATCTGGAAGGCGAAAAGAAGCCATCGAAGTGAAACCGTTTCTCAGTTATGCATCTTCTAGACAAATCCCATAAAGAAACTAGTTTCTTTGGACATCATAAAACTTGAGGGTCTGCTAATTATGTCTGAATTGGTCAGTAAATAGATAGCACATAAATGTAATGGATTACTAGTACATTAATTTAGAAAGGCTTCAGGTGCAACACTAACTGTGAACAGTATGGCCTGCACAGGATTTACCAAAATCTTGCAAATGAGTAAAATATATATCAATTTAACAGGGACATTGTACCTATCATTAAGAGCATTCTGGTGCATCAGCTGTAGAGTAGCTGCAACACTATATTTTTAAATATAGAATATGCACATTGGGCCTGATATTCTAAGAAAAGGTGAGCTCCTAAATGTGTGCCCTATTTTCAGCCAAACTTGGGAGATATGATATAGGTCTATAAACTAAAGAGTGGAGTTGAACGAGTAGATGTGAAGCGTCTGTTCACGCTTTCCAAAAATACTAGGTCTAGGGGGGCATGCGATGAAGCTACAATGTAGTAAATTTAAAACGAATCGGAGAAAACTTTCTTCACTCAATGTGTAATTAAACTCTGGAATTCGTTCCCAGAGAATGTGGTAAAGGCGGTTAGCTTAGCGGAGTTTAAAAAAGGTTTGGACGGCTTCCTAAAGGAAAAGTCCATAGACCGTTATTAAATGGACTGGGGAAAATCCACTATCTCTGGAATAAGCCGGGTAGTTGTGAGCTGGATTGGCCACTGTTGGAAACAGGATGCTGAGCTCGATGGACCTTTGGTCTTTCCCAGTATGGCAATACTTATGTACTTATGACTAAGTTTTCAGGTGAATTTTTCTTCTTAATTTAGGAGCTTAAAAGTGTTCTGATTGTGGTGGTGGTCAGCGTCTTTTAAGCCACTGACAACCATGCAGAAAATTAATGCCGTGCACCAGCATTGACTATCTGGAGTCAGGTAGCAACCCGGAAGTTATGCGGCTGCTGACCCATATTCAGTGCCAGCGCTCTCATAGCTAAGTGGGCAAAGATAGGACTGCCTTTTGTATGCTCCTATCTGCTCTTTTAACTATATAGGCCCTGGTACTGACTGTGGCTGGTTCCCACGTAACTGCCAGCCATTTCCCAACTCTGTGCATGGACTGTCCTAGCGCTACCAGAATATCATCAGCTAGCTTTCTCAGTGTGGTTTAAGCTTCTTCTGCCTGCTTAAACTACGCTGAATATTGACCACTGTGCATATAAACTTAGGCCTGACATTCATATGCCTAGATGTGTGAGCCTGATTTAAGAGCCTCATGCTGAAAATCAGTGCTAAGCTCCTAAGCTTTTTTCCCCCACCCTAAATGTACCTATGTTACATAAGTACATAAGTATTGCCATACTGGGAAAGACCAAAGGTCCATCAAGCCCAGCATCCTGTTTCCAACAGTGGCCAATCCAGATCACAAATACCTGGCAAAATCCCAAAAAGTACAAAACATTTTATACTGCTTATCCCAGAAATAGTGGATTTTCCCCAAGTCCATTTAATAACAGTCTATGGACTTTTCCTTTAGGAAGCCGGTCAAACCTTTTTTTAAACTCCGCTAAGCTAACTGCCTTTACCACATTCTCTGGCAATGAATTCCAGAGTTTAATTACACGTTGAGTGAAGAAATATTTTCTCCAATTCGTTTTAAATTTACTACATTGTAGCTTCATCGCATGCCCCCTAGTCCTAGTATTTTTGGAAAGCGTGAACAGACGCTTCACATCTACCCGTTCAACCATTTTTTATGCCACTGTCCACAGAAAAGCAGATCTTTTTAGATAAATAAGACTTCAAAATTTGCATCTTCTGCACAAATAAACCTTCAGAAACTAATAGAGTAGCCCTTTTGGTCACATTCTCCTGAGAGGGTTCTAAAAATGTAGTCAGATCTAATTAGGGGAGTTCAACACATCAAACTTCCCCTCTGGTTTAGCTGACAATGCATTTTGGCAAATAATAGAGATGATTCATTACGAAAGCATCAATAAAAAGTTGCAACACATACCAAAATGGCTGTGGGCCAAGTGTTTCACTTGCCGCAAGGCCATTTCTTAAAAAAAAAAAAAATACAACCTTTTACCCACTGTGATAAAAGGGGGGGGGGGGGCCTCAGTGAACATCAAAAACCAACCCCTTAAAGTCTTATAAGTGTTTGTAACTGGGACAGGAATAGGAAGAACCTGAGATAACCCAACACTCAAAGCAACTGAAGAAATGACTTCCTGCAAGCCAGAGTCACCAGAAAATAAAACAATGTCCAGAACAGAAAAGTTGAATATTTCTTGCTGAATTGTGGGTTATGGGGGTGTAGTAGAACCCTCCGATGAAAGAGAAATGTTTGATAAGGGTGAAGTACTCACACTTGCAGATGATAAAACAGTCGGTGTAGCTTGCAGATGGAAATCCATGGGTCCCTTAACCACAACCGGAACCAGAGCACTCTTACATAGTAACATAGTAATATAGTAGATGACGGCAGAAAAAGACCTGCACGGTCCATCCAGTCTGCCCAACAAGACAAACTCATATGTGCTAGCTTTTGTGTATACCTTACCTTGATTTGTACCTGTCCTTTTCAGGGCACAGACCATACAAGTCTGCCCAGCACTATCCCCGCCTCCCAACCAACAGCCCCGCCTCCCACCACCCCTCTTCTTCACAATTTTGCACTTCCCCATAATAGGAGCGGAGCAGAGTGCACGCTCCACGCTCCGAATGGTCTCCAAAGGGGTGGAACCTGCCCCTTTGGTCACTCTCCTTCAGGCACATGCTCACGGCCACATCCTGCGGAGCAAGATGCTCTTTAAAGACGGTATAGGTGGCCTCACTCTGATGTCAGCAGCAAGCCAGGCACTCACTCCACTGCCAGCGGCAAGCATGGATCCTCCAAGCAACCCTCCATAGAAATATATGTTAAGCAATTCTGCCTTATCATTACCAGTTTCTATGTATTCCTCCCAGTTCATCTTTGAGTCTCATAATGTCACCTTTACACTTCCTCCTAATACTAACATATCTAAAAAAAAAATGTCGTCTCCCCATTTTACCATATTTGCTATTTTTTCTTCTGTTTGCATCTTTGCTTTTCTGACTACTTTACCAGCTTTTCCAGATTTTGTCACCTGTCTTCCTCTTTCTGCGATCTCTTGAAGTTTATGAAGGCTAACCTCTTTTTCGTTACCGTTTCAGCTATCACTTTTGAGAACCAAAGTTTCTTACTTGCATTTGCTTTCCTTACAAAAAAAAGGTTTGTTGTCCTTACAATAGTTCCTTTCAGTTTTGCCCACTGCTTTCCTACTTCTTCCAGATGTTCCCATCCATACAACAATTCCTTGAGGTAATCCCCCATCTGAACAAAGCTAGTGTTTTGAAAGTCTTCCCTCAGAGATGTGACCACGGCAAAACCATTGCTTTATTTTCAGTTTGGTTGGGCTTTTCTCCAGGTTTTCAGACACTTCAGCTCGTTTCACAGATTTATTTTAATTAAAATGTAATGCACACTAATAGACTTAATTGTGTTAATTTGTAGGTTAACTCATGTTAAATTGATTTAGCATGCACCAAACTTTTGAAGGACACTAACAAACCAAACTCACACTAACAAATTCACATCCCTAGTTCCTTTCCCTCTGAAGGCTTCACTCCGTTCATGGGGTACAGATAAATTTTAGCACTCACAACTATTGAAGGCAATGGAGAGTGTGGTGGCTGTTCCAGCCATTCATTAATCCCTATAGCTTGTTCCAGGCCTCTACCTTCCTCCTATGTGGCATGGCAGACAAAACAAGCAGGCCAGGTGATTAACTTGATTCAAACTCTCTTTCCTCAGCATTTTGCATTCCACAGGACTAGGGACACGCCTATGTCCCCTATCCATCTTCTCCTTCCTCTCCCACCTTGGAAGCTGAAAGGAGGCCTACAAGATGGAATGTTCTCCTCTTCTCTGTTTTATATGAAGGAAGGCAAATAAGACCCTTCATTGTGTCAGCTCTCCTGGTAGGGTTGCTATCTACTGTCCCTACAAAACAATTACACCCCTAATATTCTTCCTGCTTGTGTTTACATTCTTTTCTACCATGTAGTATCCTTTATCCAAAAACATAATGCATCCTAGGTCATGCCCTATGTAGGGACTCAAAGTCAAATATACCACCTTCATATCATATTTATCATTGCCCTGACAAACACATTGGTGACCAGAGTTTTCAGAAAATGGGTGAAGTAGCACTTTAATGATGCTCTTTACATATCATAATATAACATAACAGACATGGGAGTGGTACAGGAAAGGAAGGAAGAATCATGGGTCCTCTTAGGAAGAGAAAATGGCTTCCATTTACAGAACTCCAACATAAGCCAATGAAATGGATAGGGATTTAGTTCAGGCTTTCATAATACTCTAGTGAAGAGGTAGGTGTTGCCTGTGGGAGAACAGAAGCTGCCAGATGCCGATTGGATTATCACAGAAAAGGATGAAGGAAGATATGGACTTACCTGATACCTGATAAGCGAACCCACAAGGGAGGAGAAGATGCTAGATCTGATACGTTCACGTGGGTACAGTGTGTTTCTAATGGCACAGATTGGTTGTCTGTGCACATGTGACCAGTAATGATTCTGTGATTTCTTAAAGAGCAAATGCAGAAGTGGATCACACACAGATCACAGTCCTGATGTTAATAAGGGCCAATTTTTGTATTAAAAAAAGAGAGGCACTGAGAGGGTAGGACAATGATTCCCAAACCTGTGCTGGTGGAACCCCAGCCAATCAGATTATCAGGATATCCACAATGAATATGCATGAGATAGATTTGCATACCAAAGAGGCAGTGTATAGAAATTGATCTTATGCAGACACCATTACTGAGTGATCATTTGACTTTTCATCCTGCAATGGCAGACGGATTTGGTCCCCTGAAGAAGCCAAGCGAAACATGGTCCATGTAGAGACCAAGTAACTACATTCCATGGTTGCTCTGTCATTTAGACACCCAGTCTCGTAAGGACCTCTTGTAATTTTTCACAATCCTCCTGCGATTTAACGACTTTGAATAACTTTGTGTCATCAGCAAATTTAATTACCTCACTAGTTACTCCCATCTCTAGGTAATTTATAAATATGTTAAAAAGCAGCGGTCCCAGCACAGACCCCTGGGAACCCCAATAACTACCCTTCTCCATTGAGAATACTGACCATTTAACCCTACTCTCTGTTTTCTATCTTTTAACCAGTTTTTAATCCACAATAGAACACTACCTCCTATCCCATGACTCTCCAATTTCCTCTGGAGTCTTTCATGAGGTACTTTGTCAAACGCCTTCTGAAAATCCAGATACACAATATCCACCGGCTCACCTTTATCCACATGTTTGTTCACCCCTTCAAAGAAATGTAGTAGATTGATGAGGCAAGATTTCTCTTCACTAAATCCATGTTGACTTTGTCTCATTAATCCATGCTTTTGAATATGCTCTGTAATTTTGTTCTTTACAATAGTACTAGCTCTAGTCTGGCAGCTCTTGTTCTGTCTTGGAGTAACAAGGACACCTGAAAGGAGATAATTATCTTGGCATGGCAGGAAATGATCATATAGCTAGGATCTGGCTTGCAAATGATGCATTATCCTCTCATACTAAAGATGTGTCCCCAGGAGAGAAGGATTAGGACTGTAATAGTTGTCAACTTGGACATTAGGAATGTATAACTGGGTGGGTGATGAGTATGAGGATTGTTTAGTATCTTGCCTACTTGGTGTGAAAGTAGTAAACCTCATACACCATCAAGAGAATGCTTGGGAAGGCACTGGCTGTCCTGGTGCATGTGGGTATCAATGATATAGAAAGGTGCAGGATGGAGGTTCTAGAGCCTAATTTTGGGATAATAGCCTGGTCCAGGGCCGTATTTCATCAAAATGTTATTGAAGTGATTTTTTGGCGCTTAAAGAAGAATAAAACGACCTGTTTCCTGGGGTCATAGAAGATTTTTATTTTATTTATTTATTTGTAGCATTTGTATCCCACATTTTCCCACCAATTTGCAGGCTCAATGTGGCTTACATTTGCCGTAATGGCGGTTGCCATTTCTGGGTAGCAGAGTTACAAAGGCATTGCATTAAGGTGCATACATACATGGTAAAGAAGAAAACGTTATGGTATAGTACAGTATATAAGTTCCTGAGTGATAGATAGGATTATAATATACATTAGGTTCTACATTAGATAAAACATTTCATTAGGACAATGAGTTTTCCTTTTAGTGAGTGCTCAAGAAATTTGAGTTTTTATTATCTGAAGAACCTATTTCCAGGTACTGCAGGCAGAAGGTTTGTTTTGCTGCAGCCTCGGAAAATGAACCCACTTATCTTCTACCTCTTATATATCTGCAAGTTTAATTATTACCTGAAACGAAATGGTTATAGTTAGCCATGCCCCTCTTCCCTTCTCCCCCCTCCCAATTTTCCTAGGGAGCCCACTTTTGGAAATTACACAGGGTGCTGATATCCCTAGTGCAACTCTAAATGCAGTGAGGGGTCAGTTAATAAGAGTCAGCACCTGAGCAGTCTGCAGACTTCAGTGGTATGGCAGCCCAACATTAGCAAAAATCAGCATGCTCACAGACTCTGCGGCACTCTGAACCCCTTTCCCACATGGGCTTCCTATTACCATAGAAAGGTCTGTTAGGGCATCCTTGTTCAGACGTCCTGTGCTGATTTTTGCTGATTAATTGTTTGGGGAGGAGGGTGGGATCAGACAACCAGGCTCCATTTCTGCTTGGGGCCTTCTGCACCGCAGAGGCTTCATTGGTGGAATTTATACCACTAGCTCAAGAAATTTGTGATAACAGTCATTCACTTCCAGTGAAAGTCCAGTTCAATGGACTTACCGACCCAATTCATCCATTAAGACCAGGCATGGAGTCATTACACTAATATATAACAATGCATTGTTTCTGGTCCCTACCAGCCATAGTAATAATATTAATTGCTTTTATTAACTGGCGTAGCTTATTTTCCCCCTTTCAGTTACACTTTTCTTTGAAAAACTTTGTGGGGTACAGTAAATGTAAGAACAGTTATATTGATTGGTCAGTAAATATCGAAAATAAAGTATGTGGTCTGCCGTGCTGTAATTCTGAGACTGGTACAGAAAATGCTCAGAGCACATTCTGTATACTTCAAACTTTGTTGAATTTTGTGAAACTGGGCGTTGAAGTATATTGGTTGGGGTGAAGAAGAGTGTCTGCCATTGTCACTGTGTGTTTACGAGTAGAGTATCTGACCCTTGGAATTCAGAGTCCAGCCAATTTATACCACAAAGCAAGTGCATTGTCAAGGATGAAGGTGACAGGTCACAAGATGGAGTAGTGTTCACGAGCGCATTTCGAGCTTTTACTTTCTTCAGTCTTTGTTTTGCAGTCTCCTTGGTTTTACAGTATTCTTTGGTTTCCATAGAGACACTTCTGTCCTCTCTACAGAACACTGCTGTGGTGCACCCTAGGCCTAAGAGCTTTATTTACACATTGTCAGCCTTCATGGAAAAAATGATCATAATCCCTTCCTTCTACAACATTAATTTTTACTAACCATATAGAAGCAGTTGTTATAAGTGTCTTACGTAATGACACCAGGTCCAGAGAGCATTATCTAGAAATACTGAGCATGCTGGCAGCAGGGGCATAGACAGACTTCGGCGGGAGGTGGGTCCAGAGCCCGAGGTGAGGGGGCACATTTTAGCCACTGCCCCTCCCCGTCCCTTTTGAGCCCCCTTCCCCAGCCGCCAACTGTCCCCCGCCACCGTCAGGTACCTTTGCTGGCAGGGGTCCCCAACCCCCGCCAGCCGAAGTCCCCTTCAGCGCCGGTCTCCGAGTTCGGCGCATTCGCTGATCTGGATTCTGTTTCTGTGAGTCCTGACGTCCTGCACGTTCCTACGACGTCAGGACTCACAGAAACAGAATCCAGATCAGCAACGCGCCGGAGACGGCACTCAAGAGGAATTCAGCTGGCAGGGGTTGGGGACCCCCGCCAGCAAAGCTACTGATGGCGACGGCGGGAGAGGGGGTCGAATGTGGTGGGGTTGTGGGGGGGTGAAAACAGGGGCCCAGGGCTAAATCTGCGGGGGCCCATGCCCCCGTGGCCCCACCTAGCTAAGCCCCTGGCTGGCAGTAAGTTTGATGTGAAGAAGTGTACTGTAAATGTAGGAATTTCTACCTTAGGGTTCTGCTTTAAGGATGCTCACAGTGACATCTACAGGCTTTAGTTTCAAGTTTTTATTAGTCTTGATATACTGTTCTCAGGGAGCCTATCACAGCGGTTTACAAAGTAAAATGAAAAAGAGATAGGAACTACATTTTAAGACTAATAAACTTCCGCTTTACTATAACATCACCGGAGTTCCCCCTGTGTCCTGTATTATAATTAGGGGAGGAGACCAGTTTTGGAGGGAACTTGTCAGGGCAAAACCTGTACACAGCTCAGATAAGTTCAGGCTCACCCTGGTCAGAGTTGCTGGGGAAGCTGTAGTTATTTTTGTGAAAGTTGATCATGATGTACAGCCTGTAAGTAACTATCTTTGTCTTTTGCTTCTGCCTCTCTGGCTGCTCATTCTCCTCAGGACTGGCCTAATATATCCTAGGTAGCATTTTTGATTTCTGTTACTACCTGCAGCTTACCAAAATAGAAAAAAAAATTCCAAAAAAAATTCCATTCAACTATCCATCCCCAATACCAGGTAGAACTGGAACTAGGTAGGTGGGCAATTATGGATATCTATACCAGCTTGGCATATTATTGGTTCACACCAGTACTATTAATCATAGCGCCTGTTCATGAAAAACGTATTGCAAAGGAGTGTATTTGTCCTTTTCTGTGGAATTACATATATGTGACAGAGTCTATTCTGTCACCACGGCCTCACAGGAAAGTGAGGGAAAAGGTAAGGGAGGGAACCCTAACCATAGAATTAAACCCTGAGAAGAGAGCCAGGGAAATGACAAGGGAGGAGCCCACCTGCAGGCATTGGTCACCTCAGCAACTACAGAGGGTAGAGTCTGGGAGGCATCTACAGCCCTATAAAAAGGGAAAGCCAGAACAGAGCTAGGTCTTCATCTTTGGGAAGGCTGAAGGGAACAGACCTGCAAAGCAGAGTATTCAAAACAAAGGACTGTCCCTCCCAATAATTCAGTGCTATTTAACTGGCCAGGAATGGCTGGGCAGTTAAATAGCGCTTAATTGGCTATCCATGAATATTCAGTGGGAGATAGCTGGTTATCTCCTGCTGAATATTCCTGGTGCACAAAATGTCACCCCCTCCCCCTCTTTTTTAAGGTGGATCAGCGTGTCTTGGGGTGCCAGTTTGAGTAAAGAGTGGATTTCCAGTGACACAATAAAATACAAATCATTTGTGAATAGGAAAGGACTTGAGCACATACCTGAAAATGTCAAACTCAAATGAATGGTGAAAGTATGACCCATTTCTGTTGAACAACTTAGATAGCTTCCATCTAATATTACGATTCAGTCAGGAGAACAGCTTTCTTTTGAAAAATCTTGACTCTGGTCCTGGGGAACTGAGAAACTGAGTTTGATTCCCACTTCAGGTACAGGCAGCTCCTTGTGACTCTGGGCAAGTCACTTAACCCTCCATTGCCCCAGGTACAAATAAGTACCTGAATATACTATGTAAACCGCATTGAGCCTGCCATGAGTAGGAAAGTGCGGGGTACAAATGTAACAAAAAAATGTTGGGGTTCATTCTTGACACCCAGTTATCAATGGAATCACAAATAAACTACTTGAATAAGAAGGTATTCTTGAAGCTAAGTCAGTTAAGAACAATTAGATCAGCCTTTTTTCCAGAACATTTTCGATCGATAGTGCAAGCAATTACGTTATCACAACTTGATCACTGCAATGCTCTGTATGCTGGCATAAGAATAGGTTTGGCCAGCAGAATACAACTAATACAGAACACTGCAGCAAAAATTATTTATGGCTGCTCTCGATTCGATAACGTGACACCTTTGCTAAAAAAAAATCACAATGGTTGCCATTGAGTGTTCGGGTGGAATTTAAAGTTGCTTGTGTTATTTAGAATATTACAAGGGAATTGTCCTGTTTTCCTCACACAACTAATAGCTTAACAAATATTCAAGATGAACTCTCTTTTCATTCAATGTTATTATTAGGCTTTCCATCAACCAAAGGAGTCCATTATAAAAAAATCTTTGATAGCTCATTTACATACCAGGCTAGTAAAATTTGGAACTCAAAACTAGAGCAAATTCGAATCATCCCAGCATACTTATCCTATATAATAAAACGCACCTCCAACATTCAGAAGCTGACTGCATGGCTGAGGCATTCCTGCTCTCTGTATCCATCTCCTGAATTGACATCACGTACTTCCAGGTTCGTCACAAGCAGAAGTGACCAACCACATGAGGTTTCTCGGCTTCAGAATGTTGGAGGTGCATTCTATTAAATAGGATTGGTCAGTTCCTTGAAGCACAGCCAGAGCTCAGCGTCCTGCACAGTAACGCTCAGACACCAGAGAGAGAGGGGGGGACCTGACACCAGAGAGGGGGGGAGGTATCTCTGTCACACACACTCTCTCTCTCACACACACACACACTCTCTCTCTCTCTCTCTCACAGTCAATGTCTTTCTCTCACTCTCACACACTCTATGTCTCACACTATATCACATTCACTCTCTATGTGTCACACAGTCACTCACACACTCTCTTGGTCTCATACACTCAGTCTCACAAAGAGCCTGTGTCTCACACATACTCTCTCGCACACACTGTGTCTCACATACGCACTTGCACACACTCTCATTCTCATACACACACTCTCTCTCTCTCACAGACACACTCACACCCTGACTCACTCTCTCTCTCTCACACACACACACACTCGCACCAGGGGCGTAGCCAGACAGCCAATTTTGGGTGGGCCTGAGCCCAAAATGGATGGTCACACAATTCAGCCCCTCCTGCCCCTCTGCTCTTCTCTCTCCTCTCCACATTCTGCCTGGTGAAAACTGAGCATGTGCAGACGGGCTGGTGTGTGGTGCCAGCTGCCGTTTGGAAGAGCATTGGCTGCCTGAGGAGCAGGAAATCGTCAGCTGGTGGGATTTGGGGATACCCACCAGCCACAGCAAGAGTGCCACAATTTTGGGTGGGCCTGAGTACAAATTGGGTGGGCCACAGCCCACCCAGGCCCACCTGTAGCTACGCCACTGACTCGCACATTCACTCTCTCACACACAGTCACTCTCACATACACTCTCTCAAGCATACATACTCCGAGGAAAACCTTGCTAGCGCCCATTTCATTTGTGTCAGAAACAGGCCTTTTTTACTAGTTATTTCATAAAGCGCTAAAAACGTTTCTTTTTGAAAGATATCTGAGTGATTAATATTCATTTTGCATTCTGTAAACAGTTGTATGTTATCAATTTTATTCTGTAAACCTTTTAATACTATTGTGCTAAGTGGTAGAACAAGGTTTTGTGCTTTGAACGGTTTCCTTTGACCATTTTTGAAAGAAAAAGTATCCAAGTGAAAAACAGAGAAAATCAAGCCATTGGGATGGAGGAGGGGCAAGGATTTTTAGTAGACTGGTTCCCCAGACATCCCAGAAGAGCAATGGGGCACTGCAGTGGACTTCAAATAAATGCTCCCAGGTACACATCTCACCGTTGCTCCCTTATCTTGTCTGCTGAGCCCCCCCAAACCCATCCAAAACCCACTGCCCCCAACTGTACACCGCTACAATAGCCCTTATAGGTGAAAGGGGCACCTATATATGTCAGAAAAATTGTAAGCCACATTGAGCCTGCAAATAGGTGGGAAAATGTGGGATACAAATGCAACAAATAAATAAATATATATATGGGGTCAGTAGGGTTTAGGTGAGTTTGGGAGGGCTCACATTTTCCAGCACAAGTGTAATAGGTAGGGGGGGCGGGGGTATAGGCCTCGGTCCATCTGTCTACAGTGTACTGCACTCACTACTAGACTTCTCCAGGGACCTGCATGCTGCTCTAATGGACTTGGCTATAACATCTGAGGCTGGCATAGAGATTTGTAAATAATGTTTTTCATCACATTTTTGGGTGGTGGGAGGATGTCAGTGACCATTGGGGGGGTAAGGGGAGGTCATCTCTGATTCCCTTCAGTGGTCATCTGGTCATTTAGGGCACCTTTTTGTACCTTAGTCGTTCTAAAAACAGTTCTAGCTCAAAACATCTTAGTTTTAGTCCTGGACAGTTTGGTTTTGTTCCATTCTGGTTGAAAAATGTCCAAGTATTAGGAACACCCAAATCCTGCCCTTAACATATCTCCAACATGCCCCCTTGAGATTTGAATGCCCTGCAGATGAATAGCATAGAAAAATGTCTGGAAAATGGGTTTCAAAAATATTGATTTGGATGTTTGGAGAGAAAAATGTCCAAATGCTGCCTTATGCCACTTTTTAGATGGTTTTCTCTTTCAAATATGCCTCCATTATATTCAAATCTCTTCATGAATATTCATTGTGGATATCCTGAAAACCTGATGGGACTAGTGGTGCCTTAAGGACTGGGTTGAGAAGCACTGGCTCACAGTATCATGTAAATTAAGCATGTGAGAGGAGCCTAGCTTATACTCTGTCCACATGTAGACTCCCCTTGCATTTATGCGCCAACCCCCGGATTCTATAAAGGGCACAGATCCCAGATCGGCACTTTAAATAATTAGTTAATGGGCTCCAATGATTTAATTATTTTTTCAGACTTGGTTTGATTGGTAACTGAGGTTACCTGTGTCCTGCTCTTAATATCTTCCTGATAAACTATTGACTCCTTTATCCTATTTCACCCCCCTTTTTTTATTCTATCCTATTAAGACAAAAAATAAAAACCCTGTCCTTTCACTTGCAGAGGGTCTGACCTCTATAAGTTCCTTATCTGTCTCCATCCTATTACCTATATTGCAATGTGATTTTATATTTTTATGCTGGAATTGTTTTAAAGGTGTTTTCATTGGAACTGTGTTTTAACCTGTGACTTAATCCAGTCAATGGGTGGCGGTAAGTGCTCTCCCCCCCCCCCAAAAAAGGCCATATGGTAAGTGGTTCACTTACCACATGGCCATTTCTTTTTGAATAAAAAAGACAACCTTTTACCCACTGCGGTAAAAGGGGGCCTCAGCGTACGTCAAAAACACTCGCTGACACTACTGCAGGTCCACTTTTACTGCAGTTTAGTAAAAGGACCCCTTAGTCATTTTCCTGTGTAGCGGAAGGACCACAACCAAGGTCTTGTAGCTATTGAATCACTCATCTCCGGCTTCTCCCAATCAGGATTAACATCACTGATGGTTAGAGGAGGAAAAGGTGAAAACTGCCTCTTAGATGGGTCACACTTCTTGATTAAATGGAGCACTTTCTGCTCACGTTCACCACTCGCACAAATATTTGATAACTCATAAACATTATAACTTTACTGAGCTTTGAGCAGTGAATTGACTTTATTGATGGAGGTAATATAGTATGCCGTGGTAGGTGCTGAGGAGTAACTGAAGGAAGACTTGGCTTTTTATTAAATCTTAGCTACCTGGCAGAGATTTTTTTTTTTCTTTTTTGACTTTCCGTTGCTTCATTGGGCTGTTACCTGTAGAAAGATAAAGAAAACACAGATTACTTTGTAAGTCTGCTCTGCTGCTGCCTACATTTCTGTCTGTCATACTATGGAGCCACAAGGCTAAAATATTACATCTAGAAATAATTTTTCACCAAGCCCAGATGTAGCACCTTGAGGATTCTACTCATTATTTTCCAATTGGAGTCCACTGGGGTTGAACAATTTCCTTTCATATTTCTTTTGCCCACACTTGTTCCATGTCTCTGGTGACAGGCTCTGGAACGTTTGCTTTGGCTAGTGCACTGGGCACAAACATGCTCGATAAAGAACTACAATGCTCAGTAATAGATATTTTGCAAAACACATTACCCAACAGAATCATTAAAGCTACATCTGGTGCAACAGAATTGCTGAAAATTCACAGTTCAAAATCTGTTCTTTACTATGCTGACAGAAACCAAGGGCCCCTTTTAACAAGCTGCGGCAAAAGGGGACCAGCGCTGGTGTCGGCGCATGTTTTACGCTAGCAAAAGGGAAGGTCTCGCTTTCCTGCAGGAAATGGCCGGGTGGCAAGTAAAGCACTTACTGCGTGACCATTTCGAGAGGGGGGGGGGCCCTTACCATCACCCATTGAGGTGGCGGTAAGGGCTCTCATGCCAACCTGGCGGTAACCCTGCAGCGCACGGCACTGCCCGATTACCCGACGGCATGGTAAAGGTGGGAAGTACCGCCGGGCTGCTGTGGTAGCCTGGCGGTATTTCTGTCATAGTGAGCGGTAAACTATTGTTGGGCTTACCGCCGCTTAGTAAAAGGAGCCCCAAGCTCGGCACGACTAAATGTACTTTGCATTCTTAGCTTTTTTTGTATGTCAGATGCAGAGCAAATTCTGGTCTCTGAAAAAAGGATTGTGCAATAATGACCAATACAGAGACGCCTGTAAGTAGGCCAGCTCAGAACGTCGGGCCTGAACAGTCTGCCACTTATTTCCTTACAAAGGGATGGCTTTCTGATTTATTTCTCCTTCACTGAAATAATGTACCGTTTTATTTAACACATCAAAATAATTCCAGCCTTTGAGTTTAATCCATTTGAGTAAACGTTTTGTAAGCCCCAGTACTGTGTAGAAACATGTGCTACATCCTTTTTTTGGGAGGTTTAAACATGAGAACATATTACCTATCTTGCTATCTATGCATCATCAGTTTCACAGGTTTATGGCAGAACTTCCAAAATCATTCTGAATGGAAGATGGGTGGCCAGATACATGCAGGAAACCTGCACTGAACGCTGTGGCTGGTAGGTAGACTTACATTTCCAAGGGTAAAGGCTTCCTTGTTTTCTGCCTGCCTTTTTTTGTATTTCTTCTTCAGACAGCAGACACTCACAATAGTGATTATTAGCATGACAACAAATATAGTTACAGAGGAAGAAACCGCTATTATGATAGTGTCATGAGTAGATCCTTTCTTCTCACACGTTGCCCCTGTATACCACCAATCTTCACCTACTGGACATCTACAAAAGCGGAGAAAGAGCATATGAAGAGAAATGAAATTACTTTCACTGAAGCAGAAGGTACTTGGACTGCAATTTATTTTCTTGATTTTTTTTCTTTCTTACATATCGATTCCTCTCGTCCTGAAGAGTAAGACAGGCAGTTTTCAAACTGTCTACACTGGCATGGGTAGCTTTCAACCTGTAGACTTTGTACCAGCTTTGAAGGTGAAAGTATGTGTTTGCTTTTGGATTTAAAACTGGTTATGAGTGCAGAGGGTCATTTGCATCAGCTTATCCTGGGTCATTTTTATTTATTTTATTTTATTTCTTTATTAGGATTTATTTACCGCCTTTTTGAAGGAATTCACTCAAGGCGGTGTATGGTTTTGGCATTAAAAACACGATGCATACCCTGCTAATTCATCCAGCCCCAAACTGGGGAGTTGACACAATTCAACCTGACCCTGCTCCCTCTCCCCTTTGATACTTTAAAAAAACCCCTCTTTCTCTTGTGTCTAGTGGCATCCCCACCTCTGACATGACCAGCACAAAACCTTCCTCCTCTTGACAGACCCAGCACCCCTTCCTCCCTCCTGACTTTAAAAGGCCCTGATGTCTAATGGCAGTTACAACTGCTTAAAGGGAGGTGTGAGTTTGTGCATGTTAGTGGCACAGCCATGGGGTGAGGGGGGGGGGGCCCACTTTGGGCTCAGATCCTCTTCAAACTTCTGGCACCAGATGCATGGCTGGCGGGGATGCTGGAGCCCTGCCAGCTGAAAAGATTTGACGCTGGAGCCCCCACCTGTGCTGCCTGAGCAGCAGGAAGTCAGCAGAGTGCTCCAGTCACTGATGCTGGCACTTCTGAGCATGCTCAGCTGCCACCGCTACCGCCACATTGTGCCTTTGTTGGGAGGAATGCTCAAGCCCTACCAGCCGTAGAGATTTGCTGCTGGAGCCCCCACCTATGCTGCCTGAACAGCGAGGAAGCCAGCGAGTGATCTAGCCTCCGCAGGGGCCTATTGGATAGTGGAGTTCAGTGAGGGGTACACTAACATTAACAATAAATTTATATTTAACCACATACCTTTCAGTTCAATGTGGATCACACAATAAAGAAGACTGGACATGTCCAGGAATAACAAAATATAATCTAATAGAGACAAAATATCCCTAAACTACATATTCTATTCAGCATCATTTAACACAAATTTTTTAAATGTTTTGATCTAGGAGATTTTGGACATCAAGAGATCTTCAATAGCCTTGTCCAAGCGAACCACTTAATATGAAAAAAGAGTGTCTATTAATTTAGTTCTTCTCATATTTTTTTAGAGAAGAAAAGGTAAAAAGTTCTAATGTTCTGATAACTCTAGATTTACTTGTAAAAACAAGATGGTTCATTAAGTAACATGGGGATAAACTGTATATAATTTTGTACACAAGACAAGAACATTTAAACAGGACCCTGGCTTGCAGAGGAAGCCAATGAAGCTTCATATAACAGCAGGATATATACTGTCAAACTTTTGTAAAGAGAAGATTAAACATTCTGTATAGTGAGAGGTTTCTTCAATATCTGTTTGGAAGCTCCCAAATAAACAATATTATAATAATCAAACAAACTCAAAATTAAAGCCTGGACGATAAGCTGGAAATGATCTTGATCGAAATATTTCTGACCCTGTTGGGTAATGCAAATTACCCAACAGAAAGATCGATCTTTGTGTAAGAGTGTTAATTTGCATCTCTAATGATAATTTATTATCCAACCATACCCCAAAAATCTTAATAGATGGAGAAAACTGATTCTGAATCTTATTTATCATAATACTTTTTTCATCCAAATCAGAACTGCGGCTGATTAACATAAATTTTGTTTTGTCTGAATTTAATTTGAGAAGTGTTCTATTTCATTTAAGATATTTTGCAATAACTAAGTGTGAGGCGACTGAAGAAGTGATGGGAGCCATAACCGTGATATCATCAGCATAGCTGAAAAGGTAGACTCCCAACTAGGGTAGAAGAACAGCATGGAGGCTACACCGAGGGTGTTTGGGCTTACTAGGTGGAGGGATTGAGTGGAGATAGGTTTGAGAGAATTAGTGGAATGTGTATTGGTGCTGGATGGTCTTTGGTGGTGAGAAGTTTGAGGGGTATATTAAAGATGGGAAGTTTGAGATGTGAGGCATTAGTGCACGGGAAAGCCAAGCAGTGTTGTATGTTGGGGATGGATGGCTTTATTAGGTCAGAGAGATCAGTAATAAGTGCATTAGGGGTGGGGGCAGGGGCTGAGTGGGGAGTGCTATAGGCGTTGGATGGCTGATTGTTTGGAGGAGCTATAATGATGTAGAAAGCCACAATTTCGTAGGTAAAAATAGTGTGTATTACTTTCCCTATTGACTTTAATGCAAATGAGATAAACAACAGAGACAAAATAAACATAAAAGGGGGGGGGGGGGGAGTTAATACCATGAGCTATCACGAAGGTGGGCTGTTTTACCACAAGTCATGCTATTTTAGTACAGGGTCCCATTTTATGCAATGAGACCCTGTGCTAAAATAGCACAACTTGTAGTAAAATAATCTGTTTTCGTGGTAGCCCACATTGATAACTTTCCCCCAAAATGACATAACACAAAATGAATTTTTTTCCATGACCCCCTCAACACCCCCTTCTCTTCACACAGGCCTCTGAACTTTGCGGCTTTCACTATTTTGGGATTGCAACAGGATCCTCCTCCTGTGCTTCAAGGACTCAGTGGTGATTTGATATCAGACAACTGAAATCACTAATCTCCAATTTATACACACCTAGAAAGGAGCTACTACCAGTGGCGTAGGAAGGGGGGGGGGGCGGTGGGACGGTCCGCCCCGGGTGCATGCCGCTGGGGGGTGTCGGCGCCTCGCTGGTTCCTTGCTCTCTCTGCCCCGGAACAGGTTACTTCCTGTTCCAGGGCAGAGAGAGCAGGGAACCAGCGAGGCGTCGACACCCCCCAGGGGCGTGCACTCGGCAGATTGGCTCTCCCGCCCGCCCCTCACCACCTTCCAGGTATGTTCTCGGGGGGGGGAGGGTTGCGCTCCGGAGGGGGGAGGGTGCGCCGCGGCGACCCGCCCCGGGTGTCAGCTGCCCTCTTGACGCCACTGGCTACTACTACTACTATCATTTCTATAGTGCTACTAGATGTATGCAGCGCTGTATACTAAACATTGAAGAGACAGTCCCTGCTTGATAGATCTTACAATCTAATCAAGACAGACAAACAGGACAAATAATGGATAAGGGAATTACTTAAGTTGGGAATGATAAAACAGACATGAGTACTGAATAAGTGAATAGGAGTTAAAAGCAGCTTCAAAAAGGTGGGCTTTTAGCCTAGATGGCCAGAGATGGAGCTTGACGTACTGACTCAGGAAGTCTATTCCAGGCATACAGTGTAGCAAGACAAAAGGAACAGAGTCTGGATTTGGCAGTGGAGGAGAAAGTTACAGATAAGAAAGATTTATCCAATGAATGGAGTTCCCAGGGAGGAGTGTAGGGAGAGATAAGAGTGGAGAGGTACTGAGGAGCTGCAGAGTGAATGCACTTGTAAGTCAGTAAGAGGAGTTTGAACTGTATGCGGAAATGGATAGGGAGCTAATAAATTGACTTGAGAAGAGGGCTAATATGAGCATAGCGACACTGGCGGAATATAAGTCGTGCAGCAGAAGTTTGAACAGATTGAAGGGGAGAGAGATGGCTTAGTGAGAGACCTGTGAGAAGCAAGTTTCAGTAGTCTAAGCATGAGCAAGAGAGTTGGAATAAAGGTTTTGGCTGAAAGTTCCCTTGGTCTGATATTTTGCCATCACTATAAGAGAACTTTGTTTTATTTTGGAGTCATTTGTGCACTGTTATATGAATACATGTTGTTAAGTCTATTTGCTTATTTCAAAACATAACCAGTTACCTGCACACTGGCTGGTTGTTTTTCACAATGCAAATTCCATCATTTGAACAGTAGTTCTCACAGAGGTCTGGTGAACTTGTTACTGGTCTTGTAGTATTAGAGGTAATAGTTGTTCTAGGAGTAGTAGTAGTAGGAGTAGTAGTAGTAATTGGAGGCGTGGGCTGTGTTGTTAGTAGATGTGATATATCTAAAAGAAAACAAACCAATACAATTAACTAGTGCATCTTAATTTAAAACTCAGTGATGTCAATATTCAAAAGCACTTTACAGTGTGCAGCTGACAGCGGGTGTCAGTCACATAAGTACTTTGCTCTTAAAACAGCTGATGCTTAACTTTCAGCCACATAAGTCGCTAAATAGCCAAAGAGGGGGATAATCGAATGGGGGCGCCCATCTCTAAGGACAGCCCCCATAAAGGGACGGGGCAACCCGTATTATCGAAACAAGATGGACGTCCATCTTTCGTTTCGATAATACGGTCGGGGACGCCCAAATCATGAAATTTAGGTTGACCTTAGAGATGTTGCTCAGAGCTGGAAACAAGGAACGAGGAGCAGCAGCAGTCTATTTACTTGCATGGCGGGGCACAGCATCCCTGTCAGCGGGGGCCCGAGCCCACATTTTGGGAGCCAGTTGTTAAAGTAGCCACAGGGGGGCCTACTTAACAACCTGCTCCCAAAATTGTTAAAAACGTAACAAACGGCTCTCACAAGCCGGTAAGAGCCGTCTCCAGCACACTGCTGGCTAAGTTTCTGCACTGTTCCTGTGGTATGGGGCCAGCGCTGTTCGCTTCAGCGCCAGAGCTGTGAGTATTGGGACCTAGAGTGCATCAGCTTCATCTGAAAGCATATGACTGCTGTATTTACTTACCTTCCATTGTTAAAAGAATATAAACATTGTCTCCTTTAATAAAGTCTCTGCTCCGAAGCCTGTCATGGGTTATATAGGCAGTAGTTCCTTTTCCTGGGCCTCTGTGGTACGTTCCATCGACTAATACTCCTACTTTGTCCGGTCTATCCCAGAAACGTAATCCATCTACAAAAATAAGCCATCTCTGTTGTTCTCTAAGTGTTCTTTGGCACTGAGGTTTGCACAAATAGCTACCCATTTATGAAGAGAAATGATCCAGTAAGCTTTATTCAGCATAACAAATACAGGTAATTCAACACAAACCTTTATACTGCCTCATAACCAGTGGCGTACCAAGGGGGGGGTGGTGGGGGCGGTCCGCCCCGGGTGCACGCCGCTGGAGGGTGCCGCGGCGCTCACCTGTCAGCTGAGTTCGCTAACTTCGCTGCAGCTCCCTGTGCCCCAGAACAGGTTACTTCCTGTTCCGGCCGGGGCAGAGGGAGCTGCAGCGAAGTTAGCGAACTCAGCTGACAGGCGCGCGCCGCGGCACCCCCCCACAGCGGCGTGCACCCGGGGGGGGGGGGGGTGTCATTTTGCCAGGGGGGGCCGCTCTGCACTCAGGGGGGGGGGCGCATCGGCTATCCGCCCCGGGTGTCATGCAGGCTAGGATCGCCACTGCTCATAACAGCTATTTAAACAGGCTTTATATATGAGCAATATTAGTGCTGAACACTAGAGTTAATTTAATATGTTTCTGATAAAGCCATAGTAAAGATCTAAACTGGCACCAAATGATTAAAAACAAGAATTGGTTCATCTGGCAAAATAAGAATATAAGTATAGTAAAATATAACTATAGCAAAAATTTGATGGGCTAAAGCATGATGCAGTTATAAGGAGAAATACATAGGGGGTCTTTTACTAAGGCACGCTCACGTTTTTAGTGCGCTGTAAAAATAGGTGCGAGCTAAACGTTAGAGACGCCAATGCATTCCTATGGGCATCTCTAATGTTTAATGGGATAGAGAGATAAACATCACAGAAAGTAGACTCCTTCTATAAGGATACTTACGAGAACAGATTAGGATGTCCTCAGTTTATATAAGCTCGGTGTTCATATTATGTAAGTATGCTGTTGAATTGTCTATAATCAGTTAGTTTATAATCACATACAAAGCACATGCAAACACAATGATTGAGAAATGGTAAGTGCTCAGACCATGGGTGAGAAGTCAGGATCCAAGCAGTAGCATAAAAGGTTACTAGCCAGCTTGGTATGAAGAGAAAGAGTGGGAATGTTGACCACGGATACCAAAGACTGGAACAATGTACATAAGTACAAAAGTATTGCCATACTGGGAAAGACCAAAGGTCCATTGAACCCAGCCTCCTGTTTCCAACAGTGGCCAATCCAGGTCACAAATACCCGGCAAGATCCCAAAAATGTACAAAACATTTTATACTGCTTATCCCAGAAATAGTGGATTTTCCCCAAGTCCATTTAATAACGGCCTATGGACTTTTCCTTTAGGAAGCTGTCCAAACCTTTTTTAAACTCCGCTAAACTAACTGCCTTTACCATATTCTCTGGCAATGAATTCCAGAGTTTAATTACACGTTGAGTGAAGAAAAATTTTCTCCGATTCGTTTTAAATTTACTACATTGTAGCTTCATCGCATGCCCCCTAGTCCTAGTATTTTTGGAAAGCGTGAACAGACGCTTCACATCTACCCGTTCAACTCCACTTATTATTTTATAGACCTCTATCATATCTCCCCTCAGCCGCATTTTCTCCAAGCTGAAGAGGCCTAGCCGCTTTAGCCTTTCCTCATAGGGAAGTTGTCCCATCCCCTTTATCATTTTCGTCACCCTTCTCTGCACCTTTTCTAATTCCACTATATCTTTTTTGAGATGTGGCGACCAGAATTGAACACAATATTCGAGGTGCGGTCGCACCATGAAGCGATACAAAGGCATTATAACATCCTCATTTTTGTTTTCCATTCCTTTCCTAATAATACCTAACATTCTATTTGCTTTCTTAGCCGCAGCAGCACACTGAGCAGAAGGTTTCAACGTATCATCAATGACAACACCTGGATCCCTTTCTTGGTCCATGACTCCTAATGTGGAACCTTGCATGGCATAGCTATAATTCGGGTTCCTCTTTCCCACATGCATCACTTTGCACTTGCTCACATTAAACGTCGTCTGCCATTTAGACGCCCAGTCTCGTAAGGTCCGCTTGTAATTTTTCACGATCCTCCCGCGATTTAACGACTTTGAATAACTTTGTGTCATCAGCAAATTTAATTACCTCACTAGTTACATTTTTGCAATAAACATTTTTTATTTCCAAGTACAATGTTCCAGTCTTTGGTATCCTTGGTCAACCTCCCACTCTTTCTCTTCATATCTTTGTGGTTTCTCGTGGGATGTTCGAGTTCTCCGCTTTGGCGGATTCTCCTGGACACATACCCCTACTAGCCAGCTTGGCCAATTTTTATTTGACTAGGCTGACTCTCAGCACAAGTTCAAAACTTGAAATGTGTAAAGCAGGCCTCAGATGGAAGGGGGGGGGGGGGTTCCTAGGGAGAAGCCAGCCCCAGGATGCAGGTGTTGTCTGCACAGAGCCAGGAAAGCTGGCTAGTACACTGTCCTTTGGAGGTGCTCTATTTGTACAGCAGGGGGAGGGCTTGGAGGACAAGTTAATCCCCAGGAAGGTGTGCAGGGGCAAAGGTAGTGGGGAAAGTAAGGTACAGCCTGAAGAAGATGGAAACTAACGGGCAGATATTCAGCTGGCACTGATCAGTTTTGGGGGTTTTTTGTTCACTGCCAGCTTTATTCCTGGATATTCAATGCTGGGCCATGTCCAGGCACCAGCATTTAATATCTAGGCGTACATAGCCAGCTAACACTTATGTGGTTAAATGCAATATTCATCACTTAACTGCATAAGATGAACTGCATAAAGATAGGACAGCTTTTTATGAGGCCCAATTTATGTGGTAATATGCGGTTAAATGCTGAATATTGGCAATTAAATGCATAAGTGCTGACTCCATCCTCAGACCGCCCACAAATTTGGCTAAAGCACTAACCACTGTTATTCAGGCACTATCCAGTTAAATGTCACTGAATCTTCACAGTTAACCCCAGATAAGTGATTTAAATGGCCAGTAGACTCAGAAAAACAAAGTGGGAAGTGGACCAATGACTTCAGGACGCCGAGACTATGGTGATATAAAGAAGAATAAACTTTATTGTAGACTCGACACAGTACTGTGTTTCGGCCACAGGCCTGCCTCAGGAGTCTTGAGCGATGTAAAGAATTTTTTAAATCACTGGTTCGTCTTGGACGGTACAAAAAAAAAGTATCAAATGCTGGATGGTCTCATCAAAGACTTCCAAGATCTCATACAGCCATTTACATCACTTTGAAAATCAGTCCCTAACTATCTTTAAAAGTGTTCTGTTTACACAGAGAGAGGGAGGAAGTCTTAGAGTAGGTTTGTCCAACCTATGGCCAGTGGGCCAAAACTCGGCCACCAAGAGCTTTTACCTGGCCCTCAGAAGCTCAATGGAATTCTTGCTTTCCACGCTGAAACTTGGCTGTCTGTGAGCTAGAACTACAGGGCATGAGAATGAGAGAAAAAAATTGGGTGAAGGCTTACAAGGGGGAGGGGGCATGAGAAAGACAGAAAGAGATGGTGAAGTCTAAAGGAGGGATTTGAGAAAGAGTAAAGAGACTGAGTGAAAGTTAGGAAGGAGTCCAAAGAGAATCCACGAATGTGGAGAACTCAAAAAATCCCATGGAGTAGCACAAGAGGAGAGGAAAAGGAAAAGTGGGAACAAAGGCCACAGCTTCCAGAGACTGGAGCACACACCGTCTTGAGTTAAAACAAAGTTTATTAAAAATCAATAGCGACTCAACACAACGTGTTTTAGTCTGGGGGCCTGAGTCTCATCATTTTGCAACATAAATACCCAATGGTCTTTCTAAACACCACTTTGGTTCTTACTCCACTCCTTATGTTTTGTACCTTTTGATGCTTTTATTCTGAATTTGTACACAGACTCCTGATGCAGGCCCCCCCAGACTGAAACACAATGTTGTGTTGAGTCGCTATTGATTTTTAATAAACTTTGTTTTAACTCAAGACAGTGTGTGCTCCAGTTCCCACTTCTCCTCTCCTCAGAAAGCTAGGGAGTACATGAAAGAGAGAGAAATGAAGACTGGGGGGACTACAAGAGAGAGAGAGAGAAAGAAAGAAAGAGATTGGGTGTTCTCAGAGAGTACAAAATATAAAATATGGCCACCAATATAAAAAGATTGGATGAGCTTGGCTTAGAGGATGCTAATCCCTAGAGTGCTGCAGAAGAAGCTGGCAAGGGAAAGTAAGCTGACTTTAAAAAGTCTGGTCTTATGCAGGGAAAAAGCCAACCGGAGCTTACACAGAGTCCCTGAAGGGTGGGATTTATCCCTAATAAGGACAAGAGAATCACTGAGAAATCCTGGACTAGGGAAGTACCTGAACTGTGAAAGAGGTGGTGGTTCTGAAACAAGGTTCTAGAAGAGAACAGTTTAACCCCCGTTACAAGTTCAATACCCAGAGGGAAGGTTACTGGGGGAGAGGGGGCTTGAACTCTGGTTAACATTCATGTTGCTGCAATTAACTAAGAAATGTTTATTGTGTATATTCTTTGTTGTTCAGATTAAGGAATATAGGGTCCCTTTTACCAAACTGTGGTAAAATGTGGCCTTACCGGGTTGTTCCTGTGTGCTAATGCCATTTTTCCTACATGGGTAAAATGAATGAATTTCTGCTTTTTCTAATAATGGTCACACGCTAATTTTAAAATAATCCTCTCCAAATGAGTATATGTCAACTTTTTAATACCTTTTTAATCAAGGGGCCCTTTCACTAAGGTGCACTGAAAAATGGCTTGTGGTAGTGTAAGTGCGGGTTTTGGGCACGCGCCAATCCATTTTTCAGAGCGCCTGTAAAAAAATCCCTTTTTAAAATGTTTGCCAAAAATGGACGTGCGGCAAAATCAAGATTGCTGCGTGCCATTTTGGGTCTGTGACCTTACCACCAGCCATTGACCTAGTGGTAAAGTCTCACGCGATAACCAGGTGGTAATGACCTACGCGCGCCATATGCCACTTGGCGCACATCCAATACATGCATCCGAAAATAAAAATTATTTTTGGCCATGCGTATTCAACACGTGCCAAAAATGAAATTACCGCAAGAACCACACAGTAGCTGGGCAGTAACTCCATTTTGATGCGTGTTTGGGCGCATGTAGAGCCTTACACAGCTTAGTAAAAGGGCCCTCAATTTTGTTAGTTTCACTAAAAATGAAATAGTAGGCCATGGAATAGAGATATATGAAGAGATGAAGAGTCAATACATGTCAAAAGCTCAAAAAGCTAAATAAATACTTGTATGGACGTTATATATTTATTTAATAAAACTCATTGGGAGGTTTTTCAGCCAATGATGACTGCATGAACTGCTAGAAGTGATCGGCTTTGTAGCCAAGAAGGAGTCAGTTGAGGCTTTTCCTCTCATTTTTAGTGAAATTAACAAAATTGATTAAAAAAATTATTAAAAAGTTGACATATACAGTAATACCTCGGTTTTTGTTGACCGGTTATCGTCGGTTTTGGTTTTCGTCAATTTTTTGCAAAAAATTTGTCTTGGATTTCGTTGGTTGCCTCGGATTTCATCCCACGTGACCTCGCTGCTAATTTTGCGAAAACAAAGGGCGACCCACGCATTCTCCTGCTCAGTGTGGCATTGTTTTTGCCCAGGATGTGTGCATGAGAGAGATTTTGAAGGGTTTGAGCCTTCCCCTGATGACCCTACAAATGTGGATTTACATTGATTCATATGGAAATAATTCCCTCAGTTTTCGTCGGTTTCGGATTTTGCCAATTGTTTTCGGATGGATTATCGACGAAAACCGAGGTATCACTGTACTCATTTGGAGAGGATTATTTTGAAGTTGTATTAGATTTAAGTTATCCTCAGTAATCCCTTATATATATTTTTACACACGCTAATTTTCCCAGTAGCAGGTGAGCCCCTACTGCCACCTATTTTGCAGGCGGTAAGGGCTCACACACTAACCACATGTTAATCAGTTAGTGCGCGGCAATGTACTGCGCTAACCAATTAGCGGAGAACACACCAACCTACCTCCAGAGCTGCCTCCAGCAATAAAAATTAAAACCTATTTTGGCACGTGGGTAGCACGTGCCGATCTCAAAATTACCACGGGACACCTGAGTGCGTGGTAAGGTAGTTTAACCTGCGGTATGCATGCATTAGTGCTTACTGCAGCTTAGTAAAAGGACCCCGTAGAGAGATTTACCTTCCAGGGTTGGAACCTCACATAAGGAATGTTTGATTATATTTATTGTTTAAATGCTCTTCGTTGTTTAGAAGGAACCCTGAGGTTTTCTAAGAGGAATTTGTGTTTAACCTTCTGAGTGAAAAGAGAGAAATTTATACTTTTGAATTAAACTGAAATAAGAAGTGACACTATGAATTTGAGTTATGAACTACAAAAACCCCAATGGAGGGACAAAAAAAATAAAAAATCCAAAAAAATAGTTAATCCCAGAAAAAAGTATATCAGATGCCCAGGGAAGAAACAATCCTGTAACAGTTTGTTGAAAAAGGAAACAAAAGAGAGCTCAGTATAGGCTGAACCTACAGCCGAACTTGAATTTCAGTGAGTTTAGCCGCAAAACGCAAAGCTCTATACATCATAGATACTCTCTAATTTTGTAACCCTTAATTTATTTATTTAATATGAATTTATTTAATACTATTAAAAAAGGCCCGTTTCTGGAACGAATGAAACGGGTGCTAGCAAGGTTTTCCTGGGAGTGTGTATGTTTGAGAGAGAGAGCCAGAGTGAATGTGCGGGTGTGTGACAGAGTGAGACTGTCTGTGTGACAGTGTGTGTGTGAGAATGAGAGTGTGTGACAGGGCCCCCTCCCCTGTTCCTAATGCCCCTCACCCTGTTCCCTCCCCTCCTTTTCCTCCTCCTTCCCACACTTTGGGTTCCTTAAGGCTTTCAAAAGTCTATGTACCCCCATGGCCCTAACGCCCAGTATCCGGATACCCCACCGCTTTCCTCCTCACCCCTCCCCCAAGATGTAATACTTTCACGTCCTTCATTTGTTTAAAAAAGTGTCCTATCTACCCTGTGTACAAATGCCCGGCATTCAGATTGTGTTCCTCTCGTAAATTTTCATTTCTTTCATTCATTCAGAACTTGCCCCCCCCCCCCCCCCCCCCCCCCCTGAACACTTTTGGTTCCTTCAGTCTTTTAAAACTGTCCTATGTACCCTGTGTGCTAATGGCCAGCATTGAGATTGTTTTCCTGTCCCAAATTTGCATGTCTTTCAGTCATTCACAACTCCCCCCCACCTTCTCCAGTTTAACACTTTTGTTTCCTTCAGTCTTTTAAAACTCTCCTATCTACCCTGTGTCCTAATGGCCAGCATTCAGATTGTTTTCCTTTCCCAAATGTTCATGTCTTTCAGTCGTTCAGAACTCCCCCCCCCTCCCCCCATTTAACACTTTCGGTTCCTTCAGTCTTTTAAAACTCTCCTATCAACCCTGTGTCCTAATGGCCAGCACTCAGATTGTTTTGCTTTGCCAAATTGTCTGTCATTGATGTCACTGAGGTCACTGCGTGCCTGCCTAGCAGACCACTTCCGGCAGGCACGGTCCCAAGCACATCCTGTTGGAGGTGAAAATTATTATATAGGATGAATTTGAGAGCATGGTCTTTTATTGAGTGCCAAGGAAGCTTCTGGAGGGACAGCAGACCAGGGGCGTATCTGAGATTCGGCGGTAGGGGGGGCAGGGGCTAGAGTGAGGGGGCACATTATAACCCCCCCTACTGCCGCCACCCCGTCCCCCGCCGCCGTCATCGTCGTCGTCAACCCTCCCCCCCTACCGCCGTTAACCCTCCCCCGCCTACCGCCAACCCTTTCCCTGCCTACCGCCGTCACCTACCCCGAGGTCTGCTCCTGCCGGTTTTTTAAACTATTACTTCAGCTGAAGCCCAGCCAAGGTCTTCTTTAACTTCATCTTCATCCTTGTGCTGTTAAAGCTGCATGATGCATCCTTCCAGTTGGACGGAGTTTGACGTCGCAGCACGTTGACGTCCGTACAACGTGCTGCGATGTCAAACTCCGTCCAACTGGAAGGATGCATCATGCAGCTTTAACAGCACGAGGATGAAGATGAAGTTAAAGAAGACCTCGGCTGGGCTGGCGGGGGTTGGGGGTCCCCCGCCAGCTGAAGTAATAGTTTAAAAAACCGGCAGGAGCGGACCTCGGGGTAGGTGACGGCGGTAGGTGGGGAAAGGGTTAGCGGTAGGCGGGGGAGGGTTAACGGCGGTAGGGGGGTCCAGGGCGAAATCTGCGGGGGCCCAGGCCCCTGTGGCCCCACGCAGATACGCCCCTGCAGCAGACTATGATGAAAAGAGGGAGGGCCTGCCACTAGAGAGAGACAAGACAAAATGCAAACAGAGCTCCTTCTTCAGGACAGCACCTCCCTGGCTGATGCTGGCTGCAGTATAGGGAATCATTGCTCAGTCAGCAGAGTGAACCTGGGTAACAGATGCTGGGGCAACCTCTAGCTGTGGCAAATGTTAAACCTGTTTTTTTGAAGTGCCTCTCTGGCTGCTCACTGGCTGTGTTAAGAACATTCCGCTAGCAGACTGATGGTCCACAATAGGGCTCAGCTTGGAGGTGGGAGCAAGAGTGTACCCACAAGTGGTCCTGTCCACTTTTAGCTCAGGCTCACCCAGCAGTAGCATTACCCTTGGTATAGCTGGCAGGGATGCCCAAGTCTTGTCAGCTGAAGACATCCGAAAGTCACCAGAATTCCTCTCAGCCAACCCTGGCAGTCAGTAGCAGCGTTCTCGAGCTGCAAACGGTGGCACACCTCACATGTTCGGTTCATGTATATGAAATGAGCATGGTGCCAGCCTTGTAGCTCAGGAATGCTGCAGCTGACTGCCAAGGCTGGCTGAGGGGAGTTATGGCGGCCTTCAGATGTCTTCAGCCAGTGGGGCTTAGGGATCCCTACTAGCTAAGTTAAGCTGGGAGGACAGGAAGTAGGAGGTGAGGGTGCAGGGGTAGGCAAGGGCCAGAGAGGGAAGTCATTGTGCCCTGCCCTTTCATACTACCCATTGGCCCACCCAAAATTTTCTGTCTGTCTAGAAGAGCTTCCTGCTCCTTGCAGCTCCCCTCTCTCCCTTCTGTCTCTGCATGTGTTTCTGTTGTTTTGATGACTGAAGGAGGAGGGGGCCACAGCTGCTGGGATTCTGACTTTATGGTGAAAGAAAAGAAGAGAGAGGGAGCCACACTGCCAGGCAAGTAGTGAATGATATATAGGAGGACAGAAGTTCATCTGAAAGCAGATGAGGAATGGAAAAATACTGGGGGAGGTAAAGCGATGAGTAAATGGGGAAACAGGAGTTAAATATTAACAAGGAGAAGGTGAAAGAATGCCTTTGCATGAGGAAGGGGTGAATGCCGAGGGTCGCGGGGTAATGATAGGTAAATACTAGGAGGGTGATGAGGAGTGGATGAGTGCTGTGAAGGAGCAAGAAAAGGGTAAAATCTATGATTAGTGTTAGGGTGATTGCTGGGGGCATGGGGTAATGAGGAGTTGTTAATTCTAGGAGGATGAATGTTGGACTTGGGGAAAATGATAGGGAAGGGATGAAAGCTGGGGGTGAACATAAGGAGCACCTAAATACTGGGGTTAGCATGAAAAGGGGTAAATGCTAGGGGAAGTAACTTAAGGAAAGGGGGTGAATATTAGAGGCCAGCTGGAGGAGCAAGGTGAAAGGAGTGAGGATAGAAGAACATGAGCATATGTTGTTTCCCCCTCCCTCTTGGCATTGGCAACCCTAGATGAGGACACCCTCATTTCTTCCTCAAAACACTTTTCTTAATTGCTCTTAAATGTCGGCACCTACATTTCACACATGTTTTATTTTATTCTTAACAAAGAAACATGCTTTGGAAGGCAAAAATGTCCTAACTTACTAGAAAGTAGTTCACTGGGGTCAGTTGTAATACTTCTTAGGTTGATCATGCGCTTCCGAATGTCAGGGTTCTGGTCCATAAGCTCCATTGTGATTTGTTTCCATGGACAGGGCCATTCCAGGTTACTATCATTAAGTCCAGACACCAGATGAGCATATATTGCCATATTAAAAGGGCTATCAAGAGTGCCATTGACATACAAACCAATTTGAAAAGCATAGCCTTCATTGGAGAGATACCGCGGGCTATAAATCTTTTCTCCAGCAGGGCTTCTATTGAGAAGGTTGGTGAAATTTCTGATGTGCCAGACATGGTGAGGGCACAGTTCTTCTGCCAGGTTGACATCATCAATGGAGAACCCACCACTGGAAATGCCATTTCCTTTTACTGCTTCAAACACAACTCTGAATTTGTGTGTTACATTTAGAGAAACGTGATAAAGTTGCCAATAATCCTCAGGACCACCTGTAGAAGAAAACAAATGCACATAACATGCAAACAACATTCAAGAGTCAAAACTACTATGGAAGTTGATGATACATATTCCTGAGATTTAAACAATAATTGGGACTCAGAATTTCCCCTGTAAATGAGAATACCCTCAATCACGAGTGCATATGTATATAATTGCATAATTCAGATCTTCACTTTTCATTCCTTATATATGAAATTTGTAACAGAAACATCTTAAGGCTTAAAAGTGTCATTAGGGAACTCTCAACTTTGCTCAGCAATAATATTGTAAACCCCATTAGCTGGAAAAAAAAAAAAAAAAAAGAAAACGTATTTCCATAATATTTAATAAGGGTTTAAAAAAATTGCTTTTCTACTTTGTGCAAATTTGTTGCATGTCTTCTGTCTAAGTTGTACACTACACGTAGGACGTGATTTACTGACAGGCTCATTTTCAAAAGAGAAAAACGTCCAAAAAGTGGCATAAGTCTGCATTTGGCTGTTTTTCTCACAAAAACGGCCAAATCAGTATCTATTTTTAGACGTTTTTCTCTGATGTCCGCCAGACGTGTGTCAAAATCTCATGGGGGAGTGCCAGGGGTGTGTTCAGGGTGGAACTTGGGCGTTCCTAAGACTTAGACATTTTTCAGCCATAATGGAACAAAACAAAAACGTCCAGGACTAAAACTTAGACGTTTTGAGCTACACCTGTTTTTATTACGAATAAGGCACAAAAAGGTGCCCTAAATAACCAGATGGCCGCTGGAGGGAATCAGGAATGACCTCCCCTTATTCCCCCAGTGGTCACTAACCCTCTCCCATCCCCCAAAATGAGATAAAAAACATTACTTACAAGCCTCTATTCCAGCCTCAGCATGCAGGTCCCTGGAGTAGTCTAGTGTTGGGTGCAATGCACTGCAGACAGGTGGACCCAGGCTCCTACCTCCCCCTACCTGTTACACTTGTGGAGGAAACTGTGAGCCCTCCAAAATTCACCAGAAACCCACTATACCCACAAATATGTGCCCCCTTCACCTGTAAGGGCTATGGTAGTGGTGTACTGTTGGGGGTAGTGGGTTTTGGGGGACTCAGCACACAAGGTAAGGGAGCAATGGTGAGATGTGTACCTGGGAACATTTTATGAAATCCACTGCAGTGCCCCCTAGGGTGCCCTATTGCTGTCCTGGGATGTCAGGGGGGCCAGTGTACTAAAAATGCTGGCTCATCCTACATCCCAATTGCTTGATTTTGTGCATTTTGCACTTGGACTTTTTTTTTTTTTTTTCTCGAAAATGGACCAAAAACCAAAACGTCCAAATCACAAAACGTTGTTCGGAACAGTATTTTCGAAAACAAAAGACAGACATTTTTCTTTTTTGAAAATGACCTTCTTTCCTATTCGGATTTTGGACGTTTTTTTGCAAAACGTCCAAAGTCGTACTTAGATGTCATATCGAAAATGCCCCTCTAAGCTTCTCCCCCTCTCCACCTTCCAGACTCAGAATAGGAGAGAGGGCTTAGTAAATCAGTAGTGATGGGCTATCGTTTGAGATGTCTGCCAACAACAGTGCACAGCACTGAGTCAACGAATCAGCACTGCAGCGTTACTTCCTTGCAGCATGGCCACGGAGGAAGACGAAATATGAAGACTGCGGGTCGGACCTCGGCTGGCGGGGGTTGGGGCCCCCGCCAGCAAACGTAAGCAGCGGGGGAGGGCTGACGGCGGGGAGGGGGATGGAGAGAGGCGGCGGCAGCGGCGGGGGGGGAAGGGAGGCAAAAATGTGCCCCCCCTCTCTGGCTCTGGCCCCTCCTACCGCCGGATTCCAGATACGCCCCTGATTGGCACTGATTATTTAGGCTCACAACTCGCTAAGCATATTCTGTAACGATCACAAAATTATCTACGGTGAAGCTCCAGGATACATGACAGACTTGATTGACCTACCAACTAGAAACGCATCTGAATCAACATGAACGTACCTAAATCTGCACTTCCTAAGCTGCAAAGGACTCAAATACAAATCAACTTACGTGCCCAGTTTTTTCCTACATAAGCAAACAACTGTGGAACGCATTACCAAAAGCCTTGAAAACTATGAACCAGGGGCGTATCTGGAATCCGGCGGTAGGGGGGGCCAGAGCCAGAGAGGGGGGGCACATTTTTGCCTTCCTCCCCCCCCGCCGCCGCCGCCGCCTCTCTCCACCCCCTCCCCGCCGTCAACCCTCCCCCGCTGCTTACTTTTGCCAGCCGAGGTCCGACCCGCAATCTCCATATTTCGTCTTCCTCCGTGGCCATGTGCTTCAAGGAAGTAACGCTGCAGTGCTGATTGGTTGAATCCAGTTCGGCGTCTGACGTCGCAGCGACGTCAGACGCCGAACTGGATTCAACCAATCAGCACTGCAGGCTGCAGCGTTACTTCCTTGAAGCACATGGCCACGGAGGAAGACGAAATATGGAGATTGCGGGTCGGACCTCGGCTGGCAAAAGTAAGCAGCGGGGGAGGGTTGACGGCGGGGAGGGGGGCCAGGGCGAAATCTGCGGGGGCCCAGGCCCCTGTGGCCCCACGCAGATACGCCCCTGCTATGAACGACCACCTAAACTTCCGGAAAGCACTAAAAACTAACCCTACCGATCCAACATAAATGCCTGATCTTTGCAACATAACAAAACTAAAGAACGTAATGGACATAACACAACTCTTCTGCTGTACGATTCCTTAGTGTGGCTGGGCCACATGAACTTTATCTTACCACAACATCACTTTGTATTTGTTTACACCGGAGTCTGTAACGCCTCTCCGGTACTATGTAAGCCAAATTGAGCCTACAAAAAGGTGGGAAAATGTGGGATATAAATGTAACAAATAAATAAATAAAGGTGTGCATTGTTTATAGGATAGCGCTTAGCATTGGGATCCGTGCACAGAGGATTTATACCAACTGAACCCTAGTATAAATTCCTGCACCTACATTAGCCGCAGGTCCTCCAAATTCTATAACACTGCGCACAAATCCTAGAAATGGCCCTGACCTGGCCTTGCCCCTCCCATGGCCACACCCTCTTTTTAGATCTGCACAGAAAAATATATGTGCACATCTTTATAGAATAGCGACTAGAAAATGTGTGCGTAAATTCCAATCATTGTCAATGAACACCAATAATTGATTATTAGCACCCAATTATCAGTGCTAATCAGCTCGTTAAACTGCATTCACAATTTGGGCACACAATTTTGAGCACTATGGGCCATATTCTATATATGGCGCCTAAAAAATCCACATGGAAAACATTTCCAACTAAGCGTATTCTATAAGCGGTGCCTAGATTTAGGCGACAAATATAGAATATGCTTAGTTGATATCCTAGCACCTAAAACTAGGTGCCTCCATTTACACCAATGAAAATGTGGCCAAAATCCTGGCACATAGATTTAGGCACAGAGGGCCATATTCTATAACAGTGTGGGTAAATTTTGGAACACACACGAAACGCCCATACCCCATACCCCTTTTCGCCTGAGCACATCAGAATTTAGGCACAGTGCTTTACAGAATATGCTTAGTGAGCTATGTGCGTAAATTCTAATTATTGCCAATTAGTGCTCATTATTGCTTGTTAAGTGCTGTTAACAGTGCTGATTAGCTTGTCAAGTTAAGTAAATTACATGTATTATTATATAATATACTTGGATTTTGGTACAGAACACTAGGCGTGTTGTATAGAATCTGGGGATACTGGTCTTATTCTGCAAAGGTTATGCTCCTAAATTTACGCTCTTACATTGCAAGCATAATCTATGCTCCTAAATTTATGCTTCTATTACACTCATAGATTTATCATACATTTAGGAGCTTAAATTACTCTCATAAATTTAGGAGCATAACCGTTACAGAATAAGGCCCTATATATAGAATTAGAGAGATTTTAGCATAGTTTGCTAATTACAATTTCAATATAATAAATATTAACACATCTTAATAGACAGCATAAGTCATCGCTTTCCAGTTTTTCGGGCCACAACTCAATGGTCGCAGCCACAGTGATCTCGTGACCCTGCTGAGATCGTCAGAATGGCGTGCCTATGTAGATTCGGGGCAGGTTGTGACCTGAAAGGAACATGAGGTCACAGCCAACAGTTTTTGAAGTGCTGGCATAGGGTTTAAGTGGAAGTAGAGCATATATACAGATAGCATAACAAGAATTAGATAGAAAATAAGGGTGACTTCCTTTGGAAAAATTGCACATGGAGTCAGAAAACGTTTGCGAAAATAATCTCAGTTAAAGTAGGAGTAGATAAGCAGATCTTGCTACAGTATGTTCAGCTGGTGTGTGTGACTAGCTCGTTAGTTGTTTCTTCGATTAAAGGCTTGGAAGAAGCGCCGTGCACCAGATAGTTCTTTTCTTCAAATGAGACTCAGATCCACATAAAAAATTCACTTTTCTCCAGGACTAATATGGCTATTAGAACTCACACAGCTGATACAATTTTAGGAGGAAAGTTTTTGGGCTAATACAGCCCTTTCCTAATAGTTCTAACACCTTTATAAAACTTTATAATATTCATTAACCTGATGAAAGTATCATAAGAAAAAGAGATAAGCTACACATGTCATGGCATGCCAAAGAGACATACTGAAAGATGAAAAACATTTTTTGTGTTACATACCTTGTACTGTTTTCACAAATGTTAAGATACCATTGGGATTGGTCTGAGTGTACTCCTTAATCCAGATGCTCAGCTGGTCACCTGCATCGCCACTGTGGTAATAATAAAACTGCAGGCACTGAAACCCTCTTTTAGGGTATAATATTCTGCTTTCCAGTCTAGCTTTGTTCCCAGCACTGCCTGTTTTGGTGCTAAAGTGCATAAAGTAGCCAACTTCTATCAAAAGGACATAAGGGAATAACAAAGAAAGACATGTGTGACAAAACAGTGGGTTTTAAGCCTGTAACTTGTATTATTTCTTGAAGTGTATTTCTCTAGTTTGGCCAGCAGGTGGTGCATGTTTATGTTTAAAGCTGTTACAGAGAAATGACTGTTCCCTCTTTAATTAACACAGATAAGCGGTAACCTGCAATGATGTGACCAGCTACTTTTAAAACTTGTTGTTCTGGGCTCTGATTGGCCCAGGAGTTCATCTAGAAATTACTGGCTTTTTCTCCAGTCTTAGCCAGGGAGAAAAGAGAGAAAGATCTCTTTGCTGAGGCCCTGTGAACAGTTATATTTGATAACCGATGAGCATACATTTCTTCATCAGCCAAGCATATTTATAGAGGGGATACCATAATCCTCATTAATCCCATTCATAAAAAATATTAGCCAATTAAGAGGTGGATACATTGATCTGATGATCCTATTATGACTGCCTGATCATATAGACCTGTATACATTAGAGATAAATTAGCAGAGAAGTTGAGCGTATATATAAAGAGTAATTGAATGCTCCCTTCACTATTTGAAATTATAAGGGTGCCGTTTGCCAACTTTATAACTTTAGGCACAGCACTTATGCTAGCTAAATGGTTGTTGCAAACGCTCACTCCTCACTGTAGACAGGCATGTGTGTATAAGTGGCAAGCACTCCCCCCTCCCCCACCTGCCCATGCCCTTCCCTGGTCCACCTCGCTTTGCAATTGTGTGCTAATGGAAATTACATGCACATCTTGTAGAATACCCAAGTAAGGATAGTTACTCATGTAACTGCCAATTAGTGCCAATTAACACCAATTATAGTTAATAATTAGTTGTAAAAGTCAATTAACATCTAATTATTCAATTACATATGGGCAAGTGTTTTGTGCTGGAATGAGAGAAGCGGAAAATAAAAGTGTACTGTAAGTAGACCAGACATTGTAGAGGTAATTTTATGACACTTTGATTTGATGAAAAGTACACAAATACTTTGCAGGATTTTGCATACTTTCCCTGTGAAATTTATTCCAGAAAAAGTAGCTGCCCACATTTTTGTCTTGACAAAGTAGAGCTGCACACTTTTGAAAATTCTCCCCCCCCCCCCCCCCCCCAGAAAAGCCTCCCCTTACAGCAGGTTAAACTATGCATAAAATTTCATTCCATTGACAGATGCTATTACCTTTTGGTTCACCTCAACTTACAAACACAAAAAACCCCACACACAAATATAAAACAGCAATCAAAAGTCATAAATAATAGAACTAGCCCCTCATATTAACTCTGCCCTCTACAATCTTGCCTAAAAAAGCCATGCCATTAATGGCTTAATTTCTTGAAGTAATCTATTCCACATGGACCAGATTCTATAGATGGCACCAAAAAAATCAACGCTGAAAAAAACTGCGCTTAGCGCTCTTCTATAAACCTTACCTAAAGTTATGCGCAGTTTATATAATATGCATAGCGCCTGTTCCCATGACTAAAATTTAGGTGCATCCATTTATGCCAACTCAAACCTGGTGTAAATGCCCATGCCTAATTTAGGTGCGGATCAGGCATATTCTATAACGGTGCACATAACTTTTAGTAACACCCATGACCCACCATTGCCCTTCCATGGCCAAGCCTCCTTTGTGATCCACGCATTAGAATTTACTTGCACCACTTTACAGAATACGCTTAGAAAGTTGCGCACATAAATTCTAATTAGTGACAATTAGTGCTGATAATTGCTTGTTAAATGTCCAATTATCAGCGCTGATTGACTTGTTAAACAATTGAGTTGCTGCTTTAGTCGCCATATATAGAATCTGGGGAATATAGAGGGGTCTTTTTACTAAGGTGCGCCGAAAAGTGGCCTGCTCTGGTGTAGACGTATATTGGATGCGCACAGGTTCATTTTTCAGCACGCCTGCAAAAAAGGCCTTTTTTGGGGCCGAAAATGGACATGCAGCCAAATGAAAACTGGTGCATGTCCATTTTGGGTCTGAGTCCTTACCACCACCCACTGACTTAGCGTTAAGGTCTCACGCATTAACCAGGCGGTAATTGTCAGTGTGCGTACAATGCCAATTATGCCTGGTTAGTGCTGTGCACTGGAACATTTTCAGCACGCCTACTGGATGCGAGCAGTGGCGTAGCTATGTGGGGCCATGGGGGCCTGGGCCCCCGTAGATCTGTCCCTGGTCCCCCCTGCCGATTACCCTCCCCCTGCCACCGCCGCCACTGCCGTCGGCTAACTTTGCTGGCGGGGGATCCCAACCCCTGCCAGCCGAGGTCCTCTTCTTCCGGCGCAAGGCTTCGTTCTGTTTCTGTGAGTCTGATGTCCTGCACGTGCAGGACATCAGACTCACAGAAACAGAATGAAGCCTTGCGCCAGAAGAAGAGGACCTCTGCTGGCAGGGGTTGGGGTCCCCTGCCAGCAAAGGTAGGCAGTGGGGGGGAGGGTTGGCGGTGGGAGGGGGTGGTTCGAGACTCTCTGCAGGGTCATCGTTGGGGGGGGGGTCAAAGATGTTGTTGTTCTTGGTGGTGGTGGTAGCAGCAGCGGAGGGGGGTGGTCGGCAATGGCAGGGGGGGTCTAAAATGTGCCTCCTCACCTCGGGCTCTGGACCCCCTCCCGCCGAAATCTGGCTACGCCCCTGCATGCGAGTACACAATGAAATTACCACCAGGGCCACGTGGTAGTTCCAAATTGGCACACATTGGGCATGCGAAGGCATCTACGCGGTTTAGTAAAAGAGCCCCAGAGTGAGCAAGTTTATTAATTCCATTTCCACAAGTAGAACACTTTTTACTTACAGGAATGGGTTTGAAAATTACCTTCACCATGTATTTTATCTTCTAACAGTAGTCTATATTTATCCTGTCTCTACTTTTGCTCATCATCATACTAATACATCAGTCTTGGTACTCTATTGACGAAACCATATCTTCTGCCAGCTGGAAACACTTCTTTATTTGTCACAGTGCTGTTTATTGCTGTTTTCAAACTTAGGGCACTGTTTACAAAGGCACATTGGAGCCGACTCTGTGGGTGCTTGAGCACCCCCCATATTGAGAAAATTCCTTGTATGTGTCCAGGGAGGGGTCATTTCCATTGGGCTTAGCACCCCCAATAATTTTGAACAGTTGGCTCCTATGCAAAGGCACACTAGTGTTTTTAGCTCGTGCTAACCGTGTAGATGCCCATAATATTCCTTTGCGTTACAGTCTGCCCAAAGGTTACAGCAGGTGGGTATTGTTATAAATTGCTGACAGAGAGCTTATTCCCCCGAGGAAGCCGACAAGATTAAACAGGTCCCCATTGGTACCGCTCCTGCTGTTAAGTGATTTTTTTTCCATGCATGCATAGTATATACACATCTTTGTTGAGAAGATTTGAGAAGAATTTATGTTTACACTTTGAATTAAAAATTATGGAGGTTTTTTTAAGACCAATGATAGAAAACTGTGAGCTGTGTGTAAATCATAAATGTCTACCTTATTGCAGGTTAGCCTGCTCTTCAGTTAGGTAAAACAGTCACAGCCACTCGAGGTCTTTTCCCTCCTTTTTTAAGAAAAAAAAAGGTCTTTAAAAAAAGATATAAGAAATGCAATGTGTGTGAACCTACTACCTTATATTTCGTATTCTGGAGTCTGTTTGAAGTGTTATCGATCCACTATTTGAATTTTTGGTGTGTTCACTTTTTTAGTGGTTCTCCTTTTTTTGTATATTTACTTTGGCATAATATTCCAACATGGTTAGCACGTGTTCATTTTTACCATGCGCTAAAAACGCTAGCACGCCTTTGTAAACAGGGCTGTTAAAGTGAAATGCACAGTACTGAGTGAAAAGATAAACAGCGGGCTTAAGCATTGCTATAAAATAATCTCTTACTATTGCATCTTCCCATATTGGTAAAATCGGTTTGTGGCCCAGCTGGAACCTGAGTGACATGCTGCCAGTCATCTGTATCATCGGAACTTTGAATCATGCCACAGATGTTGTTCAACTCAAAGCTACATGCATCCATGAAGCTTAGCGAAGAGGCTGCAAAACAGAGATGCAGTTCAAAGAGGATCCTGTTCAATGCTCCAGAATGCTGGCTCCAGAGTTAATAAACTGAGAATTCTTCGTGTGAGGAACGCAGGAAATAGGGAGGAAAGGTTATGGTTATGTTTAAACTTTAATTTATATACCACCACTCATAGTTTACAGCATGGTGATGTACAATAAAATTAAGTCATGAAAACAGACAGGAACACCAATAATCAATATGACAGGAGAAATAAGACAGCAGTATCAATCATTCATAGGCCTAATAGGACAAGAATTAATCAGTGGGGGACATTAGCATCTAATCTTTTGGGTCCTATGCACAAACAAGCAAAACAGAACATGATTAGTTGCCACCCAGCGGTAAAGAGAGGTCATGAATGTTCACCAAAAGTTGATTTAAATAAGTAGGTTTTGAGGACTGCCTTAAACTTGGGGAAGGCAAGCTTAAGGTGGAGTGTTGATGGAAGGGAGTTCCATAGAGATGGGGCAACACAGTAAAAGGCAGATTGCCTACTGGACTCTAACATAACAATGCCTGGTGAAGGGATATGTAAACGTCAGTGGTTTAGGGACCTGACAAGTCTTGGTGGTGCGTATTCGGTTACTGTTGAGGATAAATATGAGGGGATCCCTGAGGACAACACTTTATGGGGCAGAGTAAGGACTTTGTGATGAAAGCGGAAATTAATTGGGAGCCAGTGGCGTTGGAAAAAAAGGAGGTGATATGGCTGAATCTATTGTTTCTGAATAGAGGCTGTTATGTTAGTAGTCACAGGTTATAACGAGATGCATTTGAAATGAATACGTGTTGCTGTGAAGTTGGTATTTTTCTGCACTAGAATGTCAATATTTAAGTACAGTACTTCATTTCTAGGAATGTCTAATGTAGACGGCATAAATGCATTTTTGTATTTCCTGGAAGACTAAAGTATATCTTCATGAAACATAACAATGCCTAAATCTATACAAAAAGGTAAGCAATTTGAAAGGTCCCATAAAGTGCCAATCACTGACTTGTGTTCCTCTCTAAGGGATGAGGTCAGGAAAATGCATATGAAAAGAACTGATGATTAAAGCAGAGTTCAACAGCTTTAGAAAACAAAATGCAGCCCATACGCCTCAGAGAAAGACAAACAAGAAGAAATCATCCAGCACAGAGGGGCCCTTTTACTAAGCTGCGTAAGCATCTACGCACATCCCATGTGCGTCAAAATGGAGTTATCGCCCGGCTACTGAATGGCTTTTGCAGTAATTTCATTTTTAGCACGTGTCCGATATGCACATCTAAAAAATTCGGCCACGCATATCAGACGCCCGCAAGTGGCACTTGACGCATGTAAGTCATTACCATCCAGTTACCACATGAGACTTTACTGCTAGGTCAACGGCTAGAGGTAAGCTCTCACACCCAAAATGGACACACGCCAATTTTGATTTTTGTCACACGTCCATTTTCGGCAAAAATAAAAAAGTCATTTTTGTCAAGTGTGCTGAAAAATGGATCTGCAAGCGCCCAAAATATGTGCCTACACTACCGCAGGCCATTTTTCAGCGCACCTTAGTAAAAGGACCCCAGAATGAGTAAAAATTCAGGTACAGTTATGTCAGTGCTGCATCTCAAAAATGATATAGCGGAGTTAGAAAAGGTTCAAAGAGTGACCAAAATGATAAAGGGGATGGAACTCCTGTCGTTTGAGGAAAGGTTAGAGAGTTTAGGGCTCTTCAGCTTGGAAAAGAGACAGCTGAGGAGGGGATACGATTGAGGTCTACAAAATCCTTAGTGGTGTAGAATGGGTAAAAGTGAATCGATTTTTCACTCTTTTACAAACACTAGAGGACACTCAATGAAATTACATTACTTACTACAGTTGTACAGCCGATTCAGTTTTTGGAGATCATAGTCACTAAAATCCATTCGCTGTCCAATCACATCTATCAGTTCAGGAATGCGAGTTACTATGGTTGAATCAGTGCCCGTTCTGAATGCTGTTTTGCTGTAGTGCATCACAGATGTGTAATCATAAGGAACGTTTAAAGAGCTTGACTGTTTGTCACTATATTTATTAAAATTGTTTTCTTTACCTAAAGAGAAGAAAAATCATGTTATATGTAGCTCTAAATCTTATTTTTCAAAGCTCAAACTGTAGTTCATTTTGAGGTTCACATATTGCAGTTTTACAGAATTCACAAGGATTTGTATATACATTTGGAAGGAATTCTATAAATGAGACTCAAAATTCAGCGCTGAAAAAAAATCAGCTCTCAGCGCAGTTCTATAAAGGATGCATGCCCATTATCAAATCACATTTAGCGCCAATTTCTGCTCCTAACTTTAGGTGCCAGACTTATGCCTACTGAAACCTGATGTAAACACTGGCATCCAAGTTAGGTGTGCTGAGGCAGGATTGTATAACTATGCATTTAACTCTTCGGAATGCCCCTATCACGGCCCATGGACACGCCCCTTTTTGAGTTACATGCTAGTAGAGGTGGGTGCCATGCCTTATAGAATAGTGTGCAGCCAGACATGCTTGAAAAATTTAATGAGTGCCAGGGCCGGTTTTAGACATGGTGATGCCCAGGGCAGAAATTAAGGAGGGAGCCCCTGATCCTTGACCCCCCCTCCCCCCAATCTCCCCACCTGCATTGCTACTACACAGCCTGGGCATCTTTTCCACTTCTCCCCACCACAGTCTGTCTCCCTCCCTTCCCCTCACCTTGCAGTCTTCTTTAAAATATTTATTTCCCTTCTTAGAAGGGGCCCTGGTGTGACAACCATTCTCACAAGTTTCCTCCGGCTGTCCCAAAGCTTTCCCTCTATGCCACGATCCGCCCAGACGGAAACAGGAAATTGCATCAGAGGAGGGTGGATCAAGTCAGAGAGGGAAAGCTTCAGAGCAGCCGCAGGCAGCTTGTTAGAATGGCTGCCGCGTCGGGGCCCCTCTGAGAAGGGAAATAGATTTTTAAAGAAGATCGGGAAGGGAGGAGGAGACGGACTGTGGTGGACAGAAGGGGAAGAGATGCCTGGACTGTGGGGCTCCCTGGAGCTGTGGAGCCCAGAGCAGCTGCCCTGTCCCCCCCCCCCCCCCCCACCAACACCAGCCCTGATGAGTGCCAATTAACATCAATAATTGGTTGTTAGCACCCAATAATTGACAGTTAAGGGCTCATTACTCAATTAATTTACACACACATCTTGGGCATGGACACAAATTTGGAAGTGCAAATCTGGGAGCCATAAATAGAATTCAGGGCTTTCTTATTAGCAAGTATATTCTATTAACTCATCTGGAAGGATACTACTACCGTATTGTACAGCACCCTTTACCTAATGAAAACAACAGAAAAATTTACGATTGCAGCCAACTGGAGATCAGCAATTCAAGGGAGTCGAAGCTTCAGAAGTGGGTTTCCTTCTCCAGGAGAGAGTAGTTTCTTAGTCATCATGATCTCTATCATGTTTTACACTAGCCCCTTGTAATGCATTGGTATTACCTCCCACAAATCCCTGAGTTAACATCCTTTAGCACATTGGATTTAAAGCTCTTTGGTTGCAGGACAGAAAGGCAGTATATCAAATGTACAACCCATGACCCACCTAGAATGCAACATGATCTACAGCAGGCGTGTCCAAGTTCAGTGCTGAAAGGGACAAACAGGCCAGATTTTCAGGATATCCCTAATGAATATGCATCTCCACCTCACAATAAGTTGTGATTCTCCATTATTTTCTTTGGGGGAGGTGTGGGAGGGTTCATTTAATTTTTTGATAAGCTTTTCTGGGAAGTAATTGTTTAATAATGACTCCCTGCAGAAGCTAATGATAATAGTGAAAAATGGCTCCATGTAGGAGTGGAATTGAATGTGGAATGAATTTTGGACTTGTATACAGTGTTTGAACAGTTCTTTGGGACTGTATAAGAACTTAACATCGCAATATATGGAGACATAAGCACCACTAATTTTTAGTTATAAGAGCACAGATTTCATGGCTGGGCAGAGGGAAATACAATGATTGAAGTCTCTAGAGCTAAATTAAACAAATGTGGAGAAAAGGTACATCCCTCTCTAATATTCTTATCCAAAACAGTGGAATCTGAAGGAATATAATTCACTAACAGCCTTGCTCCCTGCAGCATGTGTGTCATTTTCATGAAAGATTTTCCAAAACCGAACCAATCGCAGGGCCCTGTTTACTAAGCCGTGCTGTAGGCGGGCTAACTTTTTAGGACGCGCTAATGCTAGAGACACTCATGGGTGTTTCTAGCATTAGCTCGCTCTAAAAAGTTAGCGCACCTACAGCACAGCTTAATTAATAAACAGGGCCCTAAATCTAACACACTTTTTCTCCAAATCAAAGGCATTTCCTAGAACTGGAATCTCCACTCTTACAGCTTTGTTCAGGATACTACACAATACCTATGTACTATCTGTGGAGTACCCACTCTTTTAAAACCCTGTCTGATTCATGTGGATTAATTCTCCTGTGACTTTGCTTGTGCCAATGTCTTAGTATACATTTTTACAATTTAGATTAATTAATAGATAAGCCTATTCTTTTGAGTAAGCAGTGGATATTTATATAGTTTCTCCAATACTATAAGTATAACCTTGGCTTTTATACAATTTATGTTAGGGCATCAGCTTGCTATTAGAAGCTTAATAAAATTCCATTGTAAACCATCACGTCCTGGTGATTTTCAAGGAGAGAGACAGCTGGCAAGCAGATTTTGAAGAAGAAATTAACCACAGAATTTCCCTTTCAAAAACTATCTGCCTGCTTTGCCATGGCAGGCTTTTCCCTGCATACTTTTCAGAAGCAAAAATATGCCACAAAAATTAGAAAGAAGTAGGTGTAGGGATTTCTGCCATTACTGCATATTTTTCCTGCAGAGAGGAGGAAGGCAATTTTGAAAAATAAATATTCCACAGATAAGAACCCCTTTACCAATAGAAATCTCCTTAAAAATTGTCCCCATGTTGCTTCCTGAATCTGTTTATCTGGTAATTGTACAGTCCAATTTACTTTTCCCCTGCCGATTAACTGGAGCTTGTCCAGTATATTAAGAAATACAATGTGTACTCAGTACATATATTTTCTAATCAATGGATATTGGAAGAGAACTCTATAAAATGTTGGGCAGTCTCATTATCTTTCTAATTAACTTATCCTGTGATGATAATGCAGCCTGAATTCTCTCTATTCCATCTTGCTTTTAAATAGTGAGCTAATAACTGACCACTTTCATTACTCTCTTAATAATATCTGGTTTCTGTAAGTAAATTGATCTGACCACCATCATGCAATTCTAATATCACAGTACAATTCCAGTAATATTTTCATTTTGGGCATGCCCTATTTTATGAACCAAACTAGTGAATATACTGGAAGAATCAGTAGAGTTAGGTCTGCAATAAATGAAGTGATCATAACAAGCAACTGACCACTATAAATCTAATATATATATATATATACTACTTAGAAGAGTTTATGTGCCCAAAAGGCTTAATCAACTGGTCTTTCTTGGTATGCAGGTTAAAATGTTAGCAGATTTCGGAAGAAGACTAGATCTGTGAGCCCTTAAAATCTGTTTAGGGGGTCAGGGCTGTAGAAGGTCCAATGTGTTTTTCTGCTCTTTTGGAATTAATAGGATTGGTAGAAGATCTTGAAGGCCTGCATTAATGCTGCTTTCTGTACTGCAGTTATCTTTAGAGTGGAGGAGTAGCCTAGTGGTTAGTGCAGTGGATTTTGATTCTGGGGAAGTGGGTTGAATTCCCTCTACAGCTCCTTGTGACTCTGGGCAAGTCACTTAACCCTCCATTGCCCCTGGTACAAAATAAGTACCTGAATATATGTAAACCACTTTGAATGTAGTTGCAAAAACCTCAGAAAGGTGGTATATCAAGTCCCATTTCCCTTTCCCTTTGCAGTGTTAGATTGGCCAGGTTAATTCTCATAGCTAGAGGAATGGACAGAGGATCCTGGAAGCCAGGTTCAAATGATTGTCATTTGAACCTGGCTTCCATGATCCTCAGCCCTTTTCAGTTTTGGCTATTTTCAACCACTGCGGTAAAAGGGGCCTGTGTGCGTGGCAAACCCCCCACTAGCGCAGGGCCCCTTTTACCGCAGTGGTTAAAATTGCCAACAATGAAATGGCCTTGCGGTAAGTTCACACTTGCTAGGTGACCATTTTGGAGGGGAGCACTTACCGCCACACATTGAGGTGGCAGTATGGGCTCCTGCGCTAACCCAGCGGTAACCGGGCAGCACGCAACATTGCCCCATTACTGCCAGATAACCCCCTGAGGAAATGCTTTCAATATTTCTACTAACGCTAGAAATGGCAACAGGCTGGGGGGCGGAACTACCACCAGCACCCGCGTTGGGCCAGCGGTAGTTCCGGGTTGCCACGCGGCAACCCTTTAGTAAAAGGGCCCCTTAACTTTACACTGCTTTAGGTACAAACTGATTGTAAGCCCCCTGGAGACAGGAAAATCATTATTGTAACCAAATGTAACTTGCTTTGAAATATTATGAAAGGTATGACGCTCATCCAAATATTAACAATGGATATTCTATTCTGTGTTTAAGCATTACCTCCAGTTTGCCCACAGTAATAGTAACATACAGGCTTATTTTCCATCTTAAGTAGAGAGGTATGGTAGCCATGTTAGTCCACTCTTAAAGGTTATCAATAGAAATCAAACAAAATAAAACATGGAAAAGAAAATAAGATGATACCTTTTTTATTGGACATAACTTAATACATTTCTTGATTAGCTTTCAAAGGTTGCCCTTCTTCGTCAGATTGGAAATAAGCAAATGTGTTAGCAGATAGTATATATAAGAGAAACATCAAAGCATTACTTTGACAGTCTGACAGAGTGGGAGGGTGGGGGTATGCATGGGGACATCAAAGCATTTCATTGATATTCTAACAGGATGGGTGTTGGTAGGTGAGAGGAGGGTAATAAACAGAGAAATAAACAGAGAAATACAGCTTTATGGTTTATAATGGGTTAGAAAATCCAGATCCTTATTAAGTCCTGTTTGTTAGGTGTCAAAATAGTCAATCATTCTTATTTCAAAGGTCTTGCGTTCCTGTATTGTTTTAAAATTACCTTTCAGTATTCTTACTGTGAAATCACTGGTGCAGTGATCTGGTCTTGTAAAGTGTTGGCCCACAGGGGTGGGGGCTTGACTGGCACCGGCTATTTTCATATTTTCAATACATACCATCCTACAATCAGATTCAAAATTGACTACTCCCCAGAAAAAGTCAATTTTTTGGGCACCACAGTCTCAATCAGTGATGGCTGTATACAAACATCTATATACAAGAAACCCACAGACAGATGCAGCTACCTCCACAACTCCAGCTTCCACCCTTCACATACAAAAAGATCCATTATTTACAGCCAAGCCACAAGATACGACCGTATCTGCTCAGACCCAGAGGATAGAGACAGACACCTTGAAACCCTGACTGCATCCTTCAAACAGAACGGCTACAACCCCAAAATAATCTCCAAGAATATTGCCTCCTCCCTCAAAACACCCAGGGAAAATCTGCTACAGTACAAAGAAAAAAAAGCCACAGACAGAATTCCCCTTGTAGTGACATACAACCCAGAGCTGGAGAAACTGAGGAAAATCATAAGAGACCTACAGCCGCCTCTCCAGGAAGATGAATTACTGAAAGAGATATTCCCATCCCCACCAGTGCTCGCCTTCCGACAGCCACCAAACTTAAAACGCAAGCTGATCAGAAGTAAACTCCCAACACAGACAGAAAAAGAAAAGGGCACATTTCCCTGTAACACAGCCAGCTGCAAACTATGCCAAAACATTTCACAAGACCCCACAGTCATTCACAAGGGAAAAATATTCAACATAAAGGACTATTTTCATGCTCATCTTCCAATGTGGTATATATCATTCAGTGTAAAAAATGTAACGAAGGATGCTATATTGGAGAAATAGGCCAGATGCTTAAGACAAGATTCAATCTGCACAAACATCACATGAAAATAGCCGGTGCCAGTCAAGCCCCCACCCCTGTGGGCCAACACTTTACAAGACCAGATCACTGCACCAGTGATTTCACAGTAAGAATACTGAAAGGTAATTTTAAAACAATACAGGAACATAAGACCTTTGAAATAAGAATGATTGAATATTTTGACACCCAACAAACAGGACTTAATAAGGATCTGGGTTTTCTAACCCATTATAAACCATAAAGCTGTATTTCTCTGTTTATTTCTCTGTTTATTACCCTCCTTTCACCTACCAACACCCATCCTGTTAGAATATCAATGAAATGCTTTGATGTCCCCATGCATACCCCCACCCTCCCACTCTGTCAGACTGTCAAAGTAATGCTTTGATGTTTCTCTTATATATACTATCTGCTAACACATTTGCTTATTTCCGATCTGACGAAGAAGGGCAACCTTTGAAAGCTAATCAAGAAATGTATTAAGTTTTGTCCAATAAAAAGGTATCATCTTATTTTCTTTTCCATGTTTTATTTTGTTTGATTTCTATTGATAGGCTTATTTTCAAAAGAGAAAGACGCCCATATTTCGATCCAAATCGGGAGATGGGCGCCCTTCTCTCATGGGTGCCCAAATCGGTATAATTGAAAGCCGATTTTGGGTGCCTCCAACTGCAGTCTGTCGCGGGAACGGACAAAGTTGACGGGGGCATGTCAGAGGCATGGTGAAGGCGGGACTGGGGCGTGTTTATTGGCCGAGGAGAGATGGGCGTCCTCGGCCAATAATGGAAAAAAGAAGGGCGGCAGTAGCGAGAATTTGGGCCGCTTTTTTTTTTTACCTTTTTTTTTCATGAACAAGTCCCCAAAAAGTGTCCCAACTGCCCAGATGAGCACTGGAGGGAATCGGGGATGACCTCCCCTGACTCCCCCAGTGGTCACTAACCCCCTGCTGCCCCCCCCCCATACATCCCAATGACTTGTTTTTGTGCATTTTTCCATTGGACTTTTTTGTTTCTGAAAATGGTCCAAAAGATAGATACAATGAGCATAAAACCATCTAGCAAATGGCAATTTTTGAAACACAAAGTTGGACATTTTTCTGGTTTGAAAATGGCCATGTTTGCAACTGGATTTTTGGACATTTTCCGCAAAATGTCCAAAATCGGATTTAGACATCATATTGAAAATGCCCCTCCACGTAGATAACAAATGAGACATAACAGAAAAGAAGATACATGGATTTACCAGGTTCAATGTTGTCCCAAACTATTGTGACATAGTCATCCCGATCAGACCGGGACTGCTCATGCCAGAATCCCAGTGCATGAAGAAACTCGTGTTGAATTGTGGCTATTCTGTCGCAGTTAGCTCCAATGGATAGTAGTTGTTTCCCTTGACGACGGTTCCCAACAGAAGAGTAGCAACTGGTCAAATAAAATTTAGAAAAAGCCTGTTTATAATAATGGGTAAATGAAAACTAGAATTGTCAACTGTTTCTAGATCAGCAGCTATCAAACTGATTTTTTCCTGTCCAAGACAGTCTTTGTGAAAACCTCATGAAAGTTTTGAATTTATGATGCTAGCTGTAGTGTTCTAAGAATGGAAAAGAAAGCTCATAAAAATGTAGGGATCAAAATATAAAGCCACATTAAAACAGACTAACAACATATATTATTGGCAAATATTAGCATGGGTATTAGCTCCTACAAAGTCTCATGTTAAATATCCAAGGCATTAAATGACGTTAACTCAAAGATTTGTGGGAAATGATGCCAATGCATTACTGCAAGCAATAATGTGACTGTGTTACTGCCAGGGACTTATGAAAGACCTGATACAGATCATAATAATTACCAAATTACTCTCCTCTGGAGAAGGAGACCTTCTTCTGAAGAAGCCCCATTGAATTTCTCGCCATTGAGAAGAATCTCTGAACCTCTTGAATTTCCCACCCTTCCTGCCTCTAGGAATCTCCCTCCCTGTCTGACTCCTGCCAGACAAGCAGCCCTATTCCCCTGGATTCCTGCTCACTAGCACCCCTGGATAGGAAGTCCCTGAAGGCCCAGGAGAGGCCTCCATCTAGTAAATCAGTGCTATTTTGAATAATGGAGGTATCAGTGTGAGAGAAGTCTATTGTGTCATCCTATGACAGGAGATCATTGTCCTTTGAAAAAGCAAGTTAGAGAGTCCATCAGGGGATTAGAGGATGGCCTTCCCTGGCTTATATGGGCCTTCTTGTATGGGAGTGGGGTGGACCCTGGGAGCAAAGCATCTTGTTCAGTTGGGGGAGAGGGACTTTGCTTGTGGTGGGTTGAGGGATGATTGTGGTATAAACTAGGAATCGTGCTAGCTCCAGGAAGTTAATGCAAATACTCAGTTATACTTGGAAGAAGATGTAATTACATTTTTTAGTTGCTCGCAGGTTATGCTAAATTGAGTTTCCTTAGCATTAGCAACATTTTAATATTAATGAACTGTTTTACATGCATGCAATGCAGATCTTTGGTATTTTTAACTCTCTCTGTGTTAATTCTGCATTAACATTAATGCAGACTAAAGCAACAACAATGCACATTACTTTTAATGCACTTCATTGCATTGGCATTAAGTAGGCACTTAGGAATGGGGAGCAAGAATCAGTGAAATACAATGCAGTCCTAATAGATCAAGGGAGCCTTTCTGAGACTAAAAGAGGGTCTCTCAAAGGGGCAAAACAACGTTTTCTGGAAGGCCAGATCTAATCTTCAGGCAACCAAGTTCTATTAAATTGTCTCTGAAACCAAATCTATAGAAATGTATCTCGTGGACATGCGTTGTAGTTATCCTGAGAGTCTGATCTGTTTATAGCCCTTGAGACACATACACCTCTGAATCTCTCTTCTATCTGTTATGAGATTTTGTAAAAGTTCTTCACAGCTTGTCCTTAAAATGGCAATTTTCAAACAGTCTGCATAGTTGTGTACTGGCCCCCCTCGGCAGTCAGGGCTGAGGGTCAATCCTGAGGAAGGTACATAATCAAAAGTTGGTGCCTATGGCTAAAATATGTTCTGAAGCATCTTGCTTTCATGGCACATAGACTGTTAGGGGTTCCGCTCCTATTAGTGAGTGTACTGTATTAAGTAAAGAAAAGATGTAGGTACAATAAACCAGGCAAAAAGGCTAACTGGAAACATTATTGGTTTTAAGATGATAAAAGATAACAAGTATATACAGTAGAAGAATAATAAGAAAGTAAACAGATAGTCAATAATACAAAAGTAAATGTTCTGCAATAATTATTATTATATTTTAGCAGAGAAACAATTCTGTGTCCTAGGAGTTGCTTCCTGCACTTCAAACTCCGTCATCAGTCATATACTTTTAGCAGACTGAACAGGTGAATAAATATTGTTTCCTACTCCTTGCGATGGTGCATCAAAGTCTCACTTGGCTGCACTATAGCTCTTTTCCGCTGATTCTGCTGAAAAAGATTCTTTGTGGTGGATTTTTAGCTATATCCTCTCTTTCTCTCCCTTAGTGGGTGGTAACAGGTTTTCTGTGCTCTGTGATCAACCTCAAACAGGGGCCACACAGGACCCTCACTCCTAGGGTCCTGCACTTAACTGAGTCGGCTGTGCAACTAGCATCTGACCGAAAGTTAAAACTTCTTTTCCCTTTCAATCTCCCTCTCCCTCCCGCTCCTTAGCACTGACTCTCTATACTCCTCTCACCGCACCACTGGCAAGCCCTTACACCTCTTTCCTCTCACTCCCCTTTTGGTTTTGCACTTCATAGGGACATTGCCTGGGACATCTCATTTTAAATCTTAACTCCCAAGTTTGGGGGGGGGGGGGGGCAAAGTGGTCCACAGGGCTCCACAAATGCTAAGGCTGGCCCTGATCCCAGTGGTAATTTAGTTGGTACCCTTTTGGATGTTCCCTGAGAACCTTAAGGTTTGCCTTGTGGAACAGGTTAAGGATAGGCCCCTGGACTGGTGTATTATTCCCTTCCACTTAAGGTGATAAACACACTCGTAGTGGTTCCACTGTTTTCGGCTTCCAATCCCTTCCCCAACTGGGATTGTCTGTAGTCAGCAGACCTTAGGCCTTAGGGCACTCTCTGCCTCACAGGGTCAGCTGTGGATCAGACTGATTTCTCTGAAGAGTTTCAACAATAGTGGAAAACACTTAGCTCTGATCCTTATGACTCCAAGGGACTGTTGATTTAACCCCTGTGTTTTAATCCTTCTTCCTCTTCCTGGGCCCCTGGGTGGGGTTCCCCATCTACTGGTCTTCTACCTCCGTCTTAGCTAAAACCCTTCTGGGAAATGAGGGCCAAAGCTCCTTCCTTAATTTTGGGTTTTTATTTTTCATGAAAAAGCTCAAGCTCAATTGTCATTGACCTATTTTGCATAATAGAACTCCTATTAGTACACTTTGATTGGCACCTTTTTCTGAAGTATGGTTCCAGAATGTTCTTCTTGTACCTATAGGAAGAGTTATTTGGTGTCCTGCTACAGCTGCAAAATATGTGGTTGGTTTTACTGTGTGTACCTGCAGCATATTTTGAAAAAGACAGTACTTGGATAGTTTCTCTTTGAAAATGAACTAACATAGAGCACATGTGTTAACACTGCTTACATAATTTATACCTGCTATTTGTGTCATCACTCAAGTGGTGTAGGAGTCAAAAATACTTGTATAAATCTCAAGTACAGTTGTGTGCAAAGTTTTACCTATGCTTGGTCAAACTGTATATTTAAGTGGATGCCTAACTGAACAGAAATTTTAGTTACTGATTTTAACTGATTGAAAAAAAAGAAAAAAAGTTAATATGGTAGGTGCATAAGTTTGAGGAGCAGAAGAGGAATGGGAACAGAACCAGGCTCTTCAAAAAACAGACCGAAGACGTCTAATATTTGAAGCATAACAAGTACCAAGAGCCTTAAAAAACAGAACAGGTAATTTTATTTCATAATGTAGATCAGCCTTGTACATAAATGACCTGACATGGGATGTATTTTGGCAAATAGCACCTGTGTCAGGGTCTTATGACAACAAAAGTCTAATAGTGTCTTTGTTAAAGGAGCTAAAGCATGCCAACATTGTATGATATTGTGCACACAGAGAAATCCCCAACGCTGGTTTAGGTTCCTATTTCTTGCCTTCAGCTGAGATGCTGAGCATGTCCATATTGGACTTTTATTATCACATGACCCCTGACACAGGCGCTGTGCACCGAAACACAGCCAGTGTCAGGTCATTTATGTACAAGACTGATCTATGTTGTGGAATAAAAGGACTTGTTCCATTTTTGAAGGCTCTTGGTACTTTTTGTGCTTTGGATTGCGTTCTGTGCTTTGAAGCCTCTCTGTGTTGTCCTGAGGTGCATATGTTTGGGCACGCTTTCAGTCAGTACTTTTGGAACACCTCCTTTGGCAAAAATAAGAGTTTCCAAACATCCCCTGTAGCCAGTTAACAGTCTCTATTCTTGCTTTTTGAATTTTAGCCCCACCCTTCCTTGCAGAATTTTTCTAGCTCAGAAATATTCTCATACTTCCTTGCATGCACTGCATTTTTGAGATCTCCCCAGAAACATTTTTTTTCTTGTAAGAACACCATGGTTGCATTTGAGGTGTGTTTTGGATCATTACATTGTTGAACTATCTAACCTCTTTTCAACTTCAATTTCTTCACTGACTATGGGACATTAGCTTCTAGAATATGTTGATATTTAATTGAATCCATTCTTTCTTCCATTTGCACAATATTTCCTGTGCTACTGGCTGCCACACCACCCCTAAAGAATAATAGGTTCATTTTCATGCTTAGCAAGTGGCTAAGAGTTCTGTTCTTCAAATGTGTAGTTCTGGCCAAGCAGTTCAATTTTTGTTTCATTAATCCAAAGCACTTTGTTCCAAAATATTTCAGGTTATCAAAGTTTTCTTTTGCATACCTTAGATCATAGGTATTGGAATAGGGTAGGCCATAGGGGTCATGGTCCAATAAATGTTTTGTTCGCACAACATTAACAACTAAGAAGCCTGGGGATGGAGGCAGAGACTGGTTTGTTTGAACCCTTCCATTACAAAGGTGTTCCACTGCTCCACCTTTAGATAATGACTTTTGTGAAGAGATCATAGACAAGGTTTCTTTTTAACAACTCTCCCATGAAGATCACTCTTTGCTGGAGGATGTAGTAACAGTAGTTAGCGTATCTGGGTTTAGTAAAGGTTTGGACAAGTTCCTGGAGGAAAAGTTCAAAGTCTGCTATTACGACAGACATGCGGAAGCAACTATTCTGTTTTGCAGATATGACTACTTTTCAGGCAGTTCTATCTGAGATTTTCTTAGTCTTTCACATCTTGTCTGACTGTAACTGTTCCATGTAACTTCCATTTCTTAACCTTGTTTCTGACCGTTGACATTGCTACCTGGAAGTGTTTAGAGACTTTTTTTTTATATGTTTCCTTTCTTTGTAAAAGTGAATTATCTTAATTTTCAAATGCTCAAAAAGCTGCTTAGTGGAACCTATGGTTGTTGAAAGCAAAGAGAACAACAATCACAAGAGGATACAGGGGTCAGATTATTTGTTCAATGGTGGAATTTTCTTCACTTGACTACTTGAAGGCCTATTGAATCAGTCAACTTTTGGGGCCTTATTAACAACTTAAAAAAAAAAAGATACTAATGAATCAATTAGAAATATAAACTTTTGCACCTGGCATATTCACTTTTTATTATTTTCAATCTGAATTGGCCATTCTTGGAAGCAGTATACAGGACTAGATGGACATTTGGTCTGATGCAATATGGCAATTCCTACATCACACTCCTTGTCTTACTGAGGGGAACAAATAACATAAAGATCTCTAGCCCACTGAGAAACCTGGTACTATCAAGAGATAAAAGTTATCATATAAGACTGACTGAGATTAACAAAAAAATTGTTAAATTAAGAAAGAAGCTTTTGGAAACCCCATTTTTTGGACAGGAAACATCCTGAGTTGTAGCCCAAAGGCTGCTATGGTACTATATAGATCCAGAAGTAAAATAAAGGACAGAAATAGTAGATGCTGTAGTGCTTGAGAATGTTTTGGTAGTATTCCTCCTATAGAATACAAGAATGGATGAAGATGTGGAGGGGCATAATCGAACAGAAACGCCTATCTCCATGGGCGTTTATCTCCGAGAACGGGTCCGTGAAGGGGCGGACCCAAGCGTATTTTCGAAAAAATTAGACATCCATGTTTTATTCGCCAAGTTGTGAGCTGGGCGTTTTTGCTTTTCAGCGATAATGGACAATGAAATCGCCCAGCTCAAAAACGAATAAATCCAAGGCATTTGTTCGTGGGAGGGGCCAGGATTCGTAGTGCACTGGTCCCCCTAACATGCCAGGACACCAACCAGGCACCCTAGGGGGCACTTTTACAAAAACAGAACAAAAGGTAAAAGAGCTCCCAGGTGCATAGCACCCTTCCCTTTTGTGTTGAGCCCCCCAAATCCCCCTCAAAACCCACTGCCCACAAGTCTACATCATTACTATAGCCCTAAGGGGTGAAGGGGGGCACCTACATGTGGGTACAGTGGGTTTGGGGGGGTTGGACGACTAAGCATTAAGCAGCACAACTGTAACAGGTAGGGGGGGATGGGCCTGGGTCCACCTGCCTGAAGTCCACTGCACCCCCTAACAACTGCTCCAGGGACCTGCATACTGCTGCCAGGGAGGTGGGTATGACATTTGAGGGTCAAAATAAAAAGTTGTGAAACATCTTTTTTGTGGTGGGAGGGGGTTTATGACCACTGGGGGAGTCAGGGGAGGTCATCCCCGATTCCCTCCAGTGGTCATCTGGTCATTTAGGGCACTTTTTGGGGCCTTATTCGTGAAAAAACAGGGTCCAGGAAAAGTGCCCTAAATTCTAGCTAAAAACGCATACTTTTGTCCCATTATCTGTGAAATGCGCCCATCTCTGTTCGGCAGATAACCACGCCCCAGTTCCACCTTCGCCACACCTCTGACACGCCCCCATCAACTTTGTCCGCATCCGCGACGGAGTGCAGTTGAAAACGTCCAAAATCGGCTTTCGATTATACCGCTTTATTCGTTTTTGTGAGATAAACGCCCATCTCCCGATTTAGGTCGGAACTTGGGCGTTTTTCTCGTTCGATTATGAGCTGGATTGTATCCTTTCCAAATACACTGGCTGAAGCCCAGCAATATATGGACTCTGAAGCCAAAGTATACAGGAAAAGCACAGTTTAACACAGAGATGAATGCTGGAACTAGAAAGGTTCAGAAAACTAGAAGAGACACCTCCAAACTTGTCTACACCCAGGGGTAAATAGAGAGTACAACCAAACTAGGAGAAGGGAAAGGATGTGACCTACTGGTTAGAGCAATGGACTGAGAACCAGGGTTGGAATCCCACGTCTCCCACTGTCACTTCTTGTAACCTTGGACAAGTCATTTTATTCCTCATTGCGTCAAGTATCCACTTAGATTGTAAGGTGCTTGGCAGTTGCGTAGGCAGAAATTTTTAACAAGGGGTGTGCCCCCCCCCCCGGGCCTCCTGGGTCCACTCCCCACCCTTGAAGCCCCCCAGGGTCCCCTTCCGCACCACCTTAAAAATCACCTGCTCCACTCCACTCCAGTGACCGACATTGAATATCTGGCTTTTTTTTGGCCACCTTAAACTTAAATGGCCAAGTGAATATTCAGCACTGGCCAGTTAAGTTTATAGCAGCCAAAGATAGAAATGCTATTTAGGTAGTCCGATTTGGCTGCTAAACTTGCCAGCGAAGCACTGAATATTCGCAGCTAGCCGATTACCTGCTATAGATTAGATTGTGTACATGGCACCTGAAAAGTCCATGTAGAATAAACTTCTGCCAAAGTGTATTCTGTAAGCTACGCCTAGAATTAAGTGCAGTATATAGAATATGCTTAGTTGATATCCCAGCGCCTAGAACTACGTGCATCCATTTAAAATAAGGAAAATGGGATGTACATACCAGTGTGTAGATTTAGGAGCAGAGGGCCATTTTCTATAACAGTGCGCGTGAATTTTGGAATGTCCACAAAACGCCCATTTCCCCACCCATAACTATGCCCCAGTTTGGCTGTGCACATTAGAATTTAGGCACAGTGCGTTACAGAATACATTTAGCGAGTTGTGTGCATAAATTCTAATTATTGCCAATTAGTGCTCATTATTGCTTGTTAAGTGCTGTTAGAAACACTGATTAGCTTGTTAAGCCAATTACGTTACGCACATTGTTATAGAATATGCTTGGATATTGGCACGGAAAGCTAGGCATCATATATAGAATCTGAGGGTATGTGCTAAGCGCTAATATTCAGCGAAGATAACTGGCTATATCACACACTGAATATTAGCGCTTTGCCGGCTAAGTGCTATTTAACTGATCAGAAACCGTTCCTGGCTGGTTAACACTGAACATCGGCCGGTTTATGTTTAAAGCTGTTTATTGCAAAATGTTCACAACACAGGACACTGACCAATTATTTGTAGAACTTGCAAATATATCAATGGAAAAAATAAAAACATTCTTAAAACATACAATTTGTGGATCTTCTTATTTGTTCCCCCCTTTTCCTTCCCCAGCCTTACACCATAATAGCAATAAGCATGTTTACTAATACCTTACCACCCCTATATAACTATTATTTAATAGAGGACTCCCTATACAATGTAAGGGGATAACAGTAAGTTGCCCGCCCCTGCCGCCGCCCCCATCCCAAGGTCATCGTCGCCGCCGCCCCCCTATGTCCACCACCGGGCCAGGTCCCCCTGAATTCAAATCATAGCGCCTCACCTCGACCTTTCTCCGTGTGAAAGAAGCACAGCAGGGGCAGTCTGCAGATCACCTCCCTTCGGGCCTTCCCTCCCTGTGTCCCGCCCTCATCTGACATAACTTGCACGAGGGCAGGACTCAGGGAGGGAAGGCCCGAAGGGAGGTGATCTGCAGACTGCTGCTGCTGCGCTTCTTTCACACGGAGTGAGGTCGAGGTGAGGCGCTATGATTTGAATTCAGGGGGGCCCAGCCCGGTGGTGGACGGAGGGGGGTGGCTGGAGGGGGGGCAGGTGGAGGGGACTGCGGCGCCGGACTCCCCTTGGAGGGCCGGGCCCGGGGAATTTTGTCCCCCTGCCCCCCCCCCCCCCGGCGGTCCTGGTGAGGTGTGTACCTTGGATATTTTATATGAAGTCCACTGCAGTGCCCCCTAGGGTGCCCCACTGCTCTGCTGGGATGTCTGTGTGGCCAGTCTACTAAGAATGCTGCCCGCCTTCCCCCCCACACACACACATCCCAAAGGCTTGTTTTTGTGCATTTTTCTCTTGGATTTTTTTTTTTTTTCAAAAATGGTCACAAAAGAAAAATGCACTGACCATAAACTGTCTAGCAAACAGACATTTTTGAAACAAAAAGATAGACATTTTTCTGGTTTGAAAACTTGATTTTTGGACGTTTTCATCAAAACATCCAAAATCGGATTTAGATGTAATATCAAAAATGCCCCTCCACATGTGCTCTCATAAATTACTTAAAATGTAGTTATTGAAGAAGGATATATTATAATTTTAATACTTTGTTATACTGTAGGAATATTGTATTGGTCTCTTAATACATAGTGGTTGCTGTTAATCATCTAGAGCTTCTGGGACATGACAGTACATAAAAATTGTGTAATATTATTACTATTTTCTGACTTTCTATATTGCCTGATTGAGTACTTGTTTGTATTTTTTTTCAATAAAAAGAATATGGGACTGCTGGGAAATCCAGAAATCAAGAAGAGAAAACAAAAATACAATTCAAGAATTATTTTGGTGCAGGGGCGTAGCTACGTTGGGCCACGGGGGCCTGGGCCCCCGTAGATTTGGTCCTGGACCCCCCTGCCAATGACCCTCTTGACCACCCCTCCCGTTCTGTTTCTGTGAGTCTGACGTCCTGCACGTACAACGTGCAGGACATCAGAAACAGAACGAAGCCTTCCGTGGGAAGCAAGAGGACCTCAGCTGGCGGGGGTTGGAGTCCCTCGCCAGCAAAGGTAGGCGATGACGACAGCGGTGGGGGAGGGTTGGCGTCGGGAGGGGGGGTTGAGAGGGTCATTGGTGGGGGGGCAAAGTTGGTGGTGGCAGTGGCGGGGGGGGGTCGGCTGGCAATGGCGGGGGGGGGGGTCGGCGGCACCGGGGGGGGCTAAAATGCGCCCCTCACCTGGGCTTTGGACCTCCTCCCGCCGAAGTCTGGCTACGCCCCTGTTTTGGTGGAGGGAAAAGGACAGATGGGCAGCCCATAACATGGACAGGAGATAGAGGGGGTCTTTTACAAAGGCACAGTAGGATTTTTAGCACGCGCTGGAGACGTCCATAGAAATATATGCTAAAAACGCTAGCGTGCCTTTTTAAAACAACCCTAGAGTGATTCTGAAAAGATGTAAGGGAGAGATTCCCCACAGGAAAAAGGAGGAAGGGAAAGGTGATCCAACTTTATTTTGGGAAGGTCACTGTCAAGCAAAGTGGGGTAACGAAGAGTGAAACTTGCAGTATTTGTATTTTAAGATCTTGAACAATTTGTTGTATCAAGTGGTAGAAAGAATGTATAAAGGAGGAGGTATAGATATTGATTAACACATATCCTGCTGCTAGTAGGAAATCTGGGGTATGTGGCATGCAAAGGAGTTATTGGCTTGGTGTTTATACACAAAGCTATTCTATGGTGGTGTCCTGAATGCCATTTCGTAGGATGAAAGCCAACAGGTAACGTTTCCCCTCATCCTGCTACTGATTATCAATACTTTCTGGAGACTACAGATTACTAGTCTGAGTGTGGGAGGGCACTATATTTTAGATACTATCAAAATTGCCCTCTAGAAGTCCTAGGGAATTGCACGTACTCAGACGGGTCTGTTTGACAGGTTGAGCAGATAACCTAAGAAAGCAAGTGTTCAAGCAACAGCCACATCAGATTGGGATGATAGAATAACTACTAGCTGGGTCTGTCTGGCAGGCTTCAAATACAGTAAAAAGAGGAAGGAAAGAGGTGCTGACATAGCTGGGTCTGGCAGGCTATGCAGGTTACTGGGTAGGACCTAAGTGGTGGAATTTGTATGCTCTTCCACCCAGATGAAAGAAGACAAACTGGATACGGTAGGTTTATTACAAATTGCCTACTGTACCTAAGTATAACTCACTTAGAGGCATATTTTCAAAGCACTTAGCCTCCCAAAGTTCCATAGAAACCTATGGAACTTAGCCTCCCAAAGTGCTTTGAAGATATGCCTCTTAGGGGCCCTTTTACTAACATTAAACCCCACAGTACCCCACATGAATTTATATCACATATATTTTAATCAAGGATATCACATCACATACATAAATACATATATAGACATCCATATCCGGTGTCTGCAGAACTCACTCATACAAGCCTTTCATACCGCCAACTCTCACCAATACACATGATGTTACATATATATTACATATATAGTATTTTCACATGCATCAACCTAACTATATAAATCAATGTCCATGTTCTTTGAAGGAAAAATAAGCCTGTTAAATAGTCCCACTAACAAGCCCCAGTCTTAAATATCAACTCAGCGCTGACTTCCTCTGCGCTGAAAAATGCAAACAGTTCTTCATTCGCTAATGCACGCATCCAGTTCTTCAATTGGGTGCGTGCTTAAACTCAATCCTCCATGTCAAATAAACATTCCCGCATAGGCAGTATAGAGAATTTCCTTTGTGGCGGTAAGCAAGCTTGACAAGCGCTACTGCTGGCAACCGCTAACACACTCGGCCAAACATCTATTTAACAGGCTTTCCTTCAAAAAACATGGGCATTGATTTATATAGTTAGGTTGATGCATGTGAAAATACTATATATGTAATATATATGTAACATCATGTGTATTGGTGAAAGGTGGCAGTATGAAAGGCTTGTATGAGTGAGTTCTGCAGACATCGGATATGGATGTGTATATGTATTTATGTATGTGATGTGATATCCTTGATTAAAATATATGTGATATAAATTCAGTACTGTGGGGTTTAATGTGAATTTATTTGAATATCCTAGTTTATGTATTATCCCCCAGGGTGGTATAGGCCCTTTTACTAAGCCACGTAGGCACCAACGCACACCCAACGCAAGCCAATTTGGAACTAGTGCCCAGCTACCGTGTGGCCCGGGTAGTAATTTTCATTTTCTATGTGTGTCCAGTACTTGCACCGGAAAATATATTTTATTTTGTGGCGCGCAGCGCTAACCGAGCGGTAATCAGCATTTTACGTGTGCTGACGATTACCACCCGGTTAACTCATGAGACCTCACCGCTAAGTCAATGGGTGGCGGTAAGGTCTCAGGCCCAAAATGGACGAGAACCAATTTTTATTTTGCCGAACGTCCATTTTCGACCAGGTGCGCTGAAAAATGGACTTGCATGCTTCCAATACACGCGACTACACCAGCGCAGGCTACTTTTTACGTATCTTAGTAAAAGGACCCCTTTGAGCTACCAATGAAAAGGCTTGAACTAAATACAACTTAAACAATCATATATGGCTGGCAGCTGGGATATATCATTGCAGTATGGAGAGGAATAACTGGGCAGACTATGAGTCATTTGGTCTTTCTCTGCTTTCCTCTACTATGAAAAACCCTTAACTGTATTTCAACTACTTCTTGGTTTCCCCAACTATGTTCTCTGTCCCCTCAGCCCACATCCTCAAGGTCTTTTTTCACTTCTCCCTTTTCCTTCTCTGTACATATTCATAAGAGCAAAAAGTGCCAATCCTATCTGTACAAATGCTTTAAAATCCACCATTTCCTGTCACAACATATTTCTAGGACCCTTATTCAGTTACTCATCTTCTCCCACCTAGGCATTTTGCTTTTATATGGCAATTTTAGCCCTAGTGGTAATACTGCAAGACTACCACCTGCCATTTTGAACCTGGTGCCAGCATGGGTGGGAGTGACTACTACTACTACTACTTATTATTCCTATAGTGCTACTAGACATATGCAGCACTGTACACTAAACATGTAAGAGATAGTCCCCGCTCAACAAAGCTTATAGTCTAATCAAGACACAGAAGCACTGTACACCCTGAAAACCTGGCTGGCTGGGGTGCCGTGCAGCACCCTGAAAACCTGGCTGGCTGGGGTGCCGTGCAGCACCCTGAAAACCTGGCTGGCTGGGGTGCCGTGCAGCATCCTGAAAACCTGGCTGGCTGGGGTGCCGTGCAGCACCCTGAAAACCTGGCTGGCTGGGGTGCCGTGCAGCACCCTGAAAACCTGGCTGGCTGGGGTGCCGTGCAGCATCCTGAAAACCTGGCTGGCTGGGGTGCCGTGCAGCACCCTGAAAACCTGGCTGGCTGGGGTGCCGTGCAGCACCCTGAAAACCTGGCTGGCTGGGGTGCCGTGCAGCATCCTGAAAACCTGGCTGGCTGGGGTGCCGTGCAGCACCCTGAAAACCTGGCTGGCTGGGGTGCCGTGCAGCACCCTGAAAACCTGGCTGGCTGGGGTGCCGTGCAGCACCCTGAAAACCTGGCTGGCTGGGGTGCCGTGCAGCACCCTGAAAACCTGGCTGGCTGGGGTGCCGTGCAGCATCCTGAAAACCTGGCTGGCTGGGGTGCCGTGCAGCACCCTGAAAACCTGGCTGGCTGGGGTGCCGTGCAGCACCCTGAAAACCTGGCTGGCTGGGGTGCCGTGCAGCACCCTGAAAACCTGGCTGGCTGGGGTGCCGTGCAGCACCCTGAAAACCTGGCTGGCTGGGGTGTTTTCAGGACCAGGTTTGGGAACCACTAAGCTACACAATACTAAACTAAAACAGAGTTTTAACCTTTCCTGCTAATAGGAGTGAAGTGCAATTGTCTGCTGGAAGGAGACAGCATTATGCCTGCTGATTGAACAGTCTTGCATTTCTCAGAATTATGAAGCATGAGTCAAGATTTTCCTACACAGGTAGCTCTCTTCTTATTGCCCTTCTCTCTATAGTGCTTCTCAATGATTAATGCCCATAAAAGATTCAGATTGTATCAGAAAGCTATAAGCAGTTTTTAGAAATAAAAAGTTACCCATCTTACCCGCTGCCTTTGAACACTGATATATAGTTATCTTCACCTTCCCATGGCTTGTAGTCGATACAAGATTTTAGCCGATACCGCTCAAATGCTTTAAGTATAAGTCCTTTAGCATTAATTTCTGTAACAAAACAGGCACATCTTGTCATATCCTAGCAGAGCATATTATTTTTTTTCAAAACAATACATTATGTGTTTGTTATATACAGGCCCAAGGAACTAAGTTGTGCTGAACTTGGTGGCAGTTCACATACTATTTTATTTCTAGAGAGTGATATTTCATTACTACGCATTATGGAGGTAACTCTATAAGGATCCACATTGATTTAAGTGGCAAGATGTGCCTAAACACCAGTATTCTAGCAATCTATATGTGTATATGAACAAATGTATGGCAATAATCTGGCCTCACCCTATTCTGTAAGTACTCGCCTATTTCCAATAGTATGCACTTTATTTAATTCATTTATTTAAAAAAAATCGTATAGCCAAATATCTGAAATCTATGCAAGAGGGCATTCACATGGACAGATCATAGGCAGGGCTGATAAACATAACTTATACAATGCTAACATGCTACAATCTAGATATGCTCCAAATCTACAGACCGTATATTTAGAGTGTGGGGACCCAATATCAACAAAATACATACAATGTCCCGAACAGTAACCTTTGGAATAATATTTTGAAATTCCGTATCATATTTAACATATCAAAACATCTTCATATCAGTGTGGATGAGTGCGATCAGTTTTTTGAAGGGGATCTTCAGAGTCTACTGCAGCTCACACCCTATGAACATTGCATTCCTTTGAGACAATGGTTGAGGCGCAAATCGTCATTGATCCACCTGTTTTTACTTTTTGTTTTAATTGCTTTTAGTGTATTTAACTTCATTTCAAGCATGTTAGCATATCACATATAGCGTGTGACATGACTTACCTTCAGTTGACAGCAAAATTTCATCACAGGAGAACCTCCGCCGACTTGGCCAGGTTTCGAAAACTTCCTCAGGGAAGAGGTTGTAACTACATGGCAATCGCGCTCCTGCATAGGTAGAAAAATGGCTGCTTCCCTATGCAGGAGCGCGATTGCCATGTAGTTACAACCTCTTCCCTGAGGAAGTTTTCTAAACCTGGCCAAGTCGGCGGAGGTTCTCCTGTGATGAAATTTTGCTGTCAACTGAAGATAAGTGATGTCACACGCTATATGTGATATGCTAACATTATAAGTTTGGGATAATGCTTGAAATGAAGTTAAATACGCTAAAAGCAAATTTTTTAAAGTAAAAAAGTAAAAACAGGTGGATCAATGACGATTTGCGCCTCAACCATTGTCTCAAAGGAATGCAATGTTCATAGGGTGTGAGCTGCAGTAGACTCTGAAGACCCCCTTCAAAAAACTGATCGCACTCATCCACACTGATATGAAGACGTTTTGATATGTTAAATACGATACAGAATTTCAAAATATTATTCTAAAGGTTACTGTTTGAGACATTATCCAGCTTATAATCGAAAGACAAAAATGCCTATATTGCGACCTAAATCGGGAGATAGGCGTTTATCTCCCAAAAACGAATAATGCTGTATAATCGAAAGCCGAACTTGAACGTTTTCAACTGCACTCCATCGCGGAAGCGTACAAAGTTGACGGGGGCGTGTCGGAGGCGTGGTGAAGGCGGGACTGGGGCGTGGTTATCACCCGAACAGAGATGGGCGCCTTTTGCCGATAATTGAAAAAAAGTATGTGTTTGTAGCTAGAATTTAGGGCACTTTTCCTGGACCCTGTTTTTTCACGAATAAGGCCCCAAAAAGTGCCCTAAATGACCAGATTACCAGCAGAGGGAATCGGGGATGACCTCCCCTGACTCCCCCAGTGGTCACTAACCCCCTCCCACCACAAAAAATGATGTTTCACAACTTTTTATTTTCACCCTCAAATGTCATACCCACCTCCCTGGCAGCAGTATGCAGGTCCCTGGAGCAGTTGTTAGGGGGTGCAGTGGACTTCAGGCAGGTGGACCTAGGCCCATCCCCCCCTACCTGTTACAATTGTGCTGCTTAATGCTTAGTCGTCCAACCCCCCCCCAAACCCACTGTACCCACATGTAGGTGCCCCCCTTCACCCCTTAGGGCTATAGTAATGGTGTAGACTTGTGGGCAGTGGGTTTTGAGGGGGATTTGGGGGGCTCAACACACAAGGGAAGGGTGCTATGCACCTGGGAGCTCTTTTACCTTTTTTTTTGTTTTTGTAAAAGTGTCCCCTAGGGTTCCCGGTTGGTGTCCTGGCATGTGAGGGGGACCAGTGCACTACGACTTCTGGCCCCTCCCACGAACAAATGCCTTGGATTTATTCGTTTTTGAGCTGGGCGCTTTCATTTTCCATTATCACTGAAAAACAAAAACGCCCAGCTCACAAATTGTCGAATAAAACATGGACGTCTATTTTTTTCGAAAATACGGTTCGGTCCGCCCCTTCACGGACCCGTTCTTGGAGATAAACGCCCATGGAGATAGACGTTTTCGTTCAATTATGCCCCTCCATATGTATTTTGTTGACAATCTAGATATGAGCATTTCCACCAGCTCTATAGTTGGCGTTACATTCTTGTGCCCGGTTATATTAGGCACCTACTTTACTTAGGGGTCCTTTTACTGGGCTGTGGTAAAAGGGGGCCTGCGCTAGCATCAGCATGTGCACTGAGGCCCCATTTTACCACAGCGGGTAAAAGGCTGTCTTATTTGGGCGCCAAGAAATGGCCATTTGGTAAGTGAACCACTTACCATGCAGCCCTTGTGGAGGTGGAGAACTTACCGCCACCCATCGAGGTGGTGGTAAGGGATCCCGCACTAACCCAGTGCTACAATAATAGAAAATATTTTTGTAGTGCCAGAAATGGCGCACACTAGGGGTGGGATTGGCAAGCGGCAACCCCATTGCTGCACGCCAACTCTTTAGTAAGAAGGCCCCATAGTGCATTAAGCGACTTGTGTGCTATAGTTACAGAATGACGGTTAGCGCCGAGCTAGCACTTACATGCATGACTGTAACAGGCACGCTCGTAAGCTCTAGAATTCTATAACTTAGCGCACATATTGGCATCGAACGATAGGTGATCTGTTATAGAATGAGGGGGATAGAGAGCAATCACAGTATGCTTATTTAGGGACACCTAGAGGGCCTCTGAGTCCCCTACTTTCCTCTATGGAATACTAGAGGATGTGTTATCAGCAGTTAGTGATATGGGTTTTGAAAAGGGTTGGACAAATTCCTGGAGGAAAAGTCCATAGTCTGCTGTTGAGACACACATGGAGAAACCACTGCTTACCCTGGAATCGGTAGCATGAATCTAGCAACTGTTTGGGATTCTGCCAGGTACTTGTGACCTGAATTGGCCACTGCTGGAAGCAGCTGGTCTAGATGGACCATTGGTCTGGCTATTCTTGTGTTCTTATGTAGCGTAAATGGATATATACACGCATAAGCACTTAGCTGCAAGCACTTATGCTAGCCATAGAGCTGGTGTAAAGGTTTGCATCTAAATGCTGGAGAAACGCATGTAACTTATAGTGCATGTCCTGCTCTGCTGTGCCCAGACTCTATCCATGTATATGCCCACCTGTTAAATATATGCTATGTCAAATATACATGTGTTTACTGAATAGTGCTTAGGGGCTTTTGGAATTTACTCATGTATGTGCCCACATATGCACCTATATGCTAATATTCTAATCATTTATACATATAATTGCCATGTAAATGTTAGCATCTTATTTATGGAAATATCGCCATAGTGCCACTGATAATGTAAATGATTTTTAAACATTGATGTTACATGTTTATGAAGTTATTTCATGCAGGAGTTTTCACATCTAAAGTTCTTTTTATGTGTGTAAAAGGGCTTTCATAAAACTACTCCAGGAGTTGCCTGTCTAAAAGTACAGGCGATGACAAGAAGGTATGTACCTATATGTGAGCATATTCTGGGGCAGTATCTGGGCAGAGCAGGGCTGTGATGGAATGCCTGGAATAAGCCCAGGTTTCCTTAATTGCACTCCCTCACTGGGCCGCTTTAATGGAGCAGGGGTAGTTGGCTTAGCCAGGAAGACGGGGCCCAGTCAGAGAAAGTTAAAGCCTCAGAGTGGGAACAGAACAAGGAAGCACTGAGTAAGGCATAAGGGATCCTCCAAGGGTGTTACAAGTGAGATCACAGTGTCTGAAGATGGACCTCAGGGCACTGGCGTCGCAGGGGGGGCTGCCACCCAGGGCAGGGCGGTTCACCGTTGCACCCCCCTGGGTGCAGCACGATGACACCCCCCCCCCCTTGGCGCATTGAAACCCCCCCCCCGACCAGTTCCCACACCCTACCTTTAAAAAGAATATTGGAATCCGAGGCGAGGCGCAGCGCCTCGCGCCTGCCCTGCACGTAAAAGAAATGTGGACCGTTGGGCCTTCCCTCGCTCTATCTGTCCCGCCCTCCGCTGTCGCAACTTCCTATTTCCGCAAGGGCGGGACAGATAGAGTGAGGGAAGGCCCAACGGTCCACATTTCTTTTCCGTGCAGGGCAGGCGCAAGGCGCTGCGCCTCGCCTCGGATTCCGATATTCTTTTTAAAGGTAGGGTGCGGGAGCTGGTCGGGGGGGTGTCGATGCGCCGAAGGGGGGGAGCTGGCAGGGAGCACCCCCCCTGAGCTGACACCCGGGGCGGACCGCCCCTCCTGCCCCCCCCCCCCCCCCCCGTTGCTACGCCACTGCCTCAGGGAAGGTAGGAGCTCCGTGACCTTTGTATAACAGAACAGAACATTGCCAAGGTAGGGCATTATTCCTTAACCTTGTGAAGTTATAATCCTTAAGTTTGGTTAATTGTGAATTGGGAAGGAAAGGAGTAGTTTGGGTAATTGTGAAGACATAACCAGTGCTCATTGAGACTGTGGGGCCCTGTCAGAGACAAGGACTGAGGAACATTACATGAACTTAAAAGAAAGATACTTTTGTTTACTTTATCCAGTCTCTGAAGTGAGCAGGCTGTACACACTTGTAAATACCAATAAAGTGTTTGTGTTTCACTTTCACCTCTGAGTAACTGTGGTCGTTGAGGCTCCACACCTGGCCATAACCACACTACAAGGGCCAAGTTACACTTTACATATGTACACGCACAAACTTTGTATTTTAACACTTATGCCTGCTCCTGAACAGGTATAAATGCTTAAGGCGCGTAGGCACCTACATGCGTCAAATTGGCACTAGCGCCCGGCTACTGCATGCCCCGGGTGGTAATTCCATTTTTGGCGCACCCAAAACACGCAGTAGAAAATATTTTCTATTTTCTACCATGGGGGCCCTTACCCGGTGGTAATCAGCAGTTGGAGTGCGCTACACGCTTACCGGCCAGTTAGCGCATGAGACCTTATGGTGGCGTTAAGGTCTCAGGCTGAAAATGGACGCACACTGGTTTTCATTTTGCTGCATGTCCATTTTCCGGCACATTAAAAATAATTCCCTTTTTTCCAGGTGCGCTCAGGAAATGGAGTGGAGGAGTGGCCTAGTGGTTAGGATGGTGGACTTTGGTCCTGAGGAACTGAGTTCAATTCCCCCTTCAGGCACAGGCAGCTCCTTGTGACTCTGGGCAAGTCACTTAACCCTCCATTGCCCCATGTAAGCCACATTGAGCCTGCCATGAGTGGGAAAGCACAGGGTACAAATGTAACAAAAAAAAAATGGACCAAAACACATGCCAAACACACAAAAGGAAGGTCTAAATCTCCCGTAAAATCAAACACAAACCACAAAAAATGGCGGAAGATGAACCAAAACAGACCAGAAAAACCATAAGGAGTAAGAGCACCAGAAAAGTTTAATGGGACCCTACACGGTCCGTGTTTCGGCCAACAGGCCTTCCTCAGGGGTCCTGAATCTGACGTTTACAGGTGCACCTCCGAGATACTCATGAAACAAAAAGCAAAATACGCTAATGCTGTCTGATGGTGGACGTAAGCGTGTATGCTAACAAAAACATACACACTTACGTCCGCCATCAGACAGCATTAGCGTATTTTGCTTTTTGTTTCATGAGTATCTCGGAGGTGCACCTGTAAACGTCAGATTCAGGACCCCTGAGGAAGGCCTGTTGGCCGAAACACGGACCGTGTAGGGTCCCATTAAACTTTTCTGGTGCTCTTACTCCTTATGGTTTTTCTGGTCTGTTTTGGTTCATCTTCCAAAACACATGCCCACACCAGTGCAGTCCACTTTTTGGCATGCCTTAGTAAAAGGGCCCCAAATCTAGCCACAATTTCTGCCAGTTTACCCCTAGTATTTTATAAAAACACACAGGCAGCTGGGTCTTCATAAAATAGTCTAAAGATAAATGCCTCTATGGCCCTGACACATAGGCAACATGTTATTAAAATTAAAACATTAGCCATGCCTGGGAGTATTTCTTTCTTTCTGGGGTTTTTTTTTTTTTTTATTTTAACAAGGGACTCCTGCCCTTTCTGATAAAGACTTTTTTTTTCCTGACTCTTCCCTCTATGATTACTATGCTTTGTACAATAATTTGCATCAGATGAATAGAATTTTATGAAAATGCAAAGTACCTGCCAGCCAGACCTAGTTCACAGATGGACTTTGAGATATTCTGTGGACATAGGTCATATGAAATGTATTCAGGAGTACTTTGAATTTAGAGTACCCCCTTTTTATGACACACTATTGCCCATAGTCCAGCTCTCTCTGTTCTTAACTACTGCCAGCTTTTCCCCTGTCAGCAACTTTTAATCTGTCCTCAGCCTTCACATAAACAGAAGGGCAATCTTCTGCATCATGTGTCTGCACTGAGCTGGAGGTAATTTCATGGGTGTGCTAAAGGCAGAGATGTCTGCCTGCACCATACCAGTTCCATTTCAGTCTCTAATTTCCTTTGTTTAAATCAAATGATATTGTACTTTCTCTTCAAATCCTGAGAACTCTGAAAGGTTGCTATTATGAGAAGTCCCCTCCCCCTCCCCCACCTTCATCCTTTTTCTTGCTTCTGTACTGTACACCCCATTTAACAGATTCTGTTAAATAATGTCTGAGGATCATACTGACATAATTCACTTCACGTTTTTTTTAAAATATAATAAATAGAAATTTGTTGTAAAGATGTACCTACCCAAGCTATCCTCCAAGTAGTATGGGACTGTTAATGGCCATCTATATTGTTCACCAATAATAGAGTTTCTTTCATTTATCTGTAAGAGAATATAAAGTCAAACAAAGTATAACCCCCCCCCCCCCCCCCCCCGATATTCAAAACCATTTAAAGCAGCCAGGAATGGCACCTGACCGGTCAAATGACACTTAGGGACCCTTTTACTAAGGTCCGTACAATCCGCGTCAAATTAGAACTACCGCCCAGCTCCTGCATGCCCCGGTGGTAATTCTAATTTTTACGCACGTCCGATAAGTGCTGATGATTACCACCCAGTTAACACGTGAGACCTTACTGCTAAGTCAATGTGTGGCGGTAAGGTCTCAGACCCAGCATGGACGCACGCCAATTTTTATTTTGCCACATGTCCATTTTCGGCTAAAAAAAAAAGGCCTTTTTTGCAGAAGCGCTGAAAAAATGAACCTGCGCATGTCCAAAACATGCACCTATACTTGCGCAGGTTATTTTTCGGCACGCCGTAGTAAAAGGACCCCTTAACCAGCTATCTGGCGATATTCAGCAGGGGATAGCCGGTTATCCCTTGCTGAATATTTCCGAGTGATGCCTAGGAGACAATTGGCTATATTGCACGATATAGCTGGCTCTCCCCGAATATTCAATTCATATCTGGTTATTATAAGCAGCCACATATGGTCGCTTAAATAGCTAGTATATCTTTAGCCAGTTTAAAGTTAACCGGCTATCGTCTAATATCAACTTAGCTGGTTAACTTTAAACCACTAAAAATAAACTGGATATTCAATGCTAGTCACCAGAAATGGCCCGGCATTCAGGGGCGGCCTGAGAGTGGTCTGGGCCCCCCGCCTGGCCACTGCCCAATGCCCCCCTACCGCCGCAGCCGACGCCCCCTACTGCCGTAGCCAACAACCCCCATACCCAATGCCCCCACCATCCCAGTTCTTTCCTACCTGCTGTGCTGTTGATACTCCCCCACCCACAGATGCAAATTTCAAAAACTGACATATTTCAATGACTATACTATAGGTTAACAAATACACATAAAACAAAAAAATGGAAAATATGATGATACCAATATTGGATCAAATATATTTTCCAGTTAGCTTTCAGAGGCCAAAACCTCTTTCCTCAGGTCAGGACAGTATACTGTTATTAAGGTGTTCTGTTCTGACATGAGAAAGGAGGGTTAGGTCTCCAAACATTAGCAAAAATGTATTAAAATTAGTCCAATAAAGATATCATATTATTTCCATTTTCTTTATTAACATAGCTAACACACTACTTTATACTACACTAAAAATAAAATTCATTTTTCCTACCTTTGTTGTCTGGCCATTTACTTTTTTCTAATTGTGTTGGTCCCAGTCTCTTGTTTCTTCTTTCCTCGATCTCGTCTTAACTCTCGCCAGTGTCTATCCCTCTCCCCCCCACCCTTTCCATCCAGCATCTCCTCCCTCCCTCCCTCTCTCTCTCTCTCTTTCCCCTTTTCGTCCAGCACTGCCCGGTTGCCCGAACGGTCAGTCCACCCTTGCCGGCATTGAATATCCGGGCTGACCACCGACCATGGGAGTTAGCCGGGCTCCCTCCCACAGTCTGACTATCGGCTCCATAATATTTAACCATGAATGGCCATGCGCATGGGGGATAATGAGCTGTTTAGTATTATCTGTGTATGTATTAAAGCACAGTAACAAGTATGCAAAATGCTCATTACCACAGGAAAAACTAGTGCCACTGAGGGCTATTGGCTGTCTCTAACAAAGCTGGTATTTCTCCTCTGTATCAAACTTCTAAGGCTTCTGATGGGGAGAGAAAGGGGGAAATGGGAAAGCTGGAAAAAGTTACCGCACTTTTAGGAAGTGTCACTGTGTAGTAATAATATCTTGGCCATCATTTGTGTACTATTGATCAAGGACAGTGTTTGCCAAGTTGGTCCTGGAGTAGCCCCTTGCCAATCAGGTTTTCAGGATATCCGCAATGCAAATGTTCATGCCCAAACACTGGCAGTTATGCACGTACCTGACAGTATTCTGTAACTTAGCACCTAACTGGTTGGCACGTCCCTGACTCACCCAATCTCCCCCCCCCCCCCTCACGACCACATTCCGCTTGGATATGTGCATTATTGTAATTAGGCCCTAAGTTTATAGAATAGGGGTGTAAGTCATTTGCGTGCATAATTACAAATTAGTACCAACTAGTGCTTGTTGACACCAATTATTGGTATTTAATGACAATTCAATAGCAATTAGCTAATTTAGAGGACCTTTTATTAAGCTGTGGCTAAGGCTATTTTTACTGCAGCCGAAAATTGGACGGTTTTCTATTTTTTGCATTAATGGCCATGTGCTAATGCTGCCGTTAGTGCATAGCCATTTAAAAAAAATTACTGCTTTGCCTGGGGGAGGTGAGGACTGGGTTTGTGGGTTGTGGTATAAAAATGTATAAATATATATGCAATGATTCTTCACATACAGTCCAAAGGAGTTTCATTTTTCAATAAAAAGTTTAAACGTGTAACATCATGAGAATTTCAGCAGCAGTCTGTACTGTATGAATTCTCTATGCTGTGCACAGTTCATTCGATGTTAACATTGCCATTGCTGGCCTATATAGTCCTGCCAGCCAATAGGGAAAGGGAAATGGGACTTGATATACCGCCTTTCTGAGGTTTTTGCAGCTACAGTCAAAGCAGTTTACATATATTCAGGTACTTATTTTGTACCAGGGGCAATGGAGGGTTAAGTGACTTGCCCAGAGTCACAAGGAGCCCAGTTCCCCAGAATCAGAGTCCGCTGCACTAACCACTAGGCTACTCCTCCACTAACAACATTCCATGTAGAAGCCTGCCCTTGCAGATCAGCAATGCTGTACATGCAGGACGTCAGACTCACAGAAGCAGAAGCCAGCGCGGCTGATCTGCAAGGGCAGGCTTCTACATGGAATGTTGCTAGTGGAATAGCAACATTCCATGTAGAATCTCAAATAGTAGCAACAGAATCTCAATAGTAGCAACATTCCATCTAGAATCTACAAATAGTTTCAACATTCCATGTAGAATCTCAAAGAGGGAAAGAGAAATGGGACTTGATATACCGCCTTTCTGAGTTTTTTTTGCAACTACATTCAAAGCAGTTTACATAGTATATTCAGGTACTTATTTGTACCAGGGGCAATAGAGGGTTAAGTGACTTGCCCAGAGACACAAGGAGCTGCAGTGGGAATCGAGTCCAGTTCCCCAGAATCAGAGTCCACTGCACTAACCACTAGGCTACTCCTCCACTGCATGCATTTTGCAACAGCAATTTTTTCTAGGCCCCTATCACTCAGCAGATAGACAGCTTGGAGCCAGTTCATTTGTGGCCTTTCTGTAAACTTGCTGTTTCCTGCACCTGTCAGGAAATCACATATTTTAGCAGTAGGAGGGTTTATGGTAATAGGGGGAAGAACCTGGTGGCAGCATTAGTCTTCTGCTAAGTGTTCTAAGCCTTCTGCTTGCCCAATAAATTTGTGTTGGGTTCTATCTTCTGCCTTTGACCCATGTTAATAGGGAAATCCCTCCTGTCCAGCCTGATGGAGTAATGTGAATACAGAAACAGCCTGCTATATTCTCACGAATTGGCACTTAATAGGCACTTGCTAAAGAAGCAAGGATTCATTGGACCAAGGGAGAAGTGAAAGACCCGAAAAACCCAATTGCTGGCTTGTTTTAGTGGGAAGGTATATGGAACCTTCCTATCCCTGTCTAGTCCAGGAAAAGGAGAGAGGATTAATTCAGAGTATCTGCTGTGTCATCCAGGCATCCTGCCACTTTCAACCATAGCCGGCAAGAGAAGTAAATAACTTTTTATAACTGATAACCTCATCACTGCAGAGCCACTGAGTCTATCTTCTAGATACCAAGGAGCCTGTGTTTACCAGCTGATTAAATCTTGCTAACAGCTAATATCTGCTTACCAATAATAGCAACTGTAAAGAACTGTGTATGCCATGCCCTCACCTGTCCCGTGAGTAGTCTTGAGCAAGACGAGAATAAGGAGAATCTGTATGTGTCTTTTGGTATGACTGGAGGCGAGGAGAAGAGCTACTGTATATAGCTAGACATCTATTTGAAATGGTTCAAGCTCTACCCTCATTAATTGAAGGGTAGTAAAGGTTTTGATTTCAGCAAAAGAACTGGTGTGGTCTCCTTTATTCAATGATGTGTCAAGTCTGATGCAGAGCTTGCTCAGCTTCCCAGGAAAATCTTTGTCCTGCCCTTGTCCTACAACTAATAAATAATGGTGTGCACCCCCCCCCCCCCCCACCCCCAGGCCTCAGGGCACACCCTGAAAACCCCAACTGGCTGAGTGTGCCCTGAGGACTGGGTTGTGAAGCTGTGGTCTAGGCAGTTGCCTAGACCACCTTAAGCATGGGATTACACAGAAAAAAATTTACCATGCGAGCATTTTGTAGGCAGTAAGGGATCACATGGTAATCCTGTGCTAACCAGTAAGCATGCAAGTAATATAGCTGTGCTGATTAGCATAGGAATACCCACTCTCCACCCTATCACATGGCCCCTCCAAAACAAATATGTATATATATATTTTAGTGTGCAGATTAGCGTGTCCTAAAACCACAGGATGCCTGAGCGCAGTCATAGAAGTAGAGTGAAATACCCGAAATGATAAGTAGCAGTAGTAGTAGTAGTCTTAAGCTAATAAGATGTATAACATATATTTATTTATTTACAAAGGCTTGATATACCGCCATGCACCATGGAAATGTCTTCAAAGCAGTGTACAAAATAAAAGCTACAAGGGGGAAGACAGAGTTCAGCATGGGGTAGAGTAAGCAAGGGTGAAAAAGTGAGTCTTCAAAGCAGATTAAAATGCACGATAGGAAGGTTCTGAGCGAAGGAGAGAAGGTAATACATTCCAAAGCTTTGGGCCAATATGGCTAATCGCAGAGGTTCCAGTTGATTCTAGTCAGATAGCAGAGGGAGGAGGTAGTTGTAATAATCCAGTGTTGGTAGAGTGTAGTGCACGGGAAGGGGTGTAGGGTATCAAAAGACAGGAGAGAGAGTTCAGGGCCATGGGGAGGTGTGATTTGAACACCAGTACTAGAATCTTAAACTGGATCCGTGCCGACAAAGGTAATCAATGTTCTTGAGAAAGCAGGGTGGTGATATGGTCGAAAGGCTTGGCACAATGAAGAAGGCGAACTGCGGTAGATTGCACTAGTTGAAGTCTCTTTAAGGATTGAAGTGGATGAAAGTCCAGCATAGCGTGAGTTGGAGCAATCTAGGTGAGTAATTACTAGGGACAGTAAAAGAGAACGAATTGCTCCAAGAGGAAAACGAAAGCGAACAGCAAGTTATGTGATAGAGAGTGAAAAATGAAGCTTTTGACCACTGCGTTAATCTGGTGTCTGAAAGTGAGTTGACTGTCGAAGATTACCCCAAGAATTTTCATAGTTTCTTGAAATACGAGAGGGTGCCATGGCCACACTAGAGAGAATGCAGCTGTGGTAATGCTGCTGGACTGAGCAGCCCAATTTTCTCCATGCTAACTGCTGGTTAACATAGAAAGCGTTCCCGATCACCCTTTCTCCTGAAGTCAGTATAAGGCCTCAAAGCCCAATCCTCCCAATTCCCATCCTCCAAACGTCTCAGAGAGCCTCCAGGCCTGCCATTGCCCCCCCCCCCACCCCCCCACTTTACCTCCAACGTCAGAGATGGGGTCCTTTTACTAAGGTGCCTGAAAAATGGCCTGTGGTAATGTAGGTGTGGGTTTTGGGCACACATAGATCCATTTTTCAGCGCGCCTGCAAAAAAAATGCCTTTTTAAATTTTTGCCGAAAATGGATGTGCAGCAAAATAAAAATTGCCGTGCGTCCATTTAGGGTCTGAGGCCTTACCGCCAGCCATTGACTTAACAGTAAGGTCTCTCGCAGTAACTGTGCAGTAATCGCCTATGCGCGTGAGGTTGGAGTTACCACCCGATTTTCGCTGTGCGCCATAAAATAAAATATATTTTCTGGCATGCGTAGGAGACACGCATAAAAAATAAAATTACCGCACATACCATGCAGTAGCCGGGCAGTAACTCTTTCTTTCTCCTCTTTTCCTGAGATCACCGAGGATGAAACTTCCCGCCTTCTTTCCTCCTCGAAATGCACCACCTGTTCCTCTGATCCCATCCCCACCAACCTACTCAACACCATCGCCCATACTGTCACCCCCGCCATCTGTCACATTCTCAACCTCTCTCTCTCCACTGCAACTGTCCCTGACGCCTTCAAGCACGCCGTTGTCACACCTCTCCTCAAAAAACCTTCACTTGACCCTACCTGCCCCTCCAACTACCGCCCCATCTCTCTTTTACCCTTCCTTTCCAAAATATTTGAGCGTGCCGTTCACAGCCGCTGCCTTGATTTTCTCTCCTCTCATGCCATCCTCGATCCACTTCAATCCGGTTTTCGCCCTCTGCACTCGACAGAAACAGCACTCTCTAAAGTTTGCAATGACCTGCTCCTGGCCAAATCCAGAGGTCACTACTCCATTCTCATCCTCCTCGATCTTTCCGCCGCGTTTGACACTGTCAACCATGATTTACTCCTTGCCACGCTGTCCTCTTTTGGGTTCCAAGGCCCTGTCCTCTCCTGGTTCTCCTCTTATCTCTCCCACCGCACCTTCAGGGTACACTCCCATGGATCTTCCTCCACTCCCATCCCACTATCTGTTGGAGTTCCCCAGGGATCTGTCCTTGGACCCCTTCTCTTCTCAATCTACACTTCTTCCCTGGGCTCACTGATCTCGTCTCATGGTTTTCAGTATCATCTTTATGCTGATGACACCCAGCTATACCTCTCCACACCTGACATCACCGCGGAGACCCAGGCCAAGGTATCGGCCTGTTTATCCGACATTGCGGCATGGATGTCCAACCGCCACCTAAAGCTGAACATGTCCAAGACCGAGCTCCTCGTCTTTCCTCCTAAACCCACTTCTCCTCTTCCTCCACTCTCTATCTCTGTTGATAACACCCTCATCCTCCCCGTCCCATCTGCCCGCAACCTCGGAGTCATCTTCGACTCCTCCCTCTCCTTCTCTGCGCATATCCAACAGACTGCCAAGACCTGTCGCTTCTTCCTCTTCAACATCAGCAAAATTCGCCCTTTCCTCTCTGAGCACACCACCAGAACTCTCGTCCACGCTCTCATTACCTCTCGCCTTGATTACTGCAACTTACTCCTCACCGGCCTCCCACTCAGCCATCTATCCCCCCTTCAATCAGTTCAGAACGCTGCTGCACGTCTTATATTCCGCCAAAACCGATATACTCATATCACCCCTCTCCTCAAATCACTTCATTGGCTTCCGATCAGATATCGCATACAATTCAAGCTCCTCCTCCTTACCTACAAATGCACTCAGTCTGCGGCTCCTCACTACCTCTCCACCCTCATCTCCTCCTATGTTCCCGCCCGTAACCTCCGCTCACAGGACAAAGCCCTTCTCTCAATACCCTTCTCCACCACTGCCAACTCCAGGCTCCGCTCATTCTGCCTTGCCTCACCCTATGCCTGGAACAATCTTCCTTTACCCATACGCCATGCCCCCTCCCTACCCAGCTTCAAATCTCTGCTTAAAACTCACCTCTTCAATGCTGCCTTCGGCGCCTAACCGCTCGAGATATATAGAATGCCCCAATCTAACCACCCTATCAGATTAACTGTTCACTCGTCGTCTAGATTGTTCACTTGTCTTTAGATTGTTCTCTTGTCTTTTAGATTGTAAGCTCTTTGAGCAGGGACTGTCCTTCTATGTTTAAATTGTACAGCGCTGCGTTCCCTAGTAGTGCTTTAGAAATGCTAGTTAGTAGTAGTAGTAGTAACTCCAAATTGGCGCACGTTGGGCACGCATAGGCGTCTACGCAGCTTAGTTAAAGGGCCCCAGAGTCCTTTATTTCTTAGGGGAGGGATAGATTAGTATGTGTTAACCAGCCAATGCTCCCAGCCAGTTAGCTGTACTTTTGGGAATATAGTTAACATTTGAAGCTCAACGGAAATAATGAAAACTATAATCTGAGTAAAGAAAAGGCGGCTGAGGGTTGATATGATAGAAGTCTACAAGATAATGAGCGGAGTAGAGCCAGGGGACACAAGATGAAGCTAGAATATGGTAGATTTAAAACAAATAGGAGAAAGGTTTTCATTACTCAGCATGTAGTTGGACTCTGGAACTCATTACCGGAGAATGTAGTGACAGCAGCTGGCCTTACGGAGTTTAAGGGGGGTTTGGACAGATTCCTGAAGGAAAAGTCCATTGAACATTTTTGGGGTTTTGCCGGGTTCTTGAAGCCTGAATTGGCTGCTGTCAGAGACAGGATGCTGGGCTTGATGGACCCTTGGTCTTTTCCCAGTATGGCGGTGCTTATGTGCTTATGACATTCAGCAACAACTTTCAAACACAGCACATATATGTAAAAAATTTTTATCCATATTAATTTTTATTTGTGTAGCACTTATACTGCCTTTTGTACCACTGGCAAAGTGTTTTACTAAAAAATAATAAGGTGAAACTACTACTAATAATGGAGACAAAATCAAAACAACAGAAAAGTCAACAAAGTACAACAATCATAAGAGAAACATACAGCAAATGGCTAAAAATATAATTGGAGTAAACAGTTTTAAGGTAAGCAAATTAAAACATCTGCTAACCTGATGCAGCAGAAATCAAGCTGCCCTAGTCAGTCTAGCTCATGGTACTATGTTTTCAAACCTGATTTCAATTTCTTTTAAGATGTTCCAAATCTCAAAGAGATGTGCAACAAATAAGAAAAGAATGCTGCCTTTTGAAAGTTGACTTGGGAAAACTACACACCCAGAAATGAACTTGTAACTTGTGTGGGTACTTTTTCTATTAAAAACATATGTGTATACTTTTGGAAATCTAAAAGTATGTGTGTAAATGCACTCCTCATCCTAATCACATCCCTGGGAATAGCCACCCGATATCTGTGTACACTTAATTGTACATAAGGGGTGTAAATTCATTTGAAACAGCGTGAATATATATTAGGAATGAGCAAAATACATTTCCTTTGTTGTTTCATGTTGTTTCTAACCCAAAACAACAGGAAAAATACCCCAAAATGTCAGATTTCTTTCCAGTGTCATTAAATTTCAGATTTGTTTTTAGCTATTCAGTACAAGCTAGCCTTGAACCTGAGATCCTTTGGTTGGAAGTAGACAGCTGCATGGGAATGGGGATTATGGGAATAGAACCCACAGGATTCCCGTGGGTATGGAAGAAGTTGCCATGGGATTCCTGTAGGGACTGAAGAAGTTGCTGTGGAATTCCTGTGGGAGTTTAGTCAAAATCTCTGGTGACTCCAGAATGAGGCTTGGAATGCACTGAGAGGCAGCTGGAATACTAGACTGAGGCTTGGTACACTCATCAGTTGAATCGTGAATACTATCCAAAAAACCACATGTGCTGCGAGCATGTACATAACAGCATCAACTCCTGTGGGTATGGGTGGGGATGGAATGGATTGTAACGGGCATAGGTTAGATTCCATTGGGGATGGGTGACATTTCTGTCCCTGTGCAACTCTCTAGTTAGAAGGCAGCTACCTTCCAGTAGGAGCTAGTTTGCCAGTCCATTCCTAGCTGTGTCTTGTATTGCTGGTAATCTTAGTTCCTGTTTCCTGATTGATTCAGCAGGGACCAGCTCAGGGCAGGTTTAAGCATTTCTGCTCTGCCTCTGGGCTTGTTTCCTATTGCTTCACTGTTGTTTTCTTCTCCAGTTCTCCATTTGGTTCTAGGTTTTGTTTTTTTTTTGCCTTACTTCCTGAGGGCTCAGGATTCCAGTGTCTTCTCAGGCTCTTTGCTTTCATTTACATTGTTTTACTACTGTTTTATTAAAATTCTATTAACTTTGTATTTTAAATTACTATGTAAGCCGCATTGAGCCTGCATTATGTGGGAAAGCGCGGGGTACAAATGTAATAATAATAATAATCCTTATTTGCCCTTTTGTGTTGGATCCACATCTTGGAGGTGCAGTGACATTAAGATAAGGCTGTCAACTAGATCCAGATTCACAGGACAGGGATGATCCAGTCCTGGGTTTGGCCAGTTGTAGCTCTGATTTCCCCATTGCATTCCCTAAGAAAAGCAAGACTACAAGTCCCAGCATGCACTAGGGTAATCCCAGGACTGGATCAACCCTGTCCTACAATTCTGGATCCAGTTGGCAGCCTTACATTAAGACTTACTTTGAGCAATCCTAGTTCTTGTCTTGGTCTGGTCTAGTATTTAAACCTCAGGAGTCCCTGTTAGGGACTCTATGACAGAATGAACCAGCCAAAGTAACAGCATTGAAAAATTGACTCATTCACCTAAATAAAAAAAAGGATAGAAGAACTCAGCTAAATCTGAGTGCCAACAGTAGCAGATCTGCCAAGTTACCCAATTTCAAAAGGGAGATTTTAGGCCAGTCCTAGCATTCAAACAGCCATATCAAAATATATTATGGGCGGGGTGGTGGGGGCAGTCCGCCCCGGGTGCAGACCGCTGGAGGGGGCAGAAAGCAGCCGCACAGCTGTCGGCTGGGTGAGGTGATGCTTAGGGGGTGCAGGCAGTCTTTGGGGATTCAGTCTGTAATATAAGGGGAGGGAATTAAGATGGTTTTGCCATGAGTGAATTTTGGGGGGAGGGGGGCAAAGGCAGTAGCCCCCTCTTAATTAGCAAAATTGCTCTGAAACAAAAGTTTATAAAAACAAAACTTTAAAAACCTGCAAACAACCCTGGTAATCAAAGTGATTTTGTTGTTGTTGTTGCCTGCACGTCCCTAGTATATATATATTTTTTTGTATTTGTTACATTTGTATCCCACATTTTCCCACCTATTTGCAGGCTCAATGTGGCTTGCATAGTACCGTAAAGGCATTTTCCAATTCCAGTATGAACAAATACAGTAATGTTGTGGTAGAATAAGGTTTGTATGTACAGACACATTAGGGAATCCTAGAGAGAAAGAGTTATTTTTATCCAAATATGTACCTGTTTTCCGGCTTGATTTGATTTCTTTTATCCAATGTATTTGGGGGTTGTTTTTGTTTTGTTTTTTCATTTTTTGTACTCTTCATTCTTCAATCACATTTTGTCACATTTTGTTTTATTTCTTTGTTTTATTTCTTCGTGCATGCTTGTTTGGCCTTTCCTTTTTCCTAGCCCTTTGCCAGTTCCATTGGATTTATTTGTGTTTACTTTTATATATTTGTTTTATTTTTAAGTATTGTATAGGAGGAATCTTTTTGTCTTTTTAAGGTTTCCTTTACTTATAACGACTTCAATCTAGAGAGGTTCAGACATCAGGTCAGTTAATGCACCGTGGTGGCTTTTCATTCTGTCTTGGTTCCAATATTTATCTCTTTATATATTAATTAACTCAAACAATTTGTCTTGATTTTGACATTTTTGTGTAATTTGATAGATTATACTAGCTTTAAATACCAGTGTATTATATTTTTAGTCTCAGATGGATAAGTGAATTGATTCATTATTCTCTGCACTTTTCTGTACACATTTGTTTTGTCAATGGTATATATATATTTATATATCTTTGGTACCTCTTGTTTCTTTTGACAATATTTATGTTTCTAATTATTTATAATTAATATTATTTATATATTTTTATAATATGCATTGGGGTTTTTTTGTTTATGTTTTACATAATTTTAGATACATTGACTTCTGATGCAGGCACTTTTGCCGAAGCACAGTTTGTGTCGTCAAGTCTACCTGTATTTGAGTTGAGTCTGAATGAATTTTGCTTTCTAGTAAATTCACTGCAATCAACCTCTGAACACTTGTTTTATCGGTTGGCCTACGTCCCGTCCCTACTATTTTGGTTTCACTGTGTTCTGTAAGAATTTTTCCTTTCCTGGTGTGGTGTGTTGGTTATTCACATAAGTGCCTTAGAAAATAGACACCCCCATTAATGCGCTGCTCTACATGCATTGGCATGCAATGTAGTTCATTAATCATTTCCTCACATTAATGGTGGGTTTATGCATTGTTATTAATCCTTAAGCAGGCATCGCCAATAACATGCAATTCTTTAAATACACATCTGCTTTTGCATACCCTTTGTATGCGTAAATACAGGAAAAAATAGCACTTATGTGTGTAATTGACCTAGGTGTTACTCTAGAAGGGTGCATGTAAGTTCTATGCTGCGTAACTGCAAGGGGGCATGCAAGTGGGAGGAGCATGGGCAGGACATGGGCATGCCTCTCAATCACATACATAACTTAGAGAATACTGTAAGTTCCATGTCCCCTTGGTGCAGCTACATGCTAATAGTTACACCAGGTCAATGGCTGGAATAACTGCGGGTGTGCAAATTTTAGGTATGCAGATGCCGACTTTCACTAGAATTCTATAACAAAATCTGGGTGCCCAGGTGCTTTTATTGAATAGGTGCCCCCCCCCCCCCGCTACATTAGCGCATCTAAAAGGAGGTATCATTTTATAGAAATGTCACTGTAATGCTTAAGTGCCAAATTTGGCATTTAACACCAATGGCGTAGCCACAGGTGGACTTGGGTGGGCCAGAGCCCACCCATTTATGGCTCAGGCCCACCCAACAGTAGCACATGTTTAGTGGTAACTGGTGGGAATCCCAAGCTCCGCCAGCTGAAGATTTCCCCTTGATGGTAACAAAAACGCTACTCTCCATGACACCGGCACCTGCGCATGCTCAGTTTTCAGTGCATTCCTGCTGCCAAGGTGGAAAGAAGTGTTTTCCCACCAGCTGAGATTTTTTTTTGAGGGGGGGGGGAATACTTGGTGCCCACCAAATTCTTGCCTAGGCCCACCCAAAATCTGTTGTCTGGCTACACCCCTGTTTAACACCCGCTAGCATGTTAACACACATACGTAAACAGACAGACTAATTGATTTGGAGCAGGCTTGAAATGTAAAGTTGTCCCAGGGAAAAAAGAGTGTGCAGATAATGTTGTACTGGTTACCACTAATATCGACAGGCAACCAAAAGATAAAGGCAGTCATAGTTAATTTAGGCCATGCATTAATACTCCTGACTAATACTGACCCCTATAAAAATTACAATTGAAGGACTTATTTCCAAAACTTCCTAAGTCCATATTGTACTTAGAGGGGTTTGGAAATAAGCCCTTCAGTTCCAGGCCACAGCGAAAGCATCAATCAGTTCACCACACGACATTCAAAGTGATCAGAGTAATCTCTACCAGTTACAATTCACGTGTTCATTAAAATTAATTATAATACCTAAATCTTAGCTCTTAGCATTTTCACTGTATTATGTTCCATAAACAACCTTTATGGCTGGTAGAGTTATGCTGTCTATCTGCAGTACCATTGACTTCGAGGCTGGCTGCACTTTGAAGTGCATAAATCAAAGATAAATGTCTTCTTGCATTTTTTTAATGTCTGAACTCACCTCATCAATTTTGATGTCTCCTTCAAAAAGATTCAATCCTAAAGCTACAAGGTAGAGAAGACAACATTTATGAACACTTTTTTTTTGTAATTGTAAAGAAATTGCTTTCAAGTTAAATAATAATAGAAAACTAAAATGAATATTCAAAACCTTCATTGATGTTAAAAATGTCTTGATCCTTTCCAGCATCTACATCAATTTCTGAAAAGAAAACAAAAGAAAGAGGGGTGTTAACTTTTCAGTGGTTTTGTGAATTTTATAAATTTCTTTTGTAAAATAAAGGCATTTATAAAATCAGAGTGGCTTTGTGTCATTAGCAAGTTACATGTTGCTAATGACACATGTTACATGTTACATTGGTACAGTGGTATATTTTAAGAGAAAAAGACAGACCAATTTATATAAAGAAAACTAGAGGAGAATATGACAGATATGTTCTGCTTGACTGTGTTATTCTTTTCAGGCTGCTGGGGAGCTGATTGGTTGACATCTCTCCCCTAGTTCATCCCTGGCAGTTTGCCCCTAGAGGACCTGGTTACAGCAGGAGCTTGTTCCAACAGCTCACAAGATACAATAGAAAGCTCAAACAGGTCTTTATTTAGTACTAGGAAAAAAGGCCTGTTTCTGACACAAATGAAACGGGCGCTAGCAAGGCTTTCCTCGGAGTGTGTGTGTTTTACAGAGTGTGTGTGAGAGTGAGTGTGTGATACAGAGTGAATGTGTGAGTGTGTGTGACAGAGGGAGAGTGAATGTGTGAGTGTTTGTGACAGAGAGAGTGAGACTGTGTGCGAGAGTGTGTGTGTGTGTGAGAATGAGAGTGTGTGTCAGGGGCCCCCTCCCACCCAGTTTCAGGGTCCGCCTGCGCCCCCTCGCTCCCAGTTTCAGGGTCCGGACCCCCTCCAAGTTCCAGGGTCCGGACCCCCCCCCCCCCCCGTTCCAGAGTCTGCTCTCCCTCCCTCCCTCCCACCCACCCAGTTTCAGGGTCTTTACCCCCTCCCTCCCATTTTCTGGGTCTCTCCCCCCCTCTCAGTTTCAGGGTCACCCCCCTCCCTCCCTCCATCCATCCCAGTTTCTGGGTGTGCCTGCAGCTCACAAGATACAATAGAAAGCTCAAACAGGTCTTTATTTAGTACTAGGAAAAAAGGCCTGTTTCTGACACAAATGAAACGGGCGCTAGCAAGGTTTTCCTCGGAGTGTGTGTGTTTTACAGAGTGTGTGTGAGAGTGAGTGTGTGATACAGAGTGAATGTGTGAGTGTGTGTGATAGAGGGAGAGTGAATGTGTGAGTGTGTGTGACAGAGAGAGTGAGTCTGTGTGTGTGTGAGAATGAGAGTGTGTGTCAGGGGCCCCCTCCCACCCAATTTCAGGGTCTGCCTGCGCCCCCTTGCTCCCAGTTTCAGGGTCCGGACCCCCCCCCCCCCGTTCCAGAGTCTGCTCTCCCTCCCTCCCTCCCACCCACCCACCCAGTTTCAGGGTCTTTACCCCCTCCCTCCCATTTTCTGGGTCTCTCCCCCCCCTCTCAGTTTTAGGGTCACCCCCCTCCCTCCATCCATCCCAGTTTCTGGGTGTGCCTGGCCCCCCTCCAAGTTCCAGGGTCCGGCCACCCACCCTTTAATTTGCAGCGGCCACCCACCCTCCCACCCAGTTCCAGGTGCGTTGCCCCCCTCTCTCCTTCCCTCCAAGTTCCAGAGTAGTTGCCCCCTTTCTTTCCCTCCTTTCCCCTCCCCTGCAGCCACCCACCTGCAATGTTCTGAAGCTGACTGCATGGCTTCAAAACGCGAAGACGTCGAGGACGGCGGACCTATCAGAGGGCCAAGGGCGGGGCAGACAGAGATGGTGACAGAGCGACGAACCTAACGATCCTTACGAACCCTTCACTTGAAGCCACGGAGTCAGCTTCAGAACGTTGACGGTGCCTTTTATTATAGTAGAGAAGGGTGGGAGGGGGTTGATTTAGCTCACAGCTTTTCAGTTGTAGTTCAAGGCAAGTAATATTCAGATACCATAGGAATTTGCAGTTTTTCATCTTGCTATTGCTTGAGATAAGAAATTAATTGTGTCTCCTCTGGGGGAAAAAAATCAGGAAAACCAGCAACAGAACAGAAAACAATTAACCCGCAATACTTGAACCTCTAAAAAATAGAATAACCCCATCTAGTGGCCTTTAAATGGATTGCAGTAGACTTTAACTGGTGTCTCAACAGTTTTCCCCTTGTACAGGCTGAAAAGTGTGAATTCAATGTTGTGCCATGAAGGATGCTGTGCCCAGCGTTGCAAAATTTTAGTTAATCAGCCTTTCAGTCAGGAATTGCTTCTGGTTTAAGGCGCTGTGTGTCTTTGCTGTTTCAATAGATGAAATTAAGGATTTTTGCTACTTAAGATCAATCATATGGATACCATTGACTCCTGAGGTAGGTGCTTGTGCACCAAAATGCAGATCTGCATCAAGTCTTCCTCATTTCATCAATAAACATTTCTATTTTTTACCAGGTGTTGGTTTTAGATTGGTCCTCCCTTATCTTTTTTTTCCTTATCTGGCATCAATGTAGACTACATTCTATTGGTATTAGCAGAACAGTCTTTCAATGGTTTTCCTCCTTTCTTAGAAATAGATCATTCGCTGTTTGCCTTTCCTGAGGGGGACTACAGGGCTCAGTATAGGCCAGGAGTGTAGGCAGAAATCCATTTTGAAGGGGCTTGGGGTGGACTGGAGGGTCATGCATTTCCTCTCATCTCTTTTCCCCTTCCTCCCCTCCCCCCTCCCCCCCAGCAGTGTTAAATCCTACTTTTGCTGGCAGGGATGCTCAAGTCCCACAAGTCGAAGTGGTCCACTGCTCAAGCCCCTTCCTGTGTTGTCTGAGCAGTGTAGAAGTCGGTGGCATACTTCAGCCACTGACGCTGGCACTCCTGCACATGCTCAGTTCATGCTGCTGAATGGAGCGTGCGTGTCTTGATTTTGACATTTTTGTGTAATTTGATAGACTAGTATAAAAGGCCCGTTTCGGTAGGCAATGAAACGGGCGCTAGCAAGGTAATCCCCCCTCCCGAGTGCCAGACCCCCCCTCCCTCCCTTCCGAGTTCCAGACCTCCCCTCCCTCCCTCTCGAGTTCCAGACCCCCCTCCCCAGAACCCTCCCTCCCTTCCTTCCCTTCCTTCCGTCTGAGTTCTAGAAAACCCTCCCCCGCAGCTGTCGCGTACCTGTGCTGAAGACAGCCAAAGTTCTCTTCTTGTCTGCTACTACTACTACTACTACTATTTAGCATTTCTATAGCGCTACAAGGCATACGCAGCGCTGCACAAACATAGACGAAAGACAGTCCCTGCTCAAAGAGCTTACAATCTAATAGACAAAAAATAAATAAAGTAAGCAAATCAAATCAATTAATGTGAACGGGAGGGAAGAGAGGAGGGTAGGTGGAGGCGAGTGGTTACAAGTGGTTACGAGTCAAAAGCAATGTTAAAGAGGTGGGCTTTCAGTCTAGATTTAAAGGTGGCCAAGGATGGGGCAAGACGTAGGGGCTCAGGAAGTTTATTCCAGGCGAAGTCTGGAGTTGGCAGTAGTGGAGAAGGGAACAGATAAGAAGGATTTATCCATGGAGCGGAGTGCACGGGAAGGGGTGTAGGGAAGGACGAGTGTGGAGAAGAAGTTTGAACAGGATGCGAAAACGGATAGGGAGCCAGTGAAGGGTCTTGAGGAGAGGGGTAGCATGAGTAAAGCGACCCTGGCGGAAGATGAGATGGGCAGCAGAGTTTTGAACCGACTGGAGAGGGGAGAGGTGACTAAGTGGGAGGCCAGCAAGAAGCAGATTGCAGTAGTCTAAACGAGAGGTGACAAGGGTGTGGATGAGGGTTTTGGTAGAGTGCTCGGAAAGAAAGGGGCGGATTTTACGGAAGTTGTAAAGAAAGAAACAACAGGTCTTGGCAATCTGCTGGATATGAGCAGAGAAGGAGAGAGAAGAGTCAAAGATGACCCCAAGGTTTCGAGCTGAGGAGACAGGGAGAATGAGAGAGCCATCAACAGAAATAGAAAACGTGGAGAGCGGGGAGGTGGGTTTGGGGGGGAAAATGAGAAGCTCGGTTTTGGTCATATTTAATTTCAGGTGGCGTTGAGACATCCAGACAGCAATGTCGGACAAACACGCTGAAACTTTGGTTTGGATGCAAGGTGAGATATCAGGGGTAGAAAGGTAGATTTGGGAGTCATCAGCATAGAGATGGTAGGAAAAGCCATGGGATGAGATTAATGAGCCAAGGGAAGAAGTGTAGATAGAAAAGAGGAGGGGACCAAGAACAGAACCCTGAGGTACGCCGACAGGCAGAGGGATAGAAGTAGAAGAGGATCCACCAGAGTGAACACTAAAGGTGCGGAGGGAGAGGTAGGAAGAGAACCAGGAAAGGACAGAGCCCTGGAATCAGCTGTCAGTGTGTTCTAAGCTGCCTAGCAGACCACCTCCGAGGGATCCACGGTCCCAGGAAGGTTAGAACGTTGGAGTTGAGTATTATTATATAGGATAATACTAGCTTTAAATACCACTGTATTATAGTTTTAGTCTCAGATGGGTAGGTGAATTGATTCATTTTTCTCTGCAGTTTTTTGTACACATTTTAAGTTTTGTCAGTGATATATATTTTTTATATATATATATCTTTGGTACCTCTCATTTCTTATGACAATATTTATATTTTTTTTATAATTTTCTTTTTATAATAATCATTGTATTTTTTTGTTTATGCTTTATATACTTTCCAGGCACTGTAGTTCTCAGGGTGATCACTGAACTTGATAAGGCCTGTAGTAAATACATGTTGTAAATCATGTATTTGGCTAGCTCTGATCTGTCTGATGCCTCAATCTCAACGGAAGGAGATATCTGCAGAGAACTGTCCAAGGTATTACAGGTTCTAGAATTGACCAATAGGGTAAAAGGTTACACCTCGTACAAGCCAATCAGGTCTCAATTGGAGAGAAAGGGTCACATGCAATATTTGACCTAAGAGTGTAAAGGTTACAGAACCAAGCAGGAGCTAATTATCTTATGTTAGCTATAGGTAGTCAACGCAATTGAACTGGATGAAAACGTGCATACGCTGCAGTGGGGGCAAAACACATGCAGATAGTGACAAATTTCAGGAAGACCTTAGGAAACTGGAAGATGGGCAGATGAAATTTTATGTGGACAAATGCAAATTGATGCGTATTGGGAAGAATAATTCGAATCATACTTACCTGATGCTAGGGTCCACCTTAGGAGTCAGCACTCAAGAGAAAGATCTAGGTGTCATTGTAGACAGTAAGCTGAAATTTTCTGCCAAGTGTGTGGCAGCAGCCAAAAAAGCTAACAGGATGCTAGGAATTATTAGGAAAGGGATGCAAGATAAGACCAAGAATATTATAATGACTCTGTATTGCTTCATGGTGCAACCTCACCTTGAGTATTACATTCAATTCTGGTCGCTGTATCTCAAAAAAGATATAGCAGAATTAGAAAAAGTTAAAAAAACAGTGATCAAAATGATAAAGGAGATGGAAATTCTTCCATATGAGAAAAGGCGAAAGAGTTTAGGGCTCTTCAGCTTGGGAAAAAGTCAGCTGAGGGGGGATATGACTGAGGTCTATAAAATCCTAAGTGGTATAGAACAAGTAGAAGTGAATCAATTTTTCACTCTTTCAAAAAGTATAAAGACCAGGGGGACACTCAATGAAATTACATGGAAATACTTTTAAAACAATTAGGAGGATATATTTTTTCATTCAAAAAATTGTTAAGCTCTGGAACTTGTTTGCAGAGGATATGGTAACAGCGGTTAGTGTACCTGGGTTTAAAAAAGGTTTGGACAAGTTCCTGAAGGAAAAGTCCATAATTTGTTATTGAAATGGACATGAGGGAAGCCACTGTTTGCCCTGGGATTGGTGGCATGGAATGTTGTTACTAAATGGGTTTCTACCAGGTCCTTGTGGCCTGGGTTGGCCACTGTTGAAAGCAGGATACTGGGCTAGATGGACCACTGGTCTGCCCCAGTATAGCTTTTCTTAACAGAGCCACTGATAAATGTCACCATCTTTTAGCTACAGAAAGGGTCACTTCCTTTACGCTAGCCCTCTGTATTATGCTATTTATGTGGAATAGATGTATTACTGTGGATCATATATACATGCTCTGTTGATGCTTGAACACCCCCAGTATTGAGCAAATTCCTTCACTGTGTCCAATGAGGGGCAATTTTTTTTTTGAGTTTAGTAACCTCAATCATTTTGAATAAATGGCTTCTAAGCTGTAGATATATGAGGTGTTTTAATTTCTGTTGCTATGTTTTAATATGTGTATTTCAGAAGTTATTTTAAAGTTGCTTGTTGCCTCTTAACCTAGAATTCTCTTCTGCTGCAACCCAGGACTGGTAGGGTTTACTGTGTATGTGGAGAAGCTCAACATGACCCCGTCCCCGTCCTCCAGAAACATGAGTCAAGCTGCTCTGAGCTTGGATGTTCTCCCCCTCCCCTTCCCCAAGACCTGGGTGAACCAATCAGGTATGGGCTCAGCACACTGAGGAGAGAGATGTCATCACCTAAAATACAGACTCCATTCTCCTTCAGGAGGAGAACAGCACATAAAAATGGTAGCCTGAACTCTTGGTGGGCTTATCAGCTAAGTGCTAGAGAGAAGTAACATAGTAACATAGTAGATGACGGCAGAAAAAGACCTGCATGGTCCATCCAGTCTGCCCAACAAGATAAACTCATATGTGTATACCTTACCTTGATTTGTACCTGCCTTTTTCAGGGCACAGACCGTACAAGTCTGCCCAGCAGTATTTCCCGCCTCCCAACCACCAGTCCCGCCTCCCATCTCCGGCTCTGGCACAGACCGTATAAGTCTGCCCTCCACTGTCCTCGCCTCCCAACCACCAACCTCTCTTCCCCCACCTGCTCCGCCACCCAATTTCGGCTAAGCTTCTGAGGATCCATTCCTACTGCATATATATAGACTGAAGATATGGAGCAATGGGAAGCCATTCACAGGCTGGACCTCATTTCTATAGACAGCTAAAGTTGTTGCCCTGTCCTTTGCAATTAATAGGTACTAAAGAAAGGACTGTTTTGATTATTTACTAAAAAGCAGCCAGCACTTCCCCACTGGTGGACCTGGGATAGGAGCAGCGATAAGTGAAGAGAAGGGCATGGAATTGCTAAAAATCAGGTATCCTTTGGTCAGGGGCCACGAGTTAGTGAGACCCTCTCGCAGAGCTATGGGGACAGTATCTGAGAACTTCGTTTTGCCATATCTTCACTTGGACTAGTGAGCTGAGGGGCTGTTCTGCCAGCTACCCATCTCCCCCTCCCCACCACCTTTGATGATGAATATTATTTTCCTTTACCTGAGGGGGGCAGGGGGCCTACACCTATTTACCTATTTGCTTCTGTAGGGTCTGCTTTCCATTTTCTTAATGATGCCTTTTTAGCTTTGCTACCTCTTTCATCCCTTCATTAAACTATGCTGACATTTGTATAATATGTTTCTACCTCTTTGAAAGCATGGAATATATTTAAACTTCCAAAATGGTATTTTTAAATAATAAAGAGCGAAACAAAAAAGTACCAGGAGCCTTCAGAAAAAGGGAATGAAACCTTTAATCATGTATTTTAAGGAACAGATCTTTGAATGGACCCGACACGGTCCGTGTTTCGGCGCTATATTGTCTCTAGATTGTACACCTGTGTTTTAGATTGTAAGCTCCTTTGAGCAGGGACTGTCCTTCCATGTTAAATTGTACAGCGCTGCGTAACCCTAGTAGCACTTTAGAAATGTTAAGTAGTAGTAGTAATAGTAGCTAAGCGCCTGCGTCAGGCGTTGCGAAGTATAACAGAGTACGTATGGCTGTATTGTAAAATTCAGTACGTTTGTTGAAAGCAATGTACTGCTCCGCCGTGCTGTCCCTTCGCTTAAAATCAAACAGAGACAAACTCTCAAGAGCAAACTCCTCTAGTCACGAGATTGGTAGAGCAAACGATTTTTAAATAATATCCATATCTTATGCAAACTTCTGACCCTGCCAATTGTACCTTTCAGTTTTTTTCTGATTAATTTGCTGATTTTATCACAGCACTATCTTTATTTAGGGGGGTCTTTTACTTAGGTGCGCTGGCGTTTTTAGCACACGTTAAAGATAGGCACACGCTAAACACTAAAGATGCCCATAGGAATACATTGGAGTCTTTAGCGATTAGCACGCGCCTATTTTAGTGCACGCTAAAAACACCAGCGCGCCAGTGGCATAGCCATGGGTGGGCCAGGGCCCACTCTATTTGGACTCTGGCCCACCCAAAATTGTGCACTCTTGCTATGGCTTGCAGAAGTCCTCAAACCCTGTCAGCTGAAGATTTCCTCCTTCTCAGGCAGCCAGTGCTCTTTCAAACGGCAGCTGGCAGCACTTGCCTCAAGCTGAAACCAACACCAGCCCCTCTTCACATACTTAGTTTTCATGCATGCACAGCCTGCTGGCCGTGGCATCAGCTCAAGGAAAGTGCTGCTGGCTTGTTTGCAAGAGTGCTGATTGTCTGAGCAGGAGGAAATCTTCAGCTGGCGGGGTTTGTTGATCCCCTCCTGCTCAGGTACTTAATATTGTGGGCTTGCAGGTGGAGGGAAGGATGAAGAGCAGAGCAGAGGGGCGCTAGGGATGGGGGGAGGGCATGAATTCCATGCCCACCCACCTTGGACTCAGGCCCACCCAAAATTGGCTGTCTGGCTATGCCCCTGCCGCGCCTTATTAAAGACCCCTTTAGTGCTTTCCTTCCAGTGATTATGATAAATTTGATTGCAATATAGTCACTATTGCCAGATGGCCCCACAGCCACAGCCCCTCGTACCAGGACCTGTGTTCCAGTAACGACTAGATCTAAAGTAGAGTCGTTTCCATTTTTCTCAGTTCCAAGACCAGCTGCCAGGGCTGGCTTAACCATTAGGCAAACTAGACAGTTGCCTAGAGCAGCACCTGCAGGGGAGGTGGGTTGTGTTGCTAACTGGCTCCCGATCTGCCCAACAGGGTTGAGCCATTCCAGGTTTTACCCCATTGTATGCGAAGACTCGTAGTTCTGATTTTCGAACTTGATTTCCTAAGAATAATATGACTACAAGTCCCTGCATGCAATGGGGTAATCCCCAGGACTGGATCAAACTTGTCAGGCAATTTGTTTGTCAACCCCGGGGCATAAGCGGGTGGGGGGGGGGGGGGGGGGGGGTCAAAAAGCAGTCTCAACCCATACAAAAGTTTTTTCCCGACAGCCACACAAATCCTGAGTGCCATCAATCTGTGCTTTAAACTGTTTAATATTTTAAAATATTCCCCTTATATAGTGTGACTTAAGTTGCAGTCGTATTCTGCATTTGCACACGAAACTCAATTAGTTAACAAGCCAATCAGTGCCGATTAACAATTACTGACACTAATTGGCAATTTGAATTTATACGCAGAACTGACTAAACGACACATTCTAAAATGTGATGATTGTAAATTCTAAATCGCATAGTTGAAAAGGGGGCATGGAATGGGAGGGTCATGGGCATTTCATACTCTACGGGGCCCTTTTACTAAGCTATGTAGGCGCCTACGCATGCCCAACACTTGCCAACTTGGAGTTACCGCTCGGATACCACGTGGCCCTTGCGGTAATTTCGTTTCTGACGTGCGTCCACTATGTGCATCCGAAAAATAATTTTTATTTTCTGACATGCATCAGCTACGCATGTCAAGTGGCATTCTATGTGTGTAGGTCATTGCTACCCAGTTAACACGTGAGACCTTACCGCTAAGTCAATGGCTGGCGGTAAGGTCTCAGACCCAAAATAGACGCGCGCCAAGTTTTATTTTGCTACACGTCCATTTTCGGCAAAAATTTTAAAAAGGCATTTCTTACAGGCCTGTTTTTGTAACAAGAAAATCTACACAACTATTTTTTTTCTTGAACTGCTGCTAGAGAGAGACAGAAAGTGAGAGACATAAAGAGCCTCTTTGTGCAGTTTGGCGGCCGACAGATTTAAAGGGATCTGGTGACACCTGGATCCAAAAGCCCCACTTTTCCCATCCCAAAAGCCTGAAGGCCCTCTAAAAAAGCCATTCACCTTACATAAATCAATCTGAGGATCAGCTTGATTCTCTCCTCCATCAGAATCCTGACTCGCCACAGGAAGTCCGGAGACAATGGGAGCAGGAGCAATACTCACTTGCTTCTGCCCTGGTGACTTTTTAAAAACGGTTCTACTGACACCCCAATGGTAGTCTCTTTGTACCAGTGGCATAGCTAGATGGGACCACAGGGGCCTGGGTGCCCCCAAATTTCCTCTGGGCCCCTGGTTGGCTGGCGGGGGTAGCCAAACCCTACCAGCTGAAGACTTCATTTAGCGCTGGTCTGCGGCAGCGTTGCCTGCCCTGCTCTGTCTTCCCCTCATGTCAGGCACGCTCCCTTTAGTGAAATTGAGCCGGAGACCAGCGCTGGACGAAGCCTTCAGCTAGCCGGGGTTGGGGACCCCCGCCAGCCAAGGTATATGTGGCGGTGTAGGGAAAAGCGAGGCAGCGGAGGGAGGGGGCGGTGACCAAAATGTGCCCCCCCACCTTGGGCTCTGGCCCTCTCCCACCTTGAGGTCTGGCTACGCCCCTGCTTTGTACTATCACTAGGGGTCTGACTGCCAAATAAAAGGATCCAGCCTCTATAAATCTTCCTCCCCTTTTTGTCACATTTTTGCATGTTGCCACATCTGGAAACACTGAAGAAATTTCATGCAACATTTTTTTAAAGGATGTAAATGAGCCAACATCACAGATTAGTACATTAAACCCAAGAATAGGTTACATGTTTTTTAAAATTCTTTTTAGTGTATTCATACTGGAATTCCATAGAAGAGAAAGAAGTAAACAGGACTTACCAACATTTTCTGGAACATGCTGAAATAGAGAGAAAGAGAGAAAAATTACTAAGGTACAAAATCCTCCATTTCCTGGTGTCCAAAATTTCTGAGTCATGAAGAATGTAGAATATGTGGAAATATCCAACTTGCAGCATTTTACTCGTGCTATAAAAAAATTTCCTGTTTGGCTTGGGGAATACTCAGCTGATTCCCATGGAGATATATGCTAGTGTATCATTATTTGCACACCTCTGAATTTAGTAAAATAGAGACATGCACTCTTGCTTTCACCATGTAGCATTACCAAACATTATAACATGTTACAACACATATAGTATGAAACAAAAAAAGTGAGGAAAAACCAAGTGTGGATACCAAAAAACACTTTATTGTATTAAAAAATGACCTGACACGGCCGTGTTTCAGCCCTAAGGCCTGCCTCAGGGGTCTTGAGCAATCTAAGCAAAACATAATAAATAATATATTATATATTATGAAATGACACATAAATATCAAACCCTAAATGCTTGTTAGAATCAAGGAAGACCCTCAGTTCTTAGAGACGTGCAGGGGCATAATCGAAAGGGGCACCCAAGGTTTCCTGAGGACATCCTCGCAGGATGTCCCGGCGAAGGGGTGGGGAAACCCGTATTATCGAAACAAGATGGGCGTCCATCTTTCGTTTCAATAATACAGTTGGGGACACCCAAATCGCAAAATTTACGTTGACCTTAGAGATGGTCTTCCCCGATTTTCACCGATAATGGAAACCAAGGACGCCCATCTTAGAAACAACCAAATCCAAGCTCTTTGGTCGTGGGAGGAGCCAGCATTCGTAGTGCACTGGTCCCCCTCACATGCCAGGACACCAACAGGACGCCCTAGGGGGCACTGCAGTAGACTTCAGAAATTGCTCCCAGGTGCATAGCTCCCTTACCTTGTGTGCTGAGCCCCCCAAAACCCACTCCCCACAACTGTATACCACTACCATAGCCCTTATGGATGAAGGGGGGCACCTACATGTGGGTACAGTGGGTTTGTGGTGGGTTTTGAAGGGCTCACATTTACCACCACAAGTGTAACATGTAAGGGGGGGATGGGCCTGGGTCCGCCTGCCTGAAGTGCACTGCACCCACTAAAACTGCTCCAGGGACCTGCATACTGCTGTCATGGAGTTGGGTATGACATTTGAGGCTGGCATAGAGGCTGGAAAAAAATTTTGAGGGTGGGAGGGGGTCAGTGACCACTGGGGAAGTAAGGGGAGGTCATCCCCGATTCCCTCTGGTGGTCATCTGGTCATTTAGGGCACATTTTTGTGGCTTGGTCATAAGAAAAAAAGGACCAGGTAAAGTTGTCCAAGTGTTCATCAGGGACACCCTTCTTTTTTCCATTATCGGTCGAGGACGCCCATGTGTTAGGCACGCCCCAGTCCCGCCTTCGCTACTCCTCCGACACGCCCCCGTGAACTTTGGTCGTCCCTGTGACGGAAAGCAGTTGAGGATGCCCAAAATCGGCTTTCGATTATGCCAATTTGGGCAACCCTGTGCAAAGGATGCCCATCTTGCGATTTGTGTCAAACGATGGGCGTCCTTCTCTTTCGAAAATAAGCCTGAAAATGTACATCTGGTTCCAGTATACCGCATAAAGCATTTGTACAAATATCTTAATAAAAAGGAGGCTCCAAGGACTCTAGTTTCTTGTTTCATTGTTTCCTAGAAACCCATAGGGCTTTACTCATCAACTCTAGCAGTGAGAGGGGCAGAGCCTGCAGCCAACAGAGTTAGACATGTGAGAGAGGAACTCCAGGCGTACTCGATTATTTTCAACAATATAGTGCCCTACAATTTAATAATTTCTGGATTTGAAGACATTGACAATGCCTCAGCCTAAGGTTAATAAAACTGAGACACCCTTTACAATTGCATCTGGTATTAAATGGCAAAAACCTGATCAACCATCACCCAGCAAAGATACAGATCGCAGTGAGCAGTGCGACGTTATGGAACAACCCTGGCAAATTTCCACAGTGCTGCAAAAATGCGATCAGATGTGAAAGATTTAAAATCAGACTTGGCTCAACAACATAGTAAACTATCCGCAATGGAACATCGTATAGAGGGCTTTGAGACTTGCCTTAGCCAAGTGGAAGATTTTCCATTTCAACAAAGAAAGTAGATAAAACTCTACATTGATTGGAGGACAGCTTGGAGGATATTAGCAATAGGAATCAGAGGAATAAATTACAGCTCATGGGTATCCCTGAAGGAGCAGAAGGTTCAGATGTTATCTCCTTTATTGAATCCTGGATACCATCCACCTTGGATATTACTTTCAAGAGAGAGTTGGAAATGGAGTGCGTACATCACATCCCGATAAGGAAACTGGAAGGCCTAGTAAAATTGCTGCAACATCAGCAGATCCTTAAAATCATTACCAAAGCCAAGGCACAACAACAACTGCAATGGCAGGGTCACAGAATAATTTTTACAGCAAACTTTACAAAGTCTACAGTAGAAAAGAGAAAGCAGTTTTTGGCTCTCCAACCATGACTAAAAGCCCTTGAGGCAAGATATGGTCTTCCTTGTGCCAGCAAGAATGAAGGTGACTTATCATAATCACACCAGAACCTTCATTAAGCCATTGGAGCTGGAGAAATTTCTTACACAACAAGAAAATGAGCACAGTATGACTATTTGAATAAGGATATTGGCACTTCTACTTTTAGCATGTTCCGAGTCACATAAAGAGTATTTGAGGCCTTCTATCTGGACTCTTCTCTGTGTGACACAGCAGCAGCTTGTAGACTCCCACCTCGTGCTTTTTTCTCTGCTGAGAGTTGTTCTTGCAGGGCTGGTGGCTCGTATGGTTTGTATTTCTAGTTTGTTCTTTGAAGCAATGGAGCATGAAGTATTTTTCTTTATATGGTATTGCGTACTTTGGTTTTTAATTAATTTATGTACCAACATTCTTAGCACGGGAAATCTATTGTATTTCTAAATATTATCATCTACATTATCCCTTATTTGTCCTGTCTGTCTGTTCTGATTTAGATTGTAAGCTCTTTTGAGCAGGGACTGTCTTTTCTTCATGTTCAATTGTGAAGCGCTGCGTACGACTGGTAGCGCTGTAGAAATGATTTGTAGTAGTACATTATAGATATGACTCATCTCATGATACTTTCCTTGAATGTTCAAGGCATACATCACCTGATAAAACTCATAAAGCTATTATTATACTGTATGTAAAAGAACTGTGTGCTAATATCATTTTTCTTCAGGAGACTCAACTCTCTTCGAGTGAGTTTCTTAAACTCAAATGTGATTGGGTTGCAGAAAGCTTATACTCTCTGGCGCTGGGTAAAAAATGCAGATTTGCTATATTGTTTGAAAACTCTTTAGGTGATAATATTATCTCTCATAATCATGATACAGAAGGACATTGGATGCTTGATATTGTGCTGATTGCCAATGAAACATATACTTTGTTGAATATGTATTGTCCCAATGTTGATGACCCATTCTTTTTTCAGATGATTGTTCATCAGCTTTCTCTGGTACATACAGATCATATTTTATTAGAGAGGGACCTAAATTTTCCCCTTGACCCAATTTTAGATAAAAACATCAATAGCAAAACAGTCACAGTTAAAATCCAGGTTGGTTGTTCAAAAATTGAGGATTGGGGGTTATTGGATGCTTGACATATATCACATCCTCAGGATCTCGAATATACTTTTCATTCAAAGCCCAGCAATTAATGTATAGTTAGTGCAATAAAAAAGGTATCTTATTTTCTTTTCTATGTTTTGTTTTATTTCTATTTATTACCTTTAAAAATGGACTAACACGGCTACCCTACCACTTTATTCAGAGCCCCATAATTCCTTAATCAGATTGGATACGTTTTTGCCTCAAAGGCCCTACTGAAAAATCTCTAGAAGTAGTTTATTGAACCAACATTATCAGATCATGCAGCAGTAGACTTAGCATTTGTGGGCTCAAGTGTACAAGGAGGGAACAGGATTTGGAGATTCCATTCCACTCTACTACAGGAAGAGGGTTTTATAGACCAAATGGAAAAGTCTTCTATCGATTTCTTTTATATAAATGATCTGGGTGACACTGAGTGGCATACTGTCTGGGATACTTAAAAAGTATTCATCAGAGGCGAAATTATTAAATTTTCTGGGGCCAAACATAAAGGTCAAAGAGAGAAACTTGCCAATTTACAGTACTCTATTAAATTGATGGAGATGGAGTATGCAAGGCAGCATTCAAAAGACATACTTTTACAATTGCAGAAGTTGACGTTTCAATACAATATTGTCCTGGCAGACAAAGGAGGGGTTCAACTGTTACAGGAAGGTACTATGTATTATGATGGCACAAATAAAGCTCGTAGGATGCTTGCAAACTATCTGAAAGCTAACAAAAAGGCAACCAAAATTACAGCTATCAGGCTGTTAGTCTCTTTGAAAGACATTTTGTTTTATTTTGTCCCGTTCAATACTTCTATATATACCCATCCTACAGATTCCCAGTTAAATGAGTTTTTGCATAAGTCACACAAGCCTACTTTGTCACAGAACCAACTGACTAAACTAAATACTCCATTAACTGCTTCAGAAATTGTAGAGACTATCAAGACGTTGCAACCTGGGATGTCTCCTGGTGAAGATGGATTGACACCTGAGTTCTATGGATTGACACCTGAGTTCTATACAGTGTTTCATAAAACTCTTATCATATCCTCTGCCTTTATTTATTTTTGTTTTTTTATTACATTTGTATTCTGTGCTTTCCCACTCATAGCAGGCTCAGTGTGGCTTACATATTATATACAAGTACTTATTTGTACCTGGGGCAATGGAGGGTTAAGTGACTTGCCCAGAGTCATAAGGAGCTGCCTGTACCTGCAGTGGGACTTGAACCCAGTTCTCCAGGACCAAAGTCCACTACCCTAACCACTAGGCCACTCCTCCACTGTATTATCACTGATAATACTTGTTCAGTACATTTACTGAGGCAGTTATTATAGTATTTCCAAAACCAGGCCAAGATCCCCTAGAGGCAAAAAAGCTGTAGGCCTATCTCACTGTTTAACTGAGACTGTAAGATTTATGCAAAAGTTCTGGCTGGTTGTCTGGTGAAAATAGTTATGCATTTAGTACATCCCTCTCAAAGTGGATTCATTAAAGGTAGAATGACTGCAGACAATTCACAAGTTTTCTATCATATATTAAATACTGCTAAGCCCCTGCATGTTCCAGCCTGCATTATTTCTCTCGACGCAGAGAAAGCCTTCAACCGTGTCGAATGGCACTATTTGTTTAGAGTCTTAGACTGGTTCGGGCTGGAAAATAACTTTATAAATATGGCTTGCATTTTGTACTCTGCCCCTACTGCATGCATTCATATTGAACATTCCCTCTCCCCACAATTTGTTCTCACACGTAGTACTCAGCAAGGTACTCTATCGCCACTCCTGTTCATCCTGACTTTGGAACCCTTGCTACAATCCATCCATGCATCTTCTGATGTTAAAGATGCCCCATGCAGTGGTAAAGAAATAAAAGTCTCTGCCTTTGCGGCAATGTCATTCTATATGTTTCGGACCTTCAGTCCTCTATACTTTTGATTTTTCAGTGATTATTCTATTTTGGGTCTTTATCTGGCTATTCTAATAATCAGGGAAAAAAACAGAAGTTACGCCTCTGAATGCTTTATGTTCAAAAACAATGATTGATCCATCTGGTCTTAAATGGTGTAACACTGGTCTCAAATATTTGGGAATTTTTATTATATTTTTTTTAGTCCTACTTGGGAGGACACAGTGGCCTCTATTATGGAGAAGGTATACAAAAAAATACAGAAACTATTTCCACTTGGTCCCCCTTGTTTCCAGAGATGCGAAGGCAGTAGAACGAGAGGACATGAAATGAGATTGAAGGGGGGCAGACTCAAGAAAAATGTCATGAAGTATTTTTTCACAGAGAGAGTAGTGGATGCTTGGAATGCCCTCCCGCGGGAGGTGGTGGAGATGAAAACGGGAACGGAATTCAAACATGCGTGGGATAAACACAAAGGAATCCTGTTCAGAAGGAATGGATCCTCAGGAGCTTAGCCGAGATTGGGTGGCAGAGCCAGTAGTGGGAGGCGGGGATAGTGTTGGGCAGACTTATACGGTCTGTGCCCTGAAAAAGACAAGTACAAATCAAGGTAAGGTATACACAAAAAGTTGCACATATGAGTTTATCTTGTTGGGCAGACTGGATGGACCGTGCAGGTCTTTTTTCTGCCGTCATCTACTATGTTACTATGAGGGGCATAATCTGTATCTTGGTGGGCAAGACTCGAAGCCATTAAGATGATAATTATCCTGTAAATTAACTATGTGGGACTTTTTACAGTGGTGTGCTAGCATTTTTAGTGTGCACTAAATATAAGCGTGCCCTAAATGATAGAGATGCCCATATGTTCCTATGGGTGTCTCTAGTGTTTAACATGCACTAATCATTAGTATGCGCTAAAAATGCTACCGCGCCTTTGTAGAAGACTCCTTATATGCTTAGTATATTTATTTATTTTATTTATTATTATTAGGATTTATTTACTGCCTTTTTGAAGGAATTCACTCAAGGCAGTGTACAGTTGCTCCTTCCCATGCCAGATAAGTTTTTCAAAAAAAAGGTACATGGTTTATTGACTGAATTTGTATAGCCTCCACACATAGCTCTAAAAACTTTACAATGACCTAAAGCTAGTGGTGGGCTTAATATCCTCAATTTTAAATGATATAGTTGATCATTGCTACTACGTGCTGTATGTTGCTGGACGAGTCCTGATCTTGACGATACGAGTCCAGTTTGGGTGATCATCAAACAACAAATAGCTATACCTTTTTTTCTCAATGGACTAATTGGAGTATTTTCTATGCATACTTTTCAAGACTCTCTAGTGCTTTAGGTTATGACTCAGTTTCCAAATCACATCTTGTCTCTCTTTATGGGGTAATAGTAGTACCTTATGTATAGGTAAATGCCCATTATTTTGGCAAAATTGGGTAAAGAAAGGTATTTTCACCATCAAAGACCTTCTGGGTCCTTCTGGGTTTTTTTTACATTCTCAGCTTTATAAAATAAATATGGTCTGCCTTCTACATAGTTTTTTTTAATATATGCAATTACAACATTGTATTTTAAAGTCTATATTGTCAAATGACTACATAAAGAACCAGATGTTAATGGTGTATTGAAACAAGGATTTGTAACTCCACATGTATCATCTCTTTTATGTAAGCTCTTTGGCAAATACTATGAGTCTGGGTGTCTGTGGTATTTGGGAGGCCAAAACCCAGTCCTCACTTATAACAGCTCATAAGTACATAAGTACATAAGCACTGCCACGCTGGAAAAGACCAAAGGTCCATCAAGCCCAGCACTCTGTCTCCGACAGCGGCCAATCCAGGCCCCAAGAACGTGGCAAAAACCCAAAATTTAATAACGATCAATGGACTTTTCCTTCAGGAATCTGTCCAGACCCCCTTTAAACTCAGCAAGGCCAGCTGCCGTCACTACCTTCTCCGGCAATGAGTTCCAGAGTCTAACCACACGCTGAGTAAAGAAAAACTTTGTCCAATTTGTTTTAAACCTACCACATTCTAATTTCATCTTGTGTCCCCTAGTTCTATTATTGTTAGAAAGTGTAAACAAACGCTTCACATCTGTCCGCTCTATCCCACTCATTATTTTGTAGACCTCTATCATATCACCCCTCAGCCGCCTTTTCTCCAGGCTAAAGAGTCCTAGCCGTCTTAACCTCTCCTCATAAGGTAGTCGTCCCATCCCTTTTATCATTTTCGTCGCCCTTCTCTGCACTTTCTTCAATTCCTTTATATCTTTTTTGAGATGAGGTGACCAGAAGCTCAATGGGATTATGTTTGGATGAGAATTACTAGGCCTCTTCTTTCGGCCACAACTAGACAGTCTCTCTACTTTATTTCTTCATAAGGCTCTGTGGACCCCGCTTAAACTGAGTAAGATAACCAAAGGAGAATTGACTGTATGCTGGTCCTGTGGAGCGTCTATTGGTACTTTTCAACATATGATCGTGTCTTGCCCTAACCTTCAGTCTTTTTGGAGTGAAGTCTGGGACCATATTCACATATTACCAGCCAGAATGGTTCTACAAATATGTAGTATATCAGTCTCTCTGCCTCCCTGAGTCAATCTAATCTGAGCTTAAATGACTAGTTTTTATGTTTTTGTTGCCATTGCACTGTTCACAGTATTTAGAGAATGGAAGAACAGCTTTTTGGTATCTTTCTCTTTTTGGTGGGACTCGGTCTGCCTCATGGCACGCTATGAAAAGAACAAAGGAAAGGATCTTTATTGACTTTTTAGGAAAGTTTGGCTACCAATTATGGACTATTGTAACATTTATTTATTTATTGCATTTGTATCCCACATTTTCCCCACCTCTTTGCAGGCTCAATGTGGCTTACAATACATGAATGGTGGAAATATTAGAAAATAAACATTTAGTGTTACAGAAGGATCTTAATCAACATGATAATGATAAAACATGATAGTAGTATTACAAGCAGATATTGTTAGATAGTCCTGAATATATGTGGAGGAGTTGTGTGTATTCACATTGGTTGATCTTTGTGATATGCCCCTTTAAAGAGATGGGTCTTCAGTAGTTTACTTTCTCTTTGTTCTTGCCATGCACAGTAGAACATTCTGCTCTATAGTTGTTGATCTGATACTGACAATGTGCTGGTGTTTCTTTTTCTCTTTTGGTAGTTATGATTTTCTTGGTTTTTTTTTAGGTTATGTTTTGTTATTACTTTGTACTGTTATTTCTTCTTGACAAAATTACTTGAACAAAAAAAAAACTCTAGCAGTGGACAAATAGTAAATCTTTACTGGGGGAGTAACATCTGGGAAGAAATGAACTTCAAATAAATATTCCTTAAACAGATCTTGATGAGTCATCCCAGAGGGTCTAGGGAAATAACAAACTGCAAATTCAAATGTCTATAAAAGTTGTCCAGTTGTTCAATTTTTTGATGAATCAAAGTTTTATCCTAAACTAACTTGAAATTAACCTTCTTAAGAGTCTTAACTTCCTTTTCTACTTTCTGGAGCTCAAATAAGCAAATTTTGTGAGTCCTCCTGGCTGTTAGCGATATTTTCCACTTTAGAAAACAAAGCTGAGAGTTTGGTTGAAAATTTTGCTATAATTGTATGAAACATGCAACATAGACCATATTGCTTCTAAAGTCACAACCATGTGAAGATTAGAATGATTCACAACCTCCTGTAAAAGAGGGACAGTATTCCCAGATTTCTCAGATGTTTTCAACTCACCCAAGGGCCTCAATATAGATCTCACCTCCGAGGCAATTCCTGAATCTCCTTCAGCAACCTCTTTTATGCTGCTTATCCCAGAATATGCAGTGGATTTTCCCAAGTCCATCTTAATAATGGCTTATGGACTTTTCTGTTAGGAAATTATCCAAACCTTTTTAAAAACCTGCTAAGCTAACTGCTTTTACCACATTCTCTGACACCGAATTCCAGAGTTTAATTTACTCGTTGACTGAAGAAATATTTTCTCTGATGTAATTTAAATTTACTACTTAGTAGCTTCTTTGCGTGCCCCATAGTCCTAGTATTTTTGGAAAGAGTAAACAAGCGATTCACATCTACCTGTTCCACTCCATTCACTCAGTGTTCTATATATCTCTATCATATCTCCCCTCATCATCTTTTCTCAAAGCTGAAGAGCCCTAGCCACATTAGCCTTTCCTCATAAAAAGTCATCTCATCCCTTTTATCATTTTGTCACCCTTCTCTGCACCTTTTCTAATTCCACTTTTGGGCTCATTTTCGAAAGAGAAGGACGCCCATCTTTCGACATAAAATCAGAAGACGGATGTCCTTCTACCAGGGTCGTCTAAATCGGTATAATCAAAAGCCGATTTTGGATGTTCCCAACTGCATTCCGTTGCAGGGATGGCCAAAGCTCAAGGGGGTGTGCCAGAGGCGTAGCGAAGGTTGGACTTGGATGTGCCTAACACTTCGGACGCCTTTGACCCATAATGGAAAAAAACAAGTACGTCCCTGACGAGCACTTGGACGTTTTCACCCGGACCTATTTTTATTACGACTAAGACACAAAAAGGTGCCCGAACTGACCAGATGACCACCGGAGAGAATCGGGGATGACCTCCCGTTACTCCCCCAGTGGTCACTAACCCCCTCCCACCCTCAAAAAAACATCTTTAAAAATATTTCATGCCAGCCTCAGATGTCATACTCAGGTCCATGGCAGCAGTATGCAGGTGCCTGCAGCAGTTTTAGTGGGTGACTGCACTTCAGACAGGTGGCCCACCCTCAAAAAAACATCTTTAAAAATATTTCGTGCCAGCCTCAGATGTCATACTCAGGTCCATGGCAGCAGTATGCAGGTGCCTACAGCAGTTTTAGTGGGTGAGTGCACTTCAGACAGGTGGACCCAGCCCCATTCCCACCCCTACTTGTTACGTTTGTGGAGGAAACAGCAAGCCCTCCAAAATCCTCCAGAAACCCACTGTACCCACATCTAGGTGCCCCCCTTCACCCGTAAGGGCTATGGTAGTGGTGTACTGTTGGAGGTAGTGGGTTTTGGGGGACTCAGCACACAAGATAAGGGAGCTATGTACCTGGGAGCAATTTATGAAGTCCATTGCAGTGCCCCCTAGGGTGCCTGGTTGGTGTTCTGGCATGTCAGGGGGACCAGTGCACTAGAAATGCTGGCTCCTCCCACGACCAAAGGGCTTGCATTTGGTCGTTTCTGAGATGGACATCCTTGGTTTCGAAAATCGCTGAAAATCAGAGACAACCATGTCTAGGGACATCCATCTCTAAGGACGACCAAATTTAAGGATTTGGACATCCCTGACGGTATTTTCGAAACGAAAGATGCATGTTCATCTCCCCGCCCCTGGATCAGGACATTTTGCGAGGACGTCCAAATCTCAACTTGGATGTCCCTTTCGAAAATGCCCCTCTTTATCTTTTTTGAGATGCGGTGACCAGAACTGCACACAGTATTCAAAATGCGGTCGCACCACAGAGTGATACAAAGGCATTATAACATTCTCATTTTGTTTTCCATTCCTTTCCTAATAATTCCTAACATTCTATTTGTTTTCTTAGCTGCTGCTGCTGCACACTGAGCAGAGAGGTCAATGTATATCAGTGATGACACCTAGATCCTTTTACTGGGCGGTGATTCGTAGGACCCAGTTTACAAAGGTGTGCTAGCACTTTTAGCGCATGCTAACCATATAGATGCCCAAAATAATCCTATAGGCATCTACACAGTTAGCGTGCCTTTGTAAACAGAGCCCCTAATGTGGAACCTTGCATCATGTAACTATGGTTTGGGTTCCTCTTTCCCACATGCATCATTTTGCACTTGTTCACATTAAAATTCATTTGCCATTTGGATGCTCGGTCTCCCAGTCTCTTAAGGTCCTCTTGCAATTTTTCACAATCTCGCAAGACTACAATGAGTTTGCGGCAATTTCATGAGACTGCTGTTGAAATATGCGGCAGCCATTTTCAGTAAGGAGGCTGCATGGGCAGGAACGTAGGAGGATCGTTTTGCTTCTGCCCCAGCTGACTACTGGACCACTAGGGCTGTAAGGAAAGCCCAGGGAAGGGGCCTACAGTGGGTCTGGGGTGGGGGGGTTCTCTTTGTGGGCATTTCTGTTTGGGGCGGGAGCCTGCAGGCCTTACATACACTTGAAAATGTTAACTTTGGTTATGTGCAAACTCCTGATAAGTGCAAACTCCAAATAAGTGCTAGTGAAATTTCAGTCTGGAGCCCTTGCATTTAACTGTAGTGTACTGTATTTGTAAACTGCTTTGGCACCAAGGTATAATGCAGTATATAAAATGAATAAATCTAATCCAATCTAGAACCTTTGCATAGCATATCCTGGGATCACTAGGACCTACCAAGTAAAATAACTACTGTGCCTACAGAACAGATCTTGCAAATAAAATTAGGTGTAGTTTTCCTGCTGAATTGAGGGCAGGGGCACAAAGGGTACATAAGTCATATTGGCAGTGGGGGTTGGGAACTAATTCAGCATTAGTTCCTCCAACATTAGGGATGGGTTGCATCCCCATGTTCATTGCATTTCATAAAAATCCACAATTACCAAACATTTTAGACCAGGGGTGGGCAACCTTGGTCCTTGAGGGCCGCAGCTCAGTCGGGTTTTCAGGATTTCCCCAATAAATATGTATGAGATCTATTTTCATGCACTGCCTCCATTGTATGCAAATAGATCTCATATATATTCATTGGGGGAATCCTGAAAACCCAACTGAATTGTGGCCATGGAGGACTGAGGTTCCCCACCCTTGTTTTAGACTATGAAGGTTTGAATTATAGTAAAAATACTTGGCATTTGATTCAAACCTTTTATTCAGGTTTGTGTCACCCGAATTTTGTGGTAATTTGTGTCAACAGAAAGTAACAATCAGCCAAATCAATGACTAAGCTAGATTTTTCTAGACATAATGCCCCAAACTGTTGGTTGTTACAGTTTTTATGTTCTATTGAACTGAGTTATTTTTGCTTTGTAAATCAGTCTTTTTGGGAAAGGCAGCCTTATACATTTGATAACTAAATAACTAGATAAAGGCTTTATATAAGGCCATAATACAAGACTTACAATCAGGGCCACTGAGAGATAGAGCCAGGCCCGAGGCAGGACCACTGCAGCCACCGCAGCCACCCCCACCCCCTTACCTTCTTGCTTCTGCTCCTCACCCCGGTCTGTCACTCTCCTGCTCCTGTGGGCTGGAACCCGGGTTATTGCATTAATGCAATGACTTGGGACCCAACACACAGGAGCAGGAGAGAGACAAACCGAGGGAGCAGAACCTTCTGGCGCTGGGCTTCCCTTGGAGGGCAGCCCAGGGAATCTTGCCCGACCTGCCCCCCCCCCCCCCCCCTTGGCAACCCTGCTTACAATGTCTTATAGAGTAAGTCTGCAAAGAACTCGATGTCTCTAAAAATCTGAAAGTACGTGATGTTCCATGTAAATTGGCAAATAATTCAAGTATTCAGTGCTGTTAACCGTGTATATTTTTGAACCTGTTTCATGGTCGTCCTATTATTAGGTCTCAATTTACTGCTTTCAAGTTTTCCTCTTTCATTCTGTCTCTCTCTTTACTTGTTCATTTTATTATGCTGTTAACAAAATTGTAAGTTTGATGTCAAACTGTACCTAATGTGTACCACCTTGGGTGAATCTCTTCATAAAGGCAGTTAATAAATCCCAATAAATCAATAAATACATACATACATAGTTGGCGTCATGTTGTGCTTTTTTGCATAAGGGAAAACTCAATAACTGTGTCTGGGATTTGGGAATTAAAATGTTTCTCCAGTGTTTCATTATTGATGGCCATCAAAAGAAATAGCACAGGTTCAGCCTGATTATCCTTTTCACTGGAAATATCTAAAAATTCATAGCTATCAGAGCATTCAATGAACTGGGTTGCATTAGAACGGGGCAGGAAAATGTTTAGCTCTGCCCACTGCTAAACAACAGGAATCAGATTATCCTGAGTAGGCAGTACTGGCGTAAGAAAGAACAGATTTGGCCAGGTCTTGGCCTTTCTTTGCATCAGTAGCAGGTGCTGCCCTCTGCAAACCTCCCCCTGTGCAGAAACTGGGATATGATAGAGTGTCTAGTATGTACTTATGTACTTATCTTCAATATCAGTCCATGAGGAGTGACCTAGTGGTTAGTGTGGTGGACTTTGGTCCTGGCGAACTGGGCTCAATTCCCACTTCAGGCACAGGCAGCTCCTTGTGACTCTGGGCAAGTCACTTAACCCTCCATTGCCCCAGGTACAAATAAGTACCTCTATACAATATGTAAGCTGCATTGAGCCTGCCATGAGTGGGAAAGCACAGGGTACAAATGTAACAAAAATAAAAAAAAATAAATGAGCCCCAAAAACTCAGCGGTGCGCCTTACATAGATAAGATTTTCAGTGTAAGGATTTATGCACCCACCTTGTCATCGGTTCTCAAAGGGTTAAAATGCCAATTCACTGTGACTAATGTGTTAATTACTAATAATGTCTTGTATAAACGTTATGATTCAACCAATTTAAATTGTAAATCTTATTATGACATATACTTATCTTAAGCAGAGACTAAGTCAGACGGAGGATGACTCGTTCGACATGACATGTTTCGCCACAAAGGCTGTTTCAAGGACCATCCCTTCAAAACTTCTTCAGCGCCAACTCGGCCTGTGTATATCATACATTCTCTGCCAGAGTTAGTGTGTTCTAAGGCCAGGCCAGGGTAAAACTGCATCTACAGAGCCTGTACGCCACCTTAAAAAGCTGCCTTCAGTCCTACACTGGAGAACAGGAAAGCAGCCTTAAAGAGAACAGGAGAAACTCCAACACGATACCACAACCTGATAGAGACTACCGACATCATCATCCAGGAGGAAGATCCTCTATTCTGAACATAAAAGTAGAATCACCTTCTGCTTACCAACATGGTCCCTCCATGCCCCCAGCATAACCAAGCAGAGCCAGGACCACTGGTATCTACAGCAGTGCTTCTCAACCCTGTCCTTGGGGCACACCCAGCCAGTCGGGTTTTCAGGATATCCACAATGAATATGCTTGAGATAGAGGTGAATACACTGCTTCCTCAGTATGCAAATCACTCTCATGCATATTCAGTGGATATCCTGAAACCCGACCGGCTAGATGTGACGAGGACCGGGTTGAGAAGCATTGGACCACAGTGCTTTTGGTAAATAAATAAAGCAGGCCAAATATGGTCAGATCGTGTCATGTACTCTAGCACTGATCCCACTGCCTACACCCTTGGGATTGACTATCCTTCTGTGGTATAGATGCCTCCTTATTAAGGTGCTCTTTGATACATTTGAGTAGGAGTAGTTGTGGAACTGTTCTGAGAGATACTATGGGGGTAAAATGGAAGGGGTACACACAAGTAGAGTTGGGCCAATCTTCTGTTGTTGGGATCTAAGGGAGGGTATCACAGAGCGGACTTAGAGTCCTGCACACTGCATGGACACCTAAGAGAATGTGGAAGACCAACCTGGCCTTTGGTGTTGACCTGTAGTAGTGAGAGAAATCACAAGCTGAGTGTTGATTTGTGGAAAGACCAACCAGTTACATAGGAAGTCGGGAAGTATAGAACTGAGGCAGGGCCAGTGCAAAGATATTAGGTTCCCTAGGCAAACTTTCAGCCTTGTACCCCCCCCCCCCCCCCACCCCACACGCACACACAATGAACGTTCAGGAAACGTAGACCCCTGAAAATCACAATCATCCCAATACCACCCCTCCCAGAATAATCTGGATAACTGGGCAATTTGGGGAAAACCCCTATGATTTCTTTGACTTTGTGTAGCTGCCAGGATCTATTGTTTGCTTTTACTGCAGCTGCACTGCAGAAACTGCTGATCTGGGTTACTGCCTAGTCTTGTCTAATGGCTGGTCTGGCCCTGAACTGGGGATGCGATGGCTTTGATTTGTTTTTACTTGTTCATATTTGTGGGTTTGAAAATTTGGCATTGCTGCAAAAGAAACATTTTTTTTTCTGATAATGTACAGTAATGTGCAATGTATTCAGTCATGATCATTCACAGCCTTTCTATCCCCTTGTTCCCTCCATCGATCCTTGTATTAGAAACATTTGGACATAAACAAAGTGAGTTTGAGGAGTAGCCTAGTGGTTAGTGCAGTGAACCTTGGCCTTGGGAACTGGGTTCAATTTCCACTGCAGCTCCTTGTGACTCTGAGCAAGTTACTTAACCCTCCATTGCCCCTGGTACAAAATAAGTACTTCTATATACCAAAGGTCCATCAGGCCTAGAATCATGTCCCCAACAGCGACCAGTCTAAGCCACAATGAAGGTCCAATCCTTCCTGTTCATACAGGGACAAGCAATGGCTTCCCCGAGTTTGCATTGCTAATAACTGTTTTGTTTATGGCCTTCTACGCAAGGGACTTGTCTAAACCCTTTTTAAGGCAAGCTATGCTAACCACTTTCACCATGTCCCTCTGGTAACAATTTCACAGTTTGTATGCAGAATGAAAAAATATTTCCTCTGATTTTTTTTTAAAATGTTACCTATTAGCTTCATGGTGTATCCCTGAGATCTAATGCTATTTGGAAGAGTAAATAACTGTTCCTTATTTCCCCACTCCACTCCACTCATTATTTAGAGTCAGCCTAGTGAATGATACATGAAGTCCATAGTGTGAAGTTCTCACATATTTATCTGAGGACTGGAAGAACTGTTATCTGATCAATGTAGGCTGAACCCATTGTTGACCAGCAGCCAGTCAGTACCTGAAACGTATCCATTTACCAATGAAAACTTAGTTAAGTTGTTAGAATGCAAGGCTGTCACTGAATGTGAGTCATAAGTACATAAGTATTGCCATACTGGGAAAGACCAAAGGTCCACCAAGCCCAGCATCTTGTTTCCAACAGTGGCCCATCCAGGTCACAAATACTACTACTACTACTACTACTACTTAGCATTTCTATAGCGCTGCCAGGGTTACACAGCGCTGTACAAGTTTAGACAAGGGGAAGGACAGTCCCTGCTCAAGAGAGCTTACAATCTAAAGGCAAGATCCCAAAAAACTACAAAAACATTTTATGCTGCTTATCCAAGAAATAAGCAGCAGATTTTCCCCAAGTCCATTTTAATAATGATCTATTGACTTTTCCTTTAGGAAGCCGTCCAAACCTTTTTTAAACCCCGCGAAAATAACCGCCTTTACCACATTCTCTGGCAACAAATTCCAGAGTTTAATTACACGTTGAATGAAGAAAAATGTTCTCCGATTCATTTTAAATTTACTACTTTGTAGCTTCATCACATGCCCCCTAGTCCTAGTATTTTTGGAAAGAGTAAACAGACACTTCACGTCTACCTGTTCCACTTCACTTTATCATATCTCCCCTAAGCCATCTTTTCTCCAATCTGAAGAGCCCTAGCCACCTTAGCCTTTCCTCGTAGGGAAGTTGTCCCATCCCCTTTATCATTTTCGTTGCCCTTCTCTGCACCTTTTCTAATTCCACTATATCTTTTTTGAGATACGGTGACCAGAACTGAACACAATATTCGAGGTGCGGTCTCACCATGGAGCGATACAAAAGCATTATAATGTCCTCATTTTTGTTTTCCATTCCTTTCCTAATAATACCTAACATTCTATTTGCTTTCTTAGCCACCACAGCACACTGAGCAGCTGCTATTTGACTCACAGCTCACACATTATTGATTCTAATTTGCTTCTTCAATAAATTTCCCAGTTTGGGCACAAAATAATGGTTTCACCTATTTTATAAATGCTGCCTCGTTTCCTCAGACCTGGCAACATTTTACAAATCATTGCTGAAATTCTGTTGAAGGTAGAAAAAAAAAAAAAGCATTCCACACAGATGCTCACTAGTTAGGCTTTCGCTATACAAAAAAGACCCTAAGGGTAAACGCTAAGACACCCTCAGTATTTAGCAGCAGCTGATTTTTACCATGAGCTAAAAACGCTGGCATGGCTTTGTGAAAGACCCCCCTAAATGTTTATTTAACCATATCTGGACAACAAGATTTCCTATATGTTACAGCAAAATGTGTCGAATGTCTCCTTATCCCAAATGTGTTGAAGCATAACAACATTCATCTAGACAAAGCCTTTGTCTACGTATCATTTCTCAGCTTTCCTCCAATTTGCCTCAAGCCATGAAGGAAATTGGGAATTGTTGTTAAACAAGACTATTCAGTGATGCAGCGGCGATGGAGTCAAATTCCACTCTGGCACTGACACTCCTTCTGACCGTGAGCAAGTGACTTAGGGGGTCTTTCACAACACTACGCTAAAAAGTGGCCTGCGCTCTTTTTAGCATGTGGGTTTCCCACGCGTTGAGGCCACTTTTAGAGTGGCTCTACAATGGCCACAATTTCTTTTTTTTTTCCATGAATGGCCACGTGCTAATTAGTTACATATAGTGGCGTAGCCATGGGTGGGCCAGGGCTCACCCTATTTGGATTCTGGCCCACCCAAAATTGTGCACTCTTGCTATGGCTTGCAGAGGTCCTCAAACCCCGTCAGCTGAAGATTTCCTCCTTCTCAGGCAGCCACTGCTCTTTCAAACGGCAGCTGGCAGCACTTGCCTCAAGCTGAAACCAACACCAGCTCCTCTTCACATGCTTAGTTTTTCATGCATGCACACCCTGCTGGCCGTGGCATCAGTTCAAGGAAAGTGCTGCTGGATTGTTTGGAAGAGCACTGACTGTCTGAGCAGGAGGAAATCTTCAGCTGGTGGGGTTTATATATCCATTGGCATTCCTAGGCTGCCTGACACCCGGGATGGATCTCCGATGCCCCCCTGGGGTGCAGCGTGGCCCTCCCACTGGCGAAATTACACCCCCCCGGGTGCATTTTTACCTGCTGGGGGGGGGGTCGCGCGCCTGTTGGCCGAGTCCGCTCGTTCCCTCCCTTCTGCTCCCTCTGCCCCGCAACAGGAAGTAACCTGTTCCACGCAGAGGGAGCAGCAGGGAGGGAACGAGCGGACTTGGCCAACAGGCGCATGGCACCCCCCCCCCAGCGGCATGCACCCGGGGCTGACCGCCCCCCCTTGGTATGCCACTGTGTATACTCCCTCCTGCTCAGGTATTTAATATTGTGGGCTTGCAGGTGGAGGGAGGGATGAAGAGCAGAGTAGAGGGAGGCTAGGGACGGGGGGAGGGCATGAATTCCATGCCCACCCACCTTAGGCCCACCCAAAATTGGCTGTCTGGCTACGCCCCTGGTTACATAGCCATTATCATATGAGCCCTTACCACAGCTAACCAATTAGCGCAGGACACATATATTCTCTGCCCCCCCCCCCCCCCAAACACACGTCCTGGCACACACCAATCCCAGAACCAGGAACAGCCCTATAATGAGGCCAAGTGAGGTACCGCCCTCAGGCAGCACTACAAAGGAGCTGCATCTCGCCAGCAGCCAGCACTCTGAAGCACTCGTCCTCCAACATCTCATCTTCTCTTCCCTCCTATTCACTGCACCACCGCCGCCGCTGCTGCTCCTTCCTCCCTCCCTCAACCCTCTTTCCCCCGAGTCTACCTTTAATTTGTTTCAAAACTTGCTGGGCAATGGCGGTGATTCACAGGCGCTGCCCTACCGCCAGCCTGATCTTCTCTCTCTACTGCAGTGGCCCACCCTCTCTGAGGTAACTTCCTGCTTCTGCTGGGGTGGGCCATGCAGTAGAGAGAGAAGATGTCGGGCCTGTGAATCGCTGCCGCCGCCCGGCAAGTTTGAAACAAATTAAAGGTAGACTCAGGGGAAGAGGATTGAAGGAGGAAAAGGGGAGATGTTGGCCTGGTGGGTGAGTGGGTGGGCAGGAGAGAGAATATGAGAGATATTGGGCTCAGGGCAAGGAGGTTAGATAAAACAGGAAACGGGGTAAGTCTATCTAGCCCATGGTGTGGGCTGAAGCTAGTATGTGGAGCCTGCCACCACATTGATTCAACCCAAACAGTAGCAAACACTATTGAAAACAATAGTAAAAAGATTATTAGAAACTAGGAAAAAATGCCCGTTTCTGAGGGCCCCCTCCCTCCGTCCGTCCGAGTTACTTGCCTTGTTAGTTCGCTGTGGCGTTTCGTTAGTTCGCTGTGGCGTTTCGGTTTCGGGCCTTGAGTGTCATAGCTCCGCCCTCGACATCATGACGTTTTGACGCGAGGGCGGTGCAGACACTCCAGGGCACACCGGATATCTCGGGCGCCTCAACTTCCGTGGAGGCTTCAGAACGTTGGGGTTGCCTTTTATATAGAGAAATAAGGGACTGCCTATGCGTGGTCCCACTGTAAAAAGTCTAAAGCTTTTCCAGTTGGATAGGCAGTGCCTTTAAATAGTGGAGGACAAAATATTTTGTTATTTTTTCACTTATTTGGCAGCTTTTTAATTTATTTGAATGCTTCCCATATGTAAATATAAATATCATGAAATAACAATTGAATATCACTAAAACAGCTTTAAAAATTATTGTAGCTGGAGAAACAGCATTTATAAACTCTGTATTTTGTGCTAATTTTTCTACACTTTTCTATTCAATACAGATGGCCAAATTTCAGGGAGGATATCCTGTTTCTTGATGGGTTCATCTTAACTGTTGTTGTAATCTGCCTTGGGAAGCCTGGTGTTACAAAGATGATGGCATATAATGAAATTAAATGGTAGAATTAAACTCTCCTTTGATTGGGGCACCTGGAATCACATCTTCATCTGTTTTGTAGAAGTTTACCTTTTAGATACACAAATGGATTATTCTGTTTTGAACACTTTTCAGTTACAAGTGGTTTTATAAGTCAAAATAAAAATAAATATTTTGTTTCATGCAGATCTCCCTGAATGTAGTTTTGATGAAGAGCTGAGGGTGGTGGGGAAGGGGGGGGGGGGGGGCTGCGCCATGTCATCCTTCGCCTCAGGCAGCAGATTGCCTTGGGCTGTACCTGCCCAGAACTACAGTAGTGCCTTTTAGAGTGCAGTAATCATACATTAGTGTTTGCCGCTGGTTAGGAAAACGGCCCTTTAACCTTCTATTTCCTATGGTACAAAGATAGCTTGTATGCCCTGTACCTGTACCTACTGTACCTGATTGTAACTCATCTTGAGCTTGGATTCTGAATGGCAGGTAATTAAAATCTAAAATTGAAATCCAAACTTAGGGATCCTTTTAGTAAGTCGTTTTAACTCGCAGTAGAAATCAGCTGGTGGTAAAAGCTGAGACACCCATGGCAATATAATGGGTGTCTCTGCGTTAACGCCAGCTGGTTTCTACCGCAAGCTAAAAATGCTACTGCAGCTTAGTAAAAGCGGAATGGAGGAGTAGCCTATTGGTTAGTGCAGCAGACTTTGATCCTGGGGAACTGAGTTCAATTCCCACTGCAGCTCCTTGTGAGTCTGGGCAAGTCACTTAACCCTCCATTGCCCCTGGTACAAAATAAGTACCTGAATGTAGTTGCAAAAACCTCAGAAAGGTGGTATATCAAGTTTCCTTTCACTTAAACAGGATGTTCCTTACCATAGACCAGCTAAACCCTTTCAAATATCTAGTCCTACATTTATTCATTCAAAAAGGGTTTCCACTGTCCATTTTGACTCACAGTAGTCCATGTAAAATACCATCAGTTCACATTCTTGAAAGCTCTTGTAGCAGGCAATAGTGTGCATGTTTATATTTAGCTTACTGGAGTGTGAGAGACACATCACAAAATCTTTCTCTGTGTATCTTGCTGCTTTCTCCAACACCTACAACATAGCTTGTGTTTGGCCAAGCAGGTGCTCCAAGGGGGATTTCTTCACAGAGTGAGAGAGTTCAAATGGTGGTCAGGTACATCTTCAAAAACATGGACTGCGGGATACTGTAATGCATTGCCCGATGTTCTTCAAAACTCCCAGCTGCAGTCTTCTCCCTTCAATTTCTAAGGGTCCCTTTTACTAAGTGGCAGTAAGCCCAATGTGGGCTTACCGTGCGCCAATCTACAGCTACTGCCAGCCGAACACGGGCGCTGGTGGCAGTTCCAGGCCCCGGCACATGCCATTTTCCACACTAGGGAAGATAGGGCACAATTGTTTAATGCAGTGGTTACCCAGCAGTAATTGGGCAGTGCCGCGCTAGCCAGTTACCTGGGGAACTGAGTTCAATTCCCACTGCAGCTCCTAGCAAAAACCTCAGAAAGGCAGTATATCAAGTCCCATTTCCCTTACCACATGGCCATGCAGGGGGAGCACTTACCACTGGCCATGTGGTAAGGGAAGTGGGACTTAATATACCACCTTTCTGAGGTTTTTTGCAACTACATTCAAAGCGGTTTACATATATTCAGGTACTTATTTTGTACCAGGGGCAAAGGAGGGTTAAGTGACTTGCCCAGAGTCACAATGAGCTGCAGTGGGAATTGAACCCAGTTCCCCAGAATCAGAGTCTGCTGCACTAACCACTAGGCTACTCTTCCACTAGCAACATTCCATGTAGAATCTCAAATAGTAGCAACAGAATCTCAGTAGTAGCAACATTCCATCTAGAATCTACAAATAGTTTCAACATTCCATGTAGAATCTCAAATAGGGAAATGGGACTTGATATACTGCCTTTCTGAGGTTTTTGCAAGGAGCTGCAGTGGGAATTGAACTCAGTTCCCCAGGATCAAAGTCCACTGCACTAACCACTAGGCTACTCCTCCACTAAGAGCAATCTTACCGCATAGCCATGCGTTTTTGCAGCCTTTTTACCTGCTGCAGTAAAAAGGGCCTCAGCGTGTGGCGTAAACAGCCTCCACCGCTAGCGCAGGTCCCTTTTTACTGCTGCCTAATAAAAGGCAACCTACGAGAATTGTTCTTGTACTTTGAGATACGTCATCAAAGTTTTGATTCAGGGTCTTTTTCTTATTCTAAACACAAGTTTGTGTCATGCTTCCAGCATGTGTTTTCCACCTTGTAAAAATATATTCTCCCAGTGCTGCTTTGAATTTCTACATTTCAATAAGCAAAACAAATATAAAGCTTTCTTACCACAGTGCAGATACCCTGAAGAAGAGCTACAAGCAGAAGCAGTGGCATTGACCCCATGTTGTGCCTCTTGCTGATGGATGTCATGTGGACTTCTATATTCAGAGTAATTAAATTATATTGTACAGTGGGAACTTTAACCCTGCATGGAAGTACTAACAGGGGTTTGTCTTGGTTTTATAAGCTTCACTGATTAACCTTCCAAGATAAAAAGCTACAAGTTATCTCCTAATAACTTTTAAATGGTTACTAGTGCTCATTTTCAAAGCACATAGACTTACAAAGTTAAGTGGAAGGACATTTTCAATATTTATTTATTTGTAACATTTGTATCCCACATTTTCCCACCCATTAGCAGGCTCAATGTGGCTTACATAATACCGTCAAGGCGATCGCCAAGTCCAGTAGATATTAAACAAATACAGTTTAAAATAAGGGTTAGGTAAGGTTAAGGTATACAAGTACAACAAGGGTCAAGGAACTAAGGAATATACAATGTCCATTATGATGTGAGGTTTTGATGCATTACGGAGTTAAGGCATTTAAGTTGGATCAGTAGAGTAGGCCTTGCAAAACAGGTAGGTTTTTAATGATTGCCTGAAGTTTAGATGGTCATGGATCGTTTTCACATTCTTTGGTAGTGCATTCCACATTTGTGTACCTAAGTAGGAGAAATTGGATGCATAGGTTGATTTGCATCTGAGTCCAATGCAGCTTGGATAGTGGAGGTTCAGACAGGAACGTGACGCTCTGGTTCTGTTTCTGGTTGGACGATCTATCAAGTCAACCATGTATCCCGGGGTTTCACCGTAGATAATCTTGTGGACCAAAGAGCAAATTTTGAAGGTAATACATTCCTTGATTGGGAGCCAGTGCAGTTCTCATCGGAGAGGTTTAGCACTATTGAAACGTGTTTTACTGAATATCAGCCTGACTGCTGTGTTTTGGGCTGTCTGGAGCTTCTTCAAAAGCTGTAATTTACATCCCGCAAATAAACCATTGCAGTAATCTGCGTGGCTCAGAATCATTGATTGTATTAAGTTACGGAATATTTCCCTCGGGAAGTAAGGTCTTAGACGTTTTAGTTTCCACATAGAATGAAACATCTTGTTTATAATGGAATTAACTTGGATCTCAAGTGTAAGATGGCTATCAATAGTTACACCTAAGATTTTGAGGCTATCAGAAATAGGAAGAGAATAAACAGGAGTGTTCAGTGTTGAGGGTTTATAATTATTGTATGGGGATGAGAGGATAAGACAGTGTGTTTTTTCGGTGTTCAATTTTAATTGGAATGAATTTGCCCATGAATCCATAATGTTTAGACAGCGCATGATTTCATTGGAGATTTCAGAAAGGTCATGTCTGAAAGGGAAATATATTATAACATCATCTGCGTAAATGAAGGGATGAAGGCTTTGACTGGATAAGATATGATGTCTAAATCTGACTTTGGATGTTTTGCTCAAAATATCCAGAAACCAGGTGGCAAATATAGTGATTTTCGAAACAGCAAAACATCCATCATTATATTTTTCCCGAAAATGGCCACGTGTGAAAAACACATAAAATCAAGCTATTGGAGAGCCATCATTCTTAGTAGACTGCAGGGGCGTAGCCAGACACCCAATTTTGGGTGGGCCCGGGCCCAAGATGGGTGGGCAGAAGAACTCTGCCTTGTCCCACAAGTGATTTGGTCTCTCTCTCTCTCTTGCCTGCATGCCATATGGTCTCTCAAACATCCCCCCTCCCCTGCATAGATTTTAAATAGCAGATTTTCACTGGCAGCGAGAAGCAACTCCTACTCATGTTGACCTCACAACCTTCCCTCTGATGCAACTTCCTGTTTCCAGGAATACATCCAGGGGTGTGCTGGTAAATTTTTAACAACAGGCTCTTTCTCCGGACGTAGCCAGCTCTGCAGTTGGAAGGGCCAGGGGTGGCCGGGGGGGGGGGGGGGGGGGAGGTGAGCAACACTTGCCTCTCTCTCCTCCCTTCCTTTGTGCGGGCACGCTAGGCATACCTTTGCTGGCAGCCAATAAATGGACTGCCACCACTCCCAACGTCTTGCTCTGAGCAGCATGCTGGAACTTCTCTCACATGCTCAAGTCCCAGCCTGCTGCTCAGAGCTGGAAACAAGGAGCGGGGAGCAGCAGCAGTCTATTTACTTGGCTGGCAGGGCTCAGCATCCCCACCAGCAAAGTAAAAGAGAATTCAGCAGGGGGCCCAAGCCCACATTTTGGGAGCCAGTTGTTAAAGTAGCCATGGAGGGCCCTACTTTAACAACCGGCTCCCAAAATTCTCAAACAATTAACAACCGGCTCTTGCGAGCCTGTGAGAGCCTGCTCCAGCACACCACTGAATACATCAGAGGGAAGGCTGTGGGGCCGGTGCAAGCAGTATGTATCAGTCGCTGCAGGCAAAGATCTGCTATTGACAATTGTTGGGAGTTTTCAGCTGGTGTAGCTTGGGGATACCTGCCAGCCACATCATAGGTATGTTGCTACTGGGTGGGCCTGAGCACAAAGTGGGTGGGCCTCGGCCCACCCGGGCCCACCTTTGGCTACGACTGGCCACACAGACATCCCAGCAGATGCCCCTACGGGGCACTGCAGTGGACTTCACATAAAAGCTCCCAGGTACACATCTCACTCTTAACCCCTTATACTGTATGATAAGCCCTCTAAAACCCACCAAAAACTTACTGTACCCAACTATACACCACTACAATTGCCCTTATGTCTGCAGGAGTCATGGGTACAGTAGGTTTTGAGTGGGGGGGCTAACACATTCCACCACAAGTGTAATAGTGTGTATAATGGGCCTGGGTCCCATAGGCGCCCCTTATAAGAGGCTTGGGGAGGCTAAGCCTCCCCAACCCAACCCTGACCATCTTGTGTTTCTTCTGCTGCCCGTCGTCTCCGTCGTCATTTTTACTGCCCTGAAGAGTTCTGCCTCGGCACCGGCGATTCAGACTCAGCCTTCTGTCAGCGTCGGGCTTTCTCTTCAGGCGCGTCTCACTCCTACCTCTGCGGAAAAGAGGAAGTTATGTTAGAGTCCAGGACGCCCCTGAGGAGAAGCCCCGATGCTGGCAGAAGGCTGACTCTGAATCGCCGGTGCCGAGGCAGAACTCTTCAGAGCAGTAAAAATGACCACGGGAGACAGCAGCTGCAGGCAGCAGAAGAAACAGGGAGAAAGATGCAAGACTCCGGGGGGGGGGGGGGGGGGGGGGGTAGCGGAGAGCTGCCCAAGATGAGTGGAAGTGAGCCTTTCTAGTCCAGTAAGTAAACAAGGAAGCCAATTTGGTTAATGTGTTTCCTCAGCGTGACATCCTCACTGCCTTCAGCCCAAACAAAACAAACAAACGTTTGAGCTGCTGCATCCAGGTTGTTCTTGATTGTTGATCCGTAACAAGGCTAAAGCTGTTTCTGTTAATAGGCACGGTATTTCAGCTGGTAGAAAAAGCGATTATAAACTCTGTAGTTTGTACTTATATACCCTGTTTCTGTTTCTTGAGCTTCAGTGGCGTAGCCAGACCTGACATTTTGCGTGGGCCCAGAGCTAACATGGGTGGGCACTATGTATATAGGTTATGAGTAGCCTTTCTTGGGATACATACAGAACATAGCTAGAATGTTTCCTCTAACAGCTTTCCATAGGAAAAATGTATTCAAATTCTGATAGCACCTCAATAATAGCAACACAAAATCCCTTCATTGCTAGGTACTTTGTGAAGTAACACTAGATCCTGCAAAGAAGCTTCTTTTTTTTGTTGTTGTTACATTTGTACTCTGCACTTTCCCACTCATGGCAGGCTCAATGCGGCTTACATGGGGCAATGGAGGGTTAAGTGACTTGCCCAGAGTCACAAGGAGCTGCCTGTGCCTGAAGTGGGAATCGAACTCAGTTCCTCAGGACCAAAGTCCACCACCCTAACCACTAGGCCACTCCTCCACTTAGAGCCTATGCTGCAAATCTTAACACCAATTCTGAATAGGAATACCAGTAACAGTACCTTTAAAAAGGCGGCAGTGAATACAACAGCAATACACATCCCATTGGAATAGCCAGACAAGTCATAGATCCTCACACAAACCACATGCCAGCAGAATCTCTCACCTGCTCGGTCACAGGTAGAACACAGACCAACCTTATCAATTACAAAATAAAGGACCAAAAATTTAAATTTGTCCTGTAGTCCTTCCTTTCCCTACCCCCCCTCCCATCCATCCCAGTGGCCCAGCATCAGCCCTCCCCTACTCTTCCCTACCTCCCCATCCATCCACATAGCCCAGCATCAGCCTTTCCCTTCCTCACCATCCTTCCCATAGTTAGGCATCAGCCCTATCCTACTCTCACCCCTCCCTATAGCCTCAGCCCTGCCCTACTTCTACCCATCCCCTGTTCTTTCCATTCTCACCCTCCCCCACCCTGAAGCACACCAGCATTAAATATAAAACATTTTGGGGGTTTTAATGTCCTTTGCACTGTAGAGTCCACCCCCACCCAGAAACCTGCCTACATTAAATACAAACTTGTTTTTTTATTTTAACCTGGGCACTGTAGAGCCCACCCCCACCCAGAAACTCGCCTTTATTAAAATTTATTGTTGGTGGGTTTCTGGGTGAAGGTGGGCCCTTCAGTGAGGAGCATGGGGGGAAGGGGGAATGCAAGGCAGGCAACCTGAGAATATCAACAGCCCATACTCATTTTGCAGGGCGATCCTACTTAGTATTTCTTTCCTTCATTGAGTGTGGGGTTGATCGGTATAAACTCATTCAAAATCCTCCCTAATTACTCTGTTGCCCGTGCCTTCCTGCTGGATCCACCAGCACACGACCCCTTCACACTTCTGTCGCCATCAGTATAGCGCACATAATTAGGGCTGGGCTTTTATATAACTTTCGCACACCTAAGAGGTGGTACCAAGGCAGTGGTGTGCTGGTAAATTTTTTAACAGGCTCTCTCCCCGGGTATAGCCTGCAATTATTTTTGTTGGGGGGGGGGCGCAGAGGCCCCAGTCTACCTATGCACCCCCCCCCCCCCCCAAATTGCAAGGCTGGCTAAACCCAGAGAGAGAGCCTGGGAGGAGGCAATGCATTACTCTCTCCAGAAAAAAAGAAAGATTTTAAATGCTCCCTGGTTCCAATCTAATGCATGTTTAACGTGGGATAAAATCCCAAAAATAAGTAAATAGATAGAAACTCTGAATGTTGAGCACCTGATTCTCATAATATGATGTCTGTTTTAGTGGACCTTTTAGCAGGAGAAAAAAAATCTCTGCAAGTATATAACACATGCTAGGGTGTCCCTGTAACCAGCCCCTCCCTCCAAATGACACACTAATTACGATTTATAACAAATTACTACTCTACCTATAAAACGTTATCGGTATGCTGCAGCAGCTGGCTGGTATGTCTTAAAATATAAATAAAATTAAATAAAAATGCTACCAACAATTAAGCACAATGTGGTTGCAGCAGCTCATCCAATCCGATCTGCTCCGGCTCCCTCCACCCTCCATTCCCCATCCCAGACTCACACTTTCTGTGGCTCCTCTGGCTCCGTCTTCTCTGGTGGCGCTGCAGGTCCCTCTCTCCTGATGATCTGCTCTCTCTGACAATAAGAGCAGATCGGGAGGGGACCCGCCACCAGAGACACCTTCCATCTGGCGTCTGTCTCCGCTCTGCAGCACAGCCAAGAGGACCAGGCCACGTGAAAAAGCTGCGATCAGGGGGGCACACCGGCACAGAGACCACCACTGGCACTACCGGCAAGTCGAGAAGGCGCGCAAGCGAGCACACCACACACTCGGCCGCTGCACGATCAGTTTTTTTAAAAGCAGTGCTGCTGGTATACATCGGCAGGGAACAGGATACTTCAGCCAATCCCAGGGGCCTTCCTTCAGCTTGTCCTACCCCGGAGGGTTGAAGAAAAGCCCCGGGATTGGCTGAAACAGCCTGTTCCCTGCCGACGTATACCATTCTGACCCGGATTTAAAAATGAAGCAAGGCACAGGTAGGAGAGGTACTGTTTTTGCTGCCAGTGCCGGCTGCCTAAATTTATGTAGCCGCACAGCAGAACTGACAAGCGACTGTAGCCTGCCTATCTAGCACCTAGAAGATCCTCCTGATTGGGTGGGCCTGAACTGAGATTGGGTGGGCCTGGGCCCACCCAGGCCCACCTGTAGCTACGCCCCTGTTGAGCTTATACATCCTGTTTCCGTTTCTTGAGAGCTTATCTGAGTTTATCTTAACTGTTGTTGTACTCTGCCTTGGGAAGCTGGTGTTATAAAGATGATAGAATATTGAAATTAAATGGAAGTAGAATTAAATTCACCTTTCATTGGGGCACATGGAATCACATTTTAACGTCATCACATTTGTAGGAATTTGCATTTTAGATACACAACTGGATTATTCTGTTTTTAGGCATGTTTCAGGGACAAGTGGTTTTATAAGTCAAAATAAAAATAAATATTTTTTTAATGCAGATCTCTTTTGTTTAAACATAACTAAATGGGCTATAAGCCCCTAATGGTGTATTAGGTTCTGCCCAGTGTAATATTTTTGGTACAGTAAGGTTCTGAGTGTGTTTTGTGTTTTGCAGTTGAGCGATTATGGTTAGTATATGCTTTGAGCAACCACTTTATTCTTTGACATATGATACGTATCTAATATCCAAATTTAATAAAAGGTATTAATTGTGACTTTTATTTTTATTTTTTTTTTTTTTTTGTGTGTTACCAGACAATTATGGATTTAAGATCCACCCCTGGCCACACCCCTAACCCTGCCCCCTTTAGCCTCCCCAAACAGTTGGGCCACCAACCACCTATGTTGGGTCCCCATCTCCAAAGAGCACTGCACCAACCACTAGGATACTCCAGGACCTGATGCTCCAATAGGACTGGCTGTAGCATCTGAGGCAGTCATAGAGGCTGGTATGTACTATTTCTTTCACATCTTTGGGGAGGTGGGAAACCACTGGGAGAGTAAGCTGTCATTCCTTTATTCCTCCACTGGTCATCTAATCATTTAGGACACTTTTTTGTGGCTTAGTCATTTTTTAACAGCAAAAAAAGAAGCACAAATGGGCCTTCCAAGAGTGGAACAAGCGAGAGTCCTTTAATGAATAGACCTGGCACGGGCTGTGTTTTGGCATTTATACGCCTGCATCAGGGGTCTGACAAAAGACATTAAAATACAATGTAAATTAAATTAAACATAAATTACATCAATATTATACATATAAAACATGATGAACTGGTGTTCATGCAAAATACAAACTTACATGAAAAATGAGTGTTCTGTGCCAGGGAACTTCCTGAAAATACATGCAAAATGCAGAAATAGTAGCGTGTGGACGCACAAAAAATATATATGTAAAGTGACTAATTGACAAGGAATGATATGCACTTCTACTAGATAAAGACATATACATTATGCATAATAAAAATGATAAAACCTACATAATGAAGTCCAAAATTGTAAATTTACTGCAAGGAGCAATACACATGAAGTCCACACTCACTATTCCAGAAATACACCAATACATTCTTTTCCGAACTCTCATCCCCCGTAATCTCGTCACACTTAAACCTTCACTCACAGAAAATGTTATACCGAATGTTCTTTTGCTAAGGTTTTATCACCCTACCAATTTCCCGTTGTCTCTTTCCATTGTTCCATTGTTCTTTTCCTTGACCTATTCCCTAACGACACCTTGACTTTGTCTCGCTTAACTTCTCACAATGGAATCCATAACTGATTGTAACAAACTGCATTTCCATTATTTACAATGTATTGTAAGCCACACTGAGCCCGCAAATAGGTGAGAAAATGTGGGATACAAATGCAATAAAATAAAATAAATAAATAAATAAATAAATAACATGCATATAAGTGTTAGAAATATCTACAACAGTGTGCAAGATTGTATCATAAATAAAATCTGCCTGTTTTATTTTGAGTAGGTACTCTCAAAAGACACACAAATGCATCATAATGTAGACAATAATGCTGAAAACAGTATAGAAAGAAGGAGATAAAAAAAGATGGATTAAAAAATACAAAATGAAAAATATATGTCCAAGCCTTAAAATATGACTATCAGGCTTCGTTTCAAAAGAGAAGGGCGCCCATCTTTTGACACAAATTGCAAGATGGGCGTCCTTCTCACAGGGTCGCCCAAATCGGCATAATCAAAAGCCGATTTTGGGCGTCCTCAACTGCTTTCCGTCGCGGGGACGACCAAAGTTCACGGAGGCATGTCGGAGGCGTAGTGAAGGCGGGACTGGGGTGTGCCTAACACATGGGCATCCTCGACCGATAATGGAAAAAATAAGGGCGTCCCTGACAAACACTTGGACAACTTTACCTGGTCCTTTTTTTCTTACGTCCAAGTCACAAAAATGTGCCCTAAATGACCAGATGACCACCGGAGGGAATCGGGGATGACCTCCCATTACTCCCCCAGTGGTGACTAACCCCCTCCCACCCTCAAAACAATTTTTAAAAAATATTTTGTGCCAGCCTCAAATATCATACCCAGCTCCATGACAGCAGTATGCAGGTCCCTGGAGCAGTTTTAGTGGGTGCAGTTCACTTCAGGCAGGCGGACCCAGGCCCATCCCCCCTACCTGCTACACTTGTGGTGTTAAATGTGAGCCCTTCAAAACCCACCACAAACCCACTGTACTCACATGTAGGTGCCCCCCTTCATCCTCAAGGGCTATGGTAGTGGTGTACAGTTGTGGGTAGTGGATTGGGGGGGGGGGGGTTGGGGGCTCAGCACACAAGGTAAGGGAGCTATGTACCTGGGAGCAATTTGTGAAGTCCACTGCAGTGCCCCCTAGGGTGCCTGGTTGGTGTCTTGGTATGTCAGGGGTACCAGTGCACTACGAATGCTGGCTCCTCCCACGACCAAAGGGCTTGGATTTGGTCGTTTCTGAGATGGGCGTCCTCGGTTTCCATTATCGGCGAAAATCGGGGACGACCATCTCTAAGGTTGACCTAAATTTCGCGACCGTATTATCGAAACAAAAGATGGACGCCCATCTTGTTTCGATAATACGGGTTTCCCCGCATCTTCGCCGAGTCGTCCTGCGAGGACGTCCTCAGGAAAACTTGGGCACCCCTTTTGATTATGCCCCTCTTTGTTATCCATCCATTACTGTATGTGTTCTACCAAAATATGAGTACCCAAGCGATTGGCATATGAACCATCTGATACTATTAAATAGAAACAGATGGTACTCATAGTTAAAACACAAAAGTGCACATGAACACTTTCCGGAACCTGGTTCAATCCACAGTCATCACTCAGGTTGATTATTGCAACAGTGTTTTCCTTGGATGTAAATCCCAAGTCCTGAAAAGTCTCCAGACTGCCCAGAACACGGCAGCCAGACTTATATTTGGAAAGTCAAGATTTGAAAGCGCCTCACCCCTTCGAGAAAGGCTTCACTGGCTCCCCATCAAAGAGAGAATATACTTCAAGGTCCATACAATTATCCATAAGATCATATCAGGAGAATCCCCCAGTTATATGAACAACCTGATTGACCTCCCAATTAGAAACAGAACAATGTCATCGCGAACATACCTCAATCTACACCTCCCAAACTGCAAAAGTGTCAAGTACAAAACATACTATGCATCCAGTTTCTCCTTTCTGGGTAGTCAACTTTGGAATGCTCTCCCAAGATCCATCCGAGCTATTAATAAATATCTACCTTTCAGGAAAATGTTAAAGTCCCATTTTTTCAAGCAAGTTTACCCTAATGGACCAGCTTAATTCCACCAGATCACCTACGATACTCCTGCTAAGACGTCGACGCTTACTCTGACCCCAATGTTATACTCAATCCCTCATCTTCTTCCCTCCATCCTTTACCATTTCCCTCCAATTCTCCTTCCTTTTCACCTATCATATCCTTGTCTACCTTCCCTATTCTAGTTCATTACGTTCTTTTCACATGTCCTTTGTAATGCCTTTCATAATGTAAGTAGTTATGATCATCACAATTTATAATACTGTTCCTACATTTCCTTGTTTTTACTGTATTCTTTACCATGTAAGATGCTTTCTTTTACTATATAAGCCGCACTGGACTTGCTGTATGTGGGAAAGAGCGGGGTACAAATTTAATAAATAAATAAAATAAATAAATGTGCGTTAAGAACAAGGCAGACCAAACAGAGTCAAAAGAGTAACATCTGATTGCACCGCAGTGCCTATGCTGCATTAATCTGCTCGGATGTGGGAAATCAATCCAACTGAGAAAAGATACAACACGTCTTCTTTTAAACGGTATAACCTGAAGGATGAATATAAATACTGCATGCAAATCTCTCTCATGAATATTCATTGTGGATATCCCAAATACCTGACTGGCTGGGTTGCCTCCAGGATCAGGTTTGGGAACTACTGCTTTAGTCCCTTAACATTAGATTAGTAGTTATGGTCTTAATTCTGAAACTGTGTGCGTAATTTACCGCACACATTTTTCACCTGCTGTTATACAGGTGAACATTCTGTGATGACTCTCATACTGGTACAGGTGGCCAGGTTGTTTTTCAAAATTATCTTGCAGGCCTGCTGGTACAAGGGAACTGCATTCCTGCAAGTCCCCTGTGAGGTCTGAAAATGTCTCCCATAAATATTTTTAAGGTAATGGAACTAGAAAGCCACGTGCCTGCAGTGGCGTACCAAGGGGGGGCGGTCCGCCCCGGGTGCACGCCGCTGGGGGGGTGCCGCACGCCTGTTGGCCGAGTCCGCTCGTTCCCTCCCTGCTGCTCCCTCTGCGCGGAACAGGTTACTTCCTGTTCCGAGGCAGAGGAAGCAGCAGGGAACGAGCGGACTCGGAGCCGACAGGCGCCCGGCATCCCCCCAGCAGGTAAAAATGCACCCGGGGGGGGGGGGGGTCGCGCTGCACCCAGGGGTTGTGTATTTTCACCAGGGGGTGTCACGCTGCACCCAGGGGGGTGTAATTTCGCTGTGGGGGGGGGGGCACATCGGCGATCCGCCCCAGGTGTCAGCCAGCCTAGGAATGCCACTGCATACCTGTGTATTGTCTGTCAGAGTATTTCTGTCCCTGTGCGAACAGCAGTTTTCACACTGCCCGCAAAGTTTGCAGGTAGCTTTTGCCCACAGATGTTGTTCCAGTTATGAAAGGATAAGTATGTGGCTACTTTCACTTTGAAAATTGCCTAAGGAAAAAGTACCCACACATACTAGCAACTCCTTTTGATTAGCACTTTTCAAATAACTCATTTCTGCTGGTAAACACTATTCTGCCTGTGGGAATGATTTTCTAAAATTGTCCTCACGTTTTCTGTTGTAGCAACTGCATATGCAGCAGAAAATCTGCTGTGTTAAAATATAATCATAATCACTTCACAAACAAGATCAGGCCTCATACGCTGAAATATGTTGCTCAACAGCAAAACTTGGAGCTGCATGTATCAGAGGGGAAGCTACATGTAGCAGGCACAGCCCGCCCTCTGGTGTACATAACATGTACAGCAACAGCAAGCTGGAGCAAGGTTTGTATGCTGTGGTAATAAATGATTTTTTTAAATGTTTTTGTATTTATTTATTTATGTGAAGAAAAACCTCAAATAAAGCACTAATATTGACCATAAGAACATAAGAGTAGCCATACTGGGTCAGACCAATGGTCCGTCTAGCCCAGTATCCTGTTTTCCAAACAGTGGCCAAGCCAGGTCTCAAGTACCTGGCAGAAACCCAAATCTTGGCAACACTCCATACTACAAATCCCAGGACAGGCAATTGCTTACCATGTCTGTCTCAATAGCAGACTATGGACTTTTCCTCCAGGAATTTGTCCAAACCTTCTTTAAACCCAGATGCACTAACCATTTTTACCACATCTTCCGGCAAAGAGTTCCAGAGCTTAACTATTCTTTGAGTGAAAAACAATTTCCTCCTATTTGTTTTAAAAGTATTTCCATGTAACTTCCTCGAGTATCCCCAAGTTTTTGTACTTTTGGAATAAGTAAAAAATCAATTTACCTCTACTTGTTCTACACCACTCAGAATTTTGTAGACCTCAATCATATCTCCCCTCATCCATCTCTTTTCCAAGTTGAAGAGCCCTAAACTCTTTAGCCTTTTCTCAAACAAGAGGTGTTTCATCCCCTTTATCATTTTGGTCGCTTTTCTTTGAACCTTTTCTAATTACGCTATATCTTTTTTGAGATACGGCGACCAGAGCTGAACACAATACTCAAGGTGCGGACACACCATGGAGTGATACAAAGGCATTATAGTGTTTTTGGTCTTATTCACTATCCCTTTCCTAATAATTCCTAGCATCCTGTTTGCTTTTTTGGCCACCACCGCACATTGAGCAGAAGATTTCAGCATATTTTCTACAATGACACCCAGATCTTTTTCTTAAGCTCTGACCCCCATGGTGGACCCTAGCATCAGGTAACTATGATTTGGATTATTCTTTCCAATGTGCATCACCATTCAGTTCAATGTAAATGCAAGACCAAAACCAAATTGAAGTAGAGCCAGGGTCCAAGAGTTCAGACTGCCTGACTTTAAGACAATGAATGATTATAGAGATTATTGTAATGGTTCCCAAACCTGGTCCCACAACGAATATTCGGGAGAGAGATTTGCATGCACTGCCTCTACTGCATGCAAATCTACATCATGAATATTCATTGTGGATATCCTGAAAACCTGACTGGCTGTGGAGCCTCCAGGACCAGGTTTGGGAACTACTGGATTATCGAGTTAAGTGAAATTATTTTATGAATATTGTTATATAGTGTTTGCTATTATTTTATTTGGTTTGATGTAACTTTTACATCATTTATTTTATTTAAATTAGGGGTGGCATAATTTTGGGAGTATTTGGTTTTCATTTTAATACATTAACCAAACAGAGGAGAGGGATTCAATAGTGCAACACAAGCAGCATAGCAAGAGAAAAGCACGTATGTCTCTAGAATTTGTGTGAAGAAACAGCCTTTATTGTGCTTTTCTCACACTATGCATTTTAATATATTATCATGATTGTTTTGCTCATGAGAACATAGTAACATAGTAGATGATGGCAGAAAAAGACCTGCACGGTCCATCCAGTCTGCCCAACAAGATGAACTCACATGTGCTACTTTTTGTGTATACCTTACCTTGATTTGTACCTGTCTTTTCAGGGCACAGACCGTATAAGTCTGCCCAGCACTATCCCTGCCTCCCAACCACCAGTCCCGCCTCTGGCTCTGCCACCCAATCTCGGCTAAGCTCCTTAGGATCCATTCCTTCTGCACAGGATTCCTTTATGTTTATCCCACGCATATTTGAATTCCGTTACCGTTTTCATTTCCACCACCTCCCGCGGGAGGGCATTCACTACTCTCTCTGTGAAAAAATACTTCAATCAATAAATAAAAGTTAAAGAGGGACTATTAACAGCAATTAAAGGGAGCATTGAATGTTAGAATCAGCATTAGCAAGGGGAAAACAATAAAGAGACTGTTGTGTTTCATCATAGGAATCAAACAAAAAATAAAATAAAATCAAGCAGTGAAAAAATACAGACACACAGGTGCAGGTCTGGCAACATTTTTCCAGAGTGAGTATTTAAACAAATAGGCTCAGATTTGAGAGTACACTAATGACCATAGTATTCCGTAATTCTGCAGTAAAAACCTATCTTGAGAAATTGCGCAGTTCCTGGTCCTAGATATCTCCCCCTCCCACCCCATCATCTGTCTTCCATCCTCAACCCCTCTTCTGTCTCCATTTACTACTCAGTCCCCAATCCTTCCTCTTCTCCCCACCTCTTCAGTCCTTTTCTCAATCTTCCCCTTCCTTAGACTACAGTATGGTCCTTCACTTCTTTGTCTTTCCCTCACATCTTGTATCCTCTTCTTCAACCCCCCTCCCTCAGGCTTCCAGAGTGCTGACTTAAGCCCTTTCTTTTCCATTATAAATAGCCTGCCCAGCCGCAGGAGCCTTTGACAGAGAACTATAAAGTATCACTGGAAGACTTGGTTGCAGGCAGTGAAGTGGGTCCCTTGAGCTGCCAGAGACGCTACACTTAAGCCCCTTCTTTTCCATCACAAACAGGCTACGGAATATGGCTGTGGGCATGTGCTCGAAGGAGAGTGTCCTAAGGGGCAGGTCCTGCCCCTTTGAAGCCCCACCGGAGCACCTTAGGAACAAGGAGCAAGTCTTGCTGTTTCAATGGGGAAGCGCAAAGGGGTAACGAAGTTAGTCTCAGAGGCAACGGTTGTGAATGGATTTTCATCTACAGACGCCAAAGGTGGCGTCTTTGCCTCCAGTTGTGGACTCTTTTCCATCTCTAAGTGCTTTTCTTTCATCTGGGAGCCCTACCCCACCCTCACAGCCCACTTTGAGGAAAGAACAAGACGGCTCTCCATTAGAAGGTGATGTAGCCCCGCAGTTGGTGTTCATCCCTGGGAATACTGCAGATACTAATTCTGATCTTGATTTGGGACCACCCCCGCCCCCCTGGGAAGATACTTTAAAGTATTTCCTTTTCCTACAGTATTGCTAGCACTCCTATAAAGACTGGTGATATTTCTCTGAAAGATGTCTATGAACTGATTGTTAGTATGGACAAATTGTTAAAAGACAATTAGGGGCATAATCGAAAGGGGCGCCCAAGTTTTCCTGAGGATGTCCTCGCAGGACGTCCTGGCGAAGGGGTGGGGAAACCCGTATTATCAAAGCAAGATGGGTGGCCATCTTTTGTTTCAATAATACGGTCGGGGACACCCAAATCCTGACATTTAGGTCGTCCTTAGAGATGGTTGTACCTAGACTTGGTCGTTTCTGATTTTCGGCGATATTGGAAACCAAGGACGCCCATCTCAGAAACAACCAAATGCAAGCCCTTTGGTCATGGGAGGAGCCAGCATTCATAGTGCACTGGTCCCCCTCACATGCCAGGACACCAACCGGGCACCCTAGGGGGCACTGCAGTGGACTTCACAAATTGCTCCCAGGTGCATAGCTCCTTTACCTTGTGTGCTGAGCCCCTCAGCCCCACCCAAAACCTACTACCCACAACTGTACACCACTACCATAGCCCTTACGGATGAAGGGGGGCTCCTACATGTGGGTACAGTGGGTTTGTGGTGGGTTTTGGAGGGCTTACATTTAACACCACAAGTATAATAGGTAGGGGGGATGGGCCTGGGTCCGCCTGCCTGAAGTGCACTGCACACAATAAAACTGCTCCAGGGACCTGCATACTGCTGCGATGGACCTGAGTATAAAATTTGAGGCTGGCATAGAGACTGGCACAAAATATTTTTAAAGTTCTTTTTTGAGGGTGGGAGGGGGTTAGTGACCACTGGGGGAGTAAGGGGAGGTCATCCTCGATTCCCTCCGGTGGTCATCTGGTCATTTTTTACTGATGATGTAATATTTTAGTTGTATCATATTGTATTTACAGTTTGATGTAACCTGCTTTGAACTTGATGGTTACGTAGGATATAAATATGGATATTAAAATAAATTAAATTAGCATATAGATGTAAAATTTATGCTGGTTTCCTATAAGTAGTCTTATAGGATAGGCTCATGGCCGTAAAAAGCCTTTTTTTTTTCAATAGGCGTCCTTAATGGTCATGTGCTAATTTCACAATTAGCGTGCGGCCATTACTGGCTGATCCCTTACCTCCACCTATTGGTGGTAAGGGCTCACATGCAAATCTGGCAGTAATCAGGCAGCACACATCAATGACCAACGAAATGGTGTGCAGCAAGTGCAAAAATTTTGCAGGAGGGTAAATTCATGGGGCACCACAGACAGGGATGTGAAGACCTGTTTTGATGCATGCTATCTGCGCTGTAGCCCTACCACCCTTTAGTAAAAGGACCCCTAAGTGTGGTAAGTGCTAGAGCATGTTTAATGCATCTTAAAAGGGTTTACAGTGGGACACGCTCAGGCGTTCTGCGGTAATTTCCTGATCTGAGTACACAACATGTGCTCTAAAAAAATCTTTTTTATTTCATCACAGATGGGATGTGTCTGGGGCAGAGAGTGGGCGATATTGTGCTAATCAGTTAGCACACCTTCATTATTATTAGTCTTTATCACTTACAAAATAAGGGCCCCTTTTACTAAGCTGTGTAGGTGCCTACGTGCACCCAATGTGCGCCAAATTAGAGTTACCGCATGGCCCTTGTGGCAGGGGCTTAGCCAGACTGGCAGGAGGGGGGTTCAGAGCCTGAGGTGGGGGGGCACATTTTAGCCCCCCCCCCCAGTGCTGCCGACCCCCCCATCCTGCCATTGCCGGCTTTGCCCCCCTCCCGCCGCCAACCCTCTCGACTCCCCCTCCCGCCACCAACCCGCTGTCGCCTACCTTTGTTGGCGGGGGACCCCAACCCCCGCCAGCTGAGGTTCTCTTCTTCTTGTAAAAGGCTTCCTTCTATTTCTGATGTCCTGCACGTTGTACGTGCAGGACGTCAGACTCACAGAGCGAAGCCTTGCAGGACGTCAGAGACAGAAGGAAGCCTTTTGCAAGAAGAAGAGGACCTCAGCTGGTGGGGGTTGGGGTCCCCCGCCAGCAAAGGTAGGCGACAGCGGGTTGGTGGCGGGAGGGGGGTCATTGGCAGGGGGGTCCAGGGCCAAATCTACAGGGGCCCAGGCCCCACATAGCTATGCCACTGCCTTGCAGTAATTTCAATTTTGGCACGTGTCCGCTATGCGCATCTGAAAAATATTTTTTATTTTGTGGCACGTGTAACGGACACCTGCCAAGTGGCATCTGACGTGTGTAGGTCATTGCCGCCCAAATTCTTTACCGCTAGGTCTATGGCTGGCGGTAAGGTCTCAGACCCAAAATGGAAGTGCAGCAATTTTGATTTTGCTGCACGTCCATTTTCTGCATAAAAAAAAAGAGGCCTGTTTTACAGGAGCACTAAGAAATGGATCAGCGCGCACCCAAAACCCACGCCTACACTACCGCAAGCCATTTTTCAATGCGTCTTTGTAAAAGGACCCCTAAGTGTTGGTAAGTTCTCATGCACTAAGATTTTTTAATGGCTGCCCACTAATGGCAACATTATCACACGACCATTAATAGGAAAAATAAAAAACAAAATTGCCCATTTTACCACTGCGGTAAAAATGGTCTTAGCATGTGGGAAAAACCCATGTAAGGGCACGTTAAGATCACTATTTACCCCAGCTTAGTAAAAGGACCCCTAGTTTGCTGTGATGCAGAAAATAACAATTTCGTCAAAAGAAAAGTAATGTTAAGTTATGTCCAATAAAAAAGGTATCATCTTATTTTCTTTTCCATGTTTTATTTTGTTTGCTTTCTATTGATAGTCAAAAGTAAATAAACCAGTACTGTTAAGAGTAAAATGCATCCTGCTTTAAATTTATGAGATAACCTTGAACAACAGAAAAGCTCTCCAAGTCTTTCCAGTAGCCTCTTTTGCAACCTGACAATAACTTCCAGTTCATAAAATTTACATTTTAAATATTTAATGAGCTGTGATTAGACAAAAAAAAATTACCACAAGAGTGTCATCAATCTACGTGTTCATCACACTGCTGAGGCTTAGTAAATAATGCAACATCAGTTCCTTCATAGTTTGAGTGGCTGTTACTGTACATAAACAACACAGTTATAATTAAAGCCCACGCTACATCAAATATGGCACAGTGCCACAAAATGCTATAGGATATTAAAAAAATAAATTATTTCTCCAACAAACAGTAATATCTGTCTCTTTATGTGTAGTATAGTGCTGAAATGACAATTCCATTACAAAATTAAATTTATGTCAAAAGGCAACTACAAAGCCAAAATGGAGCTAATGCACTGCAAACAGAATGAGGTCAACATTCAAAAACACTTAAGTACAGCACTAGTTGCATAAGTGCATTTTTTTTTTAATTTTCCCAAACGGAAGGATGGTCAAAAACAAATTATACATAAGACACGTCAGGTTCAAAAATGGGCCAGATAGGACCAGGGATTCCAGAGACACAGCCGCCTCAAAAATGGCTGAATTTATTTTATGGGAGAAAGAGGTCCAGCCTCTGCAATACAGAAATACTGATACATGGAAACAGCAGTTAGGGAATTACTCCTCGTACACTGCCTCTCCTCTCATCTCTTCTCTACTCTCCTCATCACACAGTTTTACAGTCCAGGTATATAACCCAGTCGGGGTCTGTGTTCCTCCAAACTCCTTATTGTGAAACACAAACAAAATCCCTGGGTAAAAGGGTTCCTTTGAAACTATATACATGATCTCCAATTGGTATTAAATCCCAACATGGCTTTTTACCCAGTCAAGGTTTTAGTTCCCCAAGTGTTCAGGAAGTAACAACCCTAGAATACTCCCTTAAGGCCTTGTAGCTATCTCCTCATGCTCCTTTAAAGTAAGGCTTCAAATTAAAGTCCATATCATATACAAGGTCATCCTTCTGGCTGTGAGAGCATAGACAAACATATACATATGCACAAATACAGACTCAAGAGTAATCTGAAATAATTGATTGCATCCTTTCCTCAATATAGCTCCCCCTACTGTTACACACCTTTCGCTGCTGGGCTACCTCTTAGTGATTTAGATGTGTTTTCCATTTTCTTTGGTGGAAATTCTACTGTGAAACCTAGTGACTGGACTACACAGCATATGGAAAAAATGGGACCCCTTACATAGTTTCAAAATACTTTGCAATTGTTTAGACATTTTATTTGACCTTTGAAAATACATTAGTATAATGGGGGGGGGGAGGGGCTCTTAGTTAATTCATACTTTTGTATTCGAAGTATTCTCCTTCAACCTTTACACGTTCACAAAGTCTTCAATGCCATTGAGCTGTTGGATCAATGAATTCTGGGGTTTCATTAATCAGTGCTCAGCCGTTTTGTGAGCTCAATGCACTGGAGCTCCATCCTGTTGAAAAATAAAGTACTCAGAAAGGTCATGAATTTCAGGCAGCAGCTTCTGCTGCAGTAGGACATTTTTGGGTTATTTGGAAAAATGTTGGGGTCCCGTTTTTTTCCAGGTTGCTTTGTATGGTGACAGCTTCTGACTGCTACATAGGTGGAGAAACATGGGAATATATGCTGTGAAACCAAAAAGTCCAAAAGGGAGTAGGGAAATGGGATGGCTCTTCAGAAACAAACCAAAAGAAAAAAGCAACACTGGGCCTTCAAGAACAGGACAACAGGAGTACTTTAATAGCCAAAGACCCGACACGGGCCGTGTTTCGGCGCCAAAAAGGCGTCTGCCTCAGGGGTCAAATTGTAGATATAGCGATCGTACAGAGTTCAAGTTGTAAATGCCTTGCGCTGTTTTTGCTGATAACCAAAAAAAAAAAAAAAAAGGCGGCTGAAGGGCCCAGCTCTCAGCTGCAACATGCCATATGTTAACGGCAGAAGCAAAAAGCAGCACTAAGCAAAACAGCAAAACAGGCAAAGTGCACGGTGAGGTTTTAGTACGGGTTTATAATGAATGCCACCATTTTTTTTTTTGGTTATCAGCAAAAAAAGCGCAAGGCATTTACAACTTGAATTCTGTACGATCGCTATATCTACAATTTGACCCCTGAGGCAGGCGCCTTTTTGGCGCCGAAACAAGGCCCGTGTCGGGTCTTTGGCTAATAAAGTACTCCTGTTGTCCTATTCTTGAAGGCCCAGTGTTGCTTTTTTCTTTTGGTTTCTCTGATTGTATACTGTATTACCCTCTCTGTCTGTACTCTTCAGAAACAAACCAATGATCACAATTGTGTTATGTGTGGATTTTCTCTTCGTGCTCCCGCACATTATCACAATTGCAATCTGTTTTGTTGGCATAGCATCTTTTTAAAGACTGTTCAACTTTGATTGTCCGTTATACTTTATTCAAAGCTCTGCGACTATAAAGACTCCTGAAACAGGCATTTTTGCCGAAACACGGAACCGTGTCAAGTCTTCAAAATGCATGAATGTTCCAACAATCAATAAATATTATAATTAACTTTCGTCCTGTGCTTTGCTTCTGAAGAGCCATCCCGTTTCCCTACTTCCTTTTGGACATTTTGATTTTGCTCTCGTAGGGACTTCTGTGTTCCTCCACCTTCTGGTGGTTTTCTGTGTAATATCTGTTGTGACGCCAACAGTGGTCCCTTGTGGTTGAACTGCAAAATTCATTGATGGAAATCTGGCAGCTGTGGCATAGCCAGCAGGGCCTTTGGAGCTCAGGCCCCCTCCAAAATTGTGGCAGCCAATACACGGCTAGCAGGGGTACTCAAGCCCCACCAGCCGAAGAGTTTTGTCACTGGAGCTGCCTGAGTAGCAGAAGTCAACAGGGTGCTCTAGCTGCCAACACCGGTACTCCCAAGCATACTCAGTTCATATGTTTGAATTGTGCATGCCTGCAAGTCCTAGCATCAGAAGCTGGAGCAGCCTGTGGGAACTGAGAGGCAATGCTTGATCCCCTGTTCATCCCAAGCCCCCCCCCCCCCCCCATCAACTTCTGGCTACACCCATGAGTAACAGTGACATCTAATACTTTCATTTCATTATTCTTTCCAAAATAATGGAACATTTGGGTATCACTTCATAGAGACTGGGCAAAAACACAAAGCTAATGGAACATTTTTTATGCAAGCCTAGCCAGACTATGGGGTATATTTACTAAAGGGTGTTAAGTACTACCGTGAACTTAATGCAGGAAGGATTCCCACAAAACATGTTAAATTGATTTGCAGTCATTTCCTTGTCAGCATGCACCAATTGTGCATTTTTTTCTTTTGTAGTTTTTTCAGGAAAGGGTATGTCTTGGGCAGGGAATGGGAGTAGAAGCATAATCCAGGTGATGTGCTCACATTAGAGTGGGCTGACTGGATAAGGCAGACTTAACACAGGAGCACTTACCACTTCCTAGATTTAACCCAATGTTTTAGGTGTGTACATTGTGTTCAGTTTTACTTTTACCTATATATTTTTTTAAATTGTATTCTGTCAAGAACTAATTATACTTGGACTGGCTTATTATAAATTATTTTTTTTAAGTAAATACTACTACTACTACTACTTAGCATTTCTATAGCGCTGCCAGGGTTACGCAGCGCTGTACAAGTTTAAACATGGGGAAGGACAGTCCCTGCTCAAGAGAGCTTACAATCTAAAGGTAAAAACTATGTAGTCAGTGTAGGTATCAGGAATGGGAAGGTGGTTAGGCACCAAAAGCAAGGGAGAAGAGATGGGCCTTGAGTAAGGACTTGAAAATGGGCAGGGAGGGCGCATGGCGTATGGGCTCAGGAAATCTGTTCCAGGCATAAGGTGATGCGAGGAAGAAGGGGCGGAGGCTGGAGTTAGCGGTGGTGGAGAAGGGTACCGAAAGGAGTGATTTGTCCTGAGAGCGGAGGTTACGGGTGGGAACATATGGGGAGAGGAGGGTAGAGAGGTAATGGGGGGCTGCAGATTGAGTGCACTTGAAAGTCAACAGGAGAAGCTTGAACTGTATACGGTAGCGGATCGGGAGCCAGTGAAACGACTTGAGGAGAGGGGTGATATGAGAGTATCGGTTCACACGGTATATAAGACGTGCGGCGGAATTTTGGACAGATTGAATGGGGGATAGGTGGCTAAGCGGGAGGCCAGCGAGGAGAAGGTTGCAATAGTCAAGACAAGAGGTAACGAGCGAGTGGACGAGGGTTCGGGTGGTCTGTTCAGAGAGGAATGGGCGAATTTTGCTAATATTATAGAGGAAGAAGCAACAGGTCTTAGCTGTCTGCTGGATATGGGCAGAGAAGAAGAGGGAGGAGTCAAAAATGACTCCGAGATTGCGGGCTGAAGAGACGGGGAGGATGAGGGCATTGTCAACAGAGACAGAAAGTGGGGGAAGAGGAGAAGAGGGTTTGGGTGGAAAGACAAGGAGCTCAGTCTTTGCCATGTTCAGTTTCAGATGCCGGTTGGACATCCAGGCAGCGATGTCTAAAAGGCAGGCCGAAACTTTGACCTGGGTTTCAACTGTGATGTCGGGAGTGGAGAGGTAAAGCTGGGTATCATCAGCATAGAGATGGTACTGGATTGCTAAGGGATTTCAACCTTTTTTGGCATTTACAGTGAGTCTACCAGTACCAACACCTCTCACATCAATGCCAGGAGTCATTCAGTATTCCAATGACATCTGATGAAGGGATTCCCATTGCTCCTGTTAAATATTTTAGGTCTTTTTACCACCTCTCCAAATCTTCATATACCAGTTACCCACAATTTGTAGAGATAAAAGACCTAAGCTTCCGCTTATGAGAAAAGTAATTTATTTACTTACCAAGTATCGATACAATTAATATTTTCTCATGGGAGGATAGAACTACTGCATTCATATGCTTTCTGTATCTATCACTCCAACATACTGAACTGAAACAGCTATTTTTATACACTTGTATTTAACAATGATTTACAAGGCTTCAGCAAGTTATCTTACTCAGGATCATCTGGTCTTTTTCAAAACTATCTGGTTTCTCTCACCTGCTAAACCACATTCTCATGTTTGTTTATGCTTCCTCCTTTCCCAGGCCTGTTTGCCCATAAGGATATCATATCAGATCATAAGTTCCTGGGCCTCACGATTTATGGCCTTTGCCCTTTGACTCTACTCCAGGGTACATAACTGTGTTTATTATCTACACTCCACTAACCACTCCAGCCCAGATAGATAGAATTCCACCTGGTGCCTACATCCTGAATGAACTGGTTTATTAGAATTTTATGCTGTTTTATTTGTGTATACAAGTCAAGGTGGTGATCAAGTTAAAACAATATAGTTTGAAAGGACATCCATTAAAAACAGGAAAGAGAGCATGAGTTGTGGGGGCATGGCAAAATGGCGACATGGTCTTTGACAGTATGAGCTTGAACTCTGTCTGAACCGCGACTCTGCTGCTTTACCTTGACTTTGTCTTATAACTCTCAATGCCCCATACCTCGGACCTCCTCGCTGATTCAGCAGCGTATTGAGTGGTATGCCGTTGCTAACCCTGTGAGCACGTCAGGAGGCCCTGCTGCATTGGACGATGTGGGAGAGTCTTCCATTCTGGGGTGAAGATTTCTCTCTCCCCCTCCTAACGCCAAGTGTCCCCCGTGCCCAGCAACTGCTTCTGCCGAGCCTGTGGGGCTCAGAAGATGGAAGGCGTTTCTGTGAACCTCAATACAGTGGGAGCCGGTTTGGAGAGGAAATCGTCTGTAAGTTCCATTGAAGGGTTAGGTGATTTTCCAATGCCCTCCATGGGGGTAACCTGGGAGCAGATCTGGAAAGGCCTTTAATTATTAAGCAACACTGTGGCTGAATCAACTAAGGAGGTAAAATCTTTATTAAAATACAAGATTTTGCATCTGCTATGGATGTTAATAAATTGGATTGTGCAAACCAGTTAACAATTAGAAGAAATAAAAGATTCACAAGGTGTTAAAACAACAATAGCAAAAAGGTAAATTATTTCTTCATAAGAAGATAGAGCAAGATGAAAATTACAATAGAAGGTTAAATCTTCATCTTCTGAACTTTCCTAAGCCAACTGGAATGCTTCCTGGAGATTTATTCAGGAAACATTTAATCAAAGTTCTTCATTTTACCCCTGAAACTATATCTCTTTGGAATAAAGTTTACTTCATTTCTACTACCCCCCAAAAACCAGGAGATGGTGTACCAGAGGCTGTTCAAGTTAAAGACGGGGTCTAGGCTTAAATCATTTGTCGGCTGTACTAGAGGAATCGATATCAGATATAGTAGAGAGAGCCACTTTGATTATATCTTTTGTATCCACGCAAAATCTTAACAACATGATGAGATTCTATTTTCCAAACGCTAAGACTTTTTTTTTTTTGGCCAAAAAGCATTGCTGTATCCTGATGTTACTAAAACCACCAGACAAGTGACTAGAGAGATTGAAGCATGCAAGTGCTTAATTATAGTGGATTTTGATTTGTATTTTTTAGTCCAGAACAATTGCAGTCTTTTCTGGATGGGAAGCAAGCTCCGGGACAGAAGATTCAGGTTCAAGTTGGACAATGAAATAGATGCAGGGTTTATGAATCTATGTTAAGCCTTTACCTTTTCTATTTCCTCTAAGGATCTCTCTTTGCATTTGAAGTTCACTTCTCCCAAGTTTGTGGTCTAAGAAGGCTTATTTTCTTTTCCTTTGATTTTTTTCTTATACTATGATAACTCTCATTAGATAATTGTTTCTTTTTCTCTTTTTAGAGAAATTTTATACTCCATAACTTTTGTAAGCTGTTTTGCATGAACAAGTGGTTACCTGTTTAATGTATTCATTGAAAAGTTATAAACTAATAATAATAAAAAAAGAGAAAGCGCAAGCACACAAGGTTTACAAATCAAATCACATAAAATTCATAAATCTGCTTTGACCCAGCATAGAGAGCTAAGATTGCATGTCCAGCTGTCACCAGTGGATTTTCAGGGATAGCTAGGTATGTGCAGCATTCTGACCGGTCCAGATGTTGCTGGTGAAATGCACTCTCTCTCCCTACAACCAAACACAGCACTGATTGTATAATAGGTTTCATATGTTCACTCATTGAGGGCCACAAACAAGTTAGGTTTTCAAGATATTACTAATAAATATAAATCAGATAGATCTACATGCATGCCACCTCCATTGTGCACCTCTGTTGAATAGGCTGAGGATCACCCATTTATTAAAAGTTGTCCTGGCGGGGCACTGGTAATTGGTAACTAAGACATACAGCAGCTACTTAAAGCTAATGTTCAACAAGGGATGGTTCTCAATGGCAATCATTTCCCCAACACATTCTACCACCTCATACAATACTACCTCCTTCTTGATCTGGGACAGTGATGCCAAAAAAACACTCCATAATACCTTGCATAGAGGAGTGTCAGGGATGCTCACCTGCTACCTCAGTGGTCGAAGAGGCTAGGGGCTCCACTTGGGAGACAGGTTTCTTCTTTGAGGATAGATGCCCCAGAATAGCACCAATATCCTCCCCAAAAACAGGTCTAGTGGGTGCTGCATTTACACTTAATACAGCATGGCACTGTTGGAAAGATGACCCAGTAGCTTTCCTCTGTTGATGGCCTTCTGCTGTTGAAAGCATTCTACAAAAACCTAATCCTCAAGAACTATGAAATTTCCCTGTACCTCTCTCTCTGCCTACTTCAGGGTTGCTTCTACTAGGCCTAGAACTGAAGGAAAATAAGAAGATGAAAAGACAAGGGCTCCTTCATACTTTCTACTACCTGCTCTTCCTGAAGGTGCTATTGATGCTGCTGCAGCATCACTTCCTATCTCCTGCAGCAACTCGTTGCCAATCATATTAGGAACTAGCTTATCTAAATTCTCCTCACTGCAAACTTTCAATCAGGACATTCTTCACTTAATGATATAGCTCATTCATTATCTGCCCAAATCTACTCTATAAGTGTCTCAGGAGGAAACAGAGTTCATCTACTACTATAATCTGTTGGTTTTTAGTGATGGTCCCATACCCCTCAAGCCTATTGTTGCTGCTTCTGCCACCCTCTAATGCCTCTGTCTTCATTTGCCCTTATGTGAAGATGGGAGCAGAAAACTGCTGCTTCAGCGTTTCACTGGAACCTGTATTATTGACTGGTACTCTCCTTTTTATCATGTCTTGGTCGGTGGACTACAGAGATCTTGAGATCCAATCTCTGGTCATCACTTTTAGCAATGCTGCTAGCCCAAGGCTGCTCTAGATAAGCTCCCTTTTCTCTTTTGCTTCTCCAATTCCCATGCCTACCTCTTGCAAGCACAGACATAACAATGACAGAGAAATCAGTTTCTTACATTGTATAATATGTAGCAGTATTACTTTTAACGTACAACATGACGGTTCAAATGACTATTGCTTCCTCCTTGTCACTGCCAAATCCATCTCCACTCTGTCTGTACAAATAAGTGTTTTTTTTTCTACACCCATAAAATATCATGGTACTAAAATGAATGGAAACCAATAATCTTTAGGGGCATTCAGGCTGTATGTCTATTCACGTCCTTCACAAGAGAAGTAAACTGAACATGGACTCAGTTGGCACATTTTTCCATTCATTTCAAAATTAATGCAGATTGCTGGCTAATGTCAGGCCTGTGTGCAAAGATATAATATGGTGACATGGCTTATTTACTGGAAACTGTGCAGTATAAACACTAAGGAGGTCTTTTTACTAAGGTGAGCTAAAAATTCAGCTGGTGCCAAACACTGAGGTACCCACTATACTCCAATGGGTGTCTCAGCATTTAGCAGGAGAGAGACCACACCAAGTGTGGAGGTGCACTTGATCCCCACGAAAAAAGTCCAGTGCAAAGTAGAGAAGGAGTGGGGAAGGTAAGCTCTTTCCAAACAGAGAAAGATGTATGATTAAAAAAAGTTTATTGGTAACAACAAAAAAAGTATGACAACACAGCCGTGTTTCAGCACCGGAGCGCCTTCTTCAGGAATCTTATGATGTTGAATTCCAAACTAAACATATGGTACGATGGGACCACAGTCCTCACTATCGAGATCAAACAACTTCATTCTCTCTGTTTCTGTGACCTTGGTACGACAGTGAGGAATAAACTTTCCTTCCTCCATTTTCTTTTCTTTATATAATTAGTCTGATTATTACTAGAGCTACTGCTGTTAGATTTTGTAAGTTTGCTATTATTTTTCCACAACTTGCTACTGATATCTGATCCTGTGCTGGTGAGTAATAAGACTTTTTTCTCTAATTCCTATCCAATTTTTTGTGTTCAGAGAATAGCACCAAATGCAGCCTAGTACAGTTAATAAAGTGAGAATTAAAGATTCAGTACTATGGATTCTTCTGAAGCCGAACTGAGAAATGTCCATATACTGAGAGAGCTGTAACCCCATCAGAGATTCCATCAATTTAGAAAGAAGAGGAATTAGCAAAAAATAGGTCTAAAAATTGAAGGTAATGCAAGATCTGATCCATCAGACTTGGGAATTGGAGATAAAATAAGGTCCATATTTTCTGGGAAAACTCCAGTGGAGAAGATGGAATTGATTAGTATGGCTATTCAATAGAAAAACAACAGAGGGAGCACTCTTTAAATAAGAGGTAGAGCAACTATCAAGAGGAGACAATGATTTTGTTAATTCAAGCTTCAGAAAAATAAACCCTTTGTAAATGCTGCAGAATTTTGCCAAAGAGTTAAAATAACCTGACACTTTATTCCTTTATAATATTTGAATAATTACAAGGAGCCCAACACATTTGGGGAAACCACTTTATTAATACAAATTTAAAACATGCAAGACAATAAGATAAGCAAAATACATTTTTAAAACATGTCATTCTATTATGTCTCTTGGTCAGTTCTTGCCTGATAGTCTTACAACTACACTTTGCTACTACACTTTGCTGCAAGTTACATACCATATTTTGCACGCTTTAGTGCAAATGCACTAGAGTTTTGACAACTGGTCACCACACACAGATCTTCTTGTTTACTATAAATCATAAAATTCAACTTTGCAATAAAGTGCCCTTCCTTTCTACCAAATATTGCAATAAGGTGTTTTATAAAGGGAACCACTGCAGTTTAGATAGGCTGACATATGCAAACCAAGCAGTCCATGGGTTAATCAACTATTACAAAGTGGAAAATTTAGCTGGTGTCCACCAGCCTTTTTAAAAAATGCTTTCATAGCTATGTTGTTATTTCACATGCCCCACTTCAAGTTAATAAAGTGCCACTTTTAACTTTTAAAAAGAACAGTTAATACCCTCCTCACTTCTCTAGCTGCAGTTCCATTTCTGTACCCAAACTAAAGATGTAGATCTTCAGTTAATCCTATAAAGAGATTTTAAAGAACATCAGAGGGAATTCAATATTAATTTAGTAATTTGTGTAACCAATATCTTGTGATCCAAGTCGTCATCGGTCCATTGTTACAATTCTTTTAGCAGTATCTCTCTGAAACATTATGGAAGTCTTTCAATTACTATATTTAAATCAAGCAGAACTATCTTTGGCTAGGCCTGTCACCTGACTATATAATGAAGTAAATGTTGAAGCCATCATTAATTGAACGAGGAAGCTTTGTGAGAGCTGAGACATTGGTGTGTGACCAGGGAGATGTTTATCAATTTGATACTCTTGAAAGATTAAGCATTTATCTTATGTATTTTAGGAGACTTTCCCGATGCAGTTTTCAAAACTATGCGCCTTGTCAGCAGTTATCTGTCTCCTGTTTTCAAGTTTGAGAAGAATGTGTGCTTTAATCTAAAGAATTAAAATGAATAATGCTCAAAAGACTGAGAAGGACTTAGACCCCCCCCCCCCCCCCCCCCAAAAAAAAAAAAAAAAAAAAAAATTTTATAACAATGTTTTGGAAAGAACACAAAGAATTATAAAAATTGGATGACAACTTGGGTTGCAAGATATCAGTTACACAAATTACTAAACCAATATTGATTCCCTGTGATGGTCCATTAAAATCTCTTTATAGGATTAACTGAGGACCTGGATCTTTAGTTTGGGTTCCATTTCTGTAAGCATAAAAGTAGTCATTCTGCTAAGTTGAGGACTACTGTGTTGATGCTGACATTACTCGCATCAGTAAGAATGGTATCATGGCTAGAAAGAAATCCTCACCCTGTAGTCCAAAAGAAGAAAAGCAACCTGCAGATTTGCAGCTGGTTGGTAAACTAAAAACCTGTATCATGGGGGTATTTTTGTATTATTTTGGCAAATTTTACATATGGTCCTCCTTTTCTACTCACATTACTGTAAGGATTTTTCCCCACTGACAAAAAAAAAAAAAAAAAAATGAGGGGGAACACTCATGTATCTGACCATCTGTTTTACAAGAACTAAACCACACTAGGGAAAATAAATGGTAAAATGGATTTGGGAATGGGTTCTATGCCATCCCAACGCACTATTCCTCACCCAATCCCTCAGAGAAAGGGAACCAAAGCATTTCATCCCAAAATGGAAGCCTTGCAGTGTCAAGCCTTTGGAACCACACATCTGAATTTACAGTTGCTTGGCAGTCTAAGTAGGAAACACTTTTCCATTCTCAAAAAGTTAGTTAAACTCGCCTCATATCCTGTATACTTTGCAAAATAAGACCTCACAAGCGTACTAGAAAAGCAGTTCCACAGAGAATACATTGTCCCATTCCTGGCCTCTTATCAGATATTGAGGACTGACCACCATATCAATTATTTGGTTTACTAAGAATGGCAAGAGTCATTTTTTACTCAGTTTTCTAAATACTATAGCTTAAATGTGCTAAAACTAAACTGTAAGGACACTGCTGGTGGATTTTGCCATAACAAGTCAAGCTACAGAAACCTGCTCCCACTCACTGCACAAAATTTTGAAAAACCTTTTCTTGACATTCTCCAATAAAATGGAAAGTGAATGTGAAGACCCCCATGCTGCCTTTGTCATCAGTCTCACATTTCCTCTTAATGATGAGCAGGTCACCCTGGCATTCAGATGCCGTCTTCATAGGATTCTAGTATGGCAATTAGGTATTGCATATCTTCATCCAGAGGAGGACTCTGCAGGCATTTTATTGAAAAATAATGAATTGAATAAGCCTTCTGCTCTTCAGCCAGTTACACAGTACTATTATCTTGTTCCTTTATACTCTCCTGTCATTCTATAATCTTGCACACCCAATTTTATGTTTAGCACACAAATACCTACAGCTATGCGCACAACTTAACAGGTTGTCTGGTAATTAGCACTAAACCAATTATTGGTCAATTCTTGCCAGCAACAATTTACAATGGAGGTGCATAACTCTTAGAAGTCTCTTTATCATGTGCTGTGGCCACCTTTAGCATTCCAGTAAAACGGCCGCAGGTGTTTTTTGTAATGGCCATGCACTAATTTCCCCATTAGCATGAGAGCCTATTTAGGAGGCAAGGGCTCTCAAGTTAACTGGACAATGCATGGTAATGTGCCCATGCTACCCAATTAGAACAGGCATACCTACTCTCTGCCCATGGGCACACCTCCCAAGCTGGAAAATAAAAAAAATAATAAATTTCCAGTGTGGATTAGTGTGCGCTGGGTGAGAAACTACCATGGTAGTGACTTTTTCATGCACAGTAGGCCTGTGTTAGGCCCCGGGCGTAGCCAGACTTCGGCAGGAGAGGGGGGGCCAGAGCCAGAGGTGAGGGGGCACATTTTAGCTCCCCCCCCCCCCCCGCCATTACCAACCCCCCCCTCCCCCCGGCCACCTTTGACGACCCTCCCCTCCCGCCGCAGGCTATCTTTGCTGGCGGGGGACCCCAATCCCCGCCAGCCGAGGTCCTCTTCTTCCTCCAAAGACTTCGTTCTGTTTCTGACGTCAGACTCACAGAAACAGAACAAAGCCTTGCAGATCAGCCAGTGCAGGACGTCAGAAACAGAACAAAGCCTTTGGAGGAAGAAGAGGACCTCCTCGGCTGGTGGGGATTGGGGTCCCCTGCCAGCAACGGTAGCCCACGGCAGGGGAGGGTGGGCGGTAGGGGTCGAGAGGGTCACCAGCAGGGGGGTCCAGGGCCAAATCTACGGGGGCCCAGACTCCCCCTGGCCCCACGTAGCTACGCCACTTGTTAGATCTACTGCACCTTAGTAAGAAGGTCCCTTAGTGAGCAAGTTTTATGGTGCTTAAAATACCAGGAAGTGTGGACATGGGAGTCCTATAACTGACTGCATTTAGGCACAAGCATTTACACCAGCCTTTGACATGGCATAAATGATCACGCTTAGGCACAGAAACACAGACTTATATGCACAACATCAAATTAGCAAATAGCATCCTGGTGTCTTACTTTAGGCAACCTGTAGAGAATTACCCCCCTCTGTCTTGGGGCAAATGTTCCGATAGAATGGACATCTTCCCCATTTACACAGATCTGGGTTAAAAGTGAATAGCCTCTTACAGCGATTTGAAAAGTCTGTCTCCCCTCCCCCCCATTTCACCTATTATTGCTTATAAGTCACACTGAATGGTTTCAGCTCTAAATAAAACATAATTAGACAATAGAAATCTAAGACAGACAGTACTATCATATCAACCAAGTGAAGAAGTAGCTGCCCCTAAATCTAATAACTGGTTGCACCTCCTTTAGCAGCAATAGTTACATATATTCCCTATAATTTGAAGTCTCTCTCACATATGGTTATTAAGGAATCTTGGCCTATCCCCACCTCTCAGGCAAGAGAGAGGTCAAGCAAATTCTCACAAGCATTCCTGAAAACTAAACAGGCTAGGGCCTTGGTTTTCACTCCCAGTCCTCAAGGGCCTCCAACATGTCAGGTTTTCAGTAGGGATAGGTTTTGCCTATACCTCTATTGTACGCAGGTCTCAGCACCCCAACATAACCACCCTGACAAAAAAGCCCTTGACAAATTAGCCCCTCCCACAAAATAGCCGTGCCATATTCTGGGCAGCTTGATCGGGCCCTTTTGTCAAGGGCTATTATGTCGGAAGCTTTTTTTGTTGGGGCCATTTTGACCGGGTACCGCAAGTCATACATATTCATTAGGACTGTCTTGAAAACCTAACCAACGGCGCAGACCAAAATGTCTAGGGGGTGTGCATTTGTCTGGAATGATATGAAACTATCAACATTTCCCAAATTATTCCCATATCTTTTGGACAAAATGACAAAAATTGTTGGTTTTTTTAATGCATCATTAATAGAAAATGAATGCACGGCACTAATGATACTGCTCCTATAAAAGGCAAACAGAAAGACACAAACAAAAAGAAAAAGTTCCGTAAACACAGGAAACAATACCAAACATTTGAGCTGCACACCCCTAGTTGTAATGAAGAGGAGAACCATCATGAGAACGGAAGCAGTTTTTAAATGTGTGCAGCCTGCTTGTAAAACTCCTCTTCCGCAGACCTTTTCAGTCATGCCTTTGTAACGTTCGTTGAAGGAAGTTTACATTGCATGCCATGTTGTTTCTCCCCTACATACATGATTGTAGAGTCTATAGCTTAGCATCTGTCAACATAAGCGCAGTGTGGATCTGTTTTTTGTATAATCTATGGACAAAAACAGCAGTTTTACCATAGAAAATAAAGAGAAAAAATATTTACCATAGTGTCAAAGAGAAACTTATGCCTTGCATTCAGATGGCCAACCACATTGCTACAAACGTAAGTAGGATCACCCCCAGGCAAAGATGCACAAATAGGACAGACCTAAAATAATAAATTGAAATAAAATGGCAAAAGGTGTAAGAAAAATGTGAATACTACAGAATCCGTAGCATATTTACAGAATTAATTTTCATCCAAAGTCCCAATGGTTTACAATTTAATAGTTCATAAATTTGAATGGTTACCTTTTTTATTATTATTATTTTGGAAGGAATGCCTTGACAGTGGATTTCAGGCACTCCAAGAGTAAGAGCTTCTGTGGGGGGTGGGGGGAAATATCACACAATATTACTAGTTTACAAACTAAGGGACTTGTTCACTAAGGCACGTAAGCATTTTTAACGCGCCTACAATTAGCACACGCGCTAACCATGTAGGCGCCTATAGGGACACTGTAGGAGCGTATACGGTTGACGTGCGTACATGGTTAATGCACGTTAAAGATGATAACGCGCCTATAACGCGACTTAGTAAACAGGGCCCTAAGAGTGGAGGAGTAGTCTAACGGTTAGATCAGTGGGTTGAAAGCCAGGGAAACTAATTACTCCCACTATGGCTTTCTTATGGCCATGGGAAGTCACTTATCCCTCCACTGTCAGGAACAAACTTTACCCCCCCCCCCCCACCCCCCGCGCTGCAATGCTGGAACAGCCCAAGCAAAGTGAACGGGCTGTGTCCATATTAGCGCATGGCGTCCGCTAGTGTGGCTTAGTAAACAGAGGGGTTAGATTGTAAACTCTCCAGAGACAAATATATCTACTGTATCTGAATATTAATTCACCTTAAGCTACAACTGAAAGGATGCAAGCCAAAATAAAAAGCTGTGTAGACCAACAATACAGATAGATCTAATGGCTTGTCAAAGTCACACCATAAATATCACTTCCACTCTCTACTGCAACATTACTCCCCCATCCACTAGCACACTGATGCCATCCAATGAAAAAGAACCGCTATAAAAAGAGCTTGTATATCTAAGTCTTGCCGCTTTATCAAGGATTAACCCCTTATGTAAAAAAAAAAAAAAAAAAATCAAATAAGATAAAATATAAAACTATAGGGGACAATTTTGGATCTACACATTACAAACTGTTAGCCCCAACAGACTTAATGCAAAATTACAATAGGCTACCTTAATTTAATCCTTGGCTCCTAATTGGTGGGTTTCTTTATCAGCTGATTTTAAACGTAGATTGTAAAAAGACACCATGTTTGATGACTACAACATCTCAGCATACAATGTTTTGGCATTAAGGTAATGACAACATATCATTTAAGATGCTATTTAAATACTTGAATTTTGATTTGATGTTTTTACACATGGGGGGGGGGGGGGGGGAGGTTGATCCTTGATAAAGCCATGAGTCAGCGAAAGATAATTCATGTCGGACACTAACGACCTTCTATAGCAGACAAATCAAGCTTAGTAATAGCGTATTTTGATTTCTGAATTTATCAGTATTGAAAGTATGGAGTATTCTCTACCTAATGTAGAATAGAGGTTTTCATGATTTGGGAGAATTCAGGGTGATTAAAAAAAAACATATCACCTGACCCCCATACCAAGGTCCGCCAAAAAGACTTTCAGAAGACTTAGATATACAAGCTTTTCATAGCGGTGGTTTGTCTTCTAGCTTGTGGAAAAATTACTACTACTGTCATTTCATTTGATCCCATCAAAGAAAGCATGTTATTAGTTCAGGTTACATAAAATTGTGTTCTGGAACTCCAGAAATGAATTATTCCTAACTAACCTTTATAAGAGGTAACGCATTATTACACATCTGCTGTTCCCTCATTCCTAAATGCATTAGCACTCCTTTTCATGCAACCAACATACGACAGAGAACATTGATACTTGGAGTGTAGCTTACATTGACAGACACAGAGGGGAGACAAAAAGGGAAGATGGATGGTGGACAGAAGAAATGTCAACACAAGAGATCCCAGAAAAAGCTAGAAAAAAAAAAAAGCAGAAGAAAAAAACCAGGACCAAAGCAGTGATCAGAAAGCTCTTCAGCTGGGAGAAAAGAGTGGAGTGGAATGCGTGAATCGCTTGTTTACTCTTTCCAAAAATACTAGGACTAGGGGGCACGCAATGAAGCTACAAAGTAGTAAATTTAAAACAAAAAGATGATATTTCTTCACTCAATGCGTAATTAAACTCTGGAATTCGTTGCCAGAGAATGTGGTAAAAGCAGTTAGCTGAGCAGGGTTTAAAAAAAGGTTTGGATAGATTCCTAAAAGTCCATAAGCCATTATTAAAATGGGAAAATCCACTGCTTATTTCTAGGATACGCAACAAAATGTATTGTACTGTTCTGGGATCTTCCCAGGTACTTGTGACCTGGATTGGCCACTGTTGGAAACAGGATACTGGGCTTGATGGACCTTCAGTCTGTCCTAGTATGGCAACACAGGTACGTAGAAAAATATTTTTCCTTCTCTAAATGTATTAATTGCAATATGTCAGCTTCGGAAAAAAAAGTGTGCATCCAATGTCTTGCATTTCAGTTTCTATTACTATGACAGGTTTTCTATGTAGGTCTATAGTATGTGCTGTTTGCTGGATTTGTTTACTGGAGCTCTGAAGGTGTCCCCCAACCTCCCACCTGGTCCACACTACATTAAAAGATTACGCCACTGGATAAAGACAATTCCTTAGTACCAACTTTACATACAAATGCATGAGAGCCAGTATCATTGGATAGAGAGGCCATACAAAGGGGAGTGCTCCAAGGATGCAGCTGGCCCAGCTACTTGGGGAAGCAAACTTTTGTCTTGTCTTAAGTTGCACAGAGTATGCCTATCTACTACTACTACTACTTAACATTTCTAGAGCGCTACTAGGGTTACGCAACGCTGTACAAATTAACAATAAGGACGGTCCCTGCTCGGAAGAGCTTACAATCTAAAGGACAAAATGTCAAGTTGGGGTAGATAAGTTTTCTGAGAAGAGGTGTAGTGATTAGGTGCCGAAGACGACATTGAAGAGGTGGGCTTTGAGCATTGATTTGAAGATGGGTAGGGAGGGGGCACGGCGTATTGCCTCAGGGAGTTTGTTCCAGGCATGGGGTGAGGCGAGACAGAAGGGACGGAGCCTGGAGTTGGAGGTGGTGGAGAAGGGTACTGAAAGGAGGGATTTGTCTTGAGAGCGGAGATTACGGGTAGGGACGTAAGGGGAGAAGAGGGTAGAGAGGTACGGAGGGGCCGCAGATCGAGTGCATTTGTAGGTGAGTAAGAGAAGCTTGAACTGTATGCAGTATCTGATTGGGAGCCAGTGAAGTGACTTGAGGAGAGGGGTGATATGAGTATATCGGTTAAGGCGGAAGATAAGACGTGCGGCAGAGTTCTGGATGGACTGAAGGGGGAGTAGATGGCTACGTGGGAGGCCGGTCAGGAGTAGGTTGCAGTAGTCGAGGCGAGAGGTAATGAGAGAGTGGATGAGAGTTCGGGTGGTGTGCTCGGAGAGGAAGGGGCGAATTTTGCTGATGTTATAGAGGAAGAAGCGACAGGTCTTGGCTATCTGCTGGATGTGCGCAGAAAAGGAGAGGGAGGAGTCGAAGATAACACCGAGGTTGCGGGCAGATCTACATGCTCTCTGACCCCCACCTCAATTACTCTCCCCGTTAGCCCATCTCTATCCAACTTACTCCCATCTTCCTTCAGCCATCCCCCCCGCCCCCCCCCCCCCCACACACACTCCTCCCCTTTATGCATTTTCTCTCTGACCCCTATCCTAGCTAGTTTCAAACCCCATCAGAATTTCACCAGCCAGCCTCTACCATTTCATCACCCACCTCAGTGGATAGGGGTGAGAAATGACTTATGAGCAGCTACTCCTTACCCCGGCTTTTCCCTAACCTTGGCTGGAGTATACTCAAGAAGGCAGGGGAGAAAAGCAGGTCGATTAGAGAGACAGAGTTTTGTCCACTAGCCCCCACATTTGATATCAAACACTGAAAAAAAATGAACATACAAACTGAAAAAGTGCAAGGTATGGGAGTAGCCTCTATACTACCTGTCCAGCCCTTCTATTGAGCCTTCTTTGCATATTTCCCCCGTCACGCTAGTTGGCTCTTAAATATTTGGATGTAATCTTTTGACTCCACACTTCCTTTCTAGTCGCACATCTCTTCAGTTGTCTATTCCTGTTTCTACTTCCTGCATCTTATCTACTCTAAAACACCCTTATCTGGATGATGTGAGTTGTGTTGCCATACTTTATGTGCTGGTTGCCACAAAATTAGACTATCGCAGCATTGTTTATTCTAGGCTTCCAGCCATTGCATCAAAAAGAACACCTCTATCCATACTCTGGCCCACGACCATCGATTTGATCAAGTCACTTACTTGAAGCAATATCCTTGGCTGCCCATTCCGTTCCACATTCAACCCAAGGTCCTTTATTCTGGCTCTCCTCCTTATTGCTTACCATCCACCTTGTGCACTCTATTTCTCATTTGGTAATCACCTTTCTGTTCCACTGTGCTAGATTGGAAACTACCTGCCATTTTGTCTTTTCTCTCTGGATGAAATTTGGTTTGCTCAATTTGTTTCCCCAGTTCTGTGATCTCCTAAAGACTTGGTTCTCCTTTCCCAAAAGGTGCCATGATCTCATCTGTGTTGGCTGCTGGCAAACTGAAGGATCCCCTCTCCATCCTCTTGATGGTAAATTTGGTAGTGCTGTCTATCCTCTTTTAGTATTCATGTTTCCTGCCCCTGGATTCTTCTCTCTTTCCTTTCCTATTTTGAGTTTAGTTCCTTTCAAATTTCTCAACTTTTTTTTTTTTTTTAGTTTGTGCACTGTTTTGATCCCTGTTCCGAGAGCCTAACATAAACAAAGATATCAGAGGCACCCAAATATCCACAGCCAAATTTGGGTGCGATCCAGAGATGCACTAACAACTTAACTGATTAGTGAGCCAATTATCAATTGACACTAAGCTAATAAGCACCTGACATTAATTAGCACCAATTAAGGGTTGCACACCATTCTATAATCCTGGACATCCAAATTCCATAGCGTGCAATCCAAAATGAGGCAGGGCCATGGGAAGGGCGCTCTCAAAGATGTAAAGGAGTGGCCTAGTGCAGCGGGCTTTGATCGTGTTCGATTTCCACTGCAGCTCCTTGTGACCTTGGGCAAGTCACTTAACCCTCCATTGCCCCAGGTACAGAAACTTAGATTTTGAGCCCTCTAGGGACAAAGTACTTGCATATAGGAGTTTCTATATATGGCGCAAAAAAAAAAAAAGTTGGTGCAAAAACCGGTGCCAACTTAAGCGTATTCTAGAAGTGGCACCTAGATTATAGAGTATGCTAAGTTGATATCTCAGTGCCTAAAAACTATGCACATACATTTACACCAAAAACGTGGCGTAAATCCCGGCATGTAGATTTACACGGACTGGGCCATATTCTATAGCTACACGCATAATTTAGAAATGGACATTTCCCTGCCCATAACCATGCCCCTTTTTGCCTGCATGCGTTAAAAAGTTCTATGCACTTCGTTACAGAATACGCTTAGCAAGTTGTGTGCCTAAATTCTAATTGTCAATTAGTGCTCATTAGCTTGTTAAGTTATGTGCATCGCAGGACACTGGAAGCCTTTAGCATCAAGAGTTGCACTCTGCACTCTTAATTTTCTGTCAATAACTTAGTCCAGGCTTGGTTTTGTTCTGAAATCAAAGTCAACAAAAAACAAAAGCACAATGGCAACGTATCCAAAACAAAAATGCATAAAAAAGTGCCTTCACCCTCCTAGGTCGCTCCCGAATTCTGGGAAACCCCTGTCCTCTGATCCACATTAGCACCTTGTGGAATGAGATACTCTGGGCCCAGTTAGCTTATGCCCAGAGTGAAGCCCCCCCCCCCCCCTTGAATTTTTAACTGTCTTGCACCAACATGTGGCCCGAGACAGTGATGCAGCCCTGCTTATGCAGAGCAGCACAGAACATCTACCTTCTACGCACCACCACAAGTACAGTCAGACCCCTTTCAGCACTGTATACCTCCAGCAATACCCAGGATCATACAGCCCAACCCTTGCATAACATTGCACCAGGATCCCTGTTAACATCCCAACTAAATCCATCTGATGCTAGTTTCCTCTGCTACCACAGTTGCACATCTTCAGCCATAATAGCTTGACGTGGATGGTTCCGGCATTACTCGTAAACCTTGGTGTGTGAGCTGGTGATATGACCTCACTTCCCAGTTTTTTCCCCCAACCACACCTGTGGCCAAAGTTCAGAACCATACAGTCTAAGGAGATCTCTAAGCTGCAGTAGCGTTTTTAAGCTCATGGTAGAAATCAGCTGGAAGTAAATGCTGAGACGCCCATACGAATAATGGGCGTCTCAGAATTTACCACCAGCTTATTTCTACTACGAGTTAAACACACTACCTTGGCTTAATTAAAAAAAAAACAAAAACAAAAAAAAACACACACACACACCACAGCAACTCTAAACAACTCGATGCTATACCCCTGATTTTTCAGGTCCTGCAGGAACACCAGAGCAAGGGGGAATAGAGGAGACAACCAGTGAGAGCATGAAGGTACACAAGGGATGCAAAAAAGATGAACTGGAGAAAGACTAGATGCTGTGTGCAGGGTTTCTATAGAATACATTCTCTTTACCTTGCCACATAACTCTTAGACCTACTTTTTTGTAAAATATTAAAAACCACCACTCTCCCCATTTATATGTGGTGGAATACTGTTTTACCACAAATATGAAAAAATTATTTAAAAAAAAAAAAAAAAAAAAAAGTCTTCCAGCTAAATATAAAACAAATTGTAAAATGGTTAAAGCTTGACTTTTACTCATCTTCTCCATACTCCTAATCTCATAATATTACTAATAAAGCCAGTGAGAAGTGTTTTTCTTTTCTCTCTCTCTCTCCTGTCCTTTACATGAATTTTGCAATTTGCTGTTGTAGTTACGCTGAATTGTCTTCTGTTATTCTATTTTTAAATTTAATAAAAAATACTATGACCAGATTAAAAAAATAAAGCCAGTAATCAATGCTCATGTTTATATATTATTCTTTTTACCAAGTTATAATTGAAATTTATTGCTGACGGACCATTTTTCTTTATGATTGTTATAACTCCGTGTTTGATTAAAGAATTGAATCACACTGCAGCATCTCCCGTCTCCTCCAAACTCTTCTGCTCTGTTCCACTCCCAATCCCTGTCCCCAGCATGATCCAGCATCTTTCCCTCCAACCAGGATTCAACATTACCTCCTACATGTCAGCCTACCTTAAAAATGGCCTTCTGTTGGTCCCCCAGCTGCGGTGCACATGTTGCCTGCAGTCTGTTCCAAAGCTTTCCCTCTGGCCTGTTCTGCTTCCTCCAATATCACTTCTGTTTTTTGAATGGGTGGGATGGGTCAGAGGGAAAGCTTCGGACTTGGATGCAAGCAGCCACTGCCAAGGACCAACAGAAGATCACCTTGAAGAAAGGCTTGGGGGGATTGTAAGCTCTTTGAGCAGGGACTGTCCTTCTATGTTTGAATTGTACAGCGCTGCGTAACCCTAGTAGTGCTTTAGAAATGGTTGTTGTTGTTGGGGGGGAGGGGGGAGGTAAAGGAGAATTGAGTGGGGGCAGGTGCCAAATCCTGAACGGGGGGGGGGGGGGGGGGAGAGAGATGGCGTGAGCGGCAGACCCTCAAGCAGAACTGGAGTGAGATTACCAGTGGAAGCTATTGTCAAAGCAGTAAGATCCAGCAACCACAAAAAAAACAAAAAAAAACAACTTTGTGTTGCTTACCACCAAGTTTTTGTTCCTACTTATGGGGGGGGGGGGGGGGGGGGGGGGAGAAAGAGAGATAGAGAGAGATAGAAAGCGATTTGACCGCCTTTCTGCGGTTACAAAGTGCATTACATATTATATACAGGTACTTATTTTGTATCTGGGGCAAATGGAGATTCAAGTCATTTGCTCGGAGTCAGAAGGAGCTGCAATGGAAATCACACTTGAATATTGTTGATCATGTGATTAAAAGTTTGCTAGCAAAACGTGACATACATACACACATATACATACCCACACACAGAGACACTTATAAACTTGAATAAAACAATTTTAAAAATACAACACATCTAAAATGAGCTTATTTCCATCACCTTGTTTTTAAAATAAAAAAAATAAAACAAAACATTTTAACTTAGAAATGGAGGAGGAATATGCCCCAGCAATTACCTTTGCAACAATCTCAGTGGAATGTCTGCGGTTGACGTGCTCCACTAAACCTCTCCTGTGATAGTCACGTTCGTCACACATGGGACACTGATACGTGGGAGGATCTCTGAAAACCCAAAACAGAACACAGCATGAACCAAAACAAAAGGCTTCCCCAAATCCATAGGACTGCAAGGAGAAATAAAGCGCCTTCTGCTTTCTTTTTTAATTAGCAGTGGAAGTAGACGCCTCTGAATTTCAACATTTTGAACTCACAGTTATACTCTGGGAACATTTGCATATGCTGTGCTAAGGGGCATCATTTTTATATATGTCACTAACTCCAGCAGGCAGCTCATGTTCGGTTTGTAAAGAGTTGGAGCACCCAGTATCTGAGCGATTGTTTGAAAGGAAATTCATCCAAGGGGAGCAGGTTCTCGTCAGAGGGAAGGAACGTGCACATGCTAAGTGAATAAGGGAGAGGACTAGGAAAAGTAAGTGTTCTGTGGCAGTGATGTAGCTGCCTGGGGCCCCCCAAATTTCCTCTGGGCCCCTGGGTTTGCTGTCGGGAGTCCCCAACCTCTAGCAGCTGAAACGTTGTCCAGCGCTGGTCTCCGGTGCCACTGCATTGCCTGCCCTGCTCTGTCATCCCCTCACGTCCGGCACGCTCTGTCCTTTTAGTGAAACTCAACATGCTCAATTTCACTAAAAGGCGTGCGTAATATGCGAGGGAAAGACAGAGCAGGGCAGGCAGCACGGCAGAGACCGGCACTGGACAACGCTTCAGCTGGCGGGGGTTAGGGAAGCAGAACAAAATGTGCCCCCCCCCCCCCGCCTCTGGCCCCCTCCCATTGCAGTCTGGCTACGCCCCCGGGGGTTCTAGGGTATGAATCAATCTATGGTCTACCCCACAACCTGGACACAACCCTTACACACACGTTTATTTTTTCTAAAATGCTTGATCCTGCTGCATGTTTAGGAAAAATATATAGACGAGTATTTCCCTGCTATCTTATGATTATTTTTATTAGAACAGGTTCACGTTCAGCAGGGCTTCTGTAAAATGGGTCATAATTCTGAACATATTAATTTGGGGTCTAGGCCAGATGTGGAACATCCAATCATGTTTTCTGTCCCTTGACGTTAACAGGGCCATGGAGCTAAATTTTGATTCCTAAATTCATTACTGCTGCCCTCTCTGGCTGCTAGAGCCGAATCCGCCCCCCTTCTCTTCCCACCAATACAGCAAATTCTTTCTGCCCCACCCAGCCTTGAAGGATGACTGCTATCCGCCTCTTCTTATCACATAGCCAAGGCTACCCAATTATCCAGCCAAATTCTATGAACCACAATCCTGCACTGTGCAGAATTCCCCCAGGAATAGCCAAACAGGTCCTAGTCAAACTTAGTGGGGTTAAATGAATTGTGATAGAGGAAGGGCGGGTGGGTTGGACCAATTTAACCCTAGGATACAGTGAGCATCAGTTTTACCAGGACCAACAACTTATCTGAACATCCTCTTATCCCACTTCAAACTGGGAAACTGACTTTGGCACCCCTTATGGAATATTTTAAAGATTTAGAGCAGAATTGAAAAACAAAGTCTACTCTGAAGTTCCTGTTTTCTGACAAACTCATTTTTTTCTTGCAAAACAAGATGAAGTCATGTCTCCGATGTATTTTGTGCAAAAGAGAAGTGGAGCATGTTCGAGGTTCAAGAGATAAGCCATCTGGTCAATGGCTTGTTTACTTGAAACCAAGAACATGTGACTACATTCTGTAAGGAGGTTGGAGGGTCTAAGCAGCTCAGGAGGAGGTATGGGGCCAGACTACATTCCCCACAAGGCCCTGAGAGAAGGGATCGGGGTGGTAGGTCCCAAAACCCAGTATGGCCCCCACGTGGAAGGGAGGGGGAAAGGACTGGAGAGAGCAGCTGCTATGGCTGGCGTGGGCCAGAAGGGGGAGCAGGGATGACAAAGCTCAATACCCTTGGGTTAGAAATCAGTACAAGATTCCTTCCACCTGGGAGGGGGAGGAGGTCTCCAACCAACAGCCTAGCAGAGAGGCAGAGTTAATGGAGTGTTTGGAGGAAGGAGAGGCTGGAGAGACCAACACACCAGGTTTGGAGGAGCCAGTTGACATGGGGCAGAGTTGCAGGGACTGAAGGCAGTGGGTGGTCACAGGAGTCAATTAGCTGTGTTTTGGGCGGTGTACTGCCATTCTGCAACCACCCAAGTGGAAAGACTTAAAACTGAAACCCAGGCTGTTGAACTGGGGGAGAACTTGGATTTAAAGGGAAGTTTTTTTCTTGTTGCTTTATTTTGGAAACTGAATGGGACTTTAACCCCTTGAACTGAGATTTTGTGGAGGAGGGGAAATAAACTGTTTGGAACTAAAAGCTGTGTTGTCTGGAAGGACTTTGTTTGTGGACTGCTAAAGGGAGCCTACCACCCCTGAAGGTTTGCTACCGGGATTACAGTTATTACAATTCTCTTGCACATCTTTTGTAATTTTCCATGGCTCTGAAAAAAAACCTAATAAAAAGGGGAGCTTTGAACAGTGAAGTCAGAGGCTCACCCATGGGTGGATGCACTGCGTAGAACCAGACTCGCTGAAAAAAGGGCTACACTCAGCTGATGTAAAAAGCCTGGATGTAGTAATTAATGACCAGTGATGTAATGATTGTTTCTTTTTAAACTAGAGATAGGTATTGTTTCCTTATTAGTTATATAGCTTAATCATTGTGTATATATGACAATAATGACATACACTCTCCGCTTTGAGGTGAATCCATCTGTAATAAAAAAAGTCTCATTTACCCAATATGAATACAAAAGAATCGGCCATAATTTATTCTCTGAGCAGTCTGTAGTAATAAAAGTAAGCAGGCTGTACTTTCAGAGCAATGCACACCCAGAACACACTAGTAACTAACTCACCGGTTACTTGTTAAAAGTGGGAAGTATGAAGGATTTGGGTTCTGAGGCTCACAGCAATATTCTTTTTGATAGTCATAGCAGGACCGGTAATGAAGCGTCATCTGAGAGAACTGAACCTGTAATCCAAACCCCCAAATTCAGATCCCAAAAGAAGAGATCACAGGAGAAGACAAATTTTTAAGGTCATTTCTGATGGGGGGGGGGGGGGGGGGGGAGAAGGAGAGTATGTATAAGATTTCATTAAGAAATGTCCAGCATGCAAATTTCCCACAAGCAAAAACATATACAGTACTGTTTTCCTGCAGCTGCTAGGGAAAGTGTTACCCTCAGGCTTGGGAGCTAATTTTCAAAGGGAAATTTGAGTACTGCAATCGTCGAATTAAACATATTGGTTTCTTCACCAATAAGATTTTTGTTTGTTTGGAATAAGTGCATTACTGTTACTTTCACTTTTGTCAACTTTATGAGAAAGCATCTGCAGGCAATTGCTGCCTGCACCCCAACCCTGTGGAAAATGAGCCAGCAGATCAGTATAATATCCAAAATATTTTTATTAAAGATACCGTATATAAGACAGTTGCCCAACTGTCTTATATACGGTACCTTTAATAAAATATTTTGGATATTATACTGATCTGCTGGCTCATTTTCCACGTTGGATTTTGCAGATCGTTTGCCTTGCTGTTTTCTGGGACCCCCAACCCTGTGGGACAGTAAAGTGAACACAGAAGTGAAAAGGTGACGGCCTCAACAACTCACAGAAGCTCTGTAAGTTTAGATACTGTTACCGTATAATCTGAGCAAATTTCTGAGGCTTCATGCCTAAGTAATCTACCAAAAAGAGGTCCCAAGCTTGTCAAAATAAAATGTGTCATTTACCAGAAGTTAATTCACTCAGGAACATTTTTTTCATAGATCAATTTGGAGCTATTTAAAAATGTGTGTGTATATAATGGGCTACATCTTTGACACAGAAGAAAAAGGTTCTTTAAGTGAAATACAGGCAATACATTTCAAAGCATTTAAACTAGAAGGTGGGGGTACTAAGCGGAAGCAGAGGAACTCCAGAAGTCGTCCCCACAAAAAAAAAAAAGGGACAGCAGTAAAGAATTAAAATAAACCATCTTAGCTACTCGCCTATCAGCAAGAAAGTAGATGGGGAGATTAGGCAGGATAGACAATGAGGCGTATTTTCTAAACGCTTTTTTTTTTTTTTTTTTTGTTACATTTGTACCCCACGCTTTCCCACTCATGGCAGGCTCAATGCGGCTTACATGGGGCAATGGAGGGTTAAGTGACTTGCCCAGAGTCACAAGGAGCTGCCTGTGCCTGAAGTGGGAATCGAACTCAGTTCCTCAGTTCCCCAGGACCAAAGTCCACCACCCTAACCACTAGCCCACTCCTCCACGCCACTTTGAAAACAAGCGCCAATATGTAACTGGAAAGCTATGAGAACAAATGTTCGCAGTCTATGCAACCAGTTCATGATCTGCAAGCCCTGAAGTTACAACCATACTTGGATATCGATTGTATCACAGAGACGTGGTTCAATGACTCCCATGAATGGGATGCAAACATACCGGGCTATGCCCGATTTAGGAAAAAAGATAGATGGTCAGAAAGGTGGAGGGTATCTTTGTATGTGAAAACCAATATTAAAGCAAGGGACCTGGGGAAAAGGAATATAGCTACTCTTAGAAGGAGATGATGGAAACTCCATGCACACAGGTTTTTATCTACAGACCTTCAACACAGAGAATCTGGACAATGATTTGGTCATAGGTATGCAACAATTGGGAATGAAGGAAGAAGTGCTGTTGCTAGATAAACTGCCAGATGCAGATTGGAGGGTCTCATCTGTGGAATCAGAAAGAAGTAGTTGGATCGTGAGATTGAAAGATGCTATGAACCGCTATGTGGAGAGTGTTGAGGAAAAAGCAGATGTACTTAAATACTCCTGTTTTCACCAATGAAAATCCTGGAGTAGGACCTCAAACAGCTTATAAAAAAGTATATAGGAAAATGAAGTTGATATTGCACCATTCACAAGAGAAAGTGTTTACGAATTTGAAGAAAAAAAAAAAAAAAAAAAACTAAAAATGGACAAAGCCATAGAGCTGGATGGAATCCAGAGTCTTGAGGAAACTCAGAGAGGTTCTGATGTGTCCACTTAAAATATGTTTAATAAATTCTTGGAGCTGGAGGAGGTTCTATGGGATTGGAGAAGAGTGGGTATGGTCCCTTGTCACAAAAGAGAAGATAGAAAAGTGGTAAACTATAGGACAGCAAGCCTTACTTCAGTGGTTGGAAAGGTAATGGAGGTGCTACTCAAGGATAGGGAGTTTCCCAGAATCCAACAGGTTACAAGATCCAAAGCAACATGGTTTCACCAAAGGAAAATTAGGCCGAACAGATCTGATCAATTTCTACAAATCACCACAGAATTGGATAGTGGACATGTGCTAGATGTAGTCTACTTAGATTTCAGTAAGGGCTTTGACAGTCCCTCATAAAGGGGTTCATAAATAAACTCACCGGGCTAAAGTTAGGATAAGTGGTGAACTGGATTGGGAATGGGTTGACTGACAGAAAGCAGAGGGCGGTGATAAATGGAGTTTACTCAAAGGCTAGAAAAGCAAGTAGTGGAGTGCCTCAGGGATCAGTACTGAGGCAGGTTCTATTCAACATAAATGTTGCGAGCAACATTGCAAAGGATTAGAAGGAAAAAATTTTGCCTTTTTATGGACGATATCAAGATTTGCAACAGAGTTGATTCCCCGGAGGGAGTGGACAACACAGGGTGTAGAAATCCAAAAGAGCAGTATGCTCTAGGAGGATGAGAAACTGACACACATGATCAGGAGACCTTGGGGGTGATAATATACGAGGATCTGAAGACAGCAAAACAATGTGACAAGCTGATGGCTGTTGCTGACGAATGCTAGGCTGCACAGAGAGGTATAACCAGGTGGATTTGATGCTCCTGTACACATTGTGAGACTTGGAGCTTGAGAGGAAGGTGACAAATCATATGAGACGAGACTGGAGGACTTCAATATATAGATGAGTGAGAGAGAGAATGAGAATGATAAATAGTAGTAGAAAGGTATTAACATACATACAAACCTCTTGCAGAGACATAGGGGGCGGTAGAACTAGAGAACATGAATTGAAGTTGCAAAGAGATAGACTTGGGAGTTATGTCAGGAAATACTTTTTCATAGAGAGTTGTGGACACCCAGAACACAGATAGTAGAGTAAAAAATAGTGAACGAGTTCAAAAGTGCATGGGATAGACACAGGGGATGCCTAAATAGAAGAGGATGGAAACATGTCTGTTGAGGTATTATGTATGTCGGGCAACTGTAGTGGGAACCAAGGCTGATTCTAGACTTCTACAGTCTGTATCCCACAAAGGTGAATGATTACAATTTTGCTAACAGCAAAACAATAGTGAAATAACCAAACATAAACTAAATACAATAAATGAGGTAAACTTGAAAACAACAAACAAACCTAACAGAACTACCAGGAAACAGTAGCAAAAATAAAACAAAATTTAACACCACTGGAATTCAAATACCAGAGATATAATACATCAGTATAATACTAATGATACTCCTAATAAGCATGCATTAGAACATTCAGCTAACAGAGATATGATGCTAACATTTTCTACAATAAGGCTTACCATATAGCTGAGTGACCAAAAGCAGATATATGATGGGAACAAGATGCATGGTACAGTCAGTTGGGATGAATAGCTAAACCCAAAGATTTCTTTGTATAGTTAAGAAAGAGATAAGGAACTCATCTAAGTTTCAGTGTGTGTAGCAAGCTAGTCCAGGTGCAGAATGATCTTGTTTGGCATAGCAGAGACTTGACAACCAGTGTTTTAAGTATGGGTGGCTGGGGCCTGCACACAAAGTGGCAGGTGAAGCTCTATCTAGCTGGGCAGACTGAATGGACTGTGCAGATCCATATCTGCTGGTCATTTACTGTATAAAAAAAGGGTTCCAAACAATAAGGCGATGATATTCAAGGGCTTGTGCAGTTAGCTTTTGAAGCAACAGGATAACTCGAAAGGCACATATGCCCCCCAATTCTATAACCAGACGCTTAAATTTAAAGCATTGTTTGCACATCAGTGCTTGCAGAGGGCTCGGCAATATTCTACAATTTAGCACAAGGAGACATGTATAGGGGAGGGACAACATTTGCATATGAAAATAAACTTGTGTCATATTTAAGCATGCCCACTTATTCAAGCCATAGACCTGGCCAAAGTAGATGCATTTAATATAGGCGTGTCAATGCTAACTTATGCATGTAAAATGTTCTTATAGAATAAGCTCACAGCCCAAATGAAGTGGGCACCTAGATTGTGGCACCAGTTATAGAATTGCCCCCTTAAGGCGGCACACTTGTTTGCAGGTTGAGATCTTGGACAAAAGTTGCACTATTTTAGTTCCTGCAACAGAAAAATGAATGCAAGGAAGAACTTATAAATATAGAAATTTGCTCAAAAAGAACAAATGAACTCTCTCTGGTGGATGCTAAACATTGAAACACCAGCCAAAACGCTATAGTTGTTACTGTACAAGTTTTAACTTGAACACTTTTATGTTGTGTTTGGGGGGTGGGGGGGAAGGGGGTAAGGAAGGAGGAAAGGAGATTTTCCTTTTTCAATATTCCAGGAATATCAAAAAACTAAAATCTGACCCTTTGCCTTTTCCCCTGAAATGAAAAGCCAACATGTTTTATGATTACACATAACCAGATGATGACGGCATGAGGACCACAAGGCCCATCTTGCCCACTTTCATGCCTGGTGGGATGCAAAGACCCCTGCTGATCTTCAATTCTCACTTCTTTCTAAACTAACCCCCCCTGTTTATACAGCCTCACTAGCGGCTAACACAGCCCATTCAAAGTGAATGGGATGTGTTGGCATTACTGCGGTTTTGTAAACAGGGGCCTATGTATCCCTTGGTTTCTTTTGCCATTTTGTTTTGCCTCCACTGGGAGGCCATTCTATGCGCCAACCATTTTGTCCAGCAAAAGTATCCCCTTGTAGAATAATGAAGCCCCCAATGATCACTCATTCCCCTGCAAGACGTTTACTTCAAGAGAGACATTCATATATTATATCACCCACCCCATCTCCTCTTCCTCTAAGGCTGTGATTCTCAAGAGGTTGAGACATACCCAAGCACTCAGGTTGTCAGGATACCCAAAAAGTATATGTATGAGATAGCAAATCCAAATTTATTGTGGATATCCTGAAAATCGGACTACCTGGGCGTGTTCCAAGGACTGTGGCTTTCAATGCAAACTATCATTGCAGTAATCTCTTTGGACTAACCACTAATTACATACACCTCACCTGCTTTCCACAGCATTTGCAGTTGCCAGAAAACTTCCTCATATCATTTTGAACATCAGTGGCCCTTTGAGGCGTACATCTCTCCATCTTAGAGATCTGTCCCCGACACATAGGACAATGTGGTCCACTTGTTTTCATTGCTGTCATGAAGCACTTCCTGCAAAATCTACAAATACATTGCTTACATACTGAAATTAGAAGTTTACTGCGGATTACCTAAAAGAAAAATCTGACATTTCTGGGATGTCAACATTTTCAGTAAAGAAGTATAAATTAAATTTTGTTATAAAAGGGGTCCTTTTACTAAGCTACATTAGGCACCAACACATGTCTAACGCAGCAAAATAAAAAAAGTCTAACTCAGGATTCACAGTTGTGTTCAGTCTTGGGATGTGTGCATTCTAATCACATGCTAATTATTTTTTTTTTTTTTTGGGGGGGGGGAAGGGGGTGTCGGGGAGGAGAGTGGTCAGTCCTACACTAACTAGTTAGCACCTCTACATTATCGTGTGTCAACTGGTTACCACATGGATAATGCAGGAGCCCTTACTGCCTACCAAAGGTGGTGGTAAGTGCTCCCGTGGTAATATTTTTTAAAAATGACCACATACTATTGACGTTAGCTCACAGCCATTAATAAAAAAAAAAATTTTTTTTAAATTGGAGGTTTTATGGCCATGGTAAAAATGGCCTTAGCAAACAGGAAAGAGCCGCGTAAGGGTATGCTAAGGCCAATTTTTAACCACAGTTTAGTGAAAGGACCCCAAAGACACTAAGCACTTGGATATTTGGAATATATATAAAAAGATTTTAGTTTCCAATGAAAGTTCATAATTGGGTTCAGATTATGTTGGTAATTGGAAGGCTATGCTGCCTAATAAGAAAAAGGTAGCAGTGAAAAATGTTTACACTCTTTATTTAAAGAGAAGTAGCTCACCTCTATTCTCCAGAACAAAAAAACAAAAAATCCTTGTCCATGAAGATCCAGTTATTGTTTTGACATGTAAATTGCAGCAATCCCATAAAGCTTAAAAAAAATATATCAATGTACAGAGATTAAAATGCATCTGAGCTTCTATTAGCAACCAATGAAGTTTGAGCAGAAGGGGCGTTACCTGATAAGTACATAAGTAATGCCATACTGGGAAAAGACCAAGGGTCCATCGAGCCCAGCATCTTGTCCACGACAGCGGCCAATCCAGGCCAAGGGCATCTGGCAAGCTTCCCAAACGTACAAACATTCTATACATGTTATTCCTGGAATTTTGGATTTTTCCAAGTCCGTTTAGTAGCGGATCAAGCTGTCTTGTATTTCATATTTATCTAGCTGCTGTATTTTGTAAAGTTTGAAGATGTTTTATTAGCATAATAGTGCAACCTGCATATACAATAATCTAGTTTAAATAAGGGCAAGTACTAATGTTTATAATGATCGAAGTTCAGTATTTCTTAGATCCTAGAACTTAAGGTTTGAAAAGTAAAAATCTGCAATGGTTAAAAGTCTTGCCGGTTAGATTTTCTGGTAGTAACCCCCCCCCCCCCCCCCCCACCCCTCAACATTTTTTTTTTAAACGAAAAGATCGCTGCCCAATCTAACATTCTTGGATTGAAATTGTGTTTTTGCTATGAGATAAAAAGCTATCATCCACATATGTATTTATGAGCGAGGTAAGGCTGTTCCCAAGAGTACTCAAATCAGTATATAAAAAACCTAGGGGGATCTTTTACTAATGCGGAAACAGGAAATGAGGGCGGCACCAGAGTAGAGAGAAGGGAAGGCTGAAGCACCGAGCCTGCTCGCCTTTCACTGCTGCCGCCAGGACCCTGAGGTAAGAGGACTTAAATTCTGGGCAGCACGCAGGAAGGCGAGGACGGAGAACTGCTGTGGGAGAAGAGGTCGGGTTGGGGTCGGACTGGCACTCGGATGAGATGGGGGCTGAAAAGGGGCAGGTAGTGTTTGGGGCGAGTTACTGGACATGGATGGGAGGGGAAGGAGGAGAAATTGTTGGACACGAAGAGAGGGCAGGGGAGAGAGGAGAACTGCTGGATATGAATGGAGGGGGGAGAGGAGGGGGGAATGCAGCACTTGTAAAAAAAAAATATATATATATTCAGCCCAATCGTTTTGAAAAGTTGGTCCTATGCCCCCAGTTAGGGATGTGACCTGGGTAGGCACTCCATAGGACATCACTGTCCTGCACTGCCTGGGGTCATGTACTTTCTGCGGTTGTGCCAATTGGAGTTGCGGCCAGAAAAGACTGGCAAATGCTGCCTTATAGCGTCAGCATCTAGATCTGGATATTACCATACTACAATCCGTTAGTATGCACAGCTTTCCAGATGTGTACCTTTTTTCTGCCCCGTCTCTATACAATTAATCTTTTACCCAAGGGCTTTTTGCCTTATCCTAATTTAAAGCTCTCCTCAATAGATCAGAGACAGTTTGTGACAGAAGACACTTTTCTTTAATAAGTGGATGACATCCCTGCTTAGTAGGGAAATGGTTAAAATAAAATGAATAAAGAGAGAAAAGATTAAATTTTTTTTTTAAGTCAAAAAGTTGAGCTTTTAGTTTGGATTTGAACAGGGCTATAGGGAGCGTGATGCATCGATTCAGGAAGTCTATTCCAGGAGTATAAGCACAGCAAAATAGAAAGAGGAGAGTTCAGAGTTGACAGTAGAGGACAACGGCACAGACGAGAATACCTTACCAAGGAGGAGTATAGGGACAGATCAGAGGAGCCACAGAATGAACACACCTGTAGGTTATCAAAAGAAGTTTGAAATCTACATGGGCATGGCTAGGTAGCCAGTAACATGACGTGGAAAGAGGGGCTATTGTAGAGTAGCGACAGATAAGTCATGTAACGGAATTTTGAATTAATTGAGGGAGGAGAAAGTGATCAGTAGGAAACCTTTGAGGAGCAGGTTGCAGTAGTCTAAAGTGGGAGGTGATTGTGGATAAAGTATTTTGATAGTACATTTCTGAAAGTAATGCATGGTTTTGGTGATGCTATAAAGGAAAAAAAAAAAAAAGGTTTGGGCAGTATATTACATATGGGAGAGAGGGAGACAAGGTGCCCAGGAATGACAGCATTATCGAGACAGACAGAGAAAGATATTGATTTAAGGGAAACGTAAGAAACTCTGTCTTATCCTACTGCTATCTGAAACTTAACATGGCCATTTCCGCTCCCATCCCCCACAGTGATCTACAAGATTTAAAGGAGCCCTTCCAACAAAATACCTTTGTTGAATACAGTTATTTCTAGATCCTTACACCACTTTCATTCTAACTGTTAAATGTGCAGAAATTAAAGTCCTTTTATCATCATTTACTCTATAAAGAGTCCTCCCATCTATCTCCACTCTCCTCCTCCTTTCCAGTTTCTTAGGGTTCCCCTTCCTCTCTTCATGTTCATTCCCCTGTCTTCTCTTTCTCTGCTACCCAATGCTAACTGATCTCCCATCCACCCCAATTTTGCCCTCCTTCCTAAAAGCAGCTTAATATTCTCTTCCTCTGACCTGTCCCTCAACTGCCTCTCCTTCCCCCATATCACCTTTCCCATCCGCTTCAACCCAAGTCTGTTGGACTATGCATGATCCTTTCCCTTTTTCTCTAATTCCCATCGCACTGTGGCCTTGACCTGCCCTCCTCCCTCTTCAAGGTAGCAGCACAGCAGAACTTAGACCCTGCTGAGGTGAGGTTCTCTCACAGTACAAGCTGTGGGATTTGACGCATACCACAAGACTGACAGCAAACAGTGGAAGGATAACGGACCACTGAGTGCTGTTCAACCACTGGATAAGATGAGCACGATGAAGGTGGTGGCAGCTAGAGCTGCAATAAGGAAATCATAGCAGGATTAACCCTTTGATGGGCCCTAGGCAAACAAGCACGATGGATCCCGCCCCTTCATTGCAAAATACATTTTAAGAACTCCCACATACAGAGACCAGTGTGGTTCCAACTGAAGCGGAAGAGTGGCAGTAAGAAGCACTGCTCACCGATGCCTACCGACAGGACAACAATGCACAGGAGGTTGGAAGAATTACCAGATCTCTGCAGTCAGCTCCTCCCTTCTGCCTCCCTTTCCGTTTCCAGTAACTTATGGCAAAGCATTGCCGTGGGAACCATTGAATTAGCACATCTGAGAGGACCCATCTAAAAACATTTTGGTCCTAGGCACACGCCAAGTGCAACTATCCCTTACTCCTGCCCTGCTATCAATACAACATTTTTGCAAAGAAGAGGGGTGTGGCAAAGGAGGAGCAATATTTTTATTTTATTTTTGGGGGGGGGGGGGGGAGGGGGAGGAGAGTGCACTGCACTTGTCACCTCATACACCTACAATCCCAAGAGTGGAGGAGTGGCCTAGTGGTTAAAGCACTGGTCTTGCAATCCAGAGGTGGCTGGTTCAAATCCCACTGCTGGTCCTTGTGATCTTGGGCAAGTCAGTCACTTAACCCTCCATTGCCTCAGGTACAAACTTAGATTGGATATTTCTCTGTCCCAGGAGGGCTCACAGAGTACCTGAATGTAACTCACCTTCAGCTACTACTGAAAAAGGTGCGAGCAATAACTAAATAATAAGATTTTCCACTATAAAACAAACACACCAAGGCATTATTTTAAAGTTGGTTAGTAAAGCCTCCAGGGCTTCTTTTACAAAGCCGCACTACCCATTCCTGCACGGTAAACAAGAGGAAGCCCATTCAATTCCCATGGGCTTCCTCTCATTTACCACACAGGAATCACTAGCGTGGCATTGAAAGAGAGGCTCTAAGGTGTACTTTTACTAAAGGGTTGGTGTGCAGCGACGGGCTTCCCGCGTGCCAAGCCAAAACTTCTGCCAGGCAACTGCAGGAGTCCAGCGGTAGTTCCCACCCCCAGCAAGCGCCATTTCCAGAACTACAAAAATATATTTTGTAATTTTGTAGCACTGAGGCTTACCTGGTGGTAATCAGTACTGCCAGGTTAGCGCGGGAGCCCTTACTGTCACCTAAATAGGTGGCGGTAAGGGCTCCCCTGGATATGGCCACACAGCAAGTGGTTTACTGCTTTTCAGAAAAAAAACACTCCAGCCTTTTACCCACTTGGGGGCATGCAATCAAGATACAGTAAATTTAATAACATTTTCTTCACTCAACATGCAATTAAACTCTGGAATTCGAAGCCAGAGAATGTGATAAAGACGGTTAGCTTAGTGGGGTTTAAAAAAGGTCTGGACGGCTTCCTAAAGGAAAAGTCCATAGACCATTACTAAATTGACTTGGAGAAAATTCACTGCTATTTCTGGGATAAGCAGCATAAAACGTATTGAACTTTTTTGAGATCTTGCCAGGTATTTGTGACCTGGATTGGCTACTGTTGGAAACAGGATGCTGGGCTTGATGGACCTTTGGTCTGTCCAAGTGTGGCAATACTTATGTACTTATGCGGTACAAGGGGGCATTGGAGCATGTCAAAAGCACGTGCCAACACCATCGCAGGCCCCCTTTCTGCAGTTTTGTGAAAAGGACCTCAAGTTTGTTCCTAAAGCAAAAGGAGGGTGAAATGACTTCCCAAGGTCATAAGCATGGGCGTAGTCCCCCCAAAAAAAACACAGGGCTGGCGCAACGTTGCAGGCAGCTCTTCCCGCCCTCAGCTCCTGGACAGGCTTCCTCTTAGTTCCTTCCTGCCCCCCTCACGCGCATTTAAGCCTTTTAGTTTCCTCGCAGTGAGGAAAATAAAAAGGTTAAAACACACATGGGGGGGGGGCAGGGAGAGTTGCTGGACATGGATGGAGTGAGGAGAGGGCAGGGAAGAGAGAGGAGAAATGCTGGACATGGATGGAGGGGAGGGATGACAGAGGAAGTAGATGCACATGGATGGAGGGGAGGGGAGGGGAGTGAGGAGAAATGCTGGATATGGATGGAGGAGAAACCGATGAATTTAAGGGCTGGATTGGAACACTTTGAGGGCAGATACCGAAACTGGAGGAAGGATAGGGACAGGGCTACAGATGGTAGACAGGACGCATAAGGACACAGGAGGATGGTGGACACGGTGAGTGAAAAAATATCAAATGGAAAGGAGACACTGCATACAACAGAAGACCAAAGCGAATAGAAAAACTAAATGATCAGGAAACAAAGGTAGAAAAAAGTATTTTATTCAGAATTTATTAATTGGAATATGTCAGTTTTTGGAAATGTGCATCAGTGATATTTTGCATGTAAGTTTCAATTTTTCTGGTATTGCTGCATGCCGAGTCTTACTTCTTGAGGTAACTTTCCAGTTCTGTATTTTGCCTTCATATTTTTTTTTTTTTTTATTTCTAGTTCCTTGTGTCATCTGTTGTGTCATGTGTGATCAAGGTGCAGTATTCTGCTAGCGTGTAGTATTTACAGCCCTTTTTTTTTGTTTCACTAGGTTGTGTACTGGTGTTTTAGAGCCCGGTGTAATTACAATGCTGCCTTTCCACGCATAAGGTTGTAGCTTGTCCTGTCCTTGGAATTAGTGCTGTTATGGTTTGGTAAGGTTATGGAGTGTGTTTTTGCACAAGTTTGTGTATAATGTTTTGCAGTGGAGAAATTGTGTGTTGGCCTTACGGAGGTGGCACCAAAACATCAGAAAGGGTTTTAGAGCCTAAATCATGACACACTACCTCTTGAAGGATCTACATATAGAGCTTATGCATTTCTAAGGTCTACACTGGCATGGTATGGGAAAGGGGGTGGGGAAATACTACTGGAGAGGAAGAGGGAGTGCTGGGTAAGGAGAAAGGAAGGGCTCGCTTGATATCTCATACATATTCATTATGGTTATTCCCAAAAAGCTTTCTCTCCATATTAGCATATTCATTTGCATATATATGCAAATGAATGTTAATATGCCCCACCCCTTCCTTTGCCCCCCCCCACCCCAAATGAAACAGTCAAACTACGCCCATGGTCATAAGGGTGGGTGAGTGTGATGAACTGTTACTTTTTTTTTTTTTGGGGGGGGGGGGGGGGGGTGCACAGAATCTTGAAGACTCAGGCCCAGGTGCATCAACCATACGTAAAAAAATCTAAAACGTAAAAGTCCTTACCGAAGTTGAAAAAACGAAGAATGCAGTAAAAAAACAAGTCCCACATATTCGGTTCGGTATTCGAAAGTCGAATGCATTAAAAAAGTGTAATCCCCGTCGTTAATCTGCCCGTAAAGCATGCGCAGAGCAACCAAGCGTTATGATGGCTGCTCTGTGCATGCCAAAAAATGTCAAAGAAACTGAGAATCAGGAGGGGGCAAAGGCGCTCGTCAGGAGCGTCCTGTATGGACGGCCTTGCCCCCCCCCCCCCCGAGATCGCCGCTGCTCCCCGCTTCCGCCTGTATTAAATAAAAAATCAAAACAAAAATCAAAGTTTAGCAGCCCCGGTCCCCCTCCCTTCCTCTCTCTCTTTTGCCTTCTCCCACAGCTCTGTCTCCCGCCATCCTCCGCCCCCGAGGTCGTCACTGCCGATCCCCCCCTCCACCTTACCGGGCCGCGCAGCACCTCTCACCTCTGTGTGAAGGCTCTGCACGGGCAAGAACAGCTGATCGGCGATCAGTGATGCCTCCTCAGACGTCCCTCCATTCTTCCTGGGCCCGCCATCCTACGTCAGAGGAGGGACGTCAGAGGAGGCATCACTGATCGCCGATCAGCTGTTCTTGCCCGTGCAGCGTGGGCCCGGTGGCGAGGTGACGACCTCGTGGGGAGGGGCGGCTGCTAAACTTTTGATTTTTGTTTTAATACAGGCGGAAGCGGGGAGCAGCGGCGACCTCTGGGGGGGGGGGGGGCAAGGCCGTCCATACAGGACGCTCCTGACGAGCGCCTTTGCCCCCTCCCGATCCTTTTTCGATTTTTGTTTTGCTTTTCTATTAATGCAGGGAGAAGCCTATGAAGTACTGCATCCACCTTGTCGTTCTTTATTGGTAGCGTTTTTATTTAATCTCACTTAAACACGCCAGCTTGGATTTTTTATCGTGCAGGGGGAAGCGGGGAGATGACAGCTCAGCCCTTAAGGACAGGTCTGACCTCACATTAAATTTATCACGGTAAATCATTCATTGCAATCGTTGGTATGGTTAGTGCATCCCGAATTGTCCACATAACAATGGTAGTTACTCGTTTGCATTCCGTTTTCGTTAGCTGCTAGCGTCGTCGGAAAATGGCCTTTAATGCATGCTACGGTTGAAAATTTCTTCGTTAAAGGGTCGTTAAGGTTTAGTGCATCTGGGCCACAGTTCTTTCCTTATCCTTGTAGAGGGGCAACTATTTCAAATAATTTTCTTAATCAGTTTGCAGTGTTGCAGCCAGGGTACATTGCACATTTCCATTCCAGCTGTTGCTAAGACAGTAGGTTCCAAGTGGAAGAATCTTCCCTAGTTGTTATCCTGCTGTTTTAACCACAGGGATCACAAATCAGCTATCCATGGGCAAAAATGTAAGCGCAGTAAGAGAAAAAAAAAAAAAAAAAAAGACATACAAAACAGCAGTTCTAATGCGAAAAACAAAAACACTGATCGATAAACTTGCAAACCAGGGATCAAAACAGAGTTCAGCTGCAAGCCCCGTTATTTCACGCACTCCGTGCGGCCTTGCATTGTCCCTTAAGGCAAAAATGTAATTCTTAAATAAATGACAGACTAGACAAAAACAAACTTGGTCTGGCTTTTTCCCTGTACAGCTTACCAGCAAACAGGTCAAACAAACCAAAAATAAAAATGAACGCAATTTCTCTTCTTCCTTAAACAAAGGCTTTTTTTTTTTTAATGCATAGGAAATTACTTACACATGCTTACAGGTCGTTCTCACAGGGGCTGTAAAGACGTCCCGACAGATGGAACAATAAAACTCTTCATCCAGAGGAGACGCCCTGAAAACAGACGATGCTGCAGCCATGTTGTCTGCTCACCACTAAATGCAGCTCCGAGTCCTACAAATGTACACTTCTGTCTATCCTGCACTTGGGAAAGTACCTGGAAGAAAAAAAATACGTTGGGGAACGTCACCTTCGCAGGTACTAATGATCCAGTAGCTGTTCCTAAACAACAAACTTACTCCGACGTTACTACTACGAAACTTTCAGTATTACTTCCACTTTCACTTCACAGAGTCCTCCTCCTGGGGAAAGGCGGAGCTCTTCTATAGTGTCATTTCTACAGAAAAAGAACATTTGAGATGGGTGGGGGGGAAGTATATCCTTCTAAATAGCTTTTGTGTTTGGTATTTTATCCACACCAAGCTTTGAGATCATGTCCAAGTGAACATAGGGACTGATAGTGGTATTTTTGGACCCAAACAAACATCCACGTACGCAGGCATCCTGGATGGAAAGTCACGGGATAGGAGCTAATGCCCTCTTTTGGATTAAGAGCTGGTTAAAAGATAGAAAACAGAGAGTAAGGTTAAATGGTCAGTATTCTCAATTCCACAATCAAAGTGGTTTTACATATTATATACTGGTACTTTGTACCTGGGGGGGGGGGGGGGGGGGGGGGCAGGGCCACCAAGAGACTGAGTGCCCCTCCCCCAGCCCTCGAAGAGGACTTTGGTGCAGATCTCCAGCCAGAGCTCCAATAAAGCAACGGGGCCAGGGTTTGGCAAGGCCCCTAGTTATTCTCTTAACATCAATGCAAACTGCAGCAGAGAGGTCTTTCGCTGGCACGAGATGAAAACGGTTAACGGAATTCAAAAATGCGTGGGATAAACATAAAGGAATCCTGTTCAGAAGGAAGGGATCCTCAGGAGCTTAGCGGAGACTGGGTGGCAGCACCAGTGGTTGGGAGGCAGGGCTAGTACTGGGCAGACTTCTACGGTCTGTGCCCTGAAAATGATAGATACAAATCAAGCGCATCAACTCAAACTGATCTCTACTTATTGGTTCTTGATGTGGTGATGTCTCATCCAAAAGGAGGAAGCGCCTAAAAAAAAAAAAAAAAAAAAAAGATTACTCCATTATCACTTAATCAACCTTAAGGAGCCCCATTCATTCATCACATGCTAAAAAAACCTCCCGTTATTCTTTACTATAAGATAATTCTTTTTCATGTAAGTTGCACTTAATTCAACTTAAACCAGACATAGTAATAGGAAAAACTCTCTCTGCAGCTGCTCAGTCTGGTTTAAGTTGAATTAAGTGCAACTTACATGAAAAAGAATTATCTTATAGTAAAGAATAACGGGAGGTTTTTCAGCCTGTGATGAATGAATGGGGCTCCCCAAGGTTGATTAACTGATTGACAAAGGAGTACCCTAGTATTTTTTGAGGCTTTTCCTCCTTTTGGATGAGACATCACCACATCAAGAACCAGAGATCAGTTTGAGTGGATGTGTTTGGTTAACAGTGTGATACTCTACTATCTCTGTGTTGATATATAGATACAAATCAAGGTCAGGTATACATATAAAAGTAGCGCTTATGAGTTTATCTTGTTGGGCAGACTGGATGGACCATACAGGTCTTTTTCTGCTGTCACCTACTATGTATAGACTCTGACCCTGAGGAACCAGGAGCTGCTGGAGTGTTCACAGGAAGACAAGAAAAGGGGTCCTGTTCAACTCACTTGCAGAAAACTAGAGGGAGGACCCCCCCCAGACATTGTGGGGTGGAGGAGTAGGATAATGGTTAGTGCAGCGGCCTGGGACCTGGGTTCCCCATTCATGATACACTGACTACACAGTTTGTAACCTTTATATTGTAAGCTCTCTTGAGCAGGGACTGTCCTTCCCCATGTTTTAACTTGTACAGCGCTGCGTAACCCTAGTAGCGCTATAGAAATGCTAAGTAGTAGTAGTAGTTCTGCTCCCACTGCAGCTTCTTGCAAATCTGGGCAAGTCACTTAACCCTTCATTGCCCAGTTACAAAAACTACCTATATATAAATATGTAAACTGCTTTGAATGTAACCACAGAAAGGCAGTATAGCAAGTCTGAAGGATTGCAAAAATTTATTGGGATTTATTAATTAAGTTTAAAGTAAACCCTTCACACTTTCAAGGACTTTTGAGCTGTGCAGACTGCCCTATTGACTGCGAGGAGCATGCCAAGTGTGGATTACATGCTAGCAGTCCTCTTAACTTCGCTAGTCCTGGTTCTGCTCTCAACCATATATTGGAGTCAGTGACAGTCATGGATGGGCTCAAGCCCACCTAGCAGCATCACACCCTTCCTGCTCCTGATGGAGATCCCCAAGCCCCACCAGCTGTGGGGCTCCTCAAAGGCATCCTGAACTTTCTTCCCTACAGTTCAGCAGCTTTAGTGAGTTGTCTGCTGCCTGCTCAGTTTTGATGGAATCCCTGTGGACCAGTACGTTACGATTTTCGGTCCAGTGTGCCAAGAAAGCAGATAGAAAGGGATTATTTGAAAAGAAAGGGAGAACAAAATTGAGACTCATTCTGTCTCAGATTGGCCCCCAGTATGATTGCACCTTAGTATTGTCTGTTTTGGTTGCCCCATCTCAAAAAAAGGAAGTTTAAAAGGTTCAGAAAAGGGTAATAAAGATGAAGGGAGATTATGAAGAAAGGCTGAAGTTCTCTTCAGTTTGGAAGACAGACAAATAAGAGGGGTGGAATGGTTAAATAGGGAAATAGTTCTTCTGAAAGCTATTAAACAAAGAGGACACTCTAGGAAAACTAGTGTCCAACAAACTGAAACCCCATCATAGAAAGATTGCACACTGTAGAGTAACATGCTGGCTTCAGGAATATTACATAAAAAAAAGTGCCTGCAGAAACTTACACCTGTAACCCTGGTCCTCTCCACACAGTCCTGGATGCAGACTAAGCTCTTCGGGTCAGCACCCAGACCAGGGCACACAAAGTAATGTCTCTAATGAGCTGGGTGCAGGCCAAGGCCAGGGCTAAATCCCAGTAGACCTTGGGGTTCAAGCCACCACCACAGTCCCAGGAAAAAAAAAATGCACCCTCACTCTAGAAGTTTAAAAAAAAAAAAAAAAAAAAAACACTTGAACTTTTACTGTCAGAACTTCAGGCTTTAAAACAGGAACTTTTAGCAACAAGTCAATTTAACAATATCCACTCTTTATTCCTCAGAGGGAGGAGGGTGAGTAAATCCTTTTCAGTGTCTATTCAGTTCTCAACCCTCTTGAGCCCATCCCACCCACCAGGACAATCCAGGACTGTGGCTTGTCTGTTCCCTTGCCTTACAGACATCCCACTGGGTTATCCCCAGCTGCTGGCTGTTTCCAGGACTGGACCTCCCTGTCCATCCATCTTCACCCACCTCCGGCCCAAACAGACATACAGTTATAATTAACTCACTTATACAGGTTAACACAAAGATACTAGATGACAAAGGAACAGAATCTAGGATGTAACAATAATTAGACAAAGTTATCCTGATCTAGAATAGCAATATACATCTCATCTTAGTTGCTTTCCTAACAAGTATTTATGGAACCACCATGTCTTTAAATCTTTCTTAAAAGTAACAGAACTGGGTAAGCAGCTTAACATAAGATGGCATAGCAGGCCAAAAAATAGCAGATTTATTTACATGTTTGCTTACCACTTTTTTTGAGGCGATTCCCCGAGGATTAGGGAAGGAAAAACAATAATGGATTTACAAAAATTATATCAAGATAATGAATCCGGATAACATACCCAAAAAAAAAAAAAGCATATAAGGAATCAGACCACAAATGATCTTATATAATAAGCATCCCAGTTAAAAGAGCATTCTAGCTTCTACTGGAAGTCAGTGCAGTTTAATGAAAAATGGAGTACTATGGTCAGTTCTCAGAGAAAAAAATAATACTACCATATTTTGAATAGTTTGGATTTTTTCTAATAATCTCCCTGTGTTATACTCGGGGGGGGGGGAGGGGGGGGGAGAAATTCTCTAACCTCCAAAGCCTTCTTACTTCAACCTCTGCAATTCCACCAGAGATTACCCTATCTCAGCATCCCTTGCTTATTGTGCTGGGTAGGATGCCCCCTCACTCCATAGGTCCTGATGGGGGTTCAGGCATCCGCAGACCTTGTGCACAAAATGGCAGATTTTCTACCACACCACTCCCCCCCCACCAGTGACAGTCTGTCGTTACAGTATCATTTCCCATCTCACATTAATATACCGCATACTGATTGGCTGGGTATACCCCTCCCTCTACCCCCCCCCCCCTCAGCCAATAACCACTCTCCTTTCAACCTCTGGTTTGGAGGAGGAGGGGTGTCATTTTCTTCTCCAAGGAAAGGGATGGACTTGATATCAGTGGCTTAGCTATGTGGGACCATGGGGTTCTGGGGGCCCCCAAAAATTTCCTCTGGGCCCCTAGTTTTGCTGGTGGGGGTACCCAATCCCTGCCAGGTGAAGCTTTGTCCAGCACCACCACATTGCCTGTCCTGCTCCCTCCTCACATCCTGCACGCTCCTTTTAGTGAAATTGAGAATGCTAAAAAGGAGCGTGCAGGACGTGAGGAGGAAGAAGGAGCAGGGCAGGCAACGCAGCCGTGCTGGAGACTGGCACTGGAGAAGGCTTCAGCTGGCAGGGGTTGGGGACCCCTGCCATCCATGTTATTTGCTGCTGCAGCAGTGGGTGGGGAGCGGCAGGACAGCGAGGTGGTAGACCAAAATGTGCCCCTCCCACCTCAGGCTCTGGCCCCCTCCCACCGTGAGGTCTGGCTATGCCCCTGCTTGATATACCACCTTTCTGTGGTTACAATCAACGCAGTTTACATATTATATACAAGTATGTATTTTGTACCTGGGACAATGGTGGGTTAAGCAGAGCTGCCAAGGGGTCCCAATTTTTGAGAGGGAGATTTTAGTACATGCCCCCAGCCCCACCTCACTATGCATTGGCTCCACCCTTTGACATACCTCAATCCCACAGCCATTTCAGAAAATATTTTAATAGCCTAATACCCTTTTCAATTAGCTTTCAGAGGCCAAACATCTCCTGCCTCAGGCCAGGACAGTATAATGCTGTTACGGTATCCTCTCCTGACCTGAGGAAGGAAGTGCTGGTCTCTGAAGGCTAATCAAAAGTGTTTTAAAAATCAGTGAAGGTATCACCTTATTTTCTATTTTGTGTTTATTTGCATTTATTAATCTTCCTTAAAACACAGCTACCACATTGCTTTATCCTAAATTAAAAATAAAATTATTTTCTGTACCTTTGTTGGCTGGCCATTTACTTTTTCTAATTGTGTTGGTCCCAGTCTCTTGATTCTGCATTCCTTTGTCTTCTCTTAACTGTCTTGCCAGGGTTTCCTGTCCATTTGTCATTTTCTCTCCTTTTTCTTTGTTGTTTTCTTCAATTTATTTTTCTGCCTTACTCTGTCCAGATTTAATTCATTCTTACTATCCATTCTTTAAAATTTCCCTCTTACTTCATCTACCTATGGCTTTTCATCTTTTCCTCACTTTTGTTCTCCCCCATGCCCCTTCTTAGTAGTCTCACTAACTTTATCCTCTCCCCCCTTTCCACCCAGCATCTCCCTTCTTTCTCTCCCCATCCTTCCAGTGTCTCCCCGTCTCTCTGCATCCTTCCTTCCAGCGTCTCCTCTTTTTCTCCATAACCTTCCATCCGGCACCTTCCTTCTTCCTCTCCTACCCTTCCATCCAGTGTCATTCCTCTCTCTCCATCCTTCCACCCATTACCCTCTCCCAATCCTTCTAGACAGTTCTCTCTCGACCCTTTTCCATTCAGCATGTCCTCTCTCTCCCCATCCTTCCAGTGTCTTTCCTCTTTTCCTCCCTTCCATCTAGCATTTCTCCATCTGACAGCTAGGGCCTCCCCCAGTAGCTTCTCTCGCCCCATCTTTCCACTCATCTCTCTCTCTCTCTGTACCCCTCTTCCATCCAGCATCTTCCCTCTGGCTCTCCCCTGCTCTTTTCCATTCTCTCTCTCTTCCAGCATCCTCACTCCCCTACCTTTTCCAGCCACATTTCTCTCTCCCTCCAGGCCTCTTTACAGCAGTGCTGACAACAAAAAAAAACAAGCGCGGGGCCACAGCAGCCTTCAGGCATGCGCGTCGGCTCTGCCAGTCCTCTGCCCCCAGAACGGGAAATTGGCGTCAGCAGGGGCAGAGGATGGCAGAGCCGATAGTGCATACTTGAAGGCTGCTGTGGCCCCACGCTTGTTTTTGTTTTTATGCCGGCTGTAGAGAAGCAGCGGCTCCTTTGTTCCTGCTGTTCAACAGAACTGGTGGCGGAATTCAGTGGGAGACTTTCCCGCTTTGGCGGGAGTGCAGGAGATGACCCGCTGAATGCGGGAGACTTGGCAGGTATGGTTAAGTGACTTGTCAAAAGTCACAAGAGCTGCAGTGGGAATTCAACCCAGTTCACCAGGATCAAAGCCCGCTGCACTAACCATTAGGCTACTCCTCCACTTTGAGAACAAGGCCAGTTTAAAACAAAGACACATTAAGTGGATCTATTCACCTGTTTGTGAATTAAATGAACACTACTGAAACTTCTCCATTTTTCTAAGGAAGGAAAAGACAGAATGGTCTCCAGAAGAGCAGCAGAAAAATAAATGTAGGAGCAAACACTGCATAGGGAAAATCCCTCATGCTCAACCACTCATATGTGGCGTGTTTGATGGCATCACTGGTTACCAAGTAGGAATGTGTGCTGGTGACCTCAGAAATCCTGTCTGTCCAAGGGAAATAAGAGTATTTAATTGGTACATACCTTAAAAGTAAGGAGGGAGGGAGAAACTAAACCTGGAGGGGGGGGGGGGGGGGGAAGAGTTTCAGAAATATAAGGGAGAACACAGATTCATACCTTGTCTGTGGGCTTTAGCCTCCCGGTCCTGACCTTTGTGCAAGGGAGAGCCCTCCAGTCTGATGCCATGAATTTCTAAGACACAACATTTATCTGCAGCAGTGTTTACATTCCAGGGCTGCTGGGGGGGGGGGGGGGGGGCAAAATTCCCCAGGCCTCCAAGGGGGGGGGGGGGGGTCAGCCAAGCTACTTGGGTGGCAGCCCTGATACATTCAGCTGTACAATTTAAAAATAAGAGTTCCAGAAGTGTCACCCAGACCTCTGACCTGTACCGTGTGGGTGGTGTGTGGAAGCGGGATATCCACTTCACCCTTTTTGCTAATGGCTGAAGGAGAAAAGTGTGTAATCTGTACTTTACCAACAAGGTGGTGTTTGTTAATTCCTATAGCTGCTTGATTTGCCTGTGTTATCTTTGAGGTTGGGAGAAGAAATATCTGCAGCACCCAAACAGTCTCAAACATAGCTCCCACTTCCTAGGACCAGGCAACTGCCAGTATAATGCCACCGTGATCACTACGACTGAAAGTGTCTCTCTTACTACGAGACTTGAATATGCATACCCTGGAGAGAGGAGGTCAAGGGGAGATATGGTACAGATGTTTTGCATGAAAGACAAATGAACAAGCCATTTATTATATACAGTCAACAGCTCGTCTATAGAGTTGGAGAAACTCTGCTGTAATACTGCTCTGCCAATATTATCCCTGCAATAAAGTACTGAAAGACATTAAGTAAAAGCTTATTCTTTGTTCAGAACACATTCAGCTGTGTGGTCTGAATTTATTGAGAGAAAAATTAGCAGTAATTTAATATGAAGACAAACTCAGCCTCTTGGAACCTTTTCCAATCCCGGCCATGCTCGGAGATAAATAAGTTATATACACATCAGATTCATAGGCAACTGCCTAGGAGCAACCCGACTACCAAAGCCCAGCCTCTGCTACAGAAATAAATCCTCCAAGCAGGAGGAAAAATGGGCAGAATAAGGGAAGAGGAAAGATGGGTCTAGCTCACCAAGGAAGCAGCTACAGAAATAAAGGGCAAAAAAAAAAAAAGTAGCCTTCACAATATGCACATGAAAGCAAGAGTGTTGTACGTGTGCTTGATGCAAAACAGAAAACACAAATGAGAAGGAAAGTGTAATATGATTATACAAATATTAAAATACTGAGGCCCCAATGCTCAAAACTGCTGCGCTGTTCCAAGTAGCACTGTAAAAATATTGCCGGAGCAGCACAGAACGCCCTAATGCTCAACGCCAATGAGATGCAACTATAGAGGCACTCACTGTGTTGTACATTAGGGAGTTCAGAGGAAGGATTGTGCTTGATGTGTGCGCAGAAGTGTTCTGTGGTAAGCTCCTGTGCTCATGCTCCTCGTAAGACCAGAACATGAAGCATACATTGGCATCTTGTTTTCTGCCGGCTAAATATAAGCCTAATTTTTTTCTTTTTAAGCTTGGACACATATTTAGATGCTGGAAACAGATGCCAATGTCTGCTTTCACTGGCTTTTTTTTTTTTTAGCATAGACATTTTAAATTTAAATGCAGAAAACAGACACCAATGTGTGCTTTTGCTGGTCTGCTGTTGCTCACTACCAGTTCTTAAGGGCTTGCACGGGCTTCCTTCTGCTTCCAAAAGCAATCAAAACTGCAGAGTTTGCAGAAAATCATGAGAAATCCTCTTCCAAAGCAGGGCCACCGAGAGACTGGTCCGGGCCCCCTGGGGCCCCGCCGCCCCCCCCCCCTCCATCCACCACCGGGCTTGGCCCCCCTGAATTCAAATAGCGCCGCACCTTGACCTCGCTCCATGTGAAAGAAGCGCAGCTGCAGATCGCCTCCCTTCGGGCCTTCCCACCCTGTCCCAAGCCCAGGGAATTTTGTACCCCCCTGCCCCCCCCTTCGGCGGAACTGTTCCCAAGAGAAGACAGTAGGACAAGTAGGCTCTATCCAAACACCAGGGAGACATACGAGTTTCCAAATCTTTATTGAGGAACAATCAAACACAATTCCTTTGACACTAAAATTGGAACTCCTTGCTGGACTCCGCTTATACTGCATCTCCTGAGATTTTTATATATAAGTACATAAGTATTGCCATACTGGGAAAGACCAAAGGTCCATCGAGCCCAGTATCCTGTTTCCAACAGTGGCCAATCCAGGTCACAAATACCTGGCAAGATCCCAAAAATGTACAAAACATTTTATACTGCTTATCCCAGAAATAGTGGATTTTCCCCAAGTCCATTTAATAACGGTGTAGGGACGTTCCCTTTAGGAAGCCATCCAAACCTTTTTTTAAACTCCACTAAGCTAACCGCCTTTACCACATTCTCTGGCAATGAATGCCAGAGTTTAATTACACATTGAGTGAAGAAACATTTTCTCCGATTCGTTTTAAATTTACTACATTGTAGCTTCATCGCATGCCCCCTAGTCCTAGTATTTTTGGAAAGCGTAAACAGACGCTTCACATCTACCCGTTCAACTCCACTCATTATTTTATAGACCTCTATCATATCTCCCCTCAGCTGCCTTTTCGCCAAGCTGAAGAGCCCTAGCTGCTTTAGCCTTTCCTCATAGGGGAGATATGGTACAGATGGTTTTCCTTGAAAGTCAAATTAACAAACCTTTTCCAAAAAACACGGAGACTACAGAACTAGAGTATATGAAATGAATCTGCAAGGAGAGAAACTTCAAAACATCAGGAAAGTCTGTGAAAAAGTAAGGTTGCTGGTTGCCCGGAATGCTTTTCCATGGGAAGTGGTGTGGGCAAAAACTGTGACAAATGTTTAAAAAGATATGGGATAGGCAGAGGATCCCTATGTGGCAAAAGGACATTTAGGTGTGTTGGAATTGTGCAGCATGGGTGCCTTCATAAATCCTTATAGCCTCTACCAAAAGCAAATATTTTTCTCCTTTTACTAACATCAATGGTTGTCAGGCAAAATACTACAGGGCACTTGGACAAACTGGCTGTAGTTTTTCCAGAAAGTAGTAGTCTTCAGAAAGGAATTCCTGCGAGTATAAAACCCTGTTTCATATCCGAGTAACTGTTTTTGGCTCTTTTGCCTGTCTAGGCCTCTGACCATTAACACTAGGGAAGAGCCCTTCAAACATAAAGCCTTAACCATATAGATTCCAAATAGCCTTTATACTATGCTACCCTAGTTGGTATATCAAGGGCAAGAGAGTTATCGAGGAGATATATAGGAGATAGAAGCAGCTTGGGTACCTGCCCTGGATGTTTGAGAACAGGGAATCCTCTACATCCCTTCTGTGATACAAAGAAGAAAGGAAAGACTAGGCTGTAAGATGACCTGGACCATTTCAGCCACTGGTGGTCCAGAGCATCCACTGGGCTGATAGAAGTTACCATCTAAATCTACAGAGGTCCTGAGGAGCAAATATCATCTTATACAAGCTGGCATTGAAAGATCTACATCAGTGCCTAGGAGTCCCCGAGTGTCAATAACAGCTGTTAAATGAAATGCGTGTGTTTACTCTCACCACCCACTAGGTTTGTCAACATTTTGAAGAGAAAAACCCATCACATGCTCCACCCTCAAAAATAACTGGGGTGACAGCAGCTGTTTAGGCTTTTTGCAACTGAAGGTCATATTGGGAGGTGGGAAGCGGGGGAGTGAGAGGATTGAGCTACTGTCCCCTTCTTACATATCTGTATTTGCAGTGGGAATCAAACCCAGTTCAATTCCCACTGCAGCTCCTTGCAACTCTGAGCAAGTCACTTAACCCTCCATTGTTCTAGTTACAAAAAATAAACAAAAAAAAACAGATTGTGAACCCACTAGGGACAGAGACAGTACCTGTATATAATAAATGTAAACCGCTTTGATTATACCACAGAAAGTTGGTACATCAAATCTATGACCCTGGACCCTGACATTTGCTCAACCATATGGTGTTAAAATCCAAACATTCTACATACACAGCATTGCCCCTCCCCCACCCGGCTTCTCACCCAACAGTGGGTACAGAGCAGAGCTAGGACATTTCCTCAAAGCTTACCGTATTAAAGAAAAGGATTCTGATTGTAGTCTTCTCATAGCAGCAACATAAACCTGCTCAGTACCAGGCATACTGAGAAATAGAAACCTCTACAAGAAAAGCCACATAGAACTTGCAGCAAATCTACAGTACTAACTGCTAGAACTTGAAAAAGGACCCTACCAAGAAAAGGCAGCACCATAAATATTGCAACAAGCCCTATGTATATCATTTAGAAAAACTGAGCAAGACAGGCTACTATACATTCTTACATACAACGTCCATGCCCAACAGGATATCCAGCCTCAATCATACATACAGAGCATGGATTTTTCTTAACTTGGTAAGGGTTTAAGTAACCGCGGCGCAAAGTGAATGAAATATGCAAATAAAAGTTAAACCAACAACATGAAGAAGCCAGATGCTACAATGCAGTGCAACACAAAAGAATGAAAGATGGATTTCCCTGTGTACTGTGCAACATATAAAGACAGCAGATGTCAGGGCCAGCATTAAGGGTGGGGTGGAAAAAGGTATTACTACCAGGCCAATTTTCCTGGGTCCCAAGGACAGAGAGACAAACTCTCAAAACTGCCATGGGGCTTTAAAAGTCCCCTCCCAAATTTTGAGTCTCCCGTCATGTCTAACACTGGCTCTGGCAAATGTACATATTCTAAAATAAATAAATACTTTTAAACAAGAACATTCCATTCACTAGATACAAAATAAAAATTATTTTCTATTTGTGTGTTCTGCCCACTTTATTTTTCTAAATGTGTTGGTCCCAGGTTCTGGTTTCCTTTTCATCTTATTTATTGTCTGAAAGTTGCTATGTTTCCGAGTCTATCAGACAGGCGGCTCTCTTTAGAATTAAGCTCATAGAGAACAAAACAAACAAAAAGAGTCATAACCCCTCAAATTCAATCACTCAAACAAATATAAGCTCTTTGGGGAAAGGACCTCTAATGTGAGGCACCTCATGTGACCATAGCACCCATTTTAAAAAGTCAGAGGCTTTGTCTTCTATAAGCAATCCACCAAACTGAAAACTAGGACAGACATTTCCAACCTTTTTGGTTGTATAGAGGTTAATCGTTCAGGGATCCCTGTTCATCCACACCACTCTTCCTGGCCCCCTTCCCCTCAGTATCAAGCTGGTCCTGGGTAGGTGGGCCATTGGTCTACCCCAGTATGGCTATTCATATGCTCCCCAGCCCTTCTGCTTCTGGCCTCAATGGCTCCTTCCGATAACATACCCACAACCACTTTTGCTTCATTCTTCCCCTGCCCCATGCTGCTATTACTATCCCACCTAAAGAGGAGCCTGTTTATTTTGTTTGCATGGATTATAGTGACATGAAAACACTTTTTTGTTCTTTTCCGTGTCCTGTATCACTACTAGACCTCCACAGTCCTGTACACAAACCTATGAGACAGTACATTTTTTGTTACATTTGTACCCCGCGCTTTCCCACTCACGGCAGGCTCAATGCGGCTTACATATTGTATACAGGTACTTATTTGTACCTGGAGCAATGGAGGGTTAAGTGACTTGCCCAGAGTCACAAGGAGCTGCCTGTGCCTGAAGTGGGAATCAAACTCAGTTCCTCAGGAACTAAGTCCACCACCCTAACTAACTGAGCTTACAATCTATTCAAGAGTTGAGTTAAAATAGGGCCAGAGACAGAACCAAAGCGCTAATCTCTTCCCTTGAGTTCTGCAGACTTATTCCTGTGCATAAAGTTTTGCACACTTCTGTATGCTATTAACTAAAGACTACCATATAGTAGGAAATTGGGCCTTCCTACTTGTCTCTCTGTATTTGTACAAAATCGATTTTCAAACATCTTTAAGAGAGAGATATAAAAATAATTAAAATACCTTCTCCCAGATTCAAATATTTTCCATGGATCTTGCTAATTTTAGAGTGTGTTTTAAATGTCTTGGTCAGTTCTCAGAGGCTTCAAGGCAGTCTTGCTTGTCTACACTCTTATCCAGGGTATGTGTTGTGCCCTGCACAGGACAACCGGGGGGGGGGGGATTCCCCTGGGCCTGACTCTCTCCTGATTCTGACAGGATCCGGGTGATCGCATCCCGACAGGAGCAGGAGAAAGAAAACTCTGACGTTGGGCCCCCATTAGAGGCTGGGGAGGAGCAAACAAAGGGCTTTTGGGCCTCTGATTTGGCTGGTGGGGCTCCCCAAGCACCACCAGCAGAGGCCTTCCTTCAGCACTGCTCTCCACCACATTGGCTGCCCTGTAGCTGCTTTTCCCCTCATGTCACACATAGACTTGGTGACCACCCACCAGCCAAGGTATGTGGGGCAAAATATGCCCTCCTACTTTGGGCTCCAGCCCCCCCACCCCTCAATTTTTGTGGTCTGGCTATGCAATGGTCCAGGGGGACCAGCAACAGAAGTCCTAGGTGGGGGACCCTAGCAGCAGCCCAGTCTCTCAGCAGCCCTGACCCTGCACATTATTCCTCAGTCTTGTGCTCTATCAGGTATACACAGGCCATAAAAACAAAAGGCAAAACTACAAATATATATTTTTTAAAAAGTAGGTAGCCATATTTTATTCTGGCCCTTCAAATTATGTTGAGAACTATTTTCTTCTGATTCTCAAAAACACAGGAGCAAAGAAGCAGTCTCAGTTAAATGAAGTAAAACCAGATCACAACACATACTACTCAAAACTGAACAAACTTGCTGTGTTGAAAGTAAAGAATAGTTAAGAAATTAGAGTTTCTCTCTGCCAACTGAAGTCTTACCCTTCAGAATTCCTTCTGCCCACTTAAATTGTGAATTTAAAATGCTAAATCTTTATTCAGTGTTATCTAAAACTCGTCTGCAAGTATTTAAAAATAAATTACCTCCAGCCCCAGCTTCAGACCATCCTCCACACCATTATTAGCATCAGCTTAAAAAAACCCAATTCATTACACATGTGTGACCCTGTGAGGTTAATTAGAAGGGACATGCTGGAATGTGGAATTTCAACCTTTTTATTGTCAATCTTTTTAACCCTCTCCCCTTCCCCATTGTGTGGTCAAAGGAATTTTGTAGGGACTTTTACAATAACATGTTTTGATCAAACTGCTATCAAGTTAGTTTGAAGAATAAGATTTTAGGTCAGCCTTCATTTCTGACAACCTTATCCTTTTTCATGATGGGACTTGCAGCACTGATTTCAGTGGTTAGAATCAGGGACTACAAATACCATAGTGCTTTGGGATGTAAGTTCAAACCAAGGACTGGCCAAATAGTCTCCCATCTGGAACTGGTTTCCAATGCAATTCTGAATCACAATAACATTGATACCCAGGATTGACAGTCTCAAAGACAGAAAATTTTCAGATAGTTTGTCCAGGGTATAAAGTTAGAAAGATGTATGTGTTGAATTGCTTTGCAAGTGAAAGGAGCAACATAAAATGATATTTTCCTTCAAAAGGATATAGACAGAGTATAGAAAACATGAGGACAATTTTCAAAGGAAGGTGCCCTGATAACTAAAGAATTACCTGTATAAAGTTCCTTGGATGAAACCTGCCCTCCACTCAGTGGCTAAGAGTATGTGTATAGCAGGGGTTCCAAAACCTTTCCTGGGGGCTCCCAGTCAGTCAGGCTTTCAGGATACCCACAATGAATATGTATGAGATCGATTTGCATTCCAAGGAGGCAATGTGTATGCAAATTGATCTCATGAATATTCATGATGGATATCCTGAAAACCTGACTGGCTGGGGTTCCCCCAGGACATATTTGGGAACCGCTGGTCCATAGCACTATTTCCCAAGTAGATCCTGGCGTACTCCCTTGCCATTCAGGTTTTCAGGATATCCACAATGAATATTCATGACTTGATTTGCATGCACTGCCTCCATTATGTGCAAATTTCTTCATGTATATTCATTGTAGATATCCTGAAAGCCTGACTGGCAAGGGGGTACCCCTGGACCGACTTGGGAAACACTGGTCTATAGCAGCCATTCTCAACCCAGTCCTCAAAGTACATCGGGTTTTCAGGATATCCACAATAAATATGCATGAGCTAAATTTGCATGCTCTGACTCCTTGATATGCAAACCTGTCTCATGCATTTTCATTGTGGATATCGAGAAAACTTCACTGGCTGGGTGTGCCCCAAGGACTGGGTTGAGAACCACTGCTATAGGTTAAGACTGCCAACTGAATCCAGTCCTTGGTTTACCCCATCGCATGCAGGAACTTCTAGTTTTGAGTAGAGAGCTGAACGGGGTTAGTGGGACTCCTGCAGGGATCCCCTCCAGGTCCGCAGGATTGATGGACGCAGGTCCTGCGGTGTTCCTGCAGAAGTATAGTGCCAGGCCAGCCTACCTATCCTTTCCTTGTGCCATAGAAATTATAATAGCACTAAAAAAATTAAGGGATATGGTTGATATTATTGAAATCCCCATAAGCACTGAGAGGGGAAGTTATCAACATGAGCTACTGGTAAATTGGGTTATTTTTCACAAGTCAGATTATTTTAGCACAGGGGACAGGCTGGGAAGGAGGAGATTACTTGCGAAAATAGGCGGGGATGGAGGAGATCCCAGTGGGGACGGGTTAGATTCCAGTGGGGATGGGTGAAATTTCTGTCCCCGTGCAACCCTGTAGTTCTGAGGGTTTTTTTTGTTGTTGTTGTTGTTACATTTGTACCCCATGCTTTCCCACTCATGGCAGGCTCATTGTGGCTTACATGGGGCAATGGAGGGTTAAGTGACTTGCCCAGAGTCACAAGGAGCTGCCTGTGACTGAAGTGGGAATTTAAACGTCTTATATTCCGCCAGAACCGATTTACTCATATCACCCCTCTCCTCAAGTCACTTCACTGGCTTCCGATCAGATACCGCATACAATTCAAGCTTCTCCTCCTTACCTACAAATGCACCCGGTCTGCGGCTCCTCACTACCTCTCTACCCTCATCTCCCCCTATGTTCCTGCCCATAACCTCCGCTCAGAGGACAAATCCCTCCTTTCAGTTCCCTTCTCCACCACTGCCAATTCCAGGCTCCGCTCATTCTGCCTTGCCTCACCCTATGCCTGGAACAATCTTCCTCAACCCCTACGCCAAGCCCCCTCCCTACCCATCTTCAAATCTCTGCTTAAAACTCACCTCTTCAATGCTGCTTTCGGCACGTAACCTTTCGAGAAATATAGTATGCCCTATCAGACTGACTCTACACTTGTCTTTTGACTGTACACTTGTCTTTAGATTGTACACCTGTCTTTTAGATTGTAAGCTCCTTGAGCAGGGACTGTCCTTCCATGTTAAATTGTACAGCGCTGCGTAACCCTAGTAGCGCTTTAGAAATGTTAAGTAGTAGTAGTAACTCAGTTCCTCAGATCCCCAGGACCAAAGTCCACCACCCTTACCACTAGACCACTCCTCCCCATTGCATTCCCTAAGAAAAGCAAAACTACAACTCCCAGCATGCACTGAAGTAAATTCAGGACTGGATCAACCTTGTCCTATGAATCTGGATCCACTTGACAGCCTTACTAGGTGCAAGGGGAGACAAAGTACATAGGAAGGCGTGCTCAATTGTCTTCCTATTTGTGAGGTTACCTTACCTGGCCTTTCTTCTTTTTTTGACTTGCTTCTCATGAAAACAATGATCTAGATCAGTGCACTGGCACTGAGGATAATGAATGGAAGGAGGAGCTTAAAGAGTATAAGAGTGAAAACCTTCTTACTAAGGAGTAAGAATTGACATCTGTGTAATAACTTAGTCATTGTTTTATGTTTACCTATAAAATTAATATATATATACAGTGCAATCCGCTTAAGTGCAAGGGTCTGGGACCAAAGAAATACATGCAGTTAACCGGAGCGTGCACTTAACCGTTGTGACCCAAAGAAGCTTGACATCTGATAAACATATGTACAGTACTGTTTATTATACATACAGTATACAGTCTCTGTTAACTGACGTTAGGCTTACTTGAAGTAATCTGTCATAGTCCTCTGTACACTATTGGGTCTGTGAGTTCCATAGACTAGGTCTGCCAGACGGTAAAAACTGTCATAGCACTGACATCCAGTGGCCTCCAGATAGGCCCACATGGTATTGAGACTCTCCAGCGCTCTTGCAAAAGTGACAGGAGGTTGTTGAATTTCGTCAGCATGTGCCTCGCTGCTCATTTCATCATCTGTTTCATCATCAGCCATTGCCTGCGTGTAGGAGCATATCTGCACATCGGTGCTGTCGTCAGCTGTTTGTAGATCATAATCAAGAGCTACGTAGTGATGAAACTCCTCTTCAATAACACCGGCTGGGATGTCAATAGCCTGTTCATCTGACGCGTTTACAACAGCTGCATCTGTTTCGTCCCTCTCCACATCCCTAACAAAGCTTGCCCGCTTGTAGCAGTTCACAATGGTTGCCTGTGTAACATGATTCCAGGCTTCTTTCTGCATATGTAGGGAATCCAACAGTGATAGATTATGAGCCAGTTCAACAGCACGTTTATCCTTGCCAGTCTGGTCATCCATAATGCTCATCAGACGACGTAGCACAAGAGCCCGATAATGTTGTTTGAAATTGGCTATTATGCCCTGATCTATAGGTTGGATCAGAGAGGTAGTGTTTGGTGGCAGGAAGACCACCTTGACATTAGACAGCCTGACATCATCACTGTGTGCAGCACAATTATAACAAAGCAACAAAATCTGACGCTTTTGTGCCTGCATTCTAGTGTCTAACTTCTTTAGCCACTGCTTCCAAATTTCCCCAGTCATCCATGAATTTGCGTTAGCCTCATATGACACAGGAAGTCGCTTAACATTCTTGAAGCAACGGGGCTGTTTGCTCTTTCCAATGACAAGTGGTTCCAACTTCTCACTCCCATCCATATTGCAGCAAAGGAGGATCGTCAGTCGGTCCTTCAACGTTTTTCCTCCTGTAGTTTCGGCTTGTTTGAATGCAAGTGTTCCATCAGGAACCGCTCGACAGTAGAGACCATTTTCGTCAGCATTGAAAATGTCACAAGGTGCAAACTCGTTCAAGATGGTAGGAACAACTGAAACAACCCAATTTTATTTATTTATTTATTTATTTATTTATTTATTTATTTATTTATTTATTGCATTTGTATCCCACATTAGCCCACCTATTTGCAGGCTCAATGTGGCTCACATAGTTTTGTTAACATTGTCATTGCAGGGTGACAGTTACATTTAATATTGTGCAGAGGTTAAATAAGGGTAGAAAGAGGAAGGAAAGGATTGAATTTTCAGCAACAAAGTCATCAGCGTCTTGTTTTTCACCATGCTGTTTCTTGAATTTTATGTTGTTCCTCTCCTTCCATCTTTCCAACCATCCAACAGTGGCTTTGAATTCAGTCAGTCCAAGACTTTCTCCTACCTGGTTAGTTTTCTCCATAAGCAGTGGACCACTGACAGGAAACTGTCTGCTCCTGACTCGAGAAAACCAACGAAGAAGAGCAAAGAAAATGTTCCACTCAATGTGGAAACTTAAAAGGGTCAAACCTTTCTTCCCAAGGGAAATATTCCGTAACCTGGTACAATCGATGGTGCTAAGCCATCTAGATTATTGCAATGCCATCTATGCCGGATGCAAAGAACAAGTCATTAAAAAGCTTCAGACAGCTCAAAACACAGCAGCCAGATTCATATTTGGGAAAACGAAATACGAAAGCGCCAAACCCCTAAGAGAAAAACTACACTGGCTCCCTTTAAAAGAACGAATTGCGTTCAAAGTTTGCACCCTGGTCCACAAAATCGTTCACGGGGAAGCTCCGACCTATATGTCAGACCTCATAGACGTGCCTACTAGGAACGCAAAAAGATCATCACGAACATTCCTTAATCTCCACTACCCCAGTTGTAAAGGACTAAAATATAAATCCACATACGCATCCAGCTTCTCCTACGTATGCAGGCAACGGAACGCATTACCAAAAGCCATAAAATCAACACAAGACCTAACAATCTTCCGTAGACTACTGAAAATGGACCTGTTCAAGAAGGCTTACCACAACATTCCATCCTATATACAAAATAATTAGACCTTATACGAACTAGACAAAACCAAACTCTTGCCGCTTGACTGTTTAACCTCAATGCTATTAAAGAAAGCTATACAATACGCACTACCAATCTATTCCCTAAGCTGAAAATGACATCTCTATAGTCGATGACCTAACTTATGTTAAAATTCACTTGATCACTTAGAAACCTCTATGCAATGCTATAATGCATTCCTCTGTACCATGTATGTATGCACCTTAATGCAAAACCATTTGTATGCAATACCACAATATACTCTTCTTTACCAAGTATGTATGCACCTAAATGTAATACCATTTGAAATCCTGTACCCGGAAGTGGCGATCGCCATCATGGCATAATGTAAGCCACATTGAGCCTGCAAATAGGTGGGAAAATGTGGGATACAAATGCTACAAATAAATAAATAAATAGTCTACCTCCTCAGCTTTTCCCGCCCGTTTTCGTTTCCAGTGTGGATTTGTATTGTTTTGCCATTCTTCCAGAAGCTGGTCTTTCTGCTTCAAGACACGTGAAATTTGACTGGGATTGACACCATATTCTTTAGCAATAGATGCTTGACTTTGTTTTCTAATTTTTTAAGAACTTCTATTCGTTCAGCCAGTGTTAAAGTCTTACAGTTGCGCGACGATGATGACTCCAGTGTACACTCTAACAACATTCTTTCGCTTATTCTGCCTGTGGCAGTTAAAGGGGCTGTAAATTTGAAATATCGGTTGTCACGCGCCAATCGGCTTCCATATTCCATGCGCACGCTTATGCAGAGTCTTTCCTGCAGAGGAGCGGTCTTAAACCATGCATATAAGCGAATCTTGCATTTATCAGTGATGCACTAAACCGAAGTTTGTCCCCATAGAAATTGATGGCGCCAAAAACGGGACCGAAGTACGGCATGCAGTTAAACACAGCATGCGCTTATCCGACCTATGGATCAGGGCATAATAGCCAATTTCAAACAGCATTTTCGGGCTCTTGTGCTACATCGTCTGATGAGCATTATGGATGACCAGACTGGCAAGGATAAACGTGCTGTTGAACTGGCTCGTAATCTATCACTGTTGGATTCCCTACATATGCAGAAAGAAGCCATACAAACAGCTGATGACAGCACTGATGTTGAGATATGCGCCTATACACAGGCAACAACGGCTGATGATGAAACAGATGAAATGAGCAGCGAGGCACATGCTGATGAAATTCAACAACCTCCTCCTGTCACTTTTGCAAGAGCGCTGGAGAGTCTCAACACCGTGCGGGACTATCTGGAGGCCACTGGATGTCAGTGCTATGACAGTTTTTACCATCTGGCAGACGTAGTCTATGGAACTCACAGACCCAATAGTGTACAGAGGACTATAACTGGTTACTTCAAGTAAACCTAACGTCAGTTAACGGAGACTGTATACTGTAGGTATAATAAACAGTACTGTACATATGTTTATCAGATGTCAAGCTTCTTTGGGTCACAACGGTTAAGTGCACGCTCCGGTTAACTGCATGCATTTCTTTGGTCCCAGATCCTTGCACTTAAGCGGATTTCACTGTACTTCTATAGAAAATTGTTTGAGAGCTATTACTACCTGTACAACTGACTGTGCGTATATTTCATTATTTGTTCTTGTAGGAAATTGTATATAGGTCAGACTAGCAGACAGTTAAAGATACTCCTACTTAAGCACAAAAATATTATAATAACTAAGAAATTATCATCACTGCTAGTGGCACATTGTATACAACAGTGCCATAGTTTTAAATCACTGCACTGTCTGGCATTGCAATAAATCCCCCCCCCCCCCCCCCCCCAGCAAAGAGGGGGAGACTGCCACAAGATTTTGCTTCAGCAGGAACAAAAGTGGATTTTCTGTTTAAAAAGACTTGAGTGTGAAGGTTTAATTGATAAAATTGAGTGGTGCCATTTTTATTGATTTTGCTCTATTATCGTTCAAAACATTTTTTGATTGGCAGTAAGGTTTGGATGGCACCCGATGTCATTACATCCAAAGGGGAGCAGGAAGCAGGGTGATGAACATGACAGCCAAACAGGCAGCAAGCAAGAGAGTGATCCAGGTACAGGCATAGTCAGGAGGCAGGCAGCAGACATGAGAAGCTGAATCTCTTCCTTATGTAAAATTCCTACTTGCATCTGCAATGGCTGAGTGACATGGGTAATAGAGTAGGGTAGAGTCAGTCCCTGAATGGAGGTCACTTGTAACATAGGTTTACAGGCCATTGAGGGAGTTCCAAGCTAGACTAGGAGACTGGCATCAATAAAATTCCCTCCGGCCCCTGAATCGATCAAAGCCATGGTGCTAATACAAATTTCCTTCCAGCGCAGGAAAATAGAGACAGAGACAAGATTATCCGGAAGAAGTGAGAATCGACCCAGGGCTACCCCCTTCAGAGGCCCTGGGTCAACGCATTTCCCGGTTTATTCGTGCAATATCTCAGGAAATGGCCAGCCTGCCCACAATAGAGGCAGAGTTGATTGTCCCGACGGTGAGCCCTTTCCTTCTCAGAGAGAGTCCAGAAGTGGTGCCAGTAGCTCCTTTAGGAGAAGAAGGACGTGACACCCGAGGAGATGGTATCTGTGATTGACGCTGAGCAGAACATTCCTGTGTCCTCTCTTGAAACCGAACATCGATACGGATGCAGAGAGTAATCAGGGCATCCAATGTGGTCAGAAGTTCCCGGCCTGCCAACTCATCTTTGATTCGGCCCGTTAACCCCTGCCAGAAGATGGCCGTGAGGGCCTCCTGGTTAGAAAGCGTACGGCCTATGCCCCTACAGAGCAATTGCCTTGTTGAATCTGTAGAAGTTCTCCAGCTGCCGAGGAGGGACATCCAGGCACGTCGAAAACTAACCTAAAGTGACGAAGAAATTCCCCAAGATCAGTGAGTATAGGATCCCGCTGCTCCCAGAGAGGAGAGGCCCAAGCCAGGGCTGGTCTGGAAAGCAGGGAGATTATATAAGTGATCTTGAGTTTATCGGAGGAAAAGACTCCGGGTTGCATTTCAAAAAACATAAAACATTGGTTGAGGAACCCTCAACAAGCGGAAGGGGTACTGTCAAACCGGGGAGGCTCAGGGAGCCTTAACCCAGGAGTGGGTAAAACTGGTCTGGACAGTGCAGCAGGAACTTGTCATTGGGATTGAAGAGTAGACAACTGGGAACAAACGTCCTGCAGGACTCTGGACAGACGATTCAGCTGGGCCTGTTGTTGCTGAAGAACCTGGGCCAAATTCGCCAAGTCAGGTTTGTCCGGCGAACTCATGGCTTCGGCTTACCGTCAGACCTGTGAGTTCTTGTACCAAGTAGAGAGCTGCCGAGCCCGGTACTCAGACCAGGTTCTGCTTGGCGGCTGGACAACCCCGGGTTTCACCTGCACTGACCGCCGTTCCACAGAGGTTGAGCCCCTAGGTGTGGGTGGCCTGCAGGGCTTACGAGATGGAGCAGGAAGCGGGGTGATGAATGTGACGGCCAGACAGGCAGCAGGCAAGAGAGTGATCCAGGTACAGGCAGAGTCAGTAGGCAGGCAGCAGACACGAGAGTAATCCAGGTACAGGCAAGGTCAGAAGGCAAGCAGCAGACACGAGTAATCCAGTTACAGGCAAGGTCAGTAGGCAGGCAGCAGACACAAGAGTAATTCAGGTACAGGCAGAGTCAGTAGGCAGGCAGGAGACATGAGAGTAATCCAGGTACAGACAAGGTCAGTAGGCAGGCAGCAGACACAAGAGTAATCCAGGTACAGGCAGTCAGAAACGAAGAACAAAGTAGAGGAGAAGCACACTACTGAGCAAGTAACACCTACCAAAGTAGAAGCCAAACCAAGGAGTCTAGGGAGAGCTCAGCTGATAAAGTGCTGGAGTCTGACATCGGCAGGGAGAAGGGGCACAGCCATAGGACAAGAGAAAGGGAAGGAGGAATCGGAAGACCAATAGGAGAGAAGCAAGGGAAGCCAAGCAGAGGAAAAGCAGACCCAGGTGGGTGGAAGCAAAGCAATCAAGAAGCCTGCCGCCAGAGAAGAACTACACACACATGGCTCAGGGCTGTGCAAGTCAAGTGTGCATGTCGACAGGACCCTGTGCACCCCAAGGACACCACTTGCGTTGAGGTACAGGACATGACACATGAATTCTGTGCTTCGGTCTTCACCGAGGAAGATTTGGGTGGGATACCAGTGCCGGAAATGGTATTCGAAGCTGACGAGTCGGAGAAACTTAATGAATTCTCTCTAAACCTGGAGAATGTAATGGGGCAGTTTTACAAACTGAAGAGTAGCAAATTTCCTGGACCGGATGGTATTCATACCAGAGTACTGATAGAATTGAAAAATGAGCTTGCGGAGCTATTGTTAGTAATATGTAATTTATCCTTAAAATCGAGCGTGGTACCGGAAGATTGGAGGGTGGCCAATGTAACGCCGATTTTTAAAAAAGGTTCCAGAGGAGATCCGGGAAATTATAGATTGGTGAGTCTGACGTCGGTGCCGGGCAAAATAGTAGAGACTATTATTAAGAACAAAATTACAGTGCATGGATTAATGAGACAAAGTCAACATGGATTTAGTGAAGGGAAATCTTGCCTCACCAATCTACTACATTTCTTTGAAGGGGTGAACAAACGTGGATAAAGGTGAACCGGTTGATATTGTGTATCTGGATTTTCAGAGGGCGTTTGACAAAGTACCTCATGAAAGACTCTAGAGAAAATTGGAGAGTTAGTGGGGTTCCCCAGGGGTCTGTGCTTGGACCGCTGCTTTTTAACATATTTATAAATTACCTAGAGATGGAAGTAACTAGTGAGGTAATTAAATTTGCTGATGACACAAAGTTATTCAAAGTCATTAAATTGCGGGAGGATTGTGAAAAATTACAAGAGGACCTTACGAGACTGGGCGTCTAAATGGCAGATGACGTTTAATATGAGCAAGTGCAAAGTGATGCATGGGGGAAAGAGGAACCCGAATTATAGCTACGTCATGCATGGTTCCACGTTAGACCAATAAAGGGATCTAGGTGTCGTCGTTGATGACACGTTGAAACCTTCTGCTCAGTGTGCTGCTGTGGCTAAGAAAGCAAATAGAATGTTAGGTATTATTAGGAAAGGAATGGAAAACAAAAATGTGGATGTTATAATGTCTTTGAATTGCTCCATGGTGCGACCACACCTCCAATATTGTGTTCAATTCTGGTCGCCACATCTCAATAAAGATATAGTGGAATTAGAAAAGGTGCAGAGAAGGGCGATGAAAATGATAAAGGGGATGGGATGACTTCCCTTTGAGGAAGGGCTAGAGCGGCTAGGGCTCTTCAGCTTGGAGAAAAGGCGGCTGAGGGGAGATATGATAGAGGTCTATAAAATAATGAGTGGAGTTGAATGGGTAGATGTGAAGCGTCTGTTTATGCTAGGACTAGGACTAGGGGGCATGCGATGAAGCTACAATGTAGTAAATTTAAAACGAATCGGAGAAAATATTTCTTCACTCAACATGTAATTACACTCTGGAATTCGTTGGCAGAGAATGTGGCAAAGGTGGTTAGCTTAACGGAGTTTTAAAAAGGTTTGGACAGCTTCCTAAAGGAAAAGTCCATAGACCATTATTAAATTTCTGGGATAAGCAGTATAAAATGTTTTGTACATTTTTGGGATCTTGCCAGGTATTTGTGACCTGGATTGGTCACTGTTGGAAACAGGATGCTGGGCTCGATGGACCTTTGGTCTTTCCCGGTATGGCAATACTTTTGTACTTATGCACTTATGACCTGGCTTGGCCAATGTTGGTCTGACCCAGTATGGCTACTCTTATGTTTTATGTACAAAATCCTGAGTGATGTCACCAAAATGGGTGGGGTTTGGGGGTATGGTTAACCAAAAATTGTAGGGTTTGGGGCAGTTATGCAAAAAGGGCTGGGCTGGGCAGGATTATCATGTCACATTTGGTGACATCAAAACGGGGTTGGGGAGGGGTGTGTGCTTGGGCGGAGAGGGGATGGGGCTAGACAGATGCTCGATTCTGATTGGCTGACATGACCGGAAGTGGTTGTGGCTCCTGTCAAAAATATGCAACTTTGACAAGAGGTATGTAACTTACACTACGCCCCATAATTAGTTTACTGCATGCAGCCTGCCCATTAGGATCACTATTTATATATGTAAAAATTGTGCTGTTTCGGGCATTTTTGTTTTTGCAGCATTTTAACTTTATCCTGATTTAAATCATATTCCCCTTGTGCTGCACAGAGAAAAATAAATTGAGGATTTTTGAGCATTAATACTGTCCCAGTGTTTTTACTCTATCCTCATGTCCATTTTTAGTTATCCAGATTTTCTGTATGTAAAACTTGATGTATGTTTATACAATTAAATCACGAAGGGGTCCTTTTACTAAGGTGCACTAATAGATTTAGCATGCGCTAACAAATTAGTGTGTGTTAAGTGCCATGTAGCCCACAGGTATACAGTTCACTGCATGGCCTTTAGCGCACACTAAATCTGTTAGTACACCTCAGTAGAAGGACCCCAAAGATTATTCTTGCCATACAAAAACAACCCAAAATCATCTAACTATTGGATTCCCCGTTTGGTTTTATTTCTATAAGTTTCAGATTACTGAAAAGCAAATTGCCATAAGTTTCCCTCTGCAAGCCAGAAATAGGCCAACAGGTCTGCAGGACTTCAGGAGTTCAGATGGAACGATTCCTCCACAGCGGCTTGAAACTGTGTCTCTTCATCGAGCTGAGGGTTCTGAAAGCAAGAAAATGTTTCATTACAAATCAGGTGACATATCACATACATATGCATCTGTTCAGACCCCCTGCTGTTTCTCAGCCTGATTATCTCCTATCAGCTGTATTAGGACTTAGTGGTCGTGGTAACGCCTTCAAGATCTGGAACAGCTGCCAGAGTTTTATATGTGGACGACTGTAGAGGCGAGGGGTTATTGAATCTCTGCTTAGCATTTATCCTTATGGCTTCATCTTGTGTATTGCACAGCACACGGTGAACGAGTTTACTCAAAAACCGAAGATACTGAAGCACCAACAGAGCTGGCAGCTGTAGTCTGACCTGGGGCTGGGATCCAGCACCATGAACCTTTATTGCAAACTACCTGGGGAGTTCCCACTTTTTTATACACCCTCTCAACAACTTAGCCCAGTGATTGCACTGACAATCCTTAGCAAGAGTTTATGCCCCAGGACTCTTTCTGGAACTTTAAAATTGTGAGCACTCAGGGCCCGATATTCAGCCAGCACTGAATATCCAGTGGGATTTTTTTGACCGCTTACATAGCCAGCTTGACACTGACTACACGTGCCTAACTGGCTGTATTGCTTGATTTAGGCAGTTAACAGCTAGTGGCTAACTGGGATATTCAGTGGTAGACAATTGGTTATCTCCCACTGAATATCCACAGTTAGGCACTTAAGCACTATTTAACCAGCCAGGAACCATTCCTAGATGTTTAAATAGTTTTGAATATTGGGGAGTAATGTCACTATTTTGCAAAGCCTGGGATTCCTTCCCCCAGCTATTCTGAAAGCCACCTTAACAGGATCTCCAGCTTTAATCGTCCCAGGGAGCAGAGTACCAGTCTAGGAAACCAACCCCAAACTCTCCTCATGGCAGTACAAGTGCTGCCATTGAGCCACTGGGCCAGACCTAGACCTAAATGTGTGGCAGAATGGATTGAAAATAAATAGTTATCAGGGGGGCTGACTGTTCAACCCATTGTTTAGAGTACAAAGATGTGAAAACCAAAGCTCCATCTTTAATATCCCACCTCCGTCACCTGATGGATGATCTTGACTTACAATAACCTGTCTGTGATCTTTGGAATAGGGACCATATGACAGCAGTGATTTACCTTTAACAGTGCCAACCATCAAAGGCATCTATAGGGTTGCAGATTAGATTTTTGTAAGAAAGACAAAACTAGAAGTATATAGATACAGTGAAGCCAATTAGATTGGAGCAGGCGCTGCGAGTTGACTTGAGTCAGGTTCTTGCATAATACCAGTGTTGTCATGTTGTGACTCATTTTAACAGCAATCAAAGTGTCTAATGTATTAAAAGATTTTCCCCCGTTCTTTATCAATGGATACCAAATCCCAAAAGAACTGCACAACTCCTAGAATGTGAGGTTACAAATATGTAACCCCCCCACCTCAACACACACACAAATATGGCCACATACCCCACTCCCTTTCCTTCAATATCAACACCTTACTCCCTCTACATGTCCTTTAAAGCTTTGACTCACACACTTTTCTTAGGCTCCCCTCCCCTTCCTCTCTGACACATGCACCACAAAAAAGCCTTCCTGCTTCCTGCTCATGTGCTGTTGCATAGACCGGACAGTTCCCAACTGTATGGAAAATGAGACAGGCACGGGATGCAACTGCTTGCCCTGGGATTTGTAGTATGGAGTGTTGCCACAATTTGGGTTTCTGCCAGGTGCTTGTGACCTGGCTTGGCAACTGTTTGGAAAACAGGATAATGGGCTAGATGGACCATTGGTCTGACCCAGTATGGCTACTCTTATGATTTTTTTCTCACAAATTGTAAAGTATCTCAGCAAAGGAGAATGTACTGACCGTCTCATAAATTGTAATATTTCTGTCTTTGCCATGGAGTGTGTTAATCTGACTGTCTCTACAGTGGAAAAGTAAATGTGTCTGTTGTGAAATATATAAAAACTAACTGTGTAAACAAAAGAGGAACCTATGAACTGAATCTACTGTGAAAGAGGGGGAGTAGCTTGGACTTTTCAATATATCAGACTGAGGACTAGATTTGCATTGGGTTGAGGTTGGATTGGACATGACGCCATCGGCACTTATGACATCTGAACAGAAGCCTCTGTGCAGCTGGCAATGTGCCCCCTGGTGGTGACAGCAAGTGCATTGGGTTTTGGATCACCTGTTCAGTGTAGTATGTGATTTAACTGTGAATTATTTATTTATTTGGATTTTGCTCACATGTTTTTCAGTACTAGCTCAAAGTGAGTTACATTCACGTACACTGGATATTCCTCTGTCCCTGAAGGGCTCACAATCTAATTTTGTACCTGAGGCAATGGAGGCTTAAGTGACTTGCCCAAGATCACAAGGAGTAAGCAGCACTTCTTGTTGGCTATTATAGTTTATACCAGGTCAGGTTTTCAGAATTTCCCCAATGACTATGCATGAGATCCATTTGTATACAATGGAGGCAGTGCACGCAAATAAATCTCATGCATAGTCGTTGGGGAAATTCTGAAAACCCAGCTGGATTGCGGCCCTTGAGGCCCGAAGTTGGACCCCTGGTTTTTACCTATCTGAAGTATGACTCACTTGCGGATGCTCTGTGGAGCTGGGATTGGACTCTCCCAGTAATCACAGGAATGCATTGGATCTTGGATAGTCTGCTCAGTCGTAGTACTGAATATTTTTATGCTGTGCCTGTTTCTGTTTACGTGGTCATTTATGCTTATGTGTTTACTTTATGCATGTAAATAATAAATATTTCTTACTCATTCTCACCACTGGGATCCTTGTTTATTGACATACCAACTCCAGATTAAAACACTACTGCTCTATATCCTCTCCTCTTCCACTGGCCTTTTATTTTCAAAAGGGGTCACTCCAAACTCAACTGTGGTGGCTGAAGCAGGATTTGCTTATGATGCACACAGAGGTGAAGACAGAGTCTGCACATGTTCGTCTCCCAGACAGAAGGTGGGGCCTCGGAGAGAAGCGACTGTGGACTCATGTCCCAGCCCTATGCATCTTTCTATGCTAATTCTGCTGCAGCCATCACTACAACTGTATTCTGGGTTCTCATTTGTTAACAAATAAAAGGCCTGTGAGTCAGACAGGAAGTGGGGAGTCCATGCTGTTAGTATGGGGATCAGCAGAAAAACAACACTTACATTACATTTGGTTTGCCTGGCCATCCTCTAAGAAAACTGGTAAAAAGCCAGCTAAATACAGGCCAGTCAGCAAATCTAAGGAATGTCTGACTCACAGTTAGAATGAAATGTTTAGCATTCTAGCATTCAGGATCATAGTTGAAGTAGGATAGTCAGTGTGTTTTTTATAGTGAAAAAGGTGCTGGTACTCAAATGCTAGGCCACCCTTCAGGGGTGGGGTGATCACTGAGAGACTCACCTCACAATAGCCAGGCCCCCTGCAATTAGTCACAGAATCTATGACAAGGCAGAATTGGTGTGTACAGCCTGAGCTCTTTCATTAAAACTTGGGGACCATGGGTCAATTTTAGCAGACAATGGAAAAGGTGCCGGTACTCAGTACCCCCAAGTATTCCCTAAAAAAAAAGCCCTGAGGATAGTATGCATCAATACTTTACCCCAGTGATTCCCAAACTGGGTTTTGAGAGCTGTTTTCAGGGGTTCCCCAAGTGAGGAAGTCAGCAGCATGCTTCAGCCACCAACCCTGGCACTCCCACACATGCTCAGTTCAGTAGTATGACCTGAGCATGTGTGGGAGTGCCGGCATCAGCACTTGAACCATGTCACTGAATTCCTTGCAGCTCAGGCAGCACAGGCACACACCTCTTTGGCTGTACTAAAGCAAAGGTAGATCCCTCCAACGCAGCATGAGGTAGTTGGGGATGGAGGGAAATGCTTCATTAAGGGTCCAGCAGGGGGAGGGGTCTGAGAGAGAAAGGGAGATGCTGAATCAAGAATCGAGGGTGGGGTGGTGAGAGGGAGGTAGAGAGAGGCCCAAAGTGCTGGGCTAAGGAGGAGGGCAAGACCTGGGGGGTTACTCAGTGTATTTTAGGGGTTCTGCCATATTAAAAGGTTTGGGAACCACTGCTTTAGCGTATAATCAAACAAAAAAAGGAGAAGAGCCAGACAAATTAACCCTCAAAACAATGTTCAAAAACAGACTCCAATAAACTTAAGCCAAGAATCACTAGCTGTTACTTAAAAGAAATCCAAAAAGGACTTTAAAGTTGGCAAGGAAAAAGCCTCAGAATTTATCAATAGCAATACAAGAGATTTTATCAAGTTACCGTCATTCAAACATAGGCAAAAAACCTTCCTCTTTATTGACTCAAAAAACAGACTTCTTCATATAAATAATGTGAAAAATGAAAACTTAGCAAAAACAATTTTTAAGGACTTATCTGTATTTATAATCACAGGACTATCCGGCTCCCAACGATGGCCAATGTTTCAATCATCTGCTTCAGGGGCGTCCAGGCCAAGAATGCTGAGAATGCAGTTAGAATGTGAACGTCTCTTAAAATAATATCTATTGCAGTAACGGCCATCTATCACAATAAACCCTTTTCGTTCTCTCAGGTGGTCTGTAATACCTCGCATATTATAACAGATATGTCTGCTTGCTTCCCTGGCTCCTGTCATAATGCCTACATTCTATTATACCTATAAATCAGGCTCCAATAATTGTCCCAAATAGTTATCCACAAAACATCATACATCCACCGCTATTTAGTATTAGCAAGTCTCAAACATATATTAGGTGTTGACCTCTTAACTAACAGACCTCAACAGAACCACTCCGAGCTCTCAAATGTTCATTGCTCTAAGCTTTATGTGCTGTCTCGTCATCAGTCATAGAGGTATAGATTATATTCACTGAGTTCAAATAAATTCAATGATACTTTCATAATATAATAGACATAGTATAATAGACTTAGCTTTCAAAAAGCGTTCCCCTTGCTGATTCGTTCTTCGGGAACGCTTTTTGAAACCTAAGTCTATTATACTATGTCTATTATATTATGAAAGTATTATTGAATTTATTTGAACTCAGTGAATATAATCTATACCTCTAAAACCAATGAGAGAGCCAACCCACAGAGAGCGGACAGAGAGAGAGGACAGAGAGATCACTCACCACCACCAGCGGCGCCAGCTGGCCTGGACTCTGGCATGGGAGCACTGAGATGCAACAGCAGCAGAGAGAGAGCAGTGTCATCTGCGTGGCATGACGTGAGTGCAGCAGGGTCCAGGGACAGGGCAACTTGTGTGTCGGGTGGGCTGCAATGGGGCTGTCAGACTATGGAGCTGTAAGTGTGAAGCTGTTTAAAAAAAACCCTTGCATGCTGCCTCTGCAGCTGGAGTGGAGCCTATGCCCGAGTTGTAAAAAAAACAAACAAACAGTTGCTGATGGGGTGGAACATTTGCTGGGGTGCTGCTGGGTTGGGGCAGGGGGAGCTGTTAAACAAAAAAAATGTTTGCTGTTTGTATGGGAGGCATGGAGGAGTGAGGGGCTGTTTAAAGGGGAAAAAAAGCTGGATGTGTCTGTGGAGGGAGGAATCGAGCCAGGAGCTGTTAAAAAGGAAAAAAGTTTGCTGGAGGGACTGGGTCTGGGATGGATGGGGACTGGGGGGGGGGGTATCCATCCCCAGTCCTCCTCTGTCCCAGACCCAGTCCCTCCAGCAAACCTTTTGGAGGCAGCTATTTAAAAAAAAAAAAAAAAAAACATGCTTACTATGCTTGCTTGGGACTTGGGAGAGAGGGACAGAGGGGGCCGTAAAATAAAGCTTGCAGTGGGTGGAGAGAGGGAGTCCAGAGACCAGCACAGAAGTCTTTCTCTCTCTGAGGGACTCGTGCACTGCTTGTTTCACCTATCCCAATCAGTACATTCAGTAATTTCAACATTCCCTCTAAAGCTGAATTAGGCCACCTTATATCCTCCATAAAGACTAAAATAGCTCCTACTGACCCTATTCCATCTGCCTTGCTCAAATGTTCTCTGGACTCTTTACTTCTATTTCCTCCATGCCATGGTCACCAACAGTCTGACTTCAGGATCAGTCCCAGACTTTTGGAAACTCGCGACTATCAAACCAAAGATTAAGGATACTAAGGGTTCAACCGATGATCTCAGTAATTATCAGCCAGTAACCAACCTTCCATTCACATCTAAAATTGTTGACGCAGTCATCCATTCACAACTTCTTTATTTTATCTCCAAAATTTCAGTTCTCCATCCTAATCAAACCACATTTAGGAAACATCTCAGCACCGAAACATCTCTACTAAGTCTCACTACCTTTCTCTATTATATACTAGATCAACGTAAATCAATACTTCTTTTGTCTCTTGACCTCTCAGCAGCATTTGATCTAACTGATCATTACTTTCTTCTGCATCATCTCAACATCACAGGCACAGTATTAGATTGGATCACTTGTTTTCTAACGGACTGCACATATACTGTAACTTCTAACGGGTCCACATCTACACCTTTCAAACCAGGAGCGGGGGTTCCTCAAGGATCCCTTCTCTCACCAACACTTTTTAACATATTCCTGGCCCCTCTTCTCACTTTGACCCAAACTATTGGATTGACAAAATATGTTTACACAGATGACATTCAGATACTTTACCCTTTAGATTTCTGTACTTCAACTGAACGCACTAGTTTAAATCACAAGCTTATGAGAATCACAAACTAGCACCGTAATAATAATTTAATATTTAAATCCTGCAGACTCCAAAGCCATGCTCTTTTCAAAAACAGCAAATCCACTTCTGCCTACACCCATTCTACTTTCAAGAATTTCAGTATCTCAGGTAGACAAAGTTTGTATTCTGGGGGTATATTTGGATCCTGATCTTTCCTTCCACCCGCAAATTTCCCATGTAGTCTGTAGCTGTTTTTCAAACTTTGACTGATTAGCTCTATACAATCCCTGATATAGAACATTCTGGTTCATTCTCTAATCATGATGCAACTAGATTATTTCAATTCCTTACCTCAAGGAATCGGGGTTAAAGAAATATGTCACCTTCAAATCATACACAATACTGCTATCAGGCTGATCACCAAGACTAGGAAGTTTGATCACGTTACACCTCTTCTAATAGACGCTCACTGGCTGCCTTTAACTCATCGTATTTGCTTTAAATTTTGTTACTTGTATTCAAAGTTCTTTCTCATAATGAACCATAATACCTTTCTAGGCTTCTTATCCCTTGCTGGCCAAACAGATTGCTGAGATCCACCCAGCAAAACCAGCTTATTATCCCAAATTACCATATACTAATTCAAGAGCATATCCAAGATTCCATCTTTTCAGTACAAGGACCAAGTTTTAGGAATGCCCTTCCTCGATCACTGAGACTTCAATCCACTTTATCAATTTTCAAAACCAAACTCAAAACCCATCTATTTGCAGATGCTTACCATCGATTCCTTCTTGAATGCCAGGACAGAGTTAACTGGAATAGCAGAGCAATCCCTCTGTTTTATCCCACCCTCTTTTCTATCATGATTGTAGCTCCTCCATTACTACACTCATTGTGATCTTTGCTCTTTTGCTTTTGTTCTCTCTTCTCTACTCTCTTTTCATTTTATCTTAGATTGTAAACCGCCCTGATGGTCTCCGATGGGTGGGGTATTAAATGATAAATAAACTTGGAAACTTGGAATAAACTTGGAAGAGGATGGAAGGTGCAGGACTTGCTTGGGATGGTGAAGAGCTGAGCAAAGAAGAGGGAAGGTGCTAGACTTGCTGGTGGGGTGGGGGGGGTGAGGGAAGAAGAGGGAAAGTGCTGCTGGAGGACACCTGAAGAAATGTGCTGGACCTGGGGGGGGGCTGAGAGAGGAAGTGGTGCAAGACCCATGAGGGGGTGGATAGAGGGAGAAGTACTGGATCTGTAGGCAGAGGGGGGACAAGAAATGCAGGACCTGTGGGGAAGAAGGGGACAGGAGAGATGACTACAGGGTGGGCTGAGGAGAGTAGTAGATGGAAGGAGGGAGAGAGATCCTGGAATATGTAGGGATGGAAGAAACTGGGAGAGAGTTGCCGGACCTACAGAGGATGCAGCTACACAACCCCCAATGTTGTGCTTCTTCCTGGGTTGTGTAAGTAGTAAATTGCACTTAGGCTTTCACTTCGTATCAGGATTTGTGTAGCTGCATCTCCTGCCATCAGGTTGCATTTCCTGCAGATGCTTTCCCTTCTGAGCCACTACCCTGCTGAACACTGAAGCTGCACTTTTTGGGGGGAGGGGAGAGGGGAGAAAGAGTGGACATGGAGCTGCTAGACCACAAAGGAGAAGGTGAGAGAGAGGGGATAGGGAGTTGCTACACCTTATAGAGGGGAAGGGAGAGGGGACAGGGAGTTGCTGCACCATAGGGGTAGAAGGAAAGGCAGAGGGGACAGGAAGTTGCTGGACCATAGGAGTGGAGGGGAACAGAGAGGGAGCAGGGAAATGCTGGACCAAAAGAAGGACAAGGAGATGCTGGGCTACATGTGTGAGTGGAGAAAGAGAGGAGATGCTGAGCTACAAGGATGTGGGAAGGTTAGGGAGGGGTCGGGGAGATGATTGGCATGGTAGAACCATGTTGGAGAGACCATGGGGATTCCCAAGGAGATGAATGAGAGGAGGATAGTGAGTACTGAGGGTAAAAGTGTAGTAACAGGGAGTGGGTAAAAGAGAAGGGAATAGGAGGCCAGGAAAGGAGTGAGACAGGGTATGAGAGGAGAAGATGAAGAGTTGATAGGTAAGTGAAATATAGGTGGAGGACTGAAGAGTGAAAGGGTGAAATTTGAGTGGGAAGACAGAAAAAGGAGAAAGAAAAAATATATCAGAGGTGGAAAAATTGAGGGAATGGAAGAAGAAAGGAGGAAAGTGGAGAAAGGATACATGGACAGCACCCACTGGAAAGAGAGCAGAAGACAGGAAAGCAGAAGAGATAAACTAGGACCAACATTACTCAGATGACATGAGAATCAGAATTTTTTTTTCATATGGTAACTTCAATGGAAAATATGTATTAGTTATAATTTGCACTTGTTGTTGGGGGAAGATAGGGTTTTTGTGGCTGCAGAGCATGTTTACATTTAATTCATTAGAACTATTATATTGTATCAGATTAAAGTCCGTGAAGATAATGTATGCAGTGTGTCACATATGCAAGCATCATTCATCAGGTGTAGTCCAACTGAAAAAAAAGTTGAGAACCAGTGGCCTAGAGCAATAGCATGGTCTCAATTTGTCAATCAACACTTGTTTATTAGTATTTCTAAGTAAAGATCTCCTTTTAGAGAAACTGCTTTCATTTTTGTGTGTCTAAATGTCAGGGTCTTCTTTGGTGGGTAATGTAGCACAATATTGACTTGAGCCGTATATGTCCATACTGGAGCTCAGGGGATGTGGAGAGTGGTGTGATGACACTGGTGCAATGGCAGGGTTTATACGGACTGTGTTGTGGTGACACATAACACATATATATTCAAATATTACCAGTAGTATATTACACAGATGCTGCTGTTACACATTGCAGTCCCAGTCATAGCCTATAGTCACTATCCACTATTTCTGCTGAAGGGTAGAGATATGTCCAAGAACCACGGGCAAGGGGATATGCAGGGCACTACTAGCGACAGAGAGGTAACAGATTTCTGCATCTATGTCAACCTCCTTCAACACTGGTTCATGTGTGACCACATTTGAGAGGGTTCAGCTGTAACATGCTTGGGCTGCCTCATGTCCCACAGGGCTTTCTCCATCAGATATGCAATGGAGTAAAGCCTGTCTTCCAGTGGGATTGGGGAACCATGTACCAGCAATAAAAGACACACGATAACTGAGATACTAAACAGAACATGTATTTATTTTTATATGTAATAGAAACATATTTGGGGGGGATTGGGGAAAGAAAAGTGAGGGAAGCAGGCCACCCCAGGGAGAGGAGAAGGTTAGGTGTCATGAGGTAGCAGGACTAAGGAGCACCATGAGAGAGAATGTAAAGTGTGCCAGCTCGTTAAAGGGCAAATGCCATGAACATGTTTCTCAAGCATTCACTCTTTAAAGAGTGGCATCCTCTCTGATCTCTCATCAGTAACCTTTAGCCTCTGGTCCATGGCATCCAGCTGCTGGCCCATCCGCAGCACTGCATCAGCTAGTGCCCATCTCCAATGGCGCCTGTAGCAGCTGGGGCTACACCCCCAGGTGCTGTAAGGGATGTTGCATAGACTGCTTGAGGGGCAGCTGATGTCAACAGCTGGATGTCAGGGACCTCCTCCATGTATGACACCATCACCACCTCCTCTGGCTTGTGGGAAAAGGCAGGGAGGGGAGGTTGTGAGGAAGGTGTAGAGGAATGGGAGTAGACAGTGAGGGAGGTTAGGAGGAATGAATGGAGGGACACATTGCAGGTGCCCTAGTTGGCTCCTGGTGGTCCAGTAGAGCCTGTTTTGCCAGGAGGTTCTGGATAAAATCCTGTCACTTCCTGCTGGGCTGTTGGATAGTTTAAAAAACAGCTATTAGGTGTGTGATAATGGAAGACATAGCACAGAGATTGGTTCCATCACTGACCATCCCATTATTAGGTTACGCTATGAGTGGTGCCACCCTAACAGGTGGGATGTGTGCAGGAGATGGTCACAGACATAAGAGTTTACTGTGGTTTGATTTCCATATCATTTATAAATATGTTAAACAGTACCGGTCCCAGTACAGATCCCTGTGGCACTCCACTGTTCACTCTCCTCCATTTAGAGAAATGACCATTTAATCCTACCCTCTGTTTTCTGTCCAATAACCAATTCCTAATCCACACCAGAACCTTGCCTCCTATCCCATGACTCTTTAATTTTCTCAGGAGTCTCTCATGAGAAACTTTATCAAAGGCTTTCTGAAAATCTAGGTATACTACATCAACTGGCTCACCTTTATGCCAGTTTATTCATGCCTTCAAAGAAATGAAGCAAATTGGTGAGGCAAGACTTCCCTCGGCTGAACCCATGCTAACTCTTTCCCATTAAACCATGTTTGTCTGTGTTCTATAATTTTATTCTTTAGAATGGTTTCCACTATTTTGCCCGGCACCGATGTCAGGCTTATCGGTGTATAATTTCCCGGATCACCCCTAGAACCCTTTTTGAAAAGTCGGCATCACATTGTCCACTCTCCAATCTTCAGGTACTATGGACGATTTTAACAACAGGTTACATATTAATAACAGCAGATCAGCAATTTCATTCTTGAGTTCTTTGACTACCTTTGGATGTATGCCATCCAGTCCAGGTGATGTACTATTCTTTAATTTGTCAGTTTGGCTCAGTACATCTTCCAGGTTCACCGAGATTTCTTTCAATTCCTCCGCATCATCACCCTTGAAAACCATTTCTGGTACAGGCAGATTTCTTATATCTTCTTCCATAAAGACAGAAAAAAAGAATTCATTCAGTTTCTTGGCTATGACCTTGTCCTCCCTGAGCTCCCCTTTTGCTCCTTCATGATCTAATGGTCCCATAGATTCCCTTGCAGGCTTTCTGCTTCTGAAGTACCTGAAAAAGTTGTTACTCTGAGTTTTAGCCTCTGCGGCAAGTTTCTCTTCATATTCTCTTTTAGCCTTCTTTATTAATGCTTTGCATCTGACTTGCCAGTGCTTATGTTGCTTCTTATTTTCTTCATTTGGGTCTTTTTTCCATTCTTTGAAGGACAATCTTTTGGCTGTAATGCCCTCTTTTACTTCACTTCTTAACCATGTAGGCTGACGTTTTCTCTTCTTTCCACCCTTGCAAATACATGGAATGCATCTGGACTGGGCTTCCAAGATGGTATTTTTGAATAACATCCACGCCTGATTTAGTGTCCTAACCTTTGTAGCCGATCCTTTTAGTTTCTTTTTAACCATTTTCCTCATTTTATTAGTCACCCTTTCAAAACTTAAATGCAACTACAGATTTCTTTTGCAGGTTCATCTCAGATAGTAGCTCAAACTTGATCATGTTATGATCACTGTCTCCAGGGGGACCCAACACTGCCACCTCTCGCACTATGCCCTCCATGCCACCAAGGACCAGATCCAAAATGGCTCCCCCTCTTGTCAGCTCCTGGACCAGCTGCTCCAAGAAGCAGTCATTTATTACATCTAGAAATTTTATCTCCCTGACAATTTATCCAGTCAATTTATCTCCCTGTTAATTTATCTAGTCAATTTTGGGGTAATTGAAATCACCCATTATTATAGCATTGCCCAATTTGCCAGCTTTTCTAATCTCTGTAAGCATTTCTTAAACTGTCGATTCGTTCTGTCCCAGCAGATGGTAGTACAGCCCTACAAGAATACTCCTTCCCTTCACACATGGAATTTCTATCCATAATGATTCCATGTTGCTATCTGTGTCATGTGGAATGTTTATTTTATTTGACACAATTCCCTCCTTAACATATAGCGCAACCCCCTCCAATTTGATCCTCTCTATCACTGCGATACAATTTGTACCCTGTTAACACAGTGTTCCATTGATTTTCCTCTTTCCACCAAGTCTCTGAGATGCCTATTATATCTATCTCATTATTTAGTGCTATATATTCTAACTCTCCCATCTTAATTTTTAGGCTTCTAGCATTTGTATACAGGTACTTCAAATTGTGTTTTTGATCTAAAAGCTGCTTAGAAGTTGAAGGGGATAATGTGCATCCTTTATCCTGCTCTCTCATTATGCACACCTGGTTTACTTTAAGCATTGTTGAAACCTCTCTACTGGGATTCCTTAAATGACCTATTTTAATAGTATCCTTCAAGGATACTTCACTCTGAATCATGTGCTCCTGGGCGATTGTTGGTTCCCCCTCCCCTTCAATCTAGTTTAAAAGCTGCTTTATCTCCTTTTTAAAAGTTAGCGCCAGCAGCCTGGTTCCATCCCGGTTAAGGTGGAGCCCATACTTTTGGAACTCTCTCCCCCTTTCCCAGAATGTTGCCCAGTTCCTAACAAATCTAAATCTCTCGTCCCTGCACCATCATCTCAACCATGCATTGAGACTTCGGAGCTCTGCCTGCCTTTTGGGTCCTGTGTGTGGAATGGGAAGCATTTCTGAAAATGCGACCCTGGAGGATCTGGACTTCAGCTTTCTACCTAAAAGCCTAAATTTGGCTTCTAGAACCTCCCTCTCACATTTTCTTATGATTGGTACCCACATGTACCAAGATAGCCGACTGCTCCCCAGCACTATCTAAGATCATGTCTAGGTGATGCGTGAGGTCCACCACCTTCGCACCAGGCAGGCAAGTCACCAGGCAATCCTCATGTCCACCAGCCACCCAGCTATCTATATGCCTAATGATTGAATCACCAACTACAACAGCTGTCTTTTCCCTCCTGGGCAGAACTTGGAGACATATCCTTGGTGCAAGAGGATAGTACATCCCCTGGTGGGCAGGTCCTAATTACAGGAGTATTTCATCAGGGTGATGCTCTTCTTCTAGGAGACCTCCCTCCTCCAAGGCAGCACAGGGGCTACCAGATTGGAGGTGGGACTTTTCTACAACATCCCTGTAGGTCTCCTCTATGTACCTCTCTGTCTCCGTCAGCTCCACCAAGTCTGCTACTCTAGCCTCAAGAGAACGGACCCGTTCTCTGAGAGCTAGGAGCTCTTTGCATTGGGCACACACATATAACCGCTCACCAATTGGGAGATAATCATACATGTGACACTCAGTGCAAAAGACTGGATAGCACCCCTCTTGCTGCTGGACTTCTGACTCCATCTTAGTATTTTTGAGTTTTTCAATAATTTAAAAAGGTTGGACAAGTTACTGGACCAAACGTCCATAGACATGGTTTACTGGGACAGAGGCCAATGTGAATTTAGCCAAAGATAGTCTTATCTCACCAATCAGTTACATTTTCTGAAAGGGTTAAAGTTTATTTATTTATTTATTTATTTATTTATTTATTTATTTATTTATTTATAGCATTTATATCCCACATTTATCCCAAATCCCATATGGATAAAGGTAAGCTGGTTGATGGCAATGAAGTGTGATTTTCAAAAAGTCATTGGACAAAATCCATCATGAGTAACTCCTAAGGCAATTAAAAAGTCATGGGATAGGAAGCAATGTCCTACTAAGGACTGAGAATTTGCTAAAAGATTAGAAACTGAGAGTAGCACTAAATGGACAGTCATCTCAATGGAGAAAGATAATAGTGTTATAACCTAAGGATTTGTACTGGGACAAATATATTTATAAATGATTTGGAAAAGGGAACAGTGATGAAGTTTTCAGATGACACAAAATTGTGCACATGTTTTTCCTACATACAAAGTGATTCACCTAAGAAAAAATAATGTAAACTGCATGTGAATGATACCAAGTTCCATATTAGGAGTCGTTACCCAGGAAAAGGATCTAGGTGTCATTATATAAGTACATAAGTATTGCCATACTGGGAAAGACCAAAGGTCCATCAAGCCCAGCATCCTGTTTCCAACAGTGGCCAATCCAGGTCACAAATACCTGGCAAGATCCCAAAAAAGTACAAAACATTTTATACTGCTTATCCCAGAAATAGTGGATTTTCCCCAAGTCCATTAAGTGGGTGCATACTTTTGCCCCATGTACATGCTTCTTTTATAAAGTGCACGCCCACCTACACGCACTTTATAAAATACTGGTGTACATCTGGATGGGCCCATTTTTGGCTATGCCCTGATATTTGGGCACCCTTTATAGAATTACCCTCTATAGCCTACTCTTACCATTCTAAGAGTAGGCTAAATGGCCTTTGCATATACCCTAACCTTTAGTATAAAGACCACATAATTTTTTTAACTGATCCCTTCTCTCTAGTAAAATGCATGACTATAGTAACTGCCAGGATAGATATGTAACAATTTATTTCAAATTTGACACATCTGTTTGTTAAAATGCACTCTAGGGCAAGGTTCAATCTAACTTAAGTACATGAACAAAAGAGAAAAATAATAATGGAATGCACTACAAAATAAAACAAAGTAATAAATAAAAATAAGCATCATAGCCTCAGACTAACCCCCCCCCCACAAAAAAAAAAAAAAAACCCAACCAACCAAACAAACAAACAAACAAACAGAAACTACAATATAAATAACAAAACAGTTCAAGAAAAGGTCTCAGAGGAAAAGAAGTCTAATCTAATCATCTGAAGCCTAAGTAGGCAAGGGGCAAGCAAGAGGTAAATTGTTCCAAGTATGAGTAGCAACACTCTGAAGTAGAGCATAAAAAGATCTTTTCAAAGGAAGGGTGTCTTATTTATGTGCACTTGATAATCTGCCTCTTCCTAAAGCAAATAATTACAAGGCGGAATACATAAAAGTAGAGACACACTGTGCATAGAAATTATGTATTCATGCAGATACAAAGTAGATTAAGGGTAAGGGGCAGCACAGAACATATAACAGGGAGTGAATTACAAGCTTCTAAAAGAGCTCTTTGTAATGAGCAAAGCAATCATTTAATTTTATCTATTATCCTACAACTTTCACTACTAAGAAAAATTCAGCATTCATCACTGTGTATAAACCTTGAATGCTTCAGAGTTTAATAGCAAAAGGGAAATATTTACCACAAATTCTCCATAGTCAAATTGGTGTCTTGCAGTGAGGTGAGCAGACAAATTTATAGTAATCTGAGTAGCATTTCCCCAGGGTAGGGAAGCACATACAGGACAGACCTAAATTAAAAATTCAAACAGAATTAGGTAATATGTTATTAATAGTACCATTCCTCCTCCAGCGCAATATGAGAATTCTATATATGCCTGCAATACGGTTTTCATATGCTAAAGCAATGGTATACCAAGTAATCCTATCTAACTGAACAAGACTTTATATGTAAGCACTAATCGTGTTATTCTAGAATTATTATAGCTTAATGACAACATATGTGTTATTAATATGCAAATGGCATTACACTATAAATGTACCTCAGTTCATGTTCTTATTTTAATTTTGTAGGTTCATCAAAACTTAGATTCCTGACATTAGCAGTTGTAGCATAGAAAGGTAGGAAATGTGGTTTATAACTAAATAATTATTGCAGTCATTGAAAAATATGAACAAAATGTTAACAGCGTAATAAGTGGAGTATACAGCTTTTCCAATTCTTTATCCAGTTGATAGACGTCTACAGGTTGAATATTATTGTATCAATGGTGGGCATCTTGATTTTGGGTATGCCGATGCAGAAGTTTATGTGTACCAGAGAAGCTGAAAGCTGTGTAATGGGGAGTATTGAATTTGGGAGGGGGTTTTAGTATTAAGGCCGGGTAGGGGTGGGGTGAGAGGGGGGGGGGAGAAAACTTGGGGAGAAAATGTTCGATGGTTTTGTATCTGTTAACTTTGACATCTGGTATTGGAGTATGTTTATGATACCATGTCGTGTATTTGTTGTTGTTTGTGTTAACCATCAATAAAAATGATTGAGATAAAAAAAAAAGAAAAAAAAATTACAGGGCATAAGCATTTTTGCAGTAGAACTCTCTAGGTTTAGATCTTTGGTTTTCAATCCAGTCTTTAGACCATACTCAGGATATCTATCGGAGGCAAGTCTGTCTCATGCATATTCATTGTGGGAATCCTGAAAACCCAACTAACTAGCTATGCCCTGAGAACTGGGTTGAGAACCACTGGTTTAGATGGTCTGTTTATTTTCAGTGGATGCCCTATTTGAGTGGGTAGAATATAGGAGAGGAAAGGTGGTCCGCAGACAGCACACAGGAAACAGAAAGGAGAAAATCACATGGCTCATTGTCTGAAAAATGGAACACACAGGGTTGTTGAAGTTTCAGTTTTCAGACAACGAGCTATTGCTGTTCGGTGTTGAGAAGTGATTTTGAGAAAGCAATTTTTCTGACGCACAGCTCATCCTGCTCAGATTTTTCATTGGTGATATTGTTCTAAGTGGATGATACAGTCATATTTTTCTCAGAATCTACAGACAACTCGAGGAGACTCCTAAGACAGGCCTTATTGGTTGAAACAGAGCTGTGTCAAGTCTTGGTTGTTGAACAATAAACTTTTAAACCCTTTAAAGCATTGTCTTTTTATCTTTTGAGTCATCTTTGCTGTTTTCCTGAGAGTTCCTAGACTGTGAGGATTTTTGTTTTTTCTGTGTGCACATCTACAGATGCATAGCACATACTTCTATATGGAATGAGTGTCAGCATTCCTGGGGAAAGAGGTTGAGCAGAGTTGGGACAGAGTTATGAGAAAATTATCCTCCCTGATATTTAGCCGGCGGAAGACATTTTTTTCTCCACCGCCAATTGTAAAACAAGAAATTCAATGCTGGGCCCTGTCCTGCCTTTGGCATTGAATATCCTTTTTTTTTTTTTAGCCGGTTAGTGCATGACCAGTTAAGTTAATATTCTGACTTATCTGGCCATGGGTTAGGAGATGAAGATAGGATAGCTCAGGGATGGACTGACAGCAATCTAGGCCCTTGTTCAATAAGGGTCATGGGCCCCTAACCACATATCAAAAGAGATTAAACTAGATGGGCCCTAGGGGAGAGTGGGCCCCCTAATGTTGTGGGCCCTCGGGCACTGCACTGTTGTCCCAATGGTCTGTCCGTCCATGAAACAGATATTTATGTGGTCTTATTTATCTGCTAAACCTGGACGGTTATGTTTGAATATCGGGATGTAACCAGACTCCACCCCTGGAATCACTCGACATAGCCGGCTTGAACTTCAGTGCTAACCGGTCATGCACTAGCCAGTTAAGTGCCACTGAAAATGACTGGATAGCTGCAAACAAGCGAGTTAACTGGTCGGTGGCTGTACTCAGCCAGTCAACTCACTTTGAATATCAGCCAGCAGGGGCGGACTGACCATTCGGGCAACCAGCAGTGCCCAAGGACCCAGAGGCTCTGGGGGGCCCAGAGGCTCTGCCCGGATGCCCGCCATTCTCCCGCTGTCCTCCCCATTCCCACACACCTGGGTTTAAATCTTTTATTTACCTCCGTCGCAACGGCCGTGTCATTGAAAGCCCTGCCCATCTCTAGCCTTCCCTTCGTGAGTTTGTTCCCTTCTGACATCATTCCCTCTTTCCGCGAGGGTGGGACTGAGGGAACGAACTCACAAAGGGAAGGCTAGAGACGGTCAGAGCTTTCAATGACGCGGCCGCTTCGACGGAGGTAATAAAAAAGATTTAAACTATGCAGGGTGGCACTGTGGCAAAGAAAAAGGGGGATGTTGGGGGGAGAAGAGGTAGGCAGGTGGATATGAATGGGAGGGGAGGATGGGGCGAAGGAGAATCGCTGAACATGGAAGGGAGCAGGAGGGAAGGGCAGGGGAGAGAGGAGAATCGCTTGGTATGGATGGATGGAGGGGAGGGGAGAGGAGAGTTGCTGGACATGGGTGGATGGAGGGGAGGGGAGAGGAGAGTTGCTTGACATGGGTGGATGGAGGGGAGAGAGGAGGGTTGCTGGACATAGATGGATGGAGAGGAGGGGAGGGCAGGGGAGAGGAGAGTTGCTGGACATAGGTGGATGGAGGGGAGAGGAGAGTTGCTGGACATGGGTGGATGGAGGGAAGGGCAGGGGAGAGAGGAGGATTGCTGGACATGGATGGATAGAGAGGAGGGCAGGGGAGAGAGGAGGGTTGCTGGACATTGATGGATGGAGGGGAGGACAGGGAGAGAGGAGAATTGTTGGACATGAATGGAGGAGGGAAGGGAAGACAGGAAGGAGATGCACATGGATGGAGGGGAGAGAGAAGAAATTCTGGACATGGAGGAGAGGAGGGAAGACAGAGGAAGGAGATGCACATGGATGGAGGGAAAGGGAGAAAGAAGAAATGCTGGACATGGATGGAGGGGAGGGAAGAGAGAGGAAGGAGATGAGATGAGGGAAAAGGAAGAGAGGAGAAAAACTGCACATGGATGGAGAAAATAGGCAGAAGCTGGATCCACTGGACAGTCAAGTCTGCGGAGGACCCAGCTTTACTTAGGCATGTAGGGCAAGAAATGAAGAAGAAAGGAGGAAAGTAAAGAAATAAATAGAAAGGAAGCCCTGGAAATGGAGTTAAGAGGACAGAGAGCAGCAGAATCAGATACTGGGCCAGCATGATCAGAAAAACAAAGTCACCAGACAACAAAGGTAGAAAAGATCATTTTATTTTCATTATAGTGTTTGGAATATGTCCACTTTGAGAATCAGGTGCTCAACGTTAAAAGTTTATATTTATATACTTATTTATGGCATTTTATCCCACATTAAACATGAATTAGATTGGAATCTGGGATCATTTAATTATTTTTTTCCTGGAGAGAGTAATGCATTGCCCCTCCCCAGGCTCTCTCCCCGGCTATAGCCAGCTCTGCAGTTTTGGGGGTGGGGGGGGGGGGGCAGAGGTGGGCAGGGTGCGCAGAAGTGAACCGGGGAAAGAGCCTGTTATTAAACATTTACCAGCACACCACTGCACACTACCTTCCTGCCGTGGCCACCACTGCTGCTGCACTGTTCCTCCCGTTCGCGGCTGCCGGTCCCGCCTTCCTCTAATAATTTCTTGTTCCAGGGCAGAGCCGGTCAGCTGCAAGCAGGAAACAGCAGCAGGGCAGCAGCAGTGGTGGCCTTGGCAGGGGGGTATTGGGTGGGAGTGGGGATAGCCTGGTCCTGGTGTGCCAGTGGTAGTGGGGGTGTCCAGTGGGGGAGTATGGAGAAGGTTTGGGTGTTGGGTGGGCTGGAAAAAAAACTGTAACACTGGAAGGAAGGGGGAGGGTGTGAATGTAAGTGAGGGTAGGGTGGAAGAGTGGGGATATGGGGATTAGGTGGGGTGATAATGGGGACATATAAATTGAGCAGGAATAAAGAGGACCCCAGGTACAGGGTGACTGGGTGATGGGGAAGGACAGACGATGGATGGAGAATGGAGTGGGGAGGGGGAACAGATGCTGGATGGAAGGGAGAAGAGATGGGACAGATGCTGGATGAAAAGGAGAGAGGGGACAGATGTCAGATGGAAAGAAGGAAAGGAGGGACAGACACTGGATGAGGGAGAGAGAAGGGACATATGCCAGATGAAAATGGGGAGAGAAGGGACAGACACTGGATGAAGGGGAGAGAGGGGATAGAAGGTGGATGGAAGGGGGAGAGAGGATGCAGATGTTGGATGGAACTGGGGAGAGAGAGGGGCCTGAGTGGATGGAAGTGAAGAGAGAGAGAGAGGGGCCAGATGCTAGATGGAGGAGGGAGAAAAAAAGGAGAGACTCTGGATGGAAGTGAGGAGAGAGAAGGGTCAGATGCTGGATGGAAAGGGGGTGAGAGGGAGCAGACGCTGGATGGAAAGGGGGGAGGAGAGGGGGCAGATGCTGGACGGAAAGGGGAAAGAGAGAGAGGGAGAAGATGCTGGATGGAAAGGGGGGCGAGAGAGAGGGATAGACACTGGCGAGAGTTAAGAAGAGATCAAGGAAAGAAGAAACAAGAGACTGGGACCAACACAATTAAAAAAAAGTAAATGGCCAGACAACAATGGTAGGAAAAATGAATTTTATTTTCAGTTTAGTATAAAGTAGTGTGGTAGCTGTGTTAATAAAGAAAATGGAAATAAGATGATATCTTTATTGGACTAATTTTAATACATTTTTGCTAATGTTTGGAGTCCCAACCCTCCTTTCTCATGTCAGACCAGAATACCTTAATAGCAGTATACTGTCCTGACCTGAGGAAAGAGGTTTTGGCCTCTGAAAGCTAACTGGAAAATATATATGATCCAATAAATTGGTAGCATCATATTTTCCATTTTTTTGTTTTATGTGTATTTGTTAACCTATAGTATAGTGATTAAAATGGAGGAGTGGCCTAGTGGTTAGGGTGGTGGACTTTGGTTCTGGGGAACTGAGGAACTGAGTTTGATTCCTGGCACAGGCAGCTCCTTGTGACTCTGGGCAAGTCACTTAACCCTCGATTGCCTGCCGCATTGAGCCTGCCATGAGTGGGAAAGCATGGGGTACAAATGTAACAAAAAAAAATGTCAATTTTTGAAATTTGCATCTGCGGGCGGGGGAGTATCAGCAGCGCAGCGGGTAGGAAAGAACTGGGATGGTGGGGTTGTCAGCTGCGGCGGTAGAGGGGTGTCGGCCAGTGGCAAGGTGGGGGCCCCGACCACTCCAGTGCCCGGGGGCCCAGACCACTCTCAGTCTACCCCTGTCAGCCAGTATGTATTTTATAACATATACCTCCAACAATAAATACTTAGCCTGCCTCCAAGCAGGTGTACATGTACCTGCCTACTTTCTAGGGTAGTATTTTTATAAAGGCATATGTGTTTGCCTTTATAAAATAAGTACGACATGCACACCTATGTGCCTTCACGGCCTAGATCATTTCTCTTTCTAGCACTGAGGTCTCCATGACAGGTGAAAACTGAGTGCCGCTCAAGAGCTAGTGGCATAGCTACGTGGGGCCATGGGGGCCTGGGCCCCATAGATTTGGCCCTGGACCCCCCTGCCGACGACCCTCTTGACCCCCCTTCCTGCCGTCAACCCACCGTCGCCATCGCCTACCTTTGCTGGCGGGGGACCCCAACCCCCGCCAGCCGAGGTCCTCTTCTTACTTCGTTCTGTTTCTGAGTCTGACGTCCTGCACATTGTATGTGCAGGATGTCAGACTCACAGAAACAGAGGGTTAGCTGCAGGAGGGGGGTTGAGAGGGTCGTCGTCGGGGGGAGGGTCAAGTTGGTGGTGGCGGCGGCAGCGGTGGGGGGGGTTGGCAATGGCGGGGGGGGGGGTCAGCAGCACTGGGGGGGGCTAAAATGTGCCCCCTCACCTCGGGCTCTGGACCCCCCTCCCGCTGAAGTCTGGCTACGCCCCTGTCAAGAGCAATGTTGATACAGGAAGTCCCGTCTCTGTGAATGAGAACAGCAGTAACAGAAGCCATAGGTGATAGTGAAAACACAAATAAGCACTAGGCACGTTCACATCTGCTTAGTGTGAACACAGGAATGTCGCAGCAGAAACAATGGAAGAAAGCTCAGGGAGGGCAGGGCAGCAGTGGGCACTGTTATACTCGCAACCCTAATTCTGTATAATGCACCAAAAGTTAGGCGTCAATTCAGCGCCTGTCTTTAGGTGCTAAAATGGAAGTCATGCGGCAAAACGGGGGTAACTGCATTTAAACACTAATCTATAGTTCCTAAGTTCTTTAGCAAGAGGGAAATGTACCAGAGACATAGCTAATTGGGGACGGGGTGCAAGGGGAGCAGACACTCCCCCCTAACATATTTTGAATGAAATGGTGTTTACGCAGATCGGCCCTTCAACCTTGCACCAGCGCCTATTTTTACAAAAGGTCTGCTCCCCCTGACATCAAAACCTGGCTATACTTCTGACATACACATGGGTGGGTCATACACTTATGTGCAAAACTTATAGGGGCTACTACTACTACTACTACTTAACATTTCTAAAGCGCTACTAGGGTTACGCAGCGCTGTACAATTTAACATGGAAGGACAGTCCCTGCTCAAGGAGCTTACAATCTAAAAGACAGGTGTACAATCTAAAGACAGGTGTACAATCTAAAAGACAGGTGTACAATCTAGAGACAGTGTACAATCTAAAAGACAAGTGTAGAGTCAATCTGATAGGGCATACTATATTTCTCGAAAGGTTAGGTGCTGAAAGCAGCATTGAAGAGGTGAGTTTTAAGCAGAGATTTGAAGATGGGTAGGGAGGGGGCTTGGCGTAGGCAGGGCCGGTCTTAGCAAGTGCGGGGCCCTATGCTCCCTAGCTCCAGGGCTGGCCACCCTTCCCTCCATGCTCCCAGACCGCTCCCTCCGAGCTCCAAGGCCCCCAGCTCCAGGGCCTCCCTCCCTCCCAGCTCCAAGGCCCCCTCCCTCCCTCCCAGTCATTTTTAAACATCCCCCTCCAAAATCCAGTACTAGGTATGCCGAGAATACAAAACACTCAGGACCTATAGAGCAATTCTACCATACCATAAGCAGTCATTTCTACTAAATCACACAAAGAAAAGGAAAACATCTTAAAATACTACAGTGAGCACTAGAGCATCAATTCACCTATTGTAAAATGAAACCAGACAGAATAGTACAGATCGTCGTCGATCCTGCACAGAATGCCAAGTGAAAGCCATGTCTTTTTCACAAACACAGATACACCCTAATCCACGATAGAATAAATAGTAATTTTAAAACTTTCTATTTAGACAAAAATTAAACTGAACCCTCAAGATGCCAGACTCTGCATACAATGCAACACCACAGAAACAGAAAATGTCCCCTAGTACTGTGCAAAATATAAAGACAGCAGATGTAAATTTGAAAAAAAAAAAACTAACAAATACCAATCACCACTTTACAAATAGAAATAAAACAAATATCAAAAATAAAATAATACCATTTTATTGGACTAATAGATTTAGCTTTCAGAGGCCAAAACATCCTTCCTCAGGTCAATATAGTATAGTACTGTTACAGTATCCTATCGTGACCTGAGGAAGGGGGTTTTGTTCTCCGAAAGTTAGACAAAATGTATTAAAATGTATTAAAATTAGTCCAATCAAAAGATTACCTTGTTTACATGTTCTATATTATAAACATTTATTAACACATCTACAATACTACTTTATCCTAAAGCAAAAAAATAAAAAATATATATTTTATTTACAGTTTGTTGTCTCAGGTTTCCCCTTTCCTCATCTTCTTTTCACTGTCTTCCTTCCATCCAGCATCTGTCTTCGGTCTCTCTCTGCCATCCAGTGTCTGCCCTCTCTGCTGTCACCTCCATCCAATGTCTGCCCTCTCTCCCTGCCCCTTCCATCCACATCTGCCCTCTATCTCTGCCCCTTCCATGATCCATCCACCATCTGCCCCTGTCTGCCCTCTCTCTCCCCCCATCCATTCACTGTCTGCCCTTTCTATCCCTTCCATCCACTGTCTGCCCTCTCTCTCTCTGCCCCTTCAATCCACCATTTGCCCTCCCTCTGCCATCCATCCAGGGTTTGCCCTCCCTCTCGCTCCCCATCCAGGATATGCCCCTCTCTCCGCCCCTTTTTTCAGCCCCCAGTTCCAGCCCCACTATCCCACCAGTCCCGAGCTTCAGCCCCCCCAGCCACTTCTCCATGTCCCCTTTTCAGCCTCCAGTCCCAGTACTAGCCCCCTTATCCCACCTACCCTCCTTTTCAGCCCCCAGTTCCAGCCCCCTTCATCCACATGCCTTGTATTAGGGCCCCCTTTTCAGAACCATTCTCCCACCTGACCCACGCATGCCCCATTTTTCCACCAGCCCCAGGCCCCATATGGCCCCTTCTCAGACCCCAGTGACAGTCCCCCTTCTCCCATCCAAGAACCCCAGTCCCCTCCCCACCCGTCCCCTTCAACCATCCAAGAACCCCCTCCCTGCCCCCTTCTCCCATCCGTGATCCCCTCCCCATCCCCAGTCCCCTTCAACTATACAAGAACCCCCTCTCCACCCCCTTCTCCCATCCGTGAATACCCCTCCCACCTCAGTCCCCTTATCCCATCCAAGAACCCCAGTCCCCTCCCCACCCATCCCCTTCTCCCATCCGTGACCCCCTCCCCAACCCCAGTCCCCTTCAACCATCCAATAACCCCCTCCCCACCCCCTTCTCCCATCCGTGAATACCCCTCCCACCTCAGTCCCCTTATCCCATTCAAGAACCCCAGTCCCCTCCCCACCTGTCCCCTTCAACCATCCAAGAACCCCCTCCCCACCCCTTCTCCCATCCGTGAACCCCCTCTCCACCTCCCCATTTGAGAACCCCCACCCTACCCTTCCCCCACCTGAGAACCCCACCCTACCCTTCCCCCACCTGAGGATAACGTGGGGGGGTCAATAGCCTGGAGATTCCTGGAGGTTGTGGTTAAAGTTGGACGGGGCAGAGGGGGGGGGGGTGAAGAAGTGTGAATGTGATCAGGTGATGATCGGAGAGAGGGAGAGTAGAAGCGTGGGAATTGGAGGGTGAGCCGGAGGAGGAGAGGACGAGGTCAAGACAGTGGCCGTCACGGTGAGTGGGGGTGGTGGAGCACAGCTGGAGGTTGAAGGAGGATGTTAGGGTGAGGAACTTAGAAGCGTTAGGGTCGGATGGGTCATCAGCGTGTATGTTAAAGTCTCCGAGAATGAGAGACGGAGATGAGGGTTCAAGAAAGACGGAAAGCCAAGCATCAAAGTCGGTAAGGAAGGAAGAGAAGGATTTATCAGGGGGGCGGTAGATGACTGCGACTCTGAGTGGCAGCGGGTAAAATAGCCAGATGGAGTGGGCTTCAAAGGATGAGAAGCAGTGAGACTGCGGTAGGGGGAGTTGCTGGAAACTACAGGAGGGCGAGAGTAGTAGCCCAACGCCTCCACCATGGCCAACTTTGCGGGGAGTGTGGGAGAAGAGATAACCTCCATGGCAGAGGGCCACGACTGAGGCCGAGTCTTCCGGGGAGATCCAGGTTTTGGTTAGGGCGAGCAGTTGAAGGGAGCGAGAGATGAAGAGATCGTGGGTGAAGGGCAGTTTGTTGCAGACTGAGTGGGCATTCCACAAGGCGCAGGAGAAGGGGAGGGAAGAGGGGGGGAGGAGGGGAATAGAGACGAGATTGGAGACATCCCGGAATCGTTTGCATGGATAGGATGGGGATAGGTGAGGGGGACCTGGATTAGGGTTAATGTTTCCCGCGGATAGCAGGAGGAGGAGCAAGAGTATGTGGAGGAGGGTGGGGGAGGTCGGGCGGCGAAGGCGACGAAGGCGAGGTGTACTTAGGAGGAATGGGGATGGGTTAATGGCAGGAAGGAAGTGTTGAAGGTTAAGCGCTAGGAAGGAGGCGGGGGACAAGAGGGATGGTGAGGTGGTGGGGGATGAGGGTGAATAGGGTAGTGCCGTGGCGGGCAGGTCGGGAGGGCAGCGAGTTCTAGTGGTAGACAGTGGGAGTGGGGGGGAAGAAGATTAGGAAGGCACAGGGCAAGGAAGAAAACGTGGACGGGGGCCATAAGTAGTGACTGAGGTGTAACAGGTGACTATGTAGTGACTGAGGTGACTGAGGTGTTAAGCAGATAGATAGAGCTGGAAAGCTGGGTTTTGGACTGGCGAGTAGGTAAGTCAATGGCTGACAAGCTAGCAGGCAGGTAGGTAAGTCAATGGCTGAGAGGCTCGTTTACGCAGATCGGCCCTTCAACCTTGCACCAGCGCCTATTTTTACAAAAGGTCTGCTCCCCCTGACATCAAAACCTGGCTATACTTCTGACATACACATGGGTGGGTCATACACTTATGTGCAAAACTTATAGGGGCTGATATTCAGCCAGTGGTAGGCAGACCTCAGGGCCAGTCCTAGGGTTTCTGGCGCCCTCCTGCAGCCTATTAGTAGGCGCCCCTACCCATCCAGGAGCGGGATCACTATGGCTCTGCCCCTACAGTAGCCACACCCCTTTTACTAGCCATGGCATCATTGAAAATATTACACCAGTATAGAAGAAAAATAACTTGTTTTTTTTTTGTTTTCATTATAAATAATTTCTGTAAGCTGTTACAGCTCCATTATACTCAAAATGACACAAACCAAATTAGCATACAGACCATGAATTATGAGAACAGACAGTCTTGCCAACTCTGAAAAACAATGTGTTAGCAAAATCTCTGAATCTAATAAACAGACACTTGGCCTTGCAGTCACACATGTAGAACAGAGATAGCCCCTCTTCAAATTCTTCAAAAATTAACTTGAAATCCTAAGAAGTTAGACTCTGCATGCAGCACAATACCAGAAAACAGAAAGAAGCACATTGCTATACATTGCAAAATAAGATAGCAGATGTAAATTCTCAAAGTGGACATATTCCAAACACTAAAAGGAAAATTAAATGATTTTTTTCTACCTTTGTTGTCTGATGACTTTGTTTTTCTGATCATGCTGGCCCAGTATCTGATTCTGCTGTTATCTGTCCTCTTAACTCCCTTTCCAGGGCTTCCTTTCCATTTATTTCTTTACTTTCTTCCTTTCTTCTTCATTTCTTGCTCTATATCCATAAGTAAAAGCTGGGCCCTCCGCAGACTTGACTGTCCAGTGGATCCAACTTCTGCCTATTTTCTCCATCCATGTGCAGTTTTTCTTCTCTCTTCCTTTTCCCTCATCTCATCTCCTTCCTCTCTCTTCCCTCCCCTCCATCCATGTGCATCTCCTTCCTCTGTCTTCCCTCCCCTCCATCCATGTCCAGAATTTCTTCTCTCTCCCCTCCATCCATGTGCAACTCCTTCCTGACTTCCTTTCCCTCCCCTCCATCCATGTCCAACAATTCTATCACTGCCCTCCCCTCCATCCACCCATGTCCAGCAACTCCCCTGCCCTCCATCTATCCATCCATATCCAGCAATTCTCCTCTCCCCGGCTACTCCCCTCCATCCATCCATAACCAGCAATTCTCCTCTCACTCCCCTGCCCTCCCCTCCATGTCCAGCAATTTCTCCTCTCGCCCTGGGCCCTGCCCTCCCATCCATGTCTATCCTTGTCCATCGATACTCCTCTCTCCCCTTCCCTCCTCCATCCATCCATCCATATCCAGCAATTCTCCTCCCTCCCGTCCCCTCCATGTCCAGCAATTTCTCCTCTCTCCCTTGGCCCTGCCCTCCCACCCATGTCCATCGATGCTCCTCTCTCCCCTGCCCCCCTCCATCCATCCATCCATATCCAGCAATTCTCCTCCCTCCCGTCCCCTCCATGTCCAGCAATTTCTCCTCTCTCCCTGGGCCCTGCCCTCCCATCCATGTCCATCGATCAATGCTCATCTCTCCCCTGCCCTCCCGCTCCCATGTCCACCTGCCCGCCCTCTTCTCTGGTTTAAATCTTGTGTTTAAATTTACCTCCGGCGTCGCAGCAGCTGCGCAGCGTCAGTGAAAGCGCTACTGCTGACGTCTCCCAGCCTTCCCTTTGCTCGTTTGTTCCCTCTTAGTGTCCCGCCCTCGCACGGAAATGACATCAGAAGAAGGCGGAGCACTGAGGGAACGAATGAGCAAAGGGAAAGCTAGAGACATCGGGCAGCAGCGCTTTCACTGTCGGGCAGCAGCGCTTTCACTGACGCTGCGCAGCTGCTGAGACGTCGGAGGTAAATTTAAATACAAGATTTAAATCTCCCAGGGTGGTGCGGGTACCGGAGCAGGAAACCGAAGGCAGGGCTGCTGTCGGGGTCTGGGAGCGGAGGTAAGCGGCAAGGGTAAACATGGAGCGGCAGCGCCCTCCTACCATGCTTACCTCGCTTACCGGGTTGGACCGGCCCTGGCAGCCCTCATAAGTGCCGTGGTCAGCACTGACCCCGGATATTCAATGCTGGGCCAGTTCCAGTGACTGGCATTGAATATCTGGGGGGTTTTTGTACGTCTCTAACTTAACCGGCTAAGCAAATATTTAGCACTGGCTGGTTAAGTTAATAGTGGGCAAAGATAGGACTGCTATTTATGCGGTTCAATTTGCCCACTAAACTTAGCTGGCCAGCACTGAATATTCATAGATAGTCGGCTTTATCTTGCTAACCACAAATAATCAGCAGAGATAACTGGCAATCTCCTGCTGAATATTAGCGGTCAGCCTGGTAAAGGCCAGGAGCCATTCTTGGCCAGTTAAATAGTGCTAATATCGGGGTGATAGAATACTGAAAACATGGAGTAAGTGGGTGCATTATTACTGACTTGCACTAATATTCTCTAGTGGCTTTGGTGTACAGATTTCCCATTATAGAATACTAGCTTAGTGCTTAGATTTTTGGCGCCTAACTTTTCACACTTGTTATAGAATTGTGCTCTCATAGGCGATGATCAGAAGCCCCGCACTGTTCCAAACAGCACTGTAAAAATAGCACCAGAACAGCATGGGGCTATAATGCCCCTATGATCAAAGCTAATAGCATGCAAAGTTATGCACACTATTAGCTCTGATCATAGGGGTATTTCTGCGGGAGGATTGTGCCTGGGCATGCACCAAACGCACAATCCTCACGCAGAAGTTGTTTGACCGGATCGGACCGGTCAAACAGCAGAAGAGGTTTGACAGGTTTGGAATTTTCTCCCGGACCTGTCATACTTAAGCCCACCCACCACCACAACACAACATAAGAACACAAGAGTAGCCATACTGGGTCAGACCAATGGTCCATCTAGCCCAGTATCCTGTTTTCCAAACAGTGGCCAAGCCAGGTCACAAGTACCTAGCAGAAACCCCCCAAAATACCCTGGTGGTCCAGTGAGACTGCTAGCTTCCCTCTTCCCCCTCCCCCACCGCCACATCAAACAAAAATGCCCTGGTTGTCCAGTGGGACTGGTATCTAGCTAGCTAGCCCACCCTGCCTCCCCCAGCTGCCTACCTCTCTGTAGTAGTAGCTGGAGGATGGAGGGACTAGCACTCCCTCCCTCCTCTTCGGGTGCATTCCCAAAATGGTGGCATTCTGCCCTGCCTGGTGCATCCTAGGATGCTCTGGGTAGGGTTTAACTTCCATATAAGGGCTAAGCCCCACCTGGCGCATCCCAGGATACACCGGGAAGGGCGGAACACTGCCATTTTGAGAAGGCACCTGAGGAGGAGGGAGAGAGTGCTAGTCTCTCCCTCCTCTAACTACTACTATGGAGAGGTAGGAGGGAGGGTGGGCTAGCTAGATAGCAGTCCCACTGCACCACCAGGGTGTTTTTGTTCGTTGTGGAAGGGGGGAAGCTAGTGGTCCCACTGGACCTCCAGGTCTTGTGCTTGGAGGGGGGCAAGCTTAGGTTTGACAGGTCCGGGAGAAAATCCTGTCAAACCTTTTCAGTGGGTCTCCCTCATTCCTCCCTTGCTGGCAAACCCTAGCGCCAGATCCAAGTTTGCGTAAGGTTTGCAACAGTAGCAGCACCCTTGTTTGGCGCACTGCCAGCTGATCATGAGGAAGGCATGTGGGAGACCCTTATTTGCATGCATTTGCATGTAATTAGCATTCAGAGCCGGCAAGCGCGTTACACACGCTCGCCAGCTCTGATCATCGGGTGGGAGCAAACACAGGCGCTAGTATGGCGCTCTTGGCCTCTAGCTCCCGTGTTTGCTTCTGATCATCAGCCCATCAGCATAGTCACAGACAAAAGTCATCCAAGCTCTGCAGCAGAAAAGGGAAAGCCAAGAAAGAAAACTAAAACTTGGAGCTTATATTGTGTTGGTAAGAGCTATTTAACTGAGGCTGTTAATGACATTCTCCCTTCCCCCCTCAGCTTTCAGAGTCTGCTCAGGAGATGAGATCAATACAGCCACAAGGGCTCTCAAGCATGAACAATTTGATTATATAAGACTGACTGATTAAAAATAGATAGTTTCACTACATTGAAAGCACTATAGAACTTGAAAAGCAATTCCAAACTATGCTTTAATATATAGTTTGAGAACTATGAATTTGCAACAAACACTTAAAGCAAAAATTATCTCTAATTACCACTGGCACAATTTGACAAAGATGTCTGTTGTTACAGTGTTCCAGTAAGTCTTTCCTCTCGAGGTTGGACTCTTGGCAAAGAGGGCAGTTAAAAGTGGGTCGTGTTCTACAAGAGAAAAAAATTAAGCAATGGTCAGCAAAGAGAGAAGGAGGAGGGTGAGTAAGATAACTGAGCAGCTACTTTCTTTCTTTGAATTTATTGTGGCAACAAGTTCCTCAGGATTCCAATGTTGCCCTCTCAAATTCAAATTCTATTAAATTTTCATTTTGGAAATCCCATAAACCCAAGGCATTATTGTTATGTTTTGAACAGTCAAAATAACAAAATTACAATTATTTCATGAAAATATGAATTTGGGAGCTGAATACTACTTGTCAGAAATTTTGGAGAATGATACAGGGACAAAGTTTGTCCCCGTCCCCACAGACTCTGTCCCCATATCTGCCCTGTCCCCTTGGGCTCTGACCCTGCAGGCTCTATCCCCATCCCTGCCTCTGTCCCTGTGGGCTCTGTCCTCATCTGCACAAGCCTCGAACACTTGTGAATTTGGAAAGTTTTGGGTGAACAGTGGCCACGATCTGCACATTACAGGTAGCATATGCTTCTTACTACACTTGGAGGGGCATTTTCGAAAGAAACGTCTAAGTTTGGATTTGGATATCTTTGTAAAAGATCCAAATCTGGAGGCGGGGAAAAGCGTGTTTTCGAAAAAAGATGGACGTCCATCTTTTATTTCAAAAATACTGTCAGAGATGTCCAAATGCAAGGACGTCCTTAATTTGGATGTCCCTAGATTTGGACATCCTTGGATTGGGACGTCTTTGACTTTCGGCGATTTTCAAAACCAAAGACGTCCAAGTCAAAAACATCCAAATGCAAGCCATTTGGACATGGGAGGAGCCAGCATTTGCAGTGCACCGGTCCCCCTGACATGCCAGGACACCAACCAGGCACCGTAGGGGGCACTGCAGTGGACTTCATAAAATGCTCCCAGGAACATAGCTCCCTTACCTTGTGAGCTGAGCCCCCCAAAACCCACTACCCACAACAGTACACCACTACCATAGCCCTTACAGGTGAAGGGGGCACCTATATGTGGGTATAGTGGGTGTCTGGTGGGTTTTGGAGGGCTCGCTGTTTCCTCCACAAATGTAACAGGTAGGGGGGGTATGGGCCTGGGTCCGCCTGTCTGAAGTGCACTGCAGTACCCACTAAAACTGCTCCTGGGACCTGCATGCTCTGTCATGGACCTGAGTATGACATCTGAGGCTGGCACAAAATATTTTTAAAGATGTTTTTGAGGGTGGGAGGGGGTTAGTGACCACAGGGGGAGTAACAGGAGGTCATCCCTGATTCCCTCCGGTGGTCATCTGGTCATTTCGAGCATCTTTTTGTGCCTTACTCATTAAAAAAAACACGTCCGGGTGAAAAAGTTTTACTTTAGGACGTCTTTGCTTTTTTCAATTATGGCTCAAAGACATTCAAGTCTTAGGCATTCCCAAGTCCCGCCTTCACCACGCCTACAACACGCCCCCTTGAAATTTGGACGTCCTTGTGACGGACTGCAGTTGGACACGTCCAAAATCGGGTTTCGATTATACCGATTTGGACGTCCCTGGGAGATGGACGTCCATGTTCCGATTTATGTCGAAAGATGGACGTCCATCTCTTTCGAAAATGAGCCTACATATTTATTTATTTATCACATTTGTATCCCACATTTTCCCACTGATTGCAGGCTCAAAGTGGCTTACAATAAAACTATAGTAAAGTTACAATGCAAGTAGTACAATTTTGCAAATTGAGAGCAAGATAGGAATAACAATTGAACAGCAATAGGTATTGAGAGTGAGATAGGATTAACAATTAATCAGTAATAAATAAAGAAGATAATAATAATGTGTAATTAGTGTCCATTGGATCATATAATAGTAAGGGATAATTCTGATTGTGTTGAACCTAGGGAATTTCTTAAACAGTACTGATTTCAATGATTTCCTAAAGTTTAGGTAGTTCTGGGTAGATTTTACTGATTTGGGTAAGGCATTCGTTGAGTGCCAATGTAAGTGAAGTATCACTTCTGTTGTTACCATGGGTACATTTACTCCACAAATAATCTTAACGTATGGTAAAGAACATTTTGTGTGGTAACTGCTGGAGACATACTGGGGACACTTTCCCCCAGTGGTTACCACATAACTTTGCATTTACTGTGCATTAAGTGTGTTATGTGCATAAACTTAGCACACGTAAAAAAAAAAACCTACTTTAGTTAAATAGAAAGATTTCACCTACAACTTGTTTGCTAATCCTTATTTCCACATAGCCCAAAGTCAATTTTTGTCTTTGACTGGCTTAGCCAACACACCACTACCAAGGAGTTGGTAAAGGGAACTAGAGGCAGCAGGAGGCCTCTGGAGGGAAGGGGGGTCGTCTGGTCCTGGAAAAGAAGGGGTAGGATTCAGAAGAAACTCCAAAATCTCAGTCAAGGAGAGCAGGTATCCTAGGGTGAGAGGGACATATGCATGAGTTTGAGACTTGTCTTCATCTGTTCAGAGGTACTTGACAGGTGTTTGAAGAGAAAATAGAGATTTTCTCTATTGGAGAAGACCTCAGGACATTGGGAGCTGAGCAGCCTAGGAGGTGGGGGTTCTCTACTTAGAGAACTATGACTTTTAATAATATTTTACATTTGTATTGTCTATTAATTTGCAACCTGTTCAATTATTTAAAAATTTTAAGTAAACTCTATTGGTCAGAACGAAACCTGAACTAGACTGTATATTTTTGAGAGTGGAAACAATTAGAGTGGGTGATTCCATAGATCAACAGCCTCCCTTTCCCCACCATAACTCGTCCTTCATCCCAGAGTTCTGACTCCAGTGGAAAAAGAGAGATCTTCCCTGAAGTATGTCACCCTGGTCTCAACACAGAGTTAGCATACCTAGACCTTGGGGATTACACACAGCACTATGCCCCTTCAGAGTGCTATATGGAAATTAAATTTGATCAGATATGGATCACTAAGAATTGCATAACTAACCACAAAAATAGGAGAAAATATGTAACAGAATGCTTACCGTCTATTCTCTTGTAATGAGCCAAACACAGACTCTTCGTTTGTGCTATCAGATGTTTCAGTACCATTACTAAAAACATTTATGGTCAAATATATAAGAAGAGAGACATAGAAAAACAATATTAGCACAAAATAAGCTAGTGATCATTTCCTACAACAGGAAATTAATTTCCCTAATAAATATTGAATAAATAAATATTGAGAAAGTTGTCAAAGAAACAGAACTAAAATTTAAAAGGACAAATTTCAACCCCCGATTTAAGAAAAAAAACTTTAGAATCTAACCAGGCAAAAGTGCCTTTCTGGTTTGATACTGATTTTGTTACATTTGTACCCCGTACTTTCCCACTCATGGCAGGCTCAATGTGGCTTACATGGGGCAATGGAGGGTTAAGTGACTTGCCCAGAGTCACAAGGAGCTGCCTGTGCCTGAAGTGGGAATTGAACTCAGTTCCTCAGGACCAAAGTCCACCACCCTAACCACTAGGCCACTCCTCCACATAGTTCATTAGCAAAATGTCTTTGAAATCATATCCCTCAGCTACTTATAGCATCCTTCTTGGACAAAGTAACTGAAGATGATGATGTCCATTTATCTTCTCCTTCAACAGCATCAAGAAAGAGCTGATGTCAATAACTGATTCTGTCTCTGGAAAGAAGGTAAATACAAGCAGGAACTGAGGACTGACAATTTGATCTGGTTTACTAAGAAACTTTTTTTCCCTTTGTTTTTTGAGAAATAACATCCAGCCAGTAAAGAGACTCCACCTGACCTGCTATTTGAGTTAATTTTGTGGTATGGAATTGCAGTGGCGTACCAAGGGGGGGGGGGGCGGTCCGCCCCAGGTGCACGCCGCTGGGGGGGTGCCGCAGCGCGCGCCTGTCTGCTCCCAGTTTGCTATGCTCGCTAAATTCTCTCGTTTGCTTCAGCTCCCTCCTTCTGCCTCGGAACAGGTTACTTCCTGTTCCGGGGCAGAGGGAGGGAGCTGCAGCGAACAAGAGAATTTAGCGAGTGTAGCGAACTGGAAGCAGACAGGCACACGCTGTGGCACCCCCTCCCCCCCCCAGCGCGTGCAATTTCACGGGGGGGGGGGGGCGCATCGGCGATCCGCCCCGGGTGCCATCGAGGGTAGGAATGCCACTGTGCAATTGCATGAGATCAATAAGCAGCATAATCTTATACAGCATATCCTTAATCAGTGATATACAACAGATACATGAGAAGAGGAGCAAGCTTTACAGCAGTGGTTCACAAACCTGGTTCCGGAGGCACCCCAGCCAGTCAGATTTTCAGGATATCCATAATGAATATTCATGAGAGAAATTTGCATGCAGTGAAGGCAGTCCAATATCCTGAAATCCTGACTGGCTGGGGTGCCTCCAGGACCAAGTTTGGGAATCACTGCTCTACAGCCTACAAAAACTGCAGGATCTGTACTCATTCCACTTTTTAAATCTTCATTTAGAAAAAACAGTATTAGGTGTGTGTGTGTGGGGGGGGGGGGGGGGTCACTTGTAGTTTATAAGAGCATTGCATAAAAGATGACATATTGTGTAGTAAAACCACCACAATGCACCCTCTGTGAATAGATAAAGGAATATTCTGCTTCTAATCTAATCTGCCTGTAGTGCAAAGTCATGGAGGCTGGACATGCCTATCAGTGGTGGGCAGGACCAGTTTTAGACATGCTGGAATCCTCCCCCTCCCCTGATATCCCTACCTGCCATTGCTACCATGCGGTCTGGGCATTTCTTACCCTTCTCCCCACATGGCCCGTCTCCCTCCTTTCTTTCCCCTCACCTTCCTAGTCTTCTTTAAAATTTATTTCCCTTCTCAGACAGGTCCCAGCATGGCAGCCATCCTCACAAACTGCCTGCAGCTGCCCTGAAACTTTCCCTCTGCCGCAATCTGCCCAGGCGGAAACAGGAAGTTGCATCAGGGGGGTGTATCGTGGCATAGGAAAAGCTTCGTGGCAGCCGCAGGCAGCTTGTGAGGATAGCTGCCGCACTGGGACCCCTCTGAGAAGGGAAGTGATTTTTAAAGAAGATCGGGAAGGTGAGGTAAAGGGAGAAGGAGATGGACTGTGGTGGGGAGAAGGGGAAGAAATGCCCTGACTGTGGGCCCTCCTGGAGCTTTGAGGCCCAGGACAGCTGCCCTGTTTGCCCCCTACCCCCCAACGCCGGCCCTGGTCATGGGTCATGGAGTGTCTCCTTCATTGCTTTTGGAGGAAGCAAATAGCCCTGCATCAAGGGGCCAGGTATCTTCTTGCGCATTCATTAGGAGTCTGGAAATGGATGAAAGGCTGCAGGAACCCATGGGGCACAGATGCAACCTGGTAAGCAGCCTTCCTGACAGGGCCGGTCAAACCCAGTAAGCGCGGTAAGCGCCGCAGGGGGGCGCCTGCCTTCAAAGGCGTCGTTGCGGCGCCATACCGCACCGCCCTTCGTGCTTTAAATCTTTAATTTACCTCCGTTCCAGCAGCCGCATCATTTGAAAGCCCTGTCCCCTCTCTAGCCTTCCCTCCCTTCATGAGTTCATTCCGCAGTCCTGCCTTCTGACGTCATTTCCTCGAGGGCGGCGGGGGATGGGGGCGAAGAAGAATCGCTGGACAGGGGCAGGGTGGGAGAAGAGAGAAAGGAGATGCTGGGGGGGCGGGGGCGCGCGGGTGCCGGAGGGGGGGCACGCGGGCGCCAACTCATAGTCTGCAGGGGGCGCCAGAGACCCTAGGACTGGCCCTGCTTCCTGATGACTGTCTTGGTCATAAAATTCACAAGGAATGCTGTTTCCCAAAGCAGCTAGACTTCAACTCACAGCTACTAGCTGGAAAAGAGGAGTGGAGAAGCGAAGTGTAAGGAATTCAGCCAAATCTGAAGGCTAACAGGAGCAGTCAAACATGTTTTTTCATCAGGGAGGTGAGAGGGATTCATAATTCCCTGGATTTTATATATGGCAGCCAAATTGCATGCACAACATAATTGTTTAACAAGCCAATCAGCGCTGATAATTGGCCACTAACAATCAATTATCAGCACTAATTGGACTAATTAGAATTTATGCATGCAACTTTCTAAGCGTATTCTCTAAAGTGGTGCATGTAAATTCTAATGCACGGATCTCAAAAGGGGGTGTGGCCATGGGAGGGGCATGGGTGGATCATGGACATTCCTAACAATTACATACACTGTTATAAAATATGCCCAATCTGCACCTAAGTTAGGGGCGGGCATTTACACCAGGTTTTAGTTGACACAATTGGTCGTGCCTAAATTTTAGTCACGGGAATGGACACTACATAAATTCCATAAATTGTGCCTAACTTAAGATGAGGTTTATAGAATGGGATTTTTTGCGCCAATTTTTTAGATGCCATGTATAGAATCTGGTTCCATGTGCATCTCATCTCTAAACTGAGATGCCAAGGACAGGGCATCCTAAACACCAAATCCAGGGGCTGTGTTGAACCTGTATCATTTGAGAGGAGAGAAAATTATGAAGGACTTCTTTTATTAAGATGTTTTAGGCACTACCACGCACCTAACAGCACAAAATGGAGTACCAAGGGACACTGCGGTAACTTGGAAATCTGAGTGTGCTAACCGCGCACTAAATAATTTTTCTAAATTTTTTGAGGGGGCATGTGAGGGATAGAGTGGGCATTCCTGTGGCAATACATCTACATGATCATTCGCTAACTGGTTAGCGCACGGATACCACAGGAACCCTCACTGCGTACAAAATGGGTGGCAGTAAGTGCTCACGCGGTAATTTTAAAAAATGGCCACGAGCTAATGCCAACATTAGCCCAAGGCCATTAACACACAAAATAGAAAAAAGCCACTTTTATAGCCAGGGTAAAAATGGCGCTAGCATGCAGGAAAGATCTGCGTAAGGTCGCACTAAGGCCACTTTCTGCTGCAGCTTAGTAAAATGACCCCTAATTTTTTGTGTCCAAACAGAAGGCATCTAGGGCTTCTTTTACTAAGCTGTGCTAATGGATTTAGGACCCCTTTTACAAAGGTGCACTAATGTTTTTAGCCCATAGGAATATTATAGACATCTACACAGTTAGCACACGCTAATTTTTAGTGCACGCTAAAAACTCTAGCACACCTTTGTAAAAGACCCCTTAGTGCACACTAATGATTAAGGTGCACTAAATGCTAAAAACCCATTTTTATTCCTATGGGCTTCTTAGCATTTAGACGGGCTAATTGTTAGCGTGCGCTAAAGCCAATAGTGCACCTTAGTAAAAGGACCCCATCGTGAGGGAGTTTTGGAATTTATGTATAACTATTCATGAGTACAGGACACTTATTGTGCTCACTTGGGGTATGAGAGATCAGGAATTGTGTATTGTGTTGAGAGTATTTTGCATAAACTAATAAAGAAGTCTGAAGCTCACAGTCCAGGACCCACGTGGTGCAGAAAAACCTGCAAAAATAAGAATTTCCTGACAATTTTTTATTGACCTTACTTTTTTAGTTATTTTTTATTGTTTTATTCTGTTTTTGTGCTGAAACTACTTGATTTTGGAGATCATCAATAAAGGTGTTTTAGATAAAAATACCTTTGGTGTCTTCTTGAGACATTAGAAGGTGAGGTTTTGCCTCACCTGGTCTGCCAGGACTCCTTATTCTGTTGCACTGGTATAATCTCTGCTGTGTTTTCCCCATTGTTTAAACTGCCAGTGCCCCCCCCCCCTTTTTTCTTTCAGGTAAGACTTCTGGGGTTACCTTTCCCTCTTATTGACAGGCAGGGCACAGTTGTTTAGCATAGAATAAATAATTGCTTTTATGCAATGTGTACTGTAGTTTTGAAACATTTCAATAAAATTGAAAACAAAAGTCGTAGAATTCCTGGTCACCAACCTGTTGCCTACAGAGTCCTGGTAGAGCTGTAGTTTTGGATGTTCTGGGACAATGCCAAATTCTTCTTGGTATTTCTTACAGTACTTGTAGTGACGTCTCATCATGTACAATTTAACCTGCAATCAAATCCCTAGATGTATTATTCATTACTTAGTAGACAAGTTTCATGGCATAATACTCTCCTACCTTGCTCTTTGTGTAGTATCTATATTTGTTGTACCTGTGAAATGAGTGCAGCTGGGACATTGCTTACACAGGTCCCGGCCTGATATTCAACCTGGGGCCCTCATAAGCTAAGTAGGTGAATTTAGAACAGCTTTTGAGCTACCTCAAATTCACCTACTTAGCTTATGCAGACCTTGGCTGAATATCACCGGCACCTACATAAGCCCCAGCTCCTCTCCAACACCGCCCCCTGGCCTGCCCCTGAGCAGCTCACTTTTTTGGGAGTGGCCGGTCAGAGGCGATATTCAGTGGCACTGTCTGGTTTAGTGCCACTGAATATTGGCGGTTGGGCGGGAACAGATGATTTAAGCAGGCCCCTTTGTTTCTCTGTTGCTCTCTTTTCACCCTGCTGGCTGCTAGCTGTGTTACAGATCTGTTCACAACCTCAAGGGTCCTTTTACTAAGGTGTGCTGAAAAATGGCCTGCAGTAGTGTAGATGCGTGTTTTGGGCACGCACAGAATTATTTTTTAGCGCACCTAAAAAAAATGGCTTTTTAAAATTTTTGCCAAAAATGGACGTGCAGCAAAATGAAAATTGCCGCACATCCATTTTGGGTCTGAGACCTTACTGCAAGCCATTGACCTAGCGGTAAGGTCTCACGCAGTAACCAGGCAGTAATGGTCTACGCGCATCAAATTCCACTTGATGCGCATAGCTGCTGCGTGTCAGAAAATAAAAAATATTTTTCAAATGTGCGTAGCGGAAATGCGCCAAAATTGAAATTACCGCAAGGGCCACATGGTAACCAGGCGGTAACTCTAAATTGGCGACCCTTGGGGCTTAGTTAAAAGGGCCTCTCAGTTTCATTGAGACCAACAGATATTACAAGGAGAAGGTTTTGATTCTGCTACTAAACTTCATTTGCCACTCTTACTGCACCTTTGTTCACATTACCTCCTGTGAATGTTGCTTTTGGAAGTGGAATTTGTGCGAGACATTGGTGAATGTTAGAGGGTAACGTTTGCCTTTTTACGGATGACACGAAGATAGTCAATAGAGTGGATACCCCGGAAGGAGTAGAAAACATGAGAAGAGATCTCCAAAAATTAGAAGAATGGTCAAAGGTCTGGCAGTTAAAATTTAATTCTAAATAAACTTAGGGTTCTAATTTTTCTATTTGGTATCAAATAGAAGCTAGTGTTTAGCTAGTTTAGCGACACTGTGGCTGTTTTCAGCTCCAGTTTTGAATGATTGTTTTTTAAGTGCATTCATCTGTCATTAGCCTTTTTAAAGACTCCTGATGCAGGCCTGATAGGCCGAAACACAGCTGTGTCGAGTCTCATTCACCCACCTCCTTATTTTAATTTTTATATTTTTTATTTCATGTTCAATAAACTTGGTCTTATTGTATTTACATTAGAAGTGTTGTCTTCTTGAATTTTTTGAGTCATCTTCGCTGTTTTGTTTGTCATCTGATTTTTGCGAAGACTGGTTTCTTCTGTTTTTTGCATCGTTCATCTTGTTACAAATCCCTTTTAGAATGGGGAGGGAATGTATCGTCTATTCTCATTCAGAACAGTGATTCATATATGATTGGGGGACAGTTGCCCCCAAGGGATTAAATAAAGAAATAGATTGGATAGCCTGAAAGAACTGACTGTGTGATGGTCCAACCAACATCGGTTGTTATCAATGGAGGATATTTAAATATAGCTCTATGGAGCATGCGCCAGCATCCTGGCTGCAGGGAGAGTTTGGGCATTTGATCTACCCCCTGGATGAGCCGAATAGAAGCTTTATTGATTGTTAAAGTTACAAGAAGTTAGATTTGTAGGTTGCAGAGAATGAATGGCTATGAAGTTAAAGAAGAGCTATTAGCATGATGTTTTTTGTTTTGTAGCTTGTTCTCCTGAAGACGCCACTTGGCGAAATGTAGTTCCATGTTGGGAACAAGAGTGTTGGGAACAAGAGCACAGACTTTAAACACGGATCGCACTGTTTCAACTTTCATGATACCAGCAGCACTACACAACCGGACACCTGCTTTGAGATAAGTGTTTGAGACAAGCAATATGGCATCATACAGACTGTAGACTTTAGAAATCATTTGAGATAAGCGATATTTGATATGACATCATACAGACTGTAGATTTTGGAAGTCGTTTGATATACCAACTGGAAATGTGATTGATCATTACAATAAGAAGATATATACAAGGCAGGAAGAGAGGGACCTAGTGCTATGATGGTATGAGGGTGGAGTGCTATATGCTGGTACCGTGTTAAGTGGCAGTCTGGCATTTCAAATACACTGAGCACCATAAACATTTAAAATACAAATTTAAAAAATACAAAATATTATTGAAATAAGTTTGTCTAGTATGAAATTTGAGAAGTCAAAATGTAATGCCAAGAAGTACAGAGTGATGCACCTGGAGTGCAGAAATGATGTACCAGATAGGAAGAGAGAGATTGATAAGCACAGCTCAGGAGAGGGACCTTGGGGTAATGGTGCCCAAGGATCTCAAAGTGATGAAACAATGCGACAAGGCGGTGGCTGCGGCCAGAAGGATGCTAGGCTGCATAGAGAGGGGTATAACCACCAGAAGAAAGGTGTTGATGTCCCTGTACAAGTCATTGGTGAGACCCCACTTGGAGTATTGTGTTCAGTTTTGGAGGCCGTATCTTGATAAGGATGTAAAAAGACTTGAAGCGGACTTTGCACTGCAAGACATACGAGGAGAGACTTGAGAACCTGAATATGTATGCCCTGGAGGAAAGGAGAGACAGGGTGATAGGATACAGACATTTGAATATTTGAAAGGTATTAATTTACAAACAAACCTTTTCCAGAGACGGGAAGGTGGTAGAATTAGAGGACATGAATTGAGGTGAAGGGGGGAGGGGCTCAGGAATAATGTCAGGAAGTATTTTTTCACGGAGAGGGTGGTAGATACCTGGAATGCCCTCCTGTGGGAGGTGGTGCAGATGAAAACGGTAATGGAATTCAAAAATGCATGGGATAAACACAAAGGAATCCTGTATAGAAGGCATGAAACCAAACAAACTTAGTATTTATTTATTTTATTTTTGTTACATTTGTACCCCGCGCTTTCCCACTCATGGCAGGCTCAATGTGGCTTACATGGGGCAATAGTGATTAGATGGCAACACCAGTAATTGGGAAATGAAGCCAGCACTGGACAGTCTTCTGCAGTCTGTGCCCTGATCGTCAGGGCCGGTCTTAGGGCGAGGCGACCGAGGCGGCCGCATAGGGCCCCGCGCTCAAGGGGGCCCCGCGCGGCACGCCTGGGGTCGCCCCGCCTGCTGCTCCCACCCCCGACGATCGATCGCTGTAATGTAATAAACTTGAGAAGCGCCGAGTAGCAGGCAGAGCCTCGCGTCTGCCCTGCTAAAAATCTCCTGCACGTCGTGGCCGGCCTTCCCGCATTAAGTCCCGCCCTCCTTTGAGGTAATAGGCTCTTCCCGCATTAAGTCCCGCCCTCCTCTGAGGTAATAGCCTATTACCTCAGAGGAGGGCGGGACTTAATGCGGGAAGAGCCTATTACCTCAGAGGAGGGCGGGACTTAATGCAGGAAGGCCAGCCCGACCACGTGCAGGAGATTTTTAGCAGGGCAGACATGAGGCTCTGCCTGCTACTTGGCGCTTCTCAAGTTTTTTTTTTTAAGTTAGTGGGTGCAGCAGGGGAAAAGAGTTGGTAGGTGGGTCGGGTCAGGGGGGGGGACTCAGATGTGAGAAGGGTGTGGGATGGGGGTTCTCAGTTGGGGGGAGGGGGTAAGGGGGACTCAGATGTGAGAAGGGTGTGGGATGGGGGTTCTCAGTTGGGGGAAGGGGGTAAGGGGGACTCAGATGGGAGAAGGGTGTGGGATGGGGGTTCTCATTTGGGGGGAGGGGGCTGGAACTGGGGTTTGAGAAGGGGCCATATGGGAAATGGGGGCCATGCATGGGGCTGGTGGGAAAATGGGGCATGCGTGGGTCAGGTGGGAGAATGGTTCTGGGGCTGAAAAGGGGGGGGCTCTATTACAAGACATGTGGATGAAGGGGGCTGGAACTGGGGGCTGAAAAGGAGGGTAGGTGGGATAAGGGGTCTAGTACTGGGACTGGATGCTGAAAAGGGCAGGGGCTGAAACTGTGGGTACTGGGGGCTGAAAAGGAGATAGGGAGAAGTGGCTGGGGCTGAAGCTTGGACTGGTGAGAGAAAAGGGCTGGGGAGGGGTTGAAACTGGGGGCTGAAAAGGGGACAGGGAGGAGTGGCTGGGGGCTGAAGCTCGGGACTGGTGGGAGAAAAGGGCTGGGGCTGAAACGGGGGACTGGTGGGATAGTGGGGCTGAAAAAAAGGGGCAGAGAGAGGGGCAGATCCTGGATGGAAGGGGGAGCGAGAGGGAGGGCAGACCCGGATGGATGGGAAAGGGAGGGTAAATGGTGGATTGAAGGGGCAGAGAGAAAGGGCAGACAGTGGATGGAAGGGATAGAAAGGGCAGACAGTGAATGGAAGGGGCAGAGATAGATGTGCACGGAAGGGGCAGGGAGAGAGGGCAGACATTGGATGAAGGGGACAGCAGAGAGGGCAGACACTGGATGGCAGAGAGAGAGCGAAGACAGATGCTGGATGGAAGGAAGACAGTGAAAAGAAGATGAGGAAAGCAGAAACCAGAGACGACAAACTGTAAATAAAATATATATTTTTATTTTTTTGCTTTAGGATATAGTATTGTAGCTGTGCTAATAAATGTTTATAATAGAACATGTAAATAAGGTAATCTTTTTATTGGACTAATTTTAATACATTTTGACAAACTTTCAGAGAACAAAGCCCTCTTCCTCAGGTCAGGATAGGATACTGTAACAGCTCTATACTGTATTGACCTGAGGACGGAGGTTTTGGCCTCTGAAAGCTAAATGTATTAGTCCAATAAAATGCTATTATTTTATTTTCTATATTTGTTTTATTTCTATTTGTTAATTTGTAAAGTGGTGATTGGTATTTGTTAGGTTTTTTTTCAAATTTACATCTGTTGTCTTTATATTTTGCACAGTACTAGGGCACATTTTCTGTTTCTGTGGTGTTGTATTGTATGCAGAGTCTGGCATCTTGGGGGTTCAGTTTAATTTTTGTCTAAATAGAAAGTTTAAATATTACTACTTATTCTATAGTGGATTAGGGTGTATCTGTGTTTGTGAAAAAGACATGGTTTTCAGTTGGCATTGACTGTGTAGGATCGACAAGCCCTGGAGCTGGGGGCCTTGGAGCTCGGAGGGAGGGGTGGCCGGCTCTGGAGCTAGGGTGGGGGTGGAGCTAGGGTGGGGCGGAGTTAGGGTGGGGCAGGGCTAGGGTGGGGCCCTGTCAAATTGGTCTGCATAGGGCCCCGTACTTGCTAAAACCGGCCCTGCTGATCGTGGCTATACAGATTTAGCTTCTGTAACTGGAGAACAAGGCCAGTGCTGGGCAGACTTCTACAGTCTGTGCCTTGAAAATGGCAAGGAGTACGAGTTTATCTTGTTGGGCAGACCGGATGGACTGTACAGATCTTTATCTACCGTCATCTACTATGTTACTATGTTAGAAGACTTAATCAAGAAATATAAGCAAACAGGATTTAGTTTTCCTCTTCTGAACAAAGGCAGTTTGTATACTTAGTCAAGGACAGAGCATGTGCAAAGAGGAATGATATATGTGTCAAGAAGAATGTGTTTTGGAAGGAGATAAGGTAGGAATTTGTTCTAATTAACAGAAGCTCATAGAAGTTTTGTCAGTTTACTCTCTTATATTAAATTTGTAGTTCCCTTTCTTGTATCTGGAATCTTGTTGTAAACCACTTTGGTTTTTGTTTGAAAAGCAGTATATCAAGCTATTGCAATAAACATAGTAAATAGCATGGATGAGCAGACTGGATAGGCCATATGGTTGTTATCTGCCTACATTTTTCTGTGTTTCTATGTAAAGATCAAATTACATGAAAGTTTTGTGGCAGACATCTCTGCTAGTAATAGATACCTCTCATACTGAGCACCTTCAGTGGATCCTCACCACCTCAGATATTTACTAGTTTAAGTTGAGTTGTGGGGGCACCAGTGGGGGGACGGACCAAGAGAACATTTCAAGCCTACCCATTTTTTCTATAGGGCCTCCCATAATTTGTCATCTGGCTACACTACAGTTTCAAGATGGCTGAAAGTTTATCTTACATGCTAAAGTTATATTACAACCAGCAAAAAAAAAAAAAGACTTCATAAATTTATGAGGAATCTGTAAGGCATATTAATCCATCAGAAATATAAATAAGGACACTGTGAAATTAAGCTTGCTAAAATTTGTGCAGAGACTAGCCTGTGGCCTGCACAAGTGTGAGGTCCACCTGCAACAGAAAGACTGGACCGAACTGATAAAGATGATCTGCAAATTTGTATATTTCTTGATTATTTCCCGCATTGCTGTGTTAACTGATCTTACTTTTTTGAAATATTGTAAGACTTTTACTTACACTGTCAAGGCTTTCCATTCATAAGTATATAAGTATTGCCATACTGGGAAAGACCAAAGGTCCATCGAGCCCAGCATCCTGTTTCCAACAGTGGCCAAACCAGGCCACAAATACCTGGCAAGATCCCAAAAATGTACAAAACATTTTATACTGCTTATCCCAGAAATAGTGGATTTTCCCAAAGTCCATTTAATAACGGTCTAGGACTTTTCCTTTAGGAAGCCATCCAAACCTTTATTAAACTCCGCTAAGCTAACCGCCTTTACCACATTCTCTGGCAACGAATTCCAGAGTTTAATTACATGTTGAGTGAAGAAACATTTTCTCTGATTCGTTTTAAATTTACTACATTGTAGCTTCATCACATGCCCCCTAGTCCAAGTATTTTTGGAAAGCATGAACAGACGCTTCACATCTACCCGTTCAACTCCACTCATTATTTTATAGACCTCTATCATATCTCCCCCTCAGCCACTTTTTCTCCAAGCTGAAGAGCCCTAGCCACTTTAGCCTTTCCTCATAGGGAAGATGTCCCATCCCCTTTATCATTTTCGTTGCCCTTCTCTGCACCTTTTCTAATTCCACTATATCTTTTTTGAGATGCGGCGACCAGAATTGAACACAATATTCGAGGTGCGGTCGCACCATGGAGCGATACAAAGGCATTATAACATCTTCATTTTTGTTTTCCATTCCTTTCCTAATAATACCTAACATTCTATTTGCTTTCTTAGCCGCAGCAGCACACTGAGCAGAAGGTTTCAACGTATCATCAACAACGACACCTAGATCCCTTTCTTGGTCCGTGACTCCTAACGTGGAACCTTGCATGACGTAGCTATAATTCGGGTTGCTCTTTCCCCCATGCATCACTTTGCACTTGCTCACATTAAACATCATCTGCCAGTCTCCCAGTCTCGTAAGGTCCTCTTGTAATTTTTCACAATCCTCCCTCCAAAGAACCACAGGACCAGTGACTCCCACAACCAGGAGACTAGGTGTATGTAAGGGTACATCAGTGCAAGTCTCCACTAGAACCTCACTAAGAAACACCTTTCTGAATACTTTGCACTGATATGCCAAGGACTTTAATCAGACTGTTTAATGGATTTTCACCCACATAATTCATTACCAGGAAAGTAGAGTTTTTACAGAATAGCAATTCTCAAAACATTATTGCTGCAAATGATAACTTGCCTACAAATGTACCAGAGCTTTATATGTAAGACTGAACAATGGAGCCTTTTGAGTTTGGCTCTCTTGAAACTAGGATCTTTTTCTATCTTCTTGTTATTTATTAGGAGCTTATTTTCCTTAGTGCTGGAAAAATATTGCCTTGGAATTATTGCCAAGCTGTGAAACTGAAAGAGAGTGACAAGACAGTCACAAGAAATATATAATTTAATGAATGTTGAAAGACCAATGTAAATCCATCCTGCTTTGAACCTTGCACCTGTTCTTATTTTGCTCACTTCAGGAGTTCTCTCTCTGTTCTCCCCTTTTGTCCACCTAAAGTGAGATCTAGTGTAAGTGCAGTGAAGAAAAGAGTAACCCGCACATCTGGGCTAGAGAGCCATGGCTGTAGAAAAAATGTTTTGCTAACATAGGGTTTTGCTAATATAGGGTTAATCATTCTTACAATTTTTAAAATAAATGTAGACCCTCTGAAATGTAGACTCTCTGACCTTGTGTATTACAAGTAGAACTAAATGTTTCTAGATATGCGTTGGGAGTCAGGCAAAGCTGACTAATAGTCTAAATGTAACATGTTAGAAATGTAATTGTGATGACAGACACACAGAAGCTGTTTGTGAGCTGCACGTAGGCCTTGTAGAAAAAGACGTACAAGAGCAGAGGGGAGGAATTTTAGGTCAGACAATCTTTTGACTGATGTTGAATTTTTGTCTCTCTTGCAGGAAACCAATAAACATTTTTGAGGTTAAACCTGCTTGATCCTTTGGAGATCCGTGAGTATATTTGGTTAAATTCTTCTAACAATGGCTAATGAGTAAAATCTTATCACTTTCCGAATCCAGAAGCAGAAGTTCCTGGATTAGGAGTGGATTCCTGAATTTGAAGATATAGGGGCTCATTTTCAAAAGAGAAAAATATCTCAAAAATGGCATAAAGTGGCATATGCACATTTTTCGCTGAAAAACATCCAAATCGTGATTTTTGAAACTCAGATTTGAGATGTTTTCTCTGGAGGGCATGTAGGGGTGTGTTGGGGCGGGATTTGGGCATTCCCAAAACTTGGACATTTTTCTGCCATAGTGGAACAAAGCAAAAATGTCCGGGGCTAAAAGTTAGACATTTTGGTCTAGACCTGTTTCAATCACACCTAAGTCACAAAAAAAGTGTCCTAAATGATGAGATAACCACTGGAAGGATTAAGGCATGACCCCCCCCCCCCCATAAAGATGTACATACAAGCCTCTATGACAGCTTCAGATGTTATAGCCAGTCCTATTACAGCAACAAGCAGGTCCCTGGAGTAACCTAGTGGTTAGTTCAGTGGACCGTAGAGAAGGGGACCTAGGCCTATATCCCACTCTAACTGGTACACTTGTGGTAGAAAATGTGAACCTTCCAAAACCCACCAAAAACCTACTGTACCCACATATAGGTGACACCTGCATCCATAAGGGTTATTGTAGTGGTGTAAGTTGGGTACACTATGTTTTGGTGAGTTTTAGAGGGCTCACAATACAATATAAGGGGGAAATGGTGAGATATGTACCTGGGACCTTTTATGTGAAGTCCACTGCCCCCTAAGGTGCCCCATTGCTCTGCTGTAATGTCTTTGTGGTCACTCTGCTAACAATGCTGCCCCCCCTCCATATATCCCAATGGCTTGTTTTTGTGTGTTTTTCCCTTGGATTTTTTTTTTTTTTTTTTTTTGCAAAAATGGTCCTAAAAGATAGATGAACTAAGCACAAAAATAAAAAATTGGATGTTTTCTGGTTTAAAAGTGGTCATATTCACTACTGGATTTCTGGACATTTTTTGCAAAATGTCCAAAATCAGATTTAGACATCATATCAAAAATGACCCTCATAACATATTCTAGCATGGCCTCCAAGAACTTGAGAGCACTGCCTGAAAATAAATAGAGATTCAGCCTCTATTGGTCAAAGCTTTACTGTCAGGTGGGGGGGACCCAAAGTCCAACATAATCATGTTTCGCCTACCAAGGCACTATATTAAAGGGGACGGTCCTTGGAACAGCCTTGGTAGGCAAACATGGTCTGACAGATATTTGATACAGCCCTAAAATGAGTATATTCACTTATTATTATAAAGATTAATTTAAGAAAAATTGAAGTTCAATGGTGAAAAGACATGGAAACTGAATTTTTAAGTTAGGTTAAAAATAATATCTGTTTTATTGAAAGAAACAAGTACTTTGAACCTAGTTGGAAAAAGCAACTTGACCATGGGTTAATAATCGTAGAAAATGTAAGTGGATAAGTGTTAAGCAATTTCCTTTATTATTTCTTGTATAAACTTATCTCCTGAGATATATGGATTAGCCCTCTCCTATATGGTGGTCTAATATAAGAGGGGAAAAAGATTTCTTTAAGTATATTGAATTCAATATTTCTTGCTATCATGTAATCTGTTTTTCCGTTTCAAGTATTAAGCTTCTAAAATTTGAAATTCAAATAAACAAAATATAAAAAAAAATATTATCTGTTAACTGATGAGGAAATTAGTGTTATAAATCTTGCAGCACTGAGATTGGGGAGTTGTCAAGTTACACCGCTGAGGTTATCAGATTTAGCTATATATAAAGAACAGTTGAATCTGGGACAGAATTTTGTATTTGATTGTTAATGGCAGCTTGTTATTTTCAGATCAAATAGTTACCTGTTTTCCACAGCACCTGCAGGCAATGGAGAATCTCTTCAATTTATTCTCCATATCAATGTCCCTTTTGGGCACAACTCTCTCTTTCCTATTCAAAGGTCCTCGGCAAAAAGGGCAGTGGGCTGCTCCAGCCTTCACTGCTGCCAGGAAGCATCTCCTGCAAAACCTGCAGCAAAAGTCAGGGAGAAAGCAAGAGGATTAAAGTAAGCTCTCTCTATTTGAGTCATAGGAGCCAGCTCTGTGGGTGCTGTGGGTGCTTGAGCACCCCCAATATTGAGAAAATTCCATGTATGTGGAAGGTATTATTTCCATTGGGCTTAGCACCCCCAATAATTTTGAAAAGTTGGCTCCTATGATTTGAGTACCTTGAGTTTGACAGAGAAATTCCTCTATGTGAGGTCAACAATAAGCACCAAGTACAAAAAAAGCACCAAGGGAGGACGTATAGATGGAGAAAAGGAGAGGTCCTAGAACAGATCCTTGAGGTACACCAACTGACAGCGGGATAGAGGAAGAGGAGGAACCACCAGAGTATACAGTAAAAGTACGCTGTGAGAAATAAGAACAGAACCAGGAGAGAGCAGAATTCCGAAATCCGAAATTTACCATCCATCTAGAATTCCGAAATCCAAAATTTACCATCCATCTAGAACTTTAAGATCACAGGGAAAGTGTATTTAGATGTTTTCTCATTTCACCAGGTCCATCTGGAGGAAGATCATTTGCAAATGTTTTTTGTATAGCAGGACCAACAATGTGGAACAATCACCCTCTAGAATTAGACTTCTTTGTTCATGTTTAAGAGGTAGCTAAAAGCATATTTATTTTGAGAGGCATTTTCTGAAAAAAATTAATTGAAAGAAGTGGGCAGATAAATGTATGATATTTTGTAGGATGTAATGATTTGTATTTTATGCTGTAATTTTTGGTTTAGAGTTATTTTTTGTACATTTTTATGATTTATATATGTTCTTTTGTAACTCACTTATGGGTCAGATAATGCAGGATATTAATTTGATAAATAAACAAATAAATAAGTTCTCCACCTGAACAGCATTAACGTAAGTAAGTTAACTATTCCTTTTCTATCCCAGTACAAGGTGATCCCTGCCCCTGAGAGAGGTGCTTCTCAGGAATAACAAGCAGTTTGCTGCCTGATAGATGTCGCCAGTTTAAATAGGCATTCAAACTTGCTATGTATTCACATCATCTGTTTTCCTGAGAAAAGATAGTTTCTAGGTTACCAGGAGTTCTGTGCATGAAAAGAAGCAACAGCTGAAGGATGTTCAGGACCTTCCTAAGACATTGATGTAGTACATTAAAAATTGCAAACACCTAATCTGATTTTGTGCCTTATTTATTTTATTTTGCAGAACTTGATTCTTCCTACAGGACCCGAGTCAGTGTATTTACAACTATAAGATTCAAGGAGCCACAATCTGATGTTTAATAATCATTACTAATCCTGTTTTTATATCTGGTATTGGCACACCCACAGAGGAAACATCTGGATTTATAGAGGGGATTCTTAAAGTGGGCAGTACCACCTGTACCACCAATTTTGTACACCTTTAGTGTACAAAACAAACAGCTTCATACAAGACACCACAGACTTTCTGAACAAATTGGAAAACATCAAGCAGCTACCACTAGGTGCTCTTCTGGTCACAATGGATATAGAATCTCTATGCAGCAACATTCCCCATGCAGACGTCATAGACGCATGTGACAAATTCCTAAAAACATTCACCCTGTACCACCAATACACACCAGAAACTATTAGAAAATTAATCAAATTTATTCTAACTCACAGCTATTTCCTCTGCAATCTTGCCTTAACTCTCTGTCTCAATAGTTGTCTCTCCACTGGATGGTTCTCAACCCCTTTAAAACAACTGAATTTGGATTTCTGGCTTACTTTCAATCCCATCTATTCCACTTGATTTGTTCAATATTCAAATTTCCACTGTAAATTCTTTCTGGTACTTTGGGATTATTTTTGAATCTAAATTGTCTTTTGACCTTCAGATCGCACAAGTTTTTAAAAAAGGTTTCTATTGGATGAGACATATTTGCTCCATTAAGTGGTTCCTTCGATTCCCTGCTCCTCACACCCTGACTTCATTATCACCTGTATTGATTATTGTAACACAGTTTATTGTGGTGTTTCTGCTTTTCTTATTTGTTGACTTCAAACACTTGACAATTCTGCTGCCTGCTTTCTATATAATGCTAAGTGTTTGGATCATGTTTTTCCTCTCCGCTTTCAACTACATTGGTTACCTCTCTATTATCAATGTTAGTTCATGATTCTTTGTCTTACTGATAGGGTTTTACATTTGGGCTCCCCGGTATACCTTTCCTCTGTCACCATTCCTTAAACCCCTTCATGTTCTTTGCATTCCTTGGATTCACATCGCCTCGTTCTTCCGTCTCCAAAAAATGCGCACTATGATTCCACCCATGGCTCAACCTATTTCTTTTTAGCACCTTATAATTTGCCTCCTTACCTTCATTCTGAATTGTCTTTTATTATATTTAAGGCCCTTTTAAAGTCACAATTTTTCAAACAGGCAAGGAATAAATTTGTTTTGGCTGCTCATCAAAAGTTTCAACATTATTGGTAAAGTGCCTCATACTTGTGTCTTCTCCTCCACTGAAAGTGACTCTGGTTTGGCTTCCTCTCCTCCCCTCCCCCAAAGAAAATCCCATAAAACAAAAATCAAATGGTTCCCCTAAAGCTATATGAATCAAAAATGCATATCCATACTGTAGTAAAAGAAAGAAATCAGTTACTCACACATGATTGCAGGATATGGTTCTCACAGGGGCTTGTAAAACTTCCTGACAGATTGGACAGTCAAAGTCATCATCAAGCACAGAAATTGAGGAAGAGGAGAATGCTTGGTCAGCCATTATTGCAGTGCCTAGCTATAGTTACTTAATTTTTGCAATCTATTTTAATGTTTTGCCAACAGCTTGATTCCTTTGAACGGGGTTCCAATTTTTCCCTTTGATGCAGTTTTACAACACTTGCTTGTGCTGAATTCGACTTAAAATCACCTGTAAACAAAAATGGAAGACATAAAGAAGGGGGGAAAAAACAGAAAAGTCAATGAGTGTATCCAATAGCAAGAACTATGGAATTAGACATCATTAGCAAGGTGGTCAATATTTTTTTTTCAGTTTACTTCTACCAACTTTCAGTATCATGCTGGGCTCGGTCTATAAAGATAGAGTCTTGAGGAAGGTTAAATCCATTTGCTTGATCGAAGCTTTAGCAAAGTAGAAGAAAAACACAACTAAAAGACACCTGACTAGAGAGTTCATTTTAGAAGGCCTGCCTGGCTTTCACACCTGTAAATCATGGCGTCTACACATGTAAATTGACCAGCACCTACAAGGGGGAGAATTATCAATGTAAGCTACCATTAAGATTGTTATTTTACTGTTAATCCTAGTTATTAGTAACTAGGTTTCATTGAATAAAATGGGACCAGTCCTAAAATAGCATGAGTTAGTGGTAGGAGTTAGGGGCACAGGTATCAACATAGGCTGCCATTAAAGGGGGAAGTTATCAACCTGGGCTACTATTATGCCAGGTTATTTTACTGTTAACCGGGTTATTAGTAAATAGGTCCATTGCATAAAATGGGGCCTGTGCTAAAATAGCATGAGCTATACTAAAAGAACCCATCTTAACAGTAGCCCACATTGATAACTTCCTTCCTAAAATGTGTCATTTCACCATTAACTTGTGCTATTTTAGCACAGGTCCTATTTAATGCAGTGAGACCTAATTACTATTGGGCTCATTTTCAAAGCACAGCTTTCCAAAGTTTATGGAACTTTGGAAGGCTAAGTGCTTTGAAAATATGCCTCCAACTGAGATTAACAGTAAAATATCAAATTTTAACAGTAGCCTGTGGCGAAACTAGGGATTTTCATGCTTTGTGATTTGTAATACTGCCCTATAGCACTTTTCTTCCCTTCAGTGTATTTCCTTTATTTGGCCAGCAGGTGGTGTCTCTCCTCTCCATTATTGCTGTAGCAGAGGTCTGTTTTCTTTATAGCTTACCTTCCCAAAGAAAAGAGAAAAACCCCTGAGGGGAAAGTAATCTGCAGTGCCATTGGCCAAACACCCTTAGTGCTAATGCTCTGTGCCCTGATTGTTCTTGAAGCCAAAGACCTAGCCCAGAATATGCTAGAACTCAGATTCAGTTTGAAGTGTGGAGGGAGTAGACCTCTGCACTGAGGCCCTGTTCAACTCCTGTGAGCAGTTTTTTCCTGATCTCCCCAGGTACTACTTGGGTAGCAAAAAAAAAAAAAAAAAAAGTGTTTTGTTAGCTTTAATACTGAGTCCTTGTTATTTTACCTGTTTCCATTTGCTGTTTACCACTTTTACTGTTCACTGTTCTACTTTTTGATAATACATCTATTCGTTTATTAGCTCTGTTGTCCTGGACTGACTAAGAATCCTGGCGGTTTGTGCTCTCGTTCTGTGAGTGGTTTTCTGGGAACTGTGGGACCCCTAGGATTGTGGCCCCAGTGTCCCTAAAAAACAGGGAAAAATAACTTGCAGGTAGGAGACTTGCCCAGAGGCAAGTGGGTCCCAGCTAGGGTTACCATATGGCTCCTATCTCATGACTCTGCAATTTCCTCTGGAGTCTTCCATGAGGTACTTTGTCAAATGCGTTTTGAAAATCCAGATACATAGTATCAACCAGCTCACCTTTATCCACATGTTTGTTCACCCCTTCAAAGAAATGTAGTAGATAGGTGAGGCAAGATTTCCCTTCACTAAATCCATGTTGGCTTTGTCTCATTAATCCATGGTAATTTTCTTCTTTATAATAGTCTCTATCATTTTGCCTAGCACTGATGTCAGGCTCACCTGTCTCTAATTTCACGGATCTTCTCTGGAGTAAAAAACTTGCATCAGGCGTGGATGCTGTTTAAAAACACCATCCTGGAGGTTCAGGACAAATATATTCCACGTATTAGAAAAAAGGGAAAAAAGACTAAACGTCAGCCGGCGTGGCTAAACAGTAAGATAAAGGAAATCATTAGAGCCAAAAAACAATCCTTCAGAAAGTGGAGAAGAGAACCAACTGAAAGTAACAGGATAGATCATAAGGAATGCCAAGCCAAATGCAAAGCGGAGATAAGGAGGGCAAAAAAGGACTTTGAGAAGAAATTAGCGTTGGAAGCAAAAATACATAGTAAAAATTTTTTTAGATACATTAAAAGCAGGAAACCGGCCAAAGAGTCGGTTGGGCCGCTGGACGAAAATGGTGTTAAAGGGGCGATCAAGGAGGACAAAGCCGTAGCGGAGAAATTAAATGAATTCTTTGCTTCGGTCTTCACCGAGGAGGATTTGGGGGGGACACCGGTGCCGGAAAGAATATTTGAAGCGGGGGAGTCGGAGAAACTAAACAAATTCTCTGTAACCTTGGAGGATGTAATGGGTCAGTTCAGCAAGCTGAAGAGTAGTAAATCACCGGGACCTGATGGTATTCATCCCAGAGTATTAATAGAACTAAAAAATGAACTTGCGGAGCTACTGTTAGAAATATGCAATCTGTCCCTAAAATCGAGTGTAATACCGGAAGACTGGAGGGTAGCCAATGTTACTCCGATTTTTAAGAAAGGTTCCAGAGGAGATCCGGGAAATTATAGACCGGTGAGTCTGACGTCGGTGCCGGGCAAGATGGTGGAGGCTATTATTAAGAATAAAATTGCAGAGCATATACAAAAACATGGACTGATGAGACAAAGTCAGCACGGATTTAGTGAAGGGAAGTCTTGCCTCACCAATCTAATGCATTTTTTTGAGGGGGTAAGCAAACATGTGGACAATGGGGAGCCGGTTGATATTGTATATCTGGATTTTCAGAAGGCGTTTGACAAAGTGCCGCACGAAAGACTCCTGAAGAAATTGCAGAGTCATGGAATCGGAGGTAGGGTATTATTATGGATTAAGAACTGGTTGAAAGATAGGAAGCAGAGAGTAGGATTGCGTGGCCAGTATTCTCAGTGGAGGAGGGTAGTTAGTGGGGTCCCGCAGGGGTCTGTGCTGGGCCCGTTGCTTTTTAATGTATTTATAAATGACCTAGAGATGGGAATAACTAGTGAGGTAATTAAATTCGCCGATGACACAAAATTATTCAGGGTCGTCAAGTCGCAGGAGGAATGTGAACGATTACAGGAGGACCTTGCGAGACTGGGAGAATGGGCGTGCAAGTGGCAGATGAAGTTCAATGTTGACAAGTGCAAAGTGATGCATGTGGGTAAGAGGAACCCGAATTATAGCTACGTCTTGCAAGGTTCCGCGTTAGGAGTTACGGATCAAGAAAGGGATCTGGGTGTCGTCGTCGATGATACGCTGAAACCTTCTGCTCAGTGTGCTGCTGCGGCTAGGAAAGCGAATAGAATGTTGGGTGTTATTAAGAAGGGTATGGAGTCCAGGTGTGCGGATGTTATAATGCCGTTGTATCGCTCCATGGTGCGACCGCACCTGGAGTATTGTGTTCAGTACTGGTCTCCGTATCTCAAAAAAGATATAGTAGAATTGGAAAAGGTACAGCGAAGGGCGACGAAAATGATAGTGGGGATGGGACGACTTTCCTATGAAGAGAGGCTGAGAAGGCTAGGGCTTTTCAGCTTGGAGAAGAGACGGCTGAGGGGAGATATGATAGAAGTGTATAAAATAATGAGTGGAATGGATCGGGTGGATGTGAAGCGACTGTTCACGCTATCCAAAAATACTAGGACTAGAGGGCATGAGTTGAAGCTACAGTGTGGTAAATTTAAAACGAATCGGAGAAAATTTTTCTTCACCCAACGTGTAATTAGACTCTGGAATTCATTGCCGGAGAACGTGGTACGGGCGGTTAGCTTGACGGAGTTTAAAAAGGGGTTAGATAGATTCCTAAAGGACAAGTCCATAGACCGCTATTAAATGGACTGGAAAAATTCCTCATTTTTAGGTATAACTTGTCTGGAATGTTTTTACGTTTGGGGAGCGTGCCAGGTGCCCTTGACCTGGATTGGCCACTGTCGGTGACAGGATGCTGGGCTAGATGGACCTTTGGTCTTTCCCAGTATGGCACTACTTATGTACTTATGTACTTATGAGGTAGTGTTCTATTGTGGATTAAAAAGATGGCTTAGGGGAGATATGATAGAGGTCTATAAAATAATGAGTGGATTGGATAGACGTGAATCGCATGTTTACTTTTTCCAAAAATACTAGGACTCAGGGGCATGCAATGAAGTTACAAAGTAGTAAATTTAAAACAAATCAGAAAAAATATTTCTTCACTCAATGTGTAATTAAACTCTGGAATTCATTGCCAGAGAATGTAGTAAAAGCAGTTAGCTTAGTGAGGTTTAAAAAAGGTTTGGAGAACTTCCTAAAAAAGAAGTCTATAAGCCATTATTATTAAGATGGACTTGGGGAAAATCCACTGCTTATTTCTAGGATACTGTAAAAAGGATTAGGCGTTCTACTTATTGAGTTATCAAAACTCAACAACCAAAAACGAAAAGTAGAAAATAGATAAGTGTGTGTCACATAGTATGATATAACTTAAATTTTTGGGGATGTCTCATAGATAATAGTTTGGCTGTATGTTATGACAAAATATTTTTGTCTGGCAGCCGTAGCAGTTTTTAATCATTGACTACCCCCTCCATCCAAAATATGATAAATTGTAATAAAGATGAATATCATGTAAAAAGTACTTAGAGCACACACTTATAATGGTAGGAAGAAAACTATTTGTACAACCACCAATCAATCAACAAAATAACTTATCTTGTGTATTTTGTGAATATAATAAGGAGCAACCAGGAACCTTCGTTATCCCGTTTTCTTCCTACCATTATAAGTGTGTGCTCTAAGTACTTTTTACATGATATTCATCTTTATTACAATTTATCATATTTTGGATGGAGGGGGTAGTCAATGATTAAAAACTGCTACGGCTGCCAGACAAAAATATTTTGTCATAACATACAGCCAAACTATTATCTATGAGACATCCCCAAAAATTTAAGTTATATCATACTATGTGACACACACTTATCTATTTTCTATTTCTAGGATAAGCAGCATAAAATGTATTGTACTGTTTTAGGATCTTGCCAGGTACTTGAAACCTGGATTGGCCACTGTTGGAAACAGGATGCTGGGCTTGATAGACCTTCAGTCTGTCCTAGTAAGGCAACACATACTCTTATGTTCTTATTGTTTGCATACAGAGAAGTACCCCAGGAGTCTATTGTATTCTCTCCATTTGAGCTACTTTATGGCCGGGGGGGGGGGGGGGTGAGAGGGCCCCTTGACCTAATAAGAGAACATTGGGAAGGGAAAGTTGACACCTCTGACATCTATGGATTGTGCCTCCAAGAGAGTTATCTATGTCATTGTTTGACCCTGTTCAAAAATCTAGGTGGGAAGTACAACTAGAACTATAAGATATAGACTGAATGAATACCGCAGTAGATTGAAAATAAAGTTCTCACAGCCCCTATGGTTAGCCATAGCATAGAGTTTGGTCACAATTTTATGGATATGCAGTGGTTTATTATGGAACAAATTTCACCATTTTTTCAGGGAGACTGGGAAACTTATTTGACCCCCTGGGAACAATGTTGGATTTTTGAACTCTGTGGTCCCATTGGGTCTGAATGATTATATTGAGTGGAATGCCACCACTTGATTGGTCTGTAGTATTCATAGCACATCTTTTGACCATGCTGGATTATATTGAATGGAGGAATTGTCGAGAACGCAGCACTGGCATCCCTGAAGATTTTTTGAAACAGGGATTCCTGTTGGATGTTCAAACAGCAGACGGCATTGAAATGAGGACATAGAAGCTTAAGTTAAGTTATCGCCTCTGCCTGTTGTTTTTCAATTTGACGTGCTCACCATTTTGAAATATTTTTTGGCATTATATTTTTGCATAATATTTTTGCTCTTTTTGATTGCACATGTTTAGAGGGTTCCTCAGTAGAGGGTTATAGAGATTCTCATTAAATCTTTCCACACTCATTTATGAACTTTTAAATACATTTTTGTGAATCAATTATATAATAAAAAGTTTGAAGGCTTTCAGAAATAAGGAGTATTGATGATGTATAGAGTGCGATAGTGAGCCGTTGTTACAGCTAGACTCACTGAAAATCAAGCTCGGCTGAAGGATCGGCCTATACTGAATTCTCCTTTTGTTTCCCTTCTTTAATCTATTGGGGCTGAAGATATATAGTTTGGAGTATGGAATCTTTTTCTGACTATCCTATACACCCACATAGGGTTAGCGCTCAGGCATTATGTGACATAGCCCATGTTGATAATTTCCCTCTCCCTCTTTCCCTCAGAGATCATGCAGGAGGAGGAGGAGGAGGAGGAGGAAGTTAACTACTAAGATCAGGTCATTTCCTCCTCCTCCTCTCCAGGCTTAGACCAGACTGTTTATGTGAACTGTTTATGGGAGAGGGGAGGCAGAGCAAGGTGAGTGTACCATGGAGAAGGGGGCTAGCAGGGAAACATAGCAAGGTGAGATTGTGCCCTGGGGCTTCAGGGGGTGGGGGGGGGGCAGTAAAAGTTGAGTGTGTGCCATGAGCAATGGTGTGCTGGAGCTGGCTTGCAGTGGCTTGCTAGAGCCAGTTGTTAAATTTTAGAGAATTTTGCGAACAGGTTGTTGAATGGGGCCAGCATACAGTGGTGTGAAGTCAACATCTTTATTTCTCCCCAACATCTTTTTTTCTCCTGCCTAGAGCTAACAGCATTGTCCTCATCTCTCCCTCCTCTCCCACTTGCGAATCCCGCACACCTCTCTCAGCTTCCCACCTCATATCCTCTCTCAGGTCCATCCTCCTTACCCGCCGTCCATCAAACCTCACTACTCTCCCAGCAGTACTAGCGGTAACATGCTGCTTGACCAACCCAGAGCTTTTTCTCTGTCAGATCCCACCCACACAAAAACAGGACGTTGCATCAGCAGGGCAGAACACGGCAGAGAAAAGGCTCTGGGTCAGCCAGGCAGCATGTTACTGCTAGCGCTGCTTGAAGAGTAGTGCACTTTGAAGGACGCCAGTGAGGGTGATGGACCTGAGGGAGGATAAGGGAGAGGTACTGGACTTGTGAAGGAGGAAGTGGATGCTGAGGAAGAGATACTGGACTTGGCAGAGGGGAGCTGAGGGTTGGGCATTGGAAGCCTGATGGGCCTGAGGAAGAGGTGGTGGAATCACGGGGAGCAGACTGAGGGAGAGGGAATTGGCTCGTGATGGAGGGGGGCTGAGGGAGAGTTAATGGAATAATTGGGGGCTAAGGAAGAGGTAATGGATTTGGGGGGGGGGGTGTGGGGGAGAGGTGTTGGATTTGCAGCTGAGGGTAACAAGAGAAATGGTGGACTTCTGGGATACACTGGGGCAGGAAAAATGCCAGACCATAGATGAGGGAACCAAGAAGAGAGGAGAGAGATGCCAGACTATGTGTGTGGGGTGGGGGGCTGGAGAGAAAGAGAGATCCTGGACTATGGGGGGGTTGGGAAAGAATGATTAAACGAGATATGCTAGACTGTGGGATGCAGGGAAAAGAGATGCTGGGCTCACAGGAGATGCAACTATAGAAACCCAAACAGTGCACCTTCCTGAATTGTGTAGCTGGTAAGCCACGTTTAGTGAGCTTTCACTTCTAGTGTGAGATTTACTGCCTACACGGAAGGAGGATGACATCAAAGTTTATGTAGCCAACTCTCCTGCTGATGAACTGGGTTTCCTACAGCCACTCATCTCTTAAAGCCACTACCTTGAAGAACATGGAAGCTGTATTTTTTTCAGGGGGAGGAGAGAGAGGGGGACAGGGAGCTGCGGGGAAAGGAAGAAAGAAGGGACAGGGTGCTGTTGGACCATAGAGGGAGAGGGGACAGGGAGCTGCTGGACCTTAGGGGGAGAGGAAAGAGAGATATGCTTAGTTGCATGTGTAGATGGAGAAAAAGAAAGGAGAGGCTAGGCTACAGTGGTGTAAGAAGGGAGAGAGAGGGGAGATATTGAGCATGGAGGAACCTTGTGTGAGAGACCATGGGGGTTGTCAAAGAGATGTGTAAGAAGAGGATGGTGAGTACAGGAGGAGTAATGGGGAGTGGGTGAAAGGGGGGCCAGGGAAGTGAGTCAGGAGAGCTAGGGGTGAAAGGAGGTGATGGAAAGTTGATAAGTAAGTGAAATATAGTGGAGGACTGAAGAGTGAGAAGATATCATTTTTGAGTGGGCAGACAGAATAGAGATAGAGAGGAAATATGTCAAGAGATGAATATAGTGAGGAAATGGAAGAAGATAAGAGGAAAGTGGAGAAAGGATAAGAGAAAAGAAGACAGACAAGAAAGCAGAACAGAGAAACTGGGACCAACATGTTTTTTAAAAAAAATAAAATCCCAGACAACAAAGGTAGAAAAAGTGTTTTATTTTGAATTTTGTAACTGGAATATGTTAGCTTTGGGAAATGTGCACCACTGATGTATTTGTATTTTGTTTAGTACAGGAGGAAATGCATTTCTGTTTTAAATTCTCCCATGTTATGGAACCTGCCTAGCTTGACTTCTTGGGGTTCCCATTTCAATTATTGTCTTCATATTTATATTTCTAATGTGTGATCCCTTGCTCTATATTTGGTGAAGGTTTGTCTTTCTTTTGTGTGTGACCGAGGTGTGGAATTCTGTTTACATGTAGCTTCTGTGTTGCACAGTTGAAGAAGGTAAGCCCTTGGGCTGTGATGAGATTGACTCTACCTGTGTGGCATAAATGCTACACAGGCCCTCATTGACAGCTGCTGATGGGACCAACTGGCAGAGTTCAGCAGCTGGAAAAGACAGGGCCTGACTCAGACTGGCTGGAGCATAGGACTAGGTAGAGCCTAGCAGACTGGGTAGAACAAGACCATAGTGATCTAAAAAAAACCAGTGGGGTGGCTCTGAATAGAGTCCTTTGGGGCTGGCACAACAGAGTCAAGGCCAGAGAGTAGCTGGAACAGCAAGAATGGAGAAAGGAACAACTAGGGATGGAAGACTGGAACAAACAGGGCTGGAAGCAGGAACAGGCAGGGCTGGAAAAAGGATCAGAAGCAGGAACAGATAGGGGCTGGAACAAGCAGAAACAAACAGAACTGGAACAAGCAGGAACAAGCAGGATTGGAACAAGCTAGAACTCGCCAGGCAATGAACACTGGAGCAGCACAACTCTGGAAGCCTGGAGGAGTGTAGAGGCACCTGCATGTCTGGTATGAAAGTAGCGGACCTCACCCGTCACCTAGATAAGTTTTTAGATAGTGCTGGGGAGGAGTCTCTTATCTTGGTACATGTGGGTAACATTGACATGGGAAAATGTGGGAGGGAGCTTCTGGAAGCCAAATTTAGGCTCTTAGGTAGAAAGGGTACCATTTTCAGAAATCATCCCCGTTCCTCGCACAGGAACAAAGAGGCAGGCAGAGCTCCGCAGACTCAATGCGTGGTAGAGATGATGATATGAGGGATTTAGATTTGTTAGGAACTGGACAACATTCTGGGGGACCCTGTTCCGAAAAGGATGGACTCCACCTTAACAGGGATGGAACCAGCCTGCTGGTGCTAACTTTTGAAAAGGAAATAGAGCAGCTTTTAAACTAAAATGGGGGAGGGGGGTAAAGCAGACAGATGACCGGAAGCACATGGTTCAGTGCAGGGCTGCCAAGAGCCTGAGCCAGGCTTAGGGCAGGACCACTGCTGCTGCTGCTGCCACCCCCTGGACGCAGCGTAGCCAAGCCAGATTGGAGGGGGCTGGAGCCCAAAGTGGGGGGTCACACTTTGCCCCACCTCCCTACCCCTGCCACAACTCCATATACCTTGGCTGGCAGGGGTCCCCAAGTCCTGCCAGCAGAAGCCTTCCCTCCAGCGCTATTCTCTACCACATTTCCTGCCCAATGTGGCTGCTTCTCCTCACGTCGTGCTTGCTCAGTTTCATCAAAACGGACCATGTGTGACGTGAGTGGAAGCAGGGCAGGCAATGCGGTGAACAGTGCTGGAGGGAAAGTTTCTGCTGGCGGGGCTTGGGGACCCCTGCCAGCCAAGCCAGGGGCCCCAAATCCAACTGTTTCTGCTCCTCCCCAGTCTCTAAGTCCGTACATATCAGACTCTCACCACGGGAGACGTATGTGTTAGGCGATGAGAGTCTGATATGTACGGACGGGGAGAGGGATCTTGGGGTGATAGTATCTGAGGATCTGAAGGCGAAGAAACAGTGTGACAAGGCGGTAGCCATAGCTAGAAGGTTGCTAGGCTGTATAGAGAGAGGTGTAACCAGCAGAAGAAAAGAGGTTTTAATGCTCCTGTATAAGTCGTTGGTGAGGCCCCACCTGGAGTATTGTGTTCAGTTTTGGAGGCCGTATCTTGCTAGTAAAAAGAATTGAAGCGGTGCAAAGAAAAGCTACGAGAATGGTATGGGATTTGCATTACAAGATGTATGAGGAGAGACTTGCTGACCTGAACATGTATACCCTGGAGGAAAGGAGAAACAGGAGTGATATGATACAAATGTTCAAATATTTGAAAGGTATTAATCCGCAAACAAACCTTTTCCGTAGATGGGAAGGCAGTAGAACTAGAGGACGTGAAATGAGATTGAAGTGGGGCAGACTCAAGAAAAATGTCAGGAAGTATTTTTTCACGGAGAGAGTGGTGGATACTTGGAATGCCCTCCCGCAGGAGGTGGTGGAGATGAAAACGGTAACGGAATTCAAAAATGCGTGGGATAAACATAAGGGAATCCTGTTCAGAAGGAGTGGATCCTCAGAGGATTAGCGGAGATTGGGTGGCAGAGCCGGTGGTGTGAGGCGGGGCTAGTGGTTGGGAGGCAGGGCTAGTGCTGGGCAGACTTCTATGGTCTGTGCCCTGAAAATGGCAGATACAAATCAAAGTCAGGTATACACATAAAGTAGCACATATGAGTTTATCTTGTTAGGCAGACTGGATGGACCTGCAGGTCTTTCTTTGTCGTCATCTACTATGTTACTATCCAGCTTATAATCGAAAGTGATCGCCGGCTATCTTCCAGCACAAATCGGGAGATGGCTGGCGATTTCTTAAAAGCGGCGAAATCGGTATAATCGAAAGCGGCATTTTAGACAGCATCGCCGCTTTCCCGTTGCTTCGCCGGCGAAAGTTCAAGGGGGCGTGTCGGTAGATTAGCGAAGGCGGGATATGGGCAGACATGGGCGTGGCTACCAGATGGCCGGCTTTCGCCGATAATGAAAAAAAAAATGGCGTTAAGCAGTATTTCGCTGGCTTTACTTTTCCTTTTATTTTCACGACCAAGCCTCAAAAAGGTGCCCCAACTTACCAGATGACCACTGGAGGGAATGGGGGATGACCTCCCCATACTCCCCCAGTGGTCACCAACCCCCTTCCATACTAAAAAAATAAAACTAAAAACCTTTTTTGCCAGCCTGTATGCCAGCCTCAAATGCCGTACACAGAATGTGTTGTATCCTCCGACAGCCTTTCCCTGGTTGCGATGTGGCTCTCGGGTGAGTGTGACACCTTTTCTGTTAGGTGCCCTGCAGAGTCACATTAGCAATGCATTGTGATGGGTGTAGGGTACTGGGCTCTACTCCCGTGGTGCTTTTCCCCCCTGCTAACTGGGTCAGAGTGTGCCCTGTTTTGTTTCCTGTTGTAGTCCATGCAGTAGTGGCCATTTTTGTAAGCCAGTTTTAGTTCCCTTTCCTGTGTTACCCACGTTAGAGAACGTAGTTCTTACCTTGAATGGTGCTGAAAGAGGGCATTGTACACCATTGTGCCAGCTCTGACCTACTGCTAATCTTAGTACCAGGGGACTCTTTGCCAGTGGGGCACAACCTCTGATCTGCAGTTAACTGTGAGTAAACGTGCTTATTTCAAGAAAGGACTTTTTCAGAGAGATTAGTCTTCAGGTGTGAACTGGTGTGCCAAAGTTATACAGCAGCAATAAGTCCTAGAGGCTGTATGCAGGTCCCTGGAGCAATTTTAGTGGGTGCAGTACATTTGTAGGTAGTGGGTTTGGGGGGGGGGGGGGTTGGGGGGCTCAGCTCCCAAAGTAAGGGAGCTATGCACTTGGGAGCTTTTCTGAAGTCCACCACAGTGACCCCTAGGGTGGCTGGTTGGTGTCCTGGCATGTCAGGGGGGCCAGTGCACTAAAAATGCTGGCTCCTCCCACGGCCAAATGCCTTGAATTTGGCCGGGGCTTGAGATGGCCGACAAAACTTTCTATTATCGCTGAAAAACAAACCCGGCCATCTCAAACCCGGCGAACTCCAAGGCATTTGGCCGGGCTAACCCATATTATCGAAAAAAAAAAGATAGCTGGCCATCTTTTTCAATAATACGGTTCCGGCCAGCTGTAGCACCGCCGCCAACATAGATCACCGGCGATCTATTTGGCCGGCGATGTTCGATTATGCCCCTCCACGTTACTATGCCTCATACTAAAAGATAGGGGATTGTAAGGTCCTTGCCGCTTCCAGCCCTTGCGTCTTCCCCTTAGCAGCAAACCCTCGACAGCTTCACACTCCAGGGGAAGTTCTGCTGTGTGTGCCAAGGGAGGAACCTCGACACCCCTGGATCATGAAACAACATTATCTCCTCCAGAAGCCGAGATACCACCATGTCCTGCGGAGTCATGGGTGGAGATCACGTATCCCAAGAACGCGGAAGGCGCTGGAATTGGGCCCTGTGGTACTGGCTTCTCATCAGGGCAGCCGGCAGTTGAAGTGGAGACCTTGGATAAGAAGGGTGTATTGAACCCTCCCGTGGTGATAACCCTTGACGCCCTCTGGCAGGCAATTGAGAAACTGAACTTTTCTGTTACAAAATCAACCCAGGAAACATCAAAACTAGTTTCAACGGTGGAGCAGCTTTCCAAATCAATGGATAAATTAAAGCAGAACTTCAATGATCAGGTACTAAAATATCAAACTGATGTTGTAACTATTAAGGACAATGTTTCAGCAGTTATGAAAGAGAGTTTGTTTATACATCAAAAAATAGAACAAATTGAAAAGTCTAAATATGAGGATATTGAACTTCCCAAGGCCTGTTGGAATTCTTCCTTTAGAACTATTTAAAAAATACCTTATTGAAAATTTGAAAATTTCAGCTCAAAATATTCCTCCTATAAATAAGATATTCTTTCTTCCGGAAAAGAAGAGACAAGTAGGTTCTTATGAAGAAACTAGTAAAAAAGCCCCGCTTCTGATGCAAATGAAACGGGGGCTAGCAAGGTTTTCTTCTGTGTGCATGTGGGAGTGTGTGTGTCCCTGCCTTCTGCCCTCTCTCCCTTCCCCTGTGCTGTCTGTCCCCTCCCCCCTCGGAGTCGAGTCCTTCAGTGTTAAGTTTCCTGCTGTTCTGTGTTTGTGTTAGAGAGATAGTGAGGGCTTCTGCCCTCTCTCCCCTCCCCCCTCTGAGTCATTCACTGTTACAGAGAGAGTGATTTGGTTTCATGCTTTGCTGTGTTTTCCTTCACTGTTTGTGTTACAGAGAGAGCGAGGGCGGGGCAGACACTTATGGGGAAACCGGATATCTCTCCCCCTTCACACTTCCGGCTGGAGGCTTCATTTAGAACGTTGGTGGTGCAGGTCCAGGAAGAGGAGAAATTGGATGATTTAAGAAATATTTCCTTGATTTTGGAGCACTCATTATCAGAAGTAACAAAAAGGGCCACATTATTGGTATCATTTGTATTTGAACAAGACTTTAATGCCATTTTGAAGTTATACTTTAAGAATGTTAACCAAAAATTTTATGGTCAAAAATTAAGAATATTCCTAGATGTCACTAGATCTACTCAAGACAAACGGAAAAGTTTCTCCACAGGGGCATAGCCAGACCTCGCCAGGAGGGGGGGCCAGAGCCCGAGGTGGGAGGGCACTGTTTAGCCGCCGACCCCCCCTCCCCCTGTGCGCCCGCTACTGCCGACAGTTTTGGACATCCCCCAACGACGATGACGACCCTCTTGAACCCCCCCTCCCGCCACCAACCGTCCCTTGTCATCACCGCCCACCCCGCCGCCGCTTGAGGTACCTTGTTTGCTGGCGGGGGTCCCCAAACTCCGCCAGCTGAAGAGTCTGCTTCAGCGCCGGAGTTAGTAGACTCCGGCGCCTTCATTCAACGAAGTTCGTGTGAAGAAGATCAGCTGGTTTTGATGCCTTACGTCCTGCACGGGCTACATGCAAACTAGGTATGTCATGCGGCGGCAGGGCGGGTGGCAACAGCGGGGGAGGGTTGGTGGCGGGAGGGGGGTTCAAGAGGGTTGCGGCAGGGGGCCAGGGCCAAATCTACGGGGGCCCAGGCCACTGATGAGAGATGAAACAAAATTGTTGAGGGCTACTTTCCTTTTAGCTTACCCTTGTAAATGCATAGTTAAATATTTGGGAATCAAATATGTTTCATTCATACCAGATCAGCTTAGGGCTTTCATAGACCTGAAGAGGGTATCAGGGGAATTAACAACTGTTAAATAGGCTGTATGATTTAACGTAGGGCAGGCTGGGCCTTTCCTTGTTTATTGTATTCCACTTTGATTTCCTTAAATGTTTTGGTCACTCCCCAAGTTTGTGGTCTAAGGAAGAGTTAAATACGAAACAAAAATGAAGTCAAAAATGTTTTTTCCTTTTTTTTTGTATGTGAAGACATATTGAATTTGTATTATTTCCTTGTGTTGCATGTAACAAGTCATTACTTGTGTAATACAAGTAAAGCAATAAAAAAATAAAAAAAAATAAAAAAAAAGAAGGGGAACTATTTTAGATCTAGTCCTTAGTTGCCTGCAGAGCATGGTATGAGAGGTTACAGTGTTGGATCCACTGGGAAACAGTGATCATAACTTGATCAAATTTGAGCTATCTGAAGTGAAATCACTGGATTCATGGGGTTTATAGTTTGCATTGACAGTTTGTTGATGCTGTATGACTTTTTGATTGGTAAACCTGTATATCAAATGAGATTCCTGTTGGCCTTTAAAGTAAGCCTAGATCATATAGAGTTGTTGGTTTGTTTGTTTTTTGGCAAAATTTGTCATCTCGGAGGCTGTAACAACAACCCATCAGCTAGGCAGTTCATTTCTGTATATAGGAAAATGCTTGTGCATAATGATCTGCAAGGTATTCTCCAAGGTAATTGCCTGCCTCTGGAAATTGTTCCCATTTTAACTGTATCAAGCAATTATATAGTTGAAGTAACACCCTCAGCATCAGTCCTTAACAATTCTCTCAGTGGACACAGTCTCATTGATCCTGATAAAAGTGTAATACCAGACCATGGTTACACTTTCATCCCAAGATCTGCCCATCTGTCCGTGTGTTCAGAAAAAAATCGTTCTATATATATATTGCTGGATAAGGGGAGGGGTTAGGGGAGGGGATAGAGGGATATGGAGGTAAAATGCAAATTGCTGCACATGGGTATGATATTAGGACATTTACCATGGTTTAGAGCACTGTCACAGGGCATAATTCTTCATTGCTGCCTGTTAGTTAGCAAACAGTTGTATAGTTACATTGGCTTTGATATAAGTGCTATGCAAAGTCATGTTTGTTGATGTCTATTTTGGTGCAATAAAAATGTTTGAACATATATTGCTGGATATGTTGTTTTTAAGATGTAAATATCTCTACATTGTGAGCCTTGCATGAATGCTTTGAGTGATGATAGTGGCAGTGAACTGTGGTCACTGATAATACAGAAAAGTAAAGGTTGCCTTAATTTTCCCTCAACAGATGTTATTGACATTTGTATTAAGTGTGAACATTTTTTTAGATGCCATGTCTCAAATCCAGCTAGCCCAGCAGCTTCACTTTCTCGCGTTTCTCGTTTTGAAATAATGCAATCTATGTTAAGAAGCTACAGAACTATCTTCTCCATTTTGTCAGGTCACATGTATAATGTGATCCAGTAGGAAACCATGAGCTTTTGTTAATTAAAGCTGTGGCAGAAAAATATTTGCAAGATTGATTTTATATGGAAGCAAACAATACACCGCAAAAATACAAAATAGCAAGCAGCACAGTATTAGCCGTCAAGTTCATACAAAGTTAATTATTTTCAGTGGAAAATAAATCTGTTGGCTGCCTGCTATGTGAATATTCCATCACTGTTTCATTATTGCTACCAAGTATTACATATTTAGGGCATATGCCTTCAACATAGATTGTTTAAGTTCGTTTATCTAGACCTTACATGCAGATGATATTGCTTGTTAAACCCAAAGGCAAAACCTTTGTTAGACAATTTAGTATAAACTGTGTTGTTTATGACTTTACTTGTTTTGAGTTGGGTGGGCTTATAGGGAGGGGAGTATGGAAGGGAAGGTTTCTTGAGGTATGTTCTCTGTAAAAGATTTTATTGTGCCATGTTGGATGGCTGACTGTTCTGAATGTGCTTTGTTGTTTGCAGGATTGGTTACTGGAGCTCTATTTCTGATATGTAAAGTTTGTGGAGTAATCATAGAACATACATACATGTGGCAGTTTTTTCTTTTGAGATGGTAACCCTAGTGCAGGCAGTTGGTTATAGAGGGGCAGGGTGATGAAGGGTACAACAGTAGGTGTGGCAAGGGACTTGTGTTCACTTACACGCATATACGCTAGTATGCTAACTGCTATTTGGCTAATACCCGCCTAACGTAAATGTCACATTTTTCCAGAATGCATTTAAACCTTGGCTGAAGATACTTTGGCCGATATTCAGTGCTATTTAACCAGCCAGAAACAGTCTGAAAATCAGGCCCATTGTGTCCCACATGCTATTTAACATTTCATGGGCATCCAGATAATTTATTTGTGGGTTTTAATTTGGGGAAGGAGTGTGGTAGCCGTGTTAGTCCACTCTTAAGGTTATCAATAGAAATCAAACAAAATAAAACATGGAAAAGAAAATAAGATGATACCTTTTTTATTGGACATAACTTAATACATTTCTTGATTAGCTTTCGAAGGTTGCCCTTCTTCCTCAGATCGGAAATAAGCAAATGTACTAGCTGACAGTGTATATAAGTGAAGACATTCAAGCATTACTATGATAGTCTGACAGGGTGGGAGGATGGGGGTGGGTCGGAGGTATGCAAGGGGACATCAAAGCCTATCATTGATATTCTAACAGGATGGGTATGGGTAGGTGAGGGGAGGGTGATCAACAGAGACATACAGTTTTATGGTTTATAATGGGCTAGGAACCCCAGATCCTTGTTAAGTCCTTTCTGTTGGGTGTTAAAATATTCAATCATTCTGACTTCAAAGGTCTTATATTCTTGTATGGTTTTAAAGTTACCTTTCAGTATTCTCACTGTGAAATCACTGATACAGTGAGAACCAGGACACTGTATCAGTGATTTCACAGTGAGAATACTGAAAGGTAACTTTTTTTTTTTTTTGAAATTCTTGTTTATTCACAACAGTGCACAAGGAAACTTAGTACATACATGTAAATTACAATATTGATAACCATCCTTACAACCAAAACTGTTCTCCTTGTTTTCCATTTTTATTCCCCTTCTTCCCCCCCTGAATATCTCCCCTCCTTCTATCCCACCCTCTCCTCCCTCCCTTCCCTTCTTTCAAGAGTTTAATATTCTACTTTTTGTCGTTGCAGTCAAAGTCTCCCAAAATGGGGCCCATATTTTGCAATAGTCATCCCCCCTCTGGGACGCTAGGTCCGGGATTCTTCTTCGTTCTAGGGAACACATGTGGATCATCAGTGCTCTCCACTGTGATATCGTTGGACTTTCGGAAGACAACCAAACCTGCAGGATCACCTTTTTCCCCATTAGGACTGTCCTCTGTAAAAAGGTTTCCATGCCAGCCGGTTTATGACTTTGTATTGTAAATCTGTGGAATAATTGTCTCGGGGAGTGGTGCCACTTTACTTTCCACATGTCTGACACCTGTTCTGCCAGAGATTTCCAGAATTTGTGCACCTTTTGGCACGACCAAAACATATGGCCTAGATGGGCATTCGCTAACCCACATTTTGCACAGGCATCATTTTCTCTTAGTGTCGCTTTATAGGCCCTGCGTGGTGACACATAAAGGCGCAGGATAAACCTAAATTGTGTTTCTTGCCAGCACGCATTCTCAGTCAATTTATAGGTCCTTTGCACACAATTTCCCAGCTGTTCCGCTGTGACAGTTACTCCCAATTCTGCCGACCATTGTCCCGCTTCTTTATCATAGTCATATTTCTTTACCTGCTCCCTAAGAAGGCAGTGAAAGCATTTAAGTGGTATCCGCGTTTGGTCGTCCAGGCCCAACATTGTATTGTATGTCTCCCAACTTCCCACACTAAGCGATGGGCTAGGAAGTGACTGGATATAGTGCCGTAATTGCATAAACGCAAATACATCTTTCTTGTCCAGTTTGAATTCCGTGCACAATTCTGTGAATGGCTTCATCGTGCCTTGCTCCGTCACCACATGGAACAAGTATCTAACTCCACGTTCCTCCCAAATCTTGAATATCTTAGACGTGTCCCCCACAGGGAATGCCGGATTTCCCCTAATTGGCAATAACGGTGAGGATGTCGTGCTCAGTTCGTAATGTTTTGTCAGCCATCTCCACGTTTTTTGCAAGGGTCTGAAGATTGGCGCCGCCGCCCCAACAGTCTTTTTGGTGTCTGAGGGCGTATGTAGCCAACTGGCAAAATGCTGATGTCGAAACCATTGTATCTCCATTTGTGTATTTGTAAAGTATTCTTTACTCCGAAACCAATCGGAAATGTGTCGCATTGAGCTTGCTGCTGAGAAGAGCCTCAAATCCAATAGTCCCAATCCTCCCTTCTCTCGCGGGAGCATGACTCGTTTGATTGGCATTCTCGCTCGTTTACCTTGCCACAGGAATTTGTTGAGTTGTTTATGTAACCATCTCTCATCTTTCCCACTCAGGTGCATTGGCACCATTTGAAAAGCATAAATCCATATGGGGAACAGGATCATGTTGTAAAGAGCCACTCTTCCCATTAATGAGATGGGCAGTGCTTGCCAGTTATGAAGTGCGTTCCCAACTCTGTCTTTCATTTTGTCCATATTTAGGGTATACAGTGTGTTAAGGTCAGCCGGGATCTGGACCCCTAAATATGTCACCGCCCCTTGTGCCCATTGTAATGGGAACCTTCCCTCCCATTCTGTTACCAACTCCGGCCTACAGGGAGAGCTACTGATTTCTGGGTATTTAAAGTGAACCCTGAGTGGAACCCAAACTCCTCTATTGTCATTAACAGCCGAGGTAACGATGATTGTGGCCGTGTTAAAGTTAAAAATAGGTCATCCGCGAAGGCTAGTACCTTCACCACCTGCCCCGGAAACTGAACCCCTTCTATGTCCGGATCCATTGCTATCGTACGCAACAATGGCTCCAAGTAAATCAAAAACAATAGTGGTGATAACGGGCATCCCTGTCTTGTGCCCGCCTGTATCTCAATTTTGGGAGACTTGACCCCATTTACTAAAATCTTCGCCGTGGGGCCGTCATACAAAGTTTTGACTGCTTTTAGAAACCAGCCATCTCCCCCCACATATGTTAGCACTCGAAACAGATACTCCCAGTTAACTTTGTCAAAAGCTTTCTCTGCATCGAGGCTGGCCATCAGCATCCTGGTTTTTGTGTCTTGGCTCTGGGCAATTGACATAAGGACCTTCCTCACATTAATTCCTGAATGTCTTCCCCTAATAAAGCCCACTTGATGTTCCCCTATCAACTCCTTCAACCGAGGTGCTAATCTCTCCGCCAGTATTCGGGCCAGAATTTTTAACTGAAAGGTAACTTTAAAACCATACAAGAACGTAAGACCTTTGAAGTCAGAATGATTGAATATTTTAACACCCAACAGAAAGGACTTAACAAGGATCTGGGGTTCCTAGCCCATTATAAACCATAAAACTATATGTCTCTGTTGATCACCCTCCCCTCACCTACCCACACCCATCCTGTTAGAATATCAATGATAGGCTTTGATGTCCCCTTGCATACCTCCGACCCACCCCCATCCTCCCACCCTGTCAGACTATCATAGTAATGCTTGAATGTCTTCACTTATATACACTGTCAGCTAGTACATTTGCTTATTTCCGATCTGAGGAAGAAGGGCAACCTTCGAAAGCTAATCAAGAAATGTATTAAGTTATGTCCAATAAAAAAGGTATCATCTTATTTTCTTTTCCATGTTTTATTTTGTTTGACTTCTATTGATAATTTGGGGAAGAAAGTGATCTTGAATTTTGCTTGCTACAGTAGATAATGCATTTTTATTTTTATTTCTCCTGTGCTGTACTGCTGATAGAGAATGTGATTTCTTAGTGTTTCCTTTTCTAATTTTTGGTCTTTTATTCTGTAATTGGTGAGGATTGGTCTGTGTTCTGTGAGTGACTGAAGAGATTTTATGTCAGTGTTTCCAAAGTTTCCATAAGTGTGAATGTGTTTTATGTTGACGCAGAACTGTTTACACAGAAATCTATCATAAAGTTCACTCTGAGACATTATGTGGTATAATCCTAAACACTGTTCACACCTATATGCCTAGTGCCCCCATGTTAAATCTGCCCCCCCCCCCCCCCAAAAAAAATGAAAATGTCAAGTCTGGCTATGCCTCTGCTTTAGCAGATTCCTGAATCAGATGAGGGGCATGACACTGTGTAGAACTTTGTAGCAGTCCCACTTTTTCTGTTTTACCAGTAGTAGTTGTATTGGTGTTTTAGAGTCCCATGTAATATTTGTAGCGCTGCTTATTCTTACGTAGGGTTCATGTTGTTAGAATCACAGGAATTAGTGCTAAAATTAGTGCTAATTCAGTTTGCTACATCTATGTTGAGTTATTTTTCCAGGTTTTATATTATTTCACAGTGTGTGTGGTAGTGGAGAGATTTATGTTGCTATTACTCAAATGACATGAGTATCAGAATTTTTTTTTCTCTGTTATCTTCCATGGATAAAGTGTACTAGTTATGATCTGCACCTGTTGTTGGGGGGACTTGAGTATTTGTGGATGCAAAGCATGTTTTCATTTAATTCATAAGAACTGCCATACTATATCAGACCAAAGGTCCATAAGGGTCACATATGCAGTGCGTCACATATGTAAGCACGATCCATCAGGTGTGTCCTGACTGAAAAAAAGTTGAGAACCACTGCTCTAGAGAATCTACTATTTACTATTTCTAAAGCACTACTAGGCGTATACAGTGCTGTAGCCACGTCATAACTCTGTTATGTCCAGTGATAGGGAAGGGTTAAGCTTCTGCTGGGTCTGTGCTTGTGCCTTACTGTGCTCTGACTGAAAGCTTTATTGAAATAATTCACTTCCAGAGTTTAGGATAAATGAGGGCTGTGTCCTTTCAGCTCTAATGCAATTTTATTCCAAAATACCAAACTATATGACTGACAAGAAATAATGTGCACATTTAGAAGTAATCCTACTAAGTTAGTAATTGAACATGACCATGCCAGGTTTCTTTTCTGTCACCCAGTAGTTTCTTTCTTCAATGTGTAATTAAACTCTGGAATGCATTGCCAGAGAATGTGGTAAAGGATGTTAGCTTAGCGGGGTTTAAAAAAGGTTTGGACAGCTTCCTAAAGGAAAAGTCCATAGACCATTATTAAAAATGACTTGGGGAAAATCTAGTGCTTATTTCTGGGATAAGCAGCATAAAATGTTTTGTACTTTTTTGAGATCTTGCCAGGTGTTTGTGACCTGGATTTGCCACTGTTGGAAACAGGATGCTGGGCTTGATGGATCTTTGGTCTGTCCCAGTATGGCAATACTTATGTACTTATGTTAGACAGGTTTGCTCACACAGGGGTGAGTTTCAAGAGGTTGCATGGGCATTTAGAATGTACAGTAAAGAATATTGTATGCTTTAATATTATTTGTAAATTGGTTGCTACACTGTACCTTTTTATCAATAAAAAGATTAATAAAATTACATATACTGCTTTTTTCTCTTTTTTTTTTTTAGAGAGAGCCCGTCGTTAAACATTTACCAGCACACCACTGGCCATGGGGATTTTTTTGGGGGGGGAGGGGCAGAGAAAACTGAGGGTCTACTTTGGGAACGAGAGGGGGCAGATCAAGTTGAGGATGTGCCATGGAGAAGGTGGAAGAGACAGAATGATAGCTGGGAAGAAAAGGAGAAAGAATGATAAGTGGGGTGCCTGCGTGGAAGGAGAATGAAAGATGGAGGGTATTGCATGCAGGAGAGGACTTTGCAGGCAAAGAATAGTTAATCTCTGGAACTCACTGCCGAAGGATGTGGTAACAGTGGTTATTGTAACTGGGTTTAAAAAAGGTTTGGACTAGTTCCTAAAGGAAAAGTCCTGTTATTGAGACAGACATGGGGAAGCCACAGTTTACCCCGGGATTGGTTGCCTGGAATATTGCTACTAATTGGGTTTCTGCCAGGTTCTTGTTACCTGGATTGGCCACTGTGGGAAGCAGGATACCGAGCTAGATGGACCAGTGATCTGATCCAGTATGGCTATTCCTATGTTCTTATGTAAATAGGGGATCTTGCTGAGAGTTAGAGGGGGGAAAGAGAAATGCAGTTGGAGTGAGAAATGGAACTGGGGAGGCTGGAGCCTGAGGAGGAAAATGCAAGAGGGAATTTCAGGTCTTATGTTGGGGAAAATCTGTGCAAAAGGACTACCAATAAACAATGAAGAATTTTTGAATATTGTGCACAGAGTTTTCAAAACCTTTGCACAGAATTCAACAGTAGTGTTCAAAACCCCAAGTGATTACACTGGTTTTCTGAACACAGTTATTACCAAAATGGCTGTTCTCACTGGACAAACCAGAACTTGCAGCTGGGCATCCTTATATGTATTTTACAAAAAGTTCTTTGTTCAGTGAGCCTTTTGTAAAATGCTCAGGGAATTTTGCACATTCCTGGATATTCTGATTCCTACTTAAACACTCAATGCAAATTCAACACATACAGATTCATCCTAAACTCTCAAATATTTAACCAGTGCTACCTTTCTTTCCTCTGGGAACTATTTTTTGGCAATAGGACTGCCAACCAATAATCTGAGGACACTTACACAGTCATTTCATAGTTTAAAGGTGTTACACATACATATATTAAATTGCAATTCTTTTTTGTTTCCCCAAAGGTAGCACATTTATCATTATTTCAAGAAGGTATTTTGGCCTGAACACTGAGGAGTCTATCCACCACATGAGAGAGAGAAGACAGTAGCAACTGCAGTCTAGCCTTACTATGAAGGCACCAAAATGCTGTTGCTCCTCTGTCTTTGAAATCATTCGATCTGCCTATTTGGTCTTCCATTCCTCACAAACAGGCTTATGAATGTTTGGGGGGGGAGGAGGGAAGAAGGTGACACACAGGTACAGAGACAAGTTCATGAATCATTCCAGATGATCTGTATCTCTCAGGTCTTTAGAAGGCTTCAGATAAACCACTGGTATCTCTGATGAGCAGAGGGATGCCTCCAACAAGGGCAGTTACCAATGAATATCTGAAGTTGCCATAATCATGTGAGAATTTTCAGAACTCATAGACCTTCTCTACTAGTCTCACAATGCACCAGATCAAGACACCCAGGGCCCTGTTTACTAAGGTGCGTTAGCGTTTTTAACGTGCCTACAATTAGCATGCATGTTAATCGTGTAGGTGCCTATAGGGATATTGTAGGCGCATGCATGATTAATGTGCATTAAAAACACTAACATGCCTATAACGCAGCTTAGTAAACAGGGCCCCTAGCCTATATGTTTTAAAAACAATCTCATGCTGCCAATAGGTTTATACAGTTTTCAGCATTTAAGACTAGCAGGATGGATTCCTCCAGACAGACACACTGCCTCTTTCTTCTCAGGATCCCTTCAGAAAAGCCAACAACAAAGTGTAGACCTCTGCCAGACTGGCATGTAATGCAACAAAGTTTGATAGTGTCACCCCTCTTGAAATTCCGGTTCACGCGCGAACCCAGTTTAAACTATGCATTTTTGTATTCAGAATTCTCTCAGGTACTGCCCCTGCCTATTTGACCTCCTTATTAAGTTTTCCATCTGGCAGAGTTTTTTGTGCTACAAGTCTCTTTTTTACACTTTCCATCTGTGAAAAGAATTAGGTCAAAGAAACATTTTCAGTCCCTTTTTTTTTTAATATCAGGTGGCACTAAGTTGGAATTCTCTTCCTCGTGATCTTAAACAAGAAAGAACTTATATGGGGTTTAGAAAAATAAATCTTTTTAATTTCAATAATGTGTTCAATTTAAAGTTTAATAATGGCTTGCTTTTAGCTTTTGATGTTATTTTGAAAATGACTAGCTTCTTAGAATTGTGGAACCTTGTAGGATAGCATTTGTTTATTTATTTAAAAAATTTCTATCCCACAGTATCCTATCATTCTATCCTCCCGAGCTGGAGGCGGGGCTGGCCAGGTAAACTAAGCTCGGGGCCAAGGAGATATGAGAAACCACCAACCCTGGAGCCAAGGAGGAAGTTGGAAAGCAGTACAGTCTAAGCACTTCTCTGCAGGTTCTACCAGCTGTTTTTGAAGGCCTAGCCTCCCTAAGCCTTCTCTACACACCGCCAATGGGTTCCCCCTACCCCCAAAGTGTTTTATTTAAATATATTAACTTTAAAGCTTATCTGTACAGTTCCACGATCAGTCTTCTACAGGAAATTCACACACTCCATAGGATACCAGCGCTTTTTGAAAACGCCCATGATAAAGGAAGTCAAAAGTCATTGTGGATGTTGCCATACCACTTCAGCAGCTGCTAGTCTCAAAGGGCTCTCTTTACCTTAGGACACTGTGACACTGCCTGTTCCAGTGGTTTCTATGGCAATCAGTTGTCTGATTGCACTTCTGTGACATAAGACTGCTCACTCCCTCCTCACTTGTGAGGTACATTTGAGGTAAAAAGAGGAGTGCTCAACCTCATAAGTACCGTGCTCTATTTTTTAAATTAATGTTTTGTATGAGGAAATTGTCTAAGAAATGCATACAGCATCACTGCACACCTAGTTGTTTTGTATTGAAGTTTCAAGTTTCTTTATTACTTGATATGCCGCTAAAGGGTTAATTACCATCACAGCGGTTTACAAATTACATTAATACATGAGTGAAAGTTAAAGAAAGGGACTACAATGGGCATAGAAAAGCAAAGCAAAAGTCGGAAAAAGAGAGGCAAGAGGCGTGGGGGGGGGGGGGGGGTAATTGGCAGGGTAGGGAAAGGGCAGCAGAAGTCTCGGAAGATTGTTGTTCACAATTCCGGTTCAGGCAATAAAAAGAATTAGGTTGAGGACCCATAGAGGGGCATAATCGAATGGGGCACCCAAGTTTTCCTGAGGACGTCCTCACAGGACGTCCCGGTGAAGGGGTGGGCAAACCTGTATTATCGAAACAAGATGAGCGTCCATCTTTCGTTACGATAATACGGTCGGGGACGCCCAAATCTTGACATTTAGGTCATCCCTAGAGATGGTTGTCCTTAGACTTGGTTGTTTCTGATTTTCAGCAATAATGAAAACTAAGGACGCCCATCTCAGAAACGACCAAATTCAAGCCCTTTGGTCGTGGGAGGAGCCAGCATTTGTAGTACACTGGTCCCCTTCGCATGCCAGGACACCAACTGGGCACCCTAGGGGGCACTGCAGTGGACTTCATAAATTGCTCCCAGGTGCATAGCTCACTTACCTTGGGTGCTGAGCCCCCCAAAACCCACTTCCCACAACTGTACAACACTACCATAGCCCTAAAGGGTGAAGGGGGGCACCTACATGTGGATACAGTGGGTTTCTGGTGGGTTTTGAAGGGCTCACATTTACCACCATAAGTGTAACAGGTAGGGGGGGTGGGCCTGGGTCCGCCTGCCTGAAGTGCACTGCACCCACTAAAACTGCTCCAGGGACCTGCATACTGCTGTCCGGGAGCTGGGTATGATATTTGAGGCTGGCATAGAGGCTGGCAAAAAATATTTTTAAAGTTTTTTTTAGGGTGGGAGGGGGTTAGTTACCACTGGGGAAGTAAAGGGGAGGTCATCCCCGATTCCCTCCGGTGGTCATCTGGTCAGTTCGGGCAACTTTTTGAGGCTTGGTCGCAAGAAAAAATGGACCAAGTAAAGTCGACCAGGTGCTCATCAGGGACACCCTTCTTTTTTCCATTATCGGCCGAGGACGCCCATGTGTTAAGCACGCCCCAGTCCTGCCTTCACTATGCTTCCGACATGCCCCCAGGGAACTTTGGTCATCCCCGCGACGGAAAGCAGTTCGGGATACCCAAAATCGGCTTTCGATTATGCCGATTTGGGCGACCCTGGGAGAAGGACGCCCATCTCTCGATTTGTGTCGAAAGATGGGCACCCTTCTCTTTCGAAAATAAGCCTGATAGTGATTCATAAAAAAGTAGGTTTTAAGGACAGTCTTAAATTCTGAATAGGATAATATAGTGCAGAGAGTAGGAGGGAGAGAGTTCCAACGCATGGGACCAGTTACAGAAAACATGGTTTTCCTGTGGGTAGCCAAGGATACTTCTCGAAGGGTAGGAACAATGAGAAGATGCGTGGTGGAACGAAAACCCCAAGAGGGAGTGTAGGTCTGAAAATACTGAGAGAGGATGGGAGGCTAGACAGTGATTAGTCTCTTCTGTATCGTTATAATTTTATATTGAACGCGGATCTGAATGGGTAGCCAGTGCTCCTGGTGGAGAAGAGGAGTGACATGGTCATATTTCTGTCCAAACAAGCCACAAAAGAGCTCTCTAGGATATTTAAATATTAAAGTGGAAATCTAGCTATAATCGATATTCATAAAATTCTGATGTATATAGATAATTTGATTTTTTTATTTTTTATGGAGGAAAAACCTCAATTTATAGAGGAACACTCCGTCGTTGATAACATCGACATAAGGGCGGTCCTCTAAATCATCACAGGTAAAAACCTCCTTATCCAAAAGTATAGCTATTCTGCTTAAATACTCATGTACTAGCAACCGTGTGAATATTCACTAATCGGTAATATTTCTGTCCACCCAGAATGAGTTTAACAGTCATGTTCTGTACTAATTGTAAATGGCAGTTTACTGTTGATAGATACTATTAAAGAGTGTATTACAATAGCCAATACTACTTATAATGAATGAATGTGTTAAGATGCAAAGAGCATCTGTTTCCAAAAATGGACGGAGGAAGCATATATGATGAAGCCAAAAGAAAAATTTGGAAATTACAGCAGAACTCTGAGCTGAAAAAGTCCAACTGCGTATAAATTGTGACTCCTAGGATCTTGAGTGAGTCAAGGATGGGTATGGGGTGTCAAGGAGTGTCAGTCGGGACAGGTTGGGTGGAGGAGGATCCTGAGAGAAAAGCATCACTTTAATTTTAGTGAGTTTTAATTGCAACCTGTTAGATGCAATCCAGGAGACAGCCAAATATGTTTTCACAAATACACACACACACACACACAAACACACACACACATTTAGGAGGTCAAGGAAAGCCACTTCTTATCCTTGGAATTAAGTGGCATGGAACCTTGCTACTTTTAGAACTCTGCCAGGTAACCTGGCCTGGCCACTATTGGAAACAGGATACTGGGCTAGATGGACCCTTGATCTGACCTGCTAGAGCAAGTCGTTCTTATATTATGACCCTAAGTTAGGCAACTATTTTCTGCCAAAAAAACCAAAACCTAATTTGTGAGCTCAAAACAGGCCCTAACTTTATGTATCTAAAACAGAGGCCCTCAACTTTAGGCTTGCTAATCACTTTCCTAATTTGAAATGCCTAACTTAGGCACCTATGGCCAGATGATCAAAACCCCGGCACTTTTCCAAACAGCGCTGGAGAAATATCATGCGATCAGCACTGCTGAGCAGCTCCCTCATGCTCAACGCTGACTTGCAAATTTATGCATGGTCATAGCGTTGAGCGTGAGGGGCAGCTGTGGGAGAATTGTGCCTGGGCATGAACTCAAGTGCAGTGTGTTAAGCACAGTTCTTCAGTGCATTCCCAGACATAGCCCTGACCTGTCAAGAAAAAAAAACTGAAAAAAAAAAAAAAACTCGTAAAGCTCTGGTGGTCAAGTGGACCCCAGACCCCCTCCCCCAAAGACATGGTGGTCCAGTGGACCAGAGGTCCTCCACCGTATGATTTGCAATGTATGAGAAAAGCGCTTGCAGGTGGGTCATTTGCGTGATAATTTGTATTAGCCTGGGCTCTAATGCTGCAGGCACCGCTGTTGTGAGATCTGACAGTGCTGAGGCTGTGAATTGAGAAACCAAAGTCTGAGCACTGTCCACCATCATGTCTTTGAGTGGTTTAGAGCACAGTTTCTCCTTTTGGGCTGATTGTGTTGCCATAATTTCACCAGGTCTGTTTAAATATTTGTCCATATGATCACAAGCACTCTGCTGAGAAATACCTTAAATGTTCAAGGCTCCATACAAAAAGATGGGCGTGGGAGAAGTAGAGAACACGCCATCACCCGATCACTGCATCACATGACTCCCATACCTATATTTTTATATTACCAATAAATTGTAATATATAGTTCCCACTCCATGTATCCTCACCTACACTCCCCTAATCAGCCCCCACAGAGAGCTGCTGGGCGGCCTCACCTCTACCGCCTTTTTTCCACACTCGGCTTCTCAGAGGGATCACCATCCGGTTGTTTCCCTTCACTGGGTGATGATCCTCTTTCCTGGTTGAGGGGCTCCTGGTTCTGTCCCATCACCAGCCAGGAACAGCTCCTAGCCAGAGTGGAGGAGTAGCCTAGTGGTTAGTACAGCGGATTTTGATCCTAGGGAACTGGGTTCGATTCCCACTGCAGCTCCTTGTGACTGTGGGCAAGTCACTTAACCCTCCATTGCCCCAGGCACAAAATAAGTACCTGTATATATGTAAACCGCTTTGAATGTAGTTGCAAAATACCACAGAAAGGCAGTATATCACGTCCCATTTCCCTTAAGTGCCTAACTGCAGATATTCAGCGGGACATAACCAATTAGCCACTAACAGGCTATATTGCTCAACACAGAATGGCAGCACATTTAGAGAGACTCCTCTAGCTAAATCCCCCCCCCCCCCACACACACTTAATATTAATTCAATCTATATGAAACACTGCCCCACCCCCATAAAGAAAATGTGTTTCCACAAACACAAGAAAAGTAAGAAATCTTTGGGTAAAGTGATTTTAAAGGCAGATTTGTTCTCTCTGGCCCAGGTGAATCGTTTGAGGGAGAGAGAAAGCATTTTAACTGACATGTTCTTGCTCTGACAGCAGCCCCTGTAAGAGAAACGTAACAATTTATAAATGTGACAATGAAGATCACGTGATGCAGTGAGGGGAAGAGGACGTGAGTTTCTCCTCTCTGGGGGCCCCGCTTGCTGTACATAAAAACTAAGCTGCTTGAGACCCAGTAGGAGTCATTTTTTGAACACCAAGGCTACAAGAACCTGCATGGACAAATATATTTGAACCTTAAGCGGGGAGATGACAGGCAAGACCCAGAAAACGGTGAAAGAAAAAGCGCAAGTGGCGGAGACAAAGATGGCGGACGGACAACCAGAGCCCACAGAATTTACAGAACAGCAGTTAATGCAGATTACAACGGCAATAGGGCAAGCACTGGAACACTGTTGGCTGAAACGATGAAAAGAGCAGGAGAGCTGGAAAGCCGAGTGTCGGCATTGGAGGACTCGGCCCCGGCAACAACAACAACCATAGAGAAACCTACCCAGCAATTGCGGTACCAAGCTCAGAAGTTGGAAGATCTAGAGAATAGATCTAGGCGAAGTAACCTTCATTTAATAGGACTACCGGAGTCAATTGCTGAGGGATTATTATCAACAGAATTAGAACGATGGTTGTCTACAGAGCTGGGACTTTCGGACAGTAAAGGCCCACTATGTCTAGAAAGAGCGCATAGAGTGGGTCGGCCCCAAGAAAACAAGTGGAAGCCGCGCATGGTGGTGATAAAGGTCCATAATTATATCCGTAAGCTGGAAATTCTGAGAGGCTATCGACAGAAAAAAGGATCCCTAGCATATGATGGAATACAAATAAAAAAGTTTCAAGATTATTCTGAATCAGTACAAGAAAGGAGACGGAGATTTTCACCATTGTGTTGTAATCTGGTGGTGCAGGGACGGAGTGAGATTTGTCTTACAATACCCGGCAACTCTGAAAATATCAATGGAAGGAACGTGGCACATCTTTGAATCCACGGAACAAGCAGAAGAAGCCTTGGCCGGCAAAGAACATTTGAAAGCAACCAGAACCTGATAAGTGGCATACCCTAAAATGGCAGCAGATAAGTAACATATCGCTGGATGGTATTGGTGGTATGTAGGGATAGCAACAACATTATTGTATGATTAGGTCTCATGAGAATTGTTTTTGTTTGACTCTAGGGGGGGGGAGCGGGGCCCCCTTTGCACAAGATGATCTCAGATCCTTCACCACAACTGTGGCACAGGAGAATTAGGGGTACTATAAGAGGTGAGGGGGGAGGCAGGGAGGGGGCGGAAAGGGAGAGGATGGGGGGATGGAGGGAGGAAATTGAGAGAAGCAAGAGAACAGGGATCTGGGGGAGGGAGATCAAGAGAAGCATAAGGGCTGTGAAGATAGCTGGAGTAGAAGAGAATTGGTGGTATGAAAGCAAAGCTCGATTGGGACGGGTGAATGTGCAGTTCCCCCGGGGTGAGGGCTGGGACCTCGAGGGTTCAGAAAGCGAGATTGTTACCAAGAAAATTGGACTTCCAGTGGGGAACACGTGATGGCTGCGCAGCATAGCATGCACCTATTAACCTGGAATGTGGACTGGGCCACGTCCCCCATAAAGCGCACTAAGATAATACAGGCGCTGCGTCACAAGGCAGATGTGGTATGTATACAGGAGACCAGACTATCGCAGCAAGAACAAGTGAAAATGAAAGGTCCATAGGTAGGAGAAGTCTATAGCTCCCCAGCGGCCGGTCGTAGGGGTGGAGTGGCGATTCTCATAAGGCATTCACTACAATGCAAATCGTAGTTCTCACAGTATATGGCCCACAGGAGGGAGATAGGAAATTCTTTTCCACTTTGCATAGCAGCTGCCAGGCCCTCCCTCGTCTTCCATTAATTGTAACAGGAGATATGAATCAGGTGCTGGATCCCCTCATAAATCGATCTGCCCCCGCAGATAGAGGCAGGGGCTACAGGGCCAACACCTTAAAATATTTTTGTGAATCCTTACGGTTCATTGATGCATGGAGAGCACTCCACCCACTAGAAAGAGACTATACGCACACCTCGAGGGCGCATTGCACGTTGTCCAGAATAGATTACATCCTGGTCCAAGAAGGATTTTTCTCGAGAGTACAACAGGCTCACCAGGGAATTGAACAGATCTCAGACCATGTGCCAGTTTGGATTGGAATCGATCCTGACCCCTATTTCCGTGTGCAGGGGGGTTGGAGGTTTCCGTCCTACCTCTTCCATGAAGAAGACTTTAAAAAAATTTTGTGTCAGAAATGGGAAGCATTCCTGTTAAATAATCAAGAACATGCAGATACCCCTTTATTATTTTGGCCAACAGGGAAGGCAGTTCTAAGAGGAGACATAATTGCATACACCAGCGCGAGGAATAAAAGACTCTCCCAGAGCATTGTGGAATTAGAAAAGAAGCTACAGGTAATCAAGCAGAAATATGCTAGAACACACCAACCAGAATTATCCTATATAATAATTTCCAACTCCAACGCTCTGAAGCTGATTCCTCGTGGCACTGAAGGGTTCGTAGGATCCGTGCTGTTCATAGGGTTCATGCTGCCTGTAACCATCTGTCTCACTGTCCCGCCCTCACGTAATAATGTTATGACATCGAGGGCTGAACACTGAGAGGGAAGGGGACCCAGCATAGTTGCCAGGCAAAGCAACGCAACGTCACAAACATGAGAGACCTATCACAGACAGAAGAACTGAACGCCAGCAGCACGAGGCACAAACCAACTGCCTCAAACAATCAAGCAAGTCACGTGCCCGGACCCACAATCCCACAAACATCTTCACATCACAGAAGCTGCAGCAGAAGTGAGGAAGATCCGCCATCAACAAAAAAAATTGCAATATGAAGCAAAATCGTAAGCACGCAACCCAGCTGACACGGCCCATGACTGTGGACCTGAACCCCACTGTCTCCCCTCTCACTCCCGAGTCACCGCTGGACCCACTACTCTCTCCCTCACCCCTCCCGAGTCACCGCTGGAACCCGTCCCCCGCCCAGAGCTGCACTCACCCTCCTCCCCAATGGACACTCCCCGCAGCTGACCTGCCGACCTCCCTCTCCTCTCCCAGTTCGGACCCCACCCTCCCCCTCCTCCCCGACCGACTCCCTCCCGAGTCGCCATTGGACCCCCCCCCCCCCATCCTCTCCCCCTCCCGATTCAACTCGCCACTGGACCTGGAGGACCCCACCCTCTCCCCACGCTCGCTCCCGAGTCATCGCTGGACCCGCTGCTCTCTCCCTCCCCCCTCCCACACAGACTGTCTCTCTGCCTATGACTTACACTCTGAATCTCTCACTAACACACATACTCACTATCTCTGTCACACATACTCTCCCTCTCACATATAAACACTCTGTCTCACACATACTGTATCAATAAGTCACGGGAGGGAGGGGATGACCCTGGAACTCGGAGGGAGGGGGACGATGATGACCCTGGAACTCGGAGGGAGGCATGGAGGGAGGGGGGGATGACCCTGGAACTCAGAGGGAGGGAGGGGGACAACCCTGGAACTCGGAGGGAGGGGGGACCCTGGAATTGGGAGAAAGGGAGGGAGGGAAGGGGGCCCCTGGCACACACTCTCATTCTCACACACACACACTCTCTCTCTCACAGACACACTCATACCCAGTCTCACTCTCTCTCTCTCTGTCACACACACATACTCGCACATTCACTCTCTCACACAGTCACTCTCACACACACTCTCTCAAACCAGGGGCGTATCTGGAATCCGGCGGTAGGGGGGGCCAGAGCCAGAGAGGGGGGGCACATTTTTGCCTCCCTTCCCCCCCCTGCCGCCGCCTCTCTCCACTCCCCTCCCCGCCGTCAACCCTCCCCCGCTGCTTACTTTTGCTGGCGGGGGGCCCCAACCCCCGCCAGCCGAGGTCCGACCCGCAGTCTTCATATTTCGTCTTCCTCCGTGGCCATGCTGCAAGGAAGTAACGCTGCAGTGCTAATTCGCTGAATCCAGTTCGGAGTCTGATGTCTGCCCCAGTAGAAACAGGAAGTTGTGATAATGGGGGCGGGACGCAGCAGAGGAGACACTTCCGGGTTAGAAGCAGGAGGCAGCATCTACGAATCGCTACCGCTGCTGCTGAGTGCTGCTGAGACGGATGGAGTTAGATCCTGCATCGTGGCGGCGGTAGGCAGCGTCTGGGAAGCGCTGCCATGAGAGAGAGGGAGGCAGATGCAGGAACGGAGCTCAGCCTGCTTCCACTGTAAATATTTTGGGGGAGAAGAGGGCGGGCAGGTGGAATGGAATGGGAGGGAAGGATGGGAGCGAAGGAGCATTGCAGGACATGGATGGGAGCAGGAGGGGAGGGCAGGGGAGAAAGGAGAATGGCTGGGTATGGATGGCTGGAGGGAGGGGACAGGAAAGAAAAGAGAATTGCTGGGTATGGATGGATACAGGGGGGCAGGGGCAAGAACAGAATTGCTGGGTATGGATGGATAGGGGCAGGGCAGAGAGGAGAATTGCTGGGTATGGAAGAATGGAGGGGACAGGGGAGAGAAGAGAATTGCTGGGTATGGATTGATGGAGGGGGGCAGGGAAGAGAATTGCTGGGTATGGATGAATGGTGGGGGGCAGGGGAGAGAAGAGAATTGCTGGGTATGGATAGATACAGGGGGACAGGGGCAAGAAGAGAATTGCTGGGTATGGATGGATAGGGGCAGAGAGGAGAATTGCTGGGTATGGATGGATGGAGGGGACAGGGGAGAGAAGAGAATTGCTGGGTATGGATGGATGGAGGGGACAGGGGAGAGAAGAGAATTGCTGGGTATGGATGAATGGAGGGGGGCAGGGGAGAGAAGAGAATTGCTGGGTATGGATGGATGGAGGGGGGCAGGGAAGAGAAGAGAATTGCTGGGTATGGATGAATGGTGGGGGGCAGGGGAGAGAAGAGAATTGCTGGGTATGGAGAGATACAGGGGGGCAGGGGCAAGAACAGAATTGCTGGGTATGGATGGATAGGGGCAGGGCAGAGAGGAGAATTGTTGGGTATGGATGAATGGAGGGGACAGGGGAGAGAAGAGAATTGCTGGGTATGGATGGATGGAGGGGACAGGGGAGAGAAGAGAATTGCTGGGTATGGATGGATGGAGGGACCAGGGGAGAGAAGAGAATTGCTGGGTATGGATGGATGGAGGGGAGGGGAGAGTTGCTGGACAAGGGTGGATGGAGGGGATGAAAGAGGAGAGAGGAAGGTTGCTGGACATGGCTCCCAGGGTGCAGGAGCCCAGTAGAGTTGTAGGCTCCCGGGGTGCAGTCAGCAACAGGAGCCCAGAAGAGGTGGTGCACAGTTGGAATTAGGAGCCCAGTGGAGACAGAAACTCCAGGGATGCAATCGGCACACAGAGCCCAGCTAGAGAGCCTGGCCAAGCCAGCTTGAATAAGCCTGCCTTGAATGTTCAGCCACCACCGGTCCCGAGTATCCAGAAGGAGGGTGAGATCTGGGGATTGGAAGGGAAGGACAGGGGGGAAAGCTGCAGGGAAGACATAATGGATGGAATATAGGCCACACTGCCACTTCTACACAAAGGCGCAACACAAAGCCAGAAGGTATCAGGAGCTGCTACCTTTTTTTTTTTTTGTTACATTTGTACCCCGCGCTTTCCCACTCATGGCAGGCTCAATGCGGCTTACATGGGGCAATGGAGGGTTAAGTGACTTGCCCAGAGTCACAAGGAGCTGCCTGTGCCTGAAGTGGGAATCAAACTCAGTTCCTCAGTTCCCCAGGACCAAAGTCCACCACCCTAACCACTAGGCCACTCCTTGGCAAAAAGACTAATTGGTTAAAAGAGTGTTGGTTATAGATTATTTAGAGAATTGCCTATTGAACTTTATGCACTTCAGTGGATTATTCAATGCAAAGTCTTAGTCATTTTGCATCATTCAATACCTAGAAACATTTGTATAGAAATAACTGTAAATAGTTCAATAAACTGTGCATCTATTTTGATAGCCTTGTTCACAGAGGTCATTTTTGAGTTTCTGGTGGGGGGAGGGCAATCCTATCTGCCAACACGTTTCTTCCCCAGGTGGAGGCACCAGATGCCAAATGCTTAAGGGACTGAGGAAACCTGCCAGAGGGACTCCAGCCAGGTCGGACCCTGGACTCAGGGATGTCCACAAGGGGGCATTACATGTATATTGAGGAAGTACTGTGCACTCCATTTAAGTGCAAGTCAGATAAGCGCATGCTCTGTTTAACTGCATGCCATACTTCAGTCCCGTTATTGGCGCCATCAATTTCTATGGGGCCAAACTTTGGTTTAGTGCACCACTGATAAGTGCAAGATTTGCTTATATGCATGGTTTAAGACCGCTCCTCTGAAGGAAAGACTCTGCATAAGCGCACGCACAGAATATGGAAGCCGATTGGCACGTGACACATAGCTTGAAGCAGAAAGATCAGCTTCTGGAAGACTGGCAAAAGAATACAAATCCACACAAGAAACGTAAACGGGTGGGAAAAGCTGAGGAGGTAGATGCTCTACTTCGGTGGTTTTCTCAAGTCAGGAGCAGACAGTTTCCTGTCAGTGGTCCACTGCTTATGGAGAAAGCTAACCAGGTAGCTGAAAGTCTTGGACTGACTGAATTCAAAGCCACTGTTGGATGTTTGGAAAGATGGAAGGGGAGGAACAACATAAAATTCAAGAAACAGTATGGTGAAAAACAAGACACTGATGACTTTGGTGCTGAAAATTGGATTGTTTCAGTTTTTCCTACCATCTTGAACGAGTTTACACCTCGTGACATTTTCAATGCTGACGAAAACGGTCTCTACTGCCGAGCGATTCCTGATGGAACACTTGCATTCAAACAAGCTGAAACTACAGGAGGTAAAACGTCGAAGGACTGACAGATGATCCTCCTTTGTTGCAATATGGATGGGAGTGAGAAGTTGGAACCACTCGTCATTGGAAAGAGCAAACAGCCCTGTTGCTTCAAGAATGTTAAGCGACTTCCTGTGTCATACAAGGCTAATGAAAATTCATGGATGACTGGGGAAATTTGGAAGCAGTGGCTAAAGAAGTTAGACACTAGAATGTGGGCACAAAAGCGTCAGATTTTGTTGCTTTGTGATAATTGTGCTGCACACAGTGATGATGTCAGGCTGTCTAACATCAAGGTGGTCTTCCTGCCACCAAACAATACCTCTCTGATCCAACCTATGGATCAGGGCATAATAGCCAATTTCAAAAAACATTATCGGGCTCTTGTGCTACGTCGTCTGATGAACGTTATGGATGACCAGACTGGCAAGGATAAACGTGCTGTTGAACTGGCTTGTAATCTATCACTGTTGGATTCCCTACATATGCAGAAAGAAGCCTGGAATCATGTTACACAGGCAACCTTTGTAAACTGCTACAAGCGGGCAAGCTTTGTTAAGGATGTGGAGAGGGACGAAACAGATGCAGCTGTTGCAAATGCGTCAGATGAACAGGCTATTGACATCCCAGCTGGTGTTACTGAAGAGGAGTTTCATCACTACATAGCTGTTGATTACGATCTACAAACAGCTGACGACAGCACTGATGTAGAGATATGCATCTACACGGAGGCAACAGCTGATGATGAAACAGATGATGAAATGAGCAGCGAGGCACATGCTGACGAAATTCAACAACCTCCTCCTGTCACTTTTGCAAGAGCGCTGGAGAGTCTCAACACCGTGCAGGCCTATCTGAAGGCCACTGGATGTCAGTGCTATGACAGTTTTTACCGTCTGGCAGTCTATGGAACTCACAGACACAATAGCGTACAGAGGACTGACTGATTACTTCAAGTAAGCCTAATGTCAGTTAACAGAGACTGTATAACATCAGTTAAAGGAGACTGTATATTTATAATAAACAGTACTGTACATGTTTATCAGATGTCAAGCTTCTTTGGGTCACAACTGTTAAGTGTACGCTCCGGTTAACGGCATGTATTTCTTTGGTCCCAGACCCTTGCACTTAAGCAGATTGCATTGTAGTCTTAAAAAGACTACAATCTAACAAAGATAGTCAGTGAGAGATATCTGTATAATAATTATTGCTAACTATGGAAGGAGATCACAATGCAGAGTCACAACTCCTTATAGGGTGCTTAGCCCCACCCAGAGGCAGGAAGGAGTAGGTGTTGCTCCTGCCCTCCTGCCACCAACTTTTTAAGGTGCAGGAAGGGGAAGGGGTCACTAGACCACCAGGTAGATCTCTGTTTGGAGGGAAGGGGTGTGGGGGAGTCAGGTCCACTGGACCACCAGGGTGACTTAGCTTGGGGGGGCCTGGAGGGGGTGCAGGGTCCACCGTACTACCAGAGAATTGTTGCTTAGGGGTACAGGGGGTCGGGGTCCACTGGACCACCAGGGAATCTTTAAAAGATTCAGGCGCCTGAATTTCCTTGTATTTGCCGCTTTATTTATCAACAGAATAGTTATCAATTTACCGAGCCAAAACAACTCGAGGACTTTTTATGCTCTAAGGAGGCTGAGAATGTTATTGTTAAAGTTTAAGGTCCCATATGGACTTTGGATGATAGATAGAGAATGTTTCCGAGGAGTGTAACCGTCTGATTAATATTATTTCCTATGGTTAAATTGTATTTTGTACCTTGGATCTATTTAGGTATTTCCAATATTGAGGTCGATATTTGATTATATTATTTCCTTTAATGAGATAGCTAGTTTATCCCAAGAATGTAAAAACAATTTTCTGCTTCTGATTATTGCAATTGTTTCCATGCTTCTTTGATAAGATGTATATAATGAAAATTATAAATAAATAAATAAATAAATAAAAATAAAAGATTCAGGCGCCTGGGTAGGGACGGGAGGGGTAGGAAGCACATACAGGCAGCCTTTGCAGCTGCCTGTTTCTTTCCTCTCCGACAGCTCCAGAGAAGCATAAAATTAGCTCATTAAAACTAGGCACTCTGGAGCTCTGCATCAAACGGAATGCTCATTAGAATACTAATGACCAGTACTGGTCTCCGTATCTCAAAAAAGATATAGTAGAATTGGAAAAGGTACAGCGAAGGGCGACGAAAATGATAGTGGGGATGGGACGACTTTCCTATGAAGAGAGGCTGAGAAGGCTAGGGCTTTTCAGCTTGGAGAAGAGACGGCTGAGGGGAGATATGATAGAAGTGTATAAAATAATGAGTGGAATGGATCGGGTGGATGTGAAGCGACTGTTCACGCTATCCAAAAATACTAGGACTAGAGGGCATGAGTTGAAGCTACAGTGTGGTAAATTTAAAACGAATCGGAGAAAATTTTTCTTCACCCAACGTGTAATTAGACTCTGGAATTCATTGCCGGAGAACGTGGTACGGGCGGTTAGCTTGACGGAGTTTAAAAAGGGGTTAGATAGATTCCTAAAGGACAAGTCCATAGACCGCTATTAAATGGACTGGAAAAATTCCTCATTTTTAGGTATAACTTGTCTGGAATGTTTTTACGTTTGGGGAGCGTGCCAGGTGCCCTTGACCTGGATTGGCCACTGTCGGTGACAGGATGCTGGGCTAGATGGACCTTTGGTCTTTCCCAGTATGGCACTACTTATGTACTTATGTACTTATAATGAGCTTATTGTAATACATTTGCATGGGGTTCTTGGTGGCTGCTAATGACACACATTAGAGACATGGAAAACCCGTTTGTGCATTTCTCGCTAAATAATACTGGCTACAACCTGTCTAAAGCAAATGTTTCCCAGCACAGTAAGCTTTGTGCATTGGGCCCTGAATCTAATATTCTCTAGCTTACAGGCAGGGCTGCCAAGGGAGTCCAGTTTTTGAGAGGGATTTTAGCACGTGCCGGTAGCTGCACCCAACCACACTAGCCATGCCCATTGCACACAAGGCCCTCTCAACTTTGTTGTCCTTAAGCCTCTCCTAAATCTGGAAAAGGAATCCATTTCCATTTAATGTAATTTTAAAAACTGAAAGGGTTTGCTGCCACAATATAACTCTAGTTCCAACAAAACACAAGAGGGACTCAGCAACCCCAAAATATCAGCTAGTGGCCAGATCCTTATATACAACACCAAAAAAATTTGGCATTCCATTACAAAATTTAAAATACGTTTTTTTTCTTCCTTTATGGTCTGGCCAATTGATTTTTTAATTGTATTGGTCCGAGAGGGGGCAGATGCTGGACAGAAGGGAAGAGACAGGTGGCAGACGCTGGATATAGGGAGGAGGGCCAGGCACTGAATGAGGTGGAGAGATGGCAGTTGCTGTATGTAGTGGGGAGAGGAGGGACACATACTGGATGAGAGGGGGAGTGGGGACAAGTGCCAGATGAAAGAGGGAGAGAGGTGGCAGACACTGGCTGTAAGGTGAGAGGAGGGACAAACACTAGATGAGGGGGAGACAGGGGGCAGAGGCAGATGCTGGATGGAACTGGGCAGAGAGAGAGGGGCCAGGCTCTGGATGAACTGGGTAGAGAAAGGAGTCATGCTGGGTGGAATTGAGGAGAGAGAGGGGCCAGATGCTGGATGGAGAGGGAGAAAAAAAAGAGACTCTGGATGGAAGTGAGAAGGCAGATGCTGGTTAGAAAAGGGGGAGAGATAAGAGGACGCAGATGCTGGATGAAAAGGGGAGAGAGACAGAGAGAAGAGGCAGATGCTGGATGAAAAGGGGGAAGAGAGGGGCAACTGTTGGATGGAGAGGGAGCAGACGCTGGATGGAAAGGGGGAGGTAAATGCTCGAAGGAAAGGAGAGAGGGGGTAGGTGCTGCATGGGAGGAGAGAAGGGCAGATGCTGGATGGAAAAGGGAGAGAGAGAGGGAGAGGCAAATGCTGGATGGAGGGGTGAAAAGAGGAGAGACTCTGGATCAAAGTGAGGAGAGAGAAGGTTCAGATGCTGGATGGAAAGGGGGATAGAGGAGGCAGACACTAAATGGAAAGGAGAGATAGAGAGGGGGCAGATGTTGGAAGGAAAGGGGAGAGAGGTGGCAGACGCTGGATGGAAAGGGGAGAGAGGTGGCAGACGCTGGATGGAAAGGGGAGAGAGGGGGCAGACGCTGGCAAAAGTTAAGAAGACAACAAGGAAAGCAGAAACAAAAGATTAGGACCAACAAAGTTAGAAAAAGTAAACAGCCTGACAACAAAGGTAGAAAAAATGCATTTTTTTAAGTTTAGGATAAAATAGTGTGGTAGCTGTGTTAATAAATACAGAAAATGGAAATAAAGTGATATCTTTATTGGACTAATTTTGTTAGGCTTTCAAGGCAGAACCTGGATTTGTGAGCCCTTGGACCATTGCCAAGGAGCAGAAGTGGCAGGCAAAACCACCCCACACCAGAGACAAGGCAGAACTCTGACAGGAACAGCTAGACTTCACCTGCACTTGACCACCGTTCCCCAGGAGTTGAGCCCCTGGGTGCAGGTGGCCGGCAGGACTTACAGGACAGGGCAGGAACTGGATACCAACTAGGCTGAACAGGGACTAAGGGTCAGAGGGGAAAGGAATATACATGGGAAGCAAGACAGAGTACTGGGCTAGGACTCACAGACAGACAATACAACACTAGGCAGGAAGTGGACAGGCTAAAGGACAAGAACTGAAAGCTGCCAGGCAGCCACTGAAAAGGGTACAAATACAGGTAACAGCAAAGACTGAAAGCTGCCAAGCAGCCACTAGGGAAAAAACACAGGCAGACAACAGAGCAAGAACTGAAAGCTGCCAAGCAGCCACTAAGCAGGGAACTAGCAAACAAAAGCTAATAACTAACCTACACACAGACTAACCAAGGAGCAGACAAAGAAATACAAATGAGAAACAAGACTAGGAAACAAGCAATAAAGTACAAGCTAAGCTACACAGACTAGAATCAAGCAAGGATTTCAGACAAGAAACAAAATAACCAGAAGTGCAACAGAGCACACTAAGAAACCAGGGACCTTAGACGATGCAAAGGCAAATACAGAAGTTACCAGGTGGTTAATAAAGCTCATCAGCAGCTGAAGTTCACTGCAGGAATCACAAGGCAGCTACGGGTGCTGTTCAGGCACAAACAAGAAAAGCAAGTCTGGCAGCCTGGAAGATCCGGACCGGACTGGGCTGAAATCTGGAACGTGTAACAGTCCATAGCAGCCACCGGTTCAGGCCACCAGAGGGTGAGGTGAGCACAGACAAGGAAACAGTCACCATCGTGACAATTTTAACACATTTTTGACTAATGTTTGGAGACCAAACCCTCTTTTCTCATGTCAGTTCTCATGTCAGTACAGTATACCATAACAGGCACAGTAGTGATATGGGTGGGATTAAAATCTACATGTGTATTCCCTATTTCACAATGGGCATACAAATGTATGTGGGACACTTTGTATGTCAGGATTTAGCCTGTTCTTTCATAGATACTGGTATTTCAAAAGTGCACAGTGGCCGGCACTTTACAGGAGCGATTAAGGGAGGTATCCTTCTTAATCTCCCACTGTTCACTGGCCTCTCCAATTTGGCATTAAGGCAGATTGCGGCCTCTGTGTCAGACTGGCAGAATGCACATGTGTAGTTTGCAAAATGGCTGACATACGTTTGTATGTGGCGACAAATAAACGTGTAAGTTGGTAATTTACAAGTTACATGTTTACACGTTGGCACATACATGTAAGTACCCATTTATCTCCCTTTGATATTTTCCACATTTAGAGTTGTGAAATGGATGTTCCTGCTGCTTGTACCAAGGAGGTTTGATTAACAGGAGGCGGCAGGAGTATGCCCGGCCCATTCTCTGGCCTAAACGCAAGCATACAGAGCTTGTTGCCATATCAATTACATTGTTTTGGGTGTACTAAGATGGTGGCAGCTGCATTGGGGAGAATGAAAACCTCCTTGGGTGGAATAGCTTCAGCCTTGTGACATCACACCATCTTCTGTTAATCAAACCTCTTTGGTTTGTACTGCCACACACGCACGCATTAATTTTTTTTATTTATTCCACTTGATGTACTGCCCTTATAAAAACAAGCAGATTGGTTTACAGTACTTCAGTATCAAACAGAAACATGTAATAAAACATTTTAAAATTCTAATCATTAAAAGAATAACATAACTACATACATCAACATGGATAGAACAAACAGGGATAAACAACTGGGGTTAACCCCGTACAGGTATCCAAATCCTTGACTGTGCTACTGGCCTGTGAAGGCTAATAAAAAACATAGGTTTTCAGAGTCTTTTTGCAACTAGCTAAGTTAGGCTCTGGACATAGGTGCCGGGGCAAAGAGTTCCACATTCCTGCATGTATTTCAAAACAGGCTCTACAGTGGCAACATGTCAGTCCTAATGTCTACATTTCATTTAAAATGGGGCTCTAAATATATTAGGAACTAACATTCTATAGCAAACATGTCCAACCTATGGCCCATGGGCCAGAACTCGGCCTACCAAGTGCTTTTTTCCGGCCCTCAGAAATTTGGCAAGTTCTTGTGGTGCTTACAGCGGGATTCCTGCTTCCCCGCCGTGACTCAGCAGTCTACAAGCATGAGCCACACACTACAGCAAATGAAATATAAACATATTGTGGGGTCTGTTTTCAACAATAACGATGACTCTGTTAATTTAAAATGCCAGCGCCAGGACTGAAATTAATATAAATTCAATCTGGCCAATATTCAACCTGTGGGAGGCAGGCCAGCTAAGTGCAGCAATTGGCGCTGAGTCCAAATATTCAATGCCGGGCCGTTTCCAGGGACCAGCACTGAATATCTGTTTTTTTGGGGGGCTGGCTTAAACTTAACCGACTAAGTGAATATTCAGCACTGGCCGGTTTATAGCAGCCAAAGAAGCACTGAATATTTGCGGTTAGCCAGTTATATCGCGCGATATAGCCAGTTAGCAGCTATGCACTAATATTCAGCGGAGATAACCAGCTATCTCATGCTGAATATTGGTGCTTAGCCGGTTAAGCACTATTTAACCAGCTAGGAGCCATTCCTGGCCAATTAAATAGTATCGCATATCGGCCAGAATGTCTTTATACAGTCCATGGTGCTGTGTACACAAGGTATACAGTCATTACTGTTGCTACTATGAGGTTAATTTAGGCCTGACAGATAGCAGGCCTAAACCAGGCTTTAATTAAATGCACTGCTTAACCGGATAGCAACTGAAAATAGTCATTATCTGGATAATACTGCTGCTGCACCTTTATTCTGTCCCTCCACTATATGGACAAAGACGGAGCAGTTACATGTTTTCATCTCACCAGTATCTGTATAGCAGCTGAAAACTGTTGTGTTGATGGCTTCTTATAAAATATCAACTGTCCTAAAAGTACGTGCATTGACATGATGGTGTATATTTTGCAGAGGCAGAGTACTGGCAGAGAGCACATGTACATTATAAAAAAAAAAAAATAACAGGCACAGAGAGTTACACCTGCTCCAGGACAGATGTAAATGTCTGTGCCTGCAATCTAGGTGCAATTTCTGCCACTTACTAGTACTTTATAAACACAAAATAGGCGACTACTTATCTTACATTGAGTTAAAAATGGAACTTGAAAACTCACTTAAAACAATACGCGCTGACTTTTAAGATTACTCTCATAGTGACGTTATACATTCATTGACAATCAGTGCATATATTTGAAAATCCAGTTGTTGAAGTCCAATGCAATGGATTCAAAATGAGTAAATTATATGCAAACACAGAATCTTATTATCCAATACTGTCCACTGAACTTGTCATCCACCTCTGCAGGATTATATGGGGTTTGAATGCCTCACGTAGTGTAAAAGCGACAGGTCTAGCACTCTTTCAATAAATGTTTCCTCCACTATGTTGATATCCTAGAAAGAAAAAAAAATAATTGCGTATTCATCAGATATTTGTAACAAGATCAAAGATTAATTTTTTTAAAAAGCAGAGGAGTGTGGTAGCCGTGTTAGTCCACTCTTAAGGTTATCAATAGAAATCAAACAAAATAAAACATGGAAAAGAAAATAAGATGATACCTTTTTTATTGGACATAACTTAATACATTTCTTGATTAGCTTTTGAAGTTTGCCCTTCTTCGTCAGATCGGAAATAAGCAAATGTGCTAGCTGACAGTGTACATAAGTGAAAACATTCAAGCATTACTATGACAGTCTGACAGGGTGGGAGGATGGGGGTGGGTAGGAGGTATGCATGGGGACATCAAAGCATATCATTGATATTCTAACAGGATGGGTGTGGATAGGTGAGGGGTGGGGTGATCAACAGAGAAATACAACTTTATGGTTGATCACCCCACCCCTCACCTATCCACACCCATCCTGTTAGAATATCAATGATATGCTTTGATGTCCCCAGCATACCTCCTACCCACCCCCATCCTCCCACCCTGTCAGACTGTCATAGTAATGCTTGAATGTTTTCACTTATATACACTGTCAGCTAGCACATTTGCTTATTTCCGATCTGACGAAGAAGGGCAACCTTCGAAAGCTAATCAAGAAATGTATTAAGTTATGTCCAATAAAAAAGGTATCATCTTATTTAAAAAGCAGATAATAGGTAGATATTTTATCAACGAATAAGTCCAAGGAAAACAAATTTATCCTTGCACATGACTTTTATTTAAAATGAGAAATCTTAATCAGGTGTCTTAAAATACTGAACTTAAAGACCAGGGATAATCTAGCAGTCTATCCTTTCACTGACTTGAAGTCCCTTGTCACTCACTTCACAGGCCTACTACCAACTAGCAGTGCATAAAAGGGGCCACACCAGGGACATAGCCAGAGTTGACATTTGGGGGGGGGGGGGGGTCCAGTTAACATGGGAGGACACTAGGCATATAGGTGTGAGTAGTGTTTAGGAGTATACCATATAATGCCTTAGAGTGAACTTCATGATAGATTTCTATGTTCTGCGTCAACATAAACCACATTCACACTTATGGAAACTTTGGAAACATTGACATTTTAAAATCTCTTACTTCAGTCATTCACAGAACACAAACCAATCCTCACCAATTATTTTGGGGTAGAAAGTGATCTTGCATTTTTATTTTATTTCTCCTGTGCTGTAATGCTTATAGAGAATGTGATTTCTTAGTGTTTCCTTTTCTTTTTGTTTTTTTATTCTGTAATTAGAAAAACAGAAACATAGAAACATGACGGCAGATAAAGGCCAAACGGCCCATCCAATCTGCCCATTCTCTGTAAGGGATCCCACGTGCTTATCCCACTCCTTCTTAAATTCTGACACAGTCCTCAACTCCACAATCTCCACCGGGAGGCCATTTCACGCTTCCACCACCCTTTCTGTGAAATAATACTTTCTTAGATTACTCCTAAGCCTAATCCCTCTTAACTTCACTGTATGCCTCCTCGTTCCAGAGTTTTCCTTCCTGAAGCTTTCTTTCTGCAGCTTCTGCCTACCCGGGGACAGGACTTTGAGTCTGAGGAGGTGACAGCTGCAGAAACAAAGCTTCCTTGATCAGCCTGCCTTGATCGCTGACACTGCTGGCAATGAACGAGAGGCTAGAAGAGCACTGGGGGGTGGGGGGGTGGAGGAAAGGAATACAAATTTGGCGGACCTCAGTGGATTGGGGGGGGGGGCATGGGTGAAAGATGCTAGTTCAGGAGGGGGGGGGGGCCATGCGGCACAGGTGGAAGATGCAGCGTATCTCTGTAGAGGGGATCCTCATGGGATCCCCACAGCACCCCTGTGGCACACCTGGGAAACAGCAGCGGCATGCCGGTTGAAAATTACTGTCATAGAGTCTCAGCACTCAACTTATCAGTCAATGGTTATTAATTTGGAAATCCAGAGCCAGCAAACATACATTCTCTCTATGAGGGAAGGAAAAATACACACTAGTAGATCTGTAAATGTACTTTCCCCAGTTAGTCTACTGATGAACATAAGTACATAGGTATTGCCACACTGGGACCGACGAAAGGTCCATCAAGCCCAGCGTCCTGTTTCCAACAGTGGTCAATCCAGGTCACAGATACCCGACAAGATCCCAAAAATGTACAAAACATTTTATACAGCTTATCCCAGAAATAGTGGATTTTCTCCAAGTCCATTTAATAACGGTCTATGGACTTTTCCTTTAGGAAGCCGTCCAAACCTTTTTTAAACTCCACTAAGCTAACCACCTTTACCACATTCTCTGGCAACAAATTCCAGAGTTTAATTACACGTTCAGTGAAGAACAATTTTCTCCGATTCATTTTAAATTTACTACATTGTAGCTTCATCGCATGCCCCTTAGTCCTAGTATTTTTGGAAAGTGTAAAAAGACGCTTCACATCTACCTGTTCAACTCCACTCATTATTTTATAGACCTCTATCATATCTCCCCCCACAGTGGCGTAGGAAGGGGGGGGCGGTCCGCCCCGGGTGCACGCCGCTGGGGGGTGTCGGCTCCGCGCTGGTGCACTGCCCTCTCTGCCCCGGAACAGGTTACTTCCTGTTCCGGGACAGAGAGAGCACTGAACCCGTGCGGAGCCGACACACCCCAGCAACGTGCAGTCGGGGCGGATCGGCCCTCCCGCCCATCCCTCGCCGCAGGTATGCGCTCTGGGGGGGGTGCGCTCCAGCGGGAGGAGGGTGTGCCGTGCTGCACCCCGGGGGGGGGGTGCACAGCGGCGACCCGCCCCGGGTGTCAGCTTCCCTCGCTACGGCTCTGTCCTCCCAGCCGCCTTTTCTCCAAGCTGAAGAGCCCTAGCTGGCAGATTCCAGAGAAGTATCATCTAATAGATGTAAGAAGAAACCAAAGTTCAGGTGGCTGAGGAACACTGTGGCAAAGAGTCCAAAAGTGCCCGAGCGTCTCCAACTTGATTGAAAATCTGAGTGTGGCCATCATGAGTGACACAAAGCTTGGCAGGATAGAGCAAGGCAAACCACACCTGTTGCTGATATAGTGCTGTGCAGATAGGCGCAGATGATTTGTGTGGTTGCTGTACCTGAAGGGAATAATCCTGAAAACACTATACCTGTTCTGATATGTATGCACTTTGCCACCTCTAAGCGCTTAGAGAATCCATTACTTATGTGCAAAATTAAGAATTTTTAACATAACCACATGGGAATCAGCAACCAGACACTGAGTACCAAGTCGATGCACCTGCTCAATACAAAAATGTTTGTCAGCTGGTCCCCAAGATTCAAAGACAGTGGCAGCCAAGTTTCAAAAAAGCCGATAAGGTCCTTATCCACAACAGTTCCTGAAAGGCCCAACAATCTTAGGTTAATAAGGCGCAAGCGGTTCTCGAGGTCATTGAGTTTTTGTTCTACCTCCAGCACCTTTGTCTGCAAACCAGCTTGTTCCTGCACCATAATCATTGAGTAGGATTTGAGTTCCGATGTCCACTGAAGTCCCGAATTGAATTCCAGACAAACACTGTCCAGCCATTCATGTGCCTCCTCAGCACGGTCATAAAATTCTTGGAGTTTTTTATCTAAGGCAGTTTCAACAGTCTCCATGACCTCCACTGTGATCGGCCAACCTCGCCGAACACACCGAAGGGCTCGGCGGACCACGAGAATCAGCCATCTTGCACTCTGCAGGCCTCAACTTCTCTTTAGCATTCTGAACGGATTTAGATGCCATTACATCTCCACACTGTTAAAGTGTTTTCTGCCAATACTCCTGACTGACTGATATATAAATTTGTTGTACTCCAAGGTAAGCTGATAACAGGGACATTTTTTTATGCTGATTCAAATGAGGGATCTAGCAGAGCTCAGCTTTTCAACTAACTCTCCGTCTCACGGCGACATATGGCTCCTTAGGATAGTAATTTCAATAGATTTCTGGAAATGATGATTCACCAACCAGCTTATAATTGAAAAAGAAAAACGCCTATATTGCGACCCAAATCGGGAGATAGACGTTTATCTCACAAAAACGAATAAAGCGGTATAATCGAAAGCCGAATTTAGACGTTTTCAACTGCACTCCGTCGCGGATGCGGACAAAGTTGATGGGGGCGTGTCGAAGGTGTGGTGAAGGCGGAACTGGTGCGTGGTTATCGGGCGATCAGAGATGGGCGCCTTTCGCCGATAATGGAAGAAACATATGCGTTTTTAGCGAGAATTTAGGGCACTTTTCCTGGACCCTGTTTTTCCACAAATAAGGCCCCAAAAAGTGCCCTAAATGACCAGATGACCACTGGAGGGAATCGGGGATGACCTCCCCTGACTCCCCCAGTGGTCACAAACCCCCTCCCACCACAAAATATGCCGTTTCACAACTTTTTATTTTCACCCTCAAATGTCATACCCACCTCCCTGGCAGCAGTATGCAGGTCACTGGAGCAGTTATTAGGGGGTGCAGTGGACTTTAGGCAGGTGGACCCAGGCCCATCCCCCCTCCACATGTTACACTTGTGCTGGTAAATGGGAGCCCTCCAAACCGCCCCCCAAACCCACTGTACCCACATGTAGGTGCCCCCCTTCACCCCTTAGGGCTATAGTAATGGTGTAGACTTGTGGGCGGTGGGTTTTGAGGGGGATTTGGGGGGCTCAGCACCCAAGGGAAGGGTGCTATGCACCTGGGAGCTCTTTTACCTTTTTTTTTTGTTTTTGTAAAAGTGCCCCCTAGGGTGCCCGGTTGGTGTCCTGGCATGTGAGGGGGACCAGTGCACTACGACTCCTGGCCCCTCCCACGAACAAATGCCTTGGATTTATTCGTTTTTGAGCTGGGCGCTTTCATTTTCCATTATCACTGAAAAACAAAAACGCCCAGCTCACAAATTGTCGAATAAAACATGGACGTCTATTTTTTTTCAAAAATACGGTTCGGTCCGCCCCTTCACGGACCCGTTCTGGGAGATAAACGCCCATGGAGATAGACGTTTTTGTTCAATTATGCCCCTCCAAGTTCACTTTGCTGATCTGACCACAGCCAATTCTTAAGTTTCGGTACTTTCCAACGAACCTTAAGCAGAAGGAAATATTAGCCTGCAGAATAAACCTTTTTTTCAATAAAGTGAATTACTACAATATAACAACTCTCAAGAAAATTTGGAAAAGCGAAATTGAACATCACTTTGGTGTGCTAATGTAGGAATACGCTAGAAATGTAGAACACAGATCCTCTGTGTTACTCTATATCATGAAGGTTGAAAAGTTTAGAAAACAGATAAGCTTCACGAACCTTGGCAAATAACTGGCGGCAAAAACGCATAGTAAAAATGTTTTAGGTATATTAAATGCAAGAAGCCAACAAAAGAATTAGTTGGACCGCTAGATGACCGGGGGTAAAAGGGGCACTCAGGAAAGACAAAGTCATAGCAGAGAGATTAAATGAATTCTTTGCTTCGGTCTTCAATGAGTAAGATTTGGAAGAGATACTGGTGCCAGAAATGGTATTCAAAGCTGACAAGTCAGAGAAACTGAATGAAATCTCTATAAACCTGGAGGATGTAATAGCGAAATTTGACAAACTGAAGAGCAGCAAATCACCTGGACTGGATGGTATTTATCCCAGAGTACTGATAGAATTGAAAAATGAACTTGCAGGACTATTGTTAGTAATATGTAATTTATCTTTAAAATCAAGCTTGGTACAGAAGATTAGAGGGTTGCCAATGAAACACCAATTTTTAAAAAAGAGGTGATCCAGGAAATTATAGTCCAGTTAGCTTGACACTGGTGCCAGGCAAAATGGTAGAGACTATTATTAAGAACAAAATTACAGAGCACATTCAAAAGCATGGATTAATGAGACAAAGCCAACATGGATTTAGTGAAGGGAAATCTTGCCTCACCAATCTATCACATTTCTTTGAAGGGGTGAACAAAGATGTGGATAAAGGTGAGCCAGTCGATATTGGAAATCTGGATTTTCAAAAGGCATTTGACAAAGTACTTCATGAAAGACTCCAGAGGAAATTGGAGAGTCATGGGATAGGGGGTAGTGTTCTATTGTGGATTAAAAACTGGTTAAAAGACAGTAAACAGAAAGTAGGGTTAAATGGTCAGTGTTCTCAATGGAGAAGGGTAGATAGTGGGGTTCCCCAGGGGTCTGTGTTGGGACCGCTGCTTTTTAACATATTTAGAAATGATCTAGAGATGAGAGTAACTAGTGAGGTAATTAAATATGCTGATGACACAAACTTATTCAAAGTTGTTAAATTGTAAGAGGGCCGTGAAAAATTATAAGAGGACCTTACAAGACTGGGAGACTGGGCATCCAAAAGGCAAACAACGTTTAATGTGAGCAGGTGCAAAGTGATACATGTGGGAAAGAGGAACCCAAACTATAGCTACTTGATGCAAGGTTCCACATTAGGAATCACCGACCAAGAAAGGGATCTAGGAGTCATCGTTGATGATACGCTTAAACCCTCTGCTCATTATGCAGCAGCGGCTAAGAAACCAAATAGAATGTTAGGTATTATTAGGAAAGGAATGGAAAACAAAAATAAGGATGTTATAATGCCTTTGTATTGCACCATGGTGTGACCACACCTCAAATACTGTGTGCAATTCTGCTCACCGCAGCTCAAAAAAGATATAGTGGAATTAGAAAAGGTACAGAGAAGGGTGATGAAAATGATAAAGGGGATGGGATGAGTTCCTTATGAGGAACGGCTAAAGTGGTTAGGACTCATGAGCTTGGAGAAAAGATGGCTGAGGGGAGATATGATAGAGGTTTATAAAATAATGAGTGGAATGGAACAGGTAGACGTGAATTGTTTCCTTACTCTTTCTAAAAATACTAGGACTAGGGGGCATGCAAGGAAGCTACAAAGTAGTAAATTTAAAATGAACCGGAGAAAATATTTCTTCACTCAATATGTAATTAAACTCTGGAATTCATTGCCAAGGAATGTAGTAAAAGCAATTAGCTTATCAGGGTTTAAAAAAAAAGGTTTTGCTAGCTTCCTAAAGAAAAGTCTATAAGCCATTATTAAAATAGACTTGGGGAAAATCCACTGCTTCTTAGCAGCATATAATATATTATATGTTTTGGGATCTTGCCAGGTACTTGGAACCTGGATTGGCCACTGTTGGAGAAAGGATGATGGACCTACGGAAATACTTATGTAATGTACACTGTTAAAAGGTATCAGGGAAAAGCAATTATTAGGAAAGGGACAGTAAATAAGACCAAGAATACTATAATGCCTCTGTATTGCTCCATGGTTCAACCTCACCTTGAGTATTGCGTTCAGTTTTGGTTGCTGTATCTCAAGGAAGTTATAGTGGAATTAGAAAAGGTTCAAAGAAGAATGACCAAAATTATAAAGGGGATGGAACTCCTCTCACACGAGGAAAGGCTAAAGAAGTTAGGGCTCTTCAACTTGGAAAAGAGACAGACGAAGGGAGATATGATTGGGGTCTACAAAATCCTGAGTGGTGTAAAATGAGTATAAGTGAATAGATTATTTACTCTTTCAAAAAGGAGAAAATATTTTTCACTCAACAAATAGTTAAGCTCTGGAACTCATTGCCAGAAGATGTGGTAACAGTGGTTAGCATATCTGGGTTTTTAAAAGGTTTGGACAAGTTCCTGGGTGAAAAGTCCACAGTCTGCTATTGAGACAGACACGGGGAACCTACTGCTTGCCCTGGGACTGGTAGCATGGAATGTTGCTACTACTTGGGTTTCTACCAGTTACTTGTGACCTGGATTGGCCACTGTTGAAAACAGGATGCTGGGCTAGATGGACCATTGGTCTGACCCAGTATGGCTCTTCTTATGTTCTTAATAAAAATATGGCAAATAGGATCAAGTACACAGAAGTTTTCTTATAAGACACTCACTATGTAGTCCTCATAATGGTCTGCATGTCTGAAATGCAGGTGCCTCAGAAAGCTCCTCATGTAGGACGGGTCCCCACCAGGAATAAGGCGACAAATTGGGCAGATCTGAAATTACAGCAAGGCAAGAGAAGAGCATGAATTAAGTTTTACATAACATTTTCAAATAAAACACAACAGAAAAATCTAAGAACATGTCTCTTTTAATTTTAATATTTAAATTTATTTTGATATACCACTGTGTATATATGTGGAAATTTAAACTTACCTGTCCATTTCCTTTAGGCCTGCCAGAGCAGTCCAAATAAATGAGTTATGTCCTCCTGCCAGAGAAAAGAAGTTAAGCTGACTTCACTCCCCTTATAGAGGGATGGTGCTGCCTTCAATTCCTCACTATCCTATGTTAAAGCTAAGAAAACCAAAGGCAATTGTTGTGTTTTTGACTTTCCAGTTCACCACCAAAGACAAACCCGATGCAGTCCAAAACTTTGGAAGAAAGGTGAGAGAGGGGAGATAAGATACAGACATTTAAATACCTATGCGGCATAAATGCACAGAAGGCGAGTCTCTTTCAACTGAAAGGAAACCTGATTTTCCACCAGAGGAAGTGGAACCCTAACATTATCATCTCTACGATGAGATCTGTGATGAATTCCCAAGGTCTATGTGGAAGGCTGAGCCTTCCACCAAGAATCAAACCAAGAGTTGGTTGCAGGAGTTGGTGTGGTGTGGAATCCAACTACGCCTAATGAGACTTTGAAGTACATCTTGGGTTCCCAGACCAATCAATATGCTGAGATTACCGCAGCTTTGGTGGCTGTACAGTCTGCAGTCCAGAAGGGAATTTGGAAACTAACTATTTGCACAGATTCAAATTATGTGAGACAAAATGTGTGTCCCATCTACCCATTTTAAAGATGACTAATAACATGTTGAACTCCAAAGGAAAACCAGTACATCATGTAAACTTGATTCTAGCCTTATATAGACTGGTGCAGGAGAATGACATGACCATCTACGGGAAAAAGGTAAAGAGTCATGCCAAGGTCCTGATAAACAAGGGAATAACCTGGTGGATCAACTTGCCAAAGAAGGTACACTGACAGGAGAGTTATTGTGATTCCCAGAATCTGAGACTTTGGCTGTGCATGCTGTTACCTGACAGCACGCAAAACAGGCTATTGAGACTCCTGTATTCCAGTCATGTAGTGAAGTCCCACCATTCGATCTTGTAACAGCTCAGAAAGAAGATCCGATCATTGGAAGATTTTACAACTTCATCCTGAACCCTCAGGAACATCTTTTGTCAGAAGAGGAGTGTCAAGCTGAGGAACAGCTGAGGATATTCTATGCCTCCCAAGATAACTTCAAGCTCCACCAGGACCTGCTCATTCAGACGAGTAAGCATGGTATTGTGCAATGGGTTGTACCTCAGGTATATCAAAGTATCATGTTGCAACATGCTCATGATGAACCCTGTGCAGGAGACTAAGGTGAAGGAGTTACCTACAAGACTCTGAAGCAAGTGGCTTACTGGCCCCATATGCAGCAGGATGTGCAGTTGTACACCAGAGATTGTTTAACCTGTTGTTGTTTCCAAGCATCTTCTCCATCTCATCGAGCACCACTGAGGAAAAAGGGTATTGCTATGCCCTGGTCTGATATCCAGGTTGAATGGATTGGCCCTTTGATCCGATCCACTCGTGGCAATAAGAACATGCTTACTGTCACTTGCTTGTTTACCAAGTGGGCGGAGTGCTTACCGGTACCCAATTGCACAACAGAAACCATAGCTACCTTGCTACTGAATCATATGTTCAGTAGATGGGGCCTGCCCATGCAGGTTGACTCAGACCATGGATCTCAATTCACTGCTGATGTGATCCAGCACATGTGGAAGATGCTCAGAGTGAAGAGTAAATTGCATATTGAATACAGACCTCAGCTGTTGGGACAAGTGGAAAGAGCCAACCGTACCATCATTACCATCCTAAAGAAGTATGTGTCTACTTCTGGCAAGAATTGTGATATGAAGTTACCGTAGGTTTTCATGGCCACACGTGCCACCCCCTATCATTCCACAGGATCGTCACCTTTTGAAATGATAACAGGTAGTGAGATGATGTTGCCTATTCATTTGTTGTACAGAACTCATGATGTGAATTTATCCAGGGCTACTACTGCCCATGAATATGTCACTTTTTCCGGCTTTTGTTAGCAGACTATTCACTGATTTTCTGGCGTTGTACAGGATATGCTATTTTGTGCTGCTCAAGCTGGTTTTTTATGAAGAAAACTTCATATATATTTGTTCTAACAGAGAATTTGATACCCCTGATGCAGCCTTATTGTTGGGCGAAACACGGCCTGTGTCGGGCATTTGTTTCATGTACGGTATCTTCAATAAAGTCTTTTTGGATATTATACTGATCTGCTGGCTTGTTTTCCACGTTGGATTTTGCAGATCGGTTGCCTTGTTGTTTTCTATGTCACTCATTTACACCAACATTTGCAGAGTGCCTTTACCTTTGCCCAAAAGAACTTGGAAAGTACTGCAAGAGGTAGCAAGGCCTACTATGATCAAGGGACTACCTCCAAAGAATACCAAATTGCCAACAAGGTATTCTATTACAATTTTGCAAGAAATAAGCCAAAGAAAAGAAATTTTTGCCCAGTTGGCACAGTCTATTTCTTATTGTCGAAAAAGCTTCACTTGTGGCATTCCAAATTTGCTTCAAGAAAAATACTCAAGGTAAACATTCCCTTAAATGAGTCCATATCAATCAGTAAATTTGCCTTGGATATGCGCATTGTTGATATGAACCAAACTTACCCAACAACAGCATAGTCTGTTCTCTTTTTGTTTTCCAGATGCAGAAACCAGTTTTGAAGGTTCTGTTCCTGGTTTCCTTGCTGGTTGGATCGGTTGCCAAAATGATTGAACCTGGTCCCACATCTGGACCTGGCTTCCTGATTACCCAATCTCAAATTGTTATGCAGAAAGCTTTTGTTTCCCTTCACCCAATTCACATTCTTCAGAAATATTTTAATCAGAGTATTTCTATCAGTTCTCCTATGACCCACATGCGCTATTCCACTGCCAATGTTAAAAAAAATCCTGAGTCAGTCGAGGAAAGTGACGATCCAACCCATCCAACCCCAGAATGCTAGCCCCAAAAGATTCATTAGTCATGCTGTTGGTACCCTTATTATTACTGCCATCACAGTCTCTATAAGTAAATTGCACATATCAGTTCCCAACTGTTTTGATCCAAATGGTGAGCCCTTCATTCGTAGTAGACAAATCTCTGACAAGGACCAGTAGAGAGCAAGACTAGGCAGGGGTGAGGCAGCACCTCACCAGCTCAGGAGAAAGGTTGGTTAGGAGCTAGTAGGAATGAGGCAGTGTCTCAGTGACTCAGGAATAAGACTAGCTAGGAGATTAGAAGAAGGTGAGACAGCGCCTCACCAGCTCAGGAACAAGGCTAGGTAGGAGCTAGTAGGGATGAGGCAGCGACTCAGGAACAAGACTGGCTCATATGCAGAAGCTGGAAAATGTCTAAGGAGCCCACATTTACACAGTAGCTAGCAGCATCTCTGGAACCCACACATACACAGAGCTGAAAGCGTCTCAGGAAACCGCTCACACACATAGAAGCTGGAAGCATCTCAGGAAACCGCTCACACACATAGAAGCTGGAAGCATCTCAGGAACCCACTCACACACACAGAAGCTGGAAGCGTCTCAGGAACCCACTCACACACACAGAAGCTGGAAGCGTCTCAGGAAACCACTCACACACACAGAAGCTGGAAGCGTCTCAGGAAACCACTCACACACACAGAAGCTGGAAGCATCTCAGGAAACCACTCACACAGACAGAATCTGGAAGCTTCTCAGGAACCTGTTCACACAGGCTGAAAGCTAGAAGCATCTCAGGAACCCACAGAAGGCAAAGCAACGACTATAGGCAGCTAACGACGCAAAAGCCTAAATCCAGAAAGATTAAAAGCCCCACCAAGACAACATCAGTTTCAGAATCTGACGTATGTCTGGGACACGCTGGGGACGTGCCTGCGCAGATCCCAAGACACCTCCAGAAGCATCAGAGAGTGTGCGCTTCTCCCAGCATCCAGCACCAGCAAACGGCACCAGTCCTGGACTCATGGTAGGACCGTGACATCAACAAAATTAACATTACTCAAGGCAAGATCATTCAAGATACTGCCGCTGTTGTCAATCTACATTCTCACAAAATTGATGTTAAATACTGCTGAACTGTTTATTATTAAAGGTGTGATGAATGAGGAACGCACTTTCCTCATTCATCACACCTTTTTCCTTTTATTTAGGGAACTGGATACTAGTATTAACAATCTTACACAAGGTCAGATACCTACCTATTTGGTTCCCTGTGACGTTATCTTGTGATGCTTTTGCTAAAGTTAACTGATTGCCAATTGAACCCTTTCAGATTGAAATTGCTTTTCATTTGGGTACTGCCATTCCATTATATGTGTATTTGGAACATATGGAAATTTCTTTTGTACTCAATTTGCCTTTCATTTTGCCTGAGAATATGTACCAGTTCAAACAAACTGTTAATGTGGGTACTTAGTATGATAATCTTACCACTAGTCTCCGTTCTGCACCATGGTAGATAAGACAGTGTTCCATCAAAGTATCTTCATCCAGCTCCTCATGGCAATATGGGCAAGTATATCTGGACGCACTAAATCAAAATGAAAAGGAAATACATATTGCAAGTGTCTTTTGCCTACTCGATACATACCATACCTTCACTGATAATCTACTGTTAATTATTATACATAACTAGTACTGAATTTGACAGAGAACAAAATCCACAGCAACTTCAGACATTAACAGACCTGGCCATAGAATTAAAAATGTTATAAGTTTTTAATAAAATAATTAAAGAAAAATCTTTTACAGCCTTGTGACCTTGGGCAAGTTCACTTGACCTTCCACTGCCTCTGGTATAAACTTAAAGTGTAAGCCTTCCAGGGACAGGGAAATACCTCTTTAGGAAGCAATGTGCTCAAACATAAGATTGTAACCAAGTAGATTAGCTATTTAATTAAAAACAAAACCTAGAACTTTATATTGCCTTTTTCTTTTGGGGGGAGGAGTCCTCTATTCTACTCCTTAAATTCCCCACCCCAGAGAATATCATGAGGAAGCACAGGGTACCCTTGCTGTTTAAATGACCCCTCTGTGCAGTTCTCTAAGGCAGCTGCTCACTCTCCCTCAGATTAAGCACATCATTTGCCAGGTACCCCATCCTAAATACAGTGTGCTGTGCCAATGCTATGACCCACGATGTGAGACCAACCCCATAAAAGAAGTGTTTGGCTTCTTCTTATGCTTGACCATATGTGATCACTTTTATCAGAGGTACCTTGATGCTGCTTTCACAAGTTCTTCCAGCTGACCATATTTTTCGATATATAGTCGGCAAATGTTAAAATGGTCTCTCATTTCGCTCAGACAGACCTGTGGAGTATATGAGATAATCACTTTATATTTCAATGTACAGGACGTGGGTGGTACTGAATTTATTTATTTATTTTAAAATATATAACCCACACATCTACAACCCTGAGTGGGGAACAATACACATCCTATATAATAATTCTCACCTCCAACAGGATGTGCTTGGGACCGTGCCTGCCGGAAGTGGTCTGCTAGGCAGGCACGCATTGACCTCAGTGACATCAGTGACAGACAATTTGGCAAAGCAAAACAATCTGAGTGCTGGCCATTAGGACACAGGGTTGATAGGAGAGTTTTAAAAGACTGAAGGAACCGAAAGTGTTAAATGGGGGGAGGGGGGAGTTCTGAACGACTGAAAGACATGAACATTTGGGAAAGGAAAACAATCTGAATGCTGGCCATTAGGACACAGGGTAGATAGGAGAGTTTTAAAAGAGTGAAGTGTTAAACTGGAGAAGGGGGGGGAGTTGTGAATGACTGAAAGACATGCAAATTTGGGACAGGAAAACAATCTCAATGCTGGCCATTAGCACACAGGGTACATAGGACAGTTTTAAAAGACTGAAGGAACCAAAAGTGTTCATGGGGGGGGGGGGGGGGGGGGGCAAGTTCTGAATGAATGAAAGAAATGAAAATTTATGAGAGGAACACAATCTGAATGCCAGGCATTTGTACACAGGGTAGATAGGACACTTTTTTTAAAAAATGAAGGACGTGAAAGTATTACATCTTGGGGGAGGGGTGAGGAGCAAAGCGGTGGGGTATCCAGATACTGGGCGTTAGGGCCACGGGGGTGCATAGACTTTTGAAAGCCTTAAGGAACCCAAAGTGTGGGAAGGAGGAGGAAAAGGAGGAGAGGGAACGGGGTGAGGGGCATTAGGAACAGGGGAGGGGTCCCTGCCACACACTCTCATTCTCACACACACACTGTCACACAGACAGTCTCACTCTGTCTCACACCCGCACATTCACTCTGGCTCTCTCTCTCAAACATACACACTCCCAGGAAAACCTTGCTAGCGCCCGTTTCATTCCTTCCAGAAATGGGCCTTTTTTACTAGTTTATAATAATAAAAGGGTCTATGAGGCTCATTTTCAAAGCACTTAGCCTCCCAAAGTTCCATAGAAACCTATGGAACTTAGCCTCCCAGTGCTTTGAAAATATGCCTCTATATGTGTTTAGGGTCATTCCATGCCAAGTGGTCTAAACCTTCCCACCATCATGTCTCCAATTTTGTCTGTTGCGCGAGTCAGGTGTTAAACAAAGTTTCCCAAAATTTGAGTTCTCTAACTGCAGTAGCTACTTAATGGTGGCATTGCAAAAGAAAAACATATCAGTGTTGTAGAGCACAATTTTCTCTTTCAGATGATACTGTTCACAAGCTGATTCAGGCAGACTCTTTTTTAATAACTGGCTTTGAACTTTGGTACATTTTACCATTTGCGCTGACAGTGCCAACTTTGAAGAGATCCTGCAGGGCGGTTATAGATGCTGGTTAGTTGCAAATCTGGCAGTATTATGTCCAGCACAAGCATAATGCTTGTTCAAATTTTCAAATCCATATCTTTGTTTGCATGGAAGCTGTTGCGGTCTGAATATTGGTCCAAATATGTTCCGATGAGTCGCGACCAATTTTGATGCACACTTTGAGTCAACTTGTTTGACTGGATTTTGCATCCATAATGTTAAAATGTATTTCATGGGAATTAGCATCAAAAACTGTACAGGATTTGAATTTTTTAGCCATTCTTATAAATGTGTTTGGATTTTATTAGACCCCAAAAATGGCATTTTGGTAAATGTCGCTCGCTCATGGACTGACAACCTTAAAGAAAAGGGGGTCTAGATCTGCAACTATTGCAGTTAGAGACCTCAAATTTTGGGGAACTTCGTTTAACACCTGACTCGTGCAACAGATAAAATTTGAACAAAATTGGAGACGTGATGGTGGGAAGGTTTAGACCACTTGGCATGGAATGACCCTTTATTTATTATATTTTGTTACAACAATAAACAGAATAAAAACAAGTACAAGACATACTGTATATTCGTCAGTACATCACATATTGAAATCACAATCTAAAAGGAAAAACTAATCCCATTAACCCCTCTTCCTCCCTATTCCCCACCCCCCTCCATTATATCCAACTGAGAACAGGTGCTGTAGTGTAGCTAACCATAATACTCTCATATTGTCATCACTTCATGGAACTTCTGCACCATGATCCAACCACTTGGTATAAAAAAAAGGGTCTATAGGTCTATATTTGTATATAAAAAATAGGGATGGCATACGTCAAAAAACTGGCAGTCATCTTGGTTGTGTTGGAGTTTAAGTAAGAATCATCCTGATTACTCTTTATACACAAAAATCTTTGAAAGAAACTTTCAATTCCAACACTCACTACTGCCTCTTATAGTCATCATGGGAAAGAAAAGAGACCTGCCACTGCTTGTATACTGGGGAGGGTTGAGGATGGATGTATGGCTCTGAAGTGACTGATCAGGTCCAACCTATAATTATATGGAGTTCATTCTTTTATATTGCTTTTATTGTACTTGTAAATCAGCTGGTTTGCACCTTTTTGTGAGCTAAATGTTCAAGAAAGGAATAAAACATACATTTGGTACTGAAAAAGAGAAGGTATGCTGAAGAAAGCCTGCTAAAATTAAATCACTGATCCATGAAAAAGATCTGGGGATGACCCTATCCATCTTAAGATGGCCAAATACATCGACAAAGTCAGAAGGATGCTTGAGTGCATAATGAGGGGAATAGCCAGGAGGAAAAATATGATAGTGACTCTATACAAGTTTCTGGTGAGGCCCCATTTAGGGTACTGTGCACAATTCTGGAGATCACACTTAAGAAGATATAAATAGGATGGAGTCAGTCCAGAGGGTGGCTACTAACATGGACAGTGGTCTTTGGCAGGAAGCATATGGAGACAGAAAAAGATCTAAATGTGTAGTTTGGAAGAAAGTTGGGTGATACAAAGGCATTTAATACCTCTGTGATATACATGAATAGGAGGCAAATCTCTTTCAAGTGAAAGGATAGTCTGGAATAAGGGGTCAAAGGATGACGGTGAAAGAGGACTGAAGAGTAACCTAAGGAACTAATTCTTTACAGAAAGGGTGGTAGATGTGTAAAACAGCCTGCCAGTGGAGGTAGTGGGATAAGAACAGTACCTGATTTCAAGCAAGCATGGGACAAACACAGGGGATCTGAGGGAGAGAAATGGATAGTAAAGCTTAGTAACTAGTATGGCTGAGTGGGTTTGGGTCTTGTACCTAGCTAGCAGGTAGCAGATTTACAGCAAATTTAAAAGTAAGAGTCAACGAACAAGTCGTAGGTAATGCCTTTTTAGCGGGCTAACTCAGTACATGTGAGACTAGCTTTTGCAAGCTATGCGCCCTTCATCAGGTCGGCAAAGAAACAATTACACTAGTTCAAAACAGCATAGAATCAACTAAGCCATAGCTCAATAAAGGTAATGCGGGCACTGGGGTCAACAGAGGTGACAATCACAGATGTATTAAAAAACAATACTTATACTGTAACTTATGTGTTGACCCTGATTTCTACATATTCAAGTTGATTAGCGTGGCACTTCTTCAGTCAATACACAATTTAAGCTGTGCAATGTGTGACCAGAGACGCTGGTCAAGGTCAGGGTTATAGCTGTATTTAAAAATAATTTTGAACAACTTTCTAAAGAGCAGAACTATTAACAATTATTAACCAAGTAAATCTGGGGGGCTATCATTTATTTCTGGAATGTGCTGGGTACTTCCAAGTGACCCAAACTGGCCATTAACAAAGACAAGGTGCCAGGTTCAAAGAACCACTGATATGACCTAGCAGAGCACTTATGTCTGTCTATCACGGGGTATGTCATATACAGTTTGGCCTATGTATAGGGTCTGCTATACATTGTGGCATGGAGGAGTAGCCTAAAGGTTAGAGCAATGGGATGAGAACGATGGAAGGCAAGATTCAAATCTCATTTCTTTCACCAATGATTCTTGTAAACTTGGGCAAATCACTTTACCCCTCCATGGCCTCAAGGATAACTTAGGAACAGATTTATGAATGTGTTATTACACATTAACCCCTGGATTCTATACAGCATGACCAAAATTGCGTGTGCAAATCTGATCCTATTCTAGATTTGCGCACACAATTTAATTACGTAACAAGCCAATCAGCACTGATACTTGCCACTTAACAAGCATTAATTAGAATTTATGCACACAACTTGCTAGACATATTCTGTAAAGTGGTGAGTGTAAATTCTAATGCGCGCTGCCAAAAAGGGGGCCTGAAATGGGCAGACCATGGGCATTCTGAAAATCTACCCTCGTGGTTACAGAATACATCTGCTCCACGTCTAACTTAAGCACCAATATTTAATGGTCCTGCCTACACTTAGGGTCAGGCTTGGCCGCTAGGCATATTCTATAAACTGGCTTAGCATATTCTATACACCACATCTAAATCTAGGTGCGTTTTACAGAATACTCCTAAGCGGAAACATTTTTGGTGCCAATTTTTCAGACGCCATATATAGAATCTAGTTCTAAATGTGATTTACCACATGTTATTTACCCCAGCCCTCATTATTGTCAATGGGGCCTATTTATTAACCAAATGCTTAACTGATGTTAATGCATGTTAAGGTTTTTGAATTTGGAGAAAAGATGGCTGAGAGGAGATAAGACAGAGGTCTACAAAATCCTGAGTGGAGTGGAATGGGTGAACATGATCTGATTGTTTACTCTTTCAAAAAGTACAAAGACTAGGGAACACATCATGAAGTTACATAGTGGTATATTTAAATTAAATAGGAGAAAATATTTTTTGGAATCTCTGACCTCATTTCCCCCACTTTCCATTCTCTGGGATCTGCCATCTGGCCTTGCCTATGGACATCAAAATGTTAAATCCAGCTCTCAGAGTACCTGAATATAACTTCCCTGAGTTACTATTGAAAAGGTGTGAGCTATGCCTAAAGGAAAAAAGAAATTACATGAAATTCAAAATAAACCACAGCAAAACAATGACCATGCTAATTATTTCTCACATTCATGACTTTAAATTTACAAACCTTTTCTGCACACTCTTCACAGTTCTGGTACACCGTTTTCATTTTCTTGATTATGTCAGAAGCAGGTATTCCCTCAGAAGACAGATAAGTCCGGCAGTAAGGGCATGCATTCATACTGTTTGATAAACTTCTAGCTATACAATCATGGCAAAACCTACGATGCACAAAAAACGTATCACATTGTATGAAAAGAAATCCAGAGTCAATATTCTTAGACACTGCTCACACCCAAAAAGTTACAAAAAACAAGTGTTAGGAAGCACCATATAGCTTCCACTGATGTGGAATAAGAGAATTTGATTCTGTACTCTTTCCCAGGAGAGAGCGTAAGAGAGAGGCAGCTCAGGTTGTCCATCCATCCATGAGGATTAATGTACTCATCACTGCTCTTACATTGGGAGGGGGGGGGGGGAACAGTGCTATGAATCCTTTCACCTTCTGCTGCTTGTGTATGTAGCCTGTTTTCCCTGAGCCTCGGGGAAGGTTATTTATTAATTTTTGGAAACAGTTATGAAGTAACGGCTCCTCTAATAAACATCCTGAAAAGGGCGATCCAAGAACAACAGAAGGCATTTGGTAGCTCTTCTAGTTCCAAACGTCTTGCCTTTCCCTCACCCTTCTCTTTATATCTCAAGGGAGGCAGCCTTCAGCTACATTAGCCCCAAATTGTGAAACAATCTCCCACCCTCCATCAGATTGGAATCCTCATAATTAAAACCCATCTTTTTTGCAAACTCTTTGGACTCCTCACTCCTTGAATCCTGTCCTTCTTTCATCCCTCTCACCCCTCTCTCTTAGCTAGTTTTTATCATGGCTGTAAACCGCATAGATGCCATTGATGGCTCCCTTGCAGTATATCAAACGCTGTGAACAAATTAAGTAAAACAAATAAAAACATCATTCATATCTTCTTACTAGGTGTAGGATAACTATTGTCTAAATGCGTCACTAGATAATGATAAGAAATGTATAATTCTAACACTTATCCCTTCTAATACCAATCCCCACTCAAGAACTAGATTTTTGTTAAAACAGTTGATTGTAACTGCTATTGTTTTGCTGTTTTTGTTTCACTGTAAACCACATAGAACCAAACTTTAGATAATGTGGGATATAAGTATTAATAAATGAAATGAAATGAAAACTATCTGCTCCCATCCTGATATACAGCCCTCTATAGTAGAAGTGGATGTGCATTCTACTCCTGGAAGCTGACCGCAGGAAAAAAAAAACAATTATCATATGTACAACCAGGGGTTACTGGCTATTGAAACACAAAAATTATTTGGTCTTTCTAATTTAGCATTTGTGCAGCCTCTCAAATAACTTGATTACTGATGGCCAAAGGTATACCATAAATCTTATCTGCCGTTCTCTGTGTCTTACATTCTTCTGTCTGCAAATGAACATAAAAAGGGCAGCAGGGCAAAACTCCTCTTTTGAGGTTTTACTGGGCAGGGAACACCTACTGCTGCAACTTACGGGAGAGAAAACAATACAAAAGATCTTTAAAATCTAAAGCATTCCTGGCAGATTGGGTTAGATACTGGAGTAAATTTATAACAAGGCCATTATTGGCCCATTTTATACCAATTTTAAAAAGAGAAAAATAACATGCTTAGGTTGCCTTAGAGAATTATCCCACCACAACCAGCATCACAAAACTGTACATGCTAATTTGAGCCAAGACTATCTGAGGGAAAATTAAGAGCATACTTTTGAGAATCCAAACATATGCATGCAAGTATAAAACCTGCCTGAGCCCATCCGGAGAATGCCACTGAACAGAAGATGGCATTACATGCATACTTTTAGCCTAATATTGGACAGGCAATTTTGTAAAAACCTATAATGGATGTGAAAATCACCCTCATCTGAGTGTGAGTGAGAGAGTGTGTGGGTGGGTGTAGTGTGTATGGGGGGGAGGGGGCGCAGTCTCTTGAAGCTCTGCTCTTAAGACATTTCAGTTCCATGACACTTTCTCCACCTGACCCCTAAGTTGTGATTTGTGATCTCTTAGGGGGCATTCACTTGGGAGGGGTGGCAGTCGGTAGTATCCTGCAACACTCTTCTCTCTTATTTCCTATTGCATTTTGTATTTCCTTTTTCACTTTAATTACAGCATTTAGTAAATGTAAACCACTCTGAAAGGTCTCTCAAGGGCAGTATATCAAAAATTTTGAAATTATTAGTGGCTGGTGGGGCTGTGCCAGTAAGTGGATGGAAGGAGTATGAGTGGATGTAGGGGTTATGAGTGGCAGGGAAGCTGAGTATGTGAGAGGTTATTAGTGGTGAGGGTTGTTTTGAGTACATGGGGGGATTGCAAGTGGTGGATGGGGCTGAGTGGCAGGGTTGGTGTTAGACATTCATGAGTCCAGGGCAGAAACCAGGGAGAGGACCCAAAAGCTGGTGTATAGCCTGTGACTCCTTTAGTTTTAGGCAGGTTTGGGGCTCCCTATGGTATGGGGGCCCAGGGCAACTGCCCTGTTTGCCACACCCTAATTTTGGTCTTGGTGAGTGGGTGTATGCAGGAGTTATAGGTGGCAAGGTTAACTGGGTAAGCAATACAGTGAAATAATGGTGGGTTGTGTCAGGGGGACTGAGTTAGTGGACGGTGGTTAAGAGTGGCAGGGATTTCACTAAGTGCAGGAGAAGGTAAGCACTGCAAGAAAGTGTGAATGGAAACATGGAGGGTGGGAGTAGGGAGGAAGGAGATTTGAGATTTAGCCTATTGATTAGTGCAGTGAGCTGAGAACCTGGGGAACTGGGTTTGATTCCCACCATGCCTCCTTGTTACCCCAGGCACATCATTTAACCCTCAATTGCCCTGGGTACAGAAGCTTCAATTGTGAGCCCACAGGACTGAAAGAACTTGAATAAAAAAAAATGTAAACTGCTTTGACTGTACCACAGAAAGGCAGTATATAAAATCCATTATCCCTTACTGAATGTGACTGTGCTGAGGCCATAAACTTAGTCTTCAAACTACTGGTATGGTGTTGTGATATTGTGGCATGACACAGAACTGCCTATACATAAAATGCACAAATTGCTAGCTGCCCTGGTTGTGAAGCCAGTGTTTAATTATGAAGGAGTGTAACCTGCACAGAGCAGCAGGTGCGGCTCTGATCACCTTGTTGGACAGACTGGGTGGACTGTGCAAGTTAAGTCTCTACCTGCAGTCGTACTGTGCTACTGCTGGAAGTGGTGTTTGTGCTCAGGGGCTCTGGTCAGTTCCTCCCCTCCCTTCCTCTTCTTTACCTCCTAATTTGATTTCTGCAGGTAGGGCACAGGCTCTGTGTGCTGTGACACGGGAGACCCCTGCCAGCTGTTTGTTCTTTGCTGTCTGGAACTTACTCACAGGCACTGCTTGAATAATCCCACCACCATAAAGCTACCTGTACAGACAAACAGACTGGCCCCTTAACAACAGACAGTATCACCTGATACAAACAGCACCTCAAAACACCTGGAAATGTGCTTTTTGATTTTTGCCAATCCTGCTCATGGTTCTATAGATAAAAGTCAGATAAATGTTAAGAGCTGGAATAAAGTATATGGGCTCAAGTCTCTGTCTACTTTGCACCTGCTCTTTGTGTGAGCAGCAGGGGAATTAAAATAACACACGTACTTCTGGACACCATGGGGTCCTTTTACTTAGGTGCGGTAAGCACTAGCGCATGTTTACCGCTGGTTAAAAATGTCAACTGCGGGGCATACTGTGGTGGCCAGTGGTAGTTTGGGGAGGCCGTATCTTGCTAAAGATGTAAAAAGACTGGAAGCTCTGCAAATAAAAGCTACAAAAATGGTATGGGATTTGCGTTGCAAACCGTACGAGAGACTTGCTGACCTGAACATGTATATCCTGGAGGAAAGGAGAAGAAACAGGGATGACATGATACAGACATTTAACTATTTGAAAGGTATTAATCCGCAAATGAACCTTTTTCAGAGATGGGAAGGTGGTAGAACTAGAGGACATGAATTGAGGTTGAAGGGGGCAGACTCGGGACTAATGTCAGGCAGTATTTTTTTCACGGAGAGGGTGGTGGATATGTGGAATGCCCTCCTGAGGGAGGGGGTGGAGATGAAAACGGTAATGGAATTCAAACGTGTGTGGGATAAACACAAAGGAATCCTGTTTAGAAGGAATGGTTCCATGAAATCTTAACGGAGATTGGATGGTGATGCCGGTAATTGGGAAACAAAATGGGAGGTGGGCAGACTTCTACGGTCTACGCCATGATCGTTACTGGATAGGGATGGACTGGAGCGTACATTTTAAGGGGCTTCGACGTTAGCTTCAGAACTTAGTACAAGAACAGTACTGGGCAGACTTCTACGGTCTGTGCCCTGAGAATGGCAAGGACAAATCAAACTCGGGTATACATATAAAGTAACACATACCATGTAAAATGAGTTTATCTTGTTGGGCGGACTGGATGGACCGTACAGGTCTTTATCTGCTGTCATTTACTATGTTACTATGTAACAACGGGCACTTCCCATGCACTAACAGATTTTTTAGCGCTGGGGTGTGTTCCTGGGCAGAGAGTAACAGCAAAGGACTCAAATACAAATCAACCTATGCATCCAGCTTTTCCTACCTGAGCGCACAATTGTGGAACGCACTACCAAAAGCAGTAAAAACCACACGAATTTCCGGAAAGCACTAAAAACAGAACTGTTCAGAAGGGCATACCCCACCGACCCAACATAAAAACTGGACATTTGTGACCTATTGAACTTTGTAAGACTAAGTGCTTTGAAAATACGCCTCAATGTAACCAAAGATCGTAACAGATGCTAGGAATTATTAGGAAAAGGATGCAAAATAAGACTGAGAATATTATGCCTCTGAATCACTCCACGGTGCGATCTCACCTTGAGTACTGCGTTCAATTCTGGTCACTGTATCTCAAAAAAGATATAGCGGAATTAGAAAAGGTTCAAAGTAGAGCGACCAGAATGATAGAGGGGATGGTCCCATATGAGAAAAGGCTAAAGAGGTTAGGGTTCTTCAGCTTGGAAAAGAGATGGCTGAGGGGGGATATGACTGACGTCTATAAAATCCTGAGTGGTGTAGAATGGGTAAAAGTGACTTGATTTTTCACTCTTTGAAAAAGTAGAAATACCAAGGGACATTTGATAAAATTACATGGGAATAGTTTTAAAACAATTAGGAGGAAATATTTTTTCAATCAAAGAATAGTTAAGCTCTGGAACTCGCTGCCAAAGGATGAGATAACAGCAGTTCGCATCTGGGTTTAAAAACAGGTTTGGACAAGTTCCTGGAGGAAAAGTCCATAGTCTGTTATTGAGACTGACATGGGGGAAGCCACTGCTTGCCCTGGGATTAGCAGCATGGAATAACTGCTACTATTTGGGTTCCTGCCAGGTACTTGTGACCTCTGCCGTGCCACTGTTGGAAACAGGATACTGGGCTAGATGGACCGTTGGTCTGACCCAGTATGAATATTCTTATGTTCTTATGTACCACCTAGGCCTAAGCAGTTTACAATTTTTACAGGTACTGGCACTGTCCCTGTCCCTGATGGGCTCACAATCTAAGTATTGTAAAGCATATGTAAACCAGTTCGTGCATGGTAATGTCAGAACGTTAAACAGTTTATACTTCCATGTTTAATCTTTGCCCATGACACACCCCAAGCCAAAAAAAAAAAAAGCTTTAGCACACCATTACTGCACACTAATGACATAATGAATATAGGATGCTTACTGCATCCTGCGTTAGCCCATTTTTGCCACGTTAAGCACAAATTAGTACTTAATGCTGCATAGTAAAAAGGCCCCTAAATCTTTTAAGGCACATTAATGAACCAAATGGACACGAACAATAGCACATCCCTGCCTTTTTTTAACAGGGCAAAAAGTATGTATGTGCTAAGCAAAGCCACCCACGCTTTTATTCAGAGGACAATCTTCAGACAGAACAACTTTGAACTCTAGTTTTTCTTTGATTTTCATTAAGGGAAAAAAAACATGTGAGTGCAAAAGAGAAAAACAGAGCATGTCTGCCCAGGCACAGCCACTTCACAAGATAAGTATCAACATGGTTGCTGGAACAAGCAAGAATGTGTTAAGAGATTGATGTGGAATCACCAGCAGAGGCCAGTGAGGGCCAGCAAAAGGAAAACAAAAGAAAAAGAGCCTGCTTGCTGGACATCTGGGTGGAGCAGAAAAAAAAATGACCCATCAAAGGCTTGTAAGCATTCTTTCCTTTTAGAAAGTGGCTAAAAAACATCTTAGGTAGATTTTTAAAAAAGGAAAATTTTACATCTCTCTACTAAATATATATATATATATATTGCATTTGTATCCCACATTTTCCCACCTATTTGCAGGCTCAATGTGGCTTACATAGTACTGTGGTTCCAGTATAACAGATACAAAGTGATATAGTAGAAGGTTCATGTGTCATAGACACATTAGGGAATAGGAAGGAAGGGTTTAGTTTTTGTCCATGTCAGGTAGTAGTTTCCCTGTGTTGCTGGATCGAGGCATTTAGGTTGGATCATTGGGGTGTGCCTTTTTGAATAGATTAGTTTTTAGTGATTTACGAAATGTTGATAGATCATGCTTTGTTTTCATGGCGTTTGGTAGTGCGTTCCATAATTGCGTGCTTATGAAGGAGAAGCTGGATGCATACATTGATTTTTATTTAAGTCTTTTGCAGCTTGGGTAATGGAGGTTTAAGTATGTACATGTTGATCTTGTAGTGTTGCTGGCTGGTAGGTCGATGAGGTCCATCATGAATCCTGGGATCTCACCATAGATGATTTTATGAACTAGAGTGCAGATTTTAAAGGCAATACATTCTTTGATCGGAAGCCAGTGTAGTTTATATCAAGCCCCCTCTTACAACTTTTCTTATGTAGAGAGGTGTGGTAGCCGTGTTAGTCCACTTTTAAAGGTAATCAATAGAAATAAAACAAAATAAAACATGGAAAAGAAAATAAGATGATACCTTTTTTATTGGACATAACTTAATACATTTCTTGATTAGCTTTCGAAGGCCAGAACACTGTACCAGTGATTTCATGGTAAAAATCCTGAAAAGGAACTTTAAAACAATACAGGAACGTAAGACCTTTGAAGTCAGAATGATTAAATATTTTGACACCCACCAGACATGACTTAACAAAGATCTGGGTTTTCTAGCTCATTATAAAGCATAAAATTGTACTGCTTTGTCACCCTCCTATCTCCATGTATATCTATCTCCCTGTCCCTCATTCAGACTCTTCCTGTCTCTCACCTATCCACCCCCATCTTGTTAGACTGTCACTGAAATGCTTTGATGTTTCACTTATATATACTGTCATCTACCAACATTTGCTTATTTCCGATCTGACGAAGGGCAACCTTCTAAAGCTAATCAAGAAATGTATTATGTCAAATAAAAAAAGTTATCATCCTATTTTCTTTTCCATGTTTTATTTCTATTGATAAACTTTTCATATAAAACCATCCACAAGCAGGACAACAGGATACTTATAATAAGCATTGGTCTGTAGTCACATTTTAAGTGAAATGACTACTTTTACAATCTATTTTGTGTCCCATGTCTGAAGTGCTATTCGTGCTCTAAGTATCCCCCCCCCCCCCCCCCCCCCCCCCAAGGATCCCGCTGTGTTCTCATTCCTAACAAAGGCTCAGTCAACCTTTAAGGGAGGAATAAACTTTTTCCCATTCTGTGCCTACGGTAGAAATCCTGACTACAAAACGATCATATAACATCGTTTGATTATTTTGCAAATGAGACATCTGAATAGGAGCGAAAGGGAAGGGGGGACTCAATCCAGGGGACGGTGTAAAAGCCAGATCTGCGGGATCCTCGGGATCCTCCGGATCTAAGTACTACCTTAAGCGGTTGTTTGTTTTGACGGGCGCAGCGATCACCGACTTTGTTTTGACGCTGCGAAGCGATCACCGACTTTGTTTTGACGCTGCGATCGCTGCGAGGATCCCGCTGTATCCGGTTTTTACACCGTCCCCTCAATCCAGTCATAAAAATCCCCCAACAAAACAGTTTAATCACTCAAAATACACTGCAGAAAGGGTATTTTTAGACAGCAGAAACCATGCTTTCGGTCAAAGAAAAGGACAGTTGCTAACTTCATACAGAAATCGTAAATTCTCCCACCGCCATCCCTCTAAGCACTACATATGTGGTCAGCGGTGCGGTTACTTTATTTTTCTTTTTTTTTCATAATACTGTAGGGGAAGCACACAGCTTGTTTTTTTTTCCACAGGGCACAAGCTGGTTCCAGCAAAAACAGTGCTTTGCACTGTACATCCATGAAAACCTTGTTGAAACTACAACTCCAAATTTGGCAGTAGTGCTGCCCTTCCGAAGAGGCTTCTTTCTAACCTACGCAAAACGATCTACGGAAAGAGAGACACACAGCCCACCCACCTGAGCTGAATCCCATCCCCCATGCATCAGCCAGAAAACAACAAGACAGTAGTCCTGAGAACACCCCAAAAGACAACTCAACCGAGGTTCAGGAGCGCCCGAACGATTAGTTAGCCTTACAAAGCCTCTCCCCTGCCGAGCTGTGTTGGGGGATGTGCTCGATGCTCCTCTGTGCAGCCTAGGCTTCAGCCTAGCCCCCCCCCCCCCCCTCCCTCTGAAACAGGTGGGAAATCAGGAGACGAAAGGCAAATTTTTGGTTCCAAACAAGGCAACTTTATTGCTAGCAAGTGAACAGCACCGAGTAGCCTCGGGACACTGTGTGTCATAAATCATCTGACGCTTACATTTATACTTCCCTACTGGGCCTGCGCATTTGGCCCCTTACACGTCATACCTGTCATGCGCAGTAAACATTTGTAGTTCTTACAGTACAAAATTGTAGTCCCAGTACGTACACACGTCATAACACTGAAATGATACTGGCAAGAAAAACGAAACTTAGCAGCTTATTCTGTACACACACAATGCTCCTTTCTAGCACAGGAGATAAGGTGCGGCTCAGGAATGCAGGGGGGTGTCAGCACCCTCCAAGGCCGCCTATTCAGATGGCGTTGCTACGTGCAAGCTGGTCTTGTATAGGCCTTGCAAACTACTGTTACAAGCTATATATCTAATAGCCCTGCATTCTGTCTGTACATTAGTAAACAGCAAACTTGTCTTGTTAGTAAACAGTAAAACTGGATAAGGCACAAATGTCCAGTGCAGTAATAAGGTGTGGCCAAACAGCCAAAAGCAGAGGTAGAGTGCATAAGTAAAAGTCCATCAGTAGGCACAAAACATGAGGTTGTCCTGTTGCTCAGTAGTATTCAGGTAGTACCGGCGTTCCACTCCTTCATTCCCCCCTTTTGATACTTGAACATCCATTCTGGTGGAGAGTATCACCTCCATGAACCCTGAAAAGGAAAGAAAGGACAAGGATAGTTAGCGAGGGAGGCAACAAGCGAGCCCTAAGCCCTTGCGCAGCCGTTGGTTGCTTCGCCGGGGTTGAGACGGAGGGCCCCTAGTGGAATCCCCCCCCCTTTGTAGCCGGTCTTTTGCTGGCACAAGGGTGATGGCCCATTAAGTGACTCAGGGGGTTCAAAGTGCACATCAGCCACAAGGTGCTTCATCGTCAGCTTCATCAGACTGGGGAATGGGGGAGTACATCTGGAGAGCCATAAGTTGAGCAGCAGCACGGCGGTCAGCGATGCTTTCCATGGTGGAGCGGAGACACCTGAAAACTAAGGGGAGAGACAAAGGTATTATTAGGCAAGACAGCAAGAACAGGCCACCCATGACGAGGAGGCCTTGCAGGCTCCCGGAGGTTGGGAGCCAGCTGGTGAGGGAGGAAGTCCAATCCCACGCACTGTTCCAGGTCTGGACGGGGACGTGGGCTAGTTTGACCATCCGGTCAGTTATCTCCCTGATGACATGGCTCTGGTCATCAATCTGTAAGCAGCAATTACTGAGGTTAAACTTGCCACACACCCCGCCCTCCTGGGCTAAGAGGTAGTCAAGAGCCAAGCGATTTTGATAGACGGCGGTAATGAGCTTAGTGTTCTGTCGAGCTAGGATATTGAGGGCCAGGGCAGAATCGTTAGTGAGGATTTCGAGTACGGCCTGTAGGCGAATAATGCGATTTAGCATGTAGATAGGGGTGCGGTACCCCCATGTACCATCTTCAGCCCACGTGGCCGGTCCATAGTAATGAATGATGCGTTCAGGCGGCCACTCATTGTCTTTCCAGTCTCCAATTTGGACCTTGGGCTTGACGGGTGGGAAAGACCGTCGTCGTCGGGTAGGATTATCAGGCCCCTTTTCCACGTAAAGGGGGATACCCAAAGTTTCGCCAACTTGTATGGGCAGAAGGAAAAAACTAGGTCGGACCGTGCCCAAGAGGCAGGTACCGTACCAGCGGGTCGGGAGCTGTTCATAGGCCCTGCGTCCGCAGATATAGTAGTAGCCCGCCGGGGCTACCCACTTGAGGGAAGCGTTCCCTCCGTAGGTCCATGTCATGTTCAAGGTGGGTTCTGTCCAGATAGGCTCCGGGGCGGGCAGGTTGTCCGTTTGCCACCAGGTCGTCCGGCTGCCATTGTAGTGAAGAACCCCCGTACAAGCAGAGTCTCCCACTGGTACAGAGTAACGCTTCGATGGCGCTCGACTAGCGCAGAGGGTACCTATGATGTTTGTTCTCAGGGCCCATTCGTACGGCTTCGGCCGTTGGGGAAAGGTAATATTAGTGGTGTTGAGTGCATCCCATGTGTGTTGTCGGATCTCTCTCGCTTCCCAGGGCCATTGTTCACCCATGTCGGTGCCTCCACAGACGAAACAGTTGGCAATTCCGAGGGAGAGGGCGATGTTTTCAGCCAAATTAAGGAACATATTTCGGGCTTCTGGGGAAATGGGGAATTTAGTCTCGGTCTGCTCGGCACGAGCAATTTCATCAAATACGTCTTGGTAGCCGACAACAGTAGTCTGGTAGTGCGTAGGAGGCTTCGTTTCGAGACTCTGATATATGGTAATATATGTCAACGGATCCATTCCTCCGCCGTCAATGCCGAGGCCCCACGTTCCTCTCCAGGGCATGTCGTGTCCTCGGATGGGCCAGTCTAGGGACACATAGTTACCAGAACCTCGACGAAATTCACCCAGGCCGGCGCATCCGGTGTATCCTCCTCCCGTATAAGCACATACTCGGTCCCAGCCCGAGGCTCGAGTGTCGCCGGCGCATGGGAGCCACACCCACGGGGAGCAGCATCTCATGTCTGGACTGAAGGGGCAGACATACTTGTGGTCCTTAACGTATGCCTCTCGCCAACTCTGGCTACCACACTTGCGAGACCAAGGGTGCTTGTCCATGGCGGCACAGACGTCGAAGGTGAGGGTTGCTACAGTTTGGATGCCACCGACAAGGATACGAGTGGAATTAATGTAATACAGAATGCCATCTCCCTCGACTCCCGGAGGTCCGGCCACATACGCAGGGAGTCCTACGCTGAGGGTGACATTGTAGTATCTTGGTTTGGTAGGGCTGTGACAGATAGTGAGATTTCCTTGGAGGCATCTGTGGAACTGTTGGAGGCCATTCGGAGTGATGAGGGCACAAGTCGGGAGAAACTGGCAACCGCCTTCCGGGGGCTGCGTCTGGTGAATGAGGGTAGTGACTAGGTGATATCCTCCCTCTATACGGTGGCGCACGAGGCGCAAACATTCAGTACAGTTCTGGCTCAAGGGGTAATAGCTCGGGACTGAGCAGAGGAGGAGTAGTAGGCTCAGCATCATATATGCGGTGGAAGGTATCCGAGCCTTTGCAGCAAGAAGATGATAAGGCCCACGATTATGGCTGCGATAAAGAGAGAGCCAAAAACGCAGTGGGTCCAGAAACTGAGTTCCTGTTGCTGGGCAGGCATGAATCTGGTGGTTCACGTCTTTCTTAGAGTCAGCCGTAATGGAGCGTCAGGATGTTGGTGCGCAGTCCAACGCTTCAGGGAGCTGCTAGTGGGAGCAGCAGGCTTCAATCGGGTCCAATGTATCCACACTGGGCTTCCTGCAATTTTAACAGCGGTGGAGGTCGTTAGGAGAACAAGGGAGGGCCCCTTCCATTTTGGCTTTAGGCAGTCAGATTCATCCCACTCTTTTACCCATACCTCGTCTCCCACCCTGAACCTGTGCGTCGGATTGGTGAGGACCAAGGGAGCTACTCTTTCAGTGTACTGCTGGATGTCTTGCACTACCTGGTGTAAGGCTCTCATCTGTTTTACTAAGGAACTCTCACCCTGTATCTGCAAGGAGTCGGGAAAGGAGGGCAGTGGTGGTGGCCTAGCGTACATCATCTCGTAAGGAGTAAGGCCTGTAGCCTTGGGGGTACACCTAAGATGCAGCAAGGCCAGGGGGAGCAGGTCGGGCCACTTGGCTTTTGCTTCTTGGCATAGCTTGGCAAGCTGGTTCTTCAGGGATCGGTTAGCCCTCTCTACTACTCCACTGCTTTGGGGTCTCCAGGCACAATGCAACTTCCAATCGAGGCCCAGTCTGGTACTGAGCTGTTGTGTTACTTCACTGGCGAAGGCGGGGCCGTTGTCAGAATTTATTTGCTTGGGGAGGCCGTATCTGGGTAGGATTTGATGAAGCAGTAGGGAGGTAACTTCTTTAGCCATTTCCGTTCTAGTGGGCTGGGCTTCAATCCATCCGGTGTAGGTACACACGGCGACGATGATAGCTTTGTAACCGCGCGCCGGGGGCATGTGTGTGAAGTCAATCTGGCACACGTGGAAAGGGCTGGTGCCTCGGAGAACA